>NC_134711.1:37175000-38425000 GCF_049634645.1 Pelodiscus sinensis | reverse complement strand
GGGGCACTGCGCGGTCCCCAGCCCCGGGTGTGTGGTGCCTGATGGCAGCTCTAAGGGGCGCTGTGCAGCCGGGCGCGTGGCCCCCCCTTACAGCTGCCATCAGGCGCTCCCCATAGGTTGGCGTCCCGGGCAGCTGCCCGGCTAGCACCCCCCTTAATCCAGCCCTGCCTGCACCTGCATAAACCCCCTTTGCCAAAGATCTGTCTGAGCAACTGTGACTGAAGGACAAAAACCTAAATTACTCGCCTTTACTTACTCATGCTACTGGAAGCCTGAAAGAAAGCTCCTACAGTCTCTCTTCCATGGGACACTGAAAGAAGCCAAGCAAAAGCCAGACAACTGCTTGACTACAAGTTCCTAATAACACTTATTAATGGGTTAATCTTTTCTGACATAGTGATTTCAGTTCCAGTGTAGCTATACTGCAACTATCGTGCAATTACTTTACAGTTTTGAAACAAAAAACAGGACTATGTAGCACTTTAAAGACTAACAAGATGGTTTATTAGGTGATGAGCTTTCGTGGGCCAGACCCACTTCCTCAGATCAAATAGTGGAAGAAAATTGGCATGACCATATATACTAATGGATACAATCCAAAAAATGAACACATATGAAAAGGACAATTCAAATTTCAGAACAGAAGGGGGATGAGGGAGGGAGGTAAATGTCTGTGAGCTAATGATATTAGAGGTGATAACGGGGGAAGCTATCTTTGTAATGGGTAAGGAATTAGTGTCTTTGTTAAGACCTAGGCGTAAAGTGTCAAATTTAAGCATGAATGACAGTTCAGAGGATTCTCTTTCAAGTCTGGTGTGAAAAGGTCTTTGAAGCAGGATGCAGGTAATCAAGTCATTGAGACAATGCCCTTTCTGGTTGAAATGGCAAGAAACTGTTTTTTCTTTGTGATCCAGTCTATTATCTGTTTTGTGGGCATTGATTATTTGGTGAAGTGTCTGAGATGTTTGTCCAATGTACATAGCAAACGGGCACTTTCGGCACATGATAGCATAAATTATATTTCTGGATGAGCAGGAATATGTGTTCTTGATCTTATAACTCAATTGGTTAGGTCCAATAATGGTATCAGCAGAGTGAATATGTGGACAAAGCTGGCAATGAGGTTTGTTGCAAAGGAAAGTTCCAGGGTTGGTATTAGTGTGGTATATATGATCTATCACTATATTACAGTTTTGCTTTTTGATCCACAAGATTAGCTCTGCACTACTCACACTTACAATACATCTGACCATTTGGAATTCTATTGGAATTCCTCATTATTGGCCTGATTTTTCAGAGGTACTGAGCACTTAGAGCAGTGGTCACCAGGATCTAACAGTAGACCTTGGAGCCTCTGACAGGTGATCCTGACTGGTTTGGCCAGGAAGCCATCAAGTGCTGGCACTTCAGTTGTCCCTCTACCTACTGTCATGCGACTCTTGCCCTCTGCCTTGGAGCTGCTCCCCTGGGAGCCTCCTGCTTGCTGTGCAAGGTGTGGGAGGGAGAAGTGAGGGAGATGCTGATGTCAGGGTGTCCCTCCTCCCCCAACTCCTGTACCCTGTTTCCACACAGAGAGAAGGGGATGGAGGGAGCTTGGCAAAGCAAATCTCTGTTACTCTCACAAACACACACTATCCTTCACTCATCTCATGACCCAAGATGTATGTGAGGGGTTGTTCTTATTGCATGCAAAGGGTGGCATTTTTGGTTTTTCACTGGTCTGTGCATTTAATAATTTTCATTTCTCTCTTATGCTTAAATTTAATTCTTTGGGTAGTGAGATCTAAATTGCTAACCTGGCATGGCTGAAGTAATTATCATCGTGGTAATTGCTGCTCCCAGACATGGCTGCAGCCCCTGAGAAAGACAGAGACGGGGTTCTCCACATGCTGTCCTTACCTGCAGACACCACTCCTGCAGCCCCCATTGATCAGTAATGGGGAACTGTCGCCAATAGAAGCTGTGGGCTCAGGGCCTGTAGATGAGGGGCAGCACATGGTGCCATAGAGCCATTGGTGTACAGGACCAGGGCAGGAGTAAGCCTGCCTTAGCCCCACTGCTTCACCACCCAAAAGACATCTTAATTAAATGGTGCACAGCCAGAGCCTGCTCCCTGAACCCCTGTTCCTGCCTTGAACCTCCTCCTGCACCCAACCTTTTGCCCCAGATGTGAGTCCCCCTTCACCCAAACTCCTTCCCAGAGCTTGCATCCTGAAACTCCTCCTGGACCCCAATCCCCGAACCTGGGCTAAGCCCAGAGCCCCTCCCACACTCTGAACTCTTTGGCCCAATACCAGAGCCTGCACCCCAACCTCTACCACAGCCTAGTGAAAGTGAGTGAGGATGGGGGAGGAAGCAGGATGTAGTAAGCAAGCTGAGGCCTCGGAGAAGGGGTGGAGTAAAAGCAGAGCCTCGAAGAAGAGGCAGGAAGGAAGTGGGGCAAGAATATTTGGGTTTGAAGTAGATTTTACATTGCACTTACATTGAAAAATTGATCCTGTGGTTTAAAAAAGGTTGGAGATCACTGACTTAGAGCTTCTGCTGACTTACACTGGATTTTATAGGTGCTCAGCAAGCCTCAAAAAAAAGTCTTTAGGGCTGCGTCTAGACTGGCAAGTTTTTCCGCAAAAGCTCTTGCTTTTGCAAAAAAACTTGCCAGCTGTCTACACTGGCCGCTTGAATTTGTGCAAGAACACTGACGATCTGATGTAAGATTGTCAGTGTTCTTCTGCAAATACTATGATGCTCCCGTTCGGGAAAAAGCCTTCTTGCGCAAATGTATTTGCAAGAGGGCCAGTGTAGCTCAGGACTGTTTTGCACAAAAAAGCCCCGATGGCAAAAATGGCGATCGGGGCTTTCTTGTCCAAAACCGCATCTAGATTGGCACGGACGCTTTTCCACAAAAAGTGCTTTTGCGCAAAAGTGTTCGTGCCAATCTAGATGCTCTTTTCCGCAAATGCTTTTAACGGAAAAACTTTTCCGTTAAAAGCATTTGCAGAAAATCGTGCCAGTCTAGACGCAGCCCAGATGTATATGAAATATGTCTTCAAATAAAAATAATATTGTGTTGTCCAGTTTAAAAAAAGAGAGACTGTGGAAGCTTTGAGAGATGCCTGATCCAAAATATATGAAAGATCCCAGCCACTTCTGGCTAGTGAAAGTCAGGTAATAATAATCAGGCTTAGTACTCCCCCAAATAACATTGGCCCCTCTTTCACGGTAGAGAATGTACATAGTATTCTGAAACATGCAATAGTCCACCTGAAACGCAAACCTGTTGCCAACAATCTCATCATCTACCATTTAGTCATCACTGTCTCTTTCCTAGGGAGAATCACAGAGTGCCAGTGTCCAAAATCCAAAACCATCTGATCTGTCAGTGTCTGTATCAATGTGTTCACAAGCCACAACAAAGTCTGAAAAAAATGAGACTGATCTGAAGATACATGTGGGGACTCATGGACTTGAACCTTCATACGCAACATTCCATTTAGGTGGAGCATCCAGGGTATGTTTAGACTGCATCCCTCTGTCGGCAGAGGGATGCAGATTAGGCAAGTCGACATTACAGATGAGGCAGGGATTTAAATATCCCGTGCACAATTTGCATAAAAATGGCCACCACGTTTTGCCATCTCAGCATTTTGTCAGTAAAAAGCGACAGTCTACAGGACGATCTGTGGAGAAAGAAAGCCTTTTTCGAGAGATCCTGTAAACCTCCTAGCCAAGCCTCTTCCAGGGCATGGGTGCCTAGTGGGAAGGAGGGCAAAGGGGCTCCCCCACCGCTTCCTATTTAGGCCCCACCCCTTCCTGTTTAGGCCCCTTCCTGTTTAACCCCCCCCCCCTTCTGGGTGGCCTGGGGCTACTTCAAAAAAATTTTAAACGGCCCCCGGGCAAAAATTATTGCCCACCCCTGATTTAAATCATTGTGTGGGGACGCGCTTTTGCGCAAGAAATTTTTGCACAAGAACTCTTCCGCAAAAAATTTCTTCCCCAAAAATCTTTCAGTGTAGACGTAGCCTGAGGGTTACAGGAGTCTGAGTAAGAAGTCCTCCAGCTTGACAGTTTTTTAACATTATTTTGAAATAACTTCCTGCCGTGTAGATGCAGACTATGTTATTTCAAAATAATGCCAGTTATTGCAAAATAATGTTGCTGTGTAGATGCTAACTGACCCAGTTTTCCATCCCATTTCTCCTGCTACCCTCATGAGGTCATTGTATAGCAGAGCCCTCCCCTTCCATTTTATAAGAAACAATCCCATTTCAGGCACATCCATTTTCAGGGCACAACCAAACCCTAACCTCGCTTTTAGCTATGATAAGAGGAAGCTGCATGCCAAATTTGGTGGTCCTAGCTCTTACTGTTTATAGGAAGAGTTTTTAAATAAAGAAACAGACAGACTGGCAGGAAAACTCTCTCAAATATATAGATGCAAGTGAAATATTTCTTTCTGGTGACCAGGTACCATAGTGGTGGATGCAGTAGAAACACAGCAGATAAAACAAAGTGGGGAAAACAATAGAGGAAAATTTAAGAAAAGCAAATAAAACTCTAAGGTGGGATTCTCAAAAGTGCCCAGCCTTGGTCAAATTCTGCTCCCACTGGAGTCAAAGGTAAAACTTCCATTGGCTTCACTGGAAGTAGTTAGGCTAACTCTGAAGATATGTCTATACTGTAATGAGGAGGTGTGACTGTGGCATGGATAGGTGTACCCAAGCTAGCTTTGATTAAACCAACTCACTAAATATAGCCACAGTTTAGCCATAACAGCATAAGTTAGTCATCCAAGTACATACATACCCTGATGGGATTGTGTCCAGGAGGCTATCCCATGCCACCTCCGGTGCCACTGAGACTACACTGCTATTTTCAATCAGCTTACTGAAGCTAGTCTAAGTGAGACTAGATACACAGTGTACACATACCCCAAGGACTCTGAAAAATCACTCCCAACAATAAGGTGCTTTGTTTTTAAAGAAAGTTACAATATTTTGAGATGGGAAGGAGATAATAAAATAAGAAATCATACAGAAATACAAGACACCAAATCTTTCTCTCCTACGCACATGCCAATAGGTCTGTAAACTAACATGCTAAAAATCAAATTAGCACGGAATCAACCCACTGTCAAGCAAATGCAGCATATAGTGTAAAGTTGCACAGTGGTGCTACATCTTTTCAGCAAAATAAGATAAATTTTGTATAAAACCAGGATTGTTATTTTGTGCTTTCTGTAGCATCATCATTAAGTGTCAGGACGCTATGTAGGTTTTCTGCAAAACCCCTACTGTGGGTGTCAGGGAAAAAGTTCCTCTTCTTCATTATTCTATATCATTGCAAAAGATCATTAATAGCCTGTACAGGTCTGTTGTTCAGCATTACTCAAGACAGAACTGGCGGAATTTCATCCGTCAATAGGTTGGCACCTATTGTATCCTGTCTTTGAGCTGCTGCACAGGCAGATCATTTGCATCTGTAGTTACTGGAAATGGATAGGATAACAATGTAAATGGGGGATGTGTCTATACTAATTTTAGCTCCTGCAGTTGAAAATACACTTTTTAGATCTTTTTCTAATAAATTTCCTAGTCTCTCCAGTTTCTCTTCAACCTTGTCTCTCCCACATGAATATAAACAAAAGTCTTTTTCTGCTAAATTACTCTGCTCACAGACAAAAGCAGAAAACTCACAAGTTCAGTTGTAGCTTAACTAATCGTGTGTGTTTCTTCTGATTCGCACCCCCTGAGGCCACTCTAGTTCCCACGTAAATCACGATCTCTCTGCTGAAACAGCAAGTGTTGGTGATTATTTCCTTTCACATTTAAATATTTTATAATCCTTCTGCCAAGGGAGTCACTAGCAACAAGGGCCGGGTTTAATATTTAGGCGCTCCTTTTAATAATACAAAACAGAACTGACTTGAGCTATCACCCAGTAATATCTGAAAATTTAGCACCACCTTTGGGCATCTATAAAAGGCAATATTTCCCCACCAGCAAGCACTGGTCTGTGTATAACAAAAAACCATTTTAATTAACGAGAGAGAGAGAGAGATCTAAGCAGTAACGTGGGAAAACACCATAAACACATTGAAAAGCATGTGATCGTAAGTGAAACCATTCCCACAGTGCATTGGCCAGTGTGCTTTGCCTCAGTGACCCACCTTGTGATTGGAAAGTCTGATGAACAAATGTTCCTTTAGCAAATCACTTTCTTCTTCCTCCCCTGCAGACCACTCACAGCTGTCTGTCCTTGGTTAGCAAAGATCTGAAGTTCAACAGTGAATTTGCAGAGTTTACTGTAGAGAATCAGCAAGCATAGTGCTTTGGCCGCATGACAGAGCGTCCCAAGGACGAAACCAAGTAAGAGTCCTGAGCCAACAATAACAACATCTGCCTGAGTCAATGACCTTCGAGAGTGCTGTGTTTGGGACTGGGAAAAAGCAGTTTGTAAACTTTTAAGAGTATAAAGGTAGTTGTGATCTTGCAATAAAATGATTTCGTGCTTGCACCGGCCGGAGTCCGTGCCTTCATACACCACAAATGGCGCCCGATACAGGGCTTGAACTGAATGAGTGATTCAAACCGGTGGTGTACCCGCGGCTGGATGGAGGATAAGTTGTTGAGAGGAGCTCCCGAAATTACTGACATCACCATTCGCAGGACGAACAGGTGAGCAGCCGCGGACAGAATAACAGTATGGGGCAGTCTGCCACGAAAGAGCAGCTTGAGATCTTGCAGCGCATTGTGAAGGAACAGGGGTTTAAGGTTCCCCCTGTACAGCTGGTTCAGCTGTTGGTTTGGATACGAGACCATTGCCCGTGGTTCCCGGAAAGGGGTTCTTATGATTTGACCTTCTGGGAGAAGATGGGCAAGGAACTGAGAACCTCTGAACATCTTGCATTATCCCTCCCAAAAGGGATCATAGTAACGTGGGGAACTGTTTATACAGCCATACGGGCATTGCATCCCGCCGAGCGGGTCCTGAAGGGAGCGTCGGCAACATTTGATCCCAGGCCATATCCGGACCCAGAGGATCCCTCGTCCCCTCCCCCAAAACCCCCCGGGGAGGATTGTGAGCCAGTGTACGCCACGGTCCCGGTCTCCCCGGAGCCTGATGACTTGTGCCTCGGCCCTGAGGACAGTGAATCTGAGGACGGTGGGCCCGAGGACCCCTTTGACACACGGACGGCGGCGGTCGGCGTAGGGCCTGACTCGTACCCGTCGCTCGAGCCCGTCAAGGCCCTGGCGGCATCTGCACCGACGGCGGAGCAAATTTTACAGACTCAGAGGCTACAAGCTGTTTCTCAGTCCTTGATTGTAGCCCTGCCGCCTTTTGGCCCAGCATTAGCTCCCGCTTCTTCATACAGGTCTGCAAGCCACACGGTCACTCCATATGGGCCCCCCTTGGCGGCACCCTCGCATAATGAACAGGCAGGGGTTTTATCTGAATGCCGACGTGAGGCTCTTCGGCGAGGAGATGTGCAGCTTCTACAAGCCTTTCCAATTGTGTATGCCCCCCAACGGCCCGCCCGACATGAGGCTTTGCCATATGAACTTGTAAAAGAGTTGCGCAAATCTGTGAAGGATTATGGATTACAGTCTTCTTATACGATGAATTTGGTTGTGGCTATTTCGGAGTCATATGTTATGGCCCTGCATGATTGTCGCACGCTATTACGCCTGCTACTTAGCCCGGCGCAGTATGCAGCTTAGGACACCGAGTATCGTGACGGTGTTACGTCGCAAGTTATGGATAATATTACCAATGGGGTAAACGTTGGCATAGATGAACTTATAGGGCAAGGCCAATATGCTACTCCCCAGGCTCAGACTCAGATGAATCGCTTGGTATTTACACAAGCCACATTGCTGACCCTTCGAGCCTTATGACAGGTCCCTGATGCGGGCCAAAGGGACACATCTTTTGCTACGGTCCGCCAGGGCCCCCAGGAACCCTATGTGTCATTTTTGGATAGGCTCCAAACCGCCATACAATGACAAGTAGACTCAGAGGAGGCTCAGCACCTGTTGCTGTTTCAATTGGCTATTGAAAACACTAATATAGACTGCAGGAAGGCTTTGGACCCCCTGCGTAACAAGGCGAAAACTCTTTCAGAATTGATAAATTTGTAAAACCTGCATCCTAAGGGTTAAATGTGTCTTCCAAGGAAACTAATTATTGTTTTAAGAATCCAAACTCTGAAACTTCACTGTGTTTCTTTTCAAGGCTGAGTTGATAGCACTCTTGGCTTGCTTTCAGACCCAAGGTTGTGTGTGTCTGCAAACTGCCTGTCTGTTCTGGAAGGGGGGGGGCACTGTCCCCCATGAGTAAGCCTGTAAAATTGCATGTGATTCTTTTCAGGAAAAGAAAACCTTTTTGCTTGCTGGAATAGTAATTAGCAAGCACCTTGTTCTAAGAGAGTTTCTGTGGCAGTAAAAAAAGCCTGGTCTGCAGTACAAGAGGGAAACTGAGGCATGCCACCTTTAACTTAATAACTAAACAATAAAGTAATTTACTCAAACCCTCTCAAGCTGGTGTTCAAAATAAAAGTATACCATTGGGTAACAGCAGGCTGATCAAAAAGTAGCAAAAATCTGTAAAGAAAAAGTGTTCTAAAATATAATGCACCACCCCAATGTGGGTAGAAATGTTTTCTTGTCTTTCAGATCATCAGAAAGCGCTGGTGCCAGCTGAAGCAAAACAACAACAAAAAACCATGGTTCTGTGTCATGACATAATAAGTTTGTGTTCTGTGTTCTGTCCAGATTTGTCTTGTGTGTCTTGTTTGTGATATATGTATTTCAAACGTTGTGTGTACAATATTGTTGTTTTAATGAAAGAATAATTTAAGTCCCTTGAATAATCTTAACTTTGTGCTTTACACAGATGGTTTTTTTGCTTTTATAATTCTAGTGGAGTTTTAATAGCAGGCTATGCAGTTTGTACTGTCTGGAATGTAGTGAAATCTGTTCCTCTACCTGCTGTTTTTCCCTTCTCTCCTACGATCGCCGGCTCCTTTGCCATCTCTTTTGGAACTGGCCCTCCTGCAAGACCAAGCCCCAGAATCGGGAAAGCAGGAGTGGAGACTGGCAGGGTGCACTTTGCACCCAGAGCACTACTGGTGCAGCTCTGTTGGCCACATTGTTGCCCCAGTGGTCTTGCTACCTCACCTTGCCTCCGTGCTCCCTGGATTGTCGCACGTTGGCAAACATAAAACAAAATTGGTTTGCTCCCAAATTCTCCCAAGCAGTCAAAGATTACTGTCTGGCTTGCCATGTCTGCCAAGCCCACAACATGGGTAAACCTGTAAAGACAGTCCCGGCAACCTCCGCCTTTGGGACCATTTCTGAACTTACAAATGGACTTTATTCAATTGCCTAAATGTCATTTTTTTAAAATACTGTGCTGGTGATTGTTTGCTTGTTTTTGAGATGAGTAGAAGCTTATCCCTGCAGGAAAACATGCCATCACAGTGGCAAAGAAACTTCTAAATCATTACATCCCATCATGGGGAATACCCCTTGTGATCTCCAGAGATAAAGGTACCCACTTTACTGGACAAATTGTTCAAAAACTGGCAAAGCACTATTCTACCAGACAAGCACTGCACTGTGCGCGACACCTGGAGAGCGCAGAAGCAGTAAAAAGATGAAACAGGATTTTAGAGAACAAACTTGCTAAAATATGTCAGAACTCTGGCCTGTGTGCACTCTGGCTGCCCTCTGCGATGGGACCCCGGTCCTAGCAGTAAAGTCACGGACGTTAAACCTTTTCTCAGCACACACACACACACACTGCCCTGACCGTCAGCTGACACATGGGTAGAAGCACTCCCGATTGCCCTAATGAGCATGAGAGCCACTCCTAATCGGAAAACTGGACTCAGTCCACATGAAATTGCATGTGGCCGACCTATGAAATTGTTAAGCAACCCAAAATTAACCTGGCTGATGCCACACTTGTTAAAAGAAGCCTAGTCAAGTATTGTCTGGAACTTATGAGGTGTGTACAGTCTTATCATTCACAGGTTAAGGACGCCTTCCAGGAGGACCCGACTGAGCCGCGCCATAAACTACAACCAGGAGACTGGGTATGCGTGAAAGTTCACCAATGAAAGACTGCCCTGGAACCCAGGTGAAAGGGTCCCTACCACGTCCTTCTGACCACACATACTGCTGTAAAGTGCAAGGGATTGCCCACTTGGATTCATGCCTCTCACTGCCAACTGGTTCCAGCGCCTACAGAGGTTAGCCCCAACAAGGATCACTGCAGACCTGGTACCGGAGACCCAGGTCCAGAAGTAGACAGAGATCAACGCAGGCTTGGTACTGGCAATCCAGGCCCAGAAGCAGACGAACCTGAGAGACCAAGGCCAAGGTACCAGCTGCAGCCCAGAAGAACCTGCCAGCGATAGGTGAAGCAAACTACGAAGTCCTGAAGAACAGCCAGCATGAGGCTAGACAAACAATTCATGTTGCGCTTATGCTTAATCTTGTTTTTAATATCTAGCAGTTATAACCTATATGGTTCAAATGTGTTATGATAAGCACGACTTTCACATGATTTTTTTCACCAGAATGCTAGATCATTAGCTCAGCAATTTTCCCTTACTAAACAGCAGGCGCAAGATATAGTTCGCGCCTGTCCGGATTGCCAGCGTCTATCCGCCATTCTGGTACCTAGCAGTGTTAACCCGCGAGGCCTACGGGCCAATGAACTTTGGCAGTCTGATGTGACCCATTTTTCCGAATTTGGCAGATTGCACTATGTACATGTTACTGTTGATACCTTTTCCCACCTTATTGTTGCCATGTGGGAGAAAAGGCTCGTGATGTTGTTCGGCATTGGTTACATTGTTTTGCTGTTATGGGTGTTCCAGTTTCTGTTAAAACTAATAATGGTCCCGCTTATATCTCCCACAAAGTTCAGTCCTTTTTGCAGGATTGGGGTGTAAGCCACACCACAGGCATTCCACACTCCCCCACGGGCCAGGCGATTGTTGAACGCACGCACCGCACTCTCAAGACCCTTCTTGATAAACAAAAAAGGGGGAGTCCAGTGGGAATGACCCCACAGGAGCATTTGGACAAAGCTATGTATGTGTTAAACTTTTTAAATCTTTCTGATTTGTCTTTCATGGCAGCACAGTGCCACTTTGGGCAAGACTCTGCATGGCCGGAGCGGCCACAAGTTTACTACAGACATCTGGAATCCGGACAGTGGCAAGGTCCCGTACCATTAATCACGTGGGGACGTGGGTATGCATGTGTTTCTCTTCCCTCAGGTCCCTATTGGCTTCCTGTGCGATTTGTTAAGCCAGCCAGGATTGGTAAGCCATCAGCGCAAGATATTCAACTCGAGAATGAAGGGACCGCTGCCGATCCGTAGCGACAAATCCGTGACGGTCACCGCTGCGTTTCTGTGTTTCCTGTGGAGCGGTTTCTGTGTGCATACTGCGACAGCACATTTGTATTGGGCGCACATCATTGATCCCCCCCGTATTCAGGCCTGTGACGTGGTGGGATCCCTCACCGCCCATCAGTAACAATGGTACCAATTGGGTAGGAGGGGTGTGGATACCCCTTACAGCGGAGCAAGAAACCGAGGTCGTTAATGTTACCAATGTCACCTTTGTCACTGACCTCCCACCGCTTTGCTTTTCTACCCTTCATGACTCAGGTTGCGTGCCCGTGCAGCCACAGTTGCACCTAGTGGTGTGGGAGCACGACGGAAGGGTTAACTATACCTTACTGAGCATTCCCGGGATGCACGGAAGCGGCAATGACTCTTGGGAGCCGTACGCCCCTGATTTGCCCCGCTGCATGATAAAGAGGATATCAGCGGACGCGGCACCAGTTTGGCAGGCATGTCGTGGACGCAGCCCCCTGGTACTCCGGGGCGAATTCAGCACAGTTGTGGATTGGGGCCCGCACGGTATGCTGTGGGATAAAGTGGACAATCGCACTGTCCCCTTCGGCCAGTATAATCATAGCCTTTCATGGCATGGGGGAGGCTCTGCCGGACCTGTGTTACAATTTATTACTAATGGGGATAATGCCACGGCCTCCATGTTACATAAGGGGGTGTGGCGGATAGGGTTAGCATTTATGGGTTATAGTTTAGGGAGTTTGATTTTGGAGAATTATGCATCTAACTATACTAAGCAGCAAGATAATAGTGTTATGGTTTGTACTTCACATCCATATGTTTTTGCCTTGGCACAAAATGCAAGTTTTAAGAGATGTAATTTTTCCCATTCTTGTTATTCTGTTATGTTGTCTGAGGTGCGATATAAGACCTGCATTTCCATGAGTGATAATGTAACCTTTGTGTTCCCTCTTCGACAACGCCCTGAGTTATGGATTCCTGTTAATCTCACACGAGACTGGGAAGAAGATAGTGGTTTTGGCCATCTTACAAGGTTGCTGCAGGAGGAGATTATTAACACTCGTAGGCGTACGAAGCGATTTTTGGGGTGGCTGAATTTTGCTCTTGTCGGCAATTATTGTTCTTGTTTCTGCCACTGCTGCTATTGCCTCTTTAACTCAGTCGGTTAAGACTGCGAAAATGGTAGGGGAAGCTCTAATAAACGTTACACGGGAATTCCAAACGCAGCAGACCATTGATGAAGAGATATTGGCGCGGCTTGAGGCCCTAGAAGCCGCAGTCATTTGGCTTGGTGATAGGCACGCAGCCTTAAAGACTAGGTTGTCTCTGCATTGTGATTGGGAGCACACTGCTGGAGGTCTCTGTGTGACATCCCTCCCCTGGAATTCATCAGTTCATGATTGGAACCTTGTTAAACACCATTTACAGGATGCCTTTGATGTTTCTTTACGTTCTCATGTTAATTCTTTGCATGTTCAATTAAAGAACCAAATTCAGCAATTGCAAGAATTAACCACACAAAAGGCTTTTGCTACTTTGCAATCTGACTTATCTTGGCTTAATCCTACTACGTGGTTTTCTGGATTAAATTTGCGCATGTGGGTGTTTATTGGACTTGCTAGTGGGCTTCTTATTGTGCTTTTTATAATTCTTTCTTTACTTTTTTCTTGTATTCGTTCTGCTCAGAAAGTTGAGGCTCGTGTAATGACAATGTTACTTACTAATGGTATTGCTTTGTATAAAAGAGGGGGAGATGTAGAGAATCAGCAAGCATAGTGCTTTGGCCGCATGACAGAGCGTCCCAAGGACGAAACCAAGTAAGAGTCCTGAGCCAACAATAACAACATCTGCCTGAGTCAATGACCTTCGAGAGTGCTGTGTTTGGGACTGGGAAAAAGCAGTTTGTAAACTTTTAAGAGTATAAAGGTAGTTGTGATCTTGCAATAAAATGATTTCGTGCTTGCACCGGCCGGAGTCCGTGCCTTCATACACCACAGTTTACCTCCCCCTTCTTGGGGCAGGAAGCCTCTGCAACTGATTCACAGCTGCCACTGCCTCTCTGCCACTGCTAGCTGCTACCACTGGCCACAGCTATTTGCTGCCCTCCCCCTCAAATATCATGTTCTGAGGTGCAACCACTTAACCCAGCTCTTTATGATTTTAGTGTGCAGGGAAGAATCTCCCAGCCATAGTAGTCTCTTTGTCATCTTGCACTGTGCCCCATGTGCTCAAATGCTTAGCTCTTAGACCTGCTCAGCAGTGATATCCGGACCAGAAATCACCAGCCAGAGACAAGGAATCTCAATTGAGTCTAATCAGCTCTATATAAAAACATGAATATGACCATATTGGATCAGACCAAACATCCATCTAGCTCAAGAGTTTTCAAAGAGGGGATCATGAGGTTATCAGGCAGACAATCATGAACTTTCAGCCTCCACCTCCACCCCACTTCACCCCCAGCATTTATAATAGTGTTAAATATAAAAATGTGTCACACTCAGAGGCCTGCTATGTCAAAAGAGTCACCAACACAAACGTTTGAGAATACACTGTCCTCTGACAGAAGCCCATGCCAACAGATAATTATCAAGTGATCCATCCCCTGTCACCCTCTCCCAGCTTCTGGCAAACAGAGACTAGGGACATCATCCCCAATGGTCACTGATGGGCCTATTCTCCATGAATGTAGCTAGTTCTTTTTTGAGCTCTGTTTTAGTTTTGGCTTTTCACAACATCCTCTGGCAAAGTGTTCCACTAGTTAACTATGTGTTTGTCATTAAACACCGGAGATAGGCAGGTCAAATAACATCTAGGATTCTTTAGGCAAAGTCCATACCAACCAGTAGGAACACCTGTTCCTACACACTTTCATCTTCACTGGGCTTTGGCATTCCTACACGCTGCTTAGAAAAGGATGTTCAATTTAAGGCAGTGGTCCCCAAACTGTGGAGCATGCCCTTCTAAAAGGACATGGAGAAACATTCAAGGAGGCCCTGTCATGCCTGGGTAAGCTCCCACCAGGACAGGGAACGAGCATCACCCAACCCCACTCTGCTCTGAGCTCTAGTCTGGCCCCAGTTGTGAGCCCGGCCATAGCTCTGCTGGTTTAGAGTGGCACCCACCCCCCAATCAGAGCATGCTAAACACAGTTCTGCTGCTCTTTACTCAGACAACAAGGATAACAACAGTCCGTTACTCCAGCACTCAAATCCTGGAGTGATTTGTAACCCCAAAGCAGGCAAAATTGATTACTTTGGCAAAGCAGCTCCCTCTGCTGCATATTTTAGTAAAATAGGCATGTCTGAAGTCTGTCCACCAGTTCTTCACTAGATGTCAGGGGGAGTTCATTCAGACCCTGCTTACATTTTTCTCACAACCACTAGTTCTCTCCAAAGGATCGAAGGACAACTATTATGGCTGCCTCAAGCCTGCGAGCTAAGTGTATTTGTTTTTGTTTTTTCACTAACCATCCCCCATGCATCATAAGTTAACCTAACTACTAGCCTTATAACCATGTCATGCCTATTCAGTGGTCATTGCAAGGGATGGAGGAACTTCTTTACCCAGAGATGATGAGAGTTCCCTTCAGCTACAGCATCTCCTGTTGTAGTATGGAATGATTCAGGGTACCAGGACACCTTCTCTTCAACAACCAAGTATGTCCCATCTCTTCAACAACCAAGATGTGTTATAGACCTGTCTTTTTTCAAGGTCTGCAAATGCTGGTGGGCCAGACTCATCATTCCAGGATGGTGTAAATACTTATCCAGATAAAATAGAAATGCTCACTATATGACTGCACCAAAGAAATCACAGAGAACTTTCATCACCTGTCTTGGATTTAGCAGCTACTAACAGAGCAGGTTTGTGAAGAATTATTCTACCATTGTAAAGCCTCCCGATGGGGACAACAATCCAGCAAGAGCAAATCTAAGACCAAGGGTATGGGGAGGTCCCAAAACCTTCCTGAGCAGAAATATATCAGCCTTAGCTTACGTTAAAAAAAAAACCCACACACATTTTTTGCTGGCAAACAGGATCTAAAGCAGGAAATAATTGTTTATTGCCTTGAACATCTGCTTAACAGCCAGGTCATACTGTGAGCGCTGCTAAGGATGAACAGCTCTGGAAGAAACAGTGAGCTGTTGCTACCTCTGCCGGTGCTCTCAGAGAGTTCTAAACTAAGACAAAAAATTAAATGACAGATATCCAGCATGCTACTTCAGCTTTCATCACAAAACTAATTTTGGTCATGGGCCTAAAATTCATGTTTGGTGAAAAATTATACAACAACTACATTCTCATGAATGTCTCTGAAAAGCAACACAAATGGTGAGGAGTGTTCTCTGAAATGCTTGTGAAATGGTTTTCCTACTCTGGTAATTTCTCCAGTTCAACACAACTCCCACTGATTACACATATAACTGTACAGTAACTAGCCCATTCAGTGGGAGAGTTGATAAGACCAAGATGTTCAAGCCCAGTTTCTGTAATATACATGCCATATAACAGAGTTATCAATTAGAGCATTACAGGGGAATGGAACTAGATGACTTCTTGAAGTTCCTTCCAGACCTAGCTTTCTATGATTCTCTTATACTAAGAAATGGCATCATCTTATTTTTAGCAGCTTGCACTCTTTTGAACTTGTACATCATAAGACTAGAGTGTATCCCTTGAGCTACAGAAATTTGAGGTATCCTTTCAGTGCTGATGGATAATCTTAATTATCACTGTTATCAACATGTCAATACATTTTTCATGTTTTTATTAATCTGTTCTTTTATACCAATTGATCTCTACATTAATAAAAGCCTGGTCAATAGAGGCAACACCCTTGTGATTCTTTCAGAGCAGCCACATTTCTCTCCCTAATACACTAACAAAACATATTGATTCTTAAAGTACTTAGAGCACAGCGCTTCGTGTTGAGGATAGAGACACACACACACATTTGGATGCCTCAAGTCCTGTCAATGTCTGGTTTCAGACGGATGGGTGTGCAGAATTCAGATTTACCCTTCGCATTTTGGATGGGAAGCAATTTTGCCAAATGCCCAAGTCATTACAGTAACTCAATGCATCTGGAAATATTGGATTTGGATGTGAATGATTCTGTGCTGAGGCTGTGAGGCTTCCTACCTTGGATCCTGCTGAATCAGCACTATCTCAAATGACAGTACTTGTCAGAGGCAGAAATGTTTCTACACATGCTGATTCACCATGACAGGGAACTGAAAGCCCAGGGGCACACATAGGAGATCTTTAAATAGTATTCAGTGACTAGTTTTATTAATTAAAATGGCAAACATATTTAGGAGGATTTAGCTCATAGGCAAGGGGAGAGATTCACTGAGGAAAGGAGTATCTCACTGTACTATATCCTTATTTTGCTCCAATGCCAGTATAAAAATCTGAATGATACATAATTAACAAATTCTACTTAAAATAATGATTTTTTTCTCTCTCAAGGCTTATGACTTGCATATTTTCCTTTCGATGGAGAATCACTAAATAAAGGACAGTATGGACGTATGTAGAACACATTTGCCAGCACTGTACTAGAACAGGGCAGCCTGGCAGAAAGATTCCTATGCTGTTCATAGGTGCTGAAATTGTTCTTCATAGGTGCCGGAATTGCAAATCAAGCCCGGGATTTAAATATTCCATGGTTGATTTGCATGTTCCCGGACGGTCGCCATTTTAGAAATTGACTAGCCCGAAGTAACTGCCCTACTTCAAAGTAGGAATAAGAGATCCTCCGGAAAAGGGCTTTATTCCGGAGGATCGCGCCAGTCTAGACGCTTTTTTTCCGGCTTTTCCCCAAGCCGGAAAAAAAGCAGCGGACATGTTTATTTAAATCCGCGGGGGATATTTAAATCCCCCGCGGATTTCCCTATCCTGACTTACCTGATTTGCATGGCTTTTCCGGAAATTGTGGCCAGTGTAGTCGTAGCCTAACAGATTTATTAGGGCATAAGCTTTTGCAGGTAAAACTCACTTCATCCGATGAATTGGAGTGGAAGAAATAGTGACGGGTTATCTATATGAAAGTACAGCAAAAGAAAGAAGTTACTTATCAAGTGTTGATAAGGCTAATCAATTCAGAGTGGATGTGGCTCATTCACTGCAACTGATGCGATGTGAATATCAAGAAAGGGAAAGATGCCTTTGTATTGTGTTAACCAATTGGAATCTTTATTCAGGGCTAATTTGGATTGTATTGAATTTTCAGATGAATTGTAATTCAACTATTTCCCTTTGTCATTTAATTTTGAAGTTCTTTTTTAGAAGAATGGCTGCTTTTAAATATATTACTGAATGACCAAGGAGGTTAAAGTGTTTCTCTACAGGTTTATGTGTGTTACCTTTCTTGGTATCTGTTCTGAGTCCATTTATACTTTGTGCAGAGTCAGCCCAGTCTGGCCAATATACATGGCACAGGGGCATTGCTGGCACTTGATGGCATATTTCACATTAGTGGAAGTACAGGTGGATGAGCCCCTAATGGTGGTTAGCTTCTGTGATGGTGTCACTTGTATATCTATGTGGACTGAGTTGGCAACCAGGTTTGTTTCAGGGATACGTTTCTGGGTAAGTGTTTCTGTGGTGTGCTGTGTGGTTCCTGGTGCTTCAGGTTTGAGGGGCTTTTGCAGGCAAGGACTGGCCTGCCACCCAAGGCCTGTGAGAGTGAGAGATCATTTTCCAGGATAGGATGTAGATTGTCAATGATGCACTGGAAGAATATTAGTTGGGGGCTGTTATTTTCCTCGTTGGGCCTGTCTTGAAGTAGGTGACTTGTGGGTACTGTTCCAGCTCTGTCAATCTGTTTCTATACTTCCCCAGATTTTATAACGTGAGGCTTTTGCAATTTGTTTGAGGATTCCCCCTCCAAAACCAAAATGCATACCAAAACCCAGTTAATGAAAGCTACTTCGGTTCTTCGTATAATATTTTCATGAATTAATTATTTCATTTCAAACTAGGGAAATCTGACTCTCCCTTGGCTGAAGTGCTGCCAGCACAGCTGCATAAAGCATTTCAGATTAAATGTGAGCCACAGCTAACGGAGTGAATTATCCCAGCAGAGATTTTCCATCCAACACCAACAGCAAGTAAACAATTGCAAACTTCCACATTTTTTCTGCAATGTGAAGTCTATGCCCATGACATTATGATGTTATTTATGTAGCAATGGACGTCAAACGCAATATGTCACGTCAGCAAAAAATGCAGAAATAGTGCAAAAAAAACCTTTCACAGACTATTTTCAGCTTTCACAGGAAAATTGCTGTGAAAGCGTATGGGAGAGTTCACAAATACAGCAGCTTGCAACCTACCAATCCTAAGGCCATAATGAAACAGTGCTATTTAATGAACAGCCTTTCAATCTTTAGTTGCACAATAGTTCAACAGAACAGAAGAAGGCCTGAGAATTTCTATTATCCCTCAACCAATGGGTATGACTAATGAGATTACTCCATCGCTGTTTTTTTTCTGTACTTTTTTCTCTATGCAGCTCATGTTATTTCCTTAGATCTTGTCTTGCATCCAGAGCAAAAATGACAAACTTTTCTTTCTCCAACTTGCTCCTCTTGATCTAGGTTCATCAGTTTCATTCCTTACTGATAGCAGAAGCAACAGTCTATTTGCCAACTATTGTGAGCAGGGAGTAAGGAAATGACAGATTTAGGTAAAGCTTTTCTAAATGACAGTAGCCAATGTTGTCATCAAGAAATAGACAACAAGAAAATAACTCAGAAGAATAGTAATGGACTATTTCAGCTTTCAAAGACTGTCTCCAAACTATCCCTGATCTGTCATGCCTGAAAGTAATTACCATTTGATGACTGTATCAAATGAATTGGTAGTTCCAATTTAGTGCTTCTTGAACACACCACACAACATCTCCACCATCACTATTATTAGTCATGATTTTATGGCTGTGCCTACGGGGCAACCAAGAACAGATTTCATTGTGCTAGGCATCAGACAAATCCAGGATAGGTGGCAGCTCCTGCCCCCAAAGAACTTACAGTCCAGTAAACAATACTGATATTGGGTGGAGTAGAACACACAAGCAGAGTGACTAGCAGGATAATGGCAAATGTCTTGAAAAGTTCGATAATTATATGTTTGGTTGGGGTGGCTTTAGTTAGAAAGGGTTTGACTAACTGAGAAGGGAAGCATCATTGCTGGATGTTTCATTGGATGGAATAAGTGCCAAATGGATGAGAAACTTGTCTACATAGCCATGCAATTCTGCCTACAGAGGCATGAACTGCAGCGTGCACCAAAGGGCTATGCTGTAACTGCCTCTTGTAGACACTGCTGGTTAGAACTAGAAAGTGCCTAGTTCACATGGACAGGACTACATTAATGTGAGCTGGGTACCTTTCAGTTCACACCAACAGTGTCCAAATAGTGAATACTGCAATTCATTCCCCTGTATAAGCCCTGCATGCACAGTGTTGACATAGCCTGAAATCCTACTTTCTTCTCTAGAAAGGCCCACGGTGTGCTACTCCTGTGGATATGACTGAATTGTAGTTTATTTTAGAAATATTATCTGAGAATCATTCACAATATTTAGGTTTACCAGCTGTCCTGTTTTTAAAAGGACAGTCCCATACCTAAGTCTTCCTGCAGATGTCCCTACTTTTTCTTACTAATGGGTATTGCTGCTGGCTGAACCCTTGTTTGCCAGTTGCCCATCCACCAGCAGTGAGTGAGGTGGTCCAGTGTCTGATGATGAGGTAGGTATGTAAGTAAGGTTGGTGGTCAGACAAAGCTGCAATGTGTGGGGACAGCTGCTCCCCATTCTGGTCCATCAGTGCAGTCCCTGTTCAGGACCTCCTCTTGGTCAGCAGAGCTCCTTGTCTCCCTGTCCTGTTGGCAGCCAGCACTGGCTACTTGCTCTGGTGGTTGGTGAGAGCTGGCAGGTGGTGGCTGGTTACATATTACCTCTTCTGCCCACCAATGAATCCTTTCTATTCTCTCCCTCACTATCCTCCCCCTGCTGTTTCTCCATATCCTCCCTAGAAGGGTACATCCTGCTCATTGTGTGGAGAACCAGCCACTGCTCATAGAGCTCAGCTCACCAACAGCCGACTTCTCCCCCCCCCCCCCCCCTGTCTCTGGCTCGGCTGGCACTCAGGAAAAGCTCAAGACCCTCTGGCCCAGGATGCTAGCAAGGAGACACCAAGCCCTGCATGTGTCAAAGCCCCACACAGCATGAGAACTTAGCTTCTCTGCCCTTCAGCTAAGCTCTGGAGTGGTAGGGAAGAAGCTATTTCCAATCTGTTTGTGCTCCAACCCTGCAGGGTCCATAGCAGCCCTCTAGGCAGAGACTTAGCATTCTCTGCACATACTGCCACCTGCTTAGGTCCTGCCTCCAGGCAGTGTAGGGCTGCCCTGTCCTCTTGGCACCCTCCCCTGCTGAGCCTCTTTTCTAGCTGGGCTCATTGAAGCCACTGCAGCTTGGGCCCCGGTGCACAAGGTATCCTTAGGGGTTAACCCCTTCCTACCCGTGCTGTAGTTCGGAGGACATGGGGTGGCTGGGTTATGATAGAGGAAGGGACAAGCTACCTCTATCCACAGAGGTATAAAGAAGGAGGATGGAAGAGATGATCCCTTGAAAGACATGGGAGAAGTCATCTCTACCACTTCTGCTCCCATCCCCTATGGCTGGAAGCAGCTCCTGTCCCTTCCCTTCTACACAGTGCTGAAAGACGGCTCCTGGCCATGTTCTGGTGTGAAATCTGGGGCCAAGACGATAGCAACCCAACAGAGGAAGCCTGGCCATGCCGCATCAGCCTGGGTGGTGACAATGGCAGCAGCATGATTGGGGCTGCCACCCGCCCACCAGCAGAGCTGAGGCTGCGGCCAAAGCAGCCCAGGTGGGGAAGTCGGCCGGGGCCATGGCAACCCAGCAGAATCAGCGCAGCAACAGACAGATCAGACAGCGATACTGGGACTGGCCAGCAGGCAGCCCAGCCAGGCTGAATGAGCCAGCAGCGGGGAGGGGCAGCAGGCTGAGGGGCTGGTGTCAGAGGACTCCCATTGTCCAGAAAATTCCCTTATCCGGGACTGGTCAGGTTCTGTGTGTGCCAGACAAGAGAGGTCCAACCTGTACTGCATACATTTGATTGATTGCCATTGAACTGACTTGAATATGAGTAATTTTACCAGGTGTCCTGTATTCACCATAAGGAAATATGGTCACCCTCACAATATTACATGCCACATTTAAAACAAACAAATAAAATAAGGACTGGTAGGAAAAAATATTTATTTAAGGTGATTTTCTATTGAATTATTATAAAAATAAAGACAATCTGTGATGTCTGCTGAAAAGTGAAGAAAATCAATGCTATCACAAAGATCTTACACACATAGGGACATTTACATAGAGGTGAGTGTCATGTTCAACCTGTGGGCTATAAAATGGCTTATTCTGTTATCTGATTTATTATTTTAAATCCATCTCTAGCATGTGCCTAGTTTAATTTTCTGAATGCCTGCTAACAGAAAACATGCACCAATGGGACTGATGCACCAAAAGAAGGGGAGGGAAGATAAATTGTGTACTACAACTGATATTAAATTCATCTTTTACTTCTTCCTTCCACCTCAAATTTGATCTCCTCTGGTGATCTCCATATAATTAGCTAAGACTTTTGTTTTTTTTTTAAACTGAAAGGAAACAAAGCAAGTTGAAACTTCCTAAACACCTCAAACCCCTAGATATGAGGAAGTTACTGTACGGAGATAACTCACTACTATAGGAATATTTTAGCTCGCACTGTTTCTACTAACATGGAAAGCCTGCCTTGATTTTATTCCCTGTAGAGGAAACACTTCTATGAAATATCCCTTAGCATAATACTTTTGACTGTTTAATACTTTGCTCTTGCATCTTTTTCCTCTCTATGTATAATACAAATTTCAATCCCCACTGAAATGAGTCTTTATTTTTCCATCCTGCCATCCTTCTCTTCTTTTTTGATTACTATTCTTTAATTCCTCCATTTACTCTTAATTTCTGCCCTCTTAAAATTTCTGCTTTTGTTACTGGTGAATTTTCATTCTCTTTTCAGACCACAGCATAACCTGGAAAATTACAGTTTACAAATATAAGGGCCACTAATTTCTTTCTGAAAGTAATGTTCAGGGCCACATGATCTGCTTTACAACTACAAAGAAATTAGCAAAAGTGTTTCTGATGTCAATTACAAAAGAAGCAAGAGATACTGTTCTTCAAAACTGCACAGACAGAATTGTTGAACACTCTCATATATGGTACCTTCATGTTAACTTCCCTAATTAAATGTTGGCTTTTCAATCATCAAAATTATCAGATTAAAAATGGGGTGATCAAATTTAATTTGGTTACTACAGAATACGAGAGGCATGTGGTTAAGAATACAAGTACATAACATTCAGGGCAGCTTAAGAAATTCCACACCACATTTCAAGCCACAGTCTGTTCTACTGACATTACCACTCTTATTTAGAGAACAATTCTGCCCTTTTGAAAAAAAATGCATATGAGAAAAATTTCTGCTGATCTCTGCAGCCTATGAGAGCACTAAAAGTTATATAGTATCTTCTCCTTTGAATTTTTGCCAGTCTAATTGCAAGCTATAATCTCATAGCCATGTGTTGGACCCATATGGTTTTACCTAGACTTATAACAATGCATTTACTTAATCTTTTGGGGTGAAATATATCCCTTCACAGGGGATCAGTCCAAAGTCTAGGCACAATTAAGCCCCACTTAAAGTCAACAAAAGAAGACTTAAATGGAAGACTGGGCTTGTGCTGGATCTCTGCACAGTGGAGACTTTCACCCTTGTATGTCAACCAACTCATTGTTCAATGTATAAAATATCCTCATTAATGTATGCAGAGGATTTTTAAAGGGATACTCAGAATACTTCAGCATTCCTGTCTCGATTTAGCTAAGTATCTATACAATAGTACAATGTGCAGAGTACATTATAAAGGATGCTCTTCACTTGAAAACATTCAATGGTGACAGAATTTTAGACCCCAAAAAGACCTAAATATGTATATTAACTAATTAGTGGGAACCGGATTTGGCTCTAAGTAAACAAATGATCAATTTAGTCCATCCATTTTTTTTCCAAATACCACATGGACTTAGCTTGACTGTGTAATTGGTATACTTCACAAAAATAATTTTTCCATTATCTTTATATTGAAGATTTGATCAAAAGCTAATAATTTTCTTGCTCGTGTTCTCAACCCAATGAAGTACATGTCAGAAATCATTTCACACCTATTTTAGATTCCCTCACTTTTCTTTTTTTGAAATGATACTACAAGGATCTATTCATTTCATTCACTAAGGACCTGAACTTAAAATTCTATTGAAGCTCAATGGAATTGTGTGAAAAAAAAGACTACTGAATATAAGTAAGAGTTGCAGAATATACCTTTCGGAGTTTAACTAGAGATGAACTAAAGCAGGAAAACCCGATCTTAATAGTATCAAAGTTTGGAAGAGTTCAGAAACAAATCCTTGGATCTGAATCCACCTTTCCACTGAATTCTGGACCTGATCCAAAAAAGAAAAAGAACACAAACCTGAATGCTAGATCTGATAGGGCATCAAACTCAATCCCAAAAACCTGATCTTGACTTAGTCTCCATTTGTATAAATGCAAATATTTCCCCTGTCATAGAATCATAGAATTCTAGAACTGGAAGGGACCTCGAGAGATCATCAGGTCCAGTCCCCTGCCCATTGGTAGATGTCTATCCAACCTGCTCTTAAATATCTCAAGTGATGGAGATTCCACAACCTCCCTAGGCAAATTATTCCAGTGTTCTAGAACCTCCCTAGGCAAATTATTCCAGTGTTCCATGACCGCCCTAGGCAAATTATTCTAGAGCTGAAGAATGATTTCTTGTGTCTTGCTCACAACACTCCTGTTAATGCATCCCAGAATCATGTTTGCTTTTGTTGACTCATATTTAGCTTGTGGTCCACTATGACCACTAGATCCCTTTCAGCAGTACTCCTTCTTAGATAATCACTTTCCATTCTGTATGTGTGAAACTGATTGTTCCTTCCTAAGTGGAGTACTTTGCATTTATCCTTATTAAACTTCATCCTATTTACTGCAGGCCATTTCTCTAGTTTGTCCAGATCATACAAGTAGTAAGAATATTGAAAGTGCACGAACAGGAGTTGTGCAGGCAAAATTCCACAAGAAGTGATGGAGACCATTTTTTTTTAATTGCCAACTCTAATTTATCATATATTGTTTCTTAAAGGGTAAATGTGTATATGTGTGTGCATGCAAATTCCAAAAAGACTGTTTTCATTAAATAACTTGTTCATGAGTAGTCAAAAACGGTCTGCTGGCCAAGGTTAACGTGGCTTTTTCATTCTACAAAATGGCATAACTTGAGTTCTCAAGAGGCCAGAATTTCTAGCCTTTGCTCTATGGTTCTTTCAAGGGAAAATATTGAAGTAACAGTAGAAAACCATAAATCCTCTCAGAAAATGAGAATTGCGAGTCTTGGGAGGTAAAAACAGCTATGTGGCAGATGTTCAAATGGTAAAAATTAAGAGCTTTATTATGTGGCAGCAGCTTGTTTTATACTGAAATCATATATCATATAGTACATTTTCTTTCCCTCTTTACCGTCCCATCTGTCTCTTAAATTCATCATTGGTTACTGGGCATTCTTGCTTAGAAATTTTCTGTGTCATTATAAATTTTGTACAACACTCAGAAACCTATGAAGTTGAGCCCATTAAAAAATAAACATTTATTTGCATTCTTACTATTATAGTACCTAATCCTGAGAGGTTGAGCGTGCTCATAGAAGCTTGAAAAACTGTGAGATTGTCGGGCTGAGTAGGGTGGTGGAACATCTAAGATCTCGTGCTGTGCATTCTTCGTTCATTGGAATGTGATGGAGATCTGTGCAGCTCGTTGTGGAGTAGGAAAGACTGTGGATATTTTGAGATTGTGGAAAGGGGTATGGTCAGGGGTTCATTCATGCAGAGACCTGTGCCAACAAAATATACATAGGGAAAATGCAGCCAGTCATGGTCGCCAGTCTTCCCCATGCCTTGTCATAGGTAGCTGTGTGGGTGTGATGTACAAGTTAGGAGGTGAGGATTCTATCCCTTTCAGCACCCTCAATTACCATAAGAGAGAAATTATAAATTGGGCTTAGTACAGCGGTTCAGACTAGATACACTGTCGTATTATTTTATTGTTTCCTTCCTCGCTTTCTCTCTCCCTCCCTCCCTCCCCCCCCCCCCCCCAAACCATTCCTCTTCACTGCTAAACCAGACTCATTCCACCCGCTTTTACCAAAATCCACACAGAAAAACCCTGGACTCAAGTTGCAAGGGGCTTAAAGCCCAGGCTACGTCATTACAAAAAAAAGTAGAACAATAAAATTGTAACTGCTGCCCTCTCTTGCAGTCCCATCTCATCTTCCCCATATTACTTTGTTCTCCTTTTCTTCTCGTCCAGAATTATCCCAAGGATCAGATCCATAGGCAGAAGACAGCCAAAAGGTGTTGAAAATCACTACTATAAACAAACAGTTGTAATATACAGTAGACTTCTGATAATCTGAAACCTATGGGACCTAGGTGGTGCCGGATTATCAGATATGCTGGACTATCAGGAGGTACTATAAACTGGTTTATATATAGTATATAATGTATACAGTGTATATATATAAGTGTTCTTAACCCTTTTTATTGTACATACTGTATACTGTAATGTTTTAGGTTTTTTAAGCCTTTTTTACCCTTTTTGCTCAGTTCAGCTGCTGCCGCTGTTACCTTGTGACTCATTTTTTGCCGAAGCTCACTCACTAGGCTCTTATCATTTTGATGCCGGACTATCAGGAGTGCCGGACTATTGGAGTTTTACTGTATACTGAATATTGCAAAATATAACAATTATCGTTCCCATCATTTTGAGATTATTGCTCATGAATCTTCCTCTGATGAGATTTTATTGTTGTACTCTTTGCTATAATCTAAATAATTGACAATTGTCTTATTTGGCATGTTTAACATACGTATGCTGTAGCAATATATAGTACCCATGGGAAGCACAGGTTGGGGGGCTGTGGCACCCCTCAGGTTTGCACCCTGCTTTCCCATGCCTGGGAGCTGGCCCCACTGCCAACCTACTACTGGCTTCACCAGCCCTGGATCCTGACCTTCATGCTCTGGTGTGCCTCATGGTCCCATCACCTTCTGGCACTGCCCTGCATGATCTGTGGCCCACTGACTCCAGTGTCCAGCCCATTGACCACTGAGGCTCTAATGTCACCTAGGGTTTTTAAAACATGGCAGCTGTGGCTCCTCTGTGGGCGGTGAGAGGATTGAGTTGCCAACTCTCCTGGACCATATAGACTGGGTGCATTGCCATGCATGGTGCCCGGTTAGTTCAGGCTGGGAGAGTTGGCAACCAGAGGGGCTGCTTTTCCGAAATAAGCTGCGAGCTGTCTACACTGGCCCTTGAATTTCCGGAAAAGCAACGATGCTCTACTGTACAAAATCAGCTGCTATTCCGGAAAAACTATTCTGCTCCCGCTCGGGCATAAGTCCTTATTCCGGAACACTGTTCCGGAAAAGGGCCAGTGTAGACAGCCCAGTAGTCTTTTCCGGAAAAAAGCCCCGATCGCGAAAATGGCGATCGGGGCTCTTTTCCGGAAAAGCGCGTCTACATTGGCCACAGATGCTTTTCCGGGAAAAGGGCTTTTCCGGAAAAGCAGCCTGCCAATGTAGACGCTCCTTTTCCAGAAAAACTGAAAACAGAATAGTATTCCGTTTTAAGCATTTCCGGAAATTCATGCCAGTGTAGACACAGCCCATTAGTATAGTGACCTAGCTGCCAGGGGAAATGCAACTAGATGGATAGAATGTGTCTGTCAACCTAGATAGTGTCATTTGAGGATATGGTGTTCCTACAGTGACTGAAAACCCCATTCCATCAGTGTAGATTTTTTTTCCGTGAGGTTATGCCATCATAGCTATTGTGCCATAACTATGCCATTACATGTCTGTACAGTAGAAATATCTTATGGATACCAAATTTAAAGATTTTAACTCAATGGGAATATAGAAATATACTGCAATTAAGTCAGTGACCTGTTATAAACATCCCTCTACTCTTAGATACACTTTTTAATCAAGATTCACATAATTAGAAAATCTGCTTAACTCGGGGTATCTCTCAGCAAACACATTTAAGCTCAATGATACTTATTGATAATGACTGCTTCTTAATGGGGACAATAACCCAGCTTAATTGAGAAGCATTTGGATGATTTAGTATTACTGAAATCTGTGTAACCATATCAATCTTGCATTAGTTTCATGTGCTGGGATACATACAGAAAGCATATGAAATGTTTCAGCATTATTTCCTCCCTGCCACTAACGTGTGTGATGAGAACAAAAGTGGAGCAGGGGTTAATACAGCTGACCATACACTAGAGAAACACCAAACAAAGATAGACTTGCAGTAGTCATGCAGGGTGAGCAAGAGGATTCCTGATTTGGACGGGGATGGGGGACTGAAAACATTAAGTTAGTTTTGGACTGACAGGAAGCATCACAACTTGAAGACTGATAAGTGAAAGGTAAACTATGCAAGCATCCTGGAAGTGTGCATAGAGATCGTTTTCTGAGAAATACTAGGTTATATTTTCCCTTTTTTTATTGTAATTAATTAATGATTTGGAAGGGACCATTATATATAGCTTCTACTACTTCAAATATGTTATTGCAGAGGTTCTCAATCTATGGTTTGGTATTCCAAAGTGGTCGCAGCCTGCCAGAGCTTGTATTAGACTTGCTGGAGTGTGGAGTTAACACCTGAACCCCACCACACTGAAGTCTGAGCCATACCTCCTACAGCCAAAATCAAAGCACCAAAGAGTTCAGGCCTGGCTGGTGGGGCCCACTTCCAGGCCCTTTGCCTGGGTCTGAAGCCTTTTGGCTTTGGTCCCCCTCATCCAGCACATTGGGTCTCAAGCTTTGGCATCCTGGGGAACAGGATTTGGTGCGGGGAGGCTCATGCTTTGGTCTCTCTGGGGTTGTACAGTAATTTGTGTTGTCAGAAGATGTTTCAGTGCAATGAAGTTTCAAACTCACAGACCTATTGAGAACTACCGTACCATTCTTCTTATGTAAGTCTCTGCGGCCGATAGTTGATTCATTGGTTATGTTTATTATAGTAAAAAAAAAAAAAAAATCAAGATCCTCTTTCTTTGTGTCTTATTTCTCTCCATTTTAATAATTTAGACTTCAATATTGTCTTGGGATCAGACTGGAAAAAAATAAGTGGTGGTATTTTCCCACACCCCACCCATTCACTGCACCAAAATGAAATGACACAGTGAGTAAATTGTGAAGTTTTTCATCCCAGATCTTTTCTGAATGTTTGATCAGCAGTGAAATAGGAAGAATACTGACATTAAAATCATCATCATCACGATTCAGAGTTCACATCTAAAAAGATTAATAGGACCAGTTCACACCTTTTTCTGCACTATAGTTTCAGTCAATGTGTAGAGCCAGGCAGGCATAAAGCAGCAGTAATCACTTCATGCTTACAAGTTGTTTTGGTGAGATGGATGGCTTCCTTGTTTTGGTTTGTTCTTTGTGAGGCAGAGCCTGAACCACAACCCATCTACCTCAGCCCTCTCTTGAAGCCACCTGCACCCAAACTCCTCCCAGAACTTGCATCCGACACCCCTTTCTGCACCCTGACTCCCTACCCCATGGTCACCTGGGAGTCCCCTCCCACACTCTGAATCTGATGGCCCTAGACCACAGCCCTCATTTCCTCCTTCAGCCCAGCCACTTGCCCCACACAATGGAAGTGAGTGAGAGCAAGTAGCAGAAGGAAGGGGGAATTGAGAAAGCAGGACGGAGCTTCAGGCAAGAGTCGGGGTAGGGCAAAGCTGTTTGCTTTGTGTAATTAGACAGTTGGCAACCCTACTGCTAAGTGACTAGCACCTGGGCGATAGTGTTTCAATGGTAGAAACCTGAGAAGAATTTGCACAAACTAATCAAGGTTTCATAGTAATGACAAAAAGAGCTTCAATTTCAGCTGCTCAGGACTCTCTCCTGTGTGTGGTGCTGAGCATTCTTATTTACAAAGGCAACTGAGGGTGTAGAAGGTTCCAGAAGTATTGAACATCTCACAGGAGTAGGGCCTACTTGGCAAAAATACTTTACCAAGTGGATTGTGCCCACGAAAGCTCATGATACCATCTACATTTTTGTTAGGCTCTAAGGTGCTGCAAGACTAGTTGTTTGGTTTTTTAAAGTTTTTTCAGTTACAGACTAACATGGCTACCCCTCTGAAACTTCCTTTACAATACTAATCCTACCCTATAAATATTGACTCCTTCAAATTGTATTTCCCAAAGTTCTTCCAATTTAGGGGAACCTTTTAGTAAAACAGCAAGATAATTTGAATAGGATTCCTACAGTTGCTTACAAAGGTTTACAGTAGATCAGTGGTCACCAACCCATCAATCACAATTGAGCAGTCAATCGCAGCAACACCAAGAGTCAATCTTCAGTTCCCTCTGAACCGCACGCTTGCACACAATAAATTTTAGGTCTCCCCTCCTCATTTGCAAAGCATAAGGTAAGTGGTGGTAGTGATTTGGTGGGTTCTGCTTGGGCAGTCTCACCAGGTTGAACGCCGTGGCCAGCTGGCCAGGCCACATGGCTGCCCCTCTTTGCTCCAGCCCAGCTAGAGTGCAGCACAGTGTCAGTGGGCTGAACATCCTAGCCAGCTGGCCAAGTGGCTGCCCCTCTTTGCTCCAGCTGGAGTCAGGGTGCAGTGAAGCTGTCCTTGCTGGGTTCTAGCTATAGGGGACTATATACTGACTAGCATGGAGAGATGTATATTTGCCTGTTTCATCCCTTGCTTTCATTATTTATTTGTGCTTGCTAATGAACCCATGGACTTATTCCATAATTACGGGACTATGGCTAAAATTTTAAATCAAAACAGCTGTAAAAGCTGTCTTCAGTCTGACCTTTACAATATCACCACCACACTGAACCAAAACACAAATATCACACATTTGGTAGTTAGTGCTCTCTTGCTTTTTATTTTAGCTATACATCTCTGGCTAGCGATAACGATGAGTGACGAGTCTGAGCCATCTAAGAAACTGAAAATATATAACTTCCATGTGGATTGGGGAAATGAATTTCTGTTCACGAATATAAAAGATAAGAATTCATACAACATTATCTTAGGGGTAGATCTTGGGTTGCACATAAATTCAAAAAGTGATCTGGGGCTGAAAAAGGTTGGTGACTACTGCTGTAGATATTCATTGGCTTGTTTACACCAGATTTGATTTCTTATATATTATTTATAAACGTCATAAAAGCTTACTTATTCCTGAGTTAGTTATATGATTGTAACCCTTCTGTCAGACCGAGTTAATAGCAGCAAGGGCCGGGTTCAGTATCTAGGGGGTCTCCTCCCAACAAGGTAATACAACACTGGCTCAAGCCCCCACCCAGTGACCTGGGAGATCTTACATATACCTCTGGGTGCCTCAAAGAGGCAATTCTTCCCCTCTCGCAAGCACAGAGCTTCAGTATAGCAGCAAACCTTTAATAACATGAGATAACCGACATCAGCATTAACTTGGGAAAACACCACAACTCGGATTCATAGGCCAAACATGAGCAAAGACCCTCCCCCCAGCCACGAATCCCCCAAAGTCTCAAAAGTCCAACACCCCAAGAGTCTTTTAAGTCCAGCAACCCCAAAAAAATCACCCAAAGTCCAACACCCCAAAACTCTCTGCCCCGGGTCAGTGCCGCCCCAGGGTTCAAAAGTTCACCCAGCAGTATTTTACCATCCCAACCTGGCGGGGCGGGGATTGATACACCTTACGTGGTCTGCCAATGGCTCCACCTCTCCATAGGGTTCTGCCACTGCCGTCAACGCGAGTCACTCCACTACACTCCACAAAGCCTGTCAAAGTGTGCATGCTAAATAAGGCTAATATAGTGGGCCATAAGTGTCTGATACTTAGCTTTTGTTGTCATTTGGGTGTTGAATATAATGGCTCATCCAAGAAATATCTTTATTCAGTTCCTGGCTAATGGTGTCAAATTTCCATTTGAAAGTCAATTCCACATTTCTCTCTAGTTGGTTCCTGAAATGATTTTGCAATAGAATAGCCACCTTTAGATCTATTAGTGAGTGACCAGACAAGTTAAAATGTTCCCCAACAGATTTCTCCGTGTTACCATTTTGAATGTCTAATTTGTGTCCATTAACCCTTTGTTGTAGAGACTGTCCAGTTAGGCCAATATGCATGACAGAGGGGCATTGCTGGAACTTGATGGCATATATTGCGTTAGTGGATGTGCAGTTGTATGAGCCTCTGATATGGTGGCTTATGCGGTTAGGTCCTGTGATGATGTCGCTAGTGTAAATGTGTGGACAGAGTTGGCACTGGAGTTTATTGCAGGGGTGGGTTCCTGGGTGAGTATGTTTGAGGTGTGAAGCATGGTTGCTGGAAAGAATTTGTTTCAGGTTTGGGATAAGGATGTTAAGGACTAGTTGGTTCTCCGCCCCCCCCCCCCCTTTGCTGCCTTTATCAGCAAGGGGGGGGGGGGAGAAGAGTGGATTCCCAGCTGATCACAGGTTCTGGGGAAATGCCTTGGGCTCCACGTGGCATTTCAAAGCAGCAGCACCTCATGGAGCCCGGGTCAGTGGGGGGGGACTCTGAGTCTCCCACTGGTCCCAGGCTCCATGAAGGTGCTTTCACTTTGAAATGTGGAAGAGCCCTCGCTGGGGTCTCTTGTACATTTCGAAGAAGGAATGCGGAAGTGCCTGTCGACTAGTAAATTACTCACCATTTAACATCCTTAATTAGGGGGTTTTCTGTAGGTGAGGGTTGGTCTGTGTCTCGAGGCCTGTGAGAGTGAGGGGTCTTTTTCCAGGACAGATTGTGGATAGCAAATGATGTGCTGGAGGGGTTTAATTTGGGGGCTGTAGTTGATGACTAATGGTGTTCTGTTACACTGTTTGTTGAGACATTTACAGCCTACTCTATTACCCTCATTTAGCCTGGTTACTTTAAATGACAGGGGGTTTTCTCTCCCTCCCTTCCTCTTTTGCTACTTTATATTTGTCCCTTTTATTCTATATGTTACCTGAAGAAGTGGGTTGTGCCCACTAAAGCTCATGATACTAGCTGTATTTTCTGTTAGTTTGCAACTTCAAAAAAGAAGTTTAAAAAACTAGAGGTTGTATAGCACCTTAGAGACTAACACGGCTACCCCTCTGAGACTTCTAAGTAGTCCTAGAGTAAGTGCTGGATCTAAGTTGAGTCCATACATGACATTTATGAAATTACAACACCACATTGCATATATGAATACATAATCATTTAATAAAATATTTGTATATTTGACACATAGGAACATATGGCCCATCTACTAAACATGCTGCCTCAGCAGAGCCCTGTATTTGATTTTAGAAAACACAAAATTCCATGACTGACTTGAGCAACTGATTTTATCTAAGAGATTCTTTCCCATCTCCTTCAGATAATCACCTTAAGCCCTAAAGCAGATTGGTTGTGCTCTAGTATCATACTGAACTAACCGAGGGTCTTTGTTTAACTGCTTACACTATAGTAATTCACACATCCATCCAGTTCTTATTAAACTGTTTGATTCTATTTCCACATGGAAATGAATTCCACCCATTAATTAAATTGTGTAAAGTATCTTTTCTAAATTGGCCTGTGCTAAATTTGCTACAGATCAATGTCAAAGAATGTCCACTAGTAGAATGGAACTGAAAGAAGAATAAGTAATCTGTCTTAACTAAACCTTTCATCATTTCAAATTATTGCTATTATATCACCTTTTAAACTCTAAATTTCCAATTGTCTTTAATCTGTTCTCCTGTATAATCCTGGCCTAGCCTTTCACCATCATACTTGCCCTTCTCTGGACTTCCTGAACTTCAGCCATGTCCTTTTTTGAAGTGAAAGGGCCAGGCCTGCCAAAAGGGTGGGATAGGTGTGGCAGCAAACAGGCCCATTTGAATCACCAAGTCCCAGCTCCTGGCTGCTGCTGCTGCTGCTGCTGCCACAGGGATGATGGTGGTGGCCAGACCCGTGGGAGCTTTAAATTGTCACCCGAGCACTATGCTGCGTGCTCTGGGCAGCGCTAAGGTCGGGTGAGGGTGCCACATGCTGGGTGATGCTCAAGGCTGACTGCCCTGGCTCCACCCCTTCTGCCTGTGGCTCCTCCCCTTCCAGGAGTGGGAGCCAGGCTCTCCCACACACACCTTGCCCATGGCCCCGGAAAGGCTGTTGGTGCCCCTGGAGAGGGCCTTATTTTCATTCTCAATAAGGCTCATAAAGCAGTGTTTAAAGTCAATATAAATGTAAACAATACCCATTTTAGAGCTGTTTAGGCTATGTCTTCACTGCACAGCTAATTGGGATAATCAGAACACAGGTCTGAGCACTGGGATTAGCCTAGCCTTGTGCGAGCATCCATCAGTAAAGTCCTATCCTCTTTACTCTGTCTTCACTGTTTCTGCACTCCACTATGTGTGCCTGAGTGCATATTCCATGTTTCTGGGTGCTGAAACACTCTAGGACTATGTCTACACTGGTGGCTCCTTGCACAAGAACTTCTTGTGCAAGGGTTCTTGTGCAAGGAGTCCTGCGCAAGAACATGTCCACACTGCCATGTGTTAGATGTGCTTTTGTGCAAGAGCACCCATGGCAATGTGGATACGTGGCAGGGGTTCTTGCACAATAATATTCTATAGCTAAAATAGCTGTCTTGTGCAAGAGCTACGCTCTTTTCTTACAAGTGGAAGCTGTCTTGGCAAGAGATCTTGTGCAAGAGAGCTTACACTTGTAAGAAAAGAGCATAGCTCTTGCGCAATAAGCCGTCTCTTACCACACCGTACTGTAAATCTTCTTGCGCAGGAGCGGGTGGGCAGTGTGGATGCAATGCGGATTATTGCGCAAGAACAGCTGTTCTTGCACATGAAGCCACAAGTGTAGACATAGCCTAGGGTTGGAGTAATTATGACACTGACGGAAGAATTTGTGAATCCTTCATAGGGACTTATGAGAAAGCCATTGGAGGACTGTCAGCACTCAAGTGCGTTAGCCTACATCTTCACAACAAAAACAGGCATGTTGTAGCCCAGGCATGTCCAAAGTCCGGCCCGTGGGCCAATTGCGGCCCGTGTTCTGGCTTATTACAGCCCCACAGGTAATTTGGCAATATCTATCTTTTATGGCCCCCAACGAATCCATATGTATTGAGATGAATACATTGTAAAATCTCAGTTAATGTCAGTTGGTCTAAATCAGTTATAAATATATTTGGACAGAACATGTATACTTGGTGTTATGTTCCTGTTCATAATTTTTTAACTTAAAAGTTGACAGACAACCTTTATTACCAATAATATGTAATGTACTTTACAATGTTCCTGACATATTTCAGCTTCCTGGATTTTTTTTCATCTGGCCTTCAGATAAGAAAGGCAGAGTGATTTAACACCTGTTTAGATTTGTCATCCATGTGACAAAATGAAAAGTATGCCGTTTGCAATAAACTTTGCATAAAATAGTTAATTTGCATTTAATTTTAATGGTTCAAAGAATGTCAGGCAAAATGGTCGGCCCTCACGCATGTTCACTTCATCAAATCTGGCCCTCTTAGAAAAAAGTTTGGACACCCCTGTTGTAGCCCAAATTAAACAGAAGTATGGGCTCTAATCTATACCCCCAGCCAGGAAAGTTAAACTGGTCTTAAAGCTCCTACTAAATCGAGTCAGTTGTTTGTGTGTGTGGACGGGCGGAGGGGGGGGGGGGGGGGGGGAAAAGGAGGGAAGGGAGAGTGGTGAGTTTTGACCAAAACCTGGGTCAGAGCCTAGTTCAATCATGCATTGAAGACATAGCCTGCCCACTGCCAAAGCTTCAATCTAAATGAAAATCACCCACGTTGTCTCACTTCTTTAAGCAGCTTGAGACAGGTGCCAAGAAGCCTTGCTGTGTCTCAGACAATGATTCTACATTTAACTATTCTGAGGGTCAACACACCAAGCTCTGCTTGGTCCACATCCCGAGGATACTGGGGAAGTTCCAGATCCACCAGGTAAAGCCAGTGGCAACAGGCAGCAACATCTGCTCTATTCTGCACACTGCAATGTGTCCAACTGTGGGGCATATCCGGGCACTTCACTGCTATGCATGTGACAACTGCTTGCTCCCCTATGTGGGCACCTAGGGTAAATTACAATCTCATACATAATTTGTTCTGTTAATTAGAGACCTAACCATCACTGGTCTTTCAGTCCTTTTGAAATTCCTGTCACCCAATTTTGTGGCCACCGTAAGAGATCACAGGAACAATTACCATAATTACCATCAGATCCTAGAGGAAACTTGCAACTTGAATACCAGGCTTTCCAAATTAGGTCAGTGTGCAGAGCTGTGTGTGAAGAAAATTACATAGCATGTTCCTCAGCACAGCAGAGAAGGAAGCAAACAGCTGTGTTACATGCATCAGTAAAAATGCCTGTATTATTCATAGCAGCCTCTGACTTTCTGAAACACTAGAAACAGGCAATTTTTGAAAAAGGAAACAAGATCTTCAATCCTTGTGCACATGTCTGCAAAGGCCATCTCTGTGAGCACTACATCTAGGGTATGACTACATTAGAGCTTTTTTTGAAAAAACTGATTTTTCCGAAAAAAACTTCACTTACATCCACACTGCAATTGTGTTCTTTTGGGAAAAAAAAAAAAAAAAAAAAAAAAAAAAAAACCACCTAAAGAACTGAGGGGTTTTTCCGACATTGGTAAACCTCTTTCTACAAGGAAAAAGCCTTTTTTCTGAAAGAGCTCTTTCGGAAAAGGGCGCATGTGGATGGAGAAGAGGGAGTTCTTTCAACTCCCTCTTAAAAACAAAGGGGATTAAAAACAAAGGCGATGTCATGCTAGGAGTCTACTAAGCCACCTACCCAGGTGGAAGAAGTGGATGAGGCTTTTTTTAAACTAACAAAATCATCCAAAGCCCAAGATTTGGTGGTGATGGGGGACTTCAATTATCCAGATATATGTAGGGAAAATAACACAGCGGGGCACAGACTATCCAATAAGTTCTTGGACTGCCTTGGAAACAACTTTTTATTTCGGAAGGTTGAAACAGCTACTGGGGAGAAGCTGTTCTAGATTTGATCCTAACAAATAGGGAGGATCTGGTTGAGAATTTGAAAGTGGAAGGCAGCTTGGGTGAAAGTGATCATGAAATCATAGAGTTCACAATTCTAAGGAAAGGTAGAAGGGAGAACAGCAAAATAGAGACAATGGATTTCAGGAAAGTGGATTTTGGTAAGCTCAGAGAGCGGATAGGTAAGGTCCCATGGGAATTGAGACTGAGGGTAAAAACAACTGAGGAGAGTTGGCAGTTTTTCAAAGGGACATTGTTAAGGGCCCAAAAGCAAGCTGTTCCGATGTGTTGGAAAGATAGAACATACGGCAAAAGACCGCCTTGGCTTAACCAGGAGATCTTGCATGATCTAAAAATAAAAAAGGAGTCATAAAAAATGGAAAGTAGGACAAATTACAAAGGATGAATATAGGCAAACAGCACAGGAATGCAGGGGCAAGATTAGAAAGGCAAAGGCACAGAATGAGCTCAAACTAGCTACGGGAATAAAGGGAAACAAGAAGACTTTTTATAAATACATTAGAAGCAAAAGGAAGACCAAGGACAGGGTAGGCCCACTGGTCAGTGATGAGGGAGAAACAGTAACAGGAAACTTGGAAATGGCAGAGATGCTCAATGATTTTTGTTTTGGTCTTCACCGAGAAGTCTGTAGGAATGCCTAACATAGTGAATGCTAGTGGGAAGGGAGTAGTTTTAGAAGATAAAATAAAAAAAGAACAAGTTAAAAATCACCTAGAAAAGTTAGATGCCTGCAAGTTACCAGGGCCTGACGAAATGCATCCTACAATACTCAAGGAGCTGATAGAGGAGATATCTGAGCTTCTAGCTATCATGTTTGAAAAATCATGGGAGACAGGAAAGATTCCAGAGGACTGGAAAAGGACAAATATTGTGCCCATCTATAAAAAGGGAAATAAGAACAACCCAGGAAACTACAGACCAGTTAGTTTAACTTCTGTGCCAGGGAAGATAATTACTTGTTGCATTAAGGAAATCATCTGTAAACACTTGGAAAGTGGCAAGGTGATAGGGAACAGCCAGCATGGATTTGTAAAGAACAAATCATGTCAAACCAATCTGATAGTTTTCTTTAATAGGGTAATGAGTCTTGTAGATAAGGGAGAAGCGGTGGACGTGGTATACCTAGACTTTAGTAAGGCATTTGATACAGTTTCTCATGATATTCTTATCAATAAACTAGGTAAATACAACTTAGATGGGGCTACTATAAGGTGGGTGCATAACTGGCTGGATAACCATACTCAGGGAGTAGTTATTAATGGTTCACAATCCTGCTGGAAAGGCATAACAAGTGGGGTTCCGCAGGGGTCTGTTTTGGGACCAGCTCTGTTCAATATCTTCATCAACGATTTAGATATTGGTATAGAAAGTACGCTTATTAAGTGTACAGATACCACCAAGTTAGGAGGAGTTGCGACTAATCTGGAGGATAGGGTCATAATTCAAAATGACCTGGACAAATTGGAGAAATGGTCTGAGGTAAATAGGATGAAGTTTAATAAAGACAAATGCAACCTCCACTTAGGAAGGAACAATCAGTTTCATACATACAGAATGGGAAGCGACTATCTGGGAAGGAGTATGGCAGAAAGGGATCTAGGGGTTATAGTGGACCACAAGTTGAATGAGTCAGCAGTGTGATGCCATTACAAAGAAAGCAAACATGATCCTGGGATGCATTAAAAGGTGTGTTGTGAGCAAGACACGAGAAGTCATTCTTCCACTCTCCTCTGCACTGGTTAGGCCTCAATTGGAGTATTGTGTTCAGTTCTGGGCACCGCATTTCAAGAAAGATGCGGAGAAATTGGAGAGGGTCCAGAGAAGAGCAACAAGAATGATTAAAGGTCTGGAGAACATGACCTATGAGGGGAGGCTGAAGGAATTGGGTTTGTTTAGTTTAGAAAAGAGAAGATTGAGGGGGACATGATAGCAGTTTTCAGATATCTAAAAGGGTGTCATAAGGAGGAGGGAGAAAACTTGTTTATCTTGGCCTCTGGGGATAGAACAAGAAGCAATGGGCTTAAACTGCAGCAAGGGAGGTTTAGGTTGGATATTAGGAAAAAGTTCCTAACTGTCAGGGTAGTCAAACTCTGAAATAAGTTGCCCAGGGAGGTTGTGAAATCTCCATCTGTGGAGATATTTAAGAGTATGTTAAACAAATGTCTATCAGGGATCGTCTAGACTGTATTTGGTCCTGCCATGAGGGCAAGGGACTGGACTTGATGGCCTCTCGAGGTCCCTTCCAGTCCTAGTATTCTAGGATTCACAAGAAGAAGAAAGAGAAAAAAAGCACAGGTGCCCTGGTGGCCATTCCACCCACAGTAATCACAGCTTATATTCAAGATAGCATCCACACTGAATGGAGACTGTTGAAAAAGCAGATCGTTCACACTGTGAAAGTGCATCGAAAAAGCGGTCTCTTTCAGAAGATCTCTTCCAAAAAAAAGTTATTTTCCCAAAAGAAGCCTGTAGTCTAGACATAGCCCTAGAGATATAATGGCCCATAGAAATACATGGCCCATTGACAATCTAAGATATCCAAGAGCTTATTGATCCTTAATCCTTTTCCTCAGCTAAGTAAAAAAGAGCGAAAGATAAAAGAGTTGTTATTCAGATTAAAGAACACTAAAAAACATAGCGTTAGACATGGAAACACTGAGCATATGATTATCTGTGCTGTGAATCAAGTTACAGATATTCTCTAGGCAACATTTAGGCACGATTTTCCCCATGCTGCCAGTGCTGCCTAAATAGGTCTGCTGACAAGATAGCAAAGTTAAATCAATTATGCACTGAGATCCCATGAGTGTCATTGCTGATCCCCAATTCTGATGTTGGGCTACAGATTCATCAGGGAATACAGAGGCCTGGATTCTCCTTTCACTTAAGTCCTTGCAGAGTGTAATGCCAGTAAAGGCAATTGAGTTGCACCTGTGAAATTCAGATGTAAGTAGAACTGGGTGAATAACTGATTTTTCTGGTTCACTGGTAGTTCTGAATAACCAGAAGAATCAGTTTGTGTTGAACTGAAAATTCCAAAAGCTATCAGTGAATCAGAAAGCCTATTTCAGACCAAACAAAATACAGTATGTCATTCCACCCAAAACATTGTGTTTTTGGCATTTTTTGGTCTGGATTAAGAAAATATTTGGAGGATGACACACATGGGCTGAAGGAAGCCACGGTTCAGTCCTCTCTTCTGTCTGATATGGACAAGGGATATGGGCTGTTATCTCTTCCATAGCAGAAATGGACCCAAACTGGGCTACAAGATAGTCCAGGACATATCTCTTCTATGAAAGCTTCACTTTGTGAAGGTAATAAACTATTCGTCAGAGCAGCAGGGACTGGACCTGGGTCTGCCACCAAAGTGCCCTCCCCACCAAGCTCTCCCTCCCTGAGTCTCAGGCTATGTCCACACTGCACTCTAAACTCAAAATAATCTTATTTTGAGTTTTATTTTGAAATAAAGTGCTATTTTGAGACATCCCTTAACCCTCAAAATATTTTGAAACAACAGGTGGCTTGTGAAGACACGGGGTAACTGATGTGTAGACATACCGAGTGACTATTCAAGTATTACACACAAAGTGAGACATCTTCAACAAAAGAGACTGAGCTAGGACATGCACCTAGGCTACGTCTACATTGGCAAGATTTTGTGCAAATACTTTTAATGCAAAAGCTTTTGCATTAAAGTATTTGCACAAGAGAGCATCTACACTGGCATATGCTTTTGTGCAAGAGATGTGCTTTTGCGCAAAAGCATCCATGCCAGTGTAGATGCTCTTGTGCAAGAAAGCTCCGATGGCCATTTTAGCCATTGGGCTTTCTTGTGCAAGAAATTCATGTTGCCTGTCTACACTGGCCTCTTGCACAAGAACAGTTGCGCAAGAGGGCTTATTCCTGAGCAGGAGAATCATAGTTCTTGCACAAGAATCACTGATTTCACACATTAGAATGGCAGTGTTCTTGCACAAGAACTCCCCGCCAGTGTAGACAAGCAGCATGTTTTTGTGCAAAATCGCCTGCTTTTGCACAAAATCATGCCAATGTGTAGACAGCCCTACAGTGTAGGGAATCCAACCTCAAAGCCTCTCTCCCCTAAATAGGCAAAGCAGCTTCCTCCATAACTATCCCATTTATCTGGCAAATTCATGACTAGTTTTGGGTTGACCAAAGTGCATTTTTTAGAAAATAAACTATTCATGCAAAATATTTCTCCCAGCTCCAGGCATAAGTGAAAATAGCATCAGGACCAATAGCATCTGCAGCATGTATTTATTCATCTCATTGTTCTTCTGTTCCATTTGTCTCCTTTTCTAGTGTCTGTTTTTTCCCCTTCACTTTACCGTAGTGGGAATGAATGCTGATGACACAATATATGATCAAATTCTGTGCACTGATGTTTGAGCAATTAATACTTGGCAGCATATGAAAGCAGCACTTAATGGTTCTGATATTCCTGACTAGGAAATAAATGACTAAACCCCAACTATAATATTTAATTTACTGTCAAACTGTATTGGGTTTTTGCAGAGAGATTTGCTGCAGAAGGGCCTAATCCTGCTAAGCACTTCCTAGAAATGTACCAACAGTTCTCATTAGTCTCCATGGAAGTTGAAGATGCTCAGTATACTCCAAGAGGTGTTCATTCCTCAAGAGAGATATTGGAGTCATTGTAGATAATTCTCCGAAAACATTGACTTCATGTGCAGTGGCAGTCAAAAAAAAAGTGAACAGAATGTTTGGAATCATTAAGTGATAGAGAATAAAATTGAGTATCTTATTGCCTGTATATAAATGCTTTATTTAAATGATTATTTTTGAAAAATAGTGTTATTTTTATGAAGTTAAATTTTATTTCAGATATATTTAAAAAGGGAGTGTTACATTTTTTCCATTTAATTTTTTTAGTAAATTTTTTAAATGGGAATTCAATCAAGTGTATTTTTTCCTTCATCCCTATAAACGCTCGAAATTTGCTATATTTTAACAAAAGCAAGATATAGCCAATTTGGTTTCCAATAACATTTTCTTCTAATTTTCAAACCTTAAGCATTAATTTAGCTGTGCCAAAACAGAGCACTATTTCAAATTTCTCCATTTTATATCTTTTCTGTAGGGTTAATTGAAAAACAGTCCTATTCCAGGTTCATCCTATTTTTCTCTCATACCTTGCTTCAGTTTCTTTCAACAGTCACTCAGGGTACGTCAACACAGCAACATTATTTCAAAATAATTAGCGTTATTTTGAAATAACTTAGTATGCATCTACACAGCAGGCAGTTATTTCAAAATAGTGTCAAAACACTGTCAAGCTGGAAGACTTCTTACTTTGACTCCTGTAATCCTCATTGTAGGAGGAGTACGGGAAGTTAGAGGAAGAGTGCTCTATTTCAAAATCAGTGCTTTGTAGACGCTCCCCATTTCGAAATAAGCTATGCAATTGACGTAGCTCAATTTGTGTTGCTTATTTCAAGTTAAGCCATGCTGTGTAGACACAGTTATGTCAAGTTTGAGGACTGTACTTGCTTTGGTGATTGTGTCTCTTTTCTGTTTGCTTCTCATAAAACCGATCTCCAGGCACATGCTATTTTCCTGGCACTGCCAAGCCCTTATGTTGCTTTAAGTTATGATCAGAGGAAGCTGTATACTGAATTTGGTGGTTTTAGCTCTTACCATTTAGGAGTTCTTGATCAAGCAGACAAACTCATTATATATATCAGATTCTACACAGAAAAGAAAAACCTGCAGCTGGCCCATGCCAACTGCTTAAGGGACATATTGTTGCTGTACAGGGTTTCAGGCTCAGGACAGCCACAGATTTTAGAGCTCAGAGTCCAACCCAAGCCTGGAAGTCTACACTGTGGTGAAGCAGGCCTGCAGCCCAAGCTCCACAAGCCCAAGTCACCTGGCATGGGCCAGCAATGGATTTTTCTTTGCTGTGCAGACATACCCAAAGATTTTTCAGTTTTGCCATTTTGTTTTATAAGGTGAAATGTGGAGAGTCAGATTTTTCACCAAGCATCATTTCTTCATAGGGTGATTCACATATGCAAACATGTATATGTATGTTGTACTTACGTACACTAACATTTGTAGGCAACTATTATAGTTCCCTTTCTTTTGGGCAGAAGGCAACATTTCTATACCCATTCAGGACCTGAGTGAGTTTACAGGTACAATTGCAAACACTTTCTTTTGCACTGGTGTAACATAAGTTAGGAGGGCAAGCATAGAGCTAGACATTTTAGCAAGCACAAGCTTATGCATGCATATGGTGAACAGTATGGGGAGAAAGTGTTGGTAGAAAATGTCTCCATCCTCACAAAAATTTAGTATTAACAATGTTATTTTTGAGCACTTAATTAACAATGTTCTTTGAGTGTTCAACATTGAGCATGCAAAAGAGACGAGCCAGTGTCTTCCCAAATTATATAAATATTTAAGCATAACCCAGGTCATCTTAATGAAAGAGAAAACAAGTTACAGGTAGGAGGTAAGATGAAGAGACTAGACCAATTACAAAAAACATACGTAGCAATTGCAGACAGTGCTTGTAAAAGTTGTTGGTGGAGACAAGCAAAAGTCCACCTGTGAAAAGGGACTTTTGAAAGTGTAGCAAGATGATAGAGTCTCCCACCTTTGTTTCATATATAAAATGGTTCCGCACAGTCCCAATTCGTGAGAGTATGGAGCAGATCTTCAGCTGATATTAGTAGCCATAGCTCCATTTCTTTCAGTGGAGCTATGACAATTGATAGCAGCTGAGGATTGGTCCTAATATTTTGGGAATTTCTGTTTTGAACAACCAGATTAGATCATTTAGACTCATAGGCTACGTCTACATTGGCCCCTTCTCTGGAAGAGGCATGTTAATTTCCAACTTCAGAATAGGGAAATCTGTGGGGGATTTAAATATCCCCCGCGGGATTTAAATAAACATGGCCGCCGCTTTTTTTCCGGCTTGGGGAAAAGCCGGAAAAAAGCGTCTAGACTGGTACGATCCTCCGGAATAAAGCCCTTTTCCAGAGGATCTCTTGAAGTAGGAATAAGAGATCCTCCGGAAAAGGGCTTTATTCTGGAGGATCGTGCCAGTCTAGATGCTTTTTTCCGGCTTTTCCCCAAGCCGGGAAAAAAAGCGGCAGCCATGTTTATTTAAATCCCGCAGGGGATATTTAAATCCCCCGCAGATTTCCCGATTCTGAAGTTGGAAATGAACATGCCTCTTCCGGAGAAGGGGCCAATGTAGACGTAGCCATAGACTTTAAGGTCAGAAGGGACCATTATGATCATCTAGTCTGACCCCCTGCACAGTGCAGGCCACAGAATCTCACCCACCCCTCCTAGAATAATCCTCTCACCTATATCTCAGATATTGAAGCCTTCAAATACTTTGAAGACCCCAAGATGCAGAGAATCCTCTAGCTGTGATCTGTACCCCATGCTACAGAGGAAGGCGAAAAACCTCCAGGGCCTCTGCCAATCTACCCTGGAGGAAAATTCCTTCCTGACCCCAAATAGTCCATGTCTATCAAGTCATGCCCCAGCCCGTGCCACTTGCTACAGCTCCCAGTGGCTGGGAACAGTGAACCGTGGCCAACTTGAGCTGCAAGCAGCCATACATGCAAACATGCAGGTAAATAGAACATCTGGCAGCCCACCAAAGGCTAATCCTGGCGAACCACATCCAGCCCACAGGCTGCTTAAAGTTATTTTTCATCAGTGCCTTAAATCATTCTCTTCTCTGAGTTTCAATTTTTCAACATCTGTTATAACACTATGGACGCAAAAGCCGAACACAATATTTGTGTCATGGTCTCATCAATGCAGTATCAGGAGTAATACCACCTTGCTGCTTCTACTGAGTTACACTGTTTATACATACAAGGATCACATTTGCCCCTTTAACTCCAGAATCTCATTCATGGCTCATGTTCAGTTGGTTATTTACCATGACCCCAAAGTCCTTTTCAGAACTACTGGTTTATTTGATACAGTCCTTTTCCCCCAAACTGTGATTTGCATTTTAATTTAGCCAAATGTAAGGTCACACATGTATAGGGTGATAATATTTCCCTATTCTGAATTATGGGACATCTGATAAAAGTACTTGTATTCAAGCATATTGAATAGCAATCAATCATACAAATGTTTGAAGTAACATCAAGCTGACTGAATGCCTGTTAAAAATTGTATTGTATACTTTTACTTGAAGGCTTTATGGTTCACACAGAGGGGTGACACACACATACCTCTACCCCCAAACACACATGGGGAGAGGTGATATCCCTACACCTCTCTCACACAGGGACAGGGACAGGGACTAGTGACCCAACCTTCCCATCCAGAGCTCTCCATCCTCCATGACTGACTGTGCTCCTGGGATGGACCTACCTCTCCTGGTACTTGGCACTGCACCTTCCTGAGGCAGCACATGGGCAGAGGGAATGCAGGGTCACATACCTCCCCTCCTCAGATTTCTGCCAGGGTTCACACCAGAATGTGTCCAGCAGCAGCTTTTCAGCTCTGTATGGGAGTGAAGGGATGGGACACAAAAACTGACCACAATATGTCCGTCATGGTCTCATCAGTGCTATATGCAGACGTAATACCATCTTGCTGTTCCTACATAGAGCTCTCCCTTACAGCTGCAGGGGAGGGATAACTTGGCCCATGTCTTTCTAGAGCTCTTCTCCCCCCCCCCCCCCCCCACACACACATATATATAACAGAAAGCATCTTCTCCCTTCTTGCCAGCAGCATGCCAAAAAGCAGGTAAAACCTGTAGACTGCTGCTGCGCACCAACATAAGTCGGCCATCTCCTGTCCCTCTCCTACAGTGCAGGCAGAAAGTGGCTAAACCCTAAGGATGCATTGTGCACCAGGGAACCTGACTGGAAGGCCTTCAGCAAACCCAGCCAAAGAAGTGGTTCAGCATGGGAGGGTACCTAGGAATGGAGCAACCTCTCAATCTCTGGGGGCAATACCCAGGATAGGGGTAGCGGAAGGCGCATTTGATGCTAAATCCCTGTACTAGGGGTTGCTGTGGAGCCTTCAAGTTGGAGATGTGAACAGGCTGGAAATTGCTCCCTCTTCCCACTCCAGAGCTTAGCTAAGGGTTGGAGATGCTTCCACATGCCCGTGCTGTCTGATGCTCTTCCTGGCCAGCATTGCAGCCCAAAGGTTCTTAGACTTTCCCAGGGTGTTGGCCCAACCAGAGGCAGTGAGGGAAGGAAGGAAGGAGCCTGAAGACCAGCTGTTGGTAAGGTGAGCACTCCAACCAGGGGCTGATTTTCTATACAGGACTGGGAGTAAGACATGTCCCACTACAGGGAATATGGTGGAACAGTGGGGCTAAAGGCAACTGAAGGGGCAAAACATGGAGAAGAAAGCATGGGGGTAGTGGGTGAGCAGCAGAGGCAAAACATAACCAGTTGCCATCTGGTACCTAGCCACATTCACCAATCACCACAGTGCACAGCCAGTGCCACATGAAAATAGGACAGGTATGAGGCCCTGCTGGCTGAGAGAGGCATGCAGTAAGCACTGTGCTGACAGACCAGCATGGGAGACAGTCAGCCTCACATGCTGCATTTTCACTGCAACCCTAGCCTTGCACACCCACTTCTATCATCAGCCCTGGAGCCCTCACTTACAACTAGTGGCAAGCAGGGATCCAGCCAGCGGAAGAACTTGCCTGTTCTAATGGAGTGAGACAGAAAATATGAGACAACTTTCTCATTTTTAAGAAGTCTAGACGCTTGCTGGAGGGCTTAAATACAGAACTGTCTCTTTAAAAATGGGACGTCTGGTCACCCTACAGGTTCAGGAACAAAGAATGTATGTTATTTGATTGTGCCCATCTGAATCATGTGATCCAGATTATCTTGTAGACTTGAGCTGCCTTAATCAATATTGACCACTGTGCTCATCTTTATCTCATCCTCCAATTTTCTCAGCCTTCCAACTTAAAAGTTTTAAATTATACCATTTTTCCTTCTGCATTTGGCAAGTATCTTTTCTGTTTCCAGTGCGACTGAAATTAAAGTAGCTCTTTAAAGAAACAACAACTTCTTGACTTTATTAGGACTATTAATCTGAATGCTTTGGATTTGGTCCTTCAATTTATATATAGTTTTCCTTACTCTGACAAAGCATCTCTGTAAATTAGTATCATCAGGTGATGCCAGCATGGCTTTCCTGCCACTGAATAGCTAGCCATGAACGCACTACAGGACTAGACATCAACAGGCCCTTACTCAGGTGAACATGCCTCTTTTTGTAGGGCTTTCACAAAGGTCTGTCAAAGTCGCAGTTCCCGTCCTAAGAGAAATGCAGGCACTGCACTAGTTTCTGAAGAACTATGCCTCTCCTGCACTGCCCAAGACAACACTGGTAGGTGGCTAAGACCCACACAAGCCCCTTAAAGTTTTTGTAAAACTGGACATATTTTTGCACCCGTTCCTGAGCCAAAACATTTTTTGAATTCAGTGCATGTGTCATATGAATGACCAAGTGCAAGTTCAGGTTTCAGCTGCTATTAAAAAAAAAAAGCCTTGCACTGGACTGATAGATTTAAAAAGACAATATCAATGCCTCTATCTATTCAGTACCAGGAGATTTTCACCATCAGATACACCAGGAGTGGGCAAGAAACCTCCCACCAAGCCACCAGATCCAACATGTGGACCTCCCTGCCAGGACCCTCCCTGCCAGGACCCTCAGGCACAACTGCCACTGTTTTAAGCACAGGGCTGCTTCCTGTGACTCTACTTCTTGAGGGAAAGGGAAGCTTTGGGTTATCTCCCTGCCCCATGTCCAATCTTCAGCTCCTATTGACCAGAAACAACCAGCCAATAGGAGCTGAGAGACTTGCTTGGGGGATGTGGGCAGCACAAGCCTCTCCCCCTCTCGGAGCTGAGAGCCACATGGAGGGAGCAACCTGCAACTATAAGCAGTCTAGGGCTGCAGCAGGCAGGGATCTGCCTTCAGTAAGCACCTCCCAACCAGAGCCTGTCTCTAGTGCTCCTTCCCCTTCCACATGTTTATGTAGTTTTCTGAAATAAAGGCACTTCTGAGGACACCTGTGATTTTAATAAACCTGCCTACTTTCCTCATCAGAGCAATTCAGGTTGTGGAAAGCAATTGCCGTATGAAAGCTCAATCCTGCAAGGGGGCTAACTACCTCCTGTGAGCAGATAAACATCCTCAACTCTCACTGAAGTCAATAGGAGTTAACGACGCTCAGCACTTCGCCAGAAACACTCAGTATTGTGTAGGATTGGGCCCCGTCTCCCCTGCAGCCTCTAGTGTGGATATACAGAGCTAACAAACCAAATATAAACAACTGTAAATAGAAATATAGAAGGAAAGACTAATCAGAAAAGTTAGAAATAATATCTGGAGGATTCATTATTATTCATTATTATTCAGTATTTGCCACAGGATTCACTGTGACCCTCCACACAGCATCTTCTTTTCTAAAGGCAAGGGCCTACTGAGCCATACTCATCAGAGGATAGTCCAAGTTTTTTGGGGGGGAAAGCTCCTCTATAGTTCTGGTCTCCCCTCTCAGGGGAAGACTCTGTAATGTCATGGGGAAGGATGGGGGGAATCTGGGCCTGCCCACTACTCCAGGTTCTGGGCCAACAACCCTAAGACTGCAGCAACTCTCAATCTGACAGCTTCTTCTCTGACCACTTCCCCAAACAATCCCTCCCAGTACCTTTCTTCTGGTACCTGAGCAAGTCACTCCTGCTCCTCCATGACACTCTGCCTTACTCTCAGCTCTCACTCAAAACACCTCTCACTCTCAGATCTTGGGCTACTCTGCCCTCCCTCCAGGGAGTCCTTATAAACAAGCCCCAGCAGGCCTTAATGGGCTATGGGTGCCCTCATTAGCCTGTTGCTTGCAGCAAGCTCTTAATTGACTCCAAGGGCCTGTCTGATTATACTGCACTAGGCTCAGCCCTGTTAACTCAGGGAGAGGAAACTGCTTACTCGGAGCCCAGCATACCTTCCCTCCATTAGGGCGTGGCAGTCAGCTGGTCTGGGTCTGTCAGAATATATATAAACACTAATGCAAAACAAAAATTCTAGGTTTTTATTCACTTATACATGCTTCTAAATAATCACTTTTTAAAAACCAGTAGCACATTCTAAGAGTAATATATCTCCTGACATGTTTCATCCCTTACCTTGCTGCTTGCTTAATCAATTTAAACTTTTGCCCTACGCTACTGGCATTTCCAAAAGCAACATATGTAAAGACATATGTCCATTTCCATTTTATTATCTTAACCACACTAGAAACTGGCCACAGGTTGTGATGAATAAACACCTCCACTCCAACACCTCAGGTAAGTGCTAGGCTAGTTCCAACTTAATCCACAGTGGCTAGAAGATGTTGTGAGGGAGGTAAAAAACAACAAAAAAAAAAACTTGGTCCTTTGCCAATGAACAAGTGAGAGAAAAAATTCTTTCCCTGACCCTCTAATCAATTAGGCCCACATCTTTTGTCAGATTGGGTTCCCATTCCTAATTCAGGTGGTCTGCTAGAATGGAGCCAAAAGAGGCTCCACATGGCCCCCATATTGGGAATGCTAACCAATCAGTAATCTTCTCCCCCCAAAAAAACTGGCAACTGGATGCCAGAGACTCCCAGGGGAGGGAGTTACCTTCTGTCCTTATCACGTGTCTCCCTGCCTTGCTTCTGGGACTGTCACACTTTTATCATTGGCTCCATCAGGTTCCCGAACAATTAATGCAGGTGGGTGGCACTTGGTCTATAGATAACATATCACATAAAACACTCTTGCTATTTTAGTACTTTAAAGACAATTAAATCCTATGCTCTGTTAATGTTCATTTAGTACCTTAATTTTGAGTACTTAAAAAATCAATAACAATCTTAATTCTAACTACAGATAAGTAGTCTGGGTCTTTAAGTATGTCTGAACCTAAGAAATTTAAGAAAATATATAAAACAATTTGGGTCACTACATCTTACTCCATTTTTAGTATATGTTTCCCCTTGAGGCAGTCCCGTTTTTTTCAAAGAAGCTAGTGTTTTTAATTAACAACTTTGCATTGTAGGCAATTCTACACATTTCTGAGCTGCAATTCAGAGTGGTGAGAGAAAGTACTCAATTGTTATGCTGAAAAATAATAACTTCAAACAACTGTCTCAACTTATCTGGATACATTATATAATCTTGGTGCATTAAGATGCCTGGAGTTCCATAATACCTTGAAAAGTAAGTTGCAATCTTCCAGCATTGTTATGATATTACAAATATGTTAACTCCAGGAAGTATGTGTTCTCACTTTCATTTATCCAGAAATATTAGCTTTTACACTGCGAATCAGTCAGCAGTATTACTGATTCATCAAAAAGTGACATGAAAGATTCCTTAAGATAACTCAATTGAACACTTAACTTTGGTGTCTTGTTTATATGCATTATGATAAAGATTCACAGTTTGATCTATGGCGCTTAATTTTTCAAGGTTTGGATTCTACTAAACATTGAATATTTCTGGAAACTTTCTATTTGACAGTTTTTGAGTATGAAAAGAGTTAGATGGCTTCTTGTAGAAAAGGTATAGAAATTGCTCTCATTTTAAAGTCCTTTTTATTATTATAGAATCATAGTGTTAGATGGAACTACAATTATCATCTAGTCTCATGCCTTGTCAAAATGCAGGATTTGTTGTGTCTAACCATCCAAGACAGATGGGCATCCAGTCTTCTTTGGAAGACCTCCAATGAAGGAACTTCCCCAACCTCCCAAGGCTGTCTGTACCATTGATCTAGTATTCTTACAGACAGAAAGTTTTTCCCTCAGAGTTAAACTAAATTTGCTATGCTGTAATTTGAAAGCTTTGCCCCTTGTTTTGAGTTTATGGCAAGATAACAACTTTTCTCCATCTTTTTATGCCAGCCTTTCAGGCTATCGCAACTTTGTCTAATATAAGAGGCTTCATTGTATGAAATGTTTTCCTTTGTTGTGTCACCTAAGTGCTTTTTAACTTACCCTTTTCAGGCATTTTATTCAATTCCTCACCCTCTTGGTTTTAAACACTTAAGATTTCAACCTCTCAGATAGAAATGTGATGGAAATATGTTTATTTTGTAAAAAATCTTTGACCAGCTGTCATGTTATTGGATTTTAAGGGGAGCAGACAGATCATTGTTGCACCCATGGGTTGTGTTTGCCCCAAATTCTGTACAAAGTGGGCCATCTCAGGTGTCAAATGAAAGCTTATGTTCTACTGATTCTATGTATGCTATACATGTACTTGTATGATGTTTGTATGTGAAGTTATGAATATGGGCTCTGTTCTTGTACTATAAATGTTCTCTGTCTGGGAGGGAGCAATGGGGCTGGACTGCCTATTGTGAGAAAGGAGAGTTCAGTAAATGGATATATTGCTTCATGGACAATGGCTCTCAGAGTGGCCAATACACACCTGAGGAATGTGTCTGGGAGCCTGCAGACTAGCCAGTGCCTCATGGCTGTTGGCATGTGAAACACAGATAGGTCAATGAGAAGTCCTGTGCCATCTTAGGGTACGTCTACACAGCAAAGTTATTTCGAAATAACATGCATCTGACGAAGTGGGTCTTTGCCCATGAAAGCTTATGCTCCAATAAATCTGTTAGTCTATAAGGTGCCACAGGACTTCTTGTTGTTCTTGCAGATTGACTAACATGGATACCCCTCTGATACTTGTCACAGATAGGTCACTTGATCATGTGACCAGCTCCAGCTTGGGAGACACCAGGAATATAAAAATGCCATGAGGGTGTCTCCATCTTGTCTTCAATCTTGCTACTGATTCCAGATGCATCCTTGCTAGGGACAGAGAGCCAGGAAGGATTGCTAACCCATCTTAATATAGGATGTACACCAGAAACTTCTAAGCTAGCAGTTTGTAACAGCTTTGCTAAGAAACTGCATCAAAAACTTGGTAATTGATGTATGTAATGTATTCTCCTTAACAATCTTGCTCTCAACCTTTTCTTTCTTTTATTAATAAACCTTTAGATTTAGATTCTAAAGGATTGGTTCAGTGTGCTCTTGTGGGTAAGATCTAAAGTGTACATTGACCATGGATTGTGGCTGGTTCTTCGGGACGAGGAGGATCTGTTCGGAGGTGGTGAGATTCGGTTTTATAACCTCTCACCTGTGTGTAAGGCCTGGGGCTAATTGCGGCACAGGGAGAGTTGAGGTGTCTGAGGGATTTTGCTCTTGAGGTTTCCTGCTGGCCAGACTGGCAGCCGAAGCGCTCTGCGTGACTGGTTTGTGGCCTATTTGGGACAGGTCTCCAGTCAAGGGCTGTAAGTAGCCCTGGTTTTGAGCAATTTGCCATGAGCTAATGCCCTCAGCGGTGCCCAGACCCAGCCCGTTCCATCACACCAGCTCTAGCAATAGATGAGTTTGATTATTTTATATTTTATTCCTAAGCCAGTCCCTTAAGTACCTGAGGGTATGTCTACACTACAGCGCTAATTCGAACTAACTTAGTTCGAATTAGTTAATTCGAACTAAGCTAATTCGAATTAGCGCAGCTAGACTTAAAAACTAGTTCGAATTAGCGTTTTGCTAATTTGAACTAGCATGTCCACACAGAGTGGACCCTGAAGCGGGGTTAAGGATGACCGGAAGTAGTGCCAGCAGGGCATCAGATGAGGACTTAGAGTGTGGAGCTGCTGCCTCAGGATAGCCGAGGGCTGTGCTTAAAGGGACCCGACCCCCACCCCGGACAGACAGTTCTCAGGGGTTCCCCGCTTGCAAAGCAGTCCTGGCTTGGAGTGCCCTGAGTGCCCACACGCGGAACATCACAGCACTCGGCCATCACCCTGGCTGCACTTGCCACAGGCTGCCATCCAGAGGGAAGGGGCAATCGGGGGGCTGCAGGACAACTTCCACCCGGAGAAGCCTGCAGAGCCAGCCCAGTCCTCCCCATCGTGGGCTCGTACCCCATTCCTCCCTCACCTCCTTCCACTTACCCTTCCCTAGCCCCCCTTCCTGATGTACAAAATAAAGAAAACGTGGTGTCAAAAATAGAATCTCTCTTTATTGAACAAAACTGGGGGAGACTGGGAAAAAGAGGTGGGAGAGGGGAAGAGAGAGGCTGGGAGAGGGGAGTGCAACTAAAATGATCAGGGGTTTGGAACAGGTCCCATATGAAGAGAGGCTAAAGAGACTGGGACTTTTCAGCTTAGAAAAGAGGAGACTGAGGGGGGATATGATAGAGGTCTATAAAAGCATGAGTGGGGTGGAGAGGGTGCATACAGAAAAGTTCTTCATTAGTTCCCATAATAGAAGGACGAGAGGACACCAAAGGAAGGGAATGGGTAGCAGGCTTCAAACTAGTAACAGAAAGTTGTTCTTCACAAAGCAAAGAGTCAACCTGTGGAACTCCTTGCTGCAGGAGGCTGTGAAGGCTACAACTAGAACAGAGTTTAAAGAGAAGTGAGATCAAGTCATGGAGGTTGGGTCCATGGAGTGGTATTAGCCAGGGGGTAGGAGTGGTGTCCCTGCCCAAAGTTTGTGGAAGGCTGGAGAGGGATGGCACGAGACAAATGGCTTGGTCACTGTCTTCGGTCCATGCCCTCCAGGGTCCCTAGGGTTGGCCGCTAGATGGACCCTGGACTAGATGGACCTTTGGTCTGACCCAGTACGGCCATTGTAAGCTCAGGGCTCAGGGTCAGGGGTCTCAGTGGACCACCTTGATTTTCATGCACACCTGCTCCTGGGTGGCCAGGCTGGCAGCTCTCCTGCCCTAGACGGCCACTTTCCTGTGCCTAGTGCGGAGGTCGTGGACGAGGTCCACGATGTCCGCACTAGCCCAGGCAGGTGCCCACCTCTTGCGGTCCCGGGCAAGCTCCCAGGAGCCGCTAGCCTGGTCCCAGGAAGAGGGGGAGAGCTGGGGGGCATCGGGTGGCTGGCTCGAGCCATGCCAGGTGCAGGGTCTTCTGGCTGGGTGCTGGCAGGCTTGCACCTGGCACGGGCATCGTAGCCAGCCCGTGCCCCTTTAAGGGGTCCGGGGCCGGGAGGGGGGCATACGAGTTTCCCTGGTGTTGGCCAGAGTGGCCACCAGGGAAAGCTGGGGAGGGCTAGCCTCCCACTAGTTCGAATTAAGGCGCTACACACCCCTTAATTCGAACTAGTAAGTTCAAACTAGGCTTAGTCCTCGTAGAATGAGGTTTACCTAGTTCGAACTAAGCGCTCCGCTAACGTCCATTAGTTCGAATTAACTTTGTAGTGTAGACATACCCATAGATCCCTTCGGCCGTGGATCGCTATTCCTGGGCAATGGGAATCTGCAATCACCTGTACCTGTGAAGGTGCAGGTAAATATAGTGGCAGCGGCCCACCAGGGCTTAACCCTGGTGAACTGTCACTGTGCTATTGCCCACCCCTTTTAAGAGTATGGGTGTAAATGAGGGGTGTGTGTCAGCTCTCCCCATGGGCACCCTAAAGCAGGGTTTCCAAAGGTGGGAGATCTGCCAGCCCTTTCAAGCATTGGAACTGAAGCCATGATCTCCAGCTCCTGCTGTGAGGCTTGAAATCTTGATCCCCCCCCCCCCCACACACACACACACACACACAATGAATTCCCAGCACCCCCAGGTTGAAGCCCTGATCCTTAGAATGCCTCTCCCCTCCTTGATAGCAGCCCTGATCCCCCCCCCCCCCACACCCCTCACCCAAGGGCTGAAGCCACAAGCCCTGGGAACCCCTGTGGGGCTGAAAGCAGGAGCTGAGGGGCTGAAATCCCAGTCCCCACTTGAGCAAAGCTGAAGCTGGGAGCAACGGGACTAAATCCTGGATCCCTGGCGCTCCCCATGCAGCAGAAGCCCCCAACTCCATGGGCAGAGCTGGGCGGCACTGGGAATGTTGCCCACCTCCCCCACAAACTTCAGTGGAAGTGCAGTGCAGTCCTGGGGACAGACCCACCCCTCCTCTCTCCCTGCCCTCTGGCCAGTCTGGAGGTGGGAAGCCAGAGCTGGATAGAGCAGGCCAGCTGCTCCCCTGGCTGGCGCCATGGCACAGATATCTGTGCTGTTCCCTCCTTTCCTGCCACTGCTGCTGGTGAGGGGATTGAAGCTGCCCCTCAGCTCCCAGCCCCCTTTACTCACACAGCCAGTAAGAGCCACAGGGGTGGAGGACCCATCTCCATGGATGGCAGAGCCCTCTGGGAACAGGGGGACCACAAAGCCTCTCTTGATACCCATTCTCTGAACCCTGAGGTATCCCCCCTGTCTACACACAGCCATTTGCTACTCCCTCCCTGCCTCCTCAGCTACCCTTTGAGCACATGATCCCTGACTGCTCCCTCTGATGGGGTAAACACAAACATTATTGAGTTTTCTTCTCTACCATGTGAAACTTCTGATACGCAGTGCGGATTCCTATATCGATTGAGAAGCCTTCTCTTAGTAAAAAGCATGTTGGGCTTTGTGCAGACAATACCAATACAAATTCTGATGGTGCTAAATGTGCTGGGGAAACAACGTATGGTGAAAACTGCAAGTCAAACTAGAGGAAAGATGTTTGGTCTTGGTTGCAGTATCGTTCATAACTGCTGCAACCAGCAGCTGGCTGTCTTCCAGTTGTTTTGGAATCCTGTGCTGGGAAAGTTTAGGGCAGGGGGTAGGGAGGTGCAGGACTCAGGGCAGGGTGTGGAGGTGCAGGCCAAGGGACTCAGAGCAGAGGGTGGGAGGTTTGGGGGGCTGAGGGCCAAAGGTGGAGGTGCAAGAGTCAATGCTACGGGTCGGAGACTCAGGGCAGGGGGCTGGGAGGTGAGGAAGTTACTGGGGGGCTGGCCATGGTGGCAAGGAAGTCACTGTTCCAGCTGCAGCTTCTCCAGGAGGGCAAAGGGGAGCAGCTCATTGCAGGAGTTTGGGGATGTACTGCCCAGCACCCCACTGGCTGGTGGCTCCTGGTGGGGGGGGGGGGGTGGTCTATCTGGCTTTGCCAGCCAACCAGTGTGCCCACCCCCCTGGTGGCTCCTGGGTCCATTGCAGTGAGGCTAGTGGCCATCGTGGCTCCTCCCCGCCCCCGCACTGTCTGGTGCTGCAGCAAAGTGCAGGGGGGAGGGTTTTAGAGCAGGGGAGCTACTTACTGGGTCTAATGACTCATAACATGGTGAGCCCCAGCCCTAGCTGGCCACTGTCTTGATTGGGGTGGGCAAGAAAACAACAGCAGTTCACAAGGGTTAGTCCCTGGACTGCTGCCACTATATTTACCTGCGCTTCCCAAGTACAGGCAATCGCAGCTCCCATTGGCAAGGATCTGTGCCCAATGTGAGTTGCGATCCCCCGGACCTGCGGAGGTGCAGGTAGACATGGTGGTATCGGTGCCTACTAGGGGCTAACCCTGGCAGACAGGATCCAGCCCATTAGCTGTTATTTGCAGATGCACATTATAAAATATATAGTCAGATACTAATGCAATGTGTCTTTTAATGGGGGCTGATTCAACTTAATGCTATTTTGAACATTTGTACTGCTGAACTCACTTAAATCAGAGCAATTTTACCAGGTTTTCTGTATTTGGCATATGGAAATATGGTCATCCTATATATTTGGGATTTTTTTTTGCCCTGATATAGCCAATATTATTTTATTTCCTGCCCATATTTCATAGCCTCCCTAAGATTAAATAAAATCATGTGAAGCGCTGTATCAATTGTTCTGCACAACCACTCCACATTTTTTTACCCAAGTCACCGCTGTTTAAAATGATTATTATTGAGCTCTTTGCATGAAAAATAAAGATGATTGGCTGTTGCAAGAGCAGCAGCTGTGAAAAGTGACTGATTTGGGGCCATATTTTGCCATCCTTACTCAAAGTAAGTGATTCTTATTCTTCAAGTGGTTTCATTGAGATCACGGGAATTATTGCAGGTGTATCGCAGAATGACAGAACCGAAAGGCAGAAGGGACAATCAGATAATCTGTTGTGACCTCGTGAATACAATAGTCCACTATACCCAACCCCATTACCTCTCCAAACTAGGGTCATGCGCCATGTTTGTCAAAATTTCTCTGGGGACCTGATATTATATGACAATGATAAATCAGAGTTCCATTTTTTTGTTTCGGAAGATTCATTGAATGTTATTTTGTGGCTGTGCTACATACACAACACATCTTGTAGCAATGTGTTTTTACCTGTAGAGTCCAAGAAATGACCATTCTGGGGTTTATTTAATCTGTTGCTTGATGTGGTAATGGCACTTTATCAGGGTGTTATTGTGGTCAATACTGTGGGGCATCAATCTTATTGTATTTGAAAGCTTTCTATTCTTACATCCCCTCGATGTGTGACCTGAACAAAAAGGTTAATTCTTTCTCCTTTGTTTCCATTTTTCATTTTCCTTTGTAACTTGGAGGTCTAGAAATTATTTTTCAATAATAAGGTTTCAGAATTTTCCATAGGAAATCATATTTCTAATGACCAAAGTTTTGATTTACAAAGCAGTATGAAAATTTAGTGCAAGTAATTTTCATTCAGATTTCTATTGTGAGGATTCTGTTATTATTCAAATCATTTTAAGGAATGTAATAATAATATTAGGCCAGATTGCGACTCCCTTATGTCAAATATGGTACTTCTCAACATAAAGGGAACAGTCTGTTCCATATTGAAGATTGGTATTAAATTATCATTAATAATATTGCATTAAATACTGAGAAACTCAGTCTCTGAAGACTGCTTTCAAGAGGCTTCCGTTCAAAAAGAATATATAGAGGAAGTTTTTTACTCTATTATCTTCTATGCCTCCCTGCACATGGGACCCCATCCCTGATTTTTTTAAAGGTGTGTCTTCCCTCTGTTCCCTCAAGTTCCTCCCTGAAACTCATTTTCATATTACATATTAAGGAATCAGCGAGCGATGTGCTGGTTGGGCCGCTCTTGGGGACTAGACGATTTTATTTTGCCATTTTAAAAAAATCCATTATTTGGAACAATCAAATTGTGAACATAATTATAGTTCCATGATATCAGCTGCATAGCCTGCATATCATTATCCTCATCCTCCTTCCCTTGTCATTACAATTTCCCTATTTGTTACACTTACCTCTTTTCTGTTGTTTCATGAGAAACTGAAAGCTCTCTGTGCAAGAGTTGTGTCTGTGAATGTGTATAGTGTCTAGTATGAGAAGAGGCCAATCTTGATTGTGCCCCTTGAGCACTGTTAACAATAAGACTGTAGCTCCTTTGCAGAATTGAAATGCAACAATGTGCAATTATACTATTATAAAGCAGCGTAAGAAAAAGACTGAATTGAGTGGCATGCTAAGGTTCTAAGATGAGCTGATATGGAACAACAGGCACAGAACTCCTTTCTTCCTTGTGGCCAGTCCACAGGATTGCTCGGAATAGGTTGGAAGCAGAAGGGAGAGTATGAAGAGCTTCCATTCACTTCTGGTCTCTTACTGCTGCATTAATCTCTTCCTCTCCAGATTCCTTCCATTTTGATTACCTTAAAATGTTGATTTCTGATCCTTCTTCCAAACCAAAGAGTCAGGGCTATCATAGGAAGGTATTCTTTTAATAAGTCCCAAAACAAAACAATTAAAGTACCAATATTTGCGAGTCACCATCCTAGGGTCCTACTGTCTACTGAAAGTATTTTTAAAACTTCTTCAACCTCAGAGTCTGATTTCCACTCTGTTCCCTGATTGACCATGATGGCAAAACCAATGGAATTTCAGCAGTGTAGAATTGCTGAAACACAACAGAGAAGAGGCCCCTTTGGTATCTAATCTGAGAGATCTGATAGGATGACATACCACTTTAATGGTAAAAATATAATTCTTTGGATATCTTTGTGAAGGTTCCTGAAGTCTATCATCTCTGCATCAGAAACTTTGAATGGATGTGACAGCACAGATGGGAGCTTTGTGTGATCGGAAGTAACATTCTGACAAGTCTACCAGATGTCTTCAATTGCCTAGGATAACCTAGGAATAATAGCCACTATTCTGGGAATATGCAGGGTAGGCCACATCAGTGTCTTGGCGTTTTAAATAACTCTTGCTGCAACAGAGACACTTCTGTGCCTAACAACAAGCCCTGTCACGGTAGCTGTTCAAAGAAGAAACCCTGTAGGTGGCCATACAAAAAACGATTGACAATTATGGTACACACAGGACCTGAAATGCAGATGGGTTGGGCACCTGCAACTCCCACTGACCTAACTCAAGTGACAAAATGTTATAGGCCTAGAATATTATCCCTGTAAGATGAAGGTGCACTCCCTTTGCAAAGCGTAGAGCTGGATCCAGGTCTAGCAACATCTTTCACAAATACATATTTTAAACTGCAGAGGTATATGTAGCCTCTCAACCAATCTTTTCCATCCCCCAGGCAACATCACCCATAAAAATGATTAAACGATTACTTTTAAAACTTTACAACAGGGACTCCTAGGCAAAATCTATTTTGCCTGTAATTCATTTTTCTAAGTATATTTTAAAAGGTCTTTTTAAAAAAAAAATGTGCTTACAATTTTGCTTTCTAGGCTCCATTACAGGAAGAATTACGCTTTTCATTACATGGTAACAGAGGTCTATTGCCTGGAGGATGCATCATTCAAATCAGCTTTACCTGGATGATGAGCCTGAGCCTGTGCCCATGTCACACCAACTCAGCAGTGAGAGCCCAAAGCTACCTCTACACACTATGCAGCTATCACACACTTTCTCATGCTAGTCTATTTAGTAATGTAGCCTCTGGAAATATGAGCAGTGACAGCACAGCTTTGCCACGCCGAGTGTTTATCCACAGGATTGAGGTGGGTTTGCATTCAGCCCAGCTAAGCCATGCAGCCTGATGCTGAGCGCCCACTACCGTGGTGTCATAGGGTACAACTTCAACAGATGATCCTGTATGGATCACAAAGAGTTCAGTCTCATGCTGAAAATAGTTTTGAGTGAAATGAGCCCACTTTGAAGGTGGAAACCAAACTCTGAGGGACCAATTTTCAAGCTGAACACTAAAAGTAGGCCTGCAAATTTTGCATATGCTCCCAAATGTTTGAGTAAATGAGGTAAATGCATGTCTAATGCCTCTATTTTTATATGTAACAGATGTGGATTCACTTGTGCCATTGCTCACGGTTAAGAGTCCCCTGATGTCAGGGGTGGGGGACCTCAGGCCCGGGGGCCAAATGCAGTCCTCAGCATGACTGGATCAGCCCCCCCAAGACTTAGAGCCCCCATTACCATTAGGGAGCCTGCCCTGGTGCTTCAGCCCCACCACTGCCCCACTGTGGGGCTGGAGCACACAAGAACTCCTAAGTTGGACTCCCCTAGGCTCTGGTGTGGAAGGAGAATGTGGGGAGTGTCTTCTCACTTGAGGATCACATCAGTAAGGAATATTTTTTTCTTCTTCTCACGTGTGTGCAGCTCCTGATTGATTTTTCTGTGGGTCAGTGGCCTAAAAAAGGTTCCCCAGCCCAGCCTTAAGTAGACAGGTGGGAAGGGAGTGGTAGTTGTATATGGTATGGAAGGGTATTATTATTATTCATTTGTGTCACTGTAGCACCTAGGAGCCCCAGGCATGGAAGGGTGGTATATTACATTGCTTTTTTGACCCTGTTCAGTGGCATTTAGAATAACCTGCATATCTAAAATATCAGCATAGGAAAAGCCTTCTGGGCCATCATCATACACTCAAGTTGTGCAGCAGTTTTCTAAAGTCAGTAAGTGCTCAAGAAATTATTCTCACGTGGGCAGTACCCCGGCATGCTGTCACTGTATCATGAGACATATGCAAACATCTATTTTAACATGATCTCTGCTCCACTGACCTCATCTAATACAAGGCAAAAAACAAACCACAACAGGCAAAGGGTGACATGAGAGGGTAGAATATGCATGTGAAGTAATTGGTGTGTGGATAGCCCTTGTGTTTGTTTTATATAATTAACATGCTTTATTCCTTATTCAGACCCAAGTGTAAAGTGTCGAATTTAAGCATGAATAACAGTTCAGAGGATTCTCTGTTTTATGTGCATTGATCCTTTGGTGAAGTGTCTGAGACCCTTGTCCTATGTACATAGCAGCCGGACACTTTCGACACATGATAGCATAAATTATATTTCTGGATGAGCAGGAATATGTGTTCTTGATCTTATAACTCAGTTGGTTGGGTCCAATAATGGTATCAGCAGAGTGAATATGTGGACAAAGCTGGCAACGGGGTTTGTTGCAAGGGACGGTACCAGGGTTGGTATTAGTGTGGTATGTCAAGATCAAGAACACATATTCCTGTGCATCCAGAAATATAATTTATGCTATCATGCACCGAAAGGATCAATGCCCACAAAACAGATATCAGACAGGATCACAAAGAAAAAACAGTTTCTTGACATTTCAACTAGAAAGGACATTGTCTCAACGACTTAATTACCTGCATCCTGCTTCAAAAGCCTTTTAAGACTGCACTTGAAAGAGAATCCTCTGAACTGTTATTCATGCTTAAATTCGACACTTTACACTTGGGTCTGAATAAGGAATCTAATTACCTTACCCATTACAAAGATAGCTTCCCCAGTTATCACCTCTAATATCATTAGCTCTCAGACATTTACCTTCCCCCCCGCCCCCATCTCCCTTCTGTTCTGAAATTTGATTTGTCCTTTTCATATGTGTTCATTTTTTTTAAATTGTATCCTTTGGTATATATGGTTGTGACAATTTTCTTCCACTATTTGATCTGAGGAAGTGGGTCTGGCCCACGAAAGCTCATCACCTAATAAACCATCTTGTTAGTCTTTAAAGTGCTACATAGACCTATATTTTATTTCCTCAGGGGATGGGGAGGCTCAGCTGGATCTCTCCTTGCTTCTCACAGGGGCTGGTTCGAGGAGAAATGAAAACAATGGCAGCGAAGCTTTCAGTGCTCCACTGCAGAGAAACAGAAGCCAGCCATGCTAGAGCACTAAGAAGAACATTTAAAAACATATTGGATGTTCTGTGCCTTAAGTGCTGTGTCTGTGCTCTCCGTGAGAGCGGAAATGGAGCAGTGGTGTCCAAGAAGCTTAAATTCCTGCCACCCATGGTAACAATTTCTCACTTCGATTTCACATTTTCCTTTGCCTCCTTTGCAATGAAGGATTTTACTGTACGATTACTGCAGTGAGATGAAAATAAAATCTCTGGCCATGGACAAAGCTCACAGATGGCAAAGAACTTTCATACAATGCAAAAATGTATATTTCTTCTTTCTTTTCTTTGTTACTAACTTCATGATATGTGGCTGTGCTGTCAATGCTGTGAAATTAAAATGAAATTAATAGCAGCTACCAGTGCACCAAGTTGTCCAGTGTGCACCTGTATACTGCAGACCTTTAAAAAAACAATCACCCAATAAAAATAATCTATTCCCCTTTACTTTGTATTAAAGTATAACTAGACTTCAAGCAGCCACTGAAACACCACAATGAGAAATACTTGTCTGGAGAAGAGGCTACTGGTGGTACAGAAACTATGCTGTGTAAATGCACGATTAAGTGGTGTGAGCTGAGTTGCTGATGTGGCCAAGTCTGGCACAAAATTTAATCTGGTTAATTTTTTTTCACTTCCTTCTGAATATTTGATTTGATTTTTAATTTCCCCCGAAGTGAACAATACACTAAATTCAACATAAATTCATGGAATGTTTGTCACAATCTCCATTTTTATGAAAAAAAAGTGTCTCCAAAATTTCCCCCCATTTTTACTTCTGAGCTTTTAAAAACATCTTTTGTGCAAAGTTCTCCTACTGCCAATTAATGCATATAATCCATACCAACAGATGTAATAGCAGCGTAGGATACACTCACACTAGTAAAATATCCTTTTGATCTAGACCAGGGATGGGAAACCTATGGCCTGCAGGCCCATGGCATGCCTTAAGATAGCCCACAAGGATTTAATCCTAGCCCCAGGAAAGTTAGTTTAGTCCCGGGGTAAGCCCTGTGCCTCCGCACTCCTCCCACTCCACCCCAGGGCTGGAGTTCAAGGGAAATAAGAAAAGTGTCTCTCTCTTTTTTGTTCTACTTCTCACCTGGGGGCCAGATGTGTGTGTGGTTTTTTGCTTCTCACTTTTATGAGACAATTTTTCTGTGGGTCAGTTGCCCCTAACCCAAAAAAAGGTTCCTACTCCTGATCTAGACAAGATTATGTTTAGATTTGCCCAAATATTTCAATATGTCAAATCCATTTTTAATTGAAACTATGTCTCGTTTCACCATCCAAACCTGTAAAACTCTGCTTCTCACTTTTTAAACACGTGTCTTTAATATAACATTTCTTAGGCTATGTCTAGACTACACCTATCTATCGGGAAAAGGTACGCAAATTGCAGAGCACAATTTGTGTACCTTTTCCCGATAGTTTTTAGGATGAAGCTTTTCTGAAATTTGGCCCATCTACACTGGGCCAAATTTTAGAAAAGTCTCCTCTTTTGGAAGACCCCTTCTTCCTCGTGGAAGGAGGAAGTCAGGGCTTCCGAAAGAGTGTCTGCGATTGCGCAAGAAAAAGCAGAAGAGCAGACATGGTCCCTTGACATGACGGAGTTTTTCTGGGATACCGGAGGTATCCTAGAAAAACCCTGTAGGATAGACAAAGCCTTACATGCTAAAACAAGAAATCCCATAGTTACCCTGGGTTTTCTTTGCATGTCTGATTCATTCTTTGTAGCCCTTATTCATTGTCCAGCTGTCTACTTTAATAGCTCTCTTGAGTACAATAGTCTTGATATTACAACTAATACTACATCATGAGAATGGGAATTACACTATTTGTATTCTCAAATATATTTAAGAAAAAGATCATAAATAAATCTAGTGAAGATTGACAAACAGCAAAAATTATGTTAGGTTTAAAAAAAACCTGGTTGTGTAAGCTAGATTTTGTTTAGGGAAGACAGTCTCAGTTAATTAACAATTTCACTAAGTTTCAGAGAACTCCAAATCACGGTTTCAGACAATTTATTTTTGTATAGTTCCATTTTAGTTCCACTGTAGATATAACTTGTTCTGGTTCTTGTCATACGACAGCTTCTCTAGACAGTAGCCTTACAGATGCTTCAGAACTGCTTGACATTGGGTAGAAACACAGCCCCCAGATTTGAACTTGGGTGGTTGAAATCAGGACTTGAGGCTAAGTCTAGACTACACGGTTTTTCCGGGATACCTCCAATATCCCGGAAAAACTGTTCCGCGTCCAGGGAACGAGTTTTCTCTTTTGCTTTTTTTGCGGAAGAGCAAATGCGCTCTTTCAGAAGTCCTTGTATTCTTTGTTCCATGAGGAATAAGGGGGCTTCTGAAAGAGGGGTTTTTCTCAACATTTGGCCCCATCTAGATGGGCCAAATGTTGGAAAAGCCTCTTCCAAAAAAAGAATCAGAAAAAGCTACACAAAATGCAGAGGGCATTTTGCGTAGCTTTTTCAAAAAAAAAAAAAAAAAAAAGTGGCAGTGTAGACCCAGCCTGAATCTTAACTCTCCCAAATTTCTGTGTGTTCAGATTTGGTGTGAAGGTTTGACTCAATGTATGAGGTCCCGAGGGAAGCAAACTTGGATCTCAACTGAGGTCAAATCAGGCCAACCTCTAAAATAAATTTAAAGTGATCTCCTTAGGTCTAAAAACTTGTGTTTTGAATTGACCAACTTCCACAAAAATCAACAGTTCAAGGTCAACATAAGACTTGGATCAGAGAAAGATTCAACTGAATCTTTAATACCTTTTTTAAGGTCACCAGGACATACAGTTCTTGATCATACCATCACCTACAAAGAGCTGTTTTTACAGCTCAGTTATAAGTAAGTCCCCAGTTCAAAGTTTCTATTCATCACCTCCGTTTTGTTCTTTGCATCTAAACTACATTGTTTTAACTAAGCAGCAGCATTATAGGGACTGTTTATTTCGCATAATGAGGTCCTGATCAGTGTTCCCTATAAGTTGCGTGCTCAAGTGGCCCCTCAGAGATTCAAATACCACCCAGTTGATTAGCAGAGAGATCACAGCTGGCAGCATGTGTTTCTGCTGATGGTGCACATCCCCAAATACCTCAGTGCACAAAATGTATTCCATACGCCTGCACCCTCCCTCCTAGCCACACACTGTGCACCCTTTCTTGCTCCTGCTCCATTCCCCTAGCTAGACACTCTATTCCCAGCCTGCTTCTGCCCTCTACCTCCCACCCAGACCTCATAACCTCTCCCACTTTTGCATCCCACCTCCCTCCCAGATCTTGCATCGTATCCCTATCCCATTCACTGGAAGCCCTGTCACACACACTGAACCCCTCATTTTTGTCCCAACTCCAGAAACTAAGGGAGTCCATAAAATCCACTAACTCCAGAACCCCAGAAAAGTAAATCTGGCCTAAGGGAAGCCCTGAATCTCAGTTCTTCCTGTACCTTCCCCACATGCTATGGGGCTAGAGTGCTGGAGGAGTGAGGTATCTCAGTTGGGGGCCCCCTCAGTGAGGATGGGGGGGTTGGAGGAGTTTTTTGCTTCCCACTTGTGTGGTCCCCAACTGATCTTTCTGTGGGCCAGTGACCCCCAACCCAAATCCCTGCCATAAATAAAAAATATTGAAACCTTTTGTGTTGGACATAAATTAATATTTTACCTTGTTTAAAATGAAGTTTGATAAACTAACATGAAAAAGTTAAAATTCTTAGGGTGTGTCTAGACTACAGGGATTTTTCAAAAAAGTGGCGTTTTTTCAAAAAAATCTTTACCTGCATCTAGACTGCAGTCGTGTTCTTTCAAAAGTAAATCAAAATTGAAAAAAACACAATTTTTTTCTGGTGGTACCAGCTGAGGGAAGAGGAAAACTTGAGGGGTGTGCCCCTGCCCCAAAGCTGTATTGGCCCCTGGGCACTTGCGTCCCTGGAAAGAAGATGAGGGTTCCATGGAACAGACCCCCACAGGACTTCACCCCCAGCCGGGCTGGACACCCTGTGGTCACCCACCTTCCCACCCACACCTCACCCATTTCCCTGAACACCCCTGAGCTACCCTGACCCCAACCTGTGCTGGTGATCCAGCATCACACCCCCAGCAAGACTGGAGCCAGCTCTGGCTTGCTGCGGGAAGGAAGCCCCAAAGCTCCACACTACATCTGGCTTGCGGGGAAGTGCACACTCTGCTCCTCCCTGTATGGAGGGTACGGCCCAGGGAAGGAGGATTCAAGCTTGGCATGCCACTCTGGAAAGGTTATCAAATCCTACTCTATAGCTTGAGCTATAAAGCCAGCTGGCTCTCAGCTAAGGCTGTAGCGCTCACTCATTCTTATCTCCTGCTGTAAGTGAACCACATCCCTGTAGGTGTGTGGGATACACATGCAACAAAAATCATTTCAGTCTTAATGTAGGCATGGTTGTGCCTGCATTATCATCACCAGATATTGAGAGCTGTGCTGATTGTTTGGCTGCCAAGAAGCAACAATTGATCACTTTTTATTTTTCTAGATTCTGTTTCAGTTCCACATTTAAATTTAGTCCTAGCTCATGCTTTGTAGTCAAAAGAGAATTTGTTCTCAGTGACTCCATGTGACAGCTGCTGCACATGAAGGCAAAGTGTATTCTGACTGCTGTAATTGCCCACAAGAAGAATAAATGCTAAGAAATGACACAAATTTGCAATTTATATAATTGGCCATTTGTATGAAAGACAGAAGCATTAAATGCAATGAAATGGCTGGAATTTGCATTTTATTTAGTTCTACAGCTCTGTTGCTCTCAGTTCTACAGCAGTTTTGCCCCACAAAACCCATAGTTTAACTAAATTGGGGAGGCCCCACAGCATCAGCTATATAAATGGTACTGAAACTGTAACAGTCACAGTATGTGTCATTGAATTAATCCTCAGGAAGCCACAAAATAATCAAATCACAGTGTTCTGACAGCATGTTGTGATAACTGCATCCTAACATTATGTCCATCAGTAGAGCTGGACAAATAACTCTTGAATATCTCAATTCCTGAGGACAGGTTTTCTTCTGCCACGCCAACAAGAAGCTAGCTTATACCATGATATATTCACCAGTGCATTTGTTTACCCTATAGATGAACTGCCCAAAACTATGAAGGAGGGAAGGGGTGGGGGTGAAAGAACAGTGGAGGTGCCCAATGCTTGGCATTGATGTAAGGAAACAAATGAAAAGGGTCAGGATTGAGTGAGGAGAATTGAATCAATTCAACTTGTAAAAGTTACTTAACAACAAGTACATAGCAAATAAGGAATATGCCTGCCACCCTGATTGCATTGCCTGTGTGTTATGGCCCTTCCTCTTTTTTGTTTTGTTTGGTTTTTTACACTGGATGCTCGGTAGGACAGGGACTGTATCTTCTTCAGTGCTTAGAAAGCACCTAGCACATTTTGAGTGCTATCGCAATCTAAATAATTACGAGGTATCATTTATTCACTGAATTTTGCTTCTTTTTATGTTTGAATACTAATATCACCGCATTTCCCTGACTAATTGTTCAAAATGAGGCACCCACTTGTGTTCTGTGAATAATTCTCAATGGGCAACTTGTTCATGAGCAGTGCCCTGCAAGTATCAGAATATCAGGAGTTCAAGAGGAAGACAGAATGGACAGGCTATTCAACGCTCTTTGAGATAAAATGTTTCCAAGATGGTCTGTTTAAAATATGTGATAACCCCTGCAATGAACAGTCCTTCATGTCATTCTTACTGTCATCAAGATGCCATATTCAAAAGTAAAGCAATAGAGGCATCTGCATTTTGATATGCATATCAATGGGAAGGAAAATTAACATCATATACCCCTTTTTTGGCTGATTGCAAGTTAAGTGATGGTATTCCTAGATTCTTTACCATTGCATCTGAGAAGCAGCAGCTATGGGACATGTCTCATCTCAAAGATATGCAAGGCACTAGTCATGAAATACTCCAAAACCTCTCAGTTTTTATTCACATTAATGGGTTCATCTCATGAACACAGTGGAATTCTTCATTTTGGAGAAGATATCAAGATACCACATTGGCATAGCTGAATCCCAGTCATGAAAGGCCTAGCCTCATACATACGACAACTACAAATGTTTTTGGTAGCTGCTAAAGCATAGAACACAATAAATGACTTAGCTAGAAGCACAAACTATTTCATGTGTTACCACCATATTCCTGCACACTACAAAGTAAGAGGATAATTCAGCCTTGTGAGTCTAAACCACAGAAGTTAAGAGAAGGAGCAGCATTGCTTATTTTAATACCTATGTCTACAAGCATAATGCCGTTAAATGTCCTGGACAGAAAAACATTTACGAGCAACACTTCTGCCTAGAAAAAGATGACAAAACTGCAAAAGGATGTTTTTACTGACATCACAAAGCTAATTATTAACCACTTGGCTTGTTGAGGCACAGAGTTCTTATTCAGAAGACAATCCTCACCCCTCTAAAATCTCAGGGTACGTCTACACTAGCCCCCTAGTTCGAACTAGGGAGGCTAATGAAGGCAACCGAGGTTGCTAATGAAGTGCGGGATTTAAATATCCAGCACTTGATTAGCATAATCCCGACCAGTCGCCATTTTGGAAACTGACTAGCCCGAAGTAACTTCCCGCGTCTATACGTGGCAGAGAAGTGGGATTCCGAGATAAACCCCTTAGTTCAAATTAACTGTTAAACCTCATTCCACAAGGAGTAACAGTTAATTCGAACTAAGGGGTTTATCTCGGAATCCCGCTTCTCTGCCACATATAGACGCGGGCAGTTACTTCGGGCTAGTCAGTTTCCAAAATGGCAACCGGCCAGGATTATGCTACTCAAGTGTGGGATATTTAAATCCCGCACTTCATTAGCGACTTCGGTCACCCTCATTAGCCTCCCTAGTTCGAACTAGGGGCTAGTGTAGACATACCCTCACTAAAGAATCCAAAACAGACTCAGTGGTGGTAAAGTGGGCATTAGTGAGCTGGTCCCTTTGCCTGGCTGTTCCAAGACAGAGAAGCCCACACCTGCAGATCCTACTTAAATCCATGGCTACATGGTCCAGCTCCACCAGCTCAATTGCTGCCCAGTCTAGTTTGGTCCCATGAAGGTACTTCGGTCACCATTGGTTTGGTCTTGCTAAATCAACTCTGGTATTGGTACAGTCTGGTCCTTCTCAGACAGCTGTACAAAGAATTCAGTATTTAGATAGGAAACCAAGAGCAGGACAAAACCATGAAGAGAAGCTCAAGCTTTTGCTGTTAAATATGAAGTCTATATCCAACCTGAGTCCACTCCCTATCAGATAAACATGACCTCATACTTGCAACATACCATAGATTTCCAAACCAGATAAATTCACTCCTGCCAATTAGAACTGGCTGGCACATTTCTGACAAAATGGGGGTTTAGGTAGAAAATACTGATCCACTGAAACTAGTATGTTTTGTGGTAATCTTTTGGTTTTGAGGGATTGCCTTTGAAACACTAACATAGTTCTATGCCGGCTCACTTGACAGGATACTAAGGAATCCAGGCTTCAAAGCTCAGTAGCTCTGGGGCAGTCATGACATGCAGATTGCCCTTGGGCTTGGGACCCAGGGCTTTTCGGACCAGAACCAATTTCTCAGGAGATTGAAAGCCCTGGGCCTCCAGACAGACCTGGGGTTCTGAGGATTTTTATGCTCCCTGTCCTGCAGTGGAGGGCTCTCTGACTATTGGAGACTTGCTGGGAGTGGGGACAGCCTCCTGTTCTTTTTTTGTTTTGAAAATATATTGAAAATCCTTTGATCTTTTCCAGAATTTCCTTCCTGCGGGCTATTTCAAATTTTCCTTCCAAATCAGAATGAAGAACCTTCAGAATTTCCTGAAAATAATCAAATCAAAGCAACCAGCTCCGTTATCTATACAATAAGACACAGTTCAAAAATGCATTAGCGTACAATTGTAATTCATATAAATGAAGCTTAGCCACTATTTTTCTTCCTACATGAAGAGTAAAGTTCCTCTTCCTTCAAAGCTTCTAGCTCATTTAATTTGCCACAGACACATACACACCCTCTTCCACTGAGAACAGAGTCTGGCCATTTTTTGATGTAACTGAAAAAGGAAACCCGCATCTTCTGCATTACCCTGCATCTTCTGCATTACACGTTACACAAATTATTAGTCTATCAGACTAGGCAGAGTTGTTTATTTTCATTCATTTTTTAAATCTCAGCATTTATTCCCTGATGTGGTTAGATAACATGAAATACAATTAAGTGGTGTGCAAAACTAGTAATAACATAATTTAAAACAGGAATAAAAACCTCTTTAAAATGCTTACTTGAGAAAACTGATTGAGGTAATCGATATTTCTTTGACTCACCTGAAACAAACAGATTTCTCTTGAGAAATTCTAATGAAGCTGGTATATCTGACCAAATCTCTCATGCTTGCCAGAAAAATTGCTGCTATTTCACTAAGACCAGTACTGTATCATCATGGCATATGGAAAACAATATTACTCAGTTGTGTTTATTGGTTTGTGCTACACCGTATATTGTGAAAGTATAAGGTTCAGGTTGCAAAAATAACAGAAGTTCATTACAATATCTCATGTAGTGAAACAAGGAAATAAAACCACTTGGTTACATATTGCCTTTGGGATTAACACTCAACAAGCAGGTGGGAGGCAGAGAGGAGAGGCCAGACTGTGCATTGTGTCCTCCTGAACCCAGGGACAGAAAAGAAAAATGAAGGGGATATGAAGTGCAATTTTGGAAATGGACTTACTAGTGCTGCAAAAGTACAGTTTTGTTCTGTGATGCTAGAGGGTTAAAGGCAGGTGGGAAAGCGATCCTACAAAAATGATCTAGATGGAAGGCAAATCTGATTCTTCAACAATGACGTGCTGGAACAGATGGGAGGTAAACACTAATACAAAAAAAGTGAATTCCAGCTTATCTTACATAGGTCTCAGCGAGGAAGCGCACTGAGCTTGTGCTTAAGATATTGCTGAAATTGTTCCAGAACGGTGTTACTCTATGAAAAATGTGTCCCATTTCTCAGAGACGTTTGAAACTTCTAGCTTCTGTGTAAACAGTGCCGCTTAAGACAGAACTGGTAATGGAGGAATTTGTCAAACCTGTCCTGGTCCAAATTCTGCTCTTTTATATTCTTTGAAAAATGCATTTATAAAAGCATTATATTTGTATCCTGAAGACTTTGAGCATAATCAAAGAGAAAATCATAATATTTCACATTACGACTGCAGCAGTGAAAATCTATTCAATTGTGCTGTTATTATTACCACAGAAAACCATTTCTCCTCTTCTTTGTCCTTGTTCTGTATCCCACATTCCTTGTTGCATATCCCAACACTACCTACTAACTACTTCATTCATTGAGCAGCATCAGGTAAGCTATGTTGATGAATCCCTTCATCCTGTAACTTCCTGGGAAGATGCTAATTACATACTTGTTTCAAAGAAGCTATAAAAACCCATGATATTATTGGTGCAATTAAAACTTGACATTTACCACACTTCATAGGTAAAGTTACTGTGGTACAGTATTTACAGTATGCCACATTCTGACTTTAGAGAACACCACAAATACCATGAGAAAAGTAAACATCTCAGTTCTCCAAATTTGATTGTAATGAAACTCAGGATATAAATGGTGCATAATTTATGATTGTCAATTCCTAAATTAGGTTCCTCTATCCTTCCTTTATCTGTTAACTTTGGGTAAAGAATTTAGACTCTTTTTCTTCCCCCAACCATCCTTGACTTCTAAGCAAAAAAAAAAGAGCAATGAACATTTTGAATCAATCTTTCGTTTTCTACTGAATAGTTTGGACTTGGGGTGGGAGAAAACGGATTAAAAAACGGTTGTTCCTATAACACTGCAAATTGGATTTTGACACTGTCTTTTGCACACATTGATTACATTAATTGGTATTTCTTTAATGTTTAAAAATAGAAATCAGCAGTTTAGCAGACCCTCAAACCATTTATCTGCACTGTCTCAAGAGCTAGTGAAAACACCTGATGATTGTTCTAATCAAAATGGTTTTTCACTTAACACATCCCTTTCAAACATATTATATAATCTTACATAACAATAACTTAGGTATATAGCACCACTTTTAAAACCATATCATTTCTGATATTTCAGATTCATATTTATGATGTTTAAATAATCAATTTTCAGTGGATTCAGCTACAAGTCCTAAAGGAAGGACTAACACGAAGATTTCTTATTCTAGCATGGAGTTCATAAGATTTCTTATCCTAAATCATCTATTTTTTCTCTTTTGTCCTTATTCCTCTCTCCTTGCTGTGACCATCACCCCATTCTCATTTTCTCTGCAATAATTCAATAAGCAGCTCTCTCAGCAACAAAAGCTTTAATTTCCCACAAGAACCTAATGATAGGCATTTACACCATCAGTGGCACTGCAGTTTCACCAGGTGTTTTTTCATCATTCATGGGATTACCACATCTACATGCATCTAGTCTCAACAGGTGCCATCCTCCCCACCCACCCTTATTTTAATGATTTCTGCAATAGTGACACTGCATCTAAATCATTAATTAAAAGTATCTTACTCTATAAGAAATCAAGAGTTACATAGTGCTTAGAATACTTAGCAGAAGATGCTGTAATAAAACACTTCACTAGTTCTGAATGCTGGAAAAAGCTCATTCAACAATTAGCTTGATTTATGAAAATGCTGCAAGTTTAAAAAAATATTTTTCGTTTTCCTTTCAGAAGACTGCCTCAATGCATGAGTACAATACTTCAGCTTTATGCTTTACCTTTCAGAAGTACATTTAATGTAATGCTTCCCCTTTGTTTTAAAGACATTAACCTATATTTCAAAAAAACCCTTCCTAACTATCAAGGTAGTTAAACCCTGGAACAAATTGCCTAGGAGGCTGTGGAATTTCCATCACTGGAGGTTTTTAAAAATAGGTGGACGAACTCCTGACTTGAATGGTCTGCTTATAATTTGGTCCTACCTAGAGTGCAGGGGGCAGGGACTAGAAGACTTATTGAGGTGCTTTCCAGTCCTAAGCCTCTATGATTAGATGCCAGCAACTGAAAATGCAGCTAGACAAAGCTGGCATTTTATAATGAACCTAAATTCAATCAAAATTAGAAAAGAATCGAATGTATTTTAGCATTTCTAGCCCATCACCTTACCCTCTAGGGACCTGAATACAGGAGCAGGGCTCATCTGTATTAGGGTTCTAAGTATTTATCTTGTGCAAAAATTATACCATCATCTACTACTTGAGGCTGGCTATACCATGGACTGATTGCTTTCTCTTCATTTTGATCATTGGTGAAAATCAACTTGCTAGATCAACTTTTTAACTCAACAGTAATGATTAGCAGAGAAGGCTGGGGATTCTAATCTGCTGTAGCTTAGATCCATCAGTATCTTTTCTATTCTTTCTATTCCATTCCTGTACATGATAAATATATTTATACAGAGATGTGAGAAGGAGTGGATTAGGAATCTGCATCACTTTGTTGCTTATGGAAATGGGGAATTAATCATTTTGGGTATACTGAAAGGATCGGCAGCATATAAACTTTCCCATAACACCTTCAATGATTCCATGCTGAATTGTGCTGTGATTTTATTATAAGAGCAACTATCCAATCCATCAGTAAGGCTTGGAGAATACCAAAAACTGTTGATTTAGCACCCATAGGGGATTTGAACCCATACTCAAGCTATGTCTAGACTGTAGGCTCCTTTTGGAAGAAGCTTTTCCAGAAGAGATCTTCCGAAAAAACTTCTTCCGAAAGAGAGCATCCGCACTGCCAAAGCATGCCGAAAAAGCAATCTTCTTTTTCGACAGATAGCATCCATTCAGTGCACATGTGCTTTTTCCTCTTTCCTCTTCTTTCAAAAGAGCTCCCTCTTCCCTGTCTATACATGCCTTTTTCCAAAAGAGCTCTTTTGGAAAGAGGTTTATAAATGTTGGGAAAAAAACCCTCTATTCTTCTGATTTTTTTGTCGAAAGAATGCGATTGCAGTGTGAACTTAAGTGAAGTTTTTTTGGAAACAGCCACTTTCCCGAAAAAACTCTGTAGTGTAGACATAGCCACAGAGATAAAAAAAAGCAGTGTACTAAGTAACTATCTATGACAGTGGTTCTCAAAGTGAGGTACTGTCTTGCAGGTGGCCCACGGGCTCAGGGCTCACCCCTCCTCCTCACTCCCCACTGCTGCAAGGAACTCACAAGGTTGGAGCACTAGTGCCGGTTTCCTGCAGTGGGTGGGGAAGAGGGGCGAGCCTTGTGGACCAGATCCTACTTGCGAGGGAAGGAAGTACTTCCATGTGCTGCCTTTCCATTGCCCTGCAGCTGGGGGAATGGCAGCACAGGAAATTACTCACCAGGAGGCTTCCCCCGCTGTTCCCATTGGTCAAAATCATGGCCACTGGGAGCAGTAAGGGGCAGTGCCTGGGAGTGGTGGGAGGCACAGAGCCAGGTAAGTACCACCCATCCTGTTCCTACCCAGACCCCCAGCCCATTCCTACACCCTAACTTCTAACCAGACACTGTATCCTCACCACTCCTGCACCCATTTTGACATCATGGATGGTTGCCTGGTGATCTTTGGAAAAGTCTGCGTTGAGCGGGATGGGCTATCGGCCAAAAAGTTTGAGAACCACTGGTCTATAACACCAATTAATTCCTTTTTTGGTTTAAGCCTTAACCTCCTATCTGTCCACTTCTTCCTCAGGCACTTCCACCATTTCTCCCAAACAGCCCCCAAAACATGGGGAAAACTACTTATCAAAATTCATATCACTACCTTATCTTTCCTCCTCAAACTTTCTATTAGGATGCCTACAATTCACTCCCATCTGGCAATAGCTGGGCAAGTAATGAGTTCTCATTTCCTGCCAAACTATCAGTTTTATCAGTTTAGCCATCTCCTCCTCCCCTCAACTCATTCCGACCCCAATTTGTGTGCTTCATCCACCTCTGGAATCCTGTCCCTGGGGCAGGGACTGTCTTTACTAGCTGTCTGTACAGCACCTTATACAAATGGATTCTGATTCTTGATTAGAGTTCCTATTATGCTACAGCTCATGACTACTGCTACTCAGCTAGCTGGTTTCATCCTCTCTACTGTGAAAGAGATGTTATGCAAAATGAATTATCCTTAGGAAATCAACAAGATAAAACTGATGAAAATAAAATATTTAAAAGTTATCAAATTTACCACCACCATTCCCTTAGATAAGCACTAAAATGAATTAATGCAACAAATATCTCAAAACCACAATGGAAGTAAAATTGTAGGGTTTGGCAACTCCTGCCAATTGAGCACTATGAATATCTGCACCTCACTGTGTGCATTAACTTGTCCGGTAAAAGCACTTAATGACATACCACCCAATATAGTAGACTTACCAAATGCTGCAACATATCTGATTAGAGATCTATGTTAAGAAAAACTTATTAAAACAACCCTGCTAAAGTCTGCCTATTAGAGAGACTTGCCTTTAATGGCTAGAATCAGAGCTGTGCAACTGCTAGGCTCTTGTGGTTTTGAATCAAAGAGATATGTGTTCTATCCCTGGGAAGTTCCAAATAGCCATTCCTTGCAACAGCAACAACTACGAAGACCTAGAAGTGGAGATTTGTTACATTATTTAGCATTCCATTTTGCAATGTAAGGTGTGTTTGGTTCACAGTATCCATGTGGCATTTGAGCTCTAAGTTTAATAAAAACTAAGGCTTTTCATTACTTTGGACCACAAAATATCCTCTTCTTGTCCTCCAAGAAGATTACCATAGTACATTTCTCTTCATCTCAGAGAGTTTGAATTTAGTTCTCCCAAACATCACAGATATGATGTTTGACTCTATTTCAGAGGCTAGTGAGTTCACATGTTGCTTGGGGGGGGGGGGGGAGAGAGAGAGAGAGAGAGAGACTTACAAAATCAGTGACAATTTTGAGAGACAATTAGAAAGAAAACAGTGAAGAGAGCTGGCAGAGTAAAAGAGAAATATTAAGATGGAAAGAAAGGGAGAGAAGGTGATAGAAGTAAAAACATAGAAAAATATAGTACCAAGTAGCTAGAATTACTTAGCAGTTAAAATAGATAGTGGATAAATAGGCTGTCTTGTACCCTATTGTTTTGATGATAGTGGTTATCATAGAATCATAGAGCTGGAAGAGACCTCAGAAGGCCATCAAGTTCCATCCCCTGCCCAAGGCAGAACCAATCCCAACTAAATCAACCCAGCCATGGCTTTGTCAATCCAAGACTTAAAAACCTTTAGGGATGGAGAGTCTACCACCTCCCTAGGTAACCCCTTCCAATACTTCACCACTCTCCTAGTGAAATAGTTTTTCCTAATATCCAATATAGATCTCTCCCACTGTAACTTGAGACCATTGCTCCTTGTTCTACCATCCGTCACTACTGTGAACAGCCATTCTCCATCCTCTTTGGAACCCTCCCTTCAGGAAGTAGAAGGCTGCTATCAAATCCCACCTCGCTCTTCTCTTCCACAGACTAAACAAATCCAAATGCCTCAGTCTTTCCTCAGAGGTCATGCACTCCAGCCCCCTAATCATTTTGATCATCCTCCGATGGACCCTCTCCAACTGGTCCACATCCTTTCTATAGTGGTGGGCCCATAATTGGACACAATACTCCACAATATTAGGCCTCACCAAAGCCTAATAAAGGGGAATAATCACTTCTCTGGATCTGCTGGCAATGCTCCTCCTAATGCACCCTGTTTCATTGGAAGAAACCAATATGCCATTAGCCTTCTTGGCTACAACGGCACACTGTTGACTCATATCCAGTTTCTCATCCACTGTAATCCCCAGGTCCTTTTCTGCAGAACTGCTACGTAGCCATTCAGTCCCCAGCCTGTAACAATGCTTGGGATTCTTCCATCCCAAGTGCATGACTCTACACTTGTCCTTGTTGAACCTCATCAGATTTCTTTTGGCCCAATCCTCTAGTTTGTCCAGGTGACTCTGGACTCTATCCCTGCCCTCCAGCATATCTATCTCTCACCCTAGCTTAGTGTCATTTGTGAACTTGCTGAGGGTGCCATCCATCCCTTCATTCAGGTCATTAATAAAGATGTTGAACAAAACCTGTCCTAGAACCGAACCTTGAGGCACTCCACTGGAAACCAACCGCAAACCTGACATTAAGCCATAGATCACTACCCATTGGGTCCGACAGTTTAGCCAGCTTTCTATCCATCTTACAGTCCATTTATCCAATCCATATTCCCTTAACTAGCTGGCAAGAATATTGTGGAAGACCGTATCAAAAGTTTGCTAAAGTCAAGGTATATCACATCCACCAACTTTCCCATATCCACAAATCCAGTTACCTCATCATAGAAGCTAATCATATTGGTCAGGCACGACTTGCCCTTTCTGGATCCATGTTGACTATTCCTGATCACTTTCCCCTCTTCCAAGTGCTTCAGAATGGATTCCTTGAGGATCCCCTCCATAATTTTTCCAGAGACTGAGGTAAGGCTGACTGGTCTGTAGTTCCCTGGATTGTCCTTCTTCCCTTTTTTAAAGATGGGCACTACATTTGCCTTTTTCCAATCATCCAGGATGTCTCCCAATCTCCACGAATTTTCAAAGATAATGGCCAAAGGCTCCACAATGACATTTGCCAACTCCCTCAGAAGCATTAAAACCAGGCCCATGGATTTGTGTATGTTACCTTTTCTAAATAGTTCCTAACTTGTTCCTTCCCCACCAAGGGCTGTCCACCTCCTTCCCATACTACATTGCCTAGTTCATTTGTCTGGGAGCTGACCTTGTCTGTGAAGACAGAGACAAAGAAAGCATTGAGTACTTCAGCTTTTCCCACATCATCTGTCACTAGGTTACCTCCTTCATCCAGCAGGGGCCCTACACCCTCTCGGATCACCCTCTTATTGCTAACATGCCTGTAGAAACCTTTTTTGTTATCCTTCACATCTCTTGCTAGCTGCAGTTCCAATTGCGCTTTCGCCTTCCTGATAACTCCCCTGCATTCTCGACCAATACACTTAAACTCCTCCCTAGTCATCTGTCCAAGTTTCTACTTCTTGTAAGCTTCCGTTTTGTGTTTAAGCTCACCCAGTAAGTCAATCTGGTCACCTACCATATTTGCTTTTCTTGCTGTGCATCGAGATGGTTTCTTCCAGTATCTTTTAATAAGTCCTCTTTAAAATACTGCCAGCTTTCCTGGACTCCTTTCCCCTTCATGTAAGCATCCCAGGAAATCCTGCCCATCAGTTTTCTGAGGGAGTCAAAGTCTGCTCTTCTGAAGTCCAGGGTGTGTATTTTGCTATTCTCCTTTCTTCCTTTGGTCAGCATCCTATAATCTACCATCTCATGATCACTGCTTCCCAGGTTGTCACCCACCTCTACTTCCCCTACTAGTTCCTCTCTGTTTGTGAGCAGCAGGTCAAGCTGAGCATGGCCCCTGGTTGGTTCCTTCAGCACTTATACCAAGAAGTTATCCCCAACATTCTCCAAAAAATTCCTGGATTGTCTGTGTACTGCTGTATTGGTCTCCCAACAGATGTCAGGGTGATTAAAGTCCCCCGTGAGAACCAGGGCCTGCGGTCTGAAAGCTTCTCTCAGTTGTCCAAAGAAAGCCTCTTCTACCTCATCCACCTGATCCGGTGGTCTATAGCAGACACCAACTACAACATCACCCACGTTGCTTTCACCTATAAGCTTAACCTGTAGACTCTCAATAGACTTTTCTCCCTTTAAATACTGGATCTCCGAGCAATCATACTGCTCTCTTAGGCTACGTCTAGACTACAAGCCTCTTCCAAAAGACTGCAACCACTTCTTTTGAAAAAGCAAGCCGCTTTTTTGAAAGAGAGCACCCAGGCAGTCTGGATGCTCTCTTTCGAAAAAGCCCTCTTTGCATTCAAGAATGCCATTTTTCAAAAGAGCACTTTCGAAAAAGGAGTTCTTCCTCATACAATGAGGTTTACTGCGGTCGATAAAACCGCCGCGTTCTTTCGATTTAATTTTGAAAGAACATGGTGGCAGTCTAGATGTAAGGGAAGTTTTTTTTTAAAAAAGGCCACTTTTTTCGAAAAACCCCTATAATCTAGACACACCCTTACATACAATGCAACTCCTCCTTCTTTTCTTCCCTGCCTGTTCTTCCTGAATAGTTTATACCCTTCCATGACAGTGCTCCAGTCATGCAAGTCAACCCACCAAGTCTCCATTACTCCAATCAAATCATAATTCTTCGACTGGACCAGGGCTTGTAATTCTTCCTGTTTGTTTCTGAGGCTTCACACATTTGTGTTGTAAGGGGCTGTTCTTCTAACCCCAATTATAGCAAGTAACTAGCTCATTTTGTTTACTTTCTTAAGCAAGTTGGGTCTGACCTTACTTTGGACTTAATCCTATAAACATATGTATCAATGAGACAGCTCACATGTGAAAGCAAACACAAGTGGAATAAGGCCATAGTCTCCATTTCTGGAAGGGACTATGGCATCTATTTTTTCCATTTGTTGTCATTACATATAATCTGGCTCTGCATTCAGAATTCAGTGAACTATCTCACTTTAGAAATGAGCAATTTCCTCGTTGCCATCATTTCTGTACTTAAAATTTGCTCAGCCTCATGGGGCACATCTTATTTTTGTAAAGTAGTAATGGCAATGCAGTAATACCAATTTACTTAAGCATACTATATTTGTTACAGACAATTTAATATATATTAGGATGTTGTCAACATACGCGTGCTCCAGTAATGCATGGGGACTATTCTGGATGACAACCAGATATTATTTTGTAATTCTGCTTCTTGATTAATTAATTCTATAGTCCAAATGCACTGCTTGGGTTACTGAATGTAAAAGACACAGGCCAATATTTTTAGGAGAATTTCTACAGTTGAAACAATTAGTTCCAGCTTAATTTCTTCTAAACAGAAATCAGAAGTCACTAATCATTCCATAATAATGAGACACTAAAGAGAGAATAAACAGAATAGCCATAGTAGGAACACTAAAAGAGAGAGGATTTTTTGACTAAAGAAATCATTTGTGTCCTAGAAAGGGATAAAAGCACTCTCCGTCTTTTTTTTTTTTTAAGTTCTACAAAATATGCATACTGCTGCCATCCCGATTTATAGTGATGGTATCAAAGCTTGTAATTTGCATTTAAATCAGGCATCTTTAAAAAAAATAGGTATAGCAGTCTTTCCGAATATTACTGAAGCACACACAACTGTCCATTTTTCTTCAATGAGTAATGATAAGTGATGCAATTATTTTAGAATTAACCATAATTCTCTGAAGTTCCATGTATAGTTCAGTAGGTAATGGAAATTTGAGGGACATCTTGTAGTTAAATGCCAATTCTCTCTCTCTCTCTCTTTGTCTCTCTCATGTACACATACTCAGAGAGAGAGAGAGAGAGAGAGAGAGAGGACAAGAAGTGGTGTTTACAAGCACCACAGTAAGGCCTAGACAGAGAAGTACTGGACCCAGAAAATTCCACCCTTCAAGCACCGATGACCCTGCTGCTAGGGAAAGAAGTAGTATAAGGGCAGTTCCAGCAGCCCAAACTGGGCAAGGAAAGAAGACATTTCCAGAAGACCTAGCTGTGATTCGCTCTCCTACTCCTTTAGACATCACCCTAATCATGGGAAGAAACATATCCATGGCACTAGAGCATCACGTGCATCAGCCCCAAAACTCGGCATTTGGAGCAAAGGGCTATAATTGAAAAGCAGGCACTTCCAAATGGTGGCATCAATTGGGTAGGAAGTGATGTAGGGGAACATGAGCAGGAGACAGGCTATTCTATGCTGTCACTCTTTCAGGATCTAGTGGAGCTCGAGGGCCCAGATCTCCATACCCATCCCAGATTGCCCTACAGCAAGCCTTGAGACACACACAGAACTAAAAGACTGTGGCAGCAGGTCCTGACCACTAGGACTGCTAATTGAACAATCCTGCCACAGCACCACACACATAATTGAATTCTTCTATTAATTGAAGTGGGTAACTCCATAGACCTCAATAGCAGTCTTTTGTGCCTAGTCTGACTCAGGCTAGAAATTGGCCTCTTGCCCTTCTTCATAAGAAAATAAACAAAATGAAATGGAAAACAATGTTGTTTTGACATTTTCAGTCAAACACTCTAATCTTGTTATTTTACAAGAGTATTGTCATCGCTGCAGCATTCAACTCATTCGGCTGTTTGTATCAAGCCGATGAGCAAAACTGAAGTGTCTTGTATTAGCATACAATATTTAAAAAAAACACGCAGTGACAAATTTCTGCTAATCCCTACAGGCCATAGATTCTTATCTATTGTGTGTGTGAGTGCGAGTGCGAGTGCGAGTGCGAGTGCGAGTGCGAGTGCGAGTGAGAGCGCGTGCCAGAACCAGAACGGGTTCAGAGAGCCACAAAGAAAGAAGATAAGTTCTGTACAACCAGGAGTGCAGATCCCAGTGACAAGGCTGGACACTGTGAGTTCATTAAGGAAGAGCAGTGATAGCTATGTCCTTTGGGTAGGTCATGGGTATTTTTGTTTTGTTTTTATTTATACTATCGGTCCTTATCTGTCAGATTAAAGAACACTAATGAAGTAATCAGGATGGGCTTGTGCCAACAGATTCGGTCAATCTTGAGGCAGCTGCCAAGCAACTCAGTCACTGCTGGCTGCAGCAGTTTGGCTATGGTACAGCCTGTTAAAGAAGACATAGCCATATGTCACTACACAACACATGCCATGTGGAGATATTATGCAACTAACCCTCAGGGGTACATTTCCTTTTTTGTTCTAGTTACCCCATGAAGGTAAATAGTTATCTGAATTAACAGCTTCCTGGCTCTTAAGACTAATAGTTTTGTACTGAAGAGGGAATGACATACTAGAGCCACACACCAAATTTATTCATCATTCTACAACCATAATTTTGCCCATGATAAAGAGAGGAAGACTGGTCCAGTGGTTAGGGCTGGGCAGAAATTTAGGATAACAGCATTTTCTGCCTGTGACAGCAAATGCACTTAAGACTGTAAAGTGCTCATATACTGTGGTAATGGTGCCATATAATCACTCAAGGTACATGTATAATGCAAGTTCTTTTGAATTAGAATAGGAATGAATTAAATTCAAATGTAAATTATGTAATCAGTGTTTACACAGAGCGTACAAGTAAGTCAAGTTGTCTTTAAGAAATAGAATTTCCCCTCCTTTGTCTCATAGGGTATGTCTATACTAGTCCCCTAGTTCGAACTAGGGAGGCTAATGTAGGCATTCGAACTTACAAATGAAGCCCGGGATTTAAATATCCCGGGCTTTGTTTGCATGTTCCCGTCCGGTCGCCATTTTTAAATGCCACTAGTCCGGACTAACTGCCCGCGGCTATACACGACAGTTAAACGGTAATTCGAACTAAGTTCTTAGTTAGAATTACCTTTTACACCTCATTCCAGGAGGAGTAACAAGTAATTCAAACTAAGGACTTAGTTAGAATTACCGTTTAACTGCCGCGTGTAGCCGTGGGAAGTTAGTCCGGACTAGTGGCATTTAAAAATGGCGACCGGACGGGAACATGCAAACAAAGCCCGGGATATTTAAATCCCGGGCTTCATTTGCAAGTTCAAATGCCTACATTAGCCTCCCTAGTTCGAACTAGGGGGCTAGTGTAGACATACCCATAGACTCGTAGATTTTAAGGTCAGAAGGGACCATTATGATCATCTAGACTGACTCCTGGCACAACGCAGGCCACAGAATCTCACCCACCCACTCCTGGAATAATCCTCTTACCTATATTCCAGATATTGAAGCCTTCAAATAGTTTAAAGACCCCAAGATGCAGAGAATCCTCCATCTGCGATCTGTGCCCCATGCTACACAGGAAGGCGAAAAACCTCCAGGACCTCTGCCAGTCTACCCTGGAGGAAAATTCCTTCCCGAACACAAATACAGCAATCTCCTTACACACACACAGTCACGCGCACACACACAATGTAGAACTTAGAAATAAAGCTTATGAAGAAACGGTGCATTTTTAATATGGAGAAGGTTAATAATGCCCCAAAGATCCATACTATGACCAGTGCTGTTTAATACACTGATGATCAAGAACTGTGCAGATTTTGCCTCACTGCAAAGTGCACAAGATTATCTGGGATTTATGATAGAGAAAAGTGAGAAATTCTAAAGGGCATTCACAAAGCAGGTAAATGAGCACATGATAGCAGATAAAATTCACCATTGACAAATACTATGTGGTACACATCAGAAGGAAAACAGAACTTTTCATATGCACAACTTAGTTATAAATAGGCATTCAGCAAATATATGAGTGTCATTGCAAACAGCTCAGTGAAATCCTTTGCTCAGTGCTCAGCAGCCAGCAGAAAGCTAACAAAGTGCTAGATATACAAAGAATGAAAAAGAAAATTAAAATGAGATTATAATAGCATTATATACCTCGATAGTATGGCCTCATTTTGAGTGCTACTTTCATTCCTGGTCACTTCATCTCAAATTATATAAATGAAAAGCAGAAGGGGTCCAAGAGATAGATAATAAATTATTCAAGGTATGGAGGAAAGTGCTGTCTGTAGAGAGAATGAAAAGGTTGGAAGAATGTTTATTTGGAATGGAGGCATATAGGAAGGAATGTTATGGAGAAGGTAAATGGGCATTCCTAATTAACTCTGTCTTGTAACACCAGAATAAGGGAATAACCAATTAAACAGAAAGATAACACCTGAAACTGATTAAAGGAAACACTTTTGTGAATAAATGTATAACTGACTTATAGAATCATTGCTGAAAGATTCAAGAGTACTAGACACATATGTGATTTAAATGAACTTCCACACTTTTTATTAGTGAGATAAAAATATGTCAGGGGTATAACCTCTTATGCTTCAGGGGAAATACTAATCAAGCACTATGGGCAGATTATTCTTTAACTGTCATTACTGAGATTGCATCTTCCTCTTGTATTTAGTCGTGGCCACTGCTACAGAAAATATATTAATCTAGATGGTCTATGTCAGTCTGTTAATGCCCATATCCCATTGTACAGTTGTAGATATTGATAACTAAAATGTAATTAGCAACAACAAATTATTCAAATTAATAATTTAACCAAGAAATCTTGTCCCATTTATAACATATGAAAGCAGGTATTTTCCTGATTTGACCATGGCATTGTCTGGAGCAAAATTCCAAAACTACTAAGCACAACACTGGGCCTTTTCTTTCTTTCTCCCTGCACAGGCTCAAAAGGCGTGACATCTAATAAGTTTATCGACAGATGAGACTTCTTTGGTACCTACCTACAGGCTCCAGGCTAGTGAAATCTAGCTGGGACGGTAATAGTTGGAACCCTCTGAGGAGTTAATAAAAGATACAATGTAAGTGCAGACCAGACCAGTGTCTTATGGTCCTTCCTGCTGTCTGTGCTCTGGCAGAGCACTTAACCACAGGTGCACCTGACAAAAACTTACAAGGCATGAAAGCTAACATATTAGAGGCTATATTGCAAAGGTTCACTCACACTGAGTCTGAATAAGGCTGTAGTGGCTTGTGTATTGATCTATAACTTTAGATGTACTGCTTCAGCAATTATTCATATTTGTACAATACAAAAGATTGAAACTTGCTGGGAATAAAAAAACCAAAGGAGCTGTTTGCAAGCCCTTGAGGAAGGGAAACAAATCCCACTTAAGAAGTAGTACAGGTATGGGAAGCTGCTGGGACTAGTTATTCCTGGAATCTCTGAACAACCCCACAACCACAGTGAAGACTGAGCTGTCAGCACATATGGCAAAGTCCTGCATCCCCTACACCATCAGCTATTTGGAATGATAGAAACAAGGCATAATATTGCAACTATTATATTGTCAACCCTTGATGCTTTACCCTGCAGTGTTATCTCTGGAAGTCTCTGGACGTATGATAGGAATATCTACTCAGATTAACATGGCATGACTTCAATATATTACATCTTGTAATCTCAATTCTTTGTCTACACTACATTAAAGAGCCCTTCATTTTCAAAATCATTTTAGAAAAACATTTCAGTATTAAATACCCACATAAGGTATTTAAACTAAACCACACTGTTAATCTAATTGCACTGTTTGCTTAAAATTATCATTAATACATGGTTAATTTAATGCCATTAAGATAAAGAATTTTGAACTAGTTAAAAAAGATAAATTACCAACAAGATATTGCATTTAAAGTACTGCTAAAATAAATATTTGCTTTTTTTCTGCTTGACCTATCTGTTAAATTTTCATTCCTAATTATCATTGTGTTATCTGATGTTGAAGTGACTTAAAAAGAAAAACTATTGCTTTGATTCTGCAAACACGTACATGCCTAACTTACTTACGTGAATGCCTATAGCTCCAGTTCCATTCACATTAGTCAAGTTCAACACATGCATACATTTTTGCTGGAGTAGACACTTCTATATCAACATCATCATCTAATATTTATATTGTGAAAGATCCAAAAAGGCATAATTAAGTTGGACTTCATTGTGCAACGGGCTATACAAACATAAGTGTCCTTACTCCAAAGAGCTTATATTTGTCATATCAGAAAATCCTGATTTGACAAGATCAAAATTGTTTACAGGAGTATACAGAAGGATAGCTCTGAGCAATGGAAAAAATGTATATAACAGTTTCTAAATTTGTCATAATAGTATGTTTTCCTTAGGTAAAGAACCCATGAGAAAATCCTGTAATCAATAAACTTGTAAGCTTGTCTTTGGAGTTTTAAACTTGTCTTTGGAGTTTTATTATTGGTAAGGCATCTATTTTCTCCTGTAATTTTCAGAAAACATTGCTGCATAACTAGAATATATATAAAGTTGGTTGAAAAGAAGTAAGCATGTTCAATTGAACATAATTCTTTAAATCTTGTCAGTATGTCCTAGAACGTTCATTTTGTGTTTTTTGTTCGTTTGCATTAGGCCAGGGAAATGGGATGTACAGGATTGGTTATGTTGCCTTTATCAGTAAAGTACAGTACACAATTTTCTGTTTTGGGGAGGTATAAGAACAGTCTAGCAAACTCCAAGTGTAGTTAATGAGCGTACTACATAAAATGCATAGCATTTTCTTATGTTTATTTATCAAACCAAAATTCATCAGACATACAAAAAATAAAATTTGAGTTTATTGTATGCATAATTTTCTCTGGAATTGAAACATAAGAAAAACACATTCAGCTTAGGAACTAATGATTCCCACAAATAATGTTATTTGGTTTTTTAAACCCCTTAAGCAACTTCTAAAATCTTAGGCTATGTCTAGACTGCAGGCTTCTTTCGAAAGAGGCTCTTTCGAAAGCATCTTTCGAAAGAGCCTCTTTCGAAAGATCGCGTCTAGACTGCAGGCGGATCTTTCGATAGAGCAATCCGCTTTTTTGAAAGAGAGCACCCAGCGAGTCTGGATGCTCTCTTTCGAGGAAGCCCTATTTACATTGAAGAACGCCTTCTTTCGAAAGAGGAACTTTCGAAAGAAGGCGTTCTTCCTCGTGAAACGAGGTTTACCGCCATTGAAAGAAAAGCCGCGTTCTTTCGAAATTATTTCGAAAGAACGCGGCTTGAGTCTGGACGCAGGGGAAGTTTTTTCAGGAAAAGGCTACTTTTCCCGAAAAAACCCCTGAGTCTGGACACAGCCTTAGTTACAACATAACATTAATAGAATGTATCATAGAATCATAGAGCTGGAAGAGACCTCAGGAGGTCATCAAGTCCAGCCCCCTGGCTGGACCAAGCCCAACTAAATCAACCCAGCCAGGGCTTTGTCAAGCCGAGACAAAAAAAGCCTTAGGGATGGAGATTCCACTACCTCCCTAGGTAACCCGTTTCTGTACTTTACCTAGTGAAATAGTTTTTCCTAATATCCCAACCTACACCTCTCCCACTGTAACTTCAGACCATTGCTCCCTGTTCTGCTATCCGTCACTACTGTGAACAGCCTTTCTCCATCCTCTTTAGAACCTCCCTTCAGGAAGTTGAAGGCTGCTATCAATCCCCCCTCACTCTTCTCTTCTGAAGACTAAACAAACCCAGGTCCCTCAGTCTTTCCTCATAGGTCATGTGCTCCAGTCCCCTAATCACTTTGGTCACCCTCCGCTGGACCCTCTCCAACAGGTCCATATCCTTTCTACAGTGGGGGACCCAGAACTGGACACAATACTCCAGGTATGGCCTCACTGGAGCTGAATAAAGGGAATAATCACTTGTCTTGATCTGCTGGCACCCTCCTAACGCACCCTAATATGCCATTAGCCTTCTTGCCTACAAGAGCACACTGTTGACTCATATGCAACATTTCATCCACTGTAATCCTCATGTCCTTTTCTACAGAACTGCTACTTAACAATTCACTCCCCATCCTGTAACGATGTTTGGGATTCTTCCATCCCAAGTGCAGGACTCTATACTTGTCCTTGTTGAACCTCATCAGATTTCTTTTGGCCCAATCCTCTAATTTGTCCAGGTGATTCTGGACCCTATCCCTGCTCTCCAGCATATCTACCTCTCACCCTAGCTTAGTATCATCTGCGAACTAGCTGAGGGTGCAGTCCTTCTCCTCATCCACATCATTAATGAAGATGTTAAACAAAACCCATCCTAGAACCGATTCTTGGGACATTCCACTAGAAACTGACCGCCAATCTGACATCAAGCCGTTGATCATTACCCGTTGGGCCTGGCAGGCTAGCCAGCTTTCTATCCATCTTACAGTCCATTTATCCAATCCATATTCCCTTAACTAGCTGGCAAGAATATTGTGGAAGATCGTATCAAAAGCTTTGCTAAAGTCAAGGTATGTCACATCCACCGACTTTACCATATCCCCAAAGCCAGTTTGGTCAGGCATGACTTGCCCTTTGTGAATCCATGTTGACTAGTCCTGATCACTTTCCCCTCTTCCAAGTGCTTCAGAATGGATTCCTTGAGGATCCCCTCCATGATTTTTCTAGGGACTGAGGTGAGGCTGACTGGTCTGTTGTTCCCTGGATTGTCCTTCTTCCCTTTTTTAAAGATAGGCACTACATTTGCCTTTTTCCGATCATCCGGGATCTCTCCGAATCTCCACAAGTTTTCAAAGATAATGGCCAAAGGCTCCGCAATGACATTTGCAAACTCCCTCAATATCCTTGCATGCATTAAATCCAGGTCCATGGATTTCTGTATGTTTAGCTTTTCTAAATAGTTCCTAACCTGTTCTTTTGCCACCAAGGGCTGTCCACTTCCTTCCCATACTACCTAGTTGCCTAGTGCATTTGTCTGGGAGCTGACCTTGTCCATGAAGACAGAGTCAAAGAAAGCATTGAGTACTTCAGCTTTTCCCACATCATCTGTCACTAGATTATCTCCCTCATCCAGTAAGGGCCCCACACCCTCTCAGTTCACCCTCTTATTGCTAACATGCATGTAGAAACCTCTACTTCCCCTTCTAGCTCCTCCCTGTTTGTGAGCAGCAGGTCAAGCTGAGCATGGCCCCTGGTCTCTTCCTTCAGCACTTTTACCGAGAAGTTATCCCCAACATTCTCCAAAAAATTCCTGGATTGTCTGTATACTGCTATATTCGTCTCCCAACAGATGTCAGAGTGATTAAAGTCGTCCATGAGAACCAGGGCCTGCGATCTGGAAGCTTCTCGCAGTTGTCCAAAGAAAGCTTCGTCCACCTCATCCACCTCATCCGGTGGTCTTTAGCAGACACCAACCACAACATCACCCCTGTTGCTTCCACCTCTAAACATAACCCATAGACTCTCAGCAGTCTTTTCTCCCTCTAAATACTGGAGCTCCGAGCAATCATACTGCTCTCTTATATACAATGCAACTCCTCCTCCTTTCCTGTTCTTCCTGAACAGTTAATACCCTTCGATGACAGTGCTCCAGTCATGCTAGTCATCCCATCAAGTATCCTTTATTCCAATCAAATCATAGTTCTTTGACGGGGCCAAGCCTTCTAATTCTTCCTGTTTGTTTCCCAGGCTTCTCGCATTAGTGTAAAAACACCTTAGATAACCAGTTGATCACCCTACCTTCTCCATCCGAATCTGGGGTCCTCCTTTGTTGCTCACTCCTCCTTGTGGTCCCAGTGTCCAACTTCCTCACTTACCTCAGGACTTTGGTCACCGTCCCCCAAAAAACCTAGTTTAATGCCCTCCTCACTAGATTTGCAAGCCTGCCCACAAAGATGCTCTTTCCACTCTTGGTTAGGTGGATCCCATCTCTTCCTCTCTTCTCAATCCTTGTGCCCAGAACAGAGTCCCATTGTCAAAGAAACCAAAGCCCTCTCTCCAACACCACCTGCGCAACCACGCATTTACTTCCTCAATTCAACGATCCCTACCCAGACCTTTTCTTTCAACTGGAAGGATGGATGAGAACACCACTTGCATTTCAAAGTCTTTGATCCTTCTTCCCAGCACTACATAATCTGCTGTTACCCGCTCAAGGTCATTCTTGGCCGTATTGTTAGTTCCTACATGGAGAAGAAAGAAGGGGTAGCAATCTGAAGGTTTAATCACTTTCGCTGATTAAGACTCTCAGTCACATCCTGAATGCAAGCTCCTGGTAAGCAGCACACTTCCCAAGATTGCAGGTCTGGACGGCAGATGGATGACTCAGTCCATCCTAGGAGGGAGTTCCTGACCACCACCACCCGTCTTCTTCTCGTGGGGGTGGTGGTCATGGAATCCCCATCCCTAGAACTACACATCCCATGCCTTCTGATTTCTTCCCTGAGAGGTATAAATATAATTGGGTATGTCTACACTACAGTGTTATTTCAAAATATCTTATTGAGAAATAGTTATTTTGAAGTAGTTATTTTGAAGTAATGCATCTAGATATAAAATGTATTTCAAAATAGCACGTCCACATTGATAGGACGCTGAATCACATTTAAGGCCGTCCAGAACCGGTTCTGGCAGGGCATCAGGTCAGGAGTTAGCTTCAGGCAGCAGCCACACAGAGGTATCTGAGACCTGTGCTTAAAGGGACCCCGCACCGCCCTACCCCTCCCTCCAGACAGCCGGTTCTAAGGTTTCCCTACTTGCTTGCATACCTCTCCAAGGGACAGCAAAGCATTCTTTTCTCTGTATACTCTGGTTGCCCTCACTCAGGACACCACAGCACTCTGCGACATGGAGCCAGAGCCACCCCGGGCACTCTGGTGCTTCTCCTGGATGTGTTGCTGTGAACCTGGTAGCACATTCTGCAGGCAGTAACAGTCTCCCTGGTGTGCCCCACTGGGGGCTTGTGCCTCATTCCTCCCTCACATCCTTCCACTAACCCCTCGCTAAACCCCTTCCTGCTGTACACTAAAAGACACGTGTTAATTACAACAAAGCCTCTTTATTGAACAAAATTGGGGTGAGAAGAGAATGAAACTGAGGTGAGACTGGGGAAAGAAGGTGTGACGGGGAGGAGGGAGGGTAGGAGAGGGGAGGGGGACACTGCCAGGGGAAGGCAAAGGGAGGAAGGGGGAGGAGACGCTCAGGGTTGGGGGTCTCGCTGTCCCAACTGTCTCTCAGCACCGAAGGATTGGAGGCCTCAGCGTCTCTGGGGGTGTAGGCAGGGTGGGGAGGAAGAAGTGGGAGGGAGGAGGAGGAGTGGGAGAAGGAGTGGTAGCTGGGGAGGCAGCAGGGGCTGGAGCAGCAAGCTCTGCCCCAGGGTCGATGACCACCTGGGGAGCACGGACCAACCTGCCCCCCAGGATGCGGTCCATGGCATCAAAATATGGGCAAGGGTCTGGGTCTGCCCCTGGTTGGGAGCTGCCCCTTGTGGCCCTGGCATTCGCCTGCCACAGCTCCCTTATTTTCATGCAAACCTGCTCCTGGGTTCGCATGTGGCCTTTGGTGGCCAGGCTGGCAGCCATCTGCCTGTAGACGATTGTGTTCCTCCATTTAGTGCAGGGATCGTGGATGTTGGAGGCATCCCCCAAAACCTGAATTAGGTCCCTGATCTCCGCACTGGACCAGGCAGGCACCCATCTTTTCACGCCCCGGCAGGCTCCTGGGAGCTGGCAGACTGGTCCTGGGGAGCGGTGAAGGGCTGGCTGGCACTGGCTGGGGTCAAGTTGGGGCCATTGGGTCAGGTGCAGCGACTGCTGGCTCTGGGCTGGCAGGCTTGGAGCTGGCCCAGGCACTGTGGCCAGAGTCTGTCCCTTTAAGGGATTTGGGAAGGAGGGAGAGGAGAGGAGTTTTCCTGGTTGGGGCCAGAGTGGCCAGCAGGGCACCCTGGGAAGGGCTGGAGGCTCCCTATTTCAAAATAAGCGTCTACAGAGAACTTATTTCAAAATAGCAATTTCAAAATTGGCGCTATTCTTCGTGGAATGAGGTTTACCAATTTCAAAATAATCCCTCCACTATTTGATTTAATTTTGAAATAGCTGTTTGGCTGTGTAGACACTGGTAAAGTTATTTCGAAATAACAGCTGTTATTTCAAAACAACTTTGCTGTGTAGACATACCCATTAAGTTGGCCACAAAAATGTCTTGTATATTGTTTTAATAGAGAGGTTATATGCCCAGCTCCATACAATTAAGAGAAAAAATACTTTATATTGATTAGTACCAGTGAAAGTAAGGAATTAAAATGGGACATGCATCATAAGACTTTAAAAATTACGTTGTACTTTATCAGGTTCTTTAAAAAATGTGTGAAAGTATTAAACATTTCCTAGAATCTTTTTAAAGAGTCTACAATATTAATGTACTTACAGTCATATTTTGCAATCTTCCAAACATTGCAAGTTTTTGGTGACAATAACATGGTGTTAGTATTACAGTTTGGAAATTGAAATGCAGTATTATCAGTACAAGTCAGCTGCATAAATATAAATATAACATTTACAATTGAATTAAAATATTTTCCTTTTGTGATAGCATGGCAGAATATTGCTAGTTTTATAAAAATAATTTAAGCTTCTATCCATTTCTAAAATAGGAAAATTCTCTGAGATGAAATAACACAATGTTAAATGTAACCTTTATGTCTTTGCACTGTCCTTTTAATATAAAGTCAGCCAGTTACTTACCAAGACAAAAAAAAAACCCTTTATATTAAAAGATGATAGCAGAAAAAGTAAATGCATGCATTCTTGTTTATTTCTAAGGTACTTGTTGCCATGGTCTCTAAGGGCAGTAAAGTGAAGAGGTGTGAGCGATGGATGGGGGAGTAGCCATTGAAAGACGTATGAGAGGGGGCAAGGAGGCATTGTGGGAGGGGGCTGAGCAGCACAGAGGTTGAAACATGTGCAGAACTTCAGCAGGGAAAGATTGAGTGGGAAAGACCTCAGGATGGGGCATGCCCAGCCTCCCCAAATAGAAGAATCACACACTGGCCATGTTTGATCCTACTTTTCTCTGTCTCTCTCCCCCTTCTCTATACTCTCTCCTTCTCTACCCTCTCCTCCTGGCTATATATATATATGATATTTTGCAGTCTGCAGAGCAAAGGGGGGAAATTATAAAAGTTTTCATCTTTCCTTAATAAGCTACAGTTTTCTGCTTTTATCATTGTTATCATCTCCTTTAATAGTCTCTCATAAGAGACAGCCACTTCCTATCAAGAGGCATAATGACGCTTCATTGGCCACTAGTGGGAATAATATTCTCCAGCATTCCACATCCCATTAAGGCATCTGCAGAGGTTTAGCAATTTGAACGTGGCAATAGCTAAACCAAGCAAGAAGCCTGACCCTAAAAGAGATTTTCTATAATCAATCCCCACAGTGTACTGCCATACTCTGGAAAATGTCCCCCGCAATGTCTGTTCAGTTGCCTCCCTGGTGGTGGATTTGTGATCTGACTAAGAGAGCACTATGCCTGAGTTAATCCAGCAGAAAAAGAAAACTTAAAAGAGAGAAGAAAGCCTTGATTTACCAACAAACATTTTGACAAGCAGCACTGATGTAAAAAGAAATACAAAAAAGAAGTACTGTACATGACAGCTGAATGGGAACTTGGTAAAATATATTTGCTTTTGTAAACTTGCCGTAAGCATGTCATTGATTTCTTATATTTGTATATCCGTTTATTCTTGGGGCAAATATACTAACATAAACTGAACTCAACAGCTAAATGATAATAATATCACTGGGAAATGTAATAAAAGAACCAAATAATAAAAATCTAATATAGTGTCTTTAGATGATAAAGTACAGTAAAGGAGATTTAGAATTACTACCATTTCCCATTCCAATCATTGTCATGTAACATATTTAATTTTCAGCTATGTTTTGAACCAGCTATTATATTTGTCATTAAAATGAGAGAGGATTTTGATGCTTACTATATTCTGTGGTATGAGTGTGGTAGCTCTTTAACATTTTTAGTCTTTTTCATTTCGATTAAGAGGCCATTAACCCCTCTGCTCAAGATAGTGAATATGGAGCAGAAACTGGATGGACAGTCAATCAAATTAGAAAATAAAAAAATTAAACTAGGTGTAGGAGGGGAAGATTTTAGGTAGCCCAGAGCCCAGTAACATGTTTACGCCACTACTAGCAGCTGGAATATCAGTTTTGTTATGATTATTGCTAAAACAGCTGGATAGGCCATTTCTGAGATTTTAGCATGACTAACCAGGCTGGTAGGGAAAAATGAGTGACCATGAGCATTAAATATGACCCTGTGTCCTCCTAACTTGAGCTTTGCCCTCAAGCATGCAGTTGTGCAGGACAGGAAGTCTGGCATTAGCTAACTATTACTATATGAAATGCATCTCACTAACTGATGAAAAATCCTGCCTGACAAGCTGGAAAACTCAGCACCTAACCTGTGCTCAGTACTTGGGATTTTGTTTTGTTTTGTTATTAAGGAATACACTATGTAATACAAACAAATTGGATTTAAAAGGGATGAAGAATCTGAGGGTATGTCTACACTAGCCCCCTACTTTGAACTAGGGAGGCTAATGTAGGCATTCAAAGTTGCAAATCAAGCCCAGGATTTAAATATCCCGTTCTTGATTTGCATCTTCCCGGCTGGTCGCCATTTTTGAAATTTACATGTCCGGACTAACTGCCCACGTCTACACGTGGCAGGGGCCCGATAGTTCGAATTAAAGTCCTAGTTTGAACTACCTGTTAAACCTCATTCCAGGAGGAATAACAGGGAGTCCGAACTAGGGCTTTAATTTGAACTACAGGGTCCCTGCCGCGTGTAGATGCGGGCAGTTAGTCCAGACTTGTAAATTTCAAAAATGGCGACTGGCCGGGAAGATGCAAATCAAGAACGGGATATTTAAATCCCGGGCTTGATTTGCAACTTCGAATGCCTACATTAGCCTCCCCAGTTCGAACTAGGGGGCTAGTGTAGACATACCCTGAGCTATTGAACACTTGGGACACTGGAGATTTCTTGGATACCTCTCAAATTTCCTTGCAAATGGAAGGCTGGCCACTGGAAGTCTACAAATATCTATTCAAGATCTCCTCAGGACTATAGATAAATATGGAGTTAATTTGTAGTGCTCTCCTAACCTATTGCTGATGTATGTAAGTGCTGTGGACTAAATACAGTTATAGATTTGAGTGAAAGCATTTTTGTTTGCATGCTTGGCTAGATGTGCCATGTCCCCATTGATTTATTTCCTGTCAACATCACACAAAATGATTAGTTACCAAGTGCTCTGGTTTCAGCAAAACCCCAGGTAATATAGTGACAAACAAAACACTGTTATATTAAATAGATATGCAAAGCACTGAAAATATTTTCTACTTTAAAGAGGATAAAAAACCAACCCCATCCCGGCACTAACTCCATTCTCATTATGGTGATGCCTACCCAACTGAAGAAAATTTTTGTAAAACAAATTGGAATTTATTCCAGTGTAAAGTTTGATGGCTACAATCTTACACAACCCCTCTGATGCGGAACTTCTAATAATAATGAAGACAACAATTTGTCTCACATTCTTTCCACAAGTAAATAATTTTTCACTACTGCCTAGTAGTCTTATTACTATTAGTCTTGGTGTCCTTACACCCACTTTGCCTCCTGCTGCCAGTAACATTTGCCTGTTTTAAGTTAGAATATGTTATTCCGGGTAGGAACTGTGCCTTTCTGAATTCATCCAGCATCCAGCACAAAGGGCCTGTACAAGAGTCACTATCCCAGAGTGCCCTCTTGCAGCACACTGTGGCATTGCAGCTGTTCTGTGTCAACTTCCCTACCACACTTTTCAGTCAACTCCAGCCCTAAAGATGACTTGACTCTCCACCAAGCCATCTTAGAGACTTCCATTCCTTCTGGGGCAATGGAGTCCTTAAATGAAACCCAACAAAAGCCCAAAACCAAACGATTTTTTTGCCCAAGCAGGATCAGTGTTCAGCCCCCTTTTTATTGTCCTAACACCACCAGCAGGTATCTGAGCTCTAATCAACCAATTCAGTCAAGGCTTACCATCCTAAAAAGGGGGTTCTGGATAGCCACAGTTCTCAGACAGCTCAACCTGGCTTCTTGCCCCCAAAGCATGAGCAACGTGTCCATTCTCCTTCCCAGATAGCTGACAGCTTCTTTCTTTACTATTTCTTGAATATAATGGTGTAGCACTCAGATTCTATGGGCTTCAGGTGCTGGATTTTATGATACATTGTTACAATCTCTCTTTTTTTTCATGGTATATATTTTTAAAAATCGTGATACTGCTTTTTTAATGGTGCCCCATATTCCTAATGCTTCTACCAAGTATTCTTGTGTGGACTTTGTCATTTTTTAGGTGTTTGAGTTTCTCATGCAAAATCCTCCTATCCCTATTGAACTCATTACAACCCCAAAAGCTTGTATGCCTATTTATTTGGCTTTTTATGTCTCACATACCCCATTATTGCATCTGTTAATTAAGTCTATGTTTAAGTTATGTTTAAATTGGTATTTAGTAACTATTCAGAGTAAAGCTGGCTCATCCTTGCTAGGGAATACTTCATGGCATCTTTTTGCCTTGTTTCTTTTCTCCACATTTTCTGTCATTCCTCTCTTAGTTCATTTTAATTAGATTTTTGTTGCACATTTACTTAGAGAAATTTCTGTCAATTTTTGCATTTTACAGCATTTTTGCTACCTTTACAGCCATGTTCTTTCCTGATATTCCAACACATGATAAGATCCATGTTTTTTAAATGTTTATTCTTATCAGTGCAAGTTTTATTAGTAGAAATGATATTGCTATCTGAATCCCATTTTTCATAGCCAGTAGTCCTGAGAGTGAATCTGACAAGATGACAGCTGAGGTAGGTGGCACATCTAGTATCCGGTAAAATGCCAACATTATTCTTGCCACTTTGGCCACTCTAGTGATTACATGCTTGATAGTTCTATGAATTCCTTTATTTCAAGCTCTGAGACAGAGAATGCTGACCCCACTTCTGTTTTAACCCTCTTTTGACCCATCTGTACATTTTTAGCAATGTTTACCCCATTTAGAGGGGGAGGAGAGAGATTCACTAAATGTACACATTTATCTCCCTTTTTAATTTGATTATATATTTTCTCATTTAGCTAAGGTGTATGATTGTACACCCAGAGAGCCATGAAAAAAGTATTATATAGTAATTTATATTAGGACTTTCTTTTCTCTTAGTTCCTTTGTCTCTGTTTTAATCCTGTTCAAATGAGATATATTGGAGTGTTTCCACTGTGTTGTCCACTGAATTTCCAGCATTCTTCATATATTTGTTTAGTGTTGCCATCTTCCCTTTTTCCCATAACCTTTTGAGCAAAAGATTAAGTCCAGTAACTTTATTATTTATGCAGACATTTCACCAACTCCTATTTGCATTACACAAAAAACATGTTGTGATCAGAGAATGCTTGGGTTTGGTTTAAGTCTACCGTCTCAGGTTCATTTTTGATGCTGAACTACATGTGTGCCATCCATATACACTGTTTTTCTTACTACGTTTTACAAAGCATTACCCGTTGTTTTCTTATCAGTGCCCCGGGTGATTCCAGAATCACTATTAAGTAGATTGAGTTTACTTTTACATTTATCTTCAATATTTTCAGTATGATTCTTCCATGTTGCTATCAAATGTCACACTCAGCTTTTAACTAAACCAAATTGCTGTCCATAGAGACAAAGTTTTCAGTCTTTTTTAATTTCCCTTTTACTGAATCTCATTTCTTTTATTTTGTGTACTGAAAATGTAAATGCCCTCTTGTTTCCCCATTCCACACTTTCCCTAAGTACTTCATTAATTTATTTTTCAGTGATTTCCTTGTTCCTGTTTTAGTCCCTATAGCACAGTCATCTGCAAACAAGAAAAACTTTTCTGCATTCATCTTTTTTGGAAAATTATTTATGACTACATTGAATAAGTTAGGGCTGATGGCACTCTGCAGGGGAGTGCCAGTTGTGAATGTTTATATGCTAGAGTAAGATTTCCCTACTCTGACTTGCATAGCTCTTTGCCTTAAGAAAGCCTTTATCAACGCCTATATAGCCCTCAGCGGAAGGGCTTTTTTTTCTTTTAAGTCCCACATCCTGCACAAGTGTAGTGATGAAGAGCTAACTTAACAGAGCTGACTGGTCTAATATCGCCTCTTCTGAAAGCTGCAGGCCACCCTGTTGCAGGCTTTCTATTCTGATCAGGGCCTCTGAATGTCACCATATCAGGATTATTATTACAGTTTTATTATCCCTCACCATTATATGGAGATTCTCATATTTAATAGTTTTCTTACAGCTCCAGGTCCTGGAGCCCAGTAATTCTGTGAGCAGCTGTGCTTTCCTTTAAAAAGAAAAGATGTTATGGTTATGGAGAAAAGCCATCATCAGTAGCAGAAGTAGAGGTGTCCAAGGGAAAGGGTATTTCTATCCTGTGGGAATTCCATATTTAATTTTTTTTAAATCATGTGATTAATCATAACAAATTGATAGATTTCCCTGACCTTATCTAAACATTTCATAATGATAAAGACAAAATAAAATGTGTCAAGTTTAAAAAAAACATTTTCATGGTTTCCCATTGACAAAAATTAATATGTTTCTATGAAATGTTTAGCTTTCGTCTAATCAGCATTTTCTGACAAAAAATGTTCTATTGGAATTTTTTTTTACTAGCTCTAGGTAGTATTTCTATTTCAAGCTGAATAGATTTTGATCAAGAATTTTTTAACTCTTGTGCTGTGGCTCTATTGAAAGCCAAAATGGTTTCTTCTCCCTAATAGCATCCATTAAATCTTGAACAACAGATTTAGTAGGTAGTAAACAGCCTGATGAATCTGAATTATCTTCCCTTCATTACAGAGACAAATGTTTATCAGCAAGAGATTTCTGTATATTGTGCAAACAAGATATCCTGGACGTGGAATAGTTTGTTAGCTTCTGTGGTAATAGAGCTATACTTGGGTTGGACAAATGTAAAGTCATGTAAAAGGAAGACTGAGGAAGATATTCTGAGGCAGCTCTGTCAATACTGAAAGTCAACAGAATTTCCTTTCAATCTATAGAATCACAGACCTCAAGAGGTCATCGAGTCCAGCCCCCCGCCCTCAAGGCAGGACCAAGCTCCGTCTACACCATCCCTGACAGATGTCTATCTAACCTGTTCTTAAATATCTCCAGAGAGGGAGATTCCACCACCTCCCTTGGCAATTTATTCCAATATTTGATCACCCTGACAGTTAGGAATTTTTTCCTCATGTCCAATCTAAACCTCCGCTGCTGCACTTTAAGCCCATTACTCATTGTCCTGTCCTCAGTAACCAAGAGGAACAAATTTTCTCCTATCATGTCCCCCCTTAATCTTCTTTTTTCCAAACTAAGCAAGCCCAGTTCATGAAGCCTGGCTTCATAGGTCATGTTCTCTAAACCTTTAATCATTCTTGTTGCTCTTCTCTGTACCCTTTCCAATTTCTCCACATCTTTCTTGAAATGTGGCGCCCAGAACTGGACACAGTACTCCAGCTGAGGCCTAACTAGTGCAGAGTAGAGCAGCAGAATGACTTCACGAGTTTTGCTTACAACACACCTGTTGATACAACCTAGAATCATATTTGCTTTTTTTGCAACAGCATCACACTGTTGACTCATATTCAACTCATATTCAACTTGTGGTCCACTATGACCCCTAGATCCCTTTCTGCCATGCTCCTTCCTAGACAGCCGCTTCCCATCTTGTATGTATGGAACTGATTGTTCCTTCCTAAGTGGAGCACTTTGCATTTCTCTTTATTAAACCTCATCCTGTTTACCTCTGACCATTTCTCTAACTTGCTAAGGTCATTTTGAATTATGTCCCTATCCTCCAAAGAAGTTGCAACCCCACCCAGTTTGGTATCATCTAGTTTTATACTAGTACAAGGCAGGGAGACTGCACTTCTATCTAATACACACACATGGAATATAGGACAAACACCCAAACTGTTTCACCAGAAGCCTTTGATACCACTGACAGAGATAGGTGCTATTAATATGCCTGTGGCCAATGGCAGATACACAATAATGTTTCAGTAACTTTGTACTAATCTTTCTAATAGGAAGTATTAAATGATTATGAGCTTCAAGGGCTCTCTCATGTGGCAACCCTGCTGCATTTTTAAGTGATAGAAGTCCACATTCCATCACTGGAAAAAAATGTTCAGCCATTGGTACTCGGTGTGCAAATTGCAGTATTGTCTTTTAAAAGCAGATCTTACAAAAATCAACCATGCCTTGATCCTTTCTTGGTCAAATAATTAAAAGGTACTTTACTTGAGTTGACATATGAAGACCACTTGGTATACTGAATGAAAGTGGTGTAATTACTTACTCAGAGTTCTCACACAAATCATTATATACTGCATAGAATGCAAGGGATCCATTTCAGGTTGTTGATTTATAAGGCCCTCTATGGTTTGAGCCTTAGGTTGGAAATGCCACTCTCTTTGTGTCTTATCTAGACAACTAGGGAAGTCAAGCTGATAGTCTCTAGATCTATATGAGGAAGTTGGAGACAGATCTGAGCATCTGACTCTACAATTTTCTTTTCCCCTCCAACAACTTGTCCTGACAAAGTAAGAGTTTGTTGACCTTCAAGGCATGCTGCAAGTCCATAAATTAATCCATGGTGTATAAGGAGGAATACCAAAGCTGTTTGAGGTTTTTGTAAAGTAGGGAGCTATTTGTGTTAATTAACACTGGTTTAGTTGGCGAAATATCAGTACCTGATATCTACTCCTCCCGCCTTCAAACTGCCTATTACTCCCCTCATTGGATCTAAAATTCATTGTTCCTGAAAAACAGCCAATTTTTCATGCCAGAAATAACTACTGCACTGAGAAAAGATGAAACAGACCTTAAAAATACTCCTCATAATATGCCAATGTTTATATAACACATTTCATGCTGAAATAAAAACAACCAGGGTATGTCTTTGTACTTTATAGAATTTTTAGAGCAGCAAGATTAAAAACTCCATGAACTACAGTGAGAAAGATTTGTCAAGACTTTGTCATCACAAGATTAGAATTTTCTTAAAACAACTTGATCATAACCACTCTGGCCACAGTCCAACTGCCATTTTTTAAAAAAAGATGACAATTCACTAGTATAAGTTTCAATCTAAAATGACTATATTACATGCCATTTATCAAACCCTTAGAATCTCTAATTTGTCAAAGAGTGTCTCCTTTCCAAGATGGGTAAGATCTTTTTGAATTTCTTGATTTTGTCAGGCACTCTTCTTTCTGAATAAGCACCAAAGTGTCACCTTGACAGATTCATGAACAGCAAAATAATTCATAATATACTCCACTTCTCTCCAGAATACAGTCTAGGTCATGCATCTGTAGGAGTTCTAATTATCCCTCACAGACTAGACAGTATTTAGTGATGCTTAGACTTTAGTAACTTGTCAGCTATAAATACAAAATCTGACAAATGTACACTTACCAATTTCCCTCGAGATCTGAGTAAATGCTTCTACACCGCTCTCCCCATAGTTTCCCTCGGAAGCCAGCGTTGACACATAGTTCCATCCAAGTGCTGTCACAATATCGACCATGGCTTGGGCTTGGTATGAGTCAGGTGGAACCACTCGAGAGAAAAAGTCATACCTAGTATTATCACTTAACTCTGGAGCTGTAGATGCATAGCTGATTTGAGGTATCTGCAAACAAAATGATAAGTAATTCAAGCCAATCTAAAATAATTTTCAGTTTAAAATAGATTATACACAGGAGCAGCATAGTACTGAATATCTTGTTATAATTAAAGCAACTAATCAGAAACCATTTCAGATATTGTAAAATGTCAATTAAGTTTCATTGCATAAATTCCCCCCTCCCCACCAGTGAATAATGAATTATGTTTTTCCCCAGATATTATGAGTCATGACTCCTGACATACCAGAACAACATATTTCCTCATTCCAGCCACACTAAGAATTGATGCAAAAGTGAAGATAGAAAGAAGGACTTGTACAAATCACAAATCAAGAAAAAAGGTCATATCTTTCAGGAACTTAATATTTCACTGTTACTTTTATACAGTACTGGGAAGAAAATTAAGATTTCTCTCTTTCACATTTTGTTTTGATTTTTCATGGTTTTAACTGGGTATCCTGCATAGCAACACACAGTAATACAAAACTAAGCAATTGGATTATGCCAGAAGATTTTTTAGAACTATATTAGCTATATACATATATAGGAAAAATTAATGCCTTAGTGATAAGCTATATAAAGTCAGTTACTTTGCATGCAGACAACAGAAGTGATTTTAAATAAATACAAAGCAATATGGTTATACTATTTCTGAAGACTAATTAAAATATTTAAAGAAATATCTGCATTGCATTTATGCATCTAGAAAGACCACAAAATAAGGAACCTGATAGGGCTCAGTCATAACTTTGCTTTCTGGAATAAGTAAAATTTGGAAGGGTTAAAAGGTTATTGCCTAGAGGTAACATTTATTGTCAATTTTGTGCATATTGTCAATTTTGTATTTCTTCGGTGAAACAAATTATAAAATGTTTATAATAGTTTGTAAAGAGTATGATTTCAAACAATGGTGAAGGGAAACACTTGAAATATTTATCAACTAGTCATGAAGATTACCACAAAATACTTTGATGGGGAATGTAGAATGCCAACTAATTATCCCAACATTATTGTCCAATGGCCAAGGAAATATTGTGTCATTAGCATAAAGAAGGAAAGATGATTTTGTAATTAAGGCAAAAGAAATGGGGTTTAGGAACACTGGTGTCTTATCCCAGCTCCGGAGCCATCCTTACCCTTATGCAGAATAGGTGACTGCACAGGGCACCCAAAAATGTGGGGCACCACTGAGTTTTAATGTCCACCCACATGCCACTTCCTATTCCTGTTCTGTTGTTCTGCTTTCTCTGGAGAGGATCTAGTAAACTTAAAAGTGAAAAAGATTAGCAGACATTGAAACTGTGAAAGAGTCATTCAGGTGGTAATGAAGCCTTTTAATAGGCATTTGCCAACACCGGGTATATCCTGTCAATTTCTTAATTTAACGTGTTAGTCTATAGGACCTTCGTTTAAAACGTGCTTTTAAAATATTTCATTAGAGGGTTGCTGAAGATTATAAAATCACATTTCTAAAAAAATTGTCATCCCATACCCAGGTCTGCCATTAGGCATAGGAGCACCAGTTTAATAGTATGGCTTAGGGCTCCGTAAATCCTAAGGACATCCCTACCCAGCTCTGTCAGAGACTTTCTGTGAATTTGAGCAAGTTATTAAATCTCATATATCCTTAATCATTAGTTTTGTCATGTTGGCTCACAGAATGCCACTTTGCAAATCTTAAGGGGAAGTTTCTTCACTGAACAGTTACTCAGTGGTGTTCACCATAGCATCAGTCATTTTATCCCAGCAATGGCTTTATTGTTACAGATTCTGGAAGCAGGACCCATGCCACTTTATAGCCATTAATTTCCCCAGTTTTGGTTTTCTTTCTGATATAAGGCCAGTGGCAAATCTTAACAACATGTTTATTTGGGAGCTAATAGTCTCATGCAGTAACAAGCCGCTTCAACCTAGACAAAGTAGGTATGCTTTGTGCACCCCTGGTTGAGGCACTGGAAAAGCCAGAACAACATTTTTTCAATGCCAAACAGAATTTATTTTAGGAAAGGGACAAGACTAAGCAAACAATGAGACTGTCCAGAAAACATACATGAAAAATGAACTGAAATTAATATACTTTGTCCATGAAAAATCTGATTCAACTTTTATTGACGTCAACAGGACTCTTTCCATGGAATTGGGCCTCGTGTCCATTGTCTAACTGACACAGAAGGGTACGCTGCAGTGTTGCACCATAAAACACTCATACTGAGCTTGATTCTCCACTGCCTTTCATCATGTGCACCCATTTAGTTTGATGCAAAATGGGTGTAAAATGCCACCACTTTGATTTGGCATTATTTTAGTGACTATGAGAGCTCAAAGACATGGGATAACTAGGCCATGCTAGTCATTTAACCATGCAGACAAAAAACAGCCTTGGAGTCAAGAACACTTAAATAAGACATTCTTAAAAAGCCTTTTCCTTAATCTTTGGGTGTTTCCATTGTTTCTTTTTCTATTCTATTTTGCTATTCATTATGTCTGTCCAGAAATACATTATAGATTTTCCTTTATAAAAGTCTATGTTGAAGATACCAGGAAAAAAGAATTAAATGCTTAGCTTCACACTCTTATTTTCCAAAGGAAACAAATTCATTATTTCTTGTAACCTGAACTTCTGTAAGCAGAAAGTCCATGAATGTGGGCTAGTCAGGCCGGGTGCTTTCAAATGCAGAATTAAGAGGTCCGGGGTTTGTGGGATGTTAAAAGAGAAAAAAATATATAGCTAAAGAGATACAGTAGCTCTTTTTCAACAATATTCAAAAGAATATTCAGCAGACAAGTTGTTTGAATGCACTGGATCAATAAACCATGAACTAAGAAATTATTCTTTAACTGTAACAACTCTGATTATGGACTGTAAACTTAATAAACCATATTTTAAATATCCCTAAATACATTTTTACATGACAGAACACAATGTTTCCTATGCAAAGGAGCTTTTATGGTCTATCAGTTCAGTAATATGTGTTTTCAAAATGCCCTAAATATGGCCTATATTGACACCAGAGGTTCTCAAATTTCATTGCACCATGACCTCCTTCTCACTACAAAAGTTACTGCAGAACCTCTGGAGGGTGGACTGAAACTTGAGCCCACCCAACATCTACTATGCCAGGTGAGGGACCAAAACCAAAGCTTGAGCTCCATCTACCTGGGCAGGGCCCCAAAGCCTTCATCCCCAGATAGGGGGCCTGTTATCTGAGTCCTGTTACCCAGGATTGAAGCAAAAGCCTGAGTCCTGGATAGTGGAGCTCAGGCTTTGTCCCTGGGCAGTGAAGACTGAGTTTCAATCCTGGGCAGTTAGATTTGGGGTTTGGTCTCAGGCTCCAGCAAATCTAACGCCAGTCTTGGTGATCCCATTGGTCCAGATATAGGGATGCTATCTGGAAATACCAACCACCTTCACATCAGCATGGGCAGGATTACAGTAATGCCTACAGGACAGATAGCTGTTTAATGGGGGATAATTCAAATATGTATGGACCTGATGAAAAAGAGCTGCAGATATCTACCTTCAGCTGCTGCAAGATTGACCATCATTGTTGCTAAGTAAAGGTGGGTGATATTTGTCTTCAAGCTAGATTCATGCCAACAAACAAGAAGTCAAGTGGGATTTCATCTTTTGATGTGTAGTGTGGGGGGAGGGGACTTTTTGCACACATCAACAGTTTTGCTTACTTAAAATGATGCAGCCTTCTGGTAATCCCCCATAGAGAAGCCAGGAAGATTTAAAAGCTGCTTCTGGAGATCTCCCCTTTCTGACAGCTGGTTCTTGGGTAGTGATGGAGCAATGACTAATTTCAAAATCAATTTTCTGCAAGATACAATTGACTGCCCCAGCACTTGGAACCATATCTGCTTCAGGCAGCTAACAGAGATACCAATGAAAGGTCTTATCCTATTACACAAAGAAAGCACATAAAAAAGAAGCCTCTTCTCAGTGACAGAAGGGCTAGTGACTTGTTTATTTTCAGGCAAGTGATAATCCACGACTATTGGCCTCCACAGAAGATTCACCACTTTATGATCCAGGGAGCACCCTACCCCCTAGGCCTGGGTTTTCTCTGGCATTCCAAGAAATTCAGTCTAAGGGAGACCCAGGATATAGAAGAATAGTAGGGGAAAATGCATGATCTTTAATTCTTCAGTGCAAGTGTCCAATAGGCACATGGCTCCTAAAAGTCCTTCAATTCAAGTCTTGGACAAATACTCAAAGGGTTCTTGCCCACTAGAGCTGTCAATTTTAAATATGAGCCACATGTTTCATATGAAATCTCTCTATATCCTTCCAGGCAAAGACAGATTACTTGGGAGCAGTTCACGAGATATAGGGAAGTGAATTGAGTAGAATAATCATAAAAGCAGGCATCCAAGATTCTTGAAAATTGTCAATGAGGAGTTAAACTAAAAGCTATAATATTCACTGATGCAGCTAACTTCCAACCTGCCCCAGTATATCAGCAATGACATTTAAAAAATACTTATTATAGCTGATGTTGTTGGCAACAGTTCAATTTCAAATGGCATTTTGCCATCTAATAATAAACTAAACAATTTTGCTAAGGAGTATAAATGCTTAGAAAGAAGTTTGCATAGTCAAACTATTTCATGTCAGTGATTTCTCATGTTTTATGTCTATCCTTAATCCTTAAAAGCCTTGTGTTTTATCACCACCTCTTCTGTAGAAAAGAGCTCTTTGTGAGCAAAAAAGCGTCACCTATATGAAATAGGTCCTTAGAGTCTGGATATAGAACACTTCTGAATGAGAACCGAGGTCGCTGTCTTCAAGCTATTACTCACATCTACAAATTGTCATATCTTTGTCTTAGTCTGCCATCACTGAATAAAAATTTGTGCCCATGGTAGTGTTAAATTCACTTGGTATAGATATTCAAGACTCAAGTGTTTGATTGGCCTTAATACCATCTCATGCTGTGATCAAACAAAGTAAACAGAGTTGTGTGTTGTTTTACTACCTGGATCATAAATCTCAAATCAACATTTTGGAGATGCAGTAAGTTTACTAGTGATTCAATAGTGGACATTCTTCTCACTCAGTACTAAACCATTTTCCCTGGGCAGCTGCAACAGTGTCCTCTCACTCACAGCTATACCTTGATAGCAGGGAAAGAAGACAATTCTGACATCTGTAAAAGGTTCAGCTCACCACTTCTGAGGAATCAGCTTGTAAACTGAACTCTTGAGATGTCAGACATGTATAGTATAGACTCTTTGGCTGTGTCTAAACTACATCCCTTTTTCAATAAAGGGATGTAGGTTAGGCACGTCGATATAGCAAATGAAGCTGGGATTTAAATATCCTATGCTTCATTTGAAAAATGGTGGCTACCACTTTTTTTTGAAAAGGGGCTTTTTTTAAAAAATGGCAGTTTAGACAGGGCATTTTCGACAGAAATGTCCCATTTCGAAAGATTCTGTACTCCTCATTTTTTGAGAAGTACAGGATCTTTTGAAATGGGGCATTTCTGTCAAAAATGCCACATCTAAACTGCTTCTTTTTTTTCAAAAAAGCCCCATTTTGAAAAAAAAGCAGCAGCCACTATTATGCAAATGAAGTGTGGGATATTTAAATCCCAGCTTCATTTGCAATATCAACATGCCTAATCTACATCCTTTATCGAAAAAGGGATGTAGTTTAGACACAGCCTTTAATTAAGAGGTTTTTCAACACCTGAAAGGGCCTTTTTGCAGGCCATGACCAATGCCCTCACCTTGGGGCTCCTGTATTAATTAGGTCTGTGAGATGGGCTGCTCTTCTTGAAAACTCAGGCACAAATCAGAAGTAGTAACCTGTGAGTCCCAAAAACCTTCAGACTAGGGTTATTTTTTGTTTTTAGGGTTTTTTTTTCATGATTGAGTGTTGGTATGGTTTGAGAGACTGGACTTTGTCCACAAGGATATTCCACAAATTCCATCCCAGGTAGGTGCTCTCTTTCCCAATCTTGCACTTGGTTGGATTTGCAATTAGCCCAGTCCCCTCTAGGGATCAAAGCACTGTGGTGAGTTATGCTAGATGTTCCTCCCAAGCTCTCAGCTGTATATGACCATATAATCTAAATAGGCTACCATATGAGCCAAGAACATGATCCATGAACCGTTGGAACATGGCTTAGGTCCTGTGGAGGCCAAAGGGCATAGGTCTAAATTGGGAAATGCCAGATGACAAACCAACCATAGTTTTCTCCTGGGAATGGGATCTGCCAGTATCTCTTCTTTAGATCTAACATGGTGTGCCAGGCTGTACCAACCCCACACTGGGGCTGCAGGAGTTAATCATCCAAATCCTTACTCATCCATAGATCATCACACCCATAGATTTACTTGAATCATAGAATACTAGAACGGACCTTGACAGATCATCAAATCCTGTCCCCTGCCCTCTAGGCAGGAACAAGCACCAGCTTTTAGATCATCCCTGATAGATGTATATCCAACCTTCTCTTAAATATCTCCAGAGATGGAGATTCCACAACCTCCCTAGGCAATTTATTCCAGTGTTTAACCACTCTGACAGTTAGGAAGATTTTCCTAATGTCAAACCTAAACTTCCCTTGCTGCAATTAAAGCCCAGTGCTTCTTGTCCTATCAACAGAGGCCAAGGAGAACAATTTTTCTCTCTCTTTCTTGTAACACCCTTTTAGGTACTTGAAAACCACTATCGTGTCCCCTCTCAGTTTCTAAACTAAACAAGCCCAATTCTTTTAATCTTCCCTCATAGGTCATGTTTTCTAGAACTTTAATCATTTTTGTTACTCTTCTCTGGATCTTCTCCAGTTTCTCCTCTTCTTTCTTGAAATGTGGTGCCCAGAACTGGACACAATACTCCAATTGAGGTCTAATCAGCATAGAGTAGAGCAGAAGAATGACTTTTCATGTCTTGCTCACAACACTCCTGTTAATGCATCCCAGAATCATGTTTGCTTTTTTTGCAATGGCGTCATACTGTTGATTCATATTTAGCTTGTGGTCCACAATGACCCCTAAATCCCTTTCAGCAGTTTTCCTTCCTAGACAATCATTCTGTATGTTTGAAACTGATTGTTCCTTCCTAAGTGGAGCACTTTGCATTTGTCCTTATTAAATTTCATCCTGTTTACCTCAGACCACTTCTCTAATTTGTCCAGATCATTTTTAATTTTGACCCTATCCTCCAAAGCACTTGCAACCCCTCCCAGCTTGATATCATCTGCAAACTTAATAACCATACTCTCTGTGCCATCATCTAAATCAGTAAGGGTCTGCAGGATCAGGCTTTCCAAAAAATGAACATAAACTTATTGGCTATGTCTACACTGGCCCCAAATTCCGGAAAAGTCATGCAAAGCAGGTAAGTCAGAATAGGGAAATCCGCGGGGGATTTAAATATCCCCCGCGGATTTAAATAAACATGTCCGCCGCTTTTTTTCCGGCTTGGCTGGCCCGATCCTCCGGAATAAAGCCCTTTTCCGGAGGATCTCTTATTCCTACCTTCCAAGCCGGAAAAAAAGCGGCAGACATGTTTATTTAAATCCGCGGGGGATATTTAAATCCCCCGCGGATTTCCCTATTCTGACTTACCTGCTTTGCATGACTTTTCTGGAATTTGGGGCCAGTGTAGACGTAGCCATTGAATTTAATATTGGTAATTGTTTTGCAAGCTGTGGGTCGCAGAAATATCTAAGTTACCTAGCACCATCTGAGTTTTAGCCAGGAAGTACTTTTTAGCAAATTCTCATAAGTAATTTCATGGCTCAGTATGTTAGTTTTCATCATCTGCTGTTCCAAAATGGTATAATAGGATATAACCATGTAGCTTGTCTTGTGCAATATGAAGTGTTAACATTTTAGAAAATATATTTTTTCCTAGTTGGCTGAAGTAGGTCAGGGACTCATTTGAAGTCATTATATATAATTACACACAAGAGATACAACAAAGAAGTATAATTTGATACCAGAATCTTGAATCTGTAAGATGTAGCATCTACAAAACAAATAAACCTGCTCTGAAACATAGATGTCTCTATTCACTGTGATGTACTTCAGGGGGAAATATTAAAAAGATTCTTTTGCATTATGCACATTTTTATATCTGAAGCAAATCTTATCACACCGTGCACTGCTATGGAACTCCAGGAGGATGAAAATCTTAGGACAGCTTGAACTGTCAGTGGTATATGCAGCAAAATCTATTGATAAATGTTTAATAGTGGCATTTCCCCAGTAAGGGATCTCCACTCTGATGTATTCACGTCACTTTATATCATGTCTTTTGCCTCTCTGAAAACCAGCTCCATTAAGTTATCCCATCATCTGTAAGCAACTTTCTAAATATTTTAAACCCAACTGCAGTTTAAACCCAGCCTCTCTATGATGAGATGAAGAAACTCTAGATCAAATGGACAATATTCATGCTGAAATCGGAGCACATGGGGAGGAGATTTGAGCTTGGGAATGACTTAGTTCTTCTTTTGCCATTTCACACATTCTCCAATCAGTAGATCAAACAGGAAACTAAGAATGGCTAGATAGCTTTAGGGACTTCTTAACCCATTACAATTCCTTTTCTACTTATTGGGGGGCAGACTTAATTATGTGTATCAGTTTGTTCATCTTGCTCAGAACTCTGAGCTCAGTGTGAGCTCTGATATTTCAAAGCCTTCTTAGCTGTATTTACTTCATTAGGGTCTGTCAAGTTACCCATTTTTTCAAGAAGTGTAATTGCTTGTGATGAATTATGAGAATATATAAAGAGAGATCAGTCTCACAATGAGCTAGCACAGCTGCTTTTTTAATTCGGTGACAATAAAGTTTTGTGATAGCTAGAAAATTGGATTCAGCTCCAGTCGTTTCTCCCTTTTTAAATTCATTCGCTAGCTGGTACTACAGAGTATATTGCTAGTAATTTAAGGGATTTAGGATCTCAGACCGTCACTAGGCAGCTTATTGACATCATGAAGAAGGGGAAATCCCTTGCTTTATCAGAAATTCTGTTCCGTTTAGTTCATAGGAGAATTAACTGCCTCAGCGGCTCTACTCACCACGGGGCAAACTCAGCTCTGAAGTAACAAGGTAGATTCTCCACTGAAGTCAGTAGAAGTTGCACCCACTTATGAATTGTTGCATGGACCTTCTTCCTGCTACAAGAGCCTTATCAGAGACTGGAAAATTTCTGGTGTTAATCATTAAGATGACAGTCCTTTCTCTTCCCCCGCCCTCACCTTTTCTCCCACCTGATAGAAGTGAAAACAGATTTTGTGTCATGTTTTACATACTTTTGATAATGAATTATTGGCTAAGTGGCAGTTGTGGAGGTACAGTAATGATAGAATAAAACTGAACTGGGGAAGTTGGGAGAGAATTATAAGTGAGGGTGAAAAATAATGTGTTCATACTGAACCAAGTCAGATCTCCCACTTTAAAAAAAAGTATTTGAATTTTAATGGACAATATATTCTATTAATGTATTGCACTGTAGTTGCCTCCTAGCTTCACAGCTAACACATATACAGAGATATAGCAACCATCATCTTGGCTGTTGCCATGGATCAAAGAACTAAAGTATGAACTTCTACTGTTTGAGCTACAGAACTAATAATGGACAGCTGTTCAGGTACCGAAAGATTTCAGATATCAACCTTGATAAATCCCACTAGGCATTAAGCAGGTTAGGTGCCTAACTCCCATTGACTTCAATAAGAGTTAAGTGCTTAACCCATTTAGGTGAGTAGGGGGATTTTCAGACATGCCTGTCTTCAGGTCCCTAAATATCTATGTAAATCTGACTCCCAGTCCTCTGACTGGGAGCAGTAGCACACTGTAGTACAGCTAATAAAATTAATATAATCCAGACCAAAATTGAAAATGTTAGTTTCTTTTGTGTAATTCAAAACTTTTCTTCCCCTTCAAAATATCCTTACTCCAGTGACGAGTAAGCATTGAGTGAAAAGAAAACTACCACCAAATAAGAAAGGCAGCACTTCACACACAATTCAAACTCATTTCCCTGAGAAAATTATTACACTATTGTGAGGGTAGAGCTGTACCGGAAGGAAAGAGTTAATACTTACCAATCCAGTCAGGATAGCAGAATCTTGCTATATATATTCTGAATTATCTGAATATAAAATGTGGTTGTTAGAGATTCTATATGTCACTCAAAGATAAATCCACCCATCAGTTTTGTCTAGTGTTTTTCTATATCAGCTTGTTCTTTCTTAACTCTGGTTTGCATGCCACATTCGAGGCACCAAGGGTCTATGAAGCTATTGCCCGCTTGTACCAGAATGTAGAAAGAATATATCTTGTCTCTGGCAGGTTTAGTATTGGCCACTGCCAACATCTGGATTAAACTTTACAAAAGGTTGTGGGACATATACCTGAGCTTGGGTGAGCAGGTGTAAACAGCAGAGTGAGGGAAGTATAATACAGTTCAATGAACACAACTACCCTATATTCATATATGGCGTAATACTGGGCTACTAAACATGCAGCCCGTTTATTTGCAGCCCACGGTGTGGTTTGGCTCAGCAAGGCTCAACATGCGACCCATGGGTGGGATCCTTTGAATGCGGCCTCTGCTGGGAATACACTTCACAATGACAAGGCATCTCCCAGGTAGGGTGATCATTGAAAGACGCAAGTGGACAGGCTGGCTGGAACAGATGTGTACAGGGTTTTGGTATTTCTAGCCCCCAGGGAGGAGGTGCTGGGAGCACCAGGGCATCATGGGAAGTGCTGGCTGCTTAGCACAGTGGGCAGAACCTGAGAGGTGCTGACTGGCTCAAACCAGCCATGTTTGGGTCCGGCACTGTGGCTAGGCAGCCCTGCCTCCGTCCTGCACAGAGAAACGGACTCCTGCATGGGGACGCAAGCTCTGCTGGGAATGCAGGACAGGGCTCCTGGGCACTTGTCCTTTTTTGTCTCTTGTGCCCAGCCTGACTCACCCAGCTCACTGCTCACTGCAGGGTGGAGCACTCTGTCTTGGAAACTTTTTCGGAGTAAAATCACTCCAAGAAATGCAAAATCTGAAGCTTCATGCTAAATACCCAAAACATTGGCATACAAAGAGGCTTTTTTTTCTACATTTGGCCCATCTACATAGGGTGAAATGTCGGGGAAAAACCCACTTTCGGAACATCTCTTCTTCCTCATGAAACGAGGTTTACAGGGAGGCTGACAATATGCATCCACTTTGCCAATATATTTTTCAGAGAAGCTTTCCTTGGATACCGGAAAAGCTCTGTAGTCTAGACATACCCTCAGATTAGAGAGAACCTCATTATTTGAGATTGGGTTCAGAATAGCCACAAGCAGTGACAGTGAACTGCATGGAATTCCTTTTCTCTGCTTTTGTTGAACTAGGGGTTGTTCTGGCCCGGTCATGATTTAAACCTGCTGAAGTCTACAATATGCTTTAACAACCTGCTAAAGATTTTGATGGATGAAGAATATCCAGATTTCTAAGCACTTATCATCACTCTCACACAGGGTCGTTTATGTCTGGCTTTGCTAGTAGACACACTGTGCCAACAATCTGCATCTCCCTAAAGAAGTATTTCTGTAGTCCAGTGCACATTTGATTTGTATTGGGGTACATCTAAACAGTAACATTATTTCAAAATAACTTAGTCCACGTCTACACAGCAGGCAGTTATTTCAAAATAATGTCAAAATAATGTCAAACTGGAGGACTTCTTACTCTGACTCCTGTAACCCTCATTGTATGAAGAGTAAGGAAAGTCAGAGGAAGAGTGCTTTTTTTCAAAATAAGCGCTATGTGATGCTCCCAATTTAGAAATAAGCTATTTTAAAATAAGCTACACAATTGACCTAGCTCAATTTGCGTAGCTTATATCAAGTTAAACCCTGCTGTGTAGATGCACTCTTAGGGTATGTGTACACTGCACGCTTATTTCAGAGTAAATATGTTCCAAAATAGCTTATTTTTAAATAGAGTATCCACACTAGAGGGAAGCCTCAAAATTAGTCTAAGCCAGGCTCCCCTAATGTGGACACACAATATTGATTTAGAGACCCAGGAAACACTGGAGAGAAATTAGTTTGAGTGGACCTGGTGAGGAGGTATTTCAAAATAGCAGCAGTGGAGTATCCACACTGCAGCTATTTCAAAATAGCAATTTCAGAAGAGGAGTTATTCCTCATGGAATGAAGTTTACAGAAGTCAGAATAAGTCACCCGTTATTTCGATATTATTTCAAAATAATAGAATTGCTGTGTAGATACTCGCATTGTTATTTTGGAATAATGCTAATTATTCCAAAATAACGGTGCAGTGTAAATGCACCCTTAGTGATTCTATACCATATCGTTTCTGAATCCACAGCAGATTTTAATCAACAAACTTCTTTTATTTTAAAATGCTCTTCTTTCAGTCTGTGACTGCATATACTAAAATAACTAATGATAAACAAGATTACACCAAATCAAGTTTTAAAATGCCAAGAAAATGGAATAAATATTGGAATAATCAAAAACCCAAGTGGTGGCTTCTGAGATACAATTTTGGTTAGCAATGCCAAAACAACCTGTGTCAATGCATATACAATTTGATTTTCACTTGTTAATATAAATTAACCCAAAAGCATTTTCACGTATCTGCTTCACTTTTCCATCTTTCCGTAGTAACCATATAAAGCTGATTGGAAACTGCCTGAAGAAAGTTTTCCATCAGAAGATCTTGATTTGATAAGATCAAAACTGTTTACAGGAGTATACTGATTTAATAACAAAAAAAATGATTTGCTTAAATTTGAATTCTTCGTTTGATTTTTGCATAAACAATCATGAAAAAGCCTCAATGATGCATTTCAACCTTATGAAAACTAAAAGGTTCAATAAGGTTACTTCAATAAATTTGAAATGAAACATTTCTGAATTTTCATTTGGCAGGAAATTTCAATTCTTTGATTTTTTGTTTCAACTCAGGACAAAATTTTTAAAATGTCAGAAATTTCTGCAGAAATTTTCTGTAGAAATTTTCCAGCTCTAGTCAGTCAATTCTAGTCAACAACATACACCACAAGCCTCGCCATTCACAAATCAAGTTGTTTTCCATAGTCTTTTACATCATTCAGGCTTTATAAATGAATGTTACTACTGATGCAAGTCTTTTCACACTCCATAATACATATTCTTCAAATGGACTTAATTTAGCTTCATTATACGGAAACAACTATTAACAATAAAATTACTAAGGAAAGATGAAAATGTTGGCTTTATAGAAGCAGATGTCACAACAGTCGGATACTAACAAAAAGACTGGCTGGTTTCAAACATACTCTTAGCATTCAGTTTCAAAGATGAATACATTGTGCCAGACATGAGAATAAAACTAAGGCTGTGTAACAATAATCTCATTCCATTCACTCAATTGCTTGCTACATAAATGGCCTCCAAAAGATGAATAAATTAGTCTGTGATGTAGATATTTTAAATACATTTCCTTACACCTAATTGTCGCACATAGCCATTGTGATTCCAATTTTCCCCAGCTCTTGGTAAACCTTTTAACTAAATTTCCGTCACAAAGTTTTTTTCTGTAGAGGAAATTTAAGAGTTTTTTACTTTTACATCTACTGGTATTCATAAGTATTTTATAAGAATACAAAAATATATACTTTTCCCCAAAAAAACTAGTATTCAATTCCATCTGAAAAGAGCTTTGACAAAAGAATGTAAAGTTTGCATATTAATGCACTGAAAGTGACAGAAATGTACAATGGGCAATCTTGATTCTGCCCAGATCTCTTATGAGAGTTATGGATAGGTGAACTGAATAAGAGTATAAGTATTATGTAATAGTTTTTAATTACATGATCACATTTGTCATATACTACAGTAGAACTTCATATAATTCTTTTTTTAGTTTGATTCATATGTTTAATATCTTTTTCGTTCTTTTGTATTTATTTTTATTGCCATACTGGTACAAAGTATCTTTACTGTCCTAGGCCAAATTTTCAAACATATGTATAAATGGCCTCATATTCAGAAATAGAAGAGCACCCATGAATCTCACATGAATCCTTAAGAGCTACAAGAAGTAAGAAACTTTGAAAAGTAAATCACTTATATTTAGGCACATTATTGTGGATTTAAGATACTAAATTTATAGCTTTCACATTTTGAATGTGTTGGCATTATGGTTATTATGATACACTCTCTCTGCACTAAGGTATATATTTTACCATAGTTCTCAACTTTGCCTTGTACTGACCCATTTTGACAGAAAAGTCAACAGCCTAGCTAGAGATCTGATTTTATACATATGTAATAGCTACACAGACATCATATGATATATATTATATAAACATATAATAAATAAATACTAATTATATTATCTGTATCATTTGATACATATAAATAAATATATCATATTATATACATCAGTATCATCAGCACAATCACAGTGCTCTCCTGAGACCTGTCGCAGTAAAAGGAGCAGAACATGGAGCCGCCACACCCTGCAGCCAGAGCCCCACAGCAGTAGCTCCTCTAGAGTGGCTGTACCTCCCCAACCCTGCCCCTCCTTTCTACCTCTCCCGTCTGGGGGCAGGCATCCTGCTTGAACCCAAGAGCACGACCAGGGTCAGCTACTGGTGAGCCTGGTGCCTGCCCCAAAGGGCTGTGCAGAAGAAGCTGTGCTGAAGAAGCCGCCGTCCATTGTGTTCTTCAGCCACTGCAGTTCCCAGGATAGCCCTGCAGAACTACAGTTACCAACTTCTATCTGTGGATCTCTGCAGCCGCAGATATAAATTTATATTTGTGCAGGGCTCTATTCACTAAACTTTTTCCTGTGCATCTAAGGTAGCCACACTGCACACCCGGGTCTTTCTGAAATACTTGAAGTCCCTTCCGCCTTCCCCATCAAGGCGTTTTCCAACTATCTATAGCAATTTCAGCACTAGAACTGTTAAAAAAAAAAGGTTTTAATAACATGAGACTATTCCCCCGCCACACTCACCTTTATACTCCTTGAATAAATTCTGCTCAAACTTTGAAACAATAATCTTCCTTAGAGCAGATAATAAAGGTGAGTAATCCTTTCCACTCTGAAACCAACAAAAGCTTTGCAATTATTTGGGGGGGGGGAGTGGGAGGGTAGGATTTAACCACAAGGCTGGAAAATCGTAAGATGAATATTTGGGGGAAGTTACAACAGATGGATAAAGTGAAAACTCTTCACTAATATTCTGGTTACATGCCATTATCACAGGAAGAATCTGAAGTCCTGGTGCAGTCGAGGAACTATGATGTGATTGGAATGACAGAGATTGGAATGACAGAGACAATAACACACATGACTGAAGCACTGAAAGAGATGGGTATACACTGTTCAGAAAGGACAGTTGGGGAGAAAAGATGAAGGAATTGCATTGTGGGTAAGAGAGCATATGATTGCTCAGAGCTCTAGCATAAACTGAATAAAAGCCTGATGAGTCTTTGGGTTAAGATTAGAGGTGAGAGCAACAAGGATAATATTATGGTGGGTGTCTGCTATAGATCACGAGACCAGGAGGATGAGGTAGATAAGACAATCCTGGACATTTTGGAGAGTGATGGAGACAATTTTGTGGTGCAAGTGCTAAAGGAACCAACTAGTGGTCATGCTCCTCTTGACCTGCTGCTCACAAACCGGGACGAATTGATAGCAGAAATAGAAATGGCTACGTCTACATTATGGAGTTTTTCCAGGGAACGTGTCTGCTCTTCTGAAATGTTTTTGGAAGAGCAGATGCGCTCTTTCAGAAGCCCTATAAACCTTGTTTCACAAGGAAGAAGGGCTCTTCCAAAAGAGGAGATTTTTCTCAAATTTCGGAAAAGCCTCTTCTGAAAAAAGAATCGGAAAAAAGTATGCAAATTGCAGAGTGCAATTTGATTACCTTTTTCAGAAAAAAGAAGTGTGGTATAGACATAGCCAGTGAGTGGACAACTTTGGTAGTAGTGATCATGAGACGTTGAGTTCAGGATCCTGACAAAAGAAAGAAAGTAGAATAGCAGAATACGGACTCTGAGCTTCAAAAAAAAAAAGCAGACTTTAACTCCCTCTGCAAATTGATGGGCCTGAAACCCTGAGAGGCTGATATAAAGGGGAAAGGAGTCCAGAGAACTGACTGTATTTTAAAGGAGCCTTAATGACAATGCAGAAACAAAGCACCCCAATGTGAAGAAAATATAACAAATATGGCAGGCTATCAGCTTCATTTAACAGGGAAATCTTTGGTGAGCTTAAAAACAAAAAGGAAGCTTACAAGAAGTAGAAACTTTGACAGATGACTAGGGAGGAGTACAAAAAATATTGCTAGAGCATGCAGCAGTGTAATCAGGAGGGCCGAAGCGCAAATGGGGTTGCAGATAGCAAGGGATTTGAAGGATAACAAGAAGGATTTCTACATATATGTTAGCAACAAGGTCAGGGAAAGTGTTGAACTGTTAAATTATATCTAGACTACAGGCTTCTTTCGGAAGAAGCTTTTTTTGGAAGAGATCTTCCAAAAAACTTCTTCCGAAAGAGAGTGTCCACACTGCAAAAGTGCATCAAAAAACCGATCTGTTTTCTCAAAAGAGAGCCTCTAGACTGTATGGATGCTCTCTCACATGTAAGCTGTGATTGCTATGGACAGAATGGCCACCAGGGCACCTGTGCTTTTCTTCTTTCTTCTTCTTCCGAAAGAACTCCCTTTTCCCCGTCCACACTCGCCTTTTTGCGAAAGAGCTCTTTCAGAAAAAGGCTTCTTCCTTGTAGAATGAGGATTACCAATGCTGGAAAAAAACTCACTGTTCTTTTGATTTTCTTGCGGAAGAACACAATTGCAGTGTAGACATTCCTCAGGTTTTTTCAGAAAAACAATTGTTTTTCCAACAAAACTCTGTAGTAGACATACCCTAAGATGGGGGAAGAGGTAGATATTCTAGGGTGTCTACACAGCAAAGTTATTTTGAAAAAACTTTACCAGTGTCTACACAGCCAAACTGCTATTTCGAAAGTAAATCAAAATAGCGGAGGGCTTATTTTGAAATTGGTAAACCTCATTCCATGAGAAATAGCGCCAATTTTGAAATTGCTATTTTGAACTAAGCGCTGTGGAGACATTTATTTCAAAATAGGAGGCCTCCAGCCCTTCCCAGTGTGCCCTGCTGGCTACTCTGGGCACAACCAAGAAAACTCCTCTCTCCCCAGAGCCCTTAAAGGGGTAGACTCTGACCACAGTGCCTGTGCCAGCTCCAAGCCTGCCAGCCCAGAGCCAGCAGTCATGGCACCTGACCCAGTGGCCCTACCATGAGCCAGGCAGCCAGTGCCAGCCAGCCCTCCACCACTCCCCAGGACCATTCTGCCAGCTCCCAGGAGCCTGCCAGGGGCCAGAAAAGGTGGGCGCCTGCCTGGTCCAGTGCAGAGATCAGGGACCTAATTCAGGTTTGGGGGATGCCTCCAATGTCCATGATCTCCACACTAAATGGAGGAATGCAACTGTCTACAAGCAGATGGCTGCCAGCCTGGCCACCAAAGGCCACATGCGAACCCAGGAGAAGGTTTGCATGAAAATAAGGGAGCTGTGGCAGGCGAATGCCAGGGCCACAAGGGGCAGCTCCCAACCAGGGGCAGACCCAGACCTCTGCCCCTATTTTGATGCTGTGAACCACATCCTGGGGGGCAGGACAATCCGTGGTCATCGATCCTGGGGCAGAGCTTGCTGCTTCCTGCTGCTCCAGCCCCTGCTACCTCCCCAGCTACCGCTCCTCCTTCCACTCCTCCTCCCCCACCCACTTCTTCCTCCCCACACTCCCAAGGGATGCTGAGACCCCCACACCCGCGGTGCTGGGAGACAGTTGGGACAGTGAGACCCCCAACCCTGAGCCCTGAGCTTCTCTTCCCTCTTCCTCTCCTTGCCTCCTCCTGCCAGCTCCCTCCTCCCAGGTTTCCCCTCCTCTCTCCCACCCTCCCTCCTCCCATATCCCACCTTCTTTCCCCAGTCTCACCTCAGTTTCATTCTCCCCTCACCCCCATTCTGTTCAATAAAGAGACTTTGTTGTAATGAACACGTGTCTTTTAGTGTACAGCAGGAAGGGGTGTTAGGGAGGGGTAAGTGGAAGGATGTGAGGGAGGAATGAGGCACAAGCCCCCAGTGGGGCACACCAGGGAGACTGTTACTGCCTGCAGAACGTGCTTTGCTGTCCCTCAGCGAGGTAGGCAAGCAAGCAGGGAAACCTTAGAACCAGCTGTCCGGGGGGTGAGGTCCCTTTAAACACAGGTCTCAGATAGCCTCAGGCAGCAGCCACACAAAGTAAATCCTGACCTGATGCCCTGCAAGAACAAGTTCCGGCGGCCTTAAATGTGATTCAGTGTCCTATCAGTGTGGATGCGCTATTTCAAAATAGCAAAACACCATTTCGAAATGATTTTGTGTCTAGAATAAGCTATTTCAAAATAATGCTGTAGTGTAGACATACCCCTAGGCTACGTCTACACTGGCCTCCCTTTCGGAAAAGGGATGCTAATGTAGCACGTTGGAATAGGCAAATCCGGGGGGGGATTTAAATATCCCCCGCGGCATTTGCATTAACATGGCTGCCGCTTTTTTCCGGCTTGGAGATAAGGTAGGAAAGTAGGAATAAGAGATTCTCCGGAAAAGGGTTTATTTTCCGGAGAATCACGTCTAGACTGGTGCTTTTCTCTGGCTTATCTCCAAGCCGGAAAAAAGCGGCAGCCATGTTAATGCAAATGCCGCGAGGAATATTTAAATCCCCCCCGGATTTGCCTATTCCAACGTGCTACATTAGCATCCCTTTTCCGAAAGGGAGGCCAGTGTAGACGTAGCCCTAGGGTGTAGGGATAGGGTTCAGAGTGACCTACACAAATTGGAAGATTGAGCCAAAAGAAATCTGTTGAGATTCACCAAGGACAAGCGCAGCATCCTACACTTAGGATGGAAGAATCCCATGCTACAGGCTGGGATTGACTGGCTAAATGGGAATTCTGCCGAAAAGGACCTGGGGATTACAGTGCATGAGAAGCTGTATATGAGTCAACAGTGTGCCCTTGTAGCCAAGATGGCTAACTCCATTAATTTTCATTTTTCTTCATTTAAATTATTTAAATTATTACTCTGGGGTGGGGCGGACTGAGGGGTTCAGTATGCAGGCTTCCCTGGGAAGAGAAAACTACCCCAGCCTTCTCTCATCACAGTAGTTTGGAGTCAGATGAGAAGCCCCTCTCCATAGCCACTACAATTACAGCGAACACAGCTGGGGGAAGGGATGCGTGTCCCCTGGCCCTGGCTCTATTTCCCAGCCAGAGTGAGGAATGCAGCAAAATGTGCACTTTCCTCTCACTCCCTGATGAAGGGGAACAGCCAGCAATGTTCCTCTTATGAATTGCGGGAGAAGCTTCACCCATACCCAACCTCCCTAAAAGGTATCTGCAACATAGCAGACTTGGGGCTGTGGCAGTCTCAGATGAGGGGCATACCCCCACCCAGCCCCTTTCATATGTGTGATGATTCTGTCTCTTTTCTTTATGGTTTTGTGTGTCCCCATGCAACTGGGGGGAGCTGCAGCCTCCTTCCCCCTCCCCCTGCACAAAGGGCATGATCCCAGCCATTCCCTTTCACCTGCCTGGTGGTTCTGTCTCTTTTCGGTATGGTTTTAAGAGAAGAAATCCCATTCTGGGCATATTCTATTTTCCTGGCACAACCAAAACCTTACCTTTATTTAAGTTATTATGAAGCTGCATACTGAATTTGGTGTCCTAGCTCTTGTATCAAAACATAAAGTTGCATCAATTCTCCCATTTCATCTCACCTCTTGTTCACACCTATACCTCAAAACCTACCAGGATATCATCAGATCTAGAAGGAGTTATTGAGCAGACAAACTTTCTCCAATATATAGTGCGTTTTTACTTCTAAATACACTCCCTCAATTTCTCAGGAAAAAAAAGCCATTTGACATTCTTCATAAAATACATCAAAACACAAATTTTCATCAGTTCTCCCATGTCATCTTAGTATTTGTTCACACCTATAGCTGGAATGAAATTTAAGAAGCCAAAAAAAATGTCAAAACCTACCAGAATATCATCAGTTTTGCTTATATATCATGAATGTATTAATTCTATTCTCTAAATAGAATATTTGGAGCTTATGCTCCAAACACTTCTGTTAGTCTATAAGGTGCCACAGTACTCCTCGCCACTTTTGCAGATTCAGACTAACACGGCTACCCCTCTGATACAATTCTATTCTCATTACTCTAGACTTAGAAAGCATCAGGTGAAATAATATTAAATATCTTATTCCTTCGATTGACTATCCAAGAAACTGTTACAAGGTACACTACTCCAGCTTTGATAAGTCTATGTATAACCGCCACCAGGCAGATTTGAACCTAGGACCTATGTGTGTGGGTTCCATACTTCTCCTGGGTGAGGAAAGGCATCCCAAGCTTCAGAAACCCAGTTGAGATCCCGAATGAGCCCCCACTTGTAACCACCACCAGGCAGATTTCAACCTGGGACCTTAGTATAGGAACCTCTACTCTCTGAACTAAAAGCCAGCTATCTGTCAGCCCATGCTGTAGAGGTCTCTTATTCTTATCTGTTGCTGTGGTCTAGGTGCCACTGCATGGGACAGTGAACTACATTATCGGTATGTCTAGACTGCATCCCTCTGTTGGCAGAGGGATGCAGATTAGTCAGGTGGACATTGCAAATGAGGCAGGGATTTAAATATCCCGTGCCTAATTTGCATAAAATGGCCGTCACATTTTGCCGACTCAGCACTTTGTCGGCAAAAAGCAGCAGTCTAGAGGGGGATCTGTTGAAAGTGAATTCAATAGACGGTTAAGAGGTGACTTGATTGCTGTTTATGCACACCTAGAGGGGAACACGATTTTTGACAGTAGAGGGTTCTTTAATATTGTAAGCAAAGTCATGACTTGATCCAGTGTCTAGAAAATGAATCTAGAAAAATTCAGAATAGAAGATGCAATTTTTAACAGGGCGGATAATGAACCATTGGAACAATCTTTTCAGTTATCAGTCACTTAAAATTTTGAATTCAATCTGGATGTCTTTCTAAAAGGCATGTTTTAGCTCAAACAGAAGTTATGTGCCCTGATGGATTTACTGAAATTCTAAAGTTTGTGTTATTCACACAGTCAGATTAGATAGTAACAATGGTCCCACTTTATAATCTATGAATCTTAATCAACAGTAAGTCTTTTATTCCTATGAAGAGTCCTAGAAAAATGCCATCCTATTAAAGAAACCTGCTTATTAATAGTAGGTCTTTTGTGGGGTTATATTTATATTTTGTACTTGTATTAATAAAGACCAGGTAGACACATTTCCTACATAGAACCTTTCAAATATTGAGTCACCTACCATCAGCCACCCAATATCTGGCTGGAGTCACCAGATTTAATTTTGGGCTTTTTTTAAGGCCATGTCTCTACATGCAGGAAGATCGATGCTATAGCAGTCGATCTTCTGGCTTTCAATTTAGCAGGTCTAGTAAAGACCCACTAAATCAAATGCTGAGGACACCCCCATCAATACCAGTGCTTCTACTCCTCTTGAACAATAAGGGAAATTGACGGAGCATTTCTCCCATCCACCTCTTGCTGAAGCTATGTTTTTCACATAACTGGAATTACGTACCTTAAAGCCAACCTTCCCTTTTAGTGTGGATCTGGCCTAAATCTTTACTATAGATAATACATATTAGTAAGTGTAAACATACTAGATTCAGTGGATCAGCAGGATCTGTGTCAACAGAGGAAGCTGTATTTGTGATGTCCCTCATTCTTGCATTTATAAGGGCATTTCCTCTACATCTGTCCATACATAGAATAGTACTTAAATTTTAATTTAGCAAGACATGAAAATTCTAGAGGAGAGAGTCACAAAATGTTGCCAAGTTGCTTTATAGCTTGTTACACCTAAAAATAATTAACTGTGAAACAAGGCCATGTGCTCCATGAAAAAAAAATAGGAACGGCTCAGCAACATGTGTAAGAAACTCATCCTGAATAAGCACAGCAGGTCATGTACTGAAAGACAGTAGGTGCATGTATACACAGAAACAAGCCAGGGAGAAAGGAAACAGGGAGAACTGGTCTCAAGTGATCCATTATGTTAAATCCCTTTTTCAATGCTCTGTTGGTACAAGTCTCATTGAAGAGGACAAAAATACACAGTCTTAATCTGATACCTAGGGAATATTCCCTGTGTAAGTGCTCTCCTTTGCCAATGTACTGCAGCAGACCGTTACCAGCCCTGCTCCTCCTCAGCACAAGGAACATATTGGGACAGACCAGGGACATATTGCACTTTGCATCTTTAGGGCCACTGGGGACTGCACCAGGAATGCAGGGAACACAACCCATCTTTCCTAATCCCTCTGTGCGCAGCACAGATATGGATATACTGAGAATCAGGGCTCTCTCCTACAAGAGAATTCAAGACATTTTGACAACATCTATTCCTTACATATCTGTAACAGAGTATCTAAAGTGCACATCCGTTCCATTAAACAGCTAGAAAGGTCAGTGTCACTTCAGCAGAGAATGATGAAAAACCCTATCTGCATTTCTGCCCTTTCCTCCAGCTTTTTGAAGACAGTGCCTTTTCACAAAGTCCATCTCCTCTAATCAATTTCTTTTGCTGAACACAGCTACATTAAACAACTTTCAGAGAACTTTTTGCATGTAATTAACTTTCATTAGCATTCTGTTTTTAATGAAGACTAAATATTTATTCTTCAGTTTTATTCTGCTTCCTAACAGCAGCCTCTGTTGCTCCTATTCTGGAACAAGTATTGGTCCAGTTCTGTCCACTGAGGCATTCAAACCACGTATCACAGCCATTGATAGATACTGTAGATGTACATCTATAGCTTTCTGAATAACTCTATAGACAGAAAGGTGTTCATGCTAATTGACATTAAAGGGAGTAATTATAGCTGGTTTTGCCCAGGTGCATTGGAGTGGAACCCATAATTTGGATGCACGTGCTGAGTAGTGCAAAGGGAGATGGGTTAGCTCTGCCATCAGCACTTACTAGCTCAATAGGGGTATGACTTGTTGGCAGGCCCGCCAACATGAGGGAGGTGAAAAGGCAGCAGTTGCCCTGGGGTCTGGTGATTCAAATGGACCTGGGGTTCTGGCCATCATGGCTGTGCCAGAGCGCTGGGCCACATGCCCTGGATATCACTAAGGGCTGTGGTGGAGGGAGGGTGGCACACTCTAGACAGGGTAGAAGGCTGGCTGTCCTCAGCCCTGCCCCTACCACCTTTGGCCCCACACCTTCCAGGAGCATGGAGTCAAGCGCGCACACACACATGCACTGCCCAAGGGTTTGCAGAGGCTGTTGGCTCTGTGGCTTGTTGGAACACAGACACGGATGTGACCCCATCCACCTTGAAAATTAGGAGGCACTGGCAATTCTGAACTGTCTGGCACAAGCTACATTTTCATAAAGGTGCACAAGAACTAATATTCATGATTCTACCTACCAGCAGCTTTTATTATGAAGACTTAATACCTTCTCTCCCCTTCCCCCCTTGCAAATCTCTTAGGAATGATAGATGTGCCCTGGCAGCACCCATATTGGCCCATAGTAAGGATATTGTGTAAGAGATGTTTAAAGAACTTCTAAAACTTTACAAATTTCTTGTATTTTTTCCATAAATCAACTTATTAAGTATGCTACGAATAAAGCTAATAAATTACCATTTGTAATTAGGCATAACAAACAATAATTAAACTGATGACATTTAAAATTAATTTTCTCTCCTGGAAAAAACACTGTTGATTTCAATGCTAGCCATCGAGATATTACTTCAAAAACAATGACATTCAAAACAAACACAATATTTCCAGACAGTTTTTTTCCAATTTTGTAGCACTTGAGTTACATTTTAGGCCAGGTTTCAGCAATTACCAAACTTTCTATGAACTGCTTCTCAGTTTTGTAGTTTCTGTTTGTCTCCATTGTAAGTAATTGCTGAACAGCTGCACGGTCATACTAACCAGTGCTAACAAGACAATACAAACATCTTAGCAATGATATTCAAATCACATAGTATTTGAGGCCTCAGAAAATCAGTAGTACTTCAAGGCCAAGTTCTGAAAATAGGACAAGAGAATCCTAAGACAGACTATAGTAAATGCGGTAGCAGTAATGAAGCATGCAGCTGTCTGAAACACAACACTCGTTGAATATATTGTTAAATTCCTTGATTTTGATTTTACTATATCCCTTAAAAGCATTACCTCCAAGTGACTGTTCCAGTAAAAGGAAAAAATACTGCTCTTTAAGGCCCCAATTCAGTAACATGCTTAACTCTGAGCACATAAGTAGTCCCGTTGACTTCATATGCTTAAATACCTTCATGAATAAGAGCTTAAAAGACAGTCTAGGCAGCCAGCAGAAGTGTGTGGGTGCACTCATTTTCTAGTTCTAAAGACCTTAGCTTGATGCACCATTCATACTGGTTTATATCACAAAGGGCTCTACTGAAGTTAGGGGCGATAAGCCCAGTATGGGAGGAAAATCAACGGGATTGCACTCACATGTTTTCCTTAGTAAGAATTATCAACAAACAGTGCAATTTTTCTGGACAGTACTGAATGCTAGAAGCAAAGCAGTAAAGTTTCATACTCACTAAAAAATTACTAACAAATTTAGAAACATTGTAAAATGTAATTGAGCTTTCCACTAGCTAGCAACGAAGAAATATGATGCCAAAAAGCGGGAACATTCATCTAATTTGTGTTCCCCTGGTTGAAAGAACCAAATATAGGGTGCTATACTCCTCCCTTGATTATATGCACAACTCCCTTTAGCGATAATGGGAATAATGCATATCTGCTGGGGGAGGGGAGAATAATTAAATAGTGCACTCAAAGTATATGCTGTTTGGAAGGGTTATTTTCTGTTTTTGTTGAAGTAATTGATGAACTGATGCCACCACTTTTGTTGCTGGTACACACTAAAAAATGCTAAGTAGAGGAGACAAGGTGGATGAGATAATATCTTTTATTGGACCAACTTCTGTTGGTCATAGAGACAAACTTTCAGGCTTACATTGCACACCTACTACTCTACGCTGGAGCCCATAGAGTGTGTCAAACAACAACCCATAATGGATGAGAACCTCATCCAGAAATATATCTTCCCTGAGCCCCCTTTTCTGGCCTTCCAACAATCCCCTAACTTCTCCAAGCACATCACCAGAATCAAGCTGCTCGCTGACCAGGACATGGCAACTCAAAGCAGCACCAGACCCTTCCAGAACAACAGATGCAGACACCGCTGCTACAATGATCAACACACCCCACTACACACCTTTCAAGATCCACGGGTCCTACACATGCTTATTATCACAACACATGAAATACTTCCTTCAGTGCACTAAATGCCACCAACAACACCTATGTGGGTGAAATGAGATATTCACTACACTCACACAAGAAAGAAAATGACAAAAGACTCTGAAGAGGGGATCTTGTAAGCTAGACATTTGTCTCTCTCTCTCTCTCTCTCTCCAACAGAAGTTGGTCCAATAAAAGCTACTAGAGAGACAGGGTAGGTGAGGTAATATTCTGAAACCAACATAGCTACACCACCACTTCACACAACTAAATAGAGAAGGACACCAATGTGGCATGGGGTAAATAGACACTTTCAGGCTATAACTATTCTGTGCTGCAACATTTTTCTGGCAGAAAAAGCATGACATAAATCATACAAAAACAGAATATGCTTTGAAAACATCAAAAATATTATGCCATAAATAAGTCCCCTGCCAGGGAAGAAAGCCTCAGGAGAATACTGAAAAACCCCTGAAAGAGAAAATGCTTCCAGGGAATGCCTCCCTAGACAAATCTCTTGCTAAGTAAAATGCCTCTGGCAAAACGCTCTTGGTAAAATGCTTCTGAGGGTTGCCTTTTTTGACAAAATCTGTGCTAGCTCACTGTGACCTCTCAGAGTAAGCGTTTCATCACTGTAAGCAGATCCCCAACAGTCCATCACTGAACAAAGCCTTCCTAATACACTATCTCAATGGGGCCCACAAATCAAAAATAGACCCAGATGCTTTCTCAGTCTGACTGCTATAATCATTGGTGACTAGTATGCCACTATGATTACAGCAGCCAATCAAGCAAGTGATTTCCATAGTCATACAATGGTTATTCAGCATAACCCTAAAGTCATTATGCAAATGACAGAGCTCTGATCGGCTAAAGAAAGCAAAAAATCCAGAATTAACAGGATTTACATACAATAGAGTTATTGGGAAATAATTGTGCAATTATGCAAATCAGATGCTTTCAGCCAATCTGGCTGCAGGAATTTGCATAAATGACAAAAGATATACAACTATACATCAGTAAGTGTATAGTAACCTTGGGCTCTGACTGGTTGAGACACTATTACTATAGTGTAAAGCTGAATTGACTGGACAACTCAATAACCCTAGTTATTCTTGTACTGAAATGCACTTTTTCCTCTCATCTCTGCTTTTAGTAGCTATCATAAATATGCCTGTTAATATGTATACTGACCTAAGAATTACATATGCCCCACAACAAACATGGCTACCTCAGTTCAATCTTCACTGGTCAGTCTTTTCTCACCTCTTCTCTTCTCCCTCTTGGAAAAATGAAATAAAAAACAAACAAAAAAGGCTAAGAGTCTAAGAGGATTCCTTTTCTAAATTCAAATTATACACAAGTAAGAACACAGAGTGGAGAGACAGTCAGAAGTTGGAGAGAGCCATGTTTATCATGGGCATGTAAGCAAGGAGTTGTGAGTACAGGGGCATATGCACTCTATAGCTGTTTAGAAAAATGTTATTTAGTCTTTACTTAGTAAAATCATACCTCATTAGCTAGTTAGATTTCAGGGCATTGAAGAAATTTGAAATAAGCAGCACAATAACAATTAAGTACCCTGGTATTACATTTACCTAAGGAGATTCAATTTCCATTTAATAATATAGGCTATACTTAAACATTATACTTAATAAAAGCTTCTATATTCAAATTAGAGCTGGTAGTAAAATTGAAATCTCTTCCCACAGAAACTTTCAGACCAGACTTAAAAGACCATTTTGTCTAATGGAATGGTGAAAATTGCCTGCCTGAAAGGCCATCAGTATGTGTGTGTTTCATGTATGACAAATGGGATCTGATTTTCATGAATACTGAGCCCCTACCACTTCAGTGGGAGTTGTGTACATTCAGCACCTCTGAATAATCAGGCCAGAGTGTACAATGAGATAGGATAAAGCCATTGGTTAGATATGTTTTATGAGTCTGTTTTTCTTTTATCTGGGTTTCATCTAAAATACTTGAAAATCTCTGAAAAGGTTAAAAATCTGCTGACCATAGTTACCCACTGCTATTTCTATGAGCTCATTTTTGAGATACTTTTCTGTGGCAGATTGTCTCTTAAATCTTGATGCTAGCATGTGATTTGTTTACAAGACAGATTGTATCTTTGTTTTGTTTCATGTTCTTGTATAACTCTTATTGCATTCCAGATAGAATTTCAACTCAGACATAATAATGCCTCAAATTCAAGTTTGAAAAATAAGGTAATGGCTCATCTGGGACATTACACTGATCATTCCAACCACTGGAAATGAGTACTCATTCATTCAGACATCACACGTGAGAATCATTTTAATGGGTGCTCTAGTAATAAATAAATTAACAAGTCCTTGTAAAACCTTCCTTTTAACTTCATCCCAGATGAGTTCACTATCCACTGGGTTATAGGGTATTCCTCAGCTATGTCAGCATTTTGTGAATAGTGCCTAAGTCTCCTTGTATACTCTAGGGAACATCTGTTCTAGTCTTTAAGTGTTTTTAATTAAAGGTTGTATTTTCCCTTCCTGCTGAATGTTTTCATGTGAACTTGACTGCTGCTGAAATAGCCAACAAGGGTGCCAGCTGTGGGCCTGTATTGTGCTGTGGACTGTCCACTGAAAATTGGACTGAGGTCACCATACTCATTTCATATCTGCCACCAAACAGCCAACAGTTAACTTTCACTCCCTACTGTAATAAATTGAACGTGAACTTAGAGGTAACAGTGTCTATGTCCCATTATAAAGCCCTAAACAGGGGTGGAGAACCTCCAGCATGCTAGTCGCATTAGCCACTGGCAGGTCACCAGATTTCCTGAGCATCCACTAGCACAGACGCCCACAGTCCCAATAGCCAGAGTTCACCATCCTTGGCCCAGCAGAGCTGTGGGGCTTCATGAGTGTGGACACTTACATAAACAAACCATCTGATGGCCTCCCAGTGGCTAACCTTGATAAACCTCATGCGCCCATGGACTGCCCTAAAACAACCTTTTCCTTGTAATTCTTTGTCAATCTCTACTGCATTCCTAGAACAATATGTTCACACTCCAGTGGCAAAACAACACCTTTAAATTCTTGGAGGATTTTAACTGTAATCAATGAGTCTGTCACTGAGGTTTTAAACCCTTTTTGAGGGCACTTAAACATTTTTAAAGGAGGTGCAGATGCCTTTGGAAATAGGATAGCCAGGAGTTCACAGATTACTGATAGAAAACCACTTGTCTAGCAGTTACAGGATCAAATACTGTTACATAAGTATAAATGTAGCATAATAATAAGGACATCTGAGTTGTTATTCTGAATTAACACCTGGTATAAATAATAGACAAATCTCTTATGTTTCAAAAGTATTCTGCCCTCCATTGCATGTGTGCCGCTCTCACTTAGTACGATATAGGGATGGCACCCATGTGACTGAGGCAGATTTAGGACTCTACAATACTAATCCATCTAGAATATTAATGTTACACAACCTTTGCCCCTCCATACACACACACAACAGAAAAACACTCACAACCTATGTCATCCCAATGACAAGTGCAAAGCATATTTTTAGTACTTAATTATCTCTATAATCAAAAATACTCCATTTAAAAGAAATCATTGTTGATTTTCATGCTTGGAATGTTGATATTTTCCATGTAAAATCAAATGATTGATTAGGAACATGCATATTTTAGGAACGGCCATATTGTGAATGGTTCTTCCACAGAGGATGGCCACACAAATAGTGTCCTCACCTCCTTCATATGTTATGGACAAGGGCCAATCACATTAGCTGTCTCTGTGATGCAACACACTGCTCAGTCTTTCTTGCCTCTAGAAAACAAATTGCATGAAATGGGACCAGAAGGAGGGGATACTTTTTCCCAGATGAATGCATTGTTCACAATCCACTGCCATATCAGCATTTTGTGAATGGTGCCTGTCTACTTATGACTCTACCCTGGAAAATCCAAGGGTTTGTCTAGACTACAGAGTTTTGTCGACAGAAGTTTTGTCGACAGATACTGTCGACAAAGCTTCTGTCGACAAAGAGCGTCTAGACTACATCCAGGTCTGTCGACAAAGCAAGCCACTTTGTCGACATAACAGTGTGGACACAAAGGACAGTGTAGATGCAATAATGTCTTCTATCGACAGAACTCTGTCGACAAAAGGCGTTATTCCTCGTAGAATGAGGTTTACATACATCGACAAAACTGCTGAGTTTTGTCGACGTTATGTCGACATAACTCAAAGGCAGTGTGGATGCAGGTATAGTTTTGTCAACAAAAGTCCACTTTTGTCGACTAAACCCTGTAGTCTAGACACACCCCAAGTGTTTAATTTGATCTGAAACATCATGTTTTTTGGTTCACTGCCAGTTCCAAATCAATAACAATACTTACTCACACAGCTATACTGAGCAGCTCCAGAAAAGACTGTGTCTCATGAGATAACTAGTGTCCTCATGCTGGTGTCCTGGTGTTCTCATGCTGCCCTATGGGTGGTGTGGTTTTGCATTGTTCTGTGCCCAGGCCTTTGCGAAAACTGCACACTCTAGTCGTTTATGTCTACAGTACAATGTTCTCTAGAAAACAGGCATTAGTCTTTGTTTGGGGGCTCCCCACTCCACCTCCCACCCAACACACTGAATAATGAAGCTTGCCCTTTATCAAGGGAGAGGCAAGGAAGCAGATACAGTACTCATGGAAATGGCAGCCACTGTTCACCATGAGTTTTCTAGAGCTCATAAAGGCAAACCTGGGGTCTGACCAAAAGCTAGCTGAGCTTTTGGAAGTCTCTCCATTGTGTTTTGGATCAAATCCATTGCTTCTAGTTCAGATACAGACCCTACAGAAGCTGCTGTGTCAATGGCTCTCTGTCCCTCCACATTACAGGGTTGTGCTTGAGGCATCAACTAAACCCTAATGCTATAAAGTCTACAGTTTTATTAATGGATCTAAATGGGCTTTCCCTAGCAGCTCATTTTAACCATCCGACTTTGACAATTTTGATGCTCTCATTTCATTGCACTCTCGCTTACTTCTTTTCTGCATCACTGCAGTTACAGATCCTTGCCATTATTTTAAGTAAATAATAGAAATGATAGATTAAAATATTTTGTAAGTTAAAAAAAATAAAAATCAAAGAAACAGCAATTCAGACATGGAAAAATGGGCACATCTACAAAAGCATATATGTTAGCCATTTCAAAGGTTAAATTAAACAAGAGACAACTAGAGCTAAGGAGGTCTTTTCTCATCTGTTCTAAGCTACCAACAGTGACAGTTAAAAATAGATTGAAATAGGATCACCTTCTTCCAAGGAAAACTAAATGTCTATCCTCCAACCTTAGTGCTTATTCTCAAAAGTTGCATAATGACTCAGTGGGAAGATTTGCAACAATGGTTTGTATCTGAATCCCTATTATTATATTTTCTCTCCATATAAACACCTAACCTTTTTTAACATGGCTTTTCTTGTCATTATATGGATGAACTGTTTTGGGGTCCAAGGTCCTAAGTTGGTATAAATCAGCACCTAGTATATCAATTTATACCAGATGGAGATCTGGCCCATGGATTTTCATTCACGAAAAACATTTTAAATCAGTGTTGTGTATGTCTGGATGCAATTACTTTATAAAAGAGCCATGAATAGCCTAGGAATAAAACAGAATTACAAAGTGAGAGTACGTAAATTTTGTGAACTTTCAGTGTTTATAACAAATGAATAATTTTGCATTCAGCTGAGCATTGGATAAAATATTACAATTGTCATCTTTCAGTGCCATTCATTACAATGAGGAAGATAACTTTATTTCACTTTGAAATTCAGTTTTATTAATATCTTTTCACTGTATTACTTAGATTATTTTCTTTTGTCATTCCAGCATAAAAGCATGTACTGCTTCTATGTCTGCAAAGCACTGAATACTATACAGTATAGCAGATTTAAAGCATGAGCTGTGACAAAAAGAATAAACATTCATGTATGTAACTCATTAAATTCTGCCATACTGCAGCTACTGCTCTATTAATCAGAGCAGAAGCCCTGAACTACTACAAATGGGATATATAGAGTGATAAGCTAAATAAATACTAAATGTAATAAAACATACAAATCATTTTTGTAGCTAAAAACTGGTTCCCATAATACAGTGCAATACTAGATACTTCAAATGGTCCTCTTTTTATTCTGACACATGAAAGATGGTTCCATGGCCAGGGCATAGCCCATTAAGAAACTTGGATATTTTATAATACTTTCTTGGAATCAACCCAAAGGCAACAGACATTTTCCATTGACTTCAGTGGAAGCAGGATTACACCCACTGAAACACTGAATACTTTGAGAACTTTGAGTCTGCTGAATTCAGCAGCATTTTCTGCTCTTTGTAGTAGTGAGGTCTTGAATCTTATGGAAATTTGTTATCCTAGTCTCTTTATGCAAAATCAGAAGACTTTGTATTTATTATTTACAAGAAATTTTGTTTCACTTAATGCTAATAAATCCTCATCCATTCTTTGGAAGTGTTCTCTATTTTTTATATTTCCCAGTAGGAATAGAAGTCAAATCCTGAAGTCCTTACTTAGGGCCAGATTCAGATATGCTAGTTACATTACATAGCTTATTTCACAAGCAATTCCACCGACATCAATGAGAGTACACATTATGTAATGTACTACTTATTTGGAGTAATGGTATCAAAATGAGGCCCTTAGCATTTGTTCAGTCCCTATTCAGGCAAAACTCCAACTGGTTAAAAAAAATTAGGATTTGGCCCAATGAATAGGGTTTTTTAAATGTCTGTATAAATGTTAATCACTCTCAAAATGGCCAAACAAGTGTCTTTACTAAGGTCTGATACAGATTTTAAATCGATATTCTTCCCTGACCCCCAATGAATTGTTTTCCCTCAAACTTTGGAAAAAGATGGAGTGGCAGATATAGATTCAAAGACCACTTCAAGCTTTATTCTTCTTGACAGAGTGGAGATGACAATTTCATTAAATACAGTAGGCATACCAAGAGGTCACTTTTGGGAGACTGTCTTTCTGAAAAATACATGGGCATAGTCTCCTTCAAATACTTGCTATATCCCTTTGAATACCAGTGAAAGCCTTCCTCATTTCTGTCCTGATACAAAATGTGTTCAAATCTTTGCAAATGACTCAAATTGACTTCACTGTGCTTTGTACCAGACCTGGGATGAGTAGGTTCTAGTAGCAATAAATATATTATGGTAGCCCCATGCTAGGCTCCAATCACAGTCAGAGCCCCATTGTGTTTGGTACTGTAAAAACACACAAAAGAGCCAATTTCTGCCCTGAAAAGCTTACAGCCTCCGGTGGAATCTATTGAAGTTTTGGTCTAGGAATTTCCTTTGAAATTATTGCTGGAATTATCTAGTCTAACCTGCTGTGAATACCAGTGCATCCTTCTTTAAAAGTGGCATTATCATTAGTGGGCAGACTAAGCCTCCAAAATCCTGTACTCCTTCCTCAGGCAAACCTTCCACTGAAAAAAAAAAATCACCTGAATAGCAAGGGTCTAGTGCATTTTTGTAGCTGAGTCTCCAGCTGAGATCTGTGTGGACCACATCAGGTGGCACTTGCAGATGACACAATTTTAGCCGTCTAGTTAAGGCCATGACTACACACTAGACAATTATTTTGAATTTACTCAGTTCAACTTCTGGGCACCGATTTCACAAATTCTAAGTTCCATGCACTGACTACAGAGAAGAACTGAATGTAGTTCGAGGTAGCGCATCCATATTCGGAGCCGGCTTTGGTTCAGAGCCCCAGGAAACACTCTGGAGAGCTGTGGGAGGCCCCCTGGAGGCCAATTAGTTCAAATTCATGGCACCGGAGCATCTACACTAACATTATTTTGGACTTACAAGTTCAGGAATAGCATTACTCCTTGTGAAAAAGCAGGACTACAGAGTTGAATTTGACAGCCCCTTATTCCGAAATAACGAGCTTGGTACTGTGTAGGGTTGCCAGGTGTCCGGTTTTCACCCGAACAGCCTGGAAATTGTGTCTTCTGTCCAGTAAAAAAAACGAAAATACCGGACGGAGGAAACGGCGGGAGCGGGGAGGTGCAGTGTTCTTTTTTTTTTTTTCCCTCTCAACAAGTTTGGCCTCTTGGTTTTTTTCTTCTTTTTGCTTAACAAGTTTGGTTGGTCCTGGTTTTTCTTCTCAACAAGTTTGGTGTCTCTCCCCCTCCCCTTTTTTTTTCTCAACTAATTTTCCCCCGCCGTGTTCGGAATTTTTTGTAAAGGTATCTGGCAAGCCTAGTGCTATGGACACTTTGCTTAGAAAATCAACTTTAGAGGGCCAATTTCAGACTAAGGTCCTAGTGTAGACCAGGCCTAAGTCATTAAGAATTATGCTAAACTGGTAGTTGTTCTTTGCATATTATTCAACAGTTGTGTGGTTTAGCAGATACATAATGGTTGTGCTAGATACCCTTTATTGCAAACAGATAGTTAGGTTACTCCTGAATGTAATCTGTTCCTTTTAAAGAATGATTATTCAGAATGTCAAACGAGTTCCCTGTAAGACTGTTTCTTAGACAAGAAACTAAGTTTAGCCAACCCAAGCAATCCAGAACCTTTTATCTTCTCATAGTTGCAAGTGTATCTGCAGCAGCAATTCTGAGTTTTAAAATGCATTTCCTCTGGATGCATTGGCTACATCTGATGTCATTGAAGGAATCCAGTTCTTAGAAGTACATTCTCAGGACATGCAGATAAATGAAAGTCAGGTACTGGAATAGATTTTAAGCAGCAGGTCACAACTTTTCTAACTTAATGTGAGGCAAACAGGATATGCACTATCTCACCTAATAGGCATTTCACTGGTTCCAGTGCAGATTTACAGGGCCCATACTTTAAAACCAATATCTCAGAGTAGATCTTCCTCAGTTTACTACTCCAGAACTTAGCTCACTTCCGAGTCCTCTAGCCCTGACCCTCACACCAGATGAACAGAGAGTATTGAGGGAGGCCCCTGGTTCACAAAGACTTCAGGGCTCCCCTTAGGTGCACAAGGTTCACCAATGAAAATCCCAGGTCTCATTTATCTCTTTTAGCCTTTACCTGTACTCAACACTAAATATTCCCATATGTTCCCATTAGGTTTCTAAATCCTATTCTTCTTTATCTCAACTGTGCCTCCACTGTGCAGTGAGCAAGGCACAAAAACGCAGCAGATTTCAGCCAATTTGACCCAATACAAATAATTTCCCTTTGATCTTGCAATACTGCTCATCTATCAGGCCCATAGAATCCTGGAAATATAGCTCACTATGTCACATTTCACTGTGGGATGGCAGGGTAGCAAAAAAAGGCAAGAGGTTGGAGCAGCACAAGAAAAAAAATATATTATTGGAGGGGGTGGAAGGACCGTGGGAGCCAGTCACCTACCACCCTTCTCCCTTTGATTGGGCCATGGAGTGCATTGTTACCTGAGGGGAAGGGTGACTTCTGCAAGTGCTATCTACTTCCCCATTAACTCCTTCCTGGTAGTAGCACATCCCCTTTCTTGGTCCAGCCCAACCCAACACAATCTCCTGACATGATGTGGCAGAGGGAAAGCATTTTTCAAGTGTAGGTTCTCCTTCCTCATATACGTTTAATTTCCAGAGATAATATATTCTCCCTGCAGTCTGACCAAATGCCTCCACTCATGAGTTAGAGAAAAGAGTACTGTTATATCATTTAACATAAAAAAGGCCAAATGAGGTGCATTTTTAGACCACCCACAGATGATATTTCTACTCTCTAAGCTGAAAGTTTTCTTCAATTATAGCCACTGAGCAATGTAATGCTTTACAGCTGATCTAAGCAACTTGAGCAGGAAGATCATTCAACTTTTGCCTCTGTTTTCAGCTCTAGACCAAAAGCAAAGCCACACCCTGCTTTTAGTATATATGACTACAGTGTCATCTCTCTTAATTCTCTGAGAAGATACTCCTACTTATAGGACAGCGGTCAGGAAGTTGTAGAGTAAGATTGCTTCAATAACAGAGTTGGAATTCCTTCCTTCTCCTTTTGAAATCTGTTGTGATCGATAGAAATGCTTTTATTCACATCTTCTCTTTTTCATTAGTTTTTTTATGGTGTATAGAGCTTCAAGCCACTCAGATTAGGAAATTTAAAAGGCTTAGGTATTAACTTCTTAAGAATTAACTTCTTAAGGTTTAAATTCTTAAGTCCATATAAATTTAGAGCCTCTCCGCTTTAGCGCTACCCTAACAACTCAAGTAAATGCTGTATCTGAGTTGAAAAAAATCAGCACAATTAATAATGTGCATTATCCAGCAATCAGTTACTCCAGTTATGCCTTCTAGTCTCTTCCTTTAAATTTACATACATGATGCTATATAATTCATCTCTGATAAAAATCTCTGATTCATTAGCAAGATGAACGAACTTACAGCAAAGCTGATCAACAATCGGAGTCTTCCAGATTTTGTTTTATCCACAGCTTTGTATACTGGTTCATTAAACAGAAATGCAGGTCAACCATCTCTTTCCCTTTCTTATGATTCACAAATTCTTCTCTAATCTACTACTCACATGTACTACCTTCTGTAAGAAACTACTGTTGGCATGCTGGGAGATTGTAACATGAACAAGACCCCAAAACAAATTTGAAGGCTCTGAAATTACAAGTAAATTAGCCCTTGTGCTGTTTTCAGATGCAGAGGCAACCGGTGAAAAGCATTTTAAAAAGAAGTGGTTTATTTTCACATAAAATCCAAATGTTTAACTCATTTTCATTTCCTGTTAGAGATATTTTCCTTGCTGGCAGCAGATTCACACAATTTCCTCTTTTGAATCTAACTCTTAAGTCTTGAAGTTGTTTATATACAAGATGAGAAGGATGTGCTCGAGCATGATTGAGTGTAAACAACGTGAATACTGAGGCACCATGCCTGAACTGAATGAGGGAAGCAAACTAGACTCATAGGAGCTGATTCCATCCTTAGATATGCAGGTACAATTACTTCTGACTTATCAGAAATATCATGTTTAATTGTAGAATCAGGGACATAGAAATTAAATATGAAAAGATCCATCAAGTTCTCTTTCATAAGCAGATCAAGCATTATTATTATTAATAAAATAAGTAGTATTATAACTATCCAATCCACACCCACCCACCCCCAGAAATATAGGTTTATTCCCCACAATACAACTTCTAATGCTTGGTCCAGTGTAGTTGTAGATGTCTTAAAAGAAATTGGATTTCCATACTGTTTGGGAAACTTGTTTCCCCTTAATTACATTGTGAACTTTAATATCAATGTTCCCTTTCAAAATGTCATCTCATTATTCGGTATAAACTCCCTACCGCATTAAATAATAGTTGGTTATATCCAACTATATAATAAGTGGAATCCTGTTTCCACTGAAGTCAGTGCAGAAATTCCCATTCTCCTCAGGGAGGTCAATATCTCATTTTGTAATTATCTTGGGAAAAAAACTTCTCTCCTTCCTGCCCTCCTTTGCATTTACACCTTTCAAATATTAGACAATCATCCTCCCTAACGCTTCCCAAAGTCATCATCTTGGCAAATTACAGATGAGCAACGTTCAGCACTGGCATACTACGCTTTCCTTCTGTGCAGTTGTATGGCTGATACCAGGAGTGAACTGGAGGCAATACGTTTTCATTTTTTTAATAATTTTTATAAATGTTTCTTCTCATCTTCTCTGAATTGTTCCTTATCTATAAATACCTTTTGGGATCTGAGGAACCCTGAGCTGAGGATAATGCTGCATTTGTAATAACAACACAATAGAGAAATGGAATTATTATTCCCCTGCTCTCTGAACTGGTGCCTCTGCAAATTAAGTCTCCAATTGCACTGGTCTTTTTTGTTCCCTCGCCACATTGCAAGTTCATTTCACATTTGCTCCTCTCTGTCACCCTGGGTTTTTTCCTCCTTAAAAATGTGTAGGTTTCTCTCCTCCTCTGGAACATTTGTGCATTTGAACATATTCCCTGAAATGAGCTAATTTTCTTTTTTTAATCAAATGACTTTCAATACATTTTCAGCAATTAAATTTAGACTTCCTAGGTCTATTTGCATTATTTCTCTATCACCAGTGATTTCGTAAAAGGGCTCGTCAATAAGTTCCCATCAAAACTTGTTAGTAATTTTTGACAGAAAATGGCTCTTCTGAATAAATAGAAACATTCATGAAAAATATCTGTTTTCCTTGTGAAAAAGTCAGGGTTTTGTCTACATTTTTGTTGAGGAAAAAAAGGATTTTTCAGCCATCTCTAATTGTCTAGCTACTGGTATGTATTACAGTGAAACTTATTGTGATATCTGAATGCTTCCTAAATCCAGAAATGTCCTGTGGCATTATTCCCCTATTTCGTTCCACACAGCAATTGGACAAATATTTCTATTTGACTTCTTGTTTGTTTTATTTTTCTTCAAGTTCTTATTTCCATCTCTCTGGCATGACCCACAGGACTCAAACATGGGTTTGCAGACACACTCTCCCTCCAACCCTGGAACCTTCCCTTGCAACAAACCCCGTTGCCAGCTTTGTCCACATATTCACTCTGCTGATACCATTGTTGGACCTAACCAATTGAGTTATAAGATCAAGAACACATATTCCTGCTCATCCAGAAAGATAATTTATGCTACCATGTGTCGAAAGTGTCCATCTGCTATGTACATTGGACAAATGTCTCGGACACTTCGCCAAAGAATCAATGCCCACAAAACAGATATTAGACAGGATCACAAAGAAAAAACAGTTTCTTGCCATTTCTACCAGAAAGGGCATTGTCTCAACGACTTGATTACCAACATCCTGCTTCAAAGGCCTTTTCACACCAGACTTGAAAGAGAATCCTCTGAACTGTCATTCATGCTTAAATTCGACACTTTACACCTCGGTCTAAACAAAGACATTAATTATCTTACCCATTACAAAGATAGCTTCCCCAATTATCACCTATAATATCATTAGCTCACAGACATTTACCTCCCCCCCTTCCATCCCCCTTCTGTTCTGAAATTTGATTTGTCCTTTTCATATGTGTTCATTTTTTTGATTGTATCCTTTGGTATATATGGTTGTGCCAATTTTCTTCCACTATTTGATCTGAGGAAGTGGGTCTGGCCCACGAAAGCTCATCACCTAATAAACCATCTTGTTAGTCTTTAAAGTGCTACATAGTCCTGTATTTTGTTTCAGCTACACCAGACTAACATGGCTACATTTCTATCATTCATCTGAAAATGTTATTAGTTTGCTGTTTGTCCCCTCTTCTAGACATTGATGGAGATAGTACAAAAGAGAGTGTTTAATATCATTCCCCGTGGCATTTTGGTAGACAACTCCTCAATTCGTTACATTGCCAATTATTATTGTCTTTTGTTTATAGTATAGCAGACGAGTCCACATACCATTTCTCATGACTTCGGACCAACTTGAATTTGCTTTGAAAGTAAGATTTCATTGTACAAAACGCTTTACTAGCATCCAAACACATCAGGTGCCACATTCCATGTATCCCTTCTGCAGTTCTATCAGAAACAGCAATCAGCTTTGTGTGCCAATTCTTGGGGATTGGAGGGGGGACAGTTGTTAACCTGAGCAGCAAATTGCTCATAAGATAATAATCTAGGTGTTTAGGGCTAAACTTTAGATTTCACTGCTCAGCAAGAGTAACCAGGCTCTGCAATGGACATCTTCCATGTGTGTTGGGTGGAAGGAATCAGCCTCCATATTGTGCATATGGCTGCCGCCACTGCCTCAAGGAAGATGGGAACTGAATGAATGGTGGACCTGTTTAGGTGCAGATACAGCTGCCCCGTCCATAGGACATAGATACCCCCGCCATGGAATAGGGACTGTATATGCTGCAAGACATGGGGGCTACGTCTAGACTGGCCACAAATTCCGGAAAAGGGATGCAAATCAGGTAAGTCAGCATAGGGAAATCCGCGGGGGATTTAAATAAACATGTCCGCCGCTTTTTTCCCGGCTTGGGGAATAAGAGATCCTCCGGGAAAGGGCTTTATTCCGGAGGATTGCGCCAGTCTAGACGCTTTTTTTCCGGCTTTTCCCCAAGCCGGAAAAAAAGCGGCGGACATGTTTATTTAAATCCGCGGGGGATGTTTAAATCCCCCGCGGATTTCCCTATGCTGACTTACCTGCTTTGCATCGCTTTTCCAGAATTTGTGACCAGTCTAGACGTAGCCGGGGTGTACAAACCCTGCCTACAGTTTGGATTAGTATCATACTAGTTCTAATGATTCTATTAGTCTAGGACTCACTTAAGCTCCAAAACTGGAAATAGGATTTAGTTGGTGGTTTGGAGATGTTAGCTGCCTTTCTACACTGTGCGGGCAGGAAGAGACAAGCTGCTTCTAGCCACAGGAAGTGGGTGAAGAGGAAAAAGGTGACATCTGGAAAAATGTGGGCCAGGTCATCCCAACCTCCACTCTCAACCCCTTCGGCAGGAAGCAGCCTTCATCCCACCCCTCCTGCACAGAAATTGGGCAGGAGGGGCATTCTGAATCTACATTCCCCCTACATGTTACCAGGTAGTAGGAGTGGCAGGTCCATCCCTGGAGCTCAGCCAGGTATAGAAGGTAGAGAGCACTGGGAAGGGAGGGTAGGGTCAGGTCAATCAATCACCTCTATCCCCATGTGAGAGAGGTGTACAGGAATGTGTGTCACCTCTCTCCATGCAAACCTTGAAGATAAAGTAAATAAGAGGACTCCAGCTGCACAGTATTTCTTTTTAACAGGGACTCAGTCAACTTGATGTTAATGTGAACGTTTGTACTGCATACATCTGATTGATTGCCATTGAACTTGCTTGAATACCAGTAATTTTACCAGGTGTCCTGTATTCAGTATAGGGAAATATGGTTCCCCAATTTAAACATAGTATACATATTTAGTTCTTTTAATCTTTCCTCAGAAGCCTGTCCCTCTAGACCTCTGATCATTCTTGTTCTTTAATTTCCCTCCAATTTTTCAATATTTTTCTGATATGCTAAACAAAATATATATCAACAATTATAGAAAAGTATAGACACAGTAATGTTTGTCATCTTAATGTATAGTGTAAATGCTTTGCATGCAGACCAAAAATGACACGAGCCTTTTTCTGTAGTTTTATCACAGTGAAGCTGTCCTTATTGGGTAGTTTTTGCCATTATCACTCTGCCTTCTTTGTCTTTGGGGAGGGAGATGGGGAGGGGTATTTTTTTTCAATCTCTAATACCTCCCCATTTCGGCGGGGGGGGAGGGAGTCAGGTGTACAGCGAGTTTGTTTGCTAATTCCATAACACGCTACAGTTATGTAAACAGGAATGTCTGATTTGCAACTGTTTAAATTTCCAGTTTTCCAAGTATTTGTTTCCCAGCCTTTTAACAAAAGCTATTTTATATAGTCTTCATTATTTACTATCTAAACCTCTTTTCTTTATCTTTCTTAAAAGCAAAATAAGAAAAATAATGAAATATCTTGGTTATTTTTGAGTCGTCATTAATTGCATCCTCATTTGTTAATGGCTTGATTTTCTCACCAAGCCTTCTTTTCTGCCCACCGGATATTTCCTACCACATTTAGCTAATACTATGCTTTCTAACCTCCTTTCCTCTGAATACCTCATGTGACTCTGGCCGTGTCCAGACTCAGGGGTTTTTTCGGGAAAAGTAGCCTTTTCCCGAAAAAACTTCCCCTGCATCCAGACTCAAGCCACGTTCTTTCGAAATTATTTCGAAAGAACGCGGCTTTTCTTTCAATGGCGGTAAACCTCATTTCACGAGGAAGAACGCCTTCTTTCGAAAGTTCCTCTTTCGAAAGAAGGCGTTCTTCAATGTAAAGAGGCCGTCTTCGAAAGAGAGCATCCAGACTCGCTGGGTGCTCTCTTTCGAAAAAGCGGATTTCTCTTTCGAAAGATCCACCTGCAGTCTAGACGCGATCTTTCGAAAGAGGCTATTTCGAAAGATGCTTTCGAAAGAGCCTCTTTCGAAAGAAGCCTGCAGTCTAGACATAGCCTCTGTGTCCATTCTGATGACTGACTCTTGCACTGCAGTCTCTACCTTTGAGACTCTCAAAATCTCTTTCCAGTCTTCTCTCTCTCATTCACCTTTTTCTCTGACATGAACCAAAGACGTCAGTACTATCCAGAAAGCGTTTTCTTCCTCCCTGCCCCCTTCACTTCTCATGTCTTCAGTCCTACTTTCTATCCTCCAGCCTGATCACTGATTCAAAGGTTTCTCTTATGCTGTCCACCTCTTCTAAGTCATCAACATCTGCCAGTGTTTTCTTCTTGCCGTGTCTCATCTCCATTCTCCTAGCCTGTCTTCACTCCAAGCCCTGAACTTGGTAGAATTACCTTAATACAATCCTGGTTTGGACCAGTGCTATAAGAATACACTAAACTATGTATTTTCAATGGCTTGCCTGTCATTCCCTAACCCCCATATTTCCAAGTCTCATATTACAGAACCTCATCCCCTGTTAAATACCTCCATGTGTTCTCAGAAGTAATGTTGTCACCAGTGACAAGGAAATCAGCAGCACATGTTGGCTACCTGTGCTAAAGGATCTTCTGAGCTAGATGAGAATTGTGTGTTTGAAAATTCCATCAACAATGCTATAGCAGGAGTGCTTTTTACATTGGTTTGGCTGGGCTTACTTAACAGGATCCAGATCCTTTGCCCCTGGATCCCATCTCAACTAGATCTCCTCATAGACATATAATCTGCACCTACCCCACCACAACCCCGTAGAGCATGCTTTTCTCCCACCAAATGAGGAAGGTGAACACTGGGTCAGCTGAGGGGATGAGCAGCACACATTCTCTCCCCCGTTGTCAAGAGACCTGGTCAGAACAGGAACTCAGCGTAGGAGTTGAAATCCAAAGGCCAGAGCCCAAGGTCAAGGTAGAGCAGGGTGGGGGCTCAGAGTCAATCATCAGAACTGAAATCAGAGTCCAAATCCCCTCATAGCCAGGAATCAAAGCTAAGGGTCAGAAACAAATGACCTAGAGCTAGGGTCTAGACTTGATGTGGGGCTAGTTTCAGGAGTAAAGCAAGCATAGAAAGATGCCGAATCCACAAGTATGCACTGAATAGCCACTGGCCCTCTGCTCATGCTGGGTTTAAGAGCCAGCCACCTGACTGTCTTAGGTGTTCAAGGGGTTCTGTTATGGCACCGCTATGTTTGTTGGCTGCCTGATGACTGAGCAGGTGTAGCTTCAGGCCCTTGTTCCTGACAGGCACCCTTTGAATCTTAGGTGAGAAAGTTAACAATCTGAGGTCTCTTAGGCTACATCTACACAGCAGATGCCTCCGAAATCCTAAAATTGCAATTCTGTGTCTTAAGAGCAAGCCTGTTATATTGAAATATAACACGAGGGATAAAGGATGAGGGATAAGGGACATTTTGGAATAGCACCTTAATTCGAAATTTGGTGCTATGTAGACAGCACCAAATTTTGAAATAAACTATCTCAAAATAACACTGAAATAAGCTATTCAATTTGCATAGTGCAAATTGCGTAGCTTATTTCATGGTAAGGGTCCTGTGTAGATGCACCCTTAGTAATTTCTGCAAGTGAAGAAGCCACAGATCTGCCTTGGCTAGATAAGGGTTCAGCGAAAGTGGGGCAAAATAAAAGTATCATGAGCAAGGTGATGATTGATTAAAGTCTTGTTAGAATATTCTTTTTCTCCCCTGTTTTAGTCATGATACAAAAGTGCAACTGTTGTGGGGGAAAACATATCTTTTATCTGATCGAATGCATGTTGGTAGATGTTTATTGGAGATACATCAGAAGCAATAAATAAAATACTTCCCTTAAATACATAGCAGGTAATCACCCTATTTGTACAGTATACAGGAGGCCCCCGACTTGCAACTGTCTGAGTTCCGACCCCTCACACTTACAACCATTTTTGTAAGTGCCGAAGGGGGAAAAAAACCTGATTTACATCCCTGGCCTCCATTTACAATGGTGCATGGTGCCTGTTGTAAATACGGGTTCAAGTTATGACACTCCTGACTTGCGACACTTCCCCTGGAACCAGTTGTGTCACAAGTTGGGGGCCTCCTGTATTGGCCTGATCCAAATTCTCCTGAAGTCTTTCCATTATCTTCAATCAGCTTTGGACCAGATACTATACACATAGGGTATGTCTAGACTACAGGCTTTTGTCGACAGAAGTTCTGTCGACAGATACTATCGACAAAGCTTCTGTCGACAAAGAGCATCTAGACTACATCCAGTTCTTTCAACAAAGCAAGCTGCTTTGTTGACATGACAGTGTAGACGAAAAGGACAGTGTAGATTCAATAATGCCTTCTGTCAACAGAACTCTGTCGACAAAAGGCATTATTCCTCGCAGAATGAGGTTTACAGCCGTCGACAAAGCTGCTGTGTTCTCAGACAGAACTCAGCGGCAGTGTAGATGCAGGTATAGTTTTGTCGACAAAAGTCCACTATTGTCGACAAAACCCTGTAGTCTAGACACATAAACGTATGGTAAATATACCTGTTAAAAAAATTGAAGAGACATAACAAATGAAGGAAGTACATCAAATCTGAAGATTCAAGATAGATCAGGTTGGGAAGATATGGAGCAACATGGCCCAAAACCCAGACATCTAAGTAATATGTAGTTTTGGGGGCTGTCATGGGAGCTTTTATGGGCCAGGATGTATTAGAAAAGTTCAGGAAGACTTTTTTTAAATGACTAGGGAGATAAATATAATTGGTTTATTTTAGATAGACAGAAACCAGGGAATGAACCAGCCATTATGTAAAGTAGAAACTGTGGAGTAACACAGTGCTGCTAGTTCAGAGAGAAATTCTTTTGACAAAAGAGGCCCAGACAGTTCAGTGAATAACATTTCACGATGAAATGATACATGTTATTATTATAACACAGTCTCTCCTGAATGCTTTGGTACATTTCATCTGCTTTCTGCTTAGCAAAGACAAATCTATTTTCAGAAAGATACTTTTTAAAGGAAAAATATACTCATGTCACAGCAGTCAGTAATTTTAATTTCAGATCTGTGCTCCATCACTACCTGAAGGATCAAAGCAACTCTCCTACCATTGATGTCAGAATTCTAATATTATCATTTTTATTATTAATAATAATTATTATCATGAGAAAGAAGTAAACCAAAACCCCCTTATTTTCCTTAACTTTTTGCAGACTGTAATCTCTCTCTCTTTTTACTGCAGTACCTTGTCTAATCATTTCCCATCGTCTCTCTCTCTTTCCCGCTATTTCAATCTACTTTGCCAAGAAAATACCCATCAAAACCCTTAAGGCTGGTCTTGTGACATTCACCTTTTCCTGCCAGTTGCTGCTCAGCAAGTAATCTGTAACAGCTAGAATTTCAGTGCTCTACTCATCCAACAGCTAAAAGCCCTAAGTATTCCCATGTCTCTAAAGAGGAAAGCTGTCTTTGACTTGTACCTTTTCCTAAATCATCATATGAACACTAAGATTGAAAGCGGCTGAAAGCAAGCATTTTGTAACTCCTTCTACATGAGCTGAATCACCAAATTTCTATCTCATTTCCAAAATTGCCAGTACCAGTGGCATAAGATTTGGAAATGACATGGCACACTTCCAGGAATGCTAGCTGTCTTTATGGCATCATCCTTGAAAGTAATACTTTCCTGCAACATCCCAGAACAGTGGCTTCAGAAGTAGCATTTTCAAGATACATACAGATATCAGTAAAGAGTGGCTATTTTCTGGCTGATTCAGCTCTACAGGTTGGTTTCTTTATTAACTGCAAGGAACTCCAAAACCTTGCTACTGGTGATGTGTTCCATAAACAACTGTAATTCTCAGTGCCAGATCTGTGTACATGAAGATTTCTCTCAGAGCACCAAAATTACTTTATTTAGAATTAGCCTGGAGAAAGGGGGTGTCATTTTTTCAAGTCAATAGGAAAGGTCTATGACATTCTGTCTCATCTCCTTTTTCTGGCATGTCTGATTCTGTTGCTTCATTCTGCAGTGATTTGTGTTCACAAGTAGTGTGTCAAATGCCCTAAAATGGATACTTTTCTAATTATCCTAATATGTTCTTTTAACTCCTGCTGACAGCCCTGCACTCACAGTTGCTGTCAGATAGTAAACCACTTTGGACAGATAACACTGGAGTGAATTTTTTGCAGGTACTTAGCAGGTCAAGTAACCTTTCAAAGTTGGTAATATCTTCTAACAAGTGGCCAATTCAGAAGCTATTTTTACTTCAGCACATCTGCCAGGTCGAGAGTAGCACATTAAAATCAACTTCGGGGCTTGCTAAAGGGGAAAATATTTTTGCAACTTGTTTTAATGAATGCTTAATATAATGCAGGCTACAAATCATCTTTCTTAACAGATAAAAGAATATTTGAAGTGATATCAGGTTTTTTTATTTGACTGGAGTAAAGAGGAATTAAAAGCCTATGTTTTAACTATTTTCTGTGAAGACACTACATAGTCTTTGGGATGAAGGATTGTAAATTTGAGATGGAACTAGTCTGGCCTGAAGCCTTGAATATATAGGCTTGGAAACTCCAGTTCAGTCCCAAACCTCAGCCACCAGGCAAAAAAATCATGCAGTTAGATTTACATAGGAGGAAAATTCAGTTTAAGGTAATAGGAAAAAGAAATCTCTTCTGACCAAACAAAACTACACATGAGACTTCCATGTGTGATTTCATCTTATTTGATTACTTTAAACACTGATTCCACTGCGGGAAGAATAAATATGAGAACAAATGGAGAATTTCAATTTCCCATCCTCAGTCTTCTTGACACTATGTCTTCACATAAAACATAAACATATATAATAAAAAGGATCAAACTGTAGCTAATTACACAATTAACTGAAAAATCGCCTTTATTCCTATTTATATTTAAACCAATAACTTACTGTCAATATCATAACCCTGGAAACTTAATCTCACAATGGACATTTACTTGTTTCAATACAATTACCACAACCAGTAAGTTAATATATGTAGTCTCATAATGCAGATGCCATCATTACACAGATTTATGAGCAGAGCACTAAACTCAAAATTGAGGTAATTGCTTGTGTGCTTCCCGGCTATTTTGCCAGTTAATATAAATAATATAATTCTCAGCATGAGCCACTGAAAGGACATCATCCTTAAAACTAATTCCTCCCTTGCGTTTTCCAGGTATTCTCACTATAAACTTGACAAAGAATGTGTTGCTAAGTGATACTGACAACCATATATTATCAGAGAGAGGTTATTTTCTCAAGAACCCCAAACAATCTGTTGTTTTGGTTTGTTATCACATAAAATTGATTTAAGGCTGCAATTTTCCATTCCTCTATGGTGCACAAGATGCTAATTTATTAGTGTCACATATACTAAAATTTCTACTTTTTCATCCATGCAAAAATTTCCAACAACAAACTGATCAAATATGTATTTTGTTTTGCTTATTTTAAGACACACTTAACCAAAGATTATGTAACCACTGCTCCTGGTATTACTGTACGTGCTAAGCAATGTAGAAAACTATAGAGCTGATCCAGATTGGGAGATGCTATCTGGGCACACAATATGTATGTGAAGTGTCTTTTTCTGCACCCCCTCCCCCCCATGAAGATTTACAGAGCACCAATACATAAAAAAAGAGGAAAATGTGTCTTTTTTGGATAACTATGCGACATTATTTTGAATGGTTGACAAAATGCATTTAGAGAACTGGCATTCCATATAAATCTGGCTCCTAACTTTTCTACCTTGCAAGGTTGACATAACAAGTTAGTTGTGTTGGAGTGTTTTGTTTCTTTCTTCTTTTATTCCAGAGCTGATGCTAACTGTAGCAAAACTGGACCCTGAGAGCTCATGAGCTTTCATCTGTGACCTCTCTGCTTTTTACCTGGCAGGTTCACTATTTATCATGAGTCTCAATGAGTCCATTAGGGCTCACAATGAAGTGAAACATAAAACACTGTAAAAAAATTGTTGCCAGAGTGTCAGGGGAAATTTCAGACTTTATCAAGAACAAGGGCCAGTGGAGCTGCTGAAATGGAAGATCACTTTCTGAACGGGATCACTGTGGCATGTTTTAATATGTTTAGATAAGCCTAGAGCTTGCTCCATGCCTGTGCTAAAATAATAAATAATCATAACAAATATTGAAAATATATTTTATCTGTCTTCCAGAGGGATCCCAAAGTGCTTTAGAAAATAATTAATGTGCCGCCTGGCTGCTTCATCCGCCTGTGATGTGCAGCTGCCTCTGGAGTTGTCCATGGTGCTTTACCACACAACAGCTTTTAGGAGAATAAATACCTTTCATTAAAAAACTGTGGATATAAATTTGTAGGGGTCCTTTGACTCCACTGGGTGCTAGATTGGGCTCTATGTAATTACTCAGTCCGAAAATGGGTAGGACAGTGCTATTGATAATACCCCAATCCTTGTAAATTATCCCATGGGGGCTTTATTGACCAGATGTTATTTAATCCCCAATTTTACTTGGTAATGTACGTCCTCAAAATCTCCCAAGTAAAATGTATAGTAATAAAAATAACACCTCAGAAGGATACCATTGATTCTTTCAGTAAATATGCCTCAATTCAAGGTAACTAATTTTCAGTGAAGTAATACATCTGCCCAAAAATGTAACATTGACAGTGTTTACTGGAAACATTAAGTGCATATGTTTATATCTACCATGTAGTTTTTCATAATATTGCTTCTCAATAAATAAGCACAGCTTCAATGCAATTTTGGAAATACAGTTTTCCCAGCCTGAGAAACCTTTTCAGAAACATTTCAAGTGCCAAGAAACATAGGTTTTATCTGTCCAAGAGTCAAGAAAGTAGAGGTAGGATTTCAGGTAACAAATGCATTATGGTCACATAATCCTCTAATAGGAGCTACGGATTGGAAACTGCATGACACAATTATTGTGATACTGAGGTACCATAAGGTCATGTTATATATCCTGACTGAAAAAGTTTTGAACTATAATTGCAGCTCCTGTTCAAATAGTGCTAATAGCCACTTTAACCATGCCAACCCTCTTTCTCTGCTCCCTTCTTCCCTGCCAGTCTTCTACCATAGAAAATATTCTTATAAAACAAAGTTCCAGATCTATCTCCTGATTATTCCTCCCCAATCCTGTCTCTCCTATTGACCTTTAGGGTCAAAGCATTAACTAAGCAGCGGATAATCTCCTAATCTCTTGATAAACAATCACGTTTTCTGGATGAGCTCTCTTGAGGACAATTTGAGCACTATCTTTCCCGTCAAGCCAGTTTTTGCTTGATCAGTTTTTTTGAAATGCAAGTAAGATAGTTAGGTCATTATACCACATTCAGCTGCATGCACTGATATAGCATAAATACTCCCAGCTCTTAAATCCCATTTCCTCAGGCATATAGGGTGTTTCTCTCTTTAAACAATTCAGAAAACTCAGCGCTCTGGACTCAAACCTAGGAGACAATAAATTCAAAGATGCTAGGGAATAGCTTCCTGTGTCGATACAAAGTATCAGTCACAGTCATATGAAAAATAAGTAGAGTGCATTTTTCCATTAACAATAAGTTGAATAGAGGATGAGGCAGTTCAGACAGTATGTCTATAGCTTAACCACATGGTCCAACCTCAAGCAACTGCAGGATGTCAGCACAAGTACTTGAGGATTCTGCCCAGGAGATAGCTGTTCCTGATGTAAGAAAATATTGTTTCTGGGTTTTATAACCAACCCAAGGGAAAGACTCAAAATGGAAAATACAATGAAAAGAAGGGGATAAAATAATACCTGACTTGATAATTTTGACTTCAAGGACCAAGGGAAAATATTTTATATATTTAATATGAAGTTAGATCCATTTTAAAAACACATAATGGCAATATGTTAAAAATAATGTTCCATCCATTGCAAATTTGTCATGTGTGTAATTTCTTCATTAAAATTTGGGCAGACAATGACACTGATAGATGATGCCCTTAGCTAATGTGCACTTTTCAGAGTTGGTTGCATAGATTACATGAGATAGAAAATGAGCACTTTTTAATGAATTGTTATGCTTATATTTGAAATGAAATGAAATGAAATGAAATGCATGAGACTGGAGCATATGTAGGTTAGCTACATGTTCAGCAAGTTATAATATTGCAGATCACCAAAAAGATACCACAAATGTATTCCTCCTGTTCACAGTACGGGAATTGTAATATTTTACTCATTCATTTTTTATGTTTCTAAAAATTATTTTTTTATTCCTCGCTATGTTCAGTAAAACTGGATTGGTTTTGTTAGAGTCACTGTCCTATTTTTCTGGGGTTTAGAGCTTGGGAGACGAAGAAAACTGTAACCTGTAGTAAGGGTTTTTTCTCCCCACATATTTATTGTCTCTCTTATTTTCTCCATTCTTCCCTAGTGTGTGTGTTTCTCTCTCTCTCTCTCTCTCTAACATGTGGGATTTTCAAGCGACGTTTCAGTCTCCTTCAGCACTCATCCCCATGCCTGTTTGTCCTCTCTCTTGCAGTCTCCAGAGACACATTCTGGGAGAGTTTAGCGGGAAGTCTAGCTAATGCAGATCATCTACTCCAGCCCCACATCCCTGAAAAAGGCTTCTGGTGACACACAGCTATAGGCAGACCCCACTGCCTGCCTCTACACTGAAATTTTTTTTATATAATCTCCCTGGCTGATGTAGCAAAGTGTTAAGTAACTGTGAAATATCTACACTAGATAAATTAGATAGATACCAAGAACCCTGGAACTCTCAAACCCCAAAACACCATCTGGCATGAATATTGGAGAATGGCATCCAGAAGGCCCAAGAATGAATAATGTGATGCTCTTAGATCAGGGGCAGGCATCCTCATTAAAGTTCAGGCAGATACTGACATAGACACAATGATAGCAGAAATACAGGGCAGGGCAGTTTCCAGTGTGACCCCCTAAGCAGAAACTTAGTCAGCTAACCCTAAAGCCATCATTGATGCCATTGCTAAGAACTGAATAAAATACCGGTCATTAGGGGTTTTCAGCTGGGTGCTGAGAGCCCTTAAGGCAGCAAGGGCTAGGATTAGTTCAGCACTTCACAAAAATGCCATGTGGAACTAACAATGCCCTAGAGAAGCCTAAGTATTTCATGTCAACACCTTTATGGCCAGAAATATAATCTCCTCAAAAAACATTAATTTCATTTAACAAGAATTACATTCCATACATCCAAGCTGACCAGCATTCATTAAATGCCCATGCTTTAATTCTCTATTGAGAGCTCTTCCATCATCTGTTCCATTATTTTGTCCAGAACTGATGTTGAGCTAACCAGCTTATCTATATCTTAAGTCATTCCTTTTACAATGTCTATATACTTGATTTCTTCCAGTCGTCTGACTTCAGCTGAACCATTTCTGAAGTAAGCTAATACTCAGCCAAAGTAAAAGAGTAAGAATCATTTCCTAGGTGGGTAAGAGTAGGAAAAAAATTCCATAAACTATACAAAATTACTGAGTAGTTTGCCCCTTTCCACCATGCCAGCATCAAAAAAGGAGTAACAGCTCCTGAAACTCCCAGCTGGAGATTCTCTCTCAAATGAGCTTAGAGCCAGCGCAGCCTGCTCCTATGCCCCACATGTAGGTGAAGTGGTGCAACCTAAACATGCCACAACTCCAGAAGTCTCCAATGGGCACACTGTCACTTGGGGACTACAGCCAGTTCAGTTAGAGCTGTTTGGCTAGTGCAGATCAACCCAAAAGCTCAGGAAACTACAACTCTCCTCTGTTCCTGCACCGACTGGATCTGAGCACTAAAAAGTGGGTCAAAACATTGTGGGATGACAGATCACTAGTTTTCTGCAATATAAGTCAGAGTACAGTTTTCTCAACTAAATTACATTGAACATTGAAACGTATAGGGCATAAATGCCAAGAGAAAAGGAGCCTTATTATTTGTATTACTCAGCCTCTCGGGTGAGTAATAAAAGAGCATGATAAGCCCCTGCCTCATTACATTTGCAAAAAGTAATTGAAATGAAAGTGTGCAAATTGTGTTTATATATCTAGTTCTTTGCTTTGCAAATGTATAATAATTGATATATATCTACATATGCCTCTGGTAGCACTGATTTATATGGTTACATAAGTATGTTCTCACTGTCTTAGTGAAAGAAAGGTTCTAATGGAATAAGTGTCAAGAAGATTGCTTGAATGTCTGCTCACACCAGGATCTGATCTCTTACTTATGTTGTTTAATATTCATAAATTATGGCATATGTTTCAGGAGCAAGTAATTACCCTCATCATTCTGGGTGCTAAACTTGCAAGTACTCTGCAGTGAACTCTGTGATAGATGGCCAGTTCAATGATCGTTTAGTGTAATGCCTTCAGATAAGGGACAAACACATGTAGCTCTGTAAAGTGGTCAGAGATGTATGGAGCTATTGCTGCTGTCTGCTTCCCAACTCTTTACTAGCAAGAGAATTTTATCCCCAAGGGGGCTAACAGAATTGCCAGGCTCCTAGGCAAGCTGCACGGGTGGCTCTGCACTCCTAGAAGGGGCAGGGCCTTGGGGGAGAGAGACGGGGCTGAGAGCTAGCATCCCTGGCCAGCCCTTCAGCACTGCCCCAGTGTGTGGTGCCTCCCCTCAGTGCCACCTAAGGGTGCTGCCCAGGGTCTGGTAGCAATTTAAAGGGCCCAGGCTTCCACTGCTGCTGCCACCACAGTAGCAGCAGCAAGCCCCGGGTCTTTTTGAAGCACTGGGCCCCAGGGCAGCTGACCCCTTTGCCCCCATCAGAGGGCCTCTGTATGGCAGTGTAACGTTAAACTACTGATAATAGCTATTCAATACTCCCCTACTTAACAAAACACATTATTCCTGAGCCTTACTAGACCAAGTTTGTATAGCTGCATATTTTCCAAAATATGGTGATGTTTTTGTAGGAATGCTGTCAGTTGTATTATTTGTTCACTTGCTTTTACATGGATTTTTCAAGTTTCAGAGAATGAAAATCTGCCCTGCTTAAATCCTAAATTGGATTAAGATGTGTATAGGTCTTGTACTCTCATGGCTGTCCCTAGAGAAGTGCAGGGCCAGGGCCATAGAACCACAAATCTTCTGGAGGAGTATTCCCTCCAGTTCTGATCTCTAACTCTACTCTACCCCCACCCCTACCCCCAAGGTCCCACCCCTGCTCCACTCTTTCCTACCACTCTGTCCCACCCCACCTCTTCCCCACTTCTTTCTACCCCTGCTCTGCTTCTTCACTCACTCACTTCCACCCCTACCCCAAGTGTGCTGCCCCCTCACTCCTCTTCCTTCCCCAATAGACACTGGAAGGGAGGGGGAGGTACTGATTGGTGGACTAGAGGCACTGGGGTGAGGGGGAGGGTCTCGTGGGGGTCTGTCGGTGGATGCTCCAGTAGATGTTTTATGTGTTGTACTAATCCAGAGCATGAATTTCATCCAGACTTTACTGTATTTCTTGAGGCACTAGATCAGATGCAAAAAGTTACTTCTTAATTTACATCATTCTGAAACACTTTTGTAAACTACTTCTGACACTAAGTAAATGAAGAAGCAATTTGCACACATGGACGGCCGTATGTTTTAATGGACCCCACTCTGCCCTCAGAGCTACTTCAGAAGTTCTCTCTGATTTCCATGGGAGTTGTCTAAATGCCTTTGTAACCCACACAACTCCTGGGTGTGGTACTCGGTCCCCCTCTAGTGGCACTGCAACCACTTAGAGATTAATGAGTCTGCTACAGCCTGAGATAAGCAGCATATGGCTTTCAGCTTATGCAGTAGAAGCTCATGCATTTAGCTCCAGAAGTCCCAGGTTTGATCCTCCTGATGACAACCAGGGTCTGTCAGCATTATACTTTCAAAAGCAGAACTAGGCTCAAAATACTAAGAGCTAAATCTTGTCTTGAACAAATCTAGTAGTATAGTGCTGAAGATTTATCTGACACACAAGACAGCCTGCCATTGTAGGCTCAAAATATCAAAGAACATATAGTGCTACTTCTTTGAATAGTAGCAGTGTCCGTATTTGATATTCAGCCAGACAGTATTTGCCACTAATTGTAGCACATGCACAGGCTGGTTTACTGCCTAGTATCTTTCTGTTTCTCCTATGACCACTATGCCTCAGTCCATGGGGCTCTCCATCGTGCCAGCTAGATCTCTTAGTGCTCTCTTAAGGGATTCTGGGTGGCAGCAGAGACTATGTACAGCTCTGCTTGCGCGCTGGTTTGCAACTACCACTATGATGCTCCCTCTTTCCCAATATGTGCTCCAGCGCAAGCAAAGAACAACAACTTGGAATAAATATGTACACTTTATACAGCATCATTTAGTAATTTTTTCCTTAATCTTTTCAATATGAGTTTTTAGTAAAATCAGTGAGATTCATTAGTATTGACATGTAACACTGTAACTCATGCTTGTAGTCACTAGGCCAGAAAAAAGATCCCAATTAAAGTCACAACTACTATATTCTTTCATTAGGGCTTCCAAGATGATGTTAGTTACTGGGAATATCTTTGCCTCCCCATGTTGCTGTGTCATGCTGCCTTCTGAGTTAAGAAATGCCACAGACTTGTGCTGTTTAGACAGGCAAAAGCCTCCTTTATGTGAAAAAGCATTTGGCACAGCCCAATTATTTTATTTATTTGACATTATTTTGACGGTTCACTTGCTTTGTGTTTTAGTATTTTAATGATTTTAACTATGTTACTTGGAAGTACCTGGAGTGCTGCAGCAGATATGCTACGTTTTATAGCATGGTGCCTTATTTATTATCATTATTACATTATTCAACCTAAGTGACTTCAGTAGCAACAGAAAGAAAAAAGAAGCTATTTATTGCTCATCCATGGAAGATCATATAATACTGCATACTGATAATAGAGATATCTGTATGGTCCTTATAGAAAGCTATATTTAAAAAACAAAAACAAAAAATTGTAAAGTCTTATCCAAGAGCATGCAACATCTACATTTATAGATGAGGCAGTTATGTAACGATGATTTGACAATGCAAGGTGCTAAGCACTCTGGCCGTGCTCCAGCAAAGCATATCAGCAAATACATTGCTATACTGAAACCATGGAATGACAGTCTTATGGTTAAGCAAGTGCTTTAATGCTTTCCTTGATTGGTACCAAAATGCTTGGAATTCAGACTGAACCCCTTACACAAAATGTGGTCTTCAGAAATGTTTTTCAATATTTTCAGCTGAATACCATTAAGACTAATGAGTAACTTCTGGTGAGCTTTTAGTATTCATATAGAAACATATTCTTTTTATATATTTTCTCTATAAAGCTTTTACCTCAGAAATAAATATAATAGTTCTGGTCACTAAAATACCTGAACACCTCTCATGTACTCATGAATTTATCTTAACACACACACCATAAACTTGTAACTAGTGGCATATACAGTTTATAGCCCTCGAAAGGAAAAGCAGTGCACTGGCATTATCCTTTTGTAAGACTGGCTTGCTAAGGATATCACGTGTAAGGCCACAGGTGATGCATAGCAGGGGTATGTGGGTCTCGTGCCCACCTAGATTTTAATTACTGAAGGCAGGTGCCTTCACTCTGCCCTCCCATTCCCACAGCCACCAATTGTCTCTGCATGGAGCTATGCAGATTTATTAACCCTGGTCTGGAGACAGACACACACACACACACACACACACACACACACAGATCTCCCGCCAAGAAAAGTGATAACTTGGAGCCAGGAGTCCTAAGTGGGTGCTCTTAAGGGAGCACAAAGGGTGGATGTAGGTTCAGTTATGCTGAAACTGTGACAGATGGTTGTGATCCTCTGAACAGATTCTGCTTGGTTACTTAAGATTGAACAAGTCTTCCTCCTCCTTAGGTTCAAACACAGAGACAAATGATAGTGAACATGGGAAATGCAGTTACTGTACACAGGTAATACTGCCAATGTTTCTAGCCTCCTCAAATGAGTCAGGGTATGGTAGGTCATATCGAACTCTCTCTCCAGTATATGCAGAATGATTCTGCTGCAACACTCTCATCCTAAAGCCCTGAGGAGGAAATCTGGCTAATTGAAGTCTATGGAATTGAACATGCTTACGCCAAATCTCAATTCATCCCAATAGTCCTACTTAAAACATCTGTGACAGCCAATCACCAGGAATTTTTAAAAGGTAAGATGGTTCCTAGTTACTAGATTTTGCAATTAAAGTTTAATTAGCATAGGATAGATCCATTAAGATTTTTATAAATGGTGAAAACAAGAAAAAATAGAATTGTCAGCCTTTTATTTTTCTAAAGACAGGCATTCATAATGTTCTACAGCATGGATAGACTATAACATTCACATCTGAAAGCACACCGACAATTAGCAGCCAACATTGTAAAAGGCCCCCTCACCTGCCAGTGGCAACATATACAGCAGCTTTAAAGTTGTGCACCTGCTCTTTTGAAAGCTATTTCCTAGTTTTCTCTCTCTGAATAGTATATGATTAAGGGCCTGATCTTGCAAAGGCTCTGAGCACAGAACTCCCATCTGCTTCAATGAACATTCCATGCACAGTAGATTTGTATGATGAGATCCTAATTGGACAAAAAGAACTAAGATGCTGGAATTTTGTTAGGAAGTTTAAATCCTTACTACACTCACCTGGTTTCAGATTTCCTTTAAAAAAAACTTAATCTAAGAAGCACATTTTCTGCTGGTATAAATGGGCACAGAACCATTGGACATTGTAATTGGTGGCATACAGATGGCTCAGAACCATCAATGGACTTTTCATTGAGGATTTGTTTGTTATATTTGAAAGAATATCACAGGCTCTTTTTAGAGGGATAAGACAAAATGCTGCATTTATTGACAATGTAACATTCTGTTAGATGCATATTCATGCATCTCTACACACACATAGCCTCCTTCACCGTCTTGTTGTTGCTTAAAGTTAGTCCATTGTTCACATTAACTCACTGGCCAGGCAAGTTAAATGAGAGAGAGAGAGGAGCAGGGACTTCTCTCGAACCGGACCAATGCTCCAAACTTGGAAGATAAGACCCAAATATTCATGCAAGACAACTCATCTTTTATAGGACTTTTCTCCCATTCAGATCTATACATTTTGCTGTCAGCTTTTAATCAATCACCATCAATTCTGTTTAACAGCTGTTTAACTGGAAGTTGTTTTCCTTTGTCATCTGACATCAGTATGTTATTGCCTCCTTCCCAGTGTTATTTCAAAGCTGTCTTATCTGCAAAGGGATGCTTGCTCTTAACTCCGAGGCTGTCTATTTGTCCTGCACCAGTCTGTCTTACATTGGCCCCAATTGATAGTACCTTGATACCCCTGAGTCTTTCAGCTCCTTTGACCATCTGTGCTCTGAAATTGCTGCATCTACAAGTTGTTATCTCTCTCTAAACACATTCCAAACTCACTCACTCCCCTTCCCCAGGAACTAAATAATTGATTCACATGGGGAAAAGAGATACAATTGCTTTAGTATGATATCAATCTACTTTTAATACAAAGCTTTTATTAGTACAAACATTTAATCATTCATCGTATTTTGTTTATAACACAACCTGAATTTTAATTACTCCTAAGAGCCACAGTGTGATCATGCTGAATCACAGGGATCCTTCTGATTTCTTTCTGCTTTAACATCATATTCAGCACATGCAGTCTGCCTGATGCATCTTTACCAACAGCCTAAAAGACTGATAACCACAAAAGGGTGACCAGCAGAGTTATAGTTGCTTAACATTTATTCTCACACTACCAATTAAGCACATTAGATAAGACATTATAAAACTCTGTTGCATACATGGTCTTGAATATTTATTATGTTCCTCCAATATTTTGAATAAAATTGGGCCAACTAACATTTACTACATGAAACTGAAGGAAATCGCTCTTTTAACAGTTTCATTTTGAGTTTCTGGTTACATTTAAACCTCAAACTCTAAATAAAATTCAAGAGGTGCAAATTACATCAATTGAAATTGAAAGGAAGGTTTAAACTAGCTCGTCTGAACTGCAGCAGCACTGCTTTTTAAATAGCTCTACTCTGACATCCCACCCCCCCCAAACCTGAATAAGGTCCACGATCTTCATCCTAGACCAGGAAGGCACCCGCCTTCTCAAGCCCCTGTCAGGCTCCTGGGAACTGGCAGACTGCTCATAGGGAGCGGTGGAGGGCTGGTTGCCAGTGGCTTGCTGGTTCATGTTTTGGGGCCACTGGATCAGGGGCCCCAGTGGCCAATTATGGCTCTGGGCTGGCAGGCTTGGAGCTGGCACAGGCACTGTGGCCAGGGTCTACCCCTTTAATGGCTCCGGGGCTGGAGGAGAAGAGAGTAAGTTTTCCTGGTTGTGCCCAGAGTGGCCACCAGGGCTCCCTGGGAAGGGCTGGACACCCCCTATTTCGAATTAAGTGTCTACACAGCACTTAATTCAAAATAGCTATTTCAAATTTGGTGTTACTCCTCGTAGAATGAGGTTTACCAAATTCAAATTAAGCGCTCCACTATTTCGAATTAATTTTGAAATAGCGGTTTGCATATATAGACGCTATTAAAGTTAATTCTGAATAATGGCTGTTATTTCAAATTAACTTTGCAGTGTAGACATACCCAAGCAGTTGTACCTATTGCTCTTAAGTGAAGATGCTGCCTATGCTAACAAGAGAGATTCTCCCATTGGCATACATACTCCGCTTTCCCAACAGACTGTAGCTAGGTTGCTGGGAGAATTGCTCTGTTGACCTAGCATTGTCTACACTGGAAATTAGGTAGTTTAACTGTATCTCTGAATTAGGTGGACTTTTTCCACTCTGAGCGATGTAGTTATATTGACCTAATTTCCTCATGTAGACCAATCCTTAGTTACTGATGCATTCCAGTCTCAATAGATCAGTCAGTCATTTGACTTCCAGGGGCTATGCCCAACAAGAATTCATTTCCCAAATACAGAAAAGCAAACAAACTTTTAGTGAAAACAAAAAACTCTTTTTTTAAAAATGCTTCCTAAGGCACAAGAATATACTTGAATAATTGTCGTGCAAGTCTTTTTCAAATCCGATTTGGCTGTCATCTTTTTCAAGCATTTAAGAAAATAATAATCCACTTGGCTAGGTAGAATTAATGTAAATGCCAGTATACCTATCTTAATCTTCTTTTATCACATAGTATTTAATATCATGCTTTGTTGTAGTAATGACAGCCATTTGTTCTTCTAGTAACTATAATATAAATTTCAGCACTGAGTTTTAACAGTTTTAACTTTACAGGGGCAGTAATCTGAATATTTTTTCCTGTCAGTTGAGATCTTTCTTTGACTGTCATGCTTTTCTCATGGGGATATACAATCTGTAATTGCAGTCCAGACAGGATTTCAAAATTTGTGCATAGAAACTGATAATTTGCACATTAAACCCCTATAGTGGGTCAGATCTTCCCTTCCCACAAGAAACCCTATGGCAGGAATCTCAGTTAGGAGTCTCTTATCAAGATCTATCTATTTAAGGTACTGATATGGCACTTGTCACCATAGTTATCTGAGCACCCAACATTCTTTCATGTATTAATGTTCACAACACTACTCTCAGATTGGGAAATTTTACCTCTGTTTTGCAGATGGGAAACTGAAGCAGAGAGAGAGAACAGGTGTCTATGGGTATGGCTAGACTGCAGGGGGGTTTCGGGATACCTCTGGTATTCCGAAAAAACTCTGCCACATCCAGGCTTTTTTTGTGGAAAAGCAAACGCACTCTTTTGGAAGCCCCTCTATTCCTTGTTCTACAAGGAAAAAGGGGGCTTTCGAAAGAGGGTTTTTTTCCGACATTTGGCCCAGTCTAGACAGGCCAAATGTCAGGAAAGCCTCTTCCGACAAAAGCATCATAAAAAGCTATGCAAAATGCAGAGCTTTTTGTGACAAACAGACATAGTCTAGACGTACCCCAGGTGGTGAAGAAAGGAATTGAACCTGAGTCTTGAGTCCCAGACTAGCACCTTAACCAGCCATACCATCCTTCCTTTCTATATACCAAACAGGAGGTGGTTTTCACATTCATAGTAAAGGCTGGAATGCCTAGCATCAAAGCAAGTGGATCCTTTAGGACCCATGAGCTATCAACAGGACAGTCTTGTGTTTCCTTGTGGCCTTCCCCCTCCCTTGTCAATCATTCCTCCCTTATCAGATATACAGGTTTGCAACTATAAATTGATGTTGAAATAAAATAAGTAAAGCTTGAACAGTGGTTTTCAGATGCTTATCACCGAAGTGTCCTTTATTGACAGTAAATGTTATATGTCCACACACAGAAAATAATGCCTTGATTTCAGGACATTTTTATGCCACTTTCCAGATAGGCAGGTCTTTTGTGGTTCTTCCCCTCCCCACGTTCTATGATTAACCATCCCCTCTGTACTCTGACAGTTCTAGTTATGTCTGGACATTTTCCAAGAGCAGCCCCTGGTGTAACGTACAGCACAAAGCATTGAAAAATCTTCCTGTTATCCACACATTCTGTACTATATTTTCCCCTCTCAGGTTACTATTCAATTTGTCTTCAGTCTCCTACATATCTGTTTTTCATACAGTACTGTTGTTCAGTTGGTGTTAGAGACAGTGCCTCCTCACCAAAATGGTGATTTTTTTTGTTTTTCAGAAATTTCTAGATATAGTTAACCAAATTGTTCCTAGTAGGATAATCCAACACCATAAACTTCAGTGAGGTTGCAGAGGTTTAATTGAAAGAATACAGCCCTTTCTTGTAACAAGGAGAAAAATAAAGACATACTGTTAATGAGATCAGTGTATAGACTTAAATGTTCAAAGGGCAATATCATATTCTATCCAGCAAAGAACTTACAGTACTGATTTTTTCTTTCTTTTTTATAAGCATTTAAATTTTGCCTCAACAAAGCATAAACAGAATCAGTACCTTAATCTTCCAGGCAATATGTATTGCCTTCTGACTTTGGGGAGTAAATTTTGCAGCTGATAATTTTTAAGTACTGAGTTTTGTTATGCAAAGAATCTCATTCAGAACCCAAGTATGAATGGAACAGACCAGTAACACACCTAGTCTGTTTTCCTGCCAATGCAAGAACATTCCCTACTTGGATTTTGTACTTCTGCTTAGTCTAATTTTAAAGATTCTAAGCAAACAGATTCCTGCCAAATCTCTTGGGATGCTTTCCCACAACCTATTGCAAATGAACAAAGCACTAGACATTACAATATGGAACATCCTGGCATGTTTTTCCTGATATTCAGCCCAAAATTCTCCTTTGTTAACTCATGCACAGCTTATTCCTAGTCACTGCTGTATTCTGCACTAATTCTTCTTCTTTTTTAGGATTATACCTTTCAAATATTCATAAGACCCAGTGCAAAATACAAGAGATAGAGACACCACACACACACTATTAGATTGATGTGAGCTTAATTTTGCTGTGAATCACAGATGGAGCTCCCTATGAAATAAATAAGGTCGGAACATAGGCCACACATCTTCTAACTAGCCAGCAGCGCAAAAGCCATTTCTGAGGTGATATGTCCTTGAAGCATACACTAGTCATACTACTATTTCAGGACCACCAGCTGACCTTCAGAAATAAATCATCATCTGATTCCAATGGAAGCATTTGTATCCCTTTCAGCGTAAAATAAAAGGAGAATTATTAGATTATTAGCTTGATGAAATAATGAAGGGCCTGCTTCTGCTATTACTAACTTATTCCCAGAGTAGAGCCTGACTATGCCAGTTGTCCCCCGCATTGAAAACAGTAGAAGTTGAGTGATATTTTTCAGTTATACAGCTTGATTCAGTTACCCTGATTTCTGTCTCAAATCCAGTTTTACATCAGTATAATTCCATTGGCTTCCTTGGGGTTACTCCTGATTAACAAGAGACTCAGACTCCATATTTGATTTGACAACCCAGAGTTTAAGAAATTACTGTTCTATCCAGTCAAGGAGGAGCTGAGGTTTAAGTGCTGGCTGCTGCTGCTGTAAGCCAGGTACTCTGCTGAGGTGCCCTTCTTGCGGTGAAAGGCTGGACTGGAAGCTCAGCAGAGAAGCTCTGACAGCAACAGGCAAGGAGAAGAAGACTGATTGCCCCTATCCGTCTGGAAATCTGCTCCTCCTGTGGAGTGGAGTGAAGTCAATTCTGCTCCAATTCCACCATTCTGGGTTAGGAGGTAAGAGACAGTGTATGAGACAATGGAAGTAACTGTTATTTCCCTAACACTCACCCGAGCTGTTATGCTGTTCCTCAGAAGCCCCTAATAAAAGTAATTCTCTTTTAGTGAGTGTCAGAGTAAAGTACACTCCTTAAGTTGTAAATTAGAGATGTCAGATTTCTCCCTTCTTCTTTTCTCCCAATTAGCAGTATAATTTTGATCCAACTCTCCAAGGCAAGCCTACGTGAAAAACGTTTACCTCTCTGTCCTGTGAGCACTCAATCTCAACAAGTATTAGCATTTTCCCTCACTCCCCACAAGATTGCCTTCCCAGTACACTCTACTGCCAGCCTGACTGCAGCACATATGTGGTCCACCTCATTACCCAAACTCCAGTTTCTCCTTCCGAGATTCAGCACATGACTGTCTCCACAAGCTGAGACCCGGTAGAACCTCATCCGTTTATCAAAGTGGGGCTAAGGAAAATTTGTCAAAATGTGACTGGAGAATGCTGACTGGAGTATTCTCTCGTAAACATGCTGGGAATGGTGGTGATAAAATACAATGGAAGAAGGACCAACAGGAATCTTCTGATACAGGAAATGGAGGATGGAATAAGAAACAGGCTCCCATGCCCCATGCTCAGTGCATAACCTTCCAGATTGGAATACAACCTTCTGTGTCTTTCCAAAGAAATATCCATTTTCCTTTCACTCACATAGCAAGCATTTCTGGTCAGGGTTCATATGCAGAACATAGCCTAAAAAAGCATTTTGATATTCATTGTTTATTTAATGAAACCAAGTAGAAATTGTGCCTTTCTAGGTGACTTCTGTATGGCTGACTACTGTTCATTGACAAATGCTACCAAAAGAAGAAACATTTAGCTAGTTGCAAGTCAATTTATTCCTAAAAGCATGATGTACTTGTGGGGAAAAATCCTCAGTTATTTTACTAGTTGGCTGTAGTACACAGTAGGCTTGTTTTCCAATGATTGCCAGAAACCGGGAGGTCAGTAATAATATTGTATAACTGTCACTCTATTACAGCAGACATTCTTCAGAAAAATAAGACTTCATCTATATCTATCATTTGGGCTAATAAAAATAAAATCATTGCACTAAAACACTGTCACAGGATCAATGTCTCCTTTGAAAATAAATGTCTTGGCTTCACCTCACTTTTATATAGCAGCAGGAGACTTCTATCTTGAGAAAATGTGTATTCTATTGACAATGTCTCTTAAAAAGCTTCCACCAGGGGATTTCTGTTCCAGTTTAGAAGTTGGCCCTTAGTGGACTCTTAGCCTTTGGGCCTTGTTTTTAAAACTCTTTGTGCAACTAGCATTTATTTGCACTGTTAAAACAAATATAAGTACCTAGGGAAATAATTCAATGAATTGTCCTGTATCTATGTATTTATGTTATCATGGACAGGCTCTCAGGGGGAAAAAGTCAGCTTTGAAGGGGTAAATGATGGTGTGACACTCACCTCTCATGAGCACCCCCGGTCAACTGTGTGCATGCCTGCACTTTTCTCGGCTCACTATGCCCCTTGTTGGACACTGCACTTGTCAGCTGCTCTTTGGTGACTCCAGACAAGGCACCCACAGTCCAAATGCAAGAAAATTAAAACAAACCCATCCTGTAGTATACTGTCCAGCATGTCAGTATCCTTTTCTGGGCTCAATCCTTTAACAGTCAAACTGAGCCCATCATGGTACCCCTCTGTTGGCAATGTCTCTTTAGTACTCCTCAAGCGCTGATCCGCAATCTGACCACATGGTCTGTGGGCCATGGTTCCTGCTCTGGAGCTGAGCAGCATCCCACACAGGGCTGCCTCCTCGGAGAGTCTTTGCCTGCCCTCTTGTTCCTTGACTCCCTCTTTGTGAGTCTCAGTTCAGTCCACTTCCAGGGGGATAACAGATCCACGTAAAAGCCTGTCCAAATGTCCTTCTCTCAGGCACAGCCACTTTCCCGATGGCTGTTAGTGATGAGGGGATCCAGGCCCACCCACTATTCTGGGTCCCAGCCATGGAACCGTCTAAGTAAAAGGGACATAGCATGTGGCTGCAACTAGCTACTTTTCTCTGGGCCATCTTAACTGAGTCCTGACAGCTACCCCCTAGCTTCCCTGGTCCCTGCCAGTAACTACCTGACTTAGCCCATGCAGAAAGCCAGGGGCACAGATGCAAAGGTCATGAAATGATTTAAAAACCGAACAGTTTAAAGTTCATCTGCAATAACAACAAAACCATGTTACAAAAATTAATGAAGCATCCCATGACCTTTCTATACTATTATCTGTAATAGAAATTAAGAAAGAAAGAAGTTTAGTAATTTGCCCCAAGAATCAGTGGCAGTCCTTGGAATAGAGCCTAACAGTCAGGAACTTTGGGTTATGTCTACACTCGCAGCTTCTTGTGCGTAATATGCAAATGAGGCTAAGCTTGGAATATAGCTGAGCCTCATTTGCATACCTAATGAGCCATTTTTTTCAGAAGAGGCTCTTTCACAAGAAGGAGCATCTACACTGCCCCTTCTTGCGCAAGAAAAACCCTCTTGCACAATGCCGTTACACCTATTACTTTTCAGGAAGAACGGCATTGCGCAAGAGGGATTTTCTTGTGCAAGAAGGGGCAGTGTAGACGCTCCTTCATGTGCAAGAGCCTCTTCTGAAAAAAATGGTGGCTCATTAGGTATGACAATGAGGCTTAGCGATATTCCACGCTTAGCCTCATTTGCATACTACTCGCGCAAGAAGCCGCGAGTGTAGACATAGCTAGGCTTTGTGTCTCAGCACTACTCATTACTACCTTCAGCTATTGTGATGGATAAGAGGAGTGCTGGCCAGCACTCGGTGACGAAGGGGTTAAACTCAGGTAGCAAAGGGGTGTCAGGAGAACCAATGGGATACAGTGCTGAAATTTGAATTGAGGTAATATGCCTGCCTGCTCTCTTTGTGGGAGTTCTAAGTTCAGAGATGGAGAAAGCAAAATGAAGTAATCAAACAGAATTACCATGCCTACAAGAAATATTGGATCAGGGAAAAGACTGGGCCTTCAAGTACAGATCAGTAGGATGGTGAGTAGATAACGAAATGTATGTTTAGTCACAATCAGGGTATTTTTCTTTATTTTGCTGTTGGGTTTCACACAGAGAAGTTTAACCAATGTGCTTCCCTCCCCCATTCACCATATCTAAACTGCAGCCCAAAGAGACTGTGTTTCTTTGTGTTTTGATCTGTTCTTTTCTTAGTTGCTCTGTAACACCTAGCAACCAAGTATGTTTTATCAAGCATATCTTTTTGTCTTATTAATAAAAATCATCTTTTTAAAGCAAAGATTTGGTTCTTGTGTCCTGGAAGGTAACAGGAGACATGTGCCTGCCCAGCCTGAGAGGTCAGCTATCAGATACACAGTTTGGCTGTGTCTAGACTACATCCCTTTTCTCAAAAAAGGGATGTAAATTAGACACTTCGAAATTGCAAATGAAGCCAGGATTTAAATTTCATGTACAGGATCTTTTGAAAAAGGGTTTTATTGTCGAAAGATCCCAGTCTAGCTGCCGTTTTTCTATTGAAAAGCCCCGTTTTGAATAAAAACGTGGCCGCCATTATGCAAATGAAGTGCAGGAAATTTAAATCCCGGCTTCACTTGCAATTTCGAAGTGTCTAATTTACATCCCTTTTTTGAGAAAAGAGATGTAGTCTAGACACAGCCTTTGTTTTCTGTGTTTATTTCTTTTTTCAAGTTCTCTTATGGCAAAAGAGCTTATGGTACCCCTTGGGAAGAAGTTAAAGTGTTTCTTCCTGGTTTTCAGAGTTTTTCTTAATTCACTTGATGGGAATCTGTAACCTTGGGGAGCTTTTTTAAGCAGAAGCCTACAACGGCAAGGTATTTAAGCTCTCTTGTGGGCCCCTACCTTCTGCACTCAGAGTGCCAGAGTGGGGAACAGCCCTGACAGCTATGGATAAAAAAACATTTGAACATAGGGAGCATATTTAAATTACTAATATAATGTAAAATATTCAGTGTATCAGCTTGATTGCTCACTCCCTTGCCTGAAGCATCTTAGCACAAATTAAAATTGATGCTAGTCACTGGAATCTGGAAATCCATTATTTCCTCTAGCTGCAGTTAAAATATTTCCAAACTGTTTCATTATTATTAGTAGTTGTAAAATATTTGCTTTACACTTCAGTTATCCATGCTGCAGACCTGGCCTTTGCCATGGCACTTAAACTTGTCACTGACAGCATAGGCACCATCTCAGTGGGTGCCCTAGAAAAATTAGCAAGTGTTTAGTATCCACAAGCAGGCAAGCTCTCTTCCCTCCCCGCATCCCTCAACTACCACCTGCTGGCAGCCCCCACCAGTCAACTCTTCCCACTCCCTCACAATACCTTGAGCACTGCAGAACAGCTGTTCCATAAGATACAGGAGGCGTTGGGAGATGGAGAGGAGCAGGGATAGGGCATGTTTTGGAGAGCAGAGAAAATAGGTAGGGACGAGGCACGAAAAGAGTGGAGCAGGGTCAGGGAAAGATGGGTGCTTAGAAGAAGGAGTGGAGTGGTGGAGAGTCCTAGGGCTGAAGTGGCGGTGGAGTAGCCCAGAGAGAATTAGAAGCCAGCACCTGTGACTGACAGCATAATTATAGTTGAATCATAGTGTTTTAAGGTAATCCAGGTATCTATTATCATGCAAACATAAAGAGATAGAAAAGTTGTTTTATCTAATAGCAGCAGAACTGTCAAAAACAAGTGGGAAACAATCACATGGTTTTCAATGGCATGTTCTAACCAATAATAGGCAGGATGTTCAGGCACTAAATAAATATGACCTTGTAAAAAGGTAGTGAAAATACAGTAAAAATAAATGAGAAGTGCTGGTAATAGTTTCCCTTTATAATTAAATATTTTCAGAAACTGAAAATACATTGAACCTCATTTTTTGAGGAGTAACATTAGTTTGAACCAAGGGGTTTGATTTGAACTAACGCAGCCCGGAGCGCACTTCCTGGTTCGAATCAGCTGGCGATCAGAATAGCGCGTGGGCAAGATTATGCTAATGAAGTGCAGGATATTTAAATCTCCGCTTCATTAGCAATTTCGGTCACCTACATTTGCATCCCTAGTTCGAACTAGGGGGCAAGTGTAGACATACTCGTGGATTCAGGATGAGGACTCACATAATACAAATTGCCATCCAAGTGCATCTGTTTTATTCAAACCAACTTTTCATGGAGAACATACACACGGAACATCAAGATATAGACACCATATTGACATGGGGGCAATATTGAGCAGGGCTTTACACAGGTGCAGTTCCAGTGCTCCATTTAGTTCAGTGACAACCACTTCCAATTGTTCATTGGGATGCTGGCCAAGAGATCTGTGAGGGATTGAGAAACTGCCCTGATTATTGTTCCCATTGCAGCTATGTGCCCAGTGCAGACAAATGGTAAAAAGTCACACATGAGTCCTTTAAATACACACACACTCACATATCATGCATGTCTTTATCAATGTCACAGTATGAGCAGCATACTGACAGCTGAGGGTATTCATGCGAAACAACACAAGGCAAAAAAATTGTCGGAACATGCTTGAAGAACTACAATTTCAAGCTTCCTGTTTATTTACAAAATAAATCCCCAGAATTTTCTGGACAATTAGATGTAAAACCAAAACAGAAGCTTTGGAGGATCACCTACATTTTATAGATATAGATGTATGTGTATATTATATTATACATAAGGTAAACAAGCATAAAGTAAGTATAAATTCTCCTGTTTCAAGAAGCAGCAGACAAAGTCAATGAGGTTGGACTAGGCTAACAAGGAAAATTTGACCAGAGTAAGTAAGGATTCCATTGTTTAAATAAAAATACTTTAAAGTTATATCTTGGCAAAAAAAAAAAACAACAGAAAGCCTAACACTTCAGTTCTCCAAGTATACTGTTCACCCTTCTTGATTCACATGCAAACCATTGCCCCTGGGCTGCTCCCACAGTGACACTGACTAGGACATGTCTGAAAGTGACAGAGTACCATGGGGGAGATTGGGAATAGCTTGGCTGCATATATGGTAGTCAGGCTGGGCTGTCCTCACATGATGCTTCCAAAGAGGCCAGGATTCAGCCCAGTCTGACTACTGTACATGCAGCCAAGCTCTTAGAGAGGCAAAGTCAGGAGAGGCATTGAGCAAGAGCTGTTTCCTCCAGATGTTCCAACAAAAGCAGAGTCCCCCTGGTTAGCTGGCAGTCCGCCCAGGAGAGAGGCAGACACTAAGTGATCTTTACAGACTGCACAAAAACCTCCATGGCAGACAGCTGAGAAATGGAGAGTTTGTCCTGGAACAAACAATGGACTCAAAGGTATCACCTCCCATTAACCAGGGGAACCTCTGACCCATCAGAACAATGGAGAGACCCTGGGCTCATCTCATGTCCTGTTTTCAGTCACTACCTATGGGAAGCTGCAAAATAGTTATTCTAAGGCTGCAGGAGCTTTAGTGGTAGCTTCACTGGGGAATACCTGCACTGGGATCCATGTAGGAAAAACTAGTTGAGTGGCTTATTTTTGCTATTTTCCAGAGCAATTGTCTCCTTTCCCCATTGCGTCCATCCCCAGCATGAGTTTATCCTGTCATGTTGAGCTATCAAACTCCTTACTATGATGGAAACCAGGCGTAGGATTTGACCCATTGCGTGCAAGTAACACATGCAAACAGCCACACAGATATTCTTTGAGACTGGTGATGTTCTAAATATTCCCCACAGCTTGCACAGAGATGGAGTGACAGAGCACCTCTCGGCCAAACAGAGGCTCTAGAAAGGGGGTATTGAACATTCTCTGTCTTTACAACAGCCAGAAAAGTCTGGTAGTGGGAAAAGGAACCAAAAGTTCTTTCTTGTTTACAGCAGTAAGAATGAGATGGCGTTTCAAGCGTTTCCAATACCGACCAGCAGAGATTGATAAGGGAGATGGAGCTATTCTGCAGGATTCTAGACAGCAGTCAGATGGAAAGTCCAACATCTTTCCCTACTCAGCAGCTATAGGTGGCAGGAGGGATTCCGTCCTTGGTACATGCTCTACCCTCACCTTTTCCATCTCCCTACTTCTGTCTGATTAAATCTGCCTCTATATAAAACTATGGTATGCCCACATCTTGAATACTGGGTACAGATGTGATCACCTCATCTCAAAAAAGATATATTGGCATTTGAAAAGGTTCAGAGAAGGATAACAAAAATGATTAGGGGTTTGAAACAGATCTCATATGAAAACTTGGACTTTTCAGCTTAAAAAAGAGGAGGCTAAGGGGGGATATGATAGTGGTCTATACAATCATGACTGGTATGGAAAAAGTGAAAAAGGAAAGTTATTTACTTATTCCCATAATATGAGAACTAGGTGGTCACCAAATGAAATTAATAGTTAGCAGGTTTAAAGCAAACAAAAGGAAGTTTTTCTTCACTCAGCGTATAGTCAACCTGTGGAACTCCTTGCCAAAGGATGTTGTGAAGACTAGGACTTCAACAGGGTTCAAAAAAGAGCTAGATAAATTCATGGAGGTTAGGTACATCAATGGCTATTACCCAGGATGGGTAGGAATGGTATCTTTAGCCTCTGTTTGTCTGGAAATGGATGACAGGCAAGGGATCACATGATTACCTGTTGTGTTCACTCCCTCTGGGGCATGTGGCATTGGCCACTGTTGGCAGACAGGATATTGGGGTAGACAGATCTCTGGTCTGACCCAGTATGGCCAGTCTTATGTTCTAATGTGTGCAAATTTATTTTCTTCCAATATAAATTTGAGTTGACACCTAGACACTGCACATCAGAATTCTGCAGCTACTCAACCAAGATGCAGAACCCACACTTTTATCTGTTGGAATATAGGGGATGTTGTTAGAAGTGCCTTCCTTATACCTCTAGACAGTAAAAAGATCTTCCCTTTCAACCAGAAACCCTAAACCTTAGAATAAAAAATAAATGCATGCTGTACCCTAGCCTTCACTCAGGAGTCAGGCCATCATATTGTTATAATCTACCCTTCCACTCCCTACCAAACCTAAAAATTCTCTTTAATGTTGGCTATCTTCCTTTGTCACATCATGTCCAAAATTAGATGGCAAGGTCTTTGGAACAGGAGCCAGGGGTAAGATCTTCACCAGTCCAGAGATTTTATATTCAGTAAAAGAGCCAGAGCAGACTACGGTCCAGAGAGCGTAAAGGGGGATTAAAGCCATTTTAGAGCAACCTCCCCCTGGGATGAGATTTCTGTGTTGTACCTCTCAGAGGTACAGTTTAGACTCTCACCTAATGTCTTATTTGTACTGTGAAATTCCCAGCCACTTTCAGGAATTGCAAAGGAATAAATAGATAATTAACCCTAGGCTAAGAAACCAGATGATATATTGGATGGAGTTCCGAGAAGAGCTAAGAGAATGACAAAAGGATTAGAAAACGTGCCTTACAGGGATAGACCCAAGAAGCACAATCTATTTAGCATAACAAAGAGAAGGTAATGGGATGACTTGATCATATTCTATAAGTACCTACATGTGGAAAAATATTTGATAATAGGCTTTAATCTAGCAGGTGAACATATAATAAAACCAAAAGGTTATGTTAATAAATATTAACCTTTTATGATTTCTGTATGTTCAACCCTTAGAATTCTTTTATAGTCTAACATTCTTTTTATGTTGTCTGTCTATAAATTTATTCCCCTGAATTTCTGAAGCTGAAAAGTTTAGTCTTTAAACTGAATTTATGATGTGAAAATGCTCAGGAATGCATGAAATTAAGTAATGGGTTTTACTTAAATATTTCCTATATCTTTAAATTTGTGAGAATCTAGACAAGGGAAGGAACCCCACAAAACTAATGAAGGGATCCTACAAAAATATATTACAGTATACAAGACAAGGTCATTATTAAGAGGGTATTTGTAATTGATAAGGGATATTTGTTACTACAGATGTTTTATGCAATTTATGAAATAATGATCCATTGAAAAATGTGAGGCTATAATATCACAACAGGTGTTTTGAATAAAAATATAATTGGAAATCCCTTTAGCCTATCAATCACAAGCTAAGCTATAATAAAAGAAAATCCATTGGCAATTGGGTACACAATAATTGAAAACAGTACATACTAAGGAAAAGTGATTTTTCCCTCCAAAAAGAATTTGTCTCACACTCTATCAAAGAAAAGAGGTTTGGAAAGTTAGCTTGAGACTGAACACTGAGAAAATTCCACCAGCAACAAAGGGAAAGAGCAGAATATCATCCTTTCACCATTCAAAGAAGGTGGGAAAGTATTCCTGTGACCTGCATAGTGCTATATCAATCTTTGATCAATAAATCCATCTAAGCCTGTTATTTTTGACATCTCATATTGTTATTAAAGTCAGGCATGCAACAGTTGGAAGTTGAAGCTAGACAGATCCAATCTGGTAATAAATGGCAAAAGATTGTAACAGTGAAGATAGTTAACTGCTGGAACAGTTTGCCAGGCCCATGATGGATTCTCCATTACTACTGGGGGAGTTCTTTGTTCCATGATGTATACAAGGTCATTCTCAATTAGTGCTCCTTTCTGGCCTTGGATTCTATGGGTAAACCTACACTTTGAGCTGGAGGTATAAAACTCAGCTGGAGTAGACATACCCTATCTAGCTGTCATCACAAGAATGTCTCCTTGGGTTCAAAAACATGCCTCGAAATGTAAGATGTGCTTCACATATTAACAGAGTTTGCACCAAGCACATTGATTAGTATAGAGTGTACCAACAAGCAACCTCATTGCAACAGATAGGGTTTAAAACCTAGTCTTTAGAATGAACAGCTGGTGGGGAGAGGGGAGAGAAATACCCCCATATGGTGTTGGTGGAAACATAAAAATCAGAACTGTAACTTCGTCAATTTGTTAGGAGAATGGCAAGGATCAAGGTCTCTCTCTTTGGCCTCCAATTTTCATGCTTCTTGAAATTCAGACATAAGGATCCTCTGAATATCAATCAGTTTATGTTACCAACCAAATTATCAATTAGGGTTGTCAATCCATGTGTTTTATGTTCATGAATATTTTGGTAAATTAAGCAACAATAGCATAAAAACCCAGCTACTGTTTAGAAACTTTTTAAACTATTATATATATGGTAGATGACATTTATCTATACACACACACACTTGGATTATCTAATATATGGCTCATAATTTCATCACAGATTCCCATTTCTAAGATCCACATGTAGATCGAGCAAAGTCTGCAATTCTTGCATTTAGTAACTCCATTAAAGTAATACTGGACTACAGACTGCTGGTTCAAGGTGTTAAATAGAATGGTTAAGGTTGGATGACACTAAGCTGGGGGGAGAGGTAAATACACTTGAGGGCAGAGATAGGATCCAGAGTGACAGACAAATTGGAGGATTGGGCCACAAGAAATCTGATGAGGTTCAACAAGGACAAGTGCAGAGTCCTGCACTTGGGATGGAAGAATCCCAAGTATTGTTACAGGCTGGGGACCAACCAGCTAAGTAGTAGTCCTGCAGGAAAGGACCTGGGGGGTTATATTTTTATTTTATTTATTTAAATATTTTACCCCAACTTTCTATTTAAAATAGTCAAGGCGGCTTACAAGAATAGTTGATCAGAAGCTGGATATGAGTCAACAGTGTGCCCTTGTAGCCAAGAAGGCTAATGGCATATTAGGTTGCATTAAGAGGAGCATTGCCAGCAGAACCAGAGATGTCATTATTCCCCTTTATTCGGCTCTGGTGACACCACATCTGGAGTATTGTGTCCAGTTCTGGGCCCCCCACTACAAAAAGGATGTGGACGCATTGGAGAGGGTCCAGCGGAGGGCAACCAAAATGATTAGGGGTCTGGAGCATATGACCTATGAGGAGAGGCTGAGGGAGTTGGGTCTGTTTAGTCTGCAGAACAAAGAGCAATGGTCTCAAGTGGTGGTGAGAGAGGTCCAGGTTGGATATTAGGAAAAACTATTTCACTAGGAGAGTGGTGAAGCACTAGAATGGATTACCTAGGGAAGTAGTGGAGTTTCCATCCATAGCAATGTTTAAGTCTCGGCTTGACAAAGACCTGGCTGGGTTGATTTAGTTGGGATTGGTCCTACCTAAAGCAGGGGGCTGGACTTGATGACCTTCTGAGGTCTTTTCCAGCTCTATGGTTCTATGGAATGAGTGAATAACATGTATCTTGAAAATAGCATTCACGCAGATTTGCATGGTGGTTATCACTGACTTTAATCAAGCTATAGAAACTTCATCAGCTAAGCACCTAGCCTCATATGCACCAACGTCTAGTGAGAACTAATTTCTTATCTAGAACACAAACTTCTTGGGACAAGGACTATGGGCTTTAACCGCAATTCTGGAGCTAAACTGAGTTTTAGCAGCTGAGGATCTAGCCCCTATGGAGTTGTAGAAATGTTAAATACTAATCATTTTTCTGTTCTGCATGCTTGCATAAAATCACTAGGAATATTTCCTGAAATAGCTGTGAAGTAGGGTCTGGTCCTGAAGCTTTTCATCAAGCAAGTTGACATTCATTTCAATAGAGCTACTCATGTAAAGTTTGCAGAATTAGACCTTTTGAGTCCTGTCCAACATGCAAACATTAAAAAGCATTCTATGTAATTTGTATATTAAGGGCACTTGTGCAGGATCTGTAATTAAACGAAAGAGAGATGTCTCATCCTTTCACCAGCAACTGTGTTACATCAATTAAATGGGTAAATAAGAGCTTTCCCCAGAGGGGTACCATGTGATGCTATATTGATTAAGACTGCAGCGGAACGGTATTTGCAATCTTATTGCATAATGGAAATCAGGAGTTAGCTGTCATGGCTTCAGAAGACAAATTACTGGCATCTGAGTCAATTCATAGGCTTCTTTCCTTCTTGCTGTTCTCAATTCCCAGCTAATGCATGTCTTACAAGCCTTAAGTCTGCTATATTGTCTTATAGTAAAGAGTGAAAGTGGGAATCTAGGTGACTATGTTAAGAAAGGCATTGAAGTGACCATTATTTCAGAGTTATGCATTATTTAATAGGTTAACAACTTCCAAAAGGGCATCAATTAAAAAGAGATCCATTCAGCAACTAGTGATTATGACCAGTAAAGACAGGGATTCAGCTAGGCATAACTCATAAGAACAGAAGACTGCTATCACTGTACATTTAAAATCGCATGCATGTTTTGCATACCTTGACTTTCACAGCTAGCAGATAAGTTCACTGGTACAAGTCTCATGCTTTCATAGAACCTGGCCTAAGATCAACCTTTGACTAACATTCCAGACACCCATGCCTGTGCTGAGGGCAAAACAAGGCACAGCCTACTCAAAGCTGACCTGAGCTGTGCTGCCCTGGCCTCGCCCTGCCCCTCCTCTTTCTGCCTCCAATTATCATATGCGGGTGCTGTGGAATGCTGTTAGTATTGTTCAGGCAAGTGCCAGGGTGGCTGGGAAGGCCGAGAAGCAGGGAGCCTCCTCAGCAGCCTGCCCTTGACTCTGCATGGGACAGACACAAGGCTCAAATTATAGTCACATGGGTTCTCCCTGCTACTGCTGCAACACATATGTGCATGTTTGCTTTTTTTTTTATCCCTTTGGTATATATGGTCATGCCAATTTTCTTCAGCAATTTGATCTGAGGAAGTGGGTCTAGCCCACGAAAGCTCATCACCTAATAAACCATCCTGTTAGTCTTTAAAGTGCTGCAGTGTCCTGTCTTTTGTTTCAGCAAGACCAGATTAACACAGTTACATCTCTATTACTATGACACTTTGTTTGATTGTGTAAAGAAAGGACACAGACTTCTCAATTAGCTTCAACTGGTGCTTTCCAGTCTGTGTTCCCCAGGATCAATAAAAGGAGTTTAGGGGCATTTGCAAGCTGCCTGCACATCAGCTATGAGGGTATCTAATAAACCTGTGACTAATATTTCCTATTCCCAAATTTAGTTCTATTAATTAGGTACCTTCTGCATATCTGGCATGTGGTACAGAACATGCTTCATTTTGTTGAGAAAAATTGCAGAAAAGTGGAGAGTTTTTTCCAAAAATAATTTGCTTGGATTCAGGGATTTGGCTGGAAAGGGACAAGCATGCAGTGAGCAGGGACACAGGATGTGCAGGGAAGAAAGGCGGGAGATAGTGAGAAGGGGGCAGGGGCTGGGGTAGAAGCTACTGCCTTCCCGAGTGGAGGCTTCACTAACTGCCCATGAGCACAGACTTAAGTCTCCAGTGCATTGGCCGCTGAAGTATAAATCCAGAAGAAAGGACAGAAAGAAATCCCCCTTAAAATGATTTAAAACATACTTCTATGCCAGCTTGAGAGTACCCCAGGACAACAATCAATCAAGTTCTACTAGGGTGACCATCCCTGCTGATGTGGGGAGAGGGACAACTGTCCTGCGGCCCAGTGATTCAAATGAGCCCAGGGTTCCCAACTGCCACTATTGTGCCAGAGGTGTTGCCTGGAGCCTCAGGCCCTTTAAAATTGTCACTGGAGCCCTGAGCAGCATGCTCCAAATGATGCATGGGGAAGACTGCCCCAGCCACATTCCTGCTGCCGGAGGCCCCCCCCACACACCTTACCCAGGGGCCTAGCAAGTCTGTGGCTCACCTGAGTGTGACCAGATGTCCCAAACTTAGAGACAGTCCCACTATGTGGGGCTTTGTATTATATAGGCACATACAGCCATCCACCCCCATACTGATTTCTCACTTGCTAGCTAGTCACTACGTTTTCCTCAAATTCCTTCCATTCTTTTTACGGTTTTTTTCAAGCAGTCAGACATGCACCAAAAATATATAACTAGGCAGAGGATAGTTTCAAAACTGTTACAATCAAGTTGTTGTCCCCCTGTTGGTCCACAGATATTAGAGAGACAAGGTGGATGAGGTAAAAATATTTTATTGGACCAACTTCTGTTGGTAAGAGACATAAGCTTTCAAGCTCTTTAGGGCTCTTTGTCAGGTCTGGGTAAGATACTTAATATGGAGTGGGCTCCAGCCAGAGCCTGAATGTCTATGCTGCAATTGTATAGTCCACTGCCTGTGACACTGTGGTATGTCTGTGCTGTGATAAAGACTTGCAGCACAGCCACACAGTCCCAGGTCCACTGGCTCCAGGGCTCTATTGCTTCAATATAGACATTTGAGAGCAATAGTCTTGATAATAGGCAAGTGCCTGTTCCTTCCCCAGTGAACTCAATGGATTTATCATGGGTTTCAATGGATAACAAGTCTTAAGGAAATGACATGAGACCTTTTAATAGAAAGAATCAGAATGAATATTAACAGGCAAGGAGACAGTAACAGTGTCTGACAAACTACAGCCAGTACTGAGAGCATCTAGTGCACAATTTACCATTACCTATTTACAATCAAGCAGCATTTAAAATTAAATGTTAGCTGCCCAATAAGCTCCAACTGAATTTATTGATTAGAAGTCATCCATCCAAATTGACAATGTAGATGTGGTAGGCTCACCTTTCAACTGTTTCTACTCTAGAACTTAATAAAACACAGTGAAGACAGAGCTGGTTTGTCAACACAACTCTTGGACTGAAGAAAGATGCCAAAACTGTAACTAGTCTGAATGGAAAGAACATCACCTTGTGAAATCAATGGAAGAGGATAAGAGTTCACAGGAGTAGGTGCTACATTTGATTTGACTAGACCTAGTCACTAGTTTATTACAAATATGTTTTCCCGTTTGGAGAAATTACTTGGTCCTCCTACAAATGGATTTATATTTAAATCTTTCATTTGACTGTCTTGGAACTATGAAAGTGGGTCAGACCTAGTAGTGAAGAATGTAAAGTTAAATACAGAAAAAGACCAATTTAGCAATGACCAAAAATAAAAATTAATATGTATGACCAATATGCCATTCTCGCCTCAATCCAACAGTCTTTATTTTTCGATCATCATCAGTTTGACAAAGTACTACCTGTAATATTTTGGGTGCACTTGTCACCTTAACACATCATAGGCCTTACGGTCCATTGTCTTGCAACTTTGTGTAATCATTTATACATATGCAGTGTCAGTGCAAATTGGTACCACATCAGCATGGCAGCATTTTACAACCACTTTGCACATACATACATAACACAAGTGAATCTGGCCCAAGTATAACTTTAAAGTTATTTTTATGTTTAACCTCCTTTTTCACTAAGACCAAATTGAAAATATTTCTACAAAGGCCATCATATCCCATTAGGTGAAGATATGTTCTTTGTTTGCATGTTGGGCCTGACCCAAATGCTTTGAAAGCCACAGAAGCAGGCTCATTTTTCATGAATAATGTATAGCCCGTTATATTTTCAGACATTCTGGGTCAAATTCATCCATGGTACAGTATAATTCTATTTAAATCAAGGGAGTTAAAGGAGGGATCTGGACAGCATAGTGTTTGCAACCAGTTAAACAAAAATTAGACCCATTTTATCCATCCATGACTGAAATTTCACAAGTTGATGAAACAGACTTCATGTGAGAAGGCACCACATTAGCACTGGCATGTAGTCTCTCTCATTGAAGCTAAAAGGCACAGTCCTCAATTCCCCAAGGCACTCCAGTACATGCTTAATCATGTAAGTGACTGGATAGCTATTAACTTTAAGCATATGCTTAAGTCCCATTAAGGACTGAAATTTTATTGACATTAATCACTTCCAGTGCTATTATGAGTCAGACTATAGTGAATACCTCATTTTTATATCAACATGTACATGTCAAGAGAATTTTTATCACTGTGGAGTTTAATAAACTGTACAATATCACTTTAAATAGCATGGATGTGGACATAGTTGTGAAACAAACTATGTTAAACTAAAGTACTCAAGTGTACGTGCCAAGTATATCTTTTACATTCTTGACTGCAGCTGCTTGTGTTTTAATGAAGACCTTTATTTTAAACCAATATATGTCAGCAGATTTGGATATGCAACATTTAAACTAACTACACCACAGCTCAAGGTGAGAAGTGCTTCTTGCACAGTGTTCCAAACTGCCTTGGCAATATGCTACACTTGTCCCCTTTTTGATCAACACCCTTCCTAGATGAGGATCCATTTGTCCCACATTGGAGCAGGTACATATGTAATACAAAACAGACTATAAGAGTATCCCAGGGATTTCCTGTTATACCTTTCAGCTCTCTTATCCCATGATAAAAATAGAACTGATAGCCAATTTATAAAACTTTTTAAAAAGCATTATTTGGGTATGAAAATATCTAGCATGATTATCCTGATTTAGAGTCTAGTTACTTGCCAGAACAGAAGAGATTGTTTCTTTTTTAAAGGTCATATTTAATAATGTTCCTAGCTCCTAACATCATATATGGGTGTAACGCATTGTTTTCTTAGAAGGGAAAATTCTGCAGTTTCCCTGAGATGAAATTTCAGGATAAAGTTCTAAACACTTGAAAATGCCAAGTTACAAAGGAAATATTGACAACCTGGAGCCAAATCCCAGGCAACCTACACATGAATATTCTCTTTCACTCTAGAAATCAGTTGTACTAAACATGTAATCTGTCTCCTGGACTATACAGTAGGCCAGCCAGGATGTTAACAAGTACAAAGTTCGGGTGAAGTCTCACAGGACTGATGTGATTCCTGCAAGATGCTGAGACCTCACAATGCCTAGCATAGCTAAGAGAGAACTGAGGATGCTCAACACTTCACAAAAGACATCCAGCACCTCAAAGAATAGCACCTTCCATCACTGCTCAATGTTTTTGTTTGAGAGAGCTAAGCAAGAACTTCTGGTTTTGGCCTTTTACTAGGACTGTGGTATTTCTATTTTCATAAATGCTTATTTTCATGATAGTTGGTATTTAAATGAAAAGTAGAAAACTTTACCTACCTTAAAAAGTCTTAATATATTAGCAACCATGATGGATACAGAACTTGCAGCAGCACCTATTACACCTGATATCTTGTCTGGCTTAGTGAAAATAGGTGGGTCTCCATTAGCACATTTCACGTCTGAGCCATCTTTCTCTATCAAAGCTTGAACAAACGTTAAGGACTGCTCCAATGCATAAGTGTCCCTGGAACAAGTATCTAGGATCCGGACACCTAACGTGATATTGGCAAGAAGATCAGGATCCTTATTGATCTGATCTATTGCATATAGCATTGCCTCTAATCTGTGAATCCCCTTCTCTTTCTTCAGCTCCCCACAAGGCACGCCTCTATCCCCTTTTGCATGGACAGGGAAGAGTCCTCCCAAGATGATGTCCCCATCCAGTCGAATAGAGTGGGCATATTCCTGGCCATGAGTTCTTTGCATCATAGTGAGAATCCAGTAGAATTTGGCTGTTAATAGGAAGAAACAATGGCAGGAGGCAAGTCGCTTTCTTCCGTATACCATTTTTCCTGAAGATGTCGTTGTTATCCAAGACCCAAAGTTCCTTCTTTCTAAAAGAGGATGTGGAACATTTGAAGCAGCACCTTCTGAAAGCTACCATCAGTGCCCAGTAAGTAACAATATAGAATTGTGCCACAAGTAGAAAATAGATATCAACAAAAGTTCTTAAAATATATTTTACAAAAAATGTCCATCAGTACCACGGGTTAATTTGTTTCGCTGTGTGGTGTTTTCAGCTATTGTAGATTGATGTTCATTAATTAATATCTGTAGTTCTGATGCTGGGAGGAAGTCGATGATTCATGTCCTTGTATTGTGCCCTGTGACTAAGGTACTCCTGAAAAAAAATCAGTGAAAAATACCATTTAGTTCAGCAGTTTTGCACTTGTCAACAATACATTTAGTTTGGAATACAAGTTACATTGCCCTAGGTTTTACTTTCCACATTCTGTTGGAGACTAATTTTTGGCCCTCTGTGAATTTGAACACCTGGCTGCACTGTACTGAAAGCTGAGAGATTGATGATACCAGCAAAGCGGAAGCAACACTGAGGTAGCAAAATCTAGTTTGGTGCTCAGAGTTTGATCAGTAATTTTTATTTACGATTGCACTGCAAGAAACATTTATGCATACAAAATGGTACATACCATTTTGGGTTTTGTTCTGCAATCTATTAAATCTCATAATCTATTGTACAGGACCCATTCATCCTATTGCAGTCCAAGACTTTTGCCCTCAAAGATTTACACTTAGTGTCTTGACTTCAGTGGGACTTCTAATGTGCATAAAGTTAAACACACATTTGAGTTTTTGAAGTACTTGATAGTAACTGTGTTACTTCTCCAGCACAACTCACATTCTCTTCTGTTCCGTGTATATCTATAGTGCTCCATAAACAATAATTTCAAACTCTATATTCATTTAATGGGAAAAATAGTTTGAGCAAAAGTTTCACAATGTATTTTACCTGATAAGGTATACATTTTCAGTTATATTTTATCTGAGGCCCAATTTTAACAAGGCGTCTGTTTTGAGGTTGTGGTTCTACAGTGCAAAATCAGAGTGAAATCTTTATTTCAAGATCATCAATGGAAAAATTCCCATTGATTTGAATGAGGCTACCATTTCACCCTGTATCTAAAAATTTGAGTGAAATTATCTTAAATAATTTGAGTGAAATTATCTTAAATATTTCAAAGGCACCTATCATCTTGGTATCTAAGCACCAATAACTAACTTTGTTAAATTAACAATCAAGGTTTTAGACATTTTATGTTACCTAACTTGCACCCATATTTTAAAAAGTACATTCTGTTACAAGTACCAAAGATATCATATTGGGGGAGGGGAAGAATTAACCCCCCCCCTTTGTCTTAATATGACCTACTATAATATTATAATTCAACATGTGATTCCATATTTTTAACTGATCGTCTTTCATGAAATATGTTTTTATTCCCCAATTTTCTCAAAACAAATTTTACTCAAATCACAGAAGCCACATAAGAATTATAAATTAATGGGTGTTTGAAGACATGTGAAAAAGATTTGTTATGGAGTGTCATCTATGCAGAAGTATCTCACTGTGATCAGGTAACAAAACAAAGACTTGAAATTGAACCATACAGAGCTGTGAAGAAAAGCACTGCTGTTGGGAATACTGAAGTGCCAGAGTGTATAAAGCACAAGACTTTCACTGCTTCTGAATATTTCGTTTGAACTTCGGTGGGGATTGAATCTAAATAGAAAAAATCTGTGCTGACTGACTCAATCTCATAGTCCTCTGTGTAAATATACACAATATAAATGTGTAGTTTTAGCCCATTTTACTTCTAACTTTAAAAACAGTGGACAGAGTATGCTCTCAATTACCCAAGTACAAATCTACATTAACCCCACTGTCTTCTGCTGAGCTGATCCTGATTTATGTCAGCATAACTGAGCAGAATCTGACCCAAAATATATTGATGAGAACAAAAGCACCATTAACCAATCAGAACTGAACATCTTTACCCGGGGCAGATGAGAGTTTTGCGGGGCCTATTGAAGCATGGGGCCCAGGGCAGCCGCTCTGCTAGCCCTGCCCTATATCCGCCACTGTCTTTACCATCCAGTGACAAAAGCTTATCTACATTTAAAGTAATCCAGAGATACTTCTTTAGGGCACATCTACATAGCAAGCCAAAAGTCAAACTAAGATAGCAACTTCAGCTACATCAATTGCATAGCTGAAGTCAAAGTAGCTTAATTCAACTTTAGGCACTGTCTACACAGCAAGAAGTCAAAGGAAAAACACTCTTTCTTTGACTTCCCTTACTCCTCGTAAAATGAGGGTTACAGGTGTCGGAGTAAGGAGTCCTCCATTCCAACATTATTTCCGAATAATGGCTTGTAGTGTAGACATGCTCTTTATTTTGAAATAACGTCAGTTATTCTGAAAGAACGCTGCTATGTAGACATAGTCCTACTGATCTCGTGTTCATTATGAGCAGCTAAGTCTATAGACAACACATACTAGCACCACTTTAGAAGGAATTGAAGCTTGGAAAATAGGCATCTATCATAATGAACATGTACAGTAGTAACTCAAACACAGTGGGTTGACCTCTACAAGTGAACCTGAAGCTTGTCTAGGATAAGTTTAGAATGATTGGAAGTTTAAAGAAATCTCATAAGTATTTTGTAAGATTAGTAAATACTTGATTATTGGTCATCATGCATTTTTCAAAAAGCATTTGTTTCATCAAGTTAATGGTCATAACATACTATGAAACAGAAGGGAAATTATTTATAAAGCATTCATTTTAATTTTTAATAAATTTAGTCATATTTTTGTCTTCTAAGAAATCAAAACTTTTATTATACTGCCTAAATGTTTGATAACATCACATTGGCTATATTGATTCATTGTGCAAATATGTTGTTGTAAGTCTGTGTAGCTAAGTAGAAAGTTCAATCTAATTTCATTTTTATCAATGAATTCTTGGTCTATTTTTCATTTAACCACTGTGCTATCTTTCAGGACAACTGTTTCAAGTTGAGTTTCCATTAAAAAAAAAATCTGACTGACCATAAACCTGGATTAATCCAAATGTGTTCCCAAATTTACCAGGTTTCTATAGTGGTAGTCAGTGCTCCATGAGAAATAACTTCAGAAAAATGTACACACCCCCTCAGCTTGGACCATGCAGAGTCAAGAAGAAGTGCATCCCCGAGCTTTACTTCAAGTCAACATAAAAGATCACACAGGCTGCTTACTGTTAATTCCTTTAAAATTGCATCTGGCAGTAACAATTTAAATCCTTTATAAAGCAAAGTTTACAGTACACATTTCCATTGATTATCATTTACATTCATGAATGGGTGGGTTTAGGTCAGAGGGGGATGCAGAAGCTTTTATAATGAAACAAGGATAATGTTTAGCTTCTGAAAGTACTTTAATCAACAATCACCCACATCTTTAAGATTATTACTATTGTTTGGCAAAGCATAGTTAGAGAAGATTTACAGGCTCGGTACATGTTGGAGTTCAATGTTGTACTAAGATCTCATGAATACTGCAATGACAGTGTGCATGTGTATGCACCTATGTAATAGGAACTATTCATTATTCTGATCACAAACTCATTGTTACTACAGGAGTCAGTCTTCATACTGGAGTTTTGTATTAAAGAATTCTAAATAAGATTAAATTATAATTAAATGGGGTAGGCAATGGGTTTATTTTGATAACAAAACTACTGAGTGACCCTTAATTTACAGTGGTGTCAGATGCTATCAATATCTTGAAGAGATCCTCCCACAAATGTTCTTTAAAAATCACATATGCACACACATGCTGTGATTTTAATTGGTGCTCTTTGCTTAAACTGGGAAATATGTTTCCTCCAGTTTCAACAACCTCTCTCTCAATGGCCTGTTTGGCAGTTTAACAAACAGGACTCTTTACTGGATTGTTGTGAAGAGAGCACAATTTTTTCTATTAAAAATATTGGCAATTATGTTTGAGGCCATTGAACATTTCCCCGATTTCATTTTTTCATGATATTTTGAAAAATTGCTGGGGTTTTCATTAGATCATATGGAATTGTGCATAGCTTAACAGAAAGCTTGATCACAGAATAAAATTTAAATATCACACTTTTTTAAAAAAAGAATGTTTTTGAAAAAAGGTACTATTTTTGCTCAAACTTTTCTTTTTTTTTTTTTTTAAATGGTAACCCAATAAATTGTTCAGCTTATTGAAAAATTGATTTGGTTTCATGAAGTGAAAATGTAAAACCTTCCATTTCAAAATTTTGCAAAGAAGATGTTGTGGATATTTTGGACTTTCCGCTTTAGATAAGGAAAATAAGATATTTTTAGTTAAGATTATCATCTTGCTAGATTTCATGCTAACATTTGTATTTTCCTGGGAAATATTTTCCTCTGTTCTGTACTATATTCAGTGATGAGAAAATATGTGAAGAGGATTATATATATCATGTAAAGTATTGCCAGTTGAACACAAAAATTTGAATGTCATATAGAAGCAGATGGATTCCTTTTAACAATGTAAACAGACTGTGGAAGTCTTAGACCCCAACTCTGAAAACCCTAACTTGAAAGAATACTGGTGTTGGAACATGGGTGCTGCTGCAGCCCCTGGCTTGAAGTGGTTTCCATCATATACAGAGTTGATAGTTTGGTTCAATGGCTCTCAGCCCCAGCCCCTACAAATTGTTCCAGCATCCCTAAGGAGTACCCCTTATTTATAGACGTAGTCCCATTTACTTCGATTTTGAGAGTAAGGATTCTATCACTTTTTCCTACTTAGAGAACCCTTTACAAAATAAAAACAAGGCAAGTCACCATCAGCATCCAGTCCACATGAACCATTTCTTCATTGTACAGCCTGGGAAGAAAATCTCAGATCAGTCTATTCAGACTCTTGTCAAGGTAACGTCAAGGATTGCCAGAGCTTCTGCCTTCACATCCTACCCTGTGAATTTCCATCTCTTATACCAGCTATCCTTGAAAGACAAAAAAATCCTCTCCAAGTGTAGGCCTAATAAAAGCCCAAAGCTAGTAGATAAACCTTTCAAAGGCAAATCATATGAACCATTTCGGTCTATCCTTGACTTGTCTTGCAACTAAAACTCTAGCCATATTCACATCTTTCAGACTTGATTGTTCACCCCTGGTCTAATAGCTGAAGAAAAGCAGAAAGATTTTCCAGGTCAATCTAGACAGATTTCCAATCCAGAGTTCCAATCTAGACTGTAGTTATAGTCTAAAGCAAGATTCCATGCTTCATCCAGGACCTGGTACCACCCTAACAAGGATAGTGGGAAACACAAATGTATGTGCAGAATAGCATTGGCTTTGAAATGGCTAATCATCATTAGCAGCAGTGCTATTTTACTACTAACCAATCTTCCTTAATCTAAATAGTCCTGTGCAAGGTAGGTATGCAAATGACAATATTAGAACTCTGTGCTCCTATTGTTCAGTACAGTTAATTATTTACCTTTAGATCTTTTCAAAAATTAGGTGGCACAGGAAAGTTAATATTAAAAGGAAAAAGCTGTGCGTACTACACTGTCATAACTACTCAAAAATGTCATCCTAATCGAAAGATTACCAGCCTAATACTTCCAAGGTCATTGTCATTTTGGGTTACTGGCTGTATAAGTACCAATGCACTGTCAAAGCTGCCTATCAGCAGCTTTAACTTTCACATACAGGATCTCAGGAGAAACAGTCATCTTACTCATTTGCTTCCTTTGTGGCAGATTTTCCCTTTCTCTAGTCTTTCCTGGCTGCCTTTATATTAATAAAGATGCTCTGTACTTCTGTAGCCTCTCTCATCTCAGTGCATCAAAATGCTTAACATTAAGTAGATCTTTTAGACTTGTTCTACCTGGAAAGGTCCTCTCCTGCATGGTGAAAAGGTCCAGTAATAATTTTATCAGTGAAACAGGAAAACCTGCTTTTCACTAATTTTTCCTGCTAAACTACACACACAAGCAACCATTATCTAAGGTATGCACCTTCATACCAGGGAGCCCTCTATTGTTCTCTACTTTTATTTAACTAAGCCATTTTTAGCCCTGCATCCTCACACCTCGCATGCCAATGTGCTTGTTATTGGGGAATTCTATTAAAACCACGACGTTAAGCTAGCCCCGCTACTCCAGACATCTTTCACATTACCATTAGCAGCTGTGCTCTTTGAATTATTTTACTACCCACCAATGTTCCTTAACCTAAATAGTACTGCGCAACGTAGTTATGCTGACGCTCACATTAGAACCCAATGCTCCTTTTGTTCATGACCGTTAATTTTAAAAAAATCTAAAGCGAAATAAACTTTCTGCCATTTGGTTATGTATGATCATTAGCTTCTATGCGCCGCTCCAGGCGATTTCCTTTTCTCCTTAAATTAAGTGGTCACTTTTAATGAGAGAGGTTTTTATTGAGGAAAAACAAATATGCGTTTAACGAATCCCCAGTCCCAAAGGTCAGAAGCTTTCCAGCGGCAAGTGGCAATGCCGTGCTGGGTCTGCATGCAATTCGGATCCGTAATCGACTTTGATCTGTGTGCGCGTGTGAGGGGGGTTAATGTGTTATCCACGCGACCCTTGCAAACACTTCCGACTCACAGGAAACACATGCCCAACGCTGTGAAAAGCCTCATCATCCAGTGGGAGAATTAGCACTTCCCGAGCAGAGGTGAGATTACTTTGGAGAGGTGCAGATTCCTCTCTATTAACACCCTTATTTTTGGGTTGCGTATTGTGAGAAACCATCAAGGAAGCAGAGGGATTCCCTCCCTCCCCCCCCCCCCAACTCCCAACCGAGTACTGCCCTCTTCCCACCAAACCCTTGGAACCGAGTTGAAATAATTTGTGCTGGCTCGCAGAGGGATCTTGCGCAGCGTGGTGGCTGGTAAACCCCGCTCCGTTTCATTGACACAAGCCGGCACGTGTCAGCCAAGCAGCATCTTGTGGGATTCTAGTCTAGATTTTCACTAGCTTCCAACAAGCTGCGAGGGAGCTTCAAGCTGTTTCGCTGAGCAGATGGATCTGGGCTCCGTGTTGCTAAGAGGGCTCTCGGTGTTCTCACAATCAGAGCGCCTGGCTCCTTTCTGGTGTTCCAATTACCTAGCACTTGGGAACGGGGAAGAATCCGCCTGCTTAAAAATACAGGGAAGGAAGGAAGGGACGCTTTGGTGCCCTGATCGACAAGTCCCAGCCCTGGCTATCCCCACCCTGCTATCATCAAAGTTTGTGGCAATAGCTCCCTGCACTCCCCCAAGGCTTATTACTACGCATCTCATAAATAGGTTAAATACTTAATGCGATTTTATTCGCCTAGTGCGCGGAGACTGAAGCAAAGAAGGTGGAAGGTGCTTATCAAGGAAAATAGCTCCTCTGTCTGATTTATAATAGGAAGCATTTAAATGAGGAAAGGAGGGGGTCTTGGAATTCCGGGTTGCAAACGCTCTTGCTATGATGGTACTTTGCTCATTGTCTTTTAACGCGCTGTTTAATTGGAGCTGCTTTTAGGAGGAAATTGACAACAAAAGCCCAGGGTATTTCGAGCCCCACAAACCTGGCAGATACTATCCCTAGAAGAAAATATTAACTAGGGCAAAACTTACACCGATGCTTATTTGTTGACCGTCCTCCCTTCATCAGTCCTTCCGCCCCCCACGATAAAAATACCTTAAGCCTCCAATCGATCACAAATAGTTGCACATCCGTATTGCTGAGACAGAGTCCCGGGGATGAGTGGATGGAGTCCCGGGGATGAGTCAAAGCCGCCCTAACCTACCGTCCAGAAAGAGCGTTAGGTAATTTCGCTACACTCCGCGTCTCAGATCTCTTCCCCAGTCGCGTCAGCTGAAGGGGCAGGAGCTCAGGCCCGGCCAGGTAGCCAGGAGAGCGATTCCAACGCTGCTGCAGGATACCGCTGAGCAGCCAAGCAAAGCCAGCCCGACTGTCTCCTCCCCACCAAAAAAAAAAAAAAAAATCCTCGGGAAAAAAAAACTTTTGGGGACCGCTTAGAGCTCAAGCCTGAGAGCCCAACTGCTCTGCCTTTCTCCCGCCAGGGCAGAGCTCTGGGCTGCTCCCTCTTGGCATTTTAAATAACCCTCAGTAAAGGAACATCCCTTCCCCCCTCCCAAATCGCCACCCTGGATGCACCAATGCATCCCCTCCCCCTCGCAGTAAATCCAATCACCAAACACCGAGAACGGGCCAACTTGATGCATCCAACACTGGGACAAATCGCTGCAGCCCCCGCGGTCACCCGCCCCCCCATTCTTACCCTGGCTCCGGAAGGCGCTGCTGGGAAGGAGCTGACTCCGTGGCTCTCCGCCCCATCTCAGCGCATGGTGCCGCGCGAGGCTGGTGGGGAGCTGCACTTGTAGCTGCTCTTGGTGCTGAAAGAGGCAGCGATCCCAGAGCCCGCCGCGAAGCCTCTTCCATGTGAATAACAAATACACCCACTGGCAGCAGCTATTGGTCTGTCTAACTCTCCTCCTAATCCACCTCTTATCAGGCACTCGCTGGCCGGGGGCAAAGGGAGCTTTCCCTGCTCAGGAGCTCGCTGGCTAATCCCCCGCAGTTGAGCGCCAAGCAAATCACAGCGGGGATGCGGAACAAACCAAGCCCGCTGGTGGGAAGCCCCCTGGCTGTGGCAATGAAGGCTCAGACTCGGGGACCCCGCCTCCCATGTCTTACAAGCTTACGCCTCCTTTTGCACACACTGCAGTTAATCCGCACACACCCTCTCCCAGGGCGGCGGCCCGAGACCGCCACGTTCAGGTAAACAAGTGTTTCCATCGGGCTTGATTCGCAGTCAAAGCCAATTACGGTGGAGGGGGGGAGGGTGATGAGGCGGGGGGAACATATGGGCTCCCGAGGAGCGTGGCTGCTCGCGCCAGCCCCGGGAAGAGCTGTGAAGCCAGGGAACCCTCGGGGCGGGGCTGTGATCAATAAATAATAATCAGCGGGCCAGCCAGGAGCACGTGGCCCGCGCGAGGCAACCGAACAAGTAATCGGCCGCCGGGGGCGTCGGAACAGCGCTGCTCTCCGGCTAGTTCCTCAGCAAAGTTTGCAGATAGAGGCCTTAAGTGGCTGCTCCCTTGTCTGGACCCGGAGGCTCAGGGGGTTCCCGCAGCACCAGCGTTAGCGAGGGGGGGTTGGCTCTAATGGGGCAGAGAGACACGGGAGTCCTCTCCTTGCAGCGCGCCCTCTCCCGCTCCGCTGGTGCTTATGCGCTCTGGAGGTGGCGGGCACTAGGGGGAAGCTCCAGCTGCGCTTTCCTCTCGGGATCGGATTGCACAGCTCCCTGGGGAGCTGGGCTACTCGGGAGGCGTCCGCTGGAAGCCCCATCCAGCTGGTCCCCGCGCGGCCGGGTCTGGGCCGGGCCTGCCTTGATGAACAGGCTCCATCTGGAGGCAGCTGCTGGTAACTGCACGCGCCGGAATTGCCGGGCGGAATGTGACGCAGGGAAGATCCACAGAGCCCGAGGATGCTGCCCAAGGCAGGGGTGCAGAGGCAGAGGATTGGAAAGGCGGCAGCACGGGAACTAAAGGGCGGAGCTGGGCCGGGGCAGAGCAGGGGGATATGGCAACAGGACAGGAGAGCGCAGAGCAGGGGAGGAGCACGACTCCTTTATTAAATGCCGGTGCTCACACGCCTGCTGGGAACGAGGTGCAGGGCTCCATCCCGTGGGCAGGATCTTCCAGATTGGTGCTGGGCGGGAGAGGGGAGTTTATCGAGCTGTGTATGAGGCCAGCTGATGCTGCCATCATGGGCTTTGTTGTTTGCTGCTGTTTGGCTTTGTGCAGTAGTGACCTGCCCCAGGCATGCTGGAGGGCACTGCTAGCCTTTGCTGGGACTTCTGAGCTGGTGATTGCTATCATACAGTGGTTGACAGATGTCTCCGCTGGAAACCTCATGCGCTGTTATGCTGACTCTGTTGTGCCAGGCTGTCATTGAGGGTTTGGGTATTGGCAAGTGTGTTAATCCTCTGGGGTACGTCTATACTACCACCCTAGTTCAAACTAGAGTGGTAATGTAGGCAACCGGAGTTGCAAATGAAGCCCGGGATTTGAATTTCCCGGGCTTCATTTGCATCTCGCCGGACGCCACCATTTTTAAATGTCCGCTAGTGCGGACTCTGTGATGCGCGGCTACACGCGGCACGGACTAGGTAGTTCGGACTAGGAAATAAGGAGTAACGGTAGTTCGGACTAGGAAGCCTAGTCCGAGCTACCTAGTCCGCACTAGCAGACATTTAAAAATGGCGGCGCCCAGCGAGATGCAAATGAAGCCCGGGAAATTCAAATCCCGGGCTTCATTTTCAACTCCGGTTGCCTACATTACCACCCTAGTTCGAACGAGGGTGGTAGCGTAGACATACCCTTGCTAACTAACCAGAACCGAACGTGGGACCTCAGTGCATGAGCCTTTAGTCTACACTTCAAGCTATAAAACCAGCTGCCTTTCAGCTAAGGCTGTATAGCTCTCTTGCACTCTCTCTCCTCCTCCCCCCCATGCAGTGGCACTTACAGGGAGTCACCCACATCCACTAACAATGAGAAAATCAGGGTGATTGCCTTGCTTCTTTAAGTGATGTAATGTTAGAAATCTGGCAGGCTAAACTAGCATTTCTCAGACTGGGGGTCCTGACCTCAAAGAGGATAATAAATGCTATTGTAGGGGGCTTGAAGTATTGCCACCCTTACTTCTGTGCATCTATTGGTGGCAATGCTGCACTCCAAACTAGGGCAACTGGAAAGCAATGGCTGCTGAGCGAGAGTCCCACTCTGATGGCACCAGAAGCAATCACACCAAAGCAAGGGGTGGCATGGTATGGGGGGTGTCATCCCTTTGGGGGTTGTCACAGCCTGGAATATTTTCGAAGGGGGGGGGCTCAACAAAAAAAATTGAGAACATCCTGGCCTAAACCCACCAATCTTGTCATTACATGTTCAAAATTTCCATTGCAATCAATGTCCATTTTGCCTGACAATAAGCTGTAATCTGTGTGTGAGTTATCTGTGTCTAATACAGGTCAAGCCAATTTCTGACCTCATTGATATTCTGGCCCAAATCCACAAAGACATAGGTGTTGGAACTACGGATGTTAGAGTGTAACAGACTAATGGTTTAACTGATAAGCATCATCTTATCAGTTAATGATGTCAATTACACTCAGCCAGCTTCTTAAGAGACAGCTTCACTGTGGCAGGGCAGTGAAATCTTGGGTTCCTTCTAAACTGCAGGGCAGCACAGCTTCACAGGTGATTAACCAGCCCCGCCCACTTAGTCAGCTCTGTGCATGGATCCTGGTGACCCTGCTTCCAGGGAGGCTTCAGTGTGGGCTCTTCAGTATAAAGCTTATTTAAGTTTTATACTGCAGAGCCCACAGTGTGAGATTTTCAGCAGTTACACACAGGGGCGGATATAGGGCAGGGCGAGCGGGGTGGCCGCCCTGGGCCCCGCGCTTCAAGAAGCCCCACGCATGCGCCGTGGCAAAGAGGGGCCCTGTGAAATTGTGCTGTCCCGGGCCCCGCAAAATGGTCGTCTGTCCCTGGTTACACAGTTACCTATTTAATGAACTTTTAACATCCCTAGTTGGAACAGATGTCGCCCCTATACCTAGGTGCTAGGACTGGGGATGCTGCCACAGTCCCTGGCTTGAAGTTGTTTCCATCATATCCAGGGTTTACAATTTGGTTCAATGGCTCTCAGCACTCACACTATAAAAATTGTTCCAGCCCCCTTGCCCTTATAATGTTTAGGCCAGTTGAACTCATCCAGGCTGTGAGAAGTCCCAGTTCAACTCCCCCACTGCCAGGTAAGGACAGACAGGGAAAAGAGGGGTACCTTTCATAACTGGTGTTCTTCGAGATGTTGCTCAAGTCCATTCCAAATTAGATCTGTGCATGCACAGTTTCCAGGAAGATTTTTTGAGTGATTGTTCATGTGCATTCCAAATTAGGTGATTCCCAAGCAGCTGTCCAGTAGAGGGGTCGGAGATCACCAGTCTGCAATACTGTCCTTCCAAATATGGCATCCTCCCTAGCATCCTGCCACAGTCCCTGGCTTGAAGTTGTTTCCATCATATCCAGGGATGTTGAGTGGTGTAGTGAGATGCAAACTGGAGTACTGAAGACTATGTGGCCAGTCAGCAAATATCTTAGAGAGGGACATGTGCCTGGTACAGGAGTCCTCACCAGATCGGAGCCGAGATGAATGGTTCCATCTCAGTGAATAGTTCAGAGGTGAAAGGGACCTTCTTAACATTAGAGCAGTGGTCCCCAACCTTTCAGGGTGGCCAGGCATCCGAGGGTGGAGCCGCTCACGCGCCAGGCATCTGGGGGCAGGGCCGCCCATGCGCCGCATGCCCGGGGCCGGGGCTGCCCATGCTCCACACACCCGGGGATGGCACCGTGCATGTGCCACGTGCCTGGAGCAGGGGCCACCCATGTGCCACACCCCCGGGGCCAGCACCGTGCGTGTGCCGTGCACCCAGGGCCAGCACCTCATATGTGCCACATGCCCGGGGAAGGGGCCGTCCCGGATCATTTTGCAGGCGCACATAAATACCCCAGCAGGTGCCATGGCACCCACGGGCACTGCGTTGGGGACCACTGCATTAGAGGCTTGTCCCTTGACTGTACTGGGCCTGGTACCAGCGATAGTGACAGTGGAACCCCTGGAGACTCATGGGGGGCACTGACTGTCCAGATATCAGCTCCATCAGGTCATGCGGGCAGCTTCATACATTTCAGGAGTGGATGGCATGTCCAGATCTCCCATGTGGCTCTCCCAGGATGGGGAATCTGCTTGCACCAGACTTGATGGGACTGGCAGAGGTGCCGGAGTCAATGGCACCATATGGCCAGGTTGCTTCGAAGGGTGCTGCAGCTTAGGACATGACTCTTTATGCTTTTTAGCTTTTGAAATAGAGGACCAGCCCCTTTCCTGCCTCTGTTTCTTTTTCTGCATAAGAGAATGGGATCAGTGCCGAGAGCTGACCTTCAGTGAATGGCGATATCAGGGTGCCTTGTCTGATTTCTTCTGCAGATCCAGCACATTCCGCAATGACCAAGGTGCACTGTGCACTGAGGCCACCAATTCCAGTCCCATAGCCTGTGGCACAGGATGGGGATCCAAAGATGCTTCCATTAACAGATTCTGGAGGCATAGCTCTCTGTCTCCTCTAGTTCTTGAGGTAATGGCCCTATAGATCTTACACTTGTCTGCTAAGTGGGGCATTCCCAACACTTTAGTCCGGAGTCATACGTATCACCCACGGGCATAAACTTCATATATTGTCTACTGTTTGAAGCCAGGGAGCTGAGACTACCCCACTTGGGATCTGGGGCATACCAGAAACAGAGTCTTCACTGCGGACTTAACAACCACTTAACACTTTAGAAAATTAATTATGAAGCAACTAGGGAAAGCATGCTTGCCTGAGGCAAGAGATGCTAGCTCCAACAACTGTCACTGACGATAAGAAGGAACTGAGGGAGGGGGCGGTCAGCAGGGTGCTATATACCTAGCCATACCGATGCCACTCTAAGGGTCTCCCCTGCCAACAGACAGTATCCAGCTAATGAAAATCTTCCCAGCAACAGTGCAAGCAGCATGTGCATACCTAATTTGGAATGCACACGAGCAATCACTGGAAGAAGAAACAAAAAACAGGACTATGTAGCAATTTAAAGACTAACAAGATGGTTTATTAAGTGATGAGTTTTCATGGGCCAGACCCACTTCCTCAGATCAAACTGTGGAAGAAAATTGGCACGACCATATATATCAAAGGATACAATCAAATAAATGAACACATATGAAAAGGACAAATCAAATTTCAGAACAGATGGGCGATGAGGGAGGGAGGTAAATGTTTGTGAGCTAATGATATTAGAGGTGATAATTGGGGAAGCTATCTTTGTAATGGGTAAGGTAATTAGCATCCTTGTTAAGACCTAGGTGTAAAGTGTCAAATTTAAGCACGAATGACAGTTCAGAGGATTCTCTTTCAAGTCTGGTGCTAAAATATCTTTGAAGCAAGATGCAGGTAGTTAAGTCCTTGAGACAATACCCTTTCTGGTTGAAATGGCAAGAAACTGTTTTTTCTTTGTGATCCTGTCTAATATCTGTTTTGTGTGCATTGATTCTTTGACGAAGTGTCAGACTTTTGTCCAATGTCCATAGCAGACAGACACGGTCAGCACATGATAGCATAAATTATATTTCTGGATGAGCAGGAATATGTATTCTTGATCTTTTAACTCAATTGGTTAGGTCCAATAATGGTATCAGCAGAGTGAATATGTGGACAATGCTGGCAACGGGGTTTGTTGCAAGGGAAAGTTCTAGGGTTGATATTAGACTGGTATATCCAGTGGTTGTTGGCATTTAGCGCGATTGGCGCCCCCGCCTGCATGGCCGTCAATGGAGTGACGTCATCATCGGGCGCTCCATTGAAGGCAGTGCCCTAGGCAACAGCCGAGTCGGCCTATAGTCACAGGCCGCCCCTGAGAACAGGTTACCATCAAATAATCCATTCTCTGTCACTCTTGCCCAATTTCTGGCAAATAGACGGGGAACATGACCCTTGTCCATCCTGGCTAATAGTTATTGATGGCTCTATCCTCCATGAATCTATCTAGTTCTTTTTTGAACCCTTTTATAGTGAGCTTCACAACATCTCCTGGCAAGGAGTTTGACAGGTTGACTGTGCATTGTGTGAAGAAATTACTTTTTGTTTGTTTTAAACCTGCTGCCTATTAATTTCATTTGGAGACCCCTAGTTCTTGCATTATGTGAATCAGTAAATAATACCTATTTTCTTTCTTCACACCCGTCTTGATTTTTAAATCTCTACCATTATCTCTTTTCCAAACTAAAAAGTCCAAGTCTTATTAATCTCTCCTCATATAGAAGCTGTTCTATGCTTAGAATGCGCTAAGCATTTTCCCCTTTTCTGTGCATTTTCTAATTCCAGTACATGTGGTTTTTTAGATGGAGCAACCCGCTCTGCACACAATATTCAAGATGTGGGCGTACCATGGATTTATATAGAGGAAATATAATACTTTCTGCCTCATTAGCTCTTCTTTTCCTACTATTCCCAAAATTCTGTTAGCATTTTTGACTGCTACTGCACATTAAACAGATGTTTTCAGATATCTGTCTGCAATTATTCCAAAGTCTGTCTTGAGTGTTAACAGCTAATTTAGACTCCATCGTTTTATATGTATAGATGGAATTATATTTTCTAATGTGCATAACTATGCATTTATCAGCATTAAATATCATTTGCCATTTTGTTGTCCACTTGTGAGATCCCTTTGTAACTCTTTGTAGTCTGTTTTGGAACTCATTATTTTGAGTAGTTTTACATCCCCTGCTAATTTTGCCATCACACTGTTTATCCCTTTTTTTCAATTAATGATCATAGTACAGACTAGTGAGGGGACACCACTGTTTACTCCTCTTCATTCTGAAAACTAGTCTTTTATTCCTACCTTTTATTTGCAGTCTTTTAATCAGTTACTGATCCATGAGAAGACCTTCCCTCTTATCCCATAACAGCTTACTTTGCTTAAGAGCCTTTGGTGAGGGACTTTGTCAAAGGCTTTCTTAAAAATCTAAGTGTACTATATCCATTGGATCCCTTTGTACACATGCTTGTTGAGCCGTTCAAATAACTCTAGTAGCTGGGAAAATTGCAACAGGAGCAACCAAGGCCTGGTCTATATCTAAAATATAGGTCAACTTAATTACTTTGCTCAGGAGTGTGAAAAATTCGCACTCTGTGAGACATAGTTAAACTGAACTAATCCCTGGGGGGTACATCTACACAGCAGAGTTAGAGTCAAATTAAACTACATCAATTGCATATTTTAAGTTGAAATAGCTTAACTTGGCTTTTGGCGTTGTCTATGCAGCAGGAAGTCGAAGGAAGAACACTCTTTCTTCGACTTCCCTTACTCATAAACTGATGGTTACTAAGAGTAAGAGGTCCTCCAGCTCACCATTATTTGGAAATAATGGCTTGTAGTGTAGACACGCTCTTTGTGATTTTGGAATAATATCAGTTAATCTGAAATAATGCTGCTGTATAGACAGACTGGTATAGACACTGCTAGGTGGACAGAAGAATTTTACCATCTACCTAGCTACCCCCTCTCAAGATGGTGGATTTCCCACATTGATGGAAAGCCCCTTCTTTTGCACTAGAAAGTGTCTACACTATAGCATTGTCATTGAAGCACATATAGTGTAGGTATACTATATACAGCAACCATCTTAGACTAGCTTATAAGACAAGCCTGGAATATAGGATACACATTTGAGACAGAGGAGATCTGAATTTCTATCCAAACTGCACAACAGGGATTCAAACCTGGGTCTCGCACATCCCAGGCAAGTGCCCTAATCACAGGATTCAAATGCTGATGTATACTGGAATATATCCATGCCAGAATCCCTGGGTTTTGCTTTTTGTTTTAAATGTGCATCACTAGAGTCAGACTTTCTGTCTTGAGAACTGTGACAGAACTTGATGCATTTTCTTGCGACAGAAGTGAGGATTTTAAACATATGCCTCTCCATATGGTTGAAATCTGAAGGAATGACCCCTCCAGAGGTAGAATACAGTGGGATCGTATGAATTCGAGTGAAAGACTCAACGTTTATTGATCAAATCTGTTCTTTCCAGAAAAAAGAGTGTGTTTATGGATCAAACCTGTTCTTCACAGAAAATGGGAGTGTCAAACCAGCCAACTCTTCCCAACATAAGCCAGAACACTGCACTGTAATTTCATTAGTAATTATCGATGTTAAAATAAGAATAAATAAGAGCCAGATTTTGATGCTCTTGTTTCTTTTAAATACCGCCTTCCTCTGCAGAAGTCCTATTGAAATAAAGTTGTATTGCAGAGGTTCTCAACCTTGAGTCTATGGCCCTCTGGGGGACCATGAGCAAGTTTCAGGGGGGCTACTAAAATAATCTAGAGACTAGGCCAATGTTAGATTCCCTACAGCCCAGAGCAGGAAAGCCAAAGCCTGAGCACTGCCTCCTGGACTTGAAGCCAAAGTCTGAACAACTTTGATCTGTGGCCCTCATCCTTTGGTTTAGGGCCCTGCGCAGTTGTTCAGCTTGCTACCCCCAATGCCAGCCGTGCCTTTTAATCTACTGCATATGCAGGAAAACAGTTGTTATGACACAGATAGACCATGGAATTTTTATAGCACAATGCAGGGGACCCAGAAAGTAAAAGGTTGAGAACTCCTCTAGCATAGGGTGCTGTTCAGTAAAAGAATCCAGCCCTTGTTAAGTACATATTATACCTATTTCACAGTTCAGTCCAACTTCCTCTAGGAGGGTGCCAATGTAGTTTTAGTATGCCAGTTTAATAACTTCTCTGTGTCTGAAACAACTTCCGTAGCTCTGCAAAAGTTTCCCACTTTGTTTTTATGGTAGTGAAAAAAACAAATCATGTTGACATATTGATTGCTCACCCCTGAGCCCATCACAAAATGGTATAAAACTAGAGAGAGTGTTTCACTCCCCATTAAAATGCAGCCATCTTTGAGGCTAGGCACAACCATTTATAAATCAGAGCATAATGGCATGTGACTTTTTTCTTACATGTAGAGTCTAATCTTCTCTTTTAAATGGCATCACATGGGCAGTATTCCAGTCCCTGCCCAAAAGAAAGTCACTGACACTGTACATTGCTGCCCTTACTGGTTTCCTCAGCTAACATGCACTCAGCTAACATGCACTGGACACTTGACCCTCCCAGCAAATGCTACCCCGAGTCACTGTTCCTCAGTGGTTCCAGCTGCCACTTAGAATATGGCCTGAGTGTGGCTTACTTCCCACTGAGATTAGGGGTATGATTTGGCCTGTAAGGGCATGAAGCTACCTAATATTCAAGCCTTGCATTCCTGTAAGTCATGTATATAGTAGAATTTATCAGAAGATTGTTTGCTACACTAAGTGCACAAAATGCCATGTTCTTTCAAAATGGAAAGTGTACTTATCTCAGTGTGAAATAAACTAGGTTCTACTTTTATTACTGCCTATTCAATGGCAAGAAATCTAACATAAATCTGTCAAGTACAGTTCGATGCACTACACTGCAAAACCAAACATCACTTTTCATGGCTTAGGTGGGCGAGGTAATATCTTTTATTGGAGCAACTTACTGTAAGCTCAAAAGCTTGTCTCGCTCACCAACCAAAGCTGGTCCAATAAGAGATATTACCTCACTCACCTTGTCTCTCTAATATCCTTGGACTAACACAGATACAAAACCACTGTGTCTTTGTGGATTTTCACACAAGCAGTAGAATTGTAACTTCAGGTATCATTCACACTCAGGAATTCAGATTCCACTTAATGCAATAAAATACTGACTGTGATTTTTAGTTAAACAGTACACATCTCAGTCACTTTAGATCACAACTGTATTCAGGTGTGAATCTCTCTCAGATTTTTAGATCTGGTCTACAATAGGAAATTAGGTCTGTACATCTACATTGCTGAGGAGTGTGAAAAATCCACATCCCTGAGTGACACAGTTAAATCAAACTAATCCAAGTCTAGACACAGCACTAGGTCAATGGGAGAATTTTCCTGTCAACCTAACTACCACCTAACAGGGAGGAAGAATACCTATTCAGACAGAAGAGTCCCTCTCATTGGCATAGCTAGCGTGTTCAATAAATCACTTTAGTTGTGTGATCGGAATGTTTTAAGTGTACACAATCTCTTCGGCTACGTCTAGACTGCAGGCTTTTTGCGCAAGAAACTTTTTTCGGAAGAGATCTTCCAAAAATACTTCTTGCACAAGAACATGCATCGAAAAAGTGATGTGCTTTTGTGAAAGAGAATGTCCAGACTCATTGGATGCTTTCTCTCATAAAAGGCCACCCAGAACCACTTCAGCCAGAGCTTTAGGTCACCAGTTGCTTCCGAGTGCTGCTGCCGGAGACTTGCAGAGACATATGCTTAAAGGGACGCCCTGGGACAGCCGTTTCTCTGCTTCTGCTGCATGCCTGCTACCTCTTCGAGGGACAGCAAAGCTCTTGCAGTGCCTGCTGTGGTTGCCTGGCTTTTTTGGATGTCACAGCTTTTCTCTTGGTGCCATGGAGCCGGAGCTGCCCCTGGGCATGCAATGGCCCCACACGGCCATGCTGAAGTTTTTGCAGTACTTTGTGTTGGCTGCCTTCCTGGTCCTGCAGGATTTGGACCCCAACATCATTCTGGAGACACTCTCCCTGGCTGTGGCTGCTCCATTCTAGCAACCACACCCCACAATGGAGATGTGTTTTTGGAGGCTTGACACCAGTTCGGACTGGTGGGACCTGCTGGTCATGGAGCAGTGGGACGACCAGCAGTGGCTCCAAAACTTCTGCATGTGAAAGGCCACTTTTTGGAGCTATGTGCCTGGCTTGCCTCTGCCCTCCGAAGACGTGACACCCACCTGTGGCCCACCATCCCCCTGGAAAAGCGGGTCACAATTGCCATATGGAAGCTTGCCGCCCTGGTCAGCTACTGGTCGGTGGGCAACCAGTTCAGCGTGGGAAGTCCACTGTCACGAAAGGCACTCTGGGGCTGCAGTCCCTGGGGGGGGGAGTGTTGCATAAGGCAGACCCTCGGGAAAGGGAAGTTGGGGGCTGTAGGGAGTGGAGTGGGGGAGAAGCCCCATCCCTGGGGGCTTGTGCCATCTTGCCCTCACACAGCCCTGCTGCTGGGGGGGCACCTCATAGCGGGTGCTCTTGGGGTGTTTTGGGTGGGGAAAGTAGGGGAGCAGGCTCAGGCACCCCCTTTCTCATTCTCTGTGTTGTGTGTTTCTTTGTCTCCTTGTGCAGGTGGTGAGGGCCATCACCTCCCCCCCTGTTGTGGTGGGTCGTCCCTCTCAGAGACTTGGATGTGACCCTGGCCAGATTTGCTGCCTTGGGGTTCCCCAGCTGCAGGGGAGCCTTTGATGGGACACACATCCCCATCCGAGCACCGGACCATCAAGCGGCCCAATATATAAACCAAAAGGGCTACTTTTCCGTTGTCCTGCAGGCCCTTGTTGACCATCAGGGACAATTTACGGACATTTCTGTAGGGTAGTTGGTCAGGGCATACGATGCCTGAGTATTCTGAAACTCAAGCCTGTACTGCAAGCTGGATGAAAGCACATTTTTCCCCTGCTGGGACTTTGCTGTCAGGGATGTGTACATGTCTCTGTGCATAGTGGGGGATGCGGCATACCCCCTCCTGCCATGGCTCATGAAGCCATACACCAGCCACCTGGATCCCAGTAGGACCTTTTTAATGCCCACCTGAACCGAGCCAGGATCCAGGTGGAATGTGCCTTTGGCTACCTCAAAGCATGTTTCCGCTGCCTCCTTACCCTCCTGGACATAGAGGAGCACAACATCTCTGAGGTGGTGGCAGCATGTTGCATCCTCCACAGTGTTGTGGAGTGGAAGCGGGAGGCCTTCCTCCCGGGATGGGGGGTAGATACCAGCTGCGAAGGCCATGCATTTGAGCAGCCCCGGACAGCTTGTCATCTGCCAGGCCCATCAGGCTGGGGTGCGCATCCCGGAGGCCATGAGGGAGAGGTTCTCTCAAGGACCCCAGTAACTCTGCCCAGGGCCTCCACAACAGGGACCTCTGCCTTCCTGCTCTATCCCTTCCCCAACACAACCCCTACCTTCTCCCTTTCCCTGACCTCCGAATAAACACACCTGTTTGGTTTTACAAAACATGAACTCTGTTTTAATTAAACAATACGGGGGAGGGGGGGAAGTCTCTCCTAGGGGTTGAAGTCTTTTGTCACGAAAACTGAGCATTCATTTTTTCTGACAAAAATCCCATTGTAGTGTATATTCTCTGACAGTGTTGTTGCCAAAAGGCAGGTTTTGATGTAGTGTAGACAAAACCTTAGCCTTTAAGCTGCCACAGGACTCCTAATTTTTTTTAATTAGTGCTGAGGCATCTGTATGTCTGGAAACTAGAGGGGGGGGGGGTTAAGAAGGAAAAATTATTTCTTGCAACAATGCCAAATATCAGACCAGACCACATATGTCCCACCACAAACAAAGGAAAGACATTCCTGCAGATATGCAGTGGAGAGCCTCAGATACCTTCACTCCTTCAGACTTCATACTCAACTGAGGGTATGTCTACAGTTCCGGAAAAACTACACTTACACCCATACTGCTATTGTGTTCTTTCGACAGAAAGTCAAAAGAACGGAGGGGTTTTTCCGACAGTGGTAAACCTGCTCAGTTTCTACGAGAAAGAAGCCTTTTTCCAAAAAGCTTTTTTGGAACAAAGCATGCTTGGACATGGAAGAGAGTATTTTTTCGAAAGAAGAGGCTTCCAAGAAAAGGCATAGGTGCCCTGGTAGCCACTCTGTCCACAGTAATCACAACTGAAATGTAAAATAGCATCCAATCAATGTGGATGCTATTTTTCGAAAAAGCATATCACTTTTTTGTTGCGCTTTTTCAGTGTAGATGCTCCTTTTTGAAAAAAGGTTTTCTGGAAGATCTCGTTCGAAAAAGCTTTTTCCGAAAGAAGCTTGCAGTCTAGACGTAGCCTGAGTGTCATCATGAGACCACTAGAAGACATCTACCAGGGAGCAGAGGTCACCACATTGGCATAAGCCAACTGGCATTGTCCTTTTCTCTAGGCTATATCTAGACTGCAAGCTTCTTTTGGAAGAAGCTTTTCTGGAAGAGATCTTCCAAAAAAGCTTATTTCAAAAGAGTGTCCACACAGCAAAAATGCAATGAAAAAGTGATGTGTTTTTTTGAAAGATAGTGTCCACACTGATTGGATGCTATCTTGGATTTAAATTGTGATGAGCACCTATGTTACTTCCTGGAGGCCTCTTCTTTCCAAGGAACTCCCTCTTCTGCATCCACACACGCCTTTTTTCTAAAAAGGTTTTTTGGAAAAAGGCTTCTTCCTCGTAGAAAGAGGTTTACCACCGTTGGAAAAATCCCTCCATTCTTTCGACTTTCTGTCGAAAGAACACAATAGCAGTGTGGATGCAAGTATAGTTTTTCTGGAAAAATGTCAGTTTTTCCAGAAAATAGTACAGTGTAAACATACCCTCTTTTTATATGATCTCTTGTTTCTTTTACATTCACCCAAATACAACTTTATAATATTTGTGTCTAAAGCCAATATTTAATCATTTCATCTAAGAGCAATAGGATTAGCTATTGAAAGAGAAAAAATCTTTGATTTTTTTTTATAAGTGTACAGACTGACCCCAGTTGTAACTGACTAGTCCAGACTGACCAGAAGCTACAGCAAAAAACTAGTCTTCCTATGGCCCCAAATTACTTGCAAAACAAAAGTATTTGCTAGATACCTCAAATCATGAACTGAATAGAGACACTAGATTTATGGTTTATCACAACACTTTGTGACCACTAATACCCCCCCACACACACACCATTCACTTTCCCCCAATTTTTTCCCTTCCTTATTTCACTCTATGACTGTAGAGGTGTTAACAGGCCACTGAAATAGTCCCCTTGAAATATGAAGAGCTCTGTGTAAGCTTGAAAACTTCTCTCACCAGCAGAAACTGCTCCAATCAAAGAACAGATTGAAAAGTTTGTAAAGCCAATGTTAAAAATATTTGCATAGTATACAGGTTAAAGAAAAGGGGATTCTGTACATTTGGGAGTCATGTTTGGATTATCTACAGACCAAAGTTTTGCTTAAAAAGTCATGATACATATAGTACACAATCAGCATCCCAAATTTAGGAACATAAATTTAACAATACAGTTTATATATTTTAATAAAATGTTTAGATACATCACTCATAAGAAGTTTTATGGAGAGTTGGTTGTGGGAAGCACATAAATTGATGAGTGGAGATTGTCCCTCAGTCAGTCAGAATTTAGGGCAGGTTACCTCATCCACTTGTCTCTCTTGTAAAACAAATGGCTCTTTCTTGCCTTCAGGTGAACAAGTCTCACTTATTCCTTAAAACTATAGAGCCAGTGACTTTCACAGCCTTACTTGTAAAGCTCAAAATCCCCTTTCTTAAGAGAATAATCATCTCCAAACCTCACTTAGGCCCATTCCCAGCCTCCACAGTCTCTACAACGAAGGCAAATAATTTTTAGACTAACTTTTTTCTCCCTTGGGGGTCTCCTGCTCAGGGATAACATTTTAAAATCTATTTCTAGCCAGATAGAAGGGTCTAGATAAAGTATCCTCCCCCTTAATTCTTGTCTGATCTTCAAGAGAAAGGGAGAGCCATGTATCAGATTAAACTTATTTTCTTCAAACAAATTATATTGTTTCTCCTGTGTAATTTCTACACACAAAGAAGGTATCTAGCCCAGTAGGGCACAGGACTGGTACGCAAGACTTGCTCTCCATTCCCGGCTCTGTTACTGACTAGCTGCTGGGTGACCTTGGGCAAATCATTTTCTCTCTCTGTGCTTCAATTCCTCATCTGAAAAATGGAGATGCCTTATCCCCTCTGCAGATCTCTTTGAGATCTATGGATGAAGAATGCTATAAGAGAGCTATGTACTATTACTACTGAAGGGCTAGCATGAATACAATCCTATCTTAATCCTTCTTTATTCCAGTCATGGGACACACACTTCACGTATTCATTGTCATTCTTGACATTTACTGTTAATTTAAAAATGTGTCTACACAAGCGTGGCCCCCTTCCCTCAGTGGTCTGATCTTTCACTACCTTGTTTTACCTTGGACTTGGTGAGAGCAGGAGCAGGCCCATAATGAGGCAAGACTCAGCTCAGGGCCACAAAATTGTTCCCTGTTCGAGTATGCTCTGTAGCCACAAAACACTTTGATTACTCTCATTTGTAACAATCTCACAAATTCATTAAGCTGATTGTTTTGTACTTAAACTTTGCTTTAAATACAAAACAATCAATGGCCAATTGTAATAAATTGCTGCAATACAGGTATTTTTTCTTCTGACAAATTCACCAAGGACATTTAAAAGCCACTCAGTCTTGTGGTTGGTATTAGGGCTAATGATTCTTGCCTTATTGTGTTTTGTTGCTTAACTGTTGTCTAAAAATGGTAATCACCAATAGTGTAATTAAAGACAGACTCTACAGCAGGAACTCTTCAGTGGTGGAAACATTAACAATTCTTAACTATTACTTCATCTGTCATCTTAACATTTTATGGCTGAAGGTTGATATGTTGCTGTTTGATATGAACTCTGTCTACTACTGCAGTACATTAGATTTATATTTTTTCAATGCACTTTAGCATTCAAAATTATATTTAGCTAGGAAACAAAGAAAGCCCCTTGGGCAAAGTCTTCATTAACATGCTAACAGAAATAGCTCCAAGTCAGTCATCCACTCAAACCCAAAAAGGGAGACCGAGGATCCTTTAAAAAACCTGGCAATTTTGTACCCATTTGAAAGGTTTCCTCCCTTAAATGGGTTGAGAGAGTTCTTTTGAAATGTCTGAAAGATTTTTTAATACATAGAAATATGCAAACTTCTAATCCATATAGGCTACATCTACACTGCAGGCTTCTTGCGCAAGAATGGCTGTTCCTGTGCAAAAACTTGCAGAGCATCTACACTGCGTGCATGTTCTTGTGCAAATAAATTTACAGTAAAGCGTCGGAACAGAGGGCTTCTTGCATAAGAGTTATTCCTCTCCCCATGAGGAATAAGCCCTCTTACACAAGAGCTCTTGCTCAAGAAGGCAGTGTGGACAGGTAACAGGCTAAAATGGCCATCAGAGCTTTCTTATGCAAGAGAGCATCCACACTGCCATGCATGCTCTTCCGCAAAAGCACATCTCTTGTGCAAAAGCACATGGCAGTGTGGACACGCTCTTGCGCAAGACTTTTTGTGCAAGAATTCTTGCACAAAACAGTACTTGCACAAGAATCCTGCAGTGTAGACATAGCCCTCGTGTATCTGAAGCAAAAGTATAGTCAACCTAATCAAATGCGTCATAAGCTTAACCTACAATTTTACTTGCACAGTGTTATCTGGACTAAATGATTAGAGGTGAGTCACATTTTGAACAAGTATTTTATGAAAAGCATTCTATTTTCCAGCATTGACATTTTTAATGAAAATTTAATTAATATATTTCATTTATTTTTTACTCTTTTATGAAATGAGAAGAGATCCAAGTACCATGCAGTGGATTAGATCTGGTTACAAATAATATATCTAACCATGAGGGGAAATCAGCAATCACTCAGTTGATTAAATAATTGATTTGTGTGTCCTTTATTCTTGCCCTTCAGAAAAAATATTCATCACAATATCATCTCACCATAAGGAGTAATTGTAGCAGGGTCTCCTTCAAAACCCCCATTTGTATCTATCACCTCACACTCCAAATCAGGGGTGAAAGGCCTCACTGCATCAATCTCTACGTGACACACATTTTGAAGATTATCAGTGCTACACAAAGGACTAGAGAGTAGAGCAAGAAACATGTTTGAAATGCAAGTTTAAACTCTAGAGCACAAATGGGTAGCCTCTTCTTACAGTCCCCCTCCATCATCCCTGAAAAACAATTAACAGAAGTGCCATAAGCCAGCCTAGTGTGAGTCTTGCTGAGGGGGAAGAAGATACTGAAACACAATCATTGGGGATGCCTCTAGTGCTTTGTCCTGAAACCTTGTACTAGTTTATGGGTTCTCAAACTGGAGGAAAGCAAGGAACTTCTAGAAGCAGTGCTGAATAATGGGCCAGCATAAGCATGTAATAATGACACTTCCTAAGTTTCCTACTTCCTGCCCAGTACAGTTGGCTGAAAACCAATCTGAGGGATGACTGAGAAGGGAAGAATTCTGCATTTTTCCCCTTTTTTGGTCAACACTTCGTAATTAAAGGTTTGACCACTACCTACACTCCAACCACTTAACCAATAGACTCCTGGACTGAGGGGCATAGACTATAGCGTGAAGATATGTTTTCCCTTTCCCTCCCATGACAAGGTTCATTATTGCAAATAGGGAACCCAATCCTTCCCTTTACTCCAGGCTTCATACACAAGAGCAGTCATCTGCTCTGGCTTCCCTCTACTACTTCTCACTTTATTTCAGTAATCCCTCCTACCCCAATTCTGTCACAGACCTCTTTCTTCAGCTCAGTCACATGCCTACCACAGGTCCTCCTCAAACCCTGACCCCTCTCATGCTCTGACATCTTCCAACAGTCTGCTAGTCCCCTCCACATCCCCTCCACACGCACTCAGAGCACAGGCAACTTCCCCAGCAGGTGTGTGCTCATGTCCAGGCGCATGCTCTTGCTCAATCAGGTGCCATCTCTTTTAACTGAAAGTGCTCTCAGATGTTGGTTTTAAGAGGGCTGATGTGCTGTCAGGGTCCCTAAAAGGAGGTAATGAAATAATGCAGCTTGCCAATTACACAGTAGAGTATAAATGTGGGAAAGAAGGATTACTAGCCCTGAGCCAGTAAGAAGCTTTGTGTACGCAGCCCTATGCAAATGCACGTTGCTCACTGCAGCTCAGTAGTATGGCTGAACATCTAAATTGCCATGTCACTTAGACTAATGCAGAAATGAACACATGCCCTGCAATTAAAACAAAACTGGTTCCATTTTTATACCCCACTTGGCACATTATTTAACCTGCTTATTTCCTGTATGAATGACAGCATACATTATAGTGATACGGAAAGAGTGATTCACATGGATATTATCAGATTTCTTGTCAGAAATACATTTATTAGTAAGACTTATAAAAATAACTTCTTTGAATTAGCAAGTGGATTGACGCCTCCAAGAATGGTCAGAAACATCCAAAGCAGTTTCAGGCTGACATTGTGGTAGGAGTGCTAGCAAGACACTGGAAAGACAGGCTTCAATCCCCTGTTCCTCTACCTCATGTGACCTCAGGCAAGTGATACAGAAAATGGGGGAGTTACCTAGCTGCTGGGAGTTACCTAGCTCACAGAGCTGCTGAGAGACACTATACTATGGAAATGAGACCCATAGAAATATTGAAGAAAGGTGTCTGATAAAATGGATAGTCATGTTCTAGTAATGTTTATACAATCAGTCAATTATCATAGTCCACTTGGCCAGAAGACATGGTCAGTATCTATAGACAGAGCACTACCAAAGCAGAAAAAAGAAAAATATTCACTCTCATTGACATTTAGATTGTATCTACAGATCCCCTTTGAAGTAAACAAATACTTACATTAAACTGCAACCTCGAATCCTGTGCCTTCATACATATACACTTGTGGGTAACAAGCCAAGGCCCTTGTTTGGCAGCCAGCTGGAGCCACGTGCCCAGGGTGGCATGGCACATGCACAGGTTGCTGTGTGCTCCATGGTCAGCAAGGCCCATATGAATGGTCCCTGGTATCCCTCTCCCTCCAACCCTCACCGCCCCACATAAGGGGACAGTGATGGCACTTATATGTCGAGGCCTCCCCAGCCTCAGATGACACTGGCGACAGGTTTGCTGGGATGGCTCGGAGGTCCTGGGTGCAGGGCATGCTCCCTCCAGGCTCCTGCAGTTCCTGGCCGTCCTCCTCTTCTTCCTCCTCCGTGTCATGGGCAGGGCCCTCTGCCCCAGGGTCAATGACCACCTGGGGGGCACACACCATCTGACCCCCCCCCCCAGGATGCGGTCCAGGGCATCATAATAGGGGCAGGGGTCTGGGTCAGCCCCTGGTTGGGAGCTGCCTCCTGAGGCCCTGGCATAGGCCTGCTGCAGCTCTTTTATTTTCATGTTCACCTGCTCCTGGGTGCGCAGGTTGCCTTTGGTGGCCAGGCTGTCAGCCATCCGCCTGTAGATGGCCACATTCCTGTGTCTAGTGTGGAGATCGTGGACATTGGAGGCCTCACCCCAAACCAAAATGAGGTCCACAATCTCCTCATTAGACCAGGAAGGCGCCCGCCTTTTGCGGCCCCTTTCAGGCTCCTGGGAGCTTCATGCCTGCTCCTGGGGAGTGGTAGAGGGCTGAGTGCCCCTGGGTTGCTGGCTTATGCTGGGCCAGATGCACGGATTGCTGGCTCTGTGCTGGTAGGCTTGCAGCTGGCACAGGCACTGTAGCCAAAGTCTACCCCTTTAAGGGCTCCGGGGCTGGGGGGAGAGGAGCAGAAGTTTTCCTGGTTGTGCCCAGAGTGGCCACCAGGGTACCCTGAGAAGGGCTGGAGGCCCCCTATTTCGAAATAAGCATCTACACAGCACTTGATTCAAAATAGCTATTTTGAATTTGGCATTATTCTTCATGGAATGAGGTTTACCAAATTTGAAATAAGTGCTCTGCTATTTTGATTTAATTTCGAAATAGCGGTTTGGCTGTGTAGATGCTAGGGAAGTTATTTCGAAAATAACTGTGTAGACATACCCCGAGTCTTTGCCAGACAAAAAGCTATCAACCTAATTTTCTTTAAATCTTCTAGGCTCTTCCCTTTATCTTAGCAGTGGGCAATCATTTTTGACGAAGGGCCACTCCAAGCTTTTGATAAGTGGTCAAGAGCCACTCTTTCCTATGGAGTGGGTGGAGAGTCTGGAATGGAGGTTGGGTGCAGAAGGGGCTTGGGGTAAGGGACTGGGATGCAGGAGAGGATGTGAGGTCTGAGAGGAAGTTTGGGTAAAGGAGGGGATTGTAACATGGAGCAGGGGATTGGGGTGCAGGGTCTGAGAGGGAGCATGGGTGCAGGAGAGCAATCTGGCCTCGGGGAGGGATGTAAGTAGGGGTGCAGGGTATGAAAGGGAGCTGCAATCTGGATGTTATTCTAGCCAATGGGAGCTGATGATTGTGTTGCGGGCAGGGGTAACACGTGAAGTCTCCTTCTCCCACAAGAGGCACGCAGCACCTAGAGGCACATGACCCCAGCTGCTGGTCACTTTGAGCAGCTGGGGACTACAGCAGGCAGGGAGCCTGCCTGAGGGTCCCAGCGGGATATAGGCCTGAACCAAAGGTTTGGCTGGTCAGATCCAGCCTATGGGCCATATTTTGCCCATCCCTGCTTTATCTGGAGGTGATAAATTGGATTACCTTCTAGCAGCCCAATGCTGCCTTATTTCAGTGTGACTGGTTTGGGATGTGTGAGGATGTCAGCATGCATTTCCCAGCTTATGGCTGCCCTTGATACTTAGCAAAAGGCTTTAGCTTAAGAACAGGGCCTCAGATTATCATATATAGATAGACTTGTGATTTTGTTTCTTTGTTTTTATACCTCTATAACTGGCTGAATTCTTAACATATTGGCTTTTATAGGCAGGCCTGAGTCTCTATATGCTCACACTGTTCATATCCATAGGTTCTAGGATTTAAAACTATAATCACGGTCACCATAATATTATACCTTCTTCATTCAATAGACACACAGGTGTCTTGGGGAATGCGGTAACATAACTACTTCAGCTAGTAGAACAAATACATTGTTAATTTAAAAAAATGAATTAAGTAGAACACCCAAATTATGCAGGAGATATGGCAAATTCCAAAGCATTTGTTAGAGCTTGATCACTGGGAGGCCTCAAGTTCCATCTCAACACAAAACCTCCACCTAAATTTGACTCACTAACCCCAATTTGTCTTGGCAGCTAGGACTCTTATTGATGGAACATGAGGCCCTGGACATGGTCTACTGAGAACTGCTCTGGTCAGCCAAAGTCAGTTCTGATAGGTCTGCCTCCACCCAAAGAACTTTTCTCTGGTCCACCACTGCCAGCTTACTTCAGTCTGTCACTGTCCAATAAAAGATGCCACCTTACCCATCTATTGTCCAGTCAAACAGCTGTCCAAGAGGACTCCGACTCTTCTTGAAGGTTTGGAAAGATGTCAGCCTTCTGGGGGCCTGTGATTGGACTTACCTTCCCAGGTGTGGGGCATGACAAATTGAATTATTTCCCTTGACTTGCAGGTGATGGTGGTTATGTCTACACTACCCCACTAGTTCGAACTAGCGGGGTAATGTAGGCATACTGCACTTGCAAATGAAGCCCGGGATTTGAATTTCCCGGGCTTCATTTGCATAAGCGGGGAGCCGCCATTTTTAAATCCCCGGTGGTTCAAACCCCATGCAGCGCGGCTACACGGGGCTCGAACTAGCTAGTTCGGACTAGGTTCCTATTACGAACTACCGTTACTCCTAATGAAACGAGGTGTACCGGTAGTTCGGAATAGGAATCCTAGTCCAAACTACCTAGTTCGAGCCCCGTGTAGCCGCGCTGCACGGGGTTCGAACCAGCGGGGATTTAAAAATGGCGGCTCCCCGCTTATGCAAATGAAGCCCGGGAAATTCAAATCCCGGGCTTCATTTGCAAGTGCGGTATGCCTACATTACCCTCCTAGTTCGAACTAGGAGGGTAGTGTAGACGTACCCGGAGTGATTAATTGCTTTCTGGACAGAAAAGGCACCTTATAAGTAGACTGTGGAAGGTGAGCTGTGGAGAGAAGAGGAAATCCCCCTTGAGATAGGCAGAGATTGAGGCTCTGGCTGCTATCTCTGCCATAATGGAGGTGGCCAAGAGCCACCACCTTTTTAAATGGCCGGGCCCTGGGACTTTTGCCTCTCTCTCCCATCCATGGCCCTGGTTGCTGACATCTATACTTCTTCAATCTCTGGACATCATATGGATCTTGACTGCCTAGGAAAGCGTATTGTGGAAAGAGATCTGGAGGTGATCGTGGGTCACAAGCATATGAGTCAAGATACTGTTGCAAAAAAAGTGAACATCATTCTGGGATGTATTAGCAGGAATGTTATAAGCAATACATGAGAAGTAATTCTTCCTTTCTACTATGCACTGATTCAGCCTCAAGTGGAGTATTGTGTCCAGTTCTGGGCAGCACATTTTAGTAAAGACGTGGACAAATTGAAAAAAGTTTAATGAAAAGCAACAAAAATAAAGATCTAGAAAATATGACCTATGAGGAAAGATTAAACAAGCCCATTTTTTTCAATATGGAAAAGGAGAAGATAGAGGAGAAATAATAACCATTTTCAAGTCCAGAAAAGTTTGTTACAAGGAGAAGGGAGAAAAAAATGTTCTTTACTTCTGAGGATAGACAAGAAGCAATGGATTTAAGTTTAAATCAAGGGAGATTTAGGTTGAACATTAGGAAAAGCTACCTAACTGTCAGAGAGGTTAAGCACTAAAATAAATTGCCTAGAGACGTTGTGGAATCTCTATCACTGGAGATGTTTAAGAGCAGGATAAACAAAGACGGTCAGCGATAGTGTAGTATAATACTTAGTCCTGCCATGAGTTCAGGGAACTACACTAGATGATCTTCCAAGGCCCCTTCCTGCCCTACGATTCTGATTTTATATACGTACCAGTTATTTATGTCCTCCCCTTAGCTCAAACTTATCAATTCAGGGTTTTCCCACTTAACTAGTCCAAAAACACTGTCTCAGCACACAGCCTGTCACACTGTTGTTTACCATTCAACCTTTCACTCAAATCAAGCTGCCTGTCAGACCCTTGTTTACAGTTTAATTTTGTGCTCACATCAAACTATATGCAAGTTTACTCGTGCCAAGTTCTGTGCCTACATGGTGGGACCTGGACAGGGGAGGCGATCCAAGGAGAGACTGCAGAGGCGGCAGGATTTCCCACTACACACACACACACACACTCCCCACGAGGAGAGTAGGCTTCTATGGGAAGAGGCCATGAGTTAGTTGAAGTAGAAACAGAAGACTTCAGTGTAACCCTTCTGCCAGCTGGAGCCAAAATCAGCCAGGGCCAGGTTTAACATCTAGGGGTTCCTCTCCATTCATCAAACACAGAACAGTCTAGAGCCCCCACCCAATAACCTGAGAAATTGACACTCCACCCCTGACAGGCAATGCTTCCTCACTGGCAAGCATAGAGTCTGAGTATAGAAAAGAAACGTTTTTATTAAAAGGGAAGAGAAATAACTTGGCAATAATTTGGGAAAACACCACATGGTTCATAAACAAAAACCACGAGTAAAAGTCCTACCCCAAGTGGGTTGGGCAGTGTCCTTTTCCTCTCAGGTGCTTAACTCCAGCAATCTAAATGTCCCTTTCATGTGTTCAAACCCTTCTCTGTACCCCATTCACAGTTGCTGCCCTTGGTCAGAGCAGACCCAGAGTTCAAAGGTGCATCTGCAGAGTTCACCTCCCATCCTGAATGGGGGGGGAGAGAAAGAAGCATCTTACTCACTTTGCTGATCACTTGCCATCCAACTGCACTCTGCTGTCTGGCGCCACCTTGCTGGATACTCATTGCACCTCTGGGCCACCACGCCAGCTGCACTAGCTGCTACAGAGATCAGGGACAGCCAAGAAAATCACAGAATCTGTGACGTCTGTGACCTCCAACAAACTCATAGCCTTATTCCTGATACCTCAAAGGAGATTTGAAACTTACATAACTTGGCTGGAAAGCGGAGCCACAGAAGACCCAGAACCAGCTGCAGATAGGTTTGCACAAGGTGCCAGAGCTGAACATACCACTGATGCATAGATGCAAAAGGAGTGCTCCAAGGGCTGTTCCCTTTCAAAGTCCCCATAAAGCTGAGTGGTAATCTCTGTTGAGCTTTAACATTCACATAGGGAAGTTTATTGTTTCTGTATGTTTTCTCTATAATGTATTTTACTTGGAATATAAGTGTGCTTGCTTAGCATGTGTTATGTTGTAACTGGTAATTGCTGGCAATACACTAGTCATAGCCCTTAGAGCAAAAGCAAACACAGGTGCTGGTCTTTTAGGTCAACTGGCTAGGTGGGTGTGATGAGGCGCCTCAGTCCCACACCTTAAATTCCCTGGCACCTGCCATGTACAGGGCGCGGCGGGACGCAGGGAGAGTAGGCACGGTGCGACTGCAAGCCACGCCGGGCGGAAAGCCGCCGCGCCGCATTTTGAAACCCCCTGCCTCAGCCAAGTGGGGGCGGAGCAGGGACAGAGCATTCACCAGCTGGACCGAACCCAAACAGGTCCACGTCCTTAGGGCCCTGGGCTGGGGTCCATGAGTGAGGGTGGGCCCGGACCCCCCCTCTCCTTGCTGTCAGAGGTGGTGCAAGAAACCTTGGGCACATTTGGGTCAGGCTGGCCCCCAGAGCAGAGCACAATAAAAAAGACTAAGACAAGGAGTCTTGGTACAGGTCAGACTCTTGTACCCGCTTGGGGGGTGGGTGGGGAGAAGTAAATAAAGACACAAGTGGGCTAACCAAGGTCTGCACTTGTACAGTGGCCTACAGCCTTAAAACTACCAATCATGATAGGGTGAGACACAGGTCTCTTCCCAGGAGAGGAGACAACTGGGGACCAGAAACCTTTAAGTAGCTGCCCTTGAATGACATCATCAGGGAACTACAGGTATTGTTACCTTGAAACTGGGATAGCCTGCATTGGTGGAATGTTTGAATTTTATACCCAGTGGAGTGCAAGATTCTGGGTTGGCCCTTTCTTGCTGGACTAAGAGTCCACATCAAAGCAAGATTTTTGGTGAGAGTCTCCATTCTCTCTTTTATTACACTTGGGTTCAACTATCCAATCTGGGTCCTTGTGTTATAAGAGCTGGGTGGGTTTACACATTCTCCTTATGTATTGAAGCAAGCAATAATTTTACAAATTAAACCTCCAGATATCTAGATGCCTCTCCCATGTCCCTTTACTCCTTCCTTTACTCCTCCAGGGGACTAAAAAAAGCTTCCATTATCTCTAAGCTTCCTACCCTAAAGTGTTTGAACCTTATGTTACTTGGTCAGAAGGTTGAGCCACAGAAGATGCACACCCAGATGAGGATGGTAGGGCAGGGGGGTGGGGAGAAGGGGAAGTGGGAGCAAAAAAATATTGTTTCAAGACTGAGCTTGATAGGTTTATGGAGGTGTAGTATGATGAGGTTGCCTATGGTGGCATATGATCCATCCATGACTATTAATAAATATCTCCAATTGCCAAAGATGGAACACTAGGAGTAAGTCTACACTACGAGACAAAGTCAAATTGAGACACGCAACTTCAGCTACGTTAATTGCATAGCTGAAGTTGAAGCACCTTAATTCAGCTCTTGGTGCTGTCTACACTGAAGGAAGTCAAAGGGAGAACATTCTCCCTTTGAATTCCCTTACTCCTCATGAAAGCAGGATTACCGGCATCAATCGGAGCTCCCCACTCCATTCAAATTAGCTGTTTTAAGTAAACCTGCTAATTTGAACCCTGGAAGATCAACTGCAGCAGCTTCGATCTTCCTCTGTAGTGTAGACATACCCTAAATAGGTACATATGCACTGAATTTGGTAGATGCAGAGATAATTTTTTATTCCATAAAGTTTTGCTTTGCTTTCTATATGCAGTATCTAGGGGAAAGTCAGCCCAATCCATACATCACAAGGGAAAAGACAGCTCCAAAATGGAGAATTGTGGACCTGCTCAGAGGTTGTGTGACTGACCTTGGCTTCTTCCATGCATTGCAACTCCCAAGCCTGCATCCCTTCCCAGAGATTCCCTTCATAACTCATTAGGGGCTGAGCTTGACCCCTCACTCAGGAACCTACCAGGCTCCCATATAGCACAAATTTGTGGATCCCAAAGTATATGCAGGATGCCACAGTCCTCCATGTGGAGGCTCCATATAACTATCTCAGGCTTCCCACTCCCCTTGGCCTCCATTGGAGCCATAATTCCATGGCTACTCCTGACTACACTTTCCTCCAAGATCTGGCTGGTCATCTCTTCCTCATGTTGAGGTCCTAGATTTGCATTAGAGGTTCCTGCTGGATTTTGAGAACAGTGTTGGTAGGGCGATATAAAGGTCTCTCTCCACACACATGCACCTGCAAAATACCTGTATATGTTTATGTGAGTGATTTGAACCAGAAATGATGAGGCTATACCAGATATGGTCAAGGAGCTGGCCATATTCCATTATTTTACTCAGGTGCTATTCTGACCCTATTTATGAGATAAAACAGGCTTGCACTGCTGCTTAAATATGGGCTTTCTATGAAGAAAAAAATAAGATGTTTGACTAAATGGTAAGTCATCAAAAGAGACAGCACCAATATAATCATTTTTAAAACATTTAAATGCACAAATTGTTTATGGAAGGAGTTTGAATCTCCTGTAGCTTTTGGCTACATTAAGGATAATTTTTGATCCTTTAAAACATTTCAAAGAGCCTAGTCATTTTAATTGTAGTGGGATTTTTCAAGGGATTGCTCTTTGTATTTTGATTATATAAAGAAACTAATCTCTTACCAAGTATTCATATTACTGTTTTGACATAAAATATATTATCCCCATAAAAGGCCCATAATATTGTAAGGCACTTTGCATCAATTAAGGGAATCAGAAAGGAGACTTAAGATTTGCAAACAGTGTAACTCTTTAAAAAAAGATATCCAGTGTTACAACTCCATGGCTGAGGGAAGAGAAGCAGAATGGAGAAACTGGGAGGTTGAAATAGGCTAAGGGATATATTTGTACTCACTTATTCCCTGCTGTCAGCCGACGGTCAGGGCAGTGTGTGTGGGTATGTCTCCTAAGTCTTCAACTGCTAAGACACGAAGTCTCGTCGCAGCGGGCAGCCCAGAAGGCTGAAAGGAGCCCCGAGTGTTTAACGTCCGTGACTTTACTGCTAGGACCGAGGTCCCGTCGCAGAGGGTAGCCAAACAGGCTAACAGACGCCCCAGTGTGTAGGAAGAGCTTATTACACCTTAGATTTTAACTGCTAGAACACAAAGTTCCTTCGCAGCAGGCAGCCTGGGAAAGGCTGGAAAGGTGCCCCAACGGATCTTGTCACCTGGGAGTCACACAGATCCAAATGCCCAAGCTCTCCCTATGTCTGTCCCTTTATGACCGGCTGAAGTTCTTTTAAATTGTGCTTGGTTCTATTACAGCAACTGAAGGAGTCAGGTTTAAAACTTAAACAGTTACAGATTTATTAAAGGAACTTATAAATCATATGGTTACAATGGCTATTGCTCTATTTCTTAATTATTAGCAAAATATAGATCTTAAAATGGTTACAGGAAAAAGGTAAAGATAGAAAATAGAAATAATGGTACCAAATGACAGCTTAATCTTTAAAGAGCTCTAACACTATGTATATATACTTAAACAAAGGACCACATCCAGGTACAATTTTTACCCCCTTCTGTGCCTCTCGACTCCAGCGTGTCAGGCCAGGGCTGGTCTCTCAATTCCTCGGAAAGACGAATACGAGGTGGGTGTCCCCTCTGGAATCTCGGGAGGTCAAACACCAAACCCGACCAGCAGATAGATGGTAGATTGACACACAAAGCAAGTGTGCTGCTGGACTCATCTTTATACCCCTGGGGGCCTGTATTCTCTTTCTTATCTTAAGAGGCCAAATTTTACTGGTCCATTTTGTGGTGCCAGTTCTTACAAGCAGGTTACAAGTTAATTTACACTTGTAAGAGAGGAAGATAACTAAATTAGGACTGCCGGATGTTCTTGTTGGGCGGGAGATTCCTTCTCCCGTGGACGGGTATGTGTTTGTATCAATATGGGTTAAGTCAAGGGCACGATGTACAGCCTCTTGGTCAACAATTAGTTTGACCACCCTCCTATCTCTGCTTACAGTTGGTCACGGTCACTGAGCCAGCATATCTAAACCTCCTGCTCCAAGGTTTTCAAAGAATATGCTGTTTTCCTGCTCTTATGTGCCCTGCATGGTTTCAAGCAGACAAAGATCGATGTTAAAATGGGGGGGGGGGGGGGGTCACTTCTGGCTACACCTGCTCGGATCCATTAATGATAACAGAATTGCAGGCAGTGCAAGTTGCTGAGAAGAATTTGGCTTTGATTTGGTTCACTGCTGAATGTGGAACTAGCTAAGCTAGACAGTTGCAGATACCAAGGAGAGTGGTGTGGCCCCTTGACCCCTCAAAAGAACTTGGACACCCAAGTCCAGGTTGAAGGCAGGCACCTATCTCCAAATGGTTTTCATAGCCATGAATCCTCCCTTTCAGAGTTAGGATTAGGTGCCTAAGCCCTTTCTCACCAAAACAGGGTGGTGGTGCCTCCAGACCCTTTATAACCTTTAGCCCCAATGGCTAGAACAGGCTGTGGGAATCCCAAGCTCATGTTTCCATTCCAGTAACTATTTCATTATTCATACAAAGTGCAACAGCTTCAATGGGAGAGACTGAGGCACACCTCAAAGTATTTCATAGCCCAGTGGTCAGGAAAGGAGGGGTTCAAATCTGTGCTCCAAATCAGGCCAAGGACAGATTTGTAGCTGGGTCTCCTACATCCCAGCTCTCTCCCAATGCTCCTGGCCACCAGGGAAGACTGAGGCTGTGCCAGCTCCGGCTCTCTCCCCTCCCAGAAAGATGTAGCTATGCTCATCTAAGTTTTCAATGTAGAACAACCTTTAATCTAGAAAAATCCAGTGAGGATACAAAAATTCTTACAGAGCTGTTCCTCTTCCCTGCCATGGCAGAAAAAGAACATCCAATTTTGCATTGGAAACAGACTGCTAACCTTATTTCACACAGAAATCATACTCTTTGTTCCAAAGGTTTGATTATGAAAACCTCACTACTTGTATTTAACTACTTCTCTGTTTCTCCCCTTCCTTTTTATATTTTACACACCAATCCTTTGAAAATGTCCCTATACACAAACCTAATAACAACACTGAAATTTAAGTAAGCTGATATAAGTGGCTCATGTTTTTAAATCTCTAGGTGATTGACAGTGTGGCTATGTCTACACTGCGGGTATTTTGCAGAAGAGGAAATGCAAATGGAGTGCTCATTTGCATATTTTCTTCCAATCCTTTTTGTGGAAGAGGTTTTTGTGATAAAAAGCCCTGTGTAGAATGGGCCATTTGTCAGGGAAAAAACCTTTTGCGCAAGAGCCTGTCAATCAAATATTCCCATGATAACCCATAATAAAACCTAAATACAAGGTAATTGGGCTAATTTGAATATTTTTTGAAAATCTTTACTTGGTGGAGCCCATTTTAATGTTTTGATTCAATGTATGGCTAATATAGCCATTCAGATCTTTTTCCCCTCATACAGCTGATGATCACTGAGGGTATGTCTACACTACCCTCCTAGTTCGAACTAGCGGGGTAGTGTAGGCATACCCTTAAAGACTACATAAGAATTCCATATGTCTAGAATTAATATTTAAACTATTTGTGACTCATTAAAAACATAAATGAGCTCTAGTTTATATTCATGTTTATTAATTCCTTCTTTCAGAGATTACTTTGCTAGAATAGTGTGTTTTCATCTGATGACGATACTTGCTGTGATAATAGCTACAAAGTATTTACAATCAGCAACTATTATCAAAATGCCAGCAACTAATACTATTCCTATAGCTCCACATTATCTTTTATATCAAAGCACTTAGTATCCATAATATGGAGTAGGAATGTCAACATGTAGTAAAGTACATAGTTAACCAATAAGCCTAGGCTTACCAGTTAATTTTATTGACTACACACATTTCCCCCACCTTGCTGCCTCTGTATCCAAGACAGCACAGAGGTGGGAGGGAGTGGAAGCCAATGCCATGAGGAGCTCTTTTTTAAGCCGGCTCCCCGTGTGCACCAGATTTGCAGGATCCCAGCTCAGCCTCTGTCCATGGGGAGTTCAGGCCCCCGGCGGACAGAGATTGCTTCCATCCCACACTGCTGACTCTGATACAGAGGCAGCAGTGGAGGATAGCCAGGGGCTCCTTGGGAGTGTGGTCGGGAGTGCACTGTCTGCTGGCCCTGCCACAAGGGACTATCAAATAGTCATGTAATCGAAAATATTTTGTGCTATTACATGGCAATTCAGTTAATCGCTATCTAACATCCTTAATGTGGAGATTTATTAGGTTTAAGGAGGCATTGAACCATCATGGTGTACAAGAATGCGGGGAAAGTGAAAACTTGTTCTGAGGACATTCGTTGTTCTGAAAATTATCAGAATGTTCCCACAGAGAAGAACGAATCTTGCCTTTTAGTAACATTTTCATTAAAAACACCCACATAAAACTCAAGTTAGCTGAAATATCTCAGAAGGCTGAAGAGTGGAGCTGATTCAGGCATGATTTATTTTCTACATCCAGTACTCAGTAAAATGGTCAGTTTCTGAATAGCCAACCACAGTTAATGAAAAATCATGAAGGACATCAGAATTATGAGAGTTTTTTTTTTAAATGGGAGTTCATTTTGTTTGTTGTTCGGTTTCTGGGCCTTTTAGATTTACTCAGGACACATTTTCAAGCTTTTCTCTGAAACTATGAAGGCTAGAAACTTATTTTTTTTTAAAATGAAACCTGTGATTCTCACAAATACTAAGGATTGCTAATACTACAATGTACTCACTTCTCTGCTCAATTTTACATAGTGTCCAATTACAAATTAGATAATTTAATCATTAGAAACTTTAAATGAATGAGCTGTTATTTTATAATTCATGAATCTGGACCACGTCTCCATTTACCGGAGGATTGACACTCTGACAATTGATCTTCCAGGGTTCAATTTAGCGGGTCTAGTAATGACCCACTAAATCAAAAACTGAGGGCACCCCTGTTGGCACTGGCACTCATGGTTGTTGTAAAGGAAGTCAACAGGAGCATTTCTCCCATCAACCTCCCACTGTGGAGATAGTGCCAAGCTTGGCTTAAGGTACATCAACTCCAGCTATGTTATTTACATAGCTGGAGTTGCATACTTTCCCCTGTAGTGTAGATCTGGCCTTAATCAATGGTGCACTGAGAAGCAGAAAGAAGGAAATTTTTTCAAGTTACAGCATATAGAGGGCACTTAAACAGGGTCCAGAGCCAATTGAAAATAATCCTGATCTTCCAAGCTATACAAGATGAGGAAAGCTGCCAATGCCAACTAACAGTGAAAACAATTCTAGCTCTGCAGCTGCATATTATAGGCCTGGTGTTAGGTTGATTTGATAATGAATTTAACGTCTACACTGCCAATCCCCTTCTGATGACTTTAAGGGCTTTTAGAATTGATTGCTGTACTCCATTTTGACAAAAGGAGTAGTGCTAAAGTCAACCTTCCGGGGTCAAATTTGGGGTAGTACAGATGCATCACTGTTCAATTTGACATTCTTGGACTCTGGAAAGTGTTCTGCAGTGCCCCAATGTGACCGCTCTGGCCAGCACTTTCAACTCTGCTGCACTCCCAGGAACACAGGAAAGCCCCAACAACATTTGAATTTCATTTCCTGTTTGGTCAGAGTGGCAAGCTCACCAGCACACCTGACCCTGAATGCCCAGGATTGCAAAGGAGCACCAGCATAGATCCTGGATCTGATTACTGTGTGGAGAGAAGAATCTGTGGAGGCAGAACGCCAAACCAGCAGAAGAAATGCTGATATCTATGCCAAAAATCACAAAGGCATGATGGAACCAGGACACAGCAGGAACACCCAGCAGTAATGCGTGAAATTTAAGGAACTCAGGCAAGACGACAAAAGAAGCAAATGGTCAGTGTCTCAGACATGCTGCTTCTATGAGCAGCTGCATGGTATTCTGGGGGCAGGGTCTTGACCCATATCCGAAAACTGTCCATGTATAACTCCCAATCAACTCTTCAGGCTGCCCCGGACAACAAGGAGGGTATTGTGTATGACCGTGGTCACCAACCAGTAGATCGCAAGCTACTGGTAGATCTCAGGGGCTCTAAGAGTAGCTCTTGAGGCCTCTCTGAACTGCATACCTGCTACATTAGATTTCCTCATTTGAGGAGCAACTACTCACGGAGCAACAACACAGGTGAGTAGCTGCGAGGAATGGTGGGAGCTGGGAGGTCGGGAGAGCTGAAACACCCCAGCCAGCTGACTGTGGCTTTCACAGCTGGAGCTAGGCACAGCCTCCCTGGGCTGAGCGCAGGGCAGCCGGGCTGCAGGGAAGAGAAGCAGCTGCCCGGCCAACTGGCCATGGTGCTCAGCCAGGGTGCACCACGCTCCACGTGGGCTGGCGCAGAGGAGAAGCTGCCTGGCCTGCTGGCTGTGACGTTCAGCCCAGAGGAGGCTGAACCGCGCTCCAGCTAATTGGGCAGCTTCCCCTCTGCGCCTGCCCATGTTTTTCAGGATTCTGGAGTTATCCCAGAAAAACTTTTCTGCATCCAGGGTTGCGTTTGTTCTTCTGCTTTTTTAGTGGAAGAGCAAACAGGCTCTTTTGGTCACCCCTATATTCCTCTTTCCACAAGGAATAAGGTGGCTTCCAAAAGAAGGGGTTTTTTTTCTGACATTTGGTCCAGTGTAGACAGGCCAAATGTTGGAAAAACCTCTTCCTACAGAAGAATAAAAAAATATATATAAGCAGCAATATAAGAATTGGGGATAGCAAGTGATGGAGAGGAGTAGAATAGAGAGGGCGGGGTTTCAAGGAAGGGGCAGGGCTTCAAGGAAGGGGCAGGGTGGTAGATCTTGGCTTGGTCTGTCATTTAAAAAGTGATCTTGGGTGAAAAAAGGTTGGAGACCACTGGTATATGAGGATGTGGAGAACACTCAGCAGGCAAGAGAAGGATCTATTCTCACAGACAGCCAGAATCTTTTCCTAACTGTCCTCCCAGGATGTATTATTGCTGGACCCTGATGGGGGAGAAGGCACCTCTGGTTAATGTACATTTGTAATTATGCTACTGTGGTTAAATGTAATTGGATTTAATCTTGGATCTCCCCTGAACAACTGGGATACAGTAGCAGCCAGTCCACCTACATAGCAGGTGCTACGTGGAAGAGTTTGTAATGTGCCTGGAGATGGGCAGGAATCTTTCCTGCACATCTCTTCTAAGCTCTTATGGAGGTACTCTGCAATCCTTCTCAGAAAGTCTCTGGAGAAGGCTGCCTTATTTCAGCCCTGTTTGTGATACATTTGAAGTGATCGTCCCAGAGAATAGCCATGCTGTGTGGGAGAGACCACCTCCATGCTGACTGTGCACATCTGTGTCCCTCCACCCCAAACCCACAGCCCCCTCCTCTTCCAGACTGATGTGGCAAATGAGGGCTGCAGGTGGAAGCATGCTGTGCAGGTGGAGGACCCAGTGAACAAATGTACTCTCAGCTGTCCCCCCACCTTGCAAATACAAATACATGAACAACACTGGGGGCAGTAATTTGAAAGGGTCCTTTCCCAAGTTTTCCAATTGGAAGTTAAAGGCCTCTCCTAACACATTGCTTATGATGCCTGCCTGAAATCTGAGTTCTGCTGCCCAACATTCTGCCTTATTGATAGGTGCTCAATTTAAAATGAAAAATTCAGCTTTGTACAAAACACATGCACTTTGTGCTATAAAGTGTTTTATTCACTGTAAAAGAGATAACCTTCTGGTTTTTACAATGTAGCTTCTGTAAAGTCTACCCAGGTTGGGTTTTTTTCCAGTGCAGCTGTCAGCTTATCTGTGGTACCTGCCCCCACCACAGCTGTTAGGCTTTTGCAGCTTAGAAGGTGAAAAAAAAAAAACATACGCACGACAAGTTCATGCAAACTGCCCACACTGAAAAGGCACAGCTCAGTACTCTAATGTGCAGTGCATCTCAACATGCTCTCTTTATTGACCAGGTGTCTGCCAGCTCATTAGTGGCTGCCACGTGATCTGCCTCAGCCTTCCACCTTGCCAGAAACTTTTCACTCTAACTTTCACATATATTATGGAGCACACAGCAAGCAGCCACACCAATGAGAATATCGCTTTTGCTGAGATCTAACAGAGTCAAACTCAGAAAGCATCCCACCCTAGAAGAATTGCCAAGGTTTACCGAAGATCTCCCTCTTTCCATTAGGAAATTCCTCAGAACAGACTAGATCTGTTAATTCCCAGGAGAACATGTATACAGCCTTCTGCTTAAAGGATTGCCCCTCAGGCAGTACTTTTCCAAAATAAGGTCATTTTCTTTATTTAGTATAACCAACCTTTCCTAATGCAATTAATTTAACCCTAAATTAAAACAAATATCAATCCCTTATTACAGGTATATAAGTTAATGTATCCAAGATGTTATCATGCAGTTGGAATAGCTTAAATGATTAAGTAGTGATCAGTCATATGCAGGCCACTGACAGCAACCTTAATAACCCCAGGCCTGAGGGGAGGGGATGAACAAAGGAAGCAACTGTCTTGGAGCACTTCGTGGCATGCTGGGGTGAGGGAGTGGCATGCTCTGAGCAGGACTGAGAGCTGGCTGCTGTCAGCCCTGCTCCTTCTACCAAAAGCCCCGCCCCTTCCAGGAGCTAGGATGGCTGTCAGCTCTCCTGAATAATTCCAAATCTTTTATATAGTAATACACACAGACCACAGACAGATTCATCTTTCTTAGCCAAGCATACACATTCATGAACTCTATTCTAGTCTACATCCTACACTATTGCTGGCATACTTACTCTCTGTCATCTTCTCGTCCTCTGTTTTGTCAGAGTCCTCACTGCTTCTGCTGCTTCTTCTGATTGCTTTTCTCTTTTACATTTTGTCTGATCTGTTTTTTTGGTTCTCCTCCTGCTCCTAACTTCACTGACTTTTCTGTGTTTGCTCTCTGCCTTAAATACAGTTCTTAGCCTGTTCCGATTGGGTTATTTTTCATCATTAGCATGCCTATTCCCCATTCATCTTCAGTATTATGCTGATTGGTCCATACTTACAGATCAGTTACAACTACTAAGTCTGTCAATTAAAGCTGTTACACAACAAGTTTTATTATTATGGGGCGTTTTCTATTATGGGATATTGACCTTAGCTGGTTGTGGACTGAGTATGCCTTACTGACCCTGCCCTGCAACTTTTGGGGTGACCTTTTCCTATCCTCTAACTGCTTAAAACTGCCATCTTACTGTCTTTAGCTAAGTGCCAACATTGTATGCATGCTTAAGTTACCAAACTTTTAAACTCTAAGCCATCATCTTATTTCTTTAGTATATACTTAATTGTTAACTTATGCACCTGACTGTTATGCTCTACTGCTGCCACCCCGTTTCCAACCAATTTAATTAACTTTGCTTCATTTTCCCCTTTGGTCAATTAATGTGGCAGAGCAATATTTTCCAGTGCTGTGCATGAGAGATAAAATAGAGCAGCTCAAAATCCTTTGTATCATCCCCACTCCCCTGCCCCTCAAGACTCAGCATTCTTTGACAGCTTCTCAAAGCAGACACAAATTACATATAGTTACCATTTATACTTTTCTAGTCAATTGGGGGCTGAATGAACTTTTTTTTTTCATTTCAGATTAGGGATAACCAATGTGGAAAGGTTGAGAACACTCCTGTAAGGACAAAGGCATGTCTTCAATATACTATTCTGCTACAAAACCCTCTGAAGATCTGCATCTTTCATAAGAGAGAAGCATTATCCTTTGTTGTTCAGGAAGGGAAACAGAAAGCTTAAGGGACTTGCACAAGGTCATACTCCCAACCAGTGAAGGAACTGGAATTTGAACACAGGTGTCCTGGCTTTGGTCCATGTTTTAAGAACTCAACAATGCTGCCTCCCTTATGTTACCTTTTTTCTCTTATCTCTGCCAACTGCTCAAGCACCATGAACATGAAAGGATTGTGGGCAGTCTTGCAAAGATCACTTCAGGAAGTTCAAGGTGTTAGAGTTTAATCCATTTTTTCCAAATTACAGTCAACTAAGTTTAAAGTTCCTGTGTCCTTAGGAAAGTTTTTCGTGAACCACATTTCTGTACTTTGTATAGCAGAGTGAACTGTGGCTATCTGATAACACCTGTGAGAACAATTCATAAGATCTTGGACTTCCTCCTGGATTTGGAAGCATCATTTCGGGGTCTACACAGCACCCTAAACTCGAAATAAGATATGCAATTTGCACTATGCAAATAAGATATGCTATTTCAATTCTATTTTGAAATAGAATATTTTGAAATTTGGCACATCTATGCAGCACCAAATATCAAAACAACACACTATTTCAAGACATCTCTTAACCCTTGTGGAACGAGGGTTACAGGGATGCAAAACAGCACATCCATTATTTCAAAAATATTTCAAAATAACAGGCAGCTTGTTAAGATACCTCTGCTATCCCAAAATAGCCACACGATGCAGACATACCTTCAGAGAGCAGACATTTTTAGGGCAGAACTTATGCTGATTTTTAATAAAGCTTGGTATAGCAGGGAAGGAAGGCAGACAGGGGAAAGTTAAGTTTGCTAACTTGGTTCCAAGGGTGCCCTCAATCAACGGGGACCTGGCACACTTGGAACCAAGAAGGAGAAGTGGATGGAAAAATTCCAAGGGAACATTGGTCCTAGCTATACCCTGTCCAGGAGATGGAGTGTAAATAGGCCAAGGGTAGGGAAAAGAAAAATGGAAAGAGCTTCCTACCCCATGGTCCCCATGGAACCTTTCCAACCAAGGTGGGAAGTCAGCAGTCAAGAGAGCAAACAGAATGTTGGGAATGATTAAAAAAGGGATAGAGCTTGACCTTGCTCTTAGACAAAATGATGAAAAGACTGAAATGGATGCAAACCATAAAATATCACTTTTTATTAGATTAAAAATTTGGATGGTAAAGGTATCTGACAATATAATTACTTAGGATTGTTGTAAAATACTTAATTTAGTAAGGCATGACTTTATAGTTAACATTATGCAAAAAAAAAAAATCACTGTAGCACACGTGAAATGGATTAAAAAATGACAGATCTCAGAAAATGATTGTAAATGGGGAATCACCATCCATTTAAGTGGTTTTAATGTGGTCCCACAGCAATCTGTTCTTGACACAGAGATATTCAATATCCGTATTAATGATCCGGCTATAAAAATCACTATCATTACAAGTATGCAGATGCCAAAAAATGATGGCATGGTATATAATAAGGACAAGTCAAGAGGACGGCTATCCTGATTACTTGGTAAGATGGACTCATTAGAACGTGTTTTAACTCAGCCAAATGGCAAATCAAATCTAGAAACAGAATGTAGACCACACATTCAGCTGAAAAAACTTGAGTTCACAGTGGACAGCCAACTGTGTAATGCTGAGTAATACAATGCAATGCTGTAGCTATGAGGACTATTGTGAACCTTGGATATGTAAAAGGTGAATATTGTTTAGAAGCAGAGAATGTTCTGTATTCAGAATTAATGGATGGAGCTGACTGGGCAGTTTCATGAGAAAATAATGATTTGTTGAAATCAAAACTGTACGTGGAAATGGGATGGTTTTTAAAAATCTCCCAATTTTAAAATAATTGAATAAAAGTGTAATTTGTCAAAACATCCCATTGTGATATTTTCTAAAGTTTCACTTTCTGCTTTGAAACAGCTTTTCACTTCACTAATTTAATTAATTTATATGAACAAGATAATAAAGGTGGAAATCTTAATAAAAATATCAAAATTATGTGTAAGAAACATTTTCCTTTACCCAAACAAGAAATGTTTCCTAAGATCATTTAATGAACATTTGAAATAGATGGGGGAAAACTGAAAATATTATTCTTGCGAGGAGGAAAACTGTTTCCCACCCAGTTATTAATGAGAACGGGAATATTGGAAGGGTGAGTCCACATTTCAGGTAGGATGTTGAAAATCTGGAGTTTAGAACAGACCTGAGATCTGACTTATCCTGGAGAAGAGTTAAGAGGTGACATGATCTTTGCCTGTAATTCTGCATGGCTGATTTCTAATAGAAGATGGCTCCAATCTAGCAAAATCAAATCCAACACTGGGAAGTTGAACCCAGAAAAAGTCAGACTAGAAATAAGGTTAACAGTGAAAGGAATTGGCCATTAGAATAACTGATCCAGGAATAGTCTGGATTCTCCATCACTTGAAGTATTTTAGAGTGGATTTAAAAAAAAAAAAAGTGATGCTGCAAGTTCTGCAACTCAGCTAGAACTCTGGGCTTGATGGAGGATTTTACTGGATGAAATTCTGTGGCTTGTTCTAGGTAGGAGATCAAACCAGATCATCATAATAGTTCTTTACAGCCTTAGGATCAATGAATGTAAGATTTAGGAAACAGATTCATCCTGCCTTTAAGATAATCCCTCTGGCTTCTGAGTGCACATCTTTAAAAATAACCTGCTGCCACCCAGACTTCCAATGGCTCAGAGGTGGTAGAATAGGGACTGCACTACTCCAGAAGCCCAGAATAGATGGGGCCAGAAGGAACAAATCAACAATCCCCAACTTTCCCCCATTTCAAATGAAAGGGATAAGCTAGGCAGGCTTTTGGCTCTGCAATCCAGGGGGCAGCTGGGAGAGAGCTGCTGTGCAGGAGGAGATATTCTGAAACAGGGGCAGCATTAGTTCTGCAGGAAGACAGTATAGATAAAATTGGGGGGCTGTATCTTCAGCCCATGCAAAATCAATGACAAAAGGCTAGCCATATGCTTTTAAATGTTTATACATCAAATATTAAGAGCTACCCTCTGAAAAGAATCACAGCATCTCAGCAGTATGCTGAGGAAGGGAATGGCAGAAGGAACAAAGAACTGTATTTTTTAATAAAAAAAGAACCCAACAAAAACACAGCAAGCAGTAGGCATGCAACAAAAGAGTACAGCCCCTTGAGATCAGCATTTTCTCTCCCAGGTCCCACTTTGTATAATCACCTGTTCTATCTAGGTCAGAATTATTATTTATTTATTTAAGTATAACAGTAAGCTTGAAATTCCTGGCTTTGTAATCTTTTTGAACAGCCCTGCAGTGTTAATCTTAACTCCATTTTAATGTGTGTCATGGTAAAGTTTTCCTAGATTTTAAATACATTCAAACTAGAGGATTTACCAGGTGTTGCTCAGATATTTAACTGAAATAATTTTTGTTTTTCTTTATTAAAACCATTGCTCTGGGGTGGGAATGGAGCTGAGGGGTTCAATATACAGGCTGCCCTAGCGAGAAAGGACTACCCCAGACCTCTGTCATGGCAGCAACTTGGGGCCAATGAGAAGCACCTCTCCATGGCTACTGCAGCAGACACAGCCAAGGGAGGGATGCATGTTCCCCAATTGAGGGATAGAGACACCGAAACAGACAAATTATTTCAACTCTATAGTAGACAGCTGTCCTTTTCTATGCCTCTTTTCTCCACTTCTGCTCCCTGCTGGCTCAATGAAGTTATAGATGTCCCCATCTCTGACCCCTTGCTGCATTCCATATGGTCATTATACAATATAATCATGCCCGCTAGCAGCCCCTTCCCTTTCCATTTTATGAAAAACAATTGGATTCCAGACACATCTCATTGTCCTGTTACAACCAAACCCAGGCCTTGCTTTAAGTTATGATAAGAAGCAGCTGCATACCACATTTGGTGGTTCTAGCTCTTACCATTTAGGAGAAATATTTGAACAAATGGACTCTCAGACAGACAGACTCACATTTCTAATATTTATAGATTACTCCCACTATAATGTACATTCTGGCTCTGAAATAGAGAATAGATTCATCACTATCTTTGTTGTGTAACTTAAATTATCAGCAAATTCTAATTTAAGGCAAAAGCTATTCTGGAGCAGATTAGACTCAAACAGACTTTAACATTTCAAATACCAGGTAAACAAACTTTCTTTTGGATCTAGCTGAAATTCAACAAATATCTCTAATCTCTGTTTACTTGTCCTGTCTGGCCAGAGTCTGTGTGCTCCTCACCAGGGAGTGTTCCTACCTGAATGTCTCAAAAATGTTCAGCACATTGTAGTCACTGCCATAAATAAATAATTTCATAGTCCTCAGGAACAATTTAAGGGAGACTATAACTTTCCTTAAGTATTACATTTCTCTTTCCTAACCCCAGGAACACAACACAGCTCAGTATCTTAGTTTGCATTCCATTTGGTTTTTTGGAGGGCCATACTGCAAGACACTAGTGCCCGATGGGCAGACTATGACCTCTATCCCCCATCTGGCCCATCTAGCTAGCCCTCAAACTCCTTCTGGGGAGCGGAGTCTGGAGCTTACCCTGCCTCATACATGTGGCTCCTGAAAGCAGCTGCATGTCCCCACCTGTGCCTCCAAAGTGTGGAACATCCAGAGGAAAGGGTGAGGATCTGGTGCATTGTCCATCCCCGAGCACTGCCCCTGCAGCTCCCACTGGCTGTGGTTCTGCAGAGGTAGCACCTATGGACCAAGAAGGAGCAGCTCACAGAGATAGCTCACTGTGCCTCCACATAAGAGCTGACCAAAAGGCCACTGCTTCTAGGAGCTACCTGAAGAAATAATTGCAGCCCAGAATGTACATCCCTGAGTCTCTCCCCCTGCACTCCAACCTCCTGCACCAGCCCTGATCCCCCTCCCTCTCTCTCAACCTCTTAGTCCCAGCCTGGAACACCCTCTATACCCCAAACTCCTCATCCCCAGCCCCACCACCAGAGTCTGCATCTCTAGCCAGAGACCTTACACACAAACTAACCCCCTGCCCCAGCCTAGAGCCACTTCCTGAATCCTGAACTCATCTCTGGCCTGACCCCAGAGCCCATACCACCATCTAAGACCTCCCCCACCCCCAGTCTCCAGCCCTAATTTTGTGAGCATTCATTGCCCTCCATACAATTTTCAGACTCTGATGTGGCCTTCAGGCCAAAAGTTTGCTCACCCCAGCACTAGTGCTACAAAGAAACTGGTGTGGTGAGTAGTGTTCTACCACGATGGCTTGCTGTTTTAAGGGTGACAAATCAGACATTTTCCTGGTATTGCTCAAGAGAGAAGATATAAACTTCAACAGAACCACTCTGCATAAAATAATCAGCTGCTAACCTTGGTAAGGAGAACATGAACTAGCATCAACTTTTTAAGATCTAAAAATAGTTTACTAGACATGTCACCAATAATCATTTATAGCAGTGGTCACCAACCAGTAGATCAGGATCTACCAGTAGATTCTAGAGCCTCTGATGGGTGATCCTGACTGGTTTGGCTAGAAGGCTATCAAGTGTCAGCATTTCAGCTGTACCTCCTCCTCTCCTCCCCCATGATGCTCCTGCCTTCAGCTTTGGAGCTGTCTTCCCCTCCCCCTTCCCCAGAGCTTCCTGTTTGCTGTGCAGCATAGGGAAGGCAAAGGAGGAGAGTACTGATGTCAGGGTGTCCTTCTCCCCCCAACCCTATAGCTCATTGCCACAGAGTGAGCAGGGTGGGGTCCCAGAGAAAGGACAGGAAAGAAGTCAAGGAAAGGGAATTTGGGTTTGAGAGAGATCCTGGATTGATTTAAATTTTAAAAAGTGATCCTGTGTTTGAAGAGCTTGAAGACCACTGATTTACAGATTTTTTTTTTTATTTTTTGGGGGGGTAACCATCTTTGGTCCATTTACTATCCGTACAGCATGAAACCTCATTTTTCCTCTTATGTGGTCTATTACTTACAGACCTTTAAAATACTTAGAAGCAGCATATATAGTTCTAAATACCATATAAATAACTTAAGCAGATTACAGACTCTAATACTTTCACTTTTATTTATTTTAAATTTTCAGTGGGTAGGGACAATAGATACTATTAGAGAAGCAGGAAACTGCACCAGAATCAAAAGACAAGTCCTTTGCAATGCAGGCTCAGCATACTAGGCCACCAGCCCTCATTTTTCAGCTTCTAATGGATGCATCCTGTCTGGCATGGAAAATAATTTTAGTGTGATTTTGGTTTATAACAGCTTCCTGTGTGCTTGACATACATTGTATCTTAAATGCAGTATTCTCAATGTTCCAATGTAGAGAATAATGGATGTTTTCTCTCTAAACATATACACTGAGCTTAATTAACACACAATCCTTTTTCCACACTAAAAAAAGAAATTTCCAGACCTTATAAAAGGACAGCAAAGTAATTAAAGATTAAAGGAACTCCAAAGAATAGAAGGTAATAGAAAGTGACAGGAGGGGCAAAAGAGATAAAAAAAAAGAATACAACAGAGCTGGAAAATGAGAACAATGGAAATACAGGCAGTCCCCGGGTTACGTACAAGATAGGGACTGTAGGTTTGTTCTTAAGTTGAATTTGTATGTAAGTTGGAACTGGTACATATTTTGGGGGGGGGGGGGGGGAGCTGGAGTTAGGTGGAAGAGACACTGATTCTTATACAACTTCCTTATTCTAAGAAAAACACATTCTGTTTTGATATGAAGGTTTTTTGGTTGATATTTTAATTAAAAATTGATCATAAGTTTCAGTGTTTCATGCTATATCCAAATCTTCCTTTTGGGGTACCTGAAAGATCCCAGTTATTCATTTAATAGTCAGAATCTTTGTTTTTTATAACTAAAAAAAAGTTTATTCAATGCATATTACTGTTCCAAATAGAATTTGCTACAGATGGTTCAGTGAAATGGGTATTAAGTGTAATCAATAGTCATTGGAGAGCACAGTGAAATATTGATACAATCAAAGCTGTTGTATTCTGCTGAGCAGAAAATGGAAATCCCTTCCTGTGAAGTGTGTGTGTGAATTTATCCACAGGATTAATTTTAAAGAAAAATTCTGTGTTGGGAACAGGAGTTTAGCCACAGGTGGGTCCTCATTGTCCACTCACCCACTTTGCAACCAGACCCATCCCCTCGGGGCTTACCCTGCTCCGCTCCAGCCAGGGTGTGGGGTTGAGGCTTATCCCCTCTTCCCTTCTGTCCTGCTCCTCCCCATTCTTGCCCACCCACACCACTGGGTAATTTTTCAGCTTCACCTCTGCCAGGCTGGAAGGGCCTTGTTAATTTCACGTGACGCTAACAAGATACTTGCAGCTCTAGTGCTGAAGAGGGAAAGAGCTGTTGCTCCCAAGGTGGGGACTGTAACACAATGGGTCTCACTGCCTGCTGCTCCTGCTGTTCCCTAGGAAATTAATTTTTCCACTCTGGAGTGCCCCCTTTTGGCTGGTGTCTTGTTCCCCCCAGCAGACCTGCGTCCTCCGCGGTGAGAAAAGCCGCTCCACGTCTCCCTGGTCTGCTGGGAGGGGGCGCTAGCTCCGTGTCTCCCTAGTCTGCTGGGGGGGAAGAGCCCCCCACGCCGCCGGAGGCAGCAACAGTGGGGGAGGCACCCCGCACTAGCTGTGCCCCCCTCCTCCCCCGTTTGTAACTAGGGATCCCACATAAGTCAGATTGATGTAACCCGGGGACTGTCTGTATTAGTCTTTAAAGCCAGGTTAGATGTCTGTCTCAACCAAAAACAATGGATCTGAAGAAGAAATCACTTGATGAAATTCTTTGCCTGTGCTCTTCAGGACTAGGATTATTAGGATAATCATAATGGCCCTTTCTGGCCTTGAAATCTTCGGGATGGGAATACCAGCGTGAACACAGAAGGGACGATTAAAATAAGGCATAAACCAAGAGACAAAATCATGAGGAGTTAATGAATTGTTACCATGATAAAACTAGGGGGTAGCACAGATAAGCTCTTTGCACATGGGTTCTCCCTTTTCACCCCACTAGCTCTCTGAGAGCCAAACTCTCATCCCGCTTTACTTCCGGGATCCTGCAGAACTCTTCCATTCCTAAGGCTCTCCCCAGCCTCTCAATTGCCTTCTCTGCCATATACCAGGAGCTTCATGTGTCTTCCTCCATCCTCTCCTCCCCCTTTACACAAGCCACTATATGTCTCCCTTTTATATCATCTTACCCCCAGGCCAGGAGCTGTATCCCCCATTCCAGCCTTTACTCAGACTGGGGTCCCCATTGTCCCCCTTCCAAGGTCCATCCATGTCCCCACTTCCTTCCCTATCCCTGCCAAGGGTGCTATTTCTTCCCTGCTCCCCCTCTATCCCAGTTCCCAGATTCCAGGGTTCTGTGTGTTCCCTTCTCCCTCCTTTATTTCTTCACTTTTTTATCTGGGAGATTATCATTCAGGGAATCGACATGTTAAATGTCGGTGGAGTGATGGGCAAGGCTTGGATGGGGATACTGTTATGGTGGTAGGTGTTAATGTGTGGTGCCTTGAACATTGCCTCAATTTTAGCAGTGATTGGGTGCAGCATTCAAAAGTTGTCACATTACAACCAAACAGCACTCAGAACTGGCTTTGCTTGGCCAATAAAACAGAGGTAATAACTGGTAGTAAAAAACAGAGGTAGTAACTGGAAACAGGATAGGCTGTTATTAGGTGCAGGAAGGAATTAAAATATCAGTACACAATATAAGGAGAGAAACTCAGGCTGGTCCACACTAGAAAATTAGGTCATTTTAACTATGTCACTTAGAGGTGCACAAACTCCAAATAGACAGCACTAAAAATTCTTCTGCCACTTGAGGAGGTGGATTAGCTACACTTATGGTAGAGTCTACAGTAAAGCACTACAGTAGCTGCATCACGGCAGCATGTAAAGTGTAGACAAGCCCAGAGGGTTTGAAAGCATGAAGTGAGTGTACAGTAAGGAAATGAAGGTATGAGTACGTTGTGGGTCTCAGGCTTTGACCCTGGAAGGTGAGGATTGATTATCAACCCAGGACAACGGAGCTTGGGCTCTGGCCCCCGCCTGTGTAATACTGGCCTTGGTAGCCCTATTAAAAGGGGCTCATGACCCACTTTGGGGTCTTAACCCACAATTTGAGAACTGCTGATTAGAGGACAAGAGTTAATCACACAGCTAGCTGCAAACATGGATTTCCTACCCCACAGTTAAAGTGGTCACCATAAAAAAAGCAAAACATTTGCCAATAGCCTAGATACCACCTCCTTAGAACACATAATTATTGGAAGTCCCCAGTATTTCTTGGTAAGTGTCAGTTTCTTAATGACTACCATAGTAAATACATCCCCACTTAACCCACACGAGTACATAAGAACATAAGAACAGCCGTACTGGGTCAGACCAAAGGTCCATCTAGCCCAGTATCCTGTCTGCCAACAGTGGCCAGCACCAGGTGCCCCAGAGAGGGTGGACCAAAGACAATGATCAAGCAATTTGTCTCCTGCCATCCCTCTCCAGCCTCTGACAAACAGGGGCCAAGGACACCATTTCTATCCCCCGGCTAATAACCTTTTATGGACCTAATCTCCACGAAATTATCTAGCTTCTCTTTAAACTCTATTATAGTCCTAGCCTTCATAGCCTCCTCTGGCAAGGAGTTCCACAGGTTGACTCAACGCTGTGTGAAGAAGAACTTTCTTTTATTAGTTTTAAACCTGCTCCCCATTAATTTCATTTGGTGTCCTCTAGGTCTTCTATTTAGGGAACTAATAAATAACTTTTCTTTATCGGCCCTCTCCACACCACTCATGATTTTATATACTTCTATCATATCCCCCCTCAGTCTCCTCTTTTCTAAACTGAAAAGTCCCAGTCGCTTTAACCTCTCCTCATATGGGACCCGTTCCAAACCCCTAATCATTTTAGTTGCCCTTTTCTGAACCCTTTCCAAGGCCAAAATATCTTTTTTGAGGTGAGGAGACCACATATGTACACAGTGTTCAAGATGTGGGCGTACCATAGTTTTATACAAGGTCAGTAAGATATTCTGGGTCTTATTTTCTATCCCTTTCCTAATAATTCCTAGCATCCTATTTGCCTTTTTGACCGCTGCTGCACACTGCATGGAAGTTTTCAGAGAACTGTCCATGATAACTCCAAGATCTTTCCTGATTTGTCGTAGCCAAATTAGCCCCCATCATACTGTACGTATAGTTGGGGTTATTTTTCCTGATGTGCATTACTTTACACTTATCCACATGAAATTTCATTTGCCATTTTGTTGCCCAATCACTCAGTTTGGTGAGATCTTCTTGGAGTTCCTCACAGTCTGCTTCTGTCTTGACTATCCTAAACAGTTTTGTATCATCTGCAGACTTTACTACCTCACTGTTTACCCTTTTCTCCAGATCATTTATGAATAAGTTGAAAAGGATTGGTCCCAGGACTGACCCTTGGGGTACTACTAGTTATCCCTCTCCAATCTGAAAGTTTACCATTTATTCCTACCCTTTGATTCCTGTATTTTAACCAGTTCTCAATCCAAGAAAGGACTTTCCCTCTTATCCCATGGCCATGTAATTTACACAAGACCCTTTGGTGAGCTGCTGTTTGTCGGCTCAGCGCGGCAGCCATGTAAATTTAAATGAAGCCGTGATTATTTAAATCGCGGCTTCATTTCCCTTTGCCAAACAAACAAATCTACATGGCTCCATCAACGGAGCCATGTAGTTTAGACATACCCTCTTTGTCGACAGAAGCTTTGTCAACAGTATCTGTCAACAAAACTTCTGTTGACAAAAGCCTGTAGTCTAGACGTACCCTTAATTATCACAGGGAGAGGGAGTGAAAGGAAGCACTAGGTATAGCAGGGAATAGATACACATGTGTAGACTAGGTTAAGCTGGCTTTTAAGATAGCAAAGCAGAAGTTTCTAGTTGAGGTTTTTTAACTTCCCAAAAAGAAAAATGTCTGCCTTTTGAAAGGGAGATGTAATTTTGCTGTCACTAAGTATTTTGTTATTTTAAAATGCAGAGAAAAAAGCTAAATGAAGTTTGGAGGTGGTAACAGACATTGACAGAGCACAATTCATATCTGGATATTCACTAAAGAATTATGCAGCCCTATTACTCTTAAGCTGAAACACAAAGGTTCGATGTGTCTATTTCAAATGGGCATCCAAGCAGATAATATCTAACAATGTAACACTGCATTACTCCCAAGCATCTCACAGCACTGATGACAGAATGAAAGTTGTTAATGCCTGCCAAACATCCCATACAAAAATCTTGATTCGTGGAGAGATGTCATAAATTTCAAATGCCAAAAATCCAGAAAATGTTTTCCATAAACACATTAATGGCCCCTTGTTTGTCAGACTAATGCACCACTGACCTTTCTACAGTAAATTCTCTTCCCTGCTAGGCTGCTATTCTTATAACACCAACTATATTAAAAACATATACAGTGGAAAAAACCTGTAGGAATTACATATGTCTGATAAACATGAGGAGTGCTGCCACCTTTTGGATGAATAAAAGTGTGATGTATTAATAGATGGTTTATGTGAACTAGTCGTATAGCAATCTACTATAGGAATTTACAGGCTAGCAACCTTCGGGGATTCTCAGATGTCACTTGTCTCATTGTCATTCAAGGCCAGGATATTGGCTTCATCTTTGACTCAGCCCTCTTTCAATAATGCATCCAAGCCATTTCTAAATCTTTCCACTTTTCCTGCAAAACAGCTTCACAGCCTGATGTTTTCTCTCTATTCACACAGTCTTTGTCTACACTGCAGGGTTTTTGCACAAGAAGCTTTATGTGGAAGAGATCTTCGGCAAAAACTTCTTGAGTAAAAGCACATCCACCCTCAAAAGCACATCACAAAAGTGATGTGCTTTTGCACAAGAGTGCGTCCTCAGTGCATGGACACTTGCACAAAAAAGCTCTGCTTGCCATTAACAGAATGGCCATCAGAACACCTGTGCTTTTTCTGATAGGCTTTTTTTGCACAAGAAACCCCTGCAGAGCGTCCACAAATGCCTTTTTGCACAAGAGCTGTAGCACAAAATGGAGTTATTCCTCGTGGGGAGAGGAATAACTCTATTGGCAAAAGTCCTCTGTCTTGTTAATTTACTGTATTTCTTTTTTTGCGCAAAAACGCACTTGAGGTGTGGATGCTTCACTGGTTTTTGTGTAAAAATGGCCGGTTTGTGCAAAAAAACTTGTAGTGTACATAGCCACAGTGAAATTTCTTGTCCAATCCCTAATTATCTCACACTTCAAGATTCTTCTATTCCAGTACCACGTGCTGGACTACAATACCCTGAATATTAATTGTTCTTATACTAAAGTTCAGAGATTAAGCATTGTTGGGATGGTGCCAAATTATTATGAATTGTTGTGATTGATATGAATTAATGTGGTAAATATGTGTTTGGTATGACATGGTAAGTCTGAATTTGTTAGAGGATTCTGGGAACAGGATCCTCTTTGCATTAGATAAATGATGTGAAAAATTACTGGAAGTGCTGAAACTTCACTTACCTGGTTAATAAAGGCTCGATCTGCATGTATGTTTTAACATCAAGCTTTGGAACTTACCGGCCAGGGGAACCAGCTCACCACAGTAAAGCTCACCATGCAGTCAGTGGGCTTAGTACAGGCTGACCTGGGTGGACATGACCTTTCTTGAATAGCATCATGCTAAAGGCTTATGTGGATGATTGGTGAGAAAATACGCACTGAGTTTTGGTCTGTGTCCATTCTGCAGCCCCCACCCCTTGTATGAGTGAAAAACAGCAATGAACACCCACAGGGATTACTTCTGGGACTTGTGACTCCTTTAAGAACAAAAGTTATAAATACTTAGTAAAATAAATTAGTTGGCTTTCCAATTAACATCTGAAGAAGTCCATGAGGCTATGAAACAGAAGGTCTCGGGGTAATCCTGCTAAAAGGGATGTTTGTAGAACATTTGACAAACCAAGTACCTCAGAGGGAAAAAGAACTGGTAGCTACACCTGTTTTGTTTGCTAATCAGGATACTGTATAAGGCCAACATAGTTCCTGAGGGCTCATGCTTGAGGAACTGAGGCTTATTAAGAAGTGAGTTATGTGACTTTACTGCTAGTGTGATTCTCTCTCAAATAAATTGCTGTGCATTAAACATACTGTACCTGAGTTTTTCACTGATACCAGTAATTATCCACCCATCTGCGAGCCATTAAAAATTCCTTTCAATGGACACCAGACGTTTTTCTTTAAAGAATCATGTAGAGTAATCAGACAAAATATAATTGTTTTTACTCCTGAAATAAAAAGTAAGACTTTTTAAAAAAAAAGTCTATACACATCTGTCTACCTTCCCCACCCATCTTTTAATGATGATCTAGCTAGTACTAACTTCTCCAGAAATACCAGTGGAGTTCAGGGAGCAATTATTCCTTCTCTCTCTTTAAGGACCCTTTTAAGCCCATGGGAGTTATTTCATTCTTTCCAAGTCTTTTCCTGTTCCGGTCTAAACGAATTTGTAGTTTGACTTGACAGGAAGGGAAATCAAAGCTAGTAGTTGTGGCATTATCCCTTAACAACTTAAGTGTTTGAGTGAAGATATGTCACCTCAGTGCTCTCTTCCTTTCTTCCTGTTTTTCCAGTTTCAGTTTTGGTGAGTTATCATACAGAAGACACCCCAATGACCAGGCCAGCATTCAGTATTCATAAATTATAGGATCTCAGAGGGGAAGCCATGTTAGTCTGTAACTTTAAAAACAATGAGTAGTCCTGTGGCAATTTAAGCTATGTCTACACTACAGAGTTTTCAGAAAAACGGCTATATTTCTGAAAAAACTCAAATTACATCCACACTGCAATCGTGTTCTTTCGAAAGAAAAATCGAAAGAACAGAGGGGGGTTTTCTGACAGTGGTAATCCTCTTTCTACAAAGAAGAAGCCTTTTTACGAAAAAGCGTCCAAAAAGCTGAGCAACCACAGCACGCACTGCAAGAGCTTTTCTGTCCCTCAAAGAAGCAGGCAAGCATGCAGCAGAAGCAGAGAAATGGCTGTCCAGGGGGTTCCCCTTAAGCACTTGTCTCTGCTAGGCTCCCGCATCAGCACTCAGGAGTGACTGGTGACCTAAAGCCCTGCCTGAAGTGGTTCTGGTCGGCCTTATATGCAAGAGAGCATCCAATCAGTGTGGACGCTATCTTTCCAAAAAAGCAGATTGCTTTTTCGATGCACGTGGCCAGTGTGTACATTCTCCTTTGGAAGAAGTGTTTGCAGAAGATCACTTTTTTCAGAAGATCCCTTTGCAAACAGGGGCAGGTAACAGGGAGTTTTGAGAGGGAGTTCTCCAGGTGAAGGAGGAGCGAATATGGGACCCTTGAGGTAAGTGGCTGTCTGTAGTGTGTGTTTGTGTTTGGGGTTGCTTGCTAGTTGCCTGAAAGACACTGTGTGCTGAGCTTGTGTTTGTCTGTCTGTTTGGTTGGAGATTCAAGTGCTGAGTTGTTTGTTTGAAGGATCATGAGCTGTGGCTGGAGGTTGAAGGCTGTGAACTTCTAAACAAGGATTTGAAATCTAGAACCCTCTGTTAATTGGTTGAGCCTTAGTCAGGGGGTGGGGCTATCAGGAAAGGCAAGGCATTATAAAGCCTGTGAGTAAGCAACCAGGGAGCTTTGTGAACAGGGGCAGCTAACAGGGAGTTTTGAAGGGGAGTTCAAAGGAGTGAGGTACACTTGCTAGTCTTTAAAACTAAACTAAAAACAAAACTTCCTAATTTAAATAAAAACCCTATCAATAAGCTAAGTTGCTGTAGGAGAGACTGCAGGCAGAAGCCCAGCAGCAGAGTGGGGGCTATCCTGTTTATTGCACTCGAAGTAGCATGTAGGATTACCTGCCCTGTGGGTGGGTAGCATATGTGCAAGGAGCTCCTGGCCCTCAGAGTGCGTATGGGCTTTGGAGGCCAGGGTGGTTGAATCGGAGCAGCTAAGGGAGGTTGAGTGGCACGTAGATGAGGCTTTCCGTGACACTGTAGAACTGTCCCACCTCTGGTCAGACAGCCCCTCTGCTATTAAGGTGGATGAAAGGCTCAGGGAAGGAGACCATTCAACTGGAGCAGAGGGAAATGATCCCATAGTTGGTACCCTCCTTCCAGAGAATGTTATGGAATCCTCTCGCACTGAGGATACATCTCCAGGGGATAGAACTCCAGTTGTCAGGAAAAGGCAGGTGTTATTAATGGGGGATTCAATCATTAGAAACATAGATAACTGGGTTTGTGATGTCTGGGAGAACCGTATGGTGATTTCCCTGCCTGGTGCAAAGGTTGCGGATCTCTCGAGACCTCTAGTTAGTCTTATGTGTAGTGCTATGGAGGAGCCGGTGGTCGTGGTACATGTAGGTACCAACAACATAGGGAAGGGTAGGAGAGAGATTTTGGAAGCCAAATTTAGGCTGCTAGGAAAGAGGTTGAAATCCAGGACTTCTATGGTAGCATACTCTGAAATGCTTCCAGTTTCACGCGCAGGGCCAGGTAGGCAGGCAGAGCTTCAGAGTCTCAACGTGTGGATGAGATGATGGTATAGAGGGGAGGGGTTTAGATTTATTAGGAACTGGGGAAACTTTTGGGATAGGGAGAGCCTATACAGGAAGGATGTGCTCCACCTAAACCAAAACGGAACCAGACTGCTGGCACTTAACATTAAAAAGGCTGTAGAGCAGTTTTTAAACTAAAGAGCTGGGGGAAAGCTGACAGGTGCAGAGGAGCACATAGATTGGACAGAGACATCTATTAGGAGAGGTTCTATTAATAGAGATGCTCTGTGTTCTAGTCGGGAGGAGAGGATGGAAGTATGGGTCAGATTAGATGAGACAAAAATCAAATGAAAAAGAGTCTAAGACATCAAAAAATGGTAGACAGAAAAACAGTGACACATTATTAAAGTGCTTATGCACAAATTCCAGAAGCCTAAATAGTAAAATGAGAGAATTAGAGTGTCTAATTTTAAAAGAGGATGTTGATAAAATAGGCATCATGGAAATTTGGTGGAATGAGGGACACAATCATACCAGGATACAAAATATATCAGAAGGACAGAACTGGTTGTGCTTGTGGGGGAGTGGCACTATATGTGAAAGAAAATGTAGAATCAAATGAAGTAAAAATCTTAAAATGAGCCAAAATGTTCCATGGAATCTCTATGGATAGTAAATCTCTGCTCCAATAATAAGAATATAACAGTAGGGATATATTATCGACCACCTAATCAGGACAGTGATAGTCACTATGAAATGCTAAGGGAAATTAGAGATGCTATCATATTAAAAAAACTCAATAGTGGGGGATTTCAACTATCCCCATATTGACTGGGTATGTGTCGCCTCAGGACAGGATGCAGAGATAAAATTTCTTGATACCTTAAAATGACTGCTTCTTGGAGCAGCTGGTTCTGAAACCCACAAGGGGAGAGGCTATTCTTGATTTAGTTCTAAGTGGAATGCAGGGTCTGGTTTAAGAGGTAAATGTAACTGGACCGCTTGGAAATAGTGATCATAATAAGAAAATTTAACATCCCTGTGGTGAGAATAACACTGCAGCAGCCCAATACTGTGGCATTTAATTTCAGAAAGGAGAACTACACAAAAATGAGGAAGTTAGTTCAACAGAAATTAAAAGGTATGGTGACAAAAGTAAAATCTCTGCAAGCTGCATGGAAACTTTTCAAAAACACTATAATAGAGGCCCAACTTAAATGCATACTCCAAATTAAAAAACACAGTAAGAGAACCAAAAAAGTGACACCATGGTTTAACAACCAGGTAAAAGAAGCAGACACAGATAAAAAGACATCTTTTAAAAAGCGAGGAAAATAGAAAGGACCATAAACTTTGTCAAATTAAGTGTAAAAATATAATAAGAAAAGTCAAAAAGGAGTTTGAAGAACAGCTAACCAGAAACTCAAAAAGTATCAGCAGAAGTATGTCTACACAACAGTTATTTCGAAATAACAGCCCTTATTTTGAAATAACTTTCCTAGCATCTACACAGCCAAATTGCTATTTCTAAATAAATACAAAATAGCAGAGCACATATTTTGAATTTGGTAAACCTCATTCTATGAGAAATAACGCAAAATTTGAAATAGCTATTTTGAAATAAGTGCTGTGTAGACACTTATTTTGAAATAAGAGGCATCCAGCCTTCCCAGGGTGCCCTGGTGGCCACTCCAGCCTCAACCAAGAACATTCCTCTCCCTCTCTCCCTCCCCGGAGCCCTTGAAGGGGTAGACTCTGGCCACAGTGCCTGTGCCAGCTGCAAGCCTGTCAGCCCAGAGCCAGCAGTCACTGTCCCTACCCTGTGGCTCCAAAACATGAACCAGCAAGCCACTGGCAGCCAGCCCTACACCACTCCCCACGAGCAGTCTGCCAGCTCCCAGGAGCCTGCCAGGTCCAGGGTGGAGATCATGGACCTTATTCAGGTTTGGAGGGGATGTCCCCAACATCCATGATCTATGCATTAGATGGAGGAACCTGGGCATCTATGGCAGGACAGCTGCCAGCCTGGCCACCAAAGGCCACATGTGAGCCCAGGAGCAGGTTTGCATGAAAATCAAGTTGGTCTGGCGAGACCTCCAACCCTGAGCCCTGAGCCTCCCCTCTCCCTTCCTTCCCTTCCAGTGCCCTCCTCCCACGTTTCCCCCTCCCCTCTCCCACCCTCTCTTCTCCCCTCTCCTGCCTCCTTTCCCCAGTCTCCCCAGAGTTTCATTCCCCTCGCCCCAGTTTTGTTAAATAAAGAAAGTTTGTGTTCATGAAAATACGTGTATTTTATCTGACATCAGGAAGGGGGGTTAGGGAGGGGTAAGTGGAAGGACGTGAAGGAGGAATGAGGCACAAGCCCCCAGTGGGACAGACCAGCGAGGCTCTTAGTGCTCCTCAGGGTGGAAGCTCTCTTTCAGGGTCTTCTGGATACTGACAGCCCACTGATGGACCTCCCGGATGGCAGCCTGCAGAAAGTGCAGCCAGGCTCGCAGCAACGCATCCAAGAGAAGCACCGGAGTGCCCAGGGGCAGCTCTGGCTCCATGTTGCAAAGTGCTGTGGTGTCCCAAGTGAGGGCAACCAGAGCACGCAGAGACAAAATGCATTGTTGTCCCTCATCGAGGTAGACAAGCAAGCAGGGAAACCTGAGAACTGGCTGTCCGGAGGAGTGGTTCCTTTAAGCACAGATCTCAGATAGCCTCAGGCAGCAGCCCCACACAGTGGGCTCGTCTACACTGGCCCCTTTTCCGAAAGGGGCATGGTAATTTCAGAGATCATAATAGGGAAATCCGCGGGGGATTTAAATATCCCCCGCGGCATTTAAATAAAAATGTCTGCCGCTTTTTTCCGGCTTTTAGAAAAGCCGGAAAAGAGCGTCTACACTGGCCCCGATCCTCCGGAAAAAGCGCCCTTTTCCGGAGGATCTTATTCCTACTTTGAAGTAGGAGGCGGAAGAGAGCCGAGAGAGGGGGGGATAGGCAGTAGGGGAGAAAGAGAGAGAGAGAGAGAGAGCGCACACGCGCGCTCAGGAGAGAAGACCTGAAAATCCCGTCTTATGATGGGCTAATTGGCTAGTTTTGAACTGACACTAGTGTAGACATACCCCGCATGTTTTTTAAGTACATCAGAAGCAGGAAGCCAACTAAACAACCAGTGGGGCCCTTGGATGCTAAAGGTGCATTCAAAGATGTAAAGTCATAGTGGAGAAGCTAAATGAATTCTTTGCTTCAGTCTTCACGGCTGGTGATATTGGGGAGATTCCCACACCTTAGCCATTCTTTTTAGGTGACAAATCTGAGGAATTGTCCCACATTGAGATGTCACTAGAGGAGGTTTTGGAACAAATTGATAAACTTAACAGTAATAAGTCCCCAGGACCAGATGGCAGTCACCCAAGAATTCTGAAAGAACTCAAATGGGAAAGTGCAGAACTATTAACTGCGGTTTGTAACCTATCCTTTAAATTGGCTTCCGTACCCAATGACTGGAAGATAGCTAATGTGACGCCAATATTTAAAAAGGGCCCTAGAGGTGATACTGGCAATTACAGACCAGTAAGTCTAACGTCAGTACCAGGCAAATTAGTTGAAACTACAGTAAAGAATAAAATTGTCAGACACATGGATTAATATAATTTGTTGGGGGAAAGTCAACTTGGTTTCTGTAAAGGGAAATCATGCTTTACTAATCTGCTATCGTTCTTTGAGGGAGTCAACAACATGTGGACAAGGGGGATCCAGTATACTTCGATTTCCAGAAAGCCTTTGACAAGGTCCCTCACCAAAGGCTCTAAAGTAAAGTAAATTGTTATGGGATAAGAGAGAAGGTCCTTTTGTGGATTGATAGCTGGTTAAAAGACAGGAAACAAAGGATAGGAATAAATAGTAAGTTTTCCGAGTGGAGAGCGGTAACTAGTGGGGTCCCCCAAAGGTCTGTCCTGGGACTCATCTTCTTCAGCTTATGATAGAGGTCCATAAAATCATGACTGGTATGGAAAAAGTAAATAAAGAAAAGTTATTTACTTATTCCCACAATATAAGACCTAGGAGTCACCAAATGAAATTAATAGGCAGCAGGATTAAAACAAGCAAAAGGAAGTTTTTCTTCACTCAGCGCATAGTCAACCTGTGGAACTCCTTGTCAGAGGATGCAGTAAAGGCTAGAACTTTAACAAGGTTCCAAAAAGAGCTAGATAGTTTCAGGGAGGTTAGGTCCATCAGTGGCTATTAGCCAGGGTGAGTAAGAATGGTATCTGTAGCCTCTGTTTCTCTGGGGGTAGGTGACAGGAGAGGGAACACGTGAGGATTACCTCTTGTGATCTCTCCCTCTGGGACATCTAGTATTGGCCACTGTTGGCAGACAGGATAGTGGGCTAGAAAGATGGACCTTTGGTCTGACCCATGTAGGCAGTTATGTTCTCTTCCAGAAAGGCTTCTTCCGAAAGAAGCCTGCAGTCTAGTTGTAGCTTTAGAGACCAACAAAAATATATATAGTATAATGAGCCATCTGAACAAATTAGAGAGTAAGTCCAAATCTGTCACAGTGACACTGATAGGGTATGTCTACACTACAAAGTTAATTCGAACTAACAGCCATTAGTTTGAATTAACTTTCATAGGGGCTACACATGCAAACTGCTATTTCGAATTTAATTCGAACTAGCGGAGCGCTTAATTTGAACTAGGTAAACCTCATTCTACGAGGACTAATGCCTAGTTCGAATTAAGTAGTTTGAATTAAGGGCTGTGTTGCCACTTAATTCAAACTAGTGGGAGGCTAGCCCTTCCCAGCTTGCCCTGGTGGCCACTCTGGGCACAACCAGGGAAACTCTTCTGCTCCCCTCCCAGCCCCAGAGCCCTTAAAGGGCCACAGTCTGGCTATAGTGCTTGTGCCAATTGCAAGCCTGCCAGCACCCAGCCAGCACACCCTGCACCTGGCACACCATGAGCCAGCCACTGCTGCCACCCAGCCCTCGGCCTCTTCCCAGGACCAGGCTGGCGGCTCCCAGGAGCCTGCCCAGGGCCGCAAAAGGCGGGTGCCTGCCTGGTCTAGTGCGGAGATCATGGACCTCATTGAGGTTTGGGGGAGGCCTCCAATGTCCACGATCTCTGCACTAGGCACAGGAACGCGGCTGACTACAGCCGCATGGCTGCCAGCCTGGCCACCAGAGGCCACATGAGGACCCAGGAGCAAGTCTGCTGCAAAATCAAGGACCTGCAGCAGGCCTACTCCAGGGTCTCCCAGCCAGGGGCCGACCCAGAGGCATGCACCCATTACGAGGCCCTGGACCGCATCCTGGGGGCTCACACAGTCCATGCCCCCTGGGTGGTGATCGATCCTGGGGCAGAGGGACCCGTCCCTGACACAGAGGAGGAGGCTGCCGAGAGCCAGGAGCCTGCAAGGAGCCTGCCCAGGACCCAGGACCCCCCAGGCACCCCACAGAGCACATCGGCTGTGTCGTCTAAGGCCGGGGAGGGCTCCACATGTGAGTGCCATCATGCTCCCCGTATGTGTATGGTGGGGGTGGGGGGAGAGGGAGCTGCATGTACTGGCCAGCCATGAGGTCAGCCTCAGCCATCCAGGCTGGCAGGAAAGCCTCCCACTTCTGTTCACATAAATTGGGCTATGTCTAGACTGCAGGCTTCTTTCGAAAGAGCCTCTTTCGAAAGATCGCGTCTAGACTGCAGGCGGATCTTTCGATAGAGGAAATCCGCTTTTTCGAAAGAGAGCACCCAGCGAGTCTGGATGCTCTCTTTCGAAGACGGCCTCTTTACATTGAAGAACACCTTCTTTCGAAAGAGGAACTTTCGAAAGAAGGCGTTCTTCCTCGTGAAACGAGGTTTACCGCCATCGAAAGAAAAGCCGCGTTCTTTCGAAATAATTTCGAAAGAACGTGGCTTGAGTCTGGACGCAGGGGAAGTTTTTTCGGGAAAAGGCTACTTTTCCCGAAAAAAACCCCCTGAGTCTGGACACGGCCTTGTGCAGCACACAACATGCTGCCACTATGGGAGGAATATTGTGCTCGGCGAAGTCGAGGCGGGTGAGGAGGCATCTAAATCGGGCTTTCAGGAGTCCGAAGGCCCCCTCGACCACAATGCGGGCCCTGGTGAGCCTGGCATTGAAGGTCTGCCGGGAGAGGTTGAGGTGCCCCGTGTACAGTATCATCAGCCAAGGCTGTAGGGGGTAGGCCGCGTCCCCCACCAGGTAGACAGGCATGTCCACGTCCCTGACCTTGATGTGGTGGTCAGGGAAGAAGGTCCCGGCGTGCAGCCTCTGGCACATGGAGGAGTTGCGGAACACCCTGGTGTCATGTGCCTTGCAGGATGACGGAGAAGTACCCCTTGCGGTTGATGTACTGGGAGGCCTGGTGTTCCAGGGCACGGATGGGGATGTGCGTCCCATCCATAGCCCCCCCTAAGTTGGGGAAGCGGAGGGCGCCAAACCCCTGGATAACTGTGTCCAAGTTGGGGAGGCGGACCACCCTGAGTAGCAGCAACCGGTTGATGGCCTTGACCACCTGCAGAGAGACCCAGCAAACCACGAATCACTGGGGCACCCCGCTGGCAGGGAGTGTTCGTTCCCTGGCACTGCCCCGCACCCCACTCCCAGAAGCAACCCCCGCTGCGATTCTGCCCACTGCGGGTGGCATGTAGTATGGCCGGGTCAGACCGAACCTTCCCGTGCGGGGCACGTTCGCCTCCTCCCCCCATTTTCCCTGGGGCGGCCCATTCCCTCCTTGCAGCCACCCTCCCCCCCGGCCCAGTGGCTGGTGAGTGTCGTACCTGCATGAGCACTGCTCCGACGGTGGATTTCACCATGCCGAACTGGTTCCCGACGGATCGGTAGCTGTCCGGCATGGAGAGCTGCCACAGGGCGATGGCCACACACTTCTGGAGGGGGATGGCGGGCCTCATGCGAGTGTTTTGTCGCCGCAGAGCGGGGGCAAGCCACTCGCAGAGCTCCAGGAAGGTGTCCTTCCTCATCCTGAAGTTCTGGGTTCACTTTTGGTATCCCCAGCACTCCAGGACTATGCGGACCCACCAGTCACTGCTGGTGTCCAGACGCCAGATGCGGCGGGGCACGCTGGCATCCGGGCATTGCTGCAGCTCCTCCACGACCCCCAGAGAGGCCAGGGGGAGAGACAGGGGGCTGATGTGTACCAGATGGTACCAGGCAGCCTCCTGCCATTGCTGGCAGGCTTGCAGCAGCAAATCCAAAAACTGGAGCAGCATGCCCAGGGCAAGCTCTGGCTCCATGGTGGAACTGCGGCAGCGTCCCCAATGGGAACCACCGACACAGACGGCGGAGAGGAAAATGCTTTGCTGTCCTTCAGCGAGGTAGGCAAGCAAGTAGAAAAGCTGAGAACCAGCTATCCAGGGGGGTACCTTTAAGCACGAGCCTCAGACAACAGCCACACAAAGCAACTACTGATCTGATGCCCTCCCGGAACTGGTTTCAGCTGCCCTTAAATATAACCCAGCGTCCAATCAGTGTGGATGCGCTATTTCGAATTAGCAAAACGCTAATTTGAATTAGTTTTCGGGTATAGATGCGTTATTTCGAATTAGCTTATTTTGAATTAACTAATTCGAAATAAGTTAGTTAGAATTAATGCTGTAGTGTAGACATACCCATAGAGACTTCAACTCTTGGGAACTTTGAACAAAAGCATAGTACGTTTGCTCAGTAATACTTTTAACAGTAATTATACCTGAGAAAATTTTGTAATTTTTAAAAGAGCAAATCTTATTCATCAGCTAAAACATGAGTGTTTAATCATAAAGAATCTTGTGTTGCTGTACATTTTAGAGCTTTTTTGTATCATTTTGCTATTAGGTACTAATGTCTCAAATTTCAATTCATAACATTTAAAATAGAAAACCATAAAAACTTTGCCAACTAAGAAGTTTTAAAAATTCATATATAGAACTTTTTTAAACATTTTCTACTGAAGTGAGAAAGAGGTAAGTGTGGTTTAATATAGCTACACTACAGTGAAGGACAGTCAGCATTAGGGATGTAAGTGACTCGTTGACTATCCGATAAGCAAATGTTCAAGTAGTTGCTCCTCCCCCTTCCTCTGGCTGCCTCTATCAGAGAAAGGCAGCAAGCGGGGGAGCAGGATCCAGGGCTGGAGTAACCAGCTTAAAAGCCAATTCTCCCCAGCACCATCTCCATGGGGAGAAGGGCCAGGGCTGCAGTGGGGAACTAGCAGCACTTCCGCCTTTGAAATGTAGCAAGAGCAGGGGTCTTGGTACATTTCAAAAGCAGAAGCGCTGCGGGGAGCCTGGGGCGACCTGGGAACTCAAGCAGTCCTTCACTGACCCCGTGCTCTCTACTTTTGAAATGTACAAGAGCCCCAGTAGTGCTGAATAGTGCCTGCACTTAGAACATACGACTCGCCATGCTAGGGATGTAAAATCCCATTTCATCAGTTAACCAATAAAACATTATGTTTAACTGGTTAACCTCTTAAATGGGGCTGGGCTGAGGGCTCGCCTCCCCCACCACAGGCAGGGCCTGCTGCGGGCAAGGGCTGCTCTAGCCATGCTGGAGCATCCCCTGCCCATGGCAGGCTGCTCCAGCCAGGCCTGCCATAGGCCCAGCTGGATTGGAGCAGCCCCCTGCCTCCAGTTAATCATAACTGGTAAGCATCACCTGCCAAGGTGACCATTCACATCCCTATACCATACTGGGGGTCATACCAAAGGTCCATCTAGCCCAGTGGTCACCTACCAGTCGATTGGGATCTACTGGTAGATCTTGGAGCCTCTGATAGGTGATCCTGACTGATTTGGCCAAGCGGCTATTAACATGTGCAGTACTTCAGCTGCCCCTCTCCCCACTGCCGCGCACCTCCTCCCCTTTGCCTTGGATCTTCCCTCCTCCCCCCGGGAGCCTCCTGCTTGCTGTGCAGAGCAAGGGAGGAAGAGCAGGGGGTGCTGAAGTCAGGGTGCCCCCTCTCCCACTCTGTATTCTGTCTCCACAGAACAGAGGGAGGAGGGCGCAACAGGGCTTGGGATGGAGGGAGTTTGCTGGCTGCTTTAGGGAGTGGTGCAATGGGCTAAGAATGGGCCTGTCTTAGCTCATTGCACCACCACCCAGGAGCCACCCAAGGTAAGCAGTGTCCAGCAGGAGTCAGCTCTGAACCCCTGCCCCAGTCATGAACCCCTTCCTGCACCCCAAGGCCTTGCGCTAGCCCTGAGCCCCCTGGACACAAACTCCCTTACAGAGTCTGTACCCTGAACCCCCTCCTACATGCCAACCCCCTTTCCTAGGCTCAGCTCTGAGCCTCCCCACAGTCCAAAACCCTTAGCCCAAGACCAGAGCCTGTTCCCCAACCCTCTGCCCCTGCCTGGTGAAAAGGAGGAAGAAAGGGAGGATCGAATGAGCAGGGGCAGCTCCTTGGAGAAGGGGTACAAAGGAGGCCCAGCAAGGGTATTTGGGTCTGAGGTAGATCTTACATTGCACTTAAATTCAAAAAGTGATCTTGTGCTTAAAAAGGCTGGAGACCACTGATCTAGCCCAATATCCTGTCTTCCAACAGTGGCCGACGCCAGGTGTTCCCAAGAGAACGAACAGGTAATTCTCAAGTGATCCATTCTCGTCACTCATTCCCAACTTCTGACAAACAGAGCCTAGAGACACCATCCCTGCCCATCCTGACTAATAGTCATTGATGGACTTATCCTCCATGAATTTATCTAGTTCTTTTATTATAGTTTTGGCCTTCACAAAATCCTCTGGCAAAGATCCCCACAGGTTGACTGTGTGTTATATGAAGAAATACTCTTTTATTTGTTCCAACCTGCTAACTATTAATTCCATGTGTTGCCCATAATTCCTGTGTTATGAGAAGTAAATAGCACTTCCTTATCTACTTTCTCTATACCAGGAATGATTTTACGAACCTTCATCATATGCCTCCTTAGTTCTCTCTTTTTCAAGCTGAGAAGTTCCCAGTTTTAGTAATCTCTCCTCATACAGAAGCCATTCTATACCCCTAATCATTTTTGTTGCCCTTTTCTGAGCCGGCCTAGCCTTCAACATCATATTTCAGTTACCAACAAACAGATTATAAAACTGGCTCCAGGATATAAAAACAAACTTGTTTCTCTGAGTTAAGCCATTTTAATGTCAATGATGCTAACGGTACTTTTGTTCACTGGCCAGTTTCTGCAATGTTTAAATCCATAGCTTTCATGTGTACACTCAGAATAGTGTACACAAAGAAATAACTCCGTATTTTCCATCTCCTTTAATTTTTTAAAGGTGACGCCATGTTGTTGCAACCAGGCAACTTTCTCTGAAATTAGAAGCACAACAGAGGACAAGGGAATCAAGTATGAGAAATTACACTTTTTTCAATATAATTGCACCTGGCAAGCAACTGACAACCAAGAAAATACTTTTTTCAAAAGCTAAAGTTTTAACAAAAATTGTCAAATGTATATCCATTTGACTCCAATACAATCTCAAGTAGCAAGGCAGCATAGACAAAGCAACTCTTATAAAATTAGGACTCTGAAACAGTAATACTAATTAAACTGAGTATCTTGGAGCACTGACAGAGTAAAATTAAGTGCAATTTATGAGGTGTTTGCAATCTGACAACATGCAACAACGGTGCCTAGCACAATGGAGCCCTAATCCTTGATTGGCACTGCTAGGCATTATCACAACAAAACAAAACAAAACAATCCATTAAATCTTTAACGTGTGAAAGAATGCACTGCTTGTGAAGACTGGAAGAGTTAGTAATTTTCCCCATTTACTGTAATTTGTTACAATTTCCAAGCATATATTTTACCTGCTCTCCACAGCAATTATGCAAATATTCTCACTTAAGGATCCACGATGGCAAACAATTTGTTTGGCTTGGGGTTTTAGAACAGTAATGGTGTTTAGAAATCCTTCCCCATTATGAAAATCATACCCTGAGCTCCATCCCCAAAAAAAAAAAATCAAACATCTTTTGCAGGGTGCCTGAATGGTCACCAGATATGGGTTCTTTTAGACTGGAGAAGCAGGTTTCAGTGCACACCTATACTGTGTACTTCTAGTGGTGTGAAGAGTAAATATGCTGAGTGTACACCCCCTTCCTCCAGCACACGCATAAGTAGCACTGTACATAAAACACTGCATGAGCAAGTACAGACATGCCTGAACCCAGTGAGGACTCTGTATATGCCCAAGCAGCATCTCCCCCATCTGAACTGATTTCAGTAGAGTCCTTGTGTCAGAGCCTTTCACCGTGTCATGTAGCTACGGAGTGTGCAATGTAGACTTAGCTTAGCGTTCTTAAAACATGCTGTCAGTCACATCCTCTCTTTTGTAACCAAGAGAATCCTATTCAGACACTCTTGCCGAATGTAGTTGTGGTACTACATCATGCAAAAGGCGGCCCATCCTGTAGGCCAGTCACAGGCATTAAGGCTGCATAGGGCTTAACATCTTAAACCTCACCAAAAAATAACAAGCAGCTAGTGCAGATCTCAGAGCACTGGTATCACATGCTCCTAGCAAAATTCCCTGCTCAGTAAACCAGCTGTTACTTTCTGCACCAGCTTCAGTTTCTGAATGGTGTAATCCAAATAAAGCCTACTGCAATAGTCCTGTCCTTAGGTAACAAAAACATGAACACTGACAAGGACCACATCAGAAAGGAAAAGTCTCAACCTTTTAAAAAGGTGACAGTTACATTTTAATGCTTCTATCAAAAGCAATATGTGTCATTGGTTCTCTCAAGCAAGGGTCCCAGTAATTCACCAGCCAGGAAGAGCATTGCTCCAAAACACACACTGCAGGACAAAGTTCTTTCAACTTCTCTAGGGCCTCAAGGAGCATCATCAGTAGAAAGTCTTGCAGGCAAAACAAAACTATTGTTCCTTCAAGATTTTCTTCTTCCACCGCACATGCAGTCAGCCTATCCATAATCTTTTCTGCAAAATGACTAACAATCAAATTAGTTACTGAGCTGAGACTCTGGATTCATCAGATTACTGACTGTGAGGGGGGTCACTCACCACCTTAGCGGGGGTCCGTCGTCTGTCCCCGGAATCAGTCCATTCCGCCCACACAGGACTCCGCTCACATGGCGTTTCCCCTCTGGAACCCTCCGATCACGTCGTTCTCTTCGCCACACTGCCCTCCAGCAGTGCTCAAGTCACTCGCTCTGAGCCCCCCTTCCGGGGGTCGGTGTCTCTCCAGCAGGCCTTGCCGCAGGCCTAGCAGGCTGGCCGGTTGGCTGTCCGAGCGCCCTGGCCCAGCCTGACTCTCTAGCCCTGCCCTCCTGCTCCCTCGGCAGCCAGGCTCACACTCCCTTTGCTGAAGCAGCCCTTCCCTTTTATAGCTCCCAGCTGGGCCTTAATTGGCCAACGCCGCCCAGCTGGGCTGAACTCCCCGGGCCTGCTCCAGGCTGGGGTTTGGCCCTTAAAGGGCCAATACAGGGCAGCTGCCCTGTTACACTGACCATCCGAGACAAATTTACAGTGTGAGATTTTGTGGGTATTGTGGGGAAGAAAATAAATGTATTTGCCAGGACAGTCACACAAGAGTTTTTAAAAATTCTTTTATGCTGAAACTGATAAGCCTTACCATGAGACTTCCAACATCAGTACCTTAGCCATCTTCTCTCTCAGGCTATGTCTACCCGGCAATGTTATTTTGGAACAACTGCCATTATTTAGAAATAACAAAGTCTGTGTCCACACTACAAGCAATTATTTTGACACTGTCAAAACAATGTTGAGCTGGAGGACTTTACTCCGACTCCTGTAACCCTCAGGGTATGTCTACATTGCATGCCTCTTCCAAGAAAGGAACGCAAATGCAGATGAGCGAAATTGCAAATGAAGCACGGATTTAACTTTCCGGCACTTCATTTGCATAATTGTGTCCGGCCACTATTTCGAAATACCCTATTTCAAAATAAAAAACGTTGTGTAGATGCGATTATTTTGAAAGAAAGCCCTTCTTTCAAAATAACCATTAAACCTCATTTTTTGAGGAGCAAGGGTTATTTTGAAAGAAGGGGTTTCTTTCAAAATAACCGTGTCTACGCAGCGTTTTTATTGCGAAATAGGGTATTTCGAAATAGCGGCCGGACGTGATTATGCAAATGAAGCGCAGGAAATTCAAATCCGCACTTCATCTGCAATTTTGCTTGTCTGCATTTGCATTCCTCTCTTGGAAGAGGAATGCAATGTAGACATACCCTGAGGGTTACAGGAGTCGGAGTAAGAAGTCCTCCAGCTCAACATTGTTTTGACAGTGGAATGCAATGTAGACATACCCTGATTGTATGAGGAGTAAAGGAAAGCTGGAGGAAGAGTGCTCCAAAAGCCAAAATAAGCTATTTCAACTTAAGCTATGCAATTGATGTAGCTCAAGTTGCTTATCTCATCTTGGCTTTAGCCCTGCTGTGTATACGTGCCCTCAGTGATCAGTCACCTTTATTACTGAATGGTCACAAACAAGGGTGACCGATGAAAATAAAGTAATCAAAGAGAACACCTAGAGGTTACCTCATTAATGGTAGAAGACAAAAAGTATATTGTTCCACCAGACCACAGGAAGGATCTTTCAGTGAAATAAGATACTACCTCAAATCAATCTCCATCTTTTCTTGTTCTATTAATCTGAGGGCAAACAATCAAAACAGGTCCTTCCCCTTGACAGGAAATGAGCTTCCACTTCATCACAGGAGTTCATTTTTGATCCTTGACATAAGGATAACATTCAATCTCAATCAAAAAAGCAGATCCAGAGTGTTCCAGTGATATGAATTGAGTATGTGGGACGAAGTCAAAGTAACCAGAAAAAAACTACAGCAGAAGAGCCATCATCTACATGCAGGTTGAAATCAGAGAACTATTACATTTTGCCATTATAGGAATCAGTTTAGTCAGTGCATAATGGCATAGCAGAGCAACAGGTCAAGCGATAAATTGACACCAGTCCCATCTTAATCCCATGTTGGGACTTTCTATGAACTGCACACTATCAGATCCAGTTTTGGAGAAAACCGCCTCGTTAGACTGGATGCAATCTGTATAGCCATATTGCCTCCCTGCTGATCCCCACCAGGTATATTGATACACAAGGTTTTGAGGTGTTTTTAACTTCTCTAGTCCTACATAATTACTGGCAACACTCAAGGCAGAGGTATATAACTGCATCTGCCTGAAAGGAAAAAAAATCTCAGAAAACATTTAAATTACTGCATAATGCTGCATATAACTAGTTAATTTTCAAATTAAGCCTTTAAAATAGTAATAATTAATGAAAGTTTGAAGCTAAAAATCCAAAACAGTGGACACCAATTTTCTATTTAAAAATATCAAAAATAGAGGACAAGACTAAACTAACCCATCACAAGAAACAAAGGTTGAACAAAGTTCAGGAAGTGGGTACTCAACTCTCTTCAAAACGCCTGCAGGAAGGGGTCAGGAAATGATGTCAGGGGATGGCTTTTTGACCAAACAGTTGCCACTCACGCAGGGGAGCTTTTAGCTAGAAAAGGCAACCGATCAGAGGAGGCTATAAACTGAATACAAGTCTGGCCAGATGTAGGCTTGGTGTGGGTGAGAGAGTGGAGCAGAGCAGAGAAGAGAAGCAGCAGCAGCAAACAACATACTCGACAAATCAGTAGGACCCTAGATGATTCAGAGGGATGGTTGAAAGAGTATAAGTCTGAAGTTTATGATAATTCTTGGAAAATTACTGAGTGTGCCTGTAAATAAAACAAAATGTTAGGTTCTGAGTGTGATCAATCCTACCCTACTTCCTGACTAGCTGAGCACCACTTATGAAATGGTAATCTTAATGTGAGAAAATCTTTAATGTTATATTGTAATGCTATTTTATACACATGTGCTACGTCTAGACTGGCATGATTTTCCACAAATGCTTTTAACGGAAAAGATTTTCCGTTAATAGCATTTACAGAAAAGAGCGTCTAGATTGGCATGGACACTTTTCCGCAAAAGCACTTTTTGCGGAAAAGTGTCCATGCCAATCTAGACGCGGTTTTGCGCAAGAAAGCCCCGATCGCCATTTTCGCGATCGGGGCTTTTTTGCACAAAACAATACAGCATTGTCTACACTGGCTTTTGCCCGAATGGGAGGGCTGCGTCTAGACTGGCAAGTTTTTCCGCAGCTGCTTTTGCGGAAAAACTTGCCAGTTGTCTACACTAGCTGCTTGAATTTCCGCAAGTACACTGACGATCTCAAGTAAGATTGTCAGTGTTCTTGCGGAAATGCTATGCTGCTCCCGGCCGGGCAAAAGCCCTCTTGCGCAAATGCTTTTGCACAAGAAGGCCAGTGTAGACAACGCAGTATTGTTTTGCACAAAAAAGACCCGATAACGAAAATGGCGATCGGGGCTTTCTTGCGCAAAACCGCGTCTAAATTGGCACAGACGCTTTTCCGCAAAAAGTGCTTTTGCGGAAAAGCATCCATGCCAATCTAGACGCTCTTTTCCGCAAATGCTTTTAACAGAAAAACTTTTCCGTTAAAAGCATTTGCGGAAAATCATGCCAGTCTAGACGTAGCCGAGCAGCATAGTATTTCCGCAAGAACACTGACAATCTTATATGAGATCGTCAGTGTTCTTGAGGAAATTCAAGCGGCCAGTGTAGACAGCTAGCAAGTTTTTCCGCAATAGCAGCTGCTTTTGCGGAAAAACTTGCCAGTCTAGACGCAGCCATGCAGTATTTGATTGTTACTTTGCAATAAGCCTAATGCTATTGTAATAGAGGCTCTATGCATATGTATGAGAAGGTCAATGTGTACCATGACCACAACATTTTAGGTCTTACAGTCTGTATTGTGTCTTGTACTATTTAAATCTATCATTCTTAGCAATAGTTCAGTTGTGTCGTACTACCTGTTATACAATGTAATTTTCTTCCCTTTTCTTGCTTTACTGAATATACTGTAGTTACCTCATTTTTTCCTCAGTAAATAAGACTTTGTTTTTGAAGAACTACTGCTTGGATGACAATCCTTTGAGTGGAGGGCTGTATCTGTGTCCTTCCAAGGATTACTCTGGGAAGTCCCGAGGGTCAGAGACAAGCCCTCTGATACAACCCTAGCAATTCCTTTAGAGCAGGTCACCATCTTTCTCCCCATTTGGACAAAATAAATGATCAATTTATAATTATAATAAGGCCAGCATTGGAGTGTCTTGTGTCTAGAACAGCAACATAATGTATCAAATACCCAAGTGGTGGTACCCTTCTGGGAGCAGGGTAGGACTGGGGCAGGCAGGGAACCTGCCTCAGCTCAGCTTCACTGCGCCACCGCCCAGGAGCACTGATTTCACACATTAGAACGTTAGTGTTCTTGCGCAAGAACTCCCTGCCAGTGTAGACAGGCAGCATGTTTTTGTGCAAAAGCGACCACTTTGGCGCAAGATCACGCTAATGTAGACACAGCCTGATAAGTCTCTTACATCCCAGGGCCCCATTTTATGCCTCCCTCTCAAAACATAAATCCCCCTCAGCACTACTTCATATTGTCTCCCTCCACCATAGACACACTCTTTGCTGATCAGCCAGAAGCCAGAAAGTAAGGACAGTGCCATTTGTTGACTGCCCTGCAATGAAACCTGGTTGTTCTTGATGATTGTGTTTGTTAAGGAGCAAATGTGTGGAACCAAGCAATCCATGAACAAAAGAACTTTCCAAGGACTGATAAGAAGATTGGCTTATAATTGCTACACTTGATGCAATCAAGATACTTTGGTTTGCACAGGGAGATTATAATACGATCTTTCCAGTTTCTTGGTACTTCGTGCTCGAGTAGTCTAGTTCATAGGTTCCCAAACTGGGGGGCGCAGCCCCCTAGGGGGCATGAAGAAATTTCAGGGGGACACGAGGAAACCCAGCCCCCCTGCCCAAGAAAGAGTCCAGTCTGTCCAGTAAAAAAAATTCAGAAAATACCATGTGACATGTCCAGTATTTTCTTCTTTTCCTGGCTAGGGCATCCACCGGAACACGCTCCAGTCGGGCTGGCTGGGGAGGGGTAGCAACAAGTCTTGCTGCTATTTTTGAGGGGCGGGGGGAGAAGAGGGTTTCTCAAAAATCAAAAAAGGGACGTGATATTGAAAAGTTTGGGAACCACTGCTCTAATTTCTAGGTTAAAACATTGTCTGTGCCTTTGGGTAATTTATATTTCAAGGTCCTTTTGTTAAGGTCCAGCTATTTTTCTAACAAAACAGAACTTAATATAGACTCTCCTGTATTAAGGTGTATGTTAAAAAAGTAACACCAAATCCTTAAAATCTTTCTGAAGACTTCAATTTCTTCCCAAGGCATACATGAAGTACATGGCACATGAAGTAAAGCGCACCAGAAATGTACAACTGTAATGTAACAATCAAAATTAAGGTTCTCAAACTGGGAGGAAACGCTTTAGATAGGTTTTGCAATGGTAAAAAAATATAGATTTTGATTTTTTATAAACACTAGTTTAAAATATCAACCATTTATAAAAAGAGTATCTAGTGTTCTATGATTTGAAGTTAGAAAGATGTGATGCCACTCCACAGTTTGTTAAGCTGAAGCGTCATTAAGTCTGGTCCTGCCACTTTTGAAGATTTCTATTTGTACTTCGTGATGGTTTTATTACAACTTCAGAATAAATTCTAATCCCCTTTCACTAAGTTTTAGATGGGCACACAGCCTAACTACAATGCATTGGCTCTAACATCTGGGGAATTTTCATGCAGAATGATAAGGTGATACTAGCGCTTTACTATTGGACCTACAAAATCCAAGCAGAACCAACACAGTCAGATTTAGATTTATGTTCATGGGCTATTTCAATCAAGACAAGGAAAAATCCAAAATGAGGTATACTATACCTAGGACTAGATGTGTACAAGGCAACAGCCTCATCCATCTCTCACATCCTGAGACAGTAATGAGTATCTCAGGACACCACAGACAGTGATAAATACCCACAACGGCTATCAATCATATTCGAGACAGCATTGCTAAAAGCACTGGACTGCTATTTCAACATTAAGTAGTAAAAAATACCTCAGCAAAATATGACACTTGTGACCTTCTGTCCCAAAATTTTGAGTGGCAATATAAAAAACCATGATTCAGTAAGTGCAAAAGACAATTAGCTGTTTCTGTAACTTGTGTTCTTCAAGATATGCTGCTCATGTCCATTCAACATAGGTTTGCCACATGCACCAGTGCCAAAGATTTTCCATTAGCAGTACCTGTAGGGGACCAGGTCCAGTGCTCCCTGTAGAGGCATGCACATGCTGTGCTATATAGGGCACCTCCACGGCCCTTCCCTTCTTAGTTCTTTCTTCCCAGAAACTCCAGCAGAGGGGAAGTAGGGTGGAGAGTTGAATGGACATAAGCAACACATTTTGAAGAATACCAGTTATGGAAACAAGTAACATCTTTTGTTAGAATGCTTGCTCATGTCCATTCAACATACAGGCAGTCCCCGGGTTACGTACAAGATAGGGACTGTAGGTTTGTTCTTAAGTTGAATCTGTATGTAAGTCGGAACTGGCGTCCAGATTCAGCCGCTGCTGAAACTGATCAGTTTCAACAGCGGCTGAATCTGGACGCCAGTTCTGACTTACATACAGATTCAACTTAAGAACCCCAGGCATCCCCAAGTCAGCTGCTGCTGAAACTGATCAGCGGCTGATTCCAGGAAGCCCGGGGCAGGGGCTTCCTGTAGTCAGCCACTGGTCAGTTTCAGCAGCGGCTGACTTGGGGATGCCTGGGGCAGAGCAGCTGGGGTGCTGCCCGGTTGGTCCAGTAGCGCCCAGAGTGGCGCTACGGGACCAACTGGCAGCACCCCAGCTGCTGTACCACAGGTGTCCGGAGCAAAGCCACGGAGCACGGGGGCAGCGGGGCAGCCCAGACGCGCCGTGGCTGTCCTGCTGCCCTCGGGCTCCGTGGCTTTGCTCTGCTTTGCTCCCCGTCCCCCTGGTCTGCAGACCAGGGGGATGGGGGGTGGCAAAGCAGAGCCAAGCCGCGGAGCACCCGGCCAGCTGACAGCCCAGACGCGTCTGGGCTGTCAGCTGATCGCGCGCTCCGCGGCTTGGCTCTGCTTTGCCCCCCCCCCGTCCTCCTGGTCTGCAGACCAGGGGAAAGGGGGGGGGGCAAAGCAGAGCCAAACAGAGCCAAGCCGCGGAGCGCGTGATCAGCTGACAGCCCAGACGCGTCTGGGCTGTCAGCTGGCCGGGCACTCCGCGGCTTGGCTCTGCTTGGCTCTGCTTGGCCACCCCCCCCCCGTCTCCCTGGTCTGCAGACCAGGGGAAGGGGGGGGCAAAGCAGAGCCAAGCCTCGGAGCGCGTGGGCAGCGGACAGCCCTGTCCGCTGCCCACGTGTTCCACCGCTTTGCTTCCTCTCCCTGGTCTGCTGGAGACCAGGGAGAGGAACGGCCCCATTCGTAACTGCGGATCCGACATAAGTCGGAGCCGCGTAACTCGGGGACTGCCTGTAGTTGCCTCTAGGATGGAGCAGACTCTGGCATTAGGAAGGCAGGATAAGATATGCCCTGAAGTTAGGGATGTAGGGTGGGTTCTGGAGCGGCCTAGGGCATTATCCTGGAGAGCAGAGGGTAGTGGATTTGCGTCCTGCTCTGCCCACCAAGGCAGCTACTGGACAGCCATCACTAGCTGCAAGCACTATTTGCAGAGATAGGTAGCAGTTTCAAGAGCATGCAGACTGCTCTACTAAATGCCATGTCATCCTAGCATGTTACATGATAGCATAATGGAACACGAAGGTGTGCACTGAAGACTACATTGCTGCACAGAAAATGACCTGAATCAGGAGATTGGATGAAGAGGCTTGGACCATGGTTGAATGAGCTTTGACCAACTTGAATGTTGCAAAGCCTGATTGATTTGTGTAATATATGTGAATGCAGGTGGTGATCCACCTGTAGATCCTCTGAAACAGCACTGGAATACCTTTCATCCCATCAGCATAAGCCATGAAGAGTTGTGTGGATTTACCAAAGGGCTTAGTGAGCTATGGTGATTCTTTGATGTACTCACTATTGAGAGCCCAGGATAAGAGGGTGATCAGGGTAAGCAGACAGGGGACTGCAGATAGGGGAGTTGAAGAGGGAGAGCAAAGCAACCCCACCGCTGAAGAGGCTACCCGGTGAGAGTACTAGCTGTGGTGTGAGTGTGTGTGTGCCTGACTGTTTGAATTTTACAGTTTGAAGTGTGAATTGAGAGTCTGATTCCAGGTGAGTACTAGCAGTTTCAGTTTCAGCTTCTGTGGCAGTTGGGACTGAGAGCCTGCCATTGTTCCCTTGATTGCCTCTGATTAGCCTCAGGCTCAGCCTTCCCCTGTGTGACTCAGAAGGGGGCAGGCCTGACCTAGGAAAGCAGGCTTTAAAAAGCCAGAGCAGTGCGACCAGGGGACTGCAGACAGGGGAGCTGAAGAGGAAGTTGAGCAGAGGGAGTGACTGATGGTGATGAAGACCCGAAGCGCTTGTGCCAGTACTTCTCCTGTCTCCTCCACCTGTGCCTGTATCCAGACAGAGAACCTGAGCATGGATGCCTCTACCCAGGTCCTGGTGTGGTGTTGCAGTATTTGTGGCTTGCAATTCCCACTGACTGATATCCAGGCTGGGGGAGACAACCATTGTGAAAGGTGCCTGCTGGTGGAATCTCTCAGGCAGCAGGTGGGAGAGCTACAGGAGGAGGTGGCCAGGCTAAGGAGCATTCGAGGCCATAAGGAATTTCTGGACAGTATTCCTGTGGAGTCCACTGAGGTCACTGTCCTAGGATGTGGGACTGCTGACCTACCACTTATGGAGGAGGAGGTGGTGCAGGGTGAGTACTGGCAGCTGGTTACTTCTGGCAGCAGGCAGTGTTCCACCCCTGCTCCTAACCCTCCCAGGGTATGTCTACACTACCCTCCTAGTTCGAACTAGGAGGGTAATGTATGCATACCGCACTTGCTAATGAAGCCCGGGAAATTCAAAATGAGATCAAACTAGCTACAGGCATAAAGGGAAACAAGAAGACCTTTTATAAATACATTAGAAGCAAGAGGAAGACCAAGGACAGGGTAGGCCCACTGGTTAGTGAGGAGGGAGAAGCAGTAACAGGAAACTTGGAAATGGCGGAGATGCTCAATGACTTCGTTTCGGTCTTCACCGAGAAGTCTGGAAGTGTTCCTAACAGTGAATACAAGCAGAGAGAGGGTAAGTTTAGAAGATAGGATACACAAAGAACAAGTTAAAAATCACTTAGGAAAGTTAGATGTCAGCAAGTCACCAGGTCCTGATGAAATGCATCCCAGGATACCTCCTCTATCAGCTCCTTGAGTATCTGAGCCTTTAGCTATGATTTTTGAAAAATCATGGCAGACAGGGGAGATTCCAGAAGACTGGAAAAGGGCAAATATTGTGCCCATCTATAAAAAGGGGAATAAGAACAACCCAGGAAACTACAGACCGGTCAGTTTAACGTCTGTCCCAGGGAAGATAATGGAGCAGGTAATTAAGGAAAACATATGCAAACACTTGGAAGGTAAAAGTGATAGGGAATAGCCAGCATGGGTTTGTGAAGAACAAGTCATGCCAAACTAATCTGATAGCTTTCTTTGATAGGATAACAAGCCTTGTGGATAAGGGAGAAGCGGTGGATGTCATATACCTAGACTTTAGTAAGGCATTTGATACGGTCTCGCATGATATTCTTATTGATAAACTAGGCAAATATAACTCAGATAGGGCCACGATAAGGTGGGTGCATAATTGGCTGGATAACCGTAGTCAGAGAGTTGTTGTTAACGGTGCTAAATCCTGCTGAAAAGGGATAACAAGTGGAGTTCCTCAAGGGTCTGTTTTGGGACCCGTACTGTTCAATATCTTCATCAATGATGCAGATATTGGGATAGAGAGTACACTTATTAAGTTTGCAGATGATACCAAACTGGGTGGGGTTGCAACTTCTTTGGAGGATAGGGACATAATTCAAAATGACCTTAGCAAGTTAGAGAAATGGTCAGAGGTAAACAGGATGAAGTTTAATAAAGAGAAATGCAAAGTGCTCCACTTAGGAAGGAACAATCAGTTCCATACATACAAGATGGGAAGTGACTGTCTAGGAAGGAGCATGGCGGAAAGGGATCTAGGGGTCATAGTGGACCACAAGTTGAATATGAGTCAACAGTGTGATGCTGTTGCAAAAAAAGCAAATATGATTCTAGGTTGTATCAACAGGTGTGTTGTAAGCAAAACTCGTGAAGTCATTCTGCCGCTCTACTCTGCACTAGTTAGGCCTCAGCTGGAGTACTGTGTCCAGTTCTGGGCGCCACATTTCAAGAAAGATGTGGAGAAATTAGAAAGGGTACAGAGAAGAGCGACAAGAATGATTAAAGGTCTAGAGAACATGACCTATGAAGCCACGCTTCGTGAACTGGGCTTGTTTAGTTTGGAAAAAAGAAGATTAAGGGGGGACATGATAGCGGTTTTCAAATATCTAAAAGGGTGTCACAAGGAGGAAGGAGAAAATTTGTTCCTCTTGGTTTCTGAGGACAGGACAAGGAGTAATGGGCTTAAAGTGCAGCAAGGGAGGTTTAGATTGGACATTAGGAAAAAATTCCTAACTGTCAGGGTGGTCAAATATTGGAATAAATTGCCAAGGGAGGTGGTGGAATCTCCCTCTCTGGAGATATTTAAGAACAGGTTAGATAGACATCTGTCAGGGATGGTGTAGACGGAGCTTGGTCCTGCCTTGAGGGCGGGGGGCTGGACTCGATGACCTCTCGAGGTCCCTTCCAGTCCTATGATTCTATGATCATTGGTGCCAGGATTGGGATCTATAGGACATGCCACCATGCCTTCAAGAGCTTGATGCCTGTGAATAACAGTGATGAGGAAATCAGTGACAAGGAAGCTGGAATTACCCCTGGTGTGGCAGGATTCATATGAGAAGCAACTCTCTCTACAATGCCACTGCAGCCAGGGGACATGTGCCTCAACAATCTATGCCGTGACCCCTGCGATGCTGGAGACTCAACATCTAGTCTGAGTGGGGCTATGAGGGGCTCTCCTGTCCAAATGTGCCAGATAATGGAAGAATTGGGCACTTGGTGACCAGGAGGCAAACAGTGGCTTCCCGCTGTACCAGAGCCCAACAGATGCCAAAGGAAACCGTACCAGCATCATCAACATGTGCTGTCTGCAAAGCCTCCAGCATAGAAGGGGCTTGCACATCCATGATGGGAAGAAGGGAACCAGCAGGACTTCTGCATTCAGCCTGCACCAGGATCTTCTCCTGTGGATGGTCTGCCATGCAGTCAGCCTTCTTGGCCTTCTCCTTGCAAGAAGCTAGGCACTCACTCTTGCCTCTCTTCTTCGCTCTCCTAAGTCAAGCGAGTGCCGCACCGACAGAGTGCTCTGCACTGAAGCACTGGTGCTTGGTGCCAAGTCTGAGTGCTGGTCCTGGAGAGCCAGGGCAGACTCCATCAGCAGGACTTTTAAACATATATCCCTATATTTTATTATCCTGGGTCGAAGAGACTTGCAGATTTGGCACTTGTCTGAGATATGTTTCTCCCAGACAATGGAAGCAGTCAACATGCACATCACGGACTGGCATAGGCCTACAGCACACAGAACAGGCTTTAAAACCAAGAGAGTGGGGCATGTCTACAGGAGACTAACAGACTGCTAATTATTATCTAGTTATAGTTTCCCTCTAGTTAGAGAAGTATTTACAACTGAATAGACACATGAACTAATACTACAGCTAAGGCTGGAGCACACTGTTCCAAGCACTGTCACTGGCAGCAAGAAGGAACTGAGGGGGGCCTGGAGGGTGCCCAATATAGCATGGCGTGTGCGTTCCAAGAGACATAGACCTAGTCTCCTACAGGTACTGCTGGAGGGAAAATCTTCGACACCAGTGCATGTGGCGAGCACACACACCTATGTTGAATGGATATGCACAAGCACTCAAAAGAGCACAATTCTTTTATAAACCTAGGCATACTTATTTTGTTTGAAATGAAGGCAAAAAAACCTCTGTGGAATCAGAAGGAAAAGGAGAGTTAAGTTTCTGAAAGAGCCAAACAATAGATCTGACCCCATCACAAGATAAAAAAATAATCAATTGTTGACACAGTAGAGAGCAATTTAGTAAATCACCTATGAGGGTAGGCCAACTTTGACCTATTATATATATATATATATATGGACACAAAAGTGGAGATCAACCAAGTCTTAACTTTAGCAAAGACGTAATTCCACTTTAAGTATTTCAGCAGCAGACTTCCAAGTTACTTAAGATAGAGTCAGCAGAAATATCTAAAATTAACTGTGTAGCCTCCAGTCGTTCTGCCGCCACCCCTGAATTTTATTTTCCTTATCTTAACAGAGACATTCAGGAATAGATATTAGGGAGCTGAACATGTAAGGATATCTATTTTTAATATTGGAAAGTCATAAGCAAACTAGGGGTCCTCTGTGCATATTCGAACTACATGAAACCATAGTTACAAAAGCATTCTAAATATAAGGATCCTACTTTTCTTTAAAAACATCAATATTCAGTCTTCCTGAGCATCAGTGTTTAAATCACAATTCTATTAACAAGAACTATAATGTTAAGCTTTACTTAACTAAAACAAAGACAAAATTTGTTTGTTTTTTTGCCACTTGTAAAAACTTCAGATTAGATAATGATGTCTTAATTACATAATGAAGGTCATAAGTATGGAAGAAAGGGGTTCACTCCAACTGTTGACTCTCTCATAAGGCAAAAAGTATTTTTAATTGTAGTGGAATAATACAACAAATCAGACCCAACGATAGAGAAATAAAGTTTATAGAAATGTAAATATTAAAGTATAGCTGCTGATAGTAACTGAGCTGGTTTATGACTGAGGAAAGGCATTCTAGTTTTACTACAATTCACTTTTTTGTCTAAGCACACTTGTTATAGTAACTTCCAGTCTGATTTATTTCCATCAAATACAGTACATTAATCCAAACAAGAGCATGTACATTCAATACAGAACATTTTTAGCAACAGTTACAGTCCAGTTCCCATTCACAGTGTATTTTATTTTTAGTGCAAAGCACTAAAAAGGCCAAACATTTTTCTATTCATAAAAGCATATTTTTTAAACTCATGACCTTGTGATCAACATTTTTAGATTTTTTTTTATACAAAATGTATATATGACACAAGGCACCTCCCTAAATAAGAGAGTGAACCTGTATAAAAACATGGTATTTCTTCTGATGTACAGTACCTTTCAAATTGTGGCAATTTGACACAAATCACTCAACAAATATTTTCTAAAAAGTAAAAATAAAAAAAGACACACATTGATGCACAGAAGCCTGCCAAGATTTCCATAATGGTAGGTGTGCTACTGTTTTGCTAAAATCTTGATTATAAAATAGACAAAAGGATCAGTAAGCATTTTGCAAATCCTACAATAACGGCAAGTGCTACCTAAAGTGGTCATTTAAAATCTTGTGAGAAAAAATATTGAGTTTCTTTCACACTATCCTCCCTTTAAATGACATTAAAAGAAATAAAACTAGCATTTTAAGAAGTGGTTGTGCATGGATTGTCTGTCTATAAAACATCAGAAAATATTCACTACCTTCATATTAACATTAGTGTGTTGTTCTTTTAAAACGGTAACTGAAAAATTAACTGCAACTATTATTAAAGTGCTTGTGTATAATATTTAAACACAAAATTAAGGAATAAGGGAATGTGTGGTTTTGTAAACTTCCTAGATGTTTACAAATGAAAGGTTGTCCTATGAACCATGCTTGAAAAAAAAGTATTGGCAATATCACTGCAGCAATTTCAGAACAGTGAAATTCACTACATCCAAAAGTTGGAAAATTAATCCAACTGAATGAAGTTATGGCAAATACTAAAAAAATAGAATATTTCAGCTAATATACACTAATATGCTGTTTGCTCTTATACATTCATTTGTAATAAATTTAAAACGGTTCATAAAGCAAAAGTTTGCAAGCCAAGCAGAATACCACAAAGGGTATGTCTATGGAGAAGATTGACCCTCCGGAGGTCGATCTTCTAGCATTCAATGTAGCAGGTCTAGTGTAGACCCCCCAAATGGAACACTGAGGGAAGCTTCTGCAGGCATCCTGTACTCCTCATTCTGCAAGGAGTAAGGGAAGCTGATGGGAGTGTGTGCTCCCGTCTGCCTCCCGCAGTGTAGACGCTGCCTCAGTTTAATATCAGCTGAATCCAGCTATGCATTTTGCATAGCTGGATGTCATACCTTAAGCTGACCTGCCTGGTCTAGTGTAGACCAGGCCAAAGAGTCACAGAATTGGTTCACCAGCATTAGCAGTACTAAGGCCAGTATCTATGGTGACCTCTCAAGCTGATTTCCTAAATGAAAAAAAAGCGTTTTTATTAAGAAAATTTATTGTAAAGGGTTTTGTTTTTAAAATCACAGAAAGTTCATTTTCTATTATAACTTTGCTGAACTGCATAGAGACAAGAGTAGTTAACCACTACAGATGCATGTTGTGCATTGCAAGTCAACAGTTACTTGACAGTGTTGGGATGAGACATTATCATATAACAAGCAATCAGAATTGTTATTAATTTAGCAAGAAAACAAGAGTTTGTAAAAGTATTTCCTCATTTTTCTTATGGTACCATTTTCAAGATATTAGTGGTTCTAACACCAAGTTAAAGTCTTTTCACTCAAATGAACTCCAAACTGTCCGTACATCACTTGATGTTATCTGAGGAGAAATGGGAATAAATTAATATTTTTAGTTTACCAGTACAACTTCTCTTACTAGTATTGCAACAGTGAAATCACTTTTAAATGCAAGGTAGTACTTAACAGTTACCAAAAAAAATTTTAACTCCTCTTTTCCTCTCAGGCAAGATTACTGTAATTTTAAGAGCTAACCCCACACATTTTTAAATTGTTTTCTTTAGCAGAGAGTGGTTATCAGATCACTACAAATCCACCCCTCTATACATGAGTGGTAATCAGCTGGTGAAGGTGAACCAAGACCTAGTTGCCTTCAGGAAGAGAGCATTTCTGAGTTGAAGTCAATAGCAGGTGCAGGACAAGGCATATGTATTTAGCCTTATTTTCACTTAAAATATATTTATTATCAGGAGAGAGTTCTGAAGTAATAATTTAAATACTCCCCTCCACACATACAGCCCCCCCCCCCTTTTTTTTATTACAAATCTCTGCAATATCCAGAAATCAGTCAGGTAAAAACTGTAATGATTCTGCAACTTAGGATGGCCATTTATAGGTTATTTTTATTTAACCAAGAAATAATATTTCATAATTAGAAGACTACCTGTGCCATATTTTGTATGAAACAATAAAAACAATGAATCATAATGATAAAGAAAAAACACCAAATTTAAGGCCCTATCCTAGAAACTCTTACTCATGAAAAGAGATTTTTTTTAGGATTATACTATTATGTTGACACAGTGAGGGAAACAATGAAATAAGTTAAAAGAAAAAAAAAAAAGTTTAAAGCTGTCTGGTTATTCCAAGTTAGATGTAGAGATTTATTTACTCTGCTGTAATTCATTTTTACATCAACTATAGACATATGGTCATAATATATTTTTGTAACTATCCTACAAGTGTGTGCATTGGCAGGATAAACCATGTGAACAAGTACCAAATAAGTGCAAAACTAAATTTAAAACATCTACTGTAAACATAAGCCAATGTAAATTGTTTAGAAGACCTGTACAGCCGAAATATATTAGGTTGCAACTTCCTGCAGAAGGAAAAAAGATTAGAAATTGACTTCCAAGCCATTGAAAACATATTTTACTGAAGAAGCAAATGTAATATCTACATTACTTTTGCATTTCCTACACCATCAAGTCTATTGGAAAGCATTTGTTCAGCAACAAAATAGATTTAGAGGAGGCGTGGTTTGTTTGTTTTTAAATAGAGGCGAAACTAGTTTCTCACCAGACAAGAGCTTTTGATCTTGTACTTCTGCCTTTGGTTTTGGTTTCTTCTGGTGAATGAGACGCATTTGCCTTGTGAGTTTTCTTATGGTGTTCTAAAAAAGTCTTTTTTGCAAATGCCTTTCCACATTTATTGCATCTGTGAAGAGAAAAGTTTTTTGTGACTTTTACTTCTATGCCAACATCAGCTCCTTCAAACTTTTTACTGGGTGAGTTAGAGGCAACATCCTGTTTTGAACCAATCTGTCTTGCTTCATCCCTCTGAGGGCCTCTTTTTGCCACCTTATTTAGAACAAAATCAATAGGCTTTTTTATTGCTCTGATTTCTAAACTTGCAGTTATTTTACCAAGGTAACGTGATGACTTTTTATGAACTACAGTTATATGCCTTATTACATCACGTTTGCGACGTGTTTCATAAGCGCAGAGAGGGCACCTGTAGAATTTAACATAAATGTTATTTCCATCTGTGTGCAACTCTATGTGTTTTGTCAAGTTCTGTTTAGAAGTAAATTGGCGTTTACACAGTTTACAGTAAAGCTGCTTGAAGTCAAAGCCAGCTGAAAGTTTTGGCTTTCTTGTTTTTTGTTGACCACCTGCAGGTGGATTGGTTGATTTAGGGGTTTCAAGGTCTCGTTTAACTTTATTTTTCTGTGCTGCTGGTGTATTCTTTTTCTCATTTGAATGACTTGTTCCCTTTAATTCATTCTGTGGAGAAAGTGTGATGGAAGGGGTTGAAGAGTCTACAGAATCTGCTGGTTCAACTTTTACTTTTATTTCTGTGCCATTGGCAGTATTATTGGGTCCTTTCTCTCTTTTAGAGTTCTTTCCAGAAAGTGTTATCTTGTGAACAATTTGCATGTGTCGTTTAAGCATTATTTGGGAACTATATTTTCTCTTGCAAAGAAGGCATTTGCATGCAGTTAAATTGTATTCAGCCTTTGAAGAAGACTTTTGTTTTCGAGTCTTAAAAGATTTTTTAGCAGAAACTGTATCCAAGAACAAAGGCTGCCCAGGCTTTGTAGCTATATCAGGAGTAATGGAATCCCTCCTTAACCCCCTATGAACTTCATCAAAATGCCTCCTCACATTGGCTTTTGTAGCAAATGATTTATAACATACAGGACAACTTCTACCTAATGTTATAAGCACATTCTTATTTCGTCCTTTTGTGGAGCGCTGATTTGGTTTCTTCTTTGTTTCTATGTACTTCTTTAGCTCTTCCATCTTTTTTTTGTGTACTTTTCTAATGTGCCGACGTACACTACGTCTGGAATGAAATTCTTTTCTACACAGACAACAAATCAACTGGTGGCCAAAATCAGAATTATCAGAAGAGTCCAGTTCAGGATTTAATGCTGGAGGTTGTTCATCAGGAGTAGGCATTACATTTATTACAGCATTAGCAGGTGGTGACTCTAAAGTTTCTGTATCTGGAGTTGGAACAGTTTTGGGCTGCTCAGTAGTAGGTTCTTCTATTTGTGATGGAGCTTCATCAGGAGTACTGCTGATCTCAATGTTCTCTTCTGGGTTGTCAGTTCTTGAAACATATTGAAACACAGCATTCTGATTTGTTTCTATAGGTTCTAGCTTAATTACATATTCTTGTTTGTCCATTCTTGGATAAATCGCTTCCAGGAGATTATTTACAGCTTGGCTTTGTTTATCATTTACATCTGGGAGGTCTGTAAAAATAAAAAACATATAGTTTAATCTAGAAATCTCAAATTATTTCAGTTTTCATACTTTCATGTGAACTTTGAGTATTGGCCTAAACATTGAATTATGTGCCCACAAATTTTCTTTTTAATTCAAAATTCATGTTTGTACTACCTTCCAACACTTGCTATAATTAGAGCTAACCTAACAAGGAGGAATCTTGCTTAATTTGCAAATTGAGCCACCAGTTCCTATTTCCAGTAGTGGATTTTCTCTGGATAATCAACATAAATATTTTATTACGTTAGGATCAATGTCCATAAAATTATTAAGGATTTTGGTTTACCTCAGAGATTAACTATCGCCTTCTGGTACATTTGAACTGGCAGCCCCCAGTTTAACATGTGCTTTGTGAAAGAAAAGGAATTCCTTTCCAGGAAAATAAATCAACTACTGACCAAGGTCAAAATTATCCAGATGTAAAACATGACCTTGTTCTTTAGGAGTGTTACCTAATGTACAATATCATGAGGGGGAGATTTTTCTGGGGCTACAGTTAGCGTGTCTCAGTGAAGGACCTGCAACTCTGGCTGTTACTTCTCCCTGCCTCCCTCCACCTCCCAGCTTTGTCTATCAGATCCCAGATTTGCTAATTTTTAGGAGACACTACAAGGCCTATATATAAAACTGCAAGCTTTCCAGCAGGGAACATAAAAAGGGTTCAAGGATAAAAGAAGAATTTCATTTGTGGTGGGCTGGGAGTTTCACTGGCAGAAAAATGTTTTTATAAAATGGGAGGTGCCTAAAGTGCAAGATGGGTGCTTGGCAAATTGAAATAGAAATACATAAAAAATATTCAATCATTATTTTTCAAAATAACCTTAATACTGTGGTCCTCAAAGTGCGGTCCACGGACCACTACAGGTGGTCCACAGCTTGAGCTCAGTCCCCCCCCATGCAGCAGGGAGCCCGCACTGCTGCTCCAGCCTTGTGGTCACCATGTAGCTGTGAGGCTAGAGTACCAGCTCTGGCTTCTCGCTTTGGGGGGTTGGGGGAAGAGTGATAAAAGCCCTGACCTTCCCCACCAGACCCAGCTCACAGAGAGAGGCAGTACGGGCTTCCCGCTGCGTGGGGGAGGGCCGGGCTGTGCTTCCCTCCCCCCCACCCTGCCCTGTTGGGGGAATGGCAATGCAATGATTTGCTGTCACATGCTGTCTGGTGGCTTTCCCCACTGCTACCATTAGCAAACCAATGGGAGCAGCAGGAGGCAGTGCTTGGGAGCAACAAGGGTGCAAAGCCAGGTAAGTGCCCCACCTCATACCCTGGCCCCCATACCTCAATCTCCCTCTCTCATCCCGCTCCCCTTGCCAAGACTCTGAGTAACCACCACCAGGTAGATTTGAACCTGGGACCTCTGGAGCTTAGTATAGGAGCCTCTATCTTCTGAGCTAAAAGCCAGATTTCTCTCAGCACCTACAGTAGAGGTCTCTTGTTCTTCTTATCTGTTGCTGTGGTCTAGGTGCCACTGCATGGGACAGTGCATTAAAGCCCATTGCTTCTTGTACAGGCAGTCCCCGGGTTACATAGAATCATAGAATAATAGGACTGGAAGGGACCTCAAGAGGTCATTGAGTCCAGCCCCCCGCTCTCAAGGCAGGATCAAGCTCTGTCTACACCATCCCTGACAGATGTCTATCTAACCTGTTCTTAAATATCTCCAGAGAGGGAGATTCCACCACCTCCCTTGGCAATTTATTCCAATATTTGACCACCCTGACAGTTAGGAATTTTTTCCTAATGTCCAATCTAAAACTCCCCTGCTGCACTTTAAGCCCATTACTCCTTGTCCTGTCCTCAGAAACCAAGAGGAACAAATTTTCGCCTTCCTCCTTGTGACACCCTTTTAGATATTTGAAAACCGCTATCATGTCCCCCCTTAATCTTCTTTTTTCCAAACTAAACAAGCCCAGTTCATGAAGCCTGGCTTCATAGGTCATGTTCTCTAGACCTTTAATCATTCTTGTCGCTCTTCTCTGTACCCTTTCCAATTTCTCCACATCTTTCTTGAAATGTGGCGCCCAGAACTGGACACAGTACTCCAGCTGAGGCCTAACTAGTGCAGAGTAGAGCGGCAGAATGACTTCACGAGTTTTGCTTACAACACACCTGTTGATACAACCTAGAATCATATTTGCTTTTTTTGCAACAGCATCACATTGTTGACTCATATTCAACTTGTGGTCCACTATGACCCCTAGGTCCCTTTCCGCCATGCTCCTTCCTAGACAGTCGCTTCCCATCTTGTATGTATGGAACTGATTGTTCCTTCCTAAGTGGAGCACTTTGCATTTCTCTTTATTAAACCTCATCCTGTTTACCTCTGACCATTTCTCTAACTTGCTAAGGTCATTTTGAATTATGTCCCTATCCTCCAAAGAAGTTGCAACCCCACCCAGTTTGGTATCATCTGCAAACTTAATAAGCGTACTCTCTATCCCAATATCTACATCATTGATGAAGATATTGAACAGTACGGGTCCCAAAACAGACCCTTGAGGAACTCCACTTGTTATCCCTTTCCAGCAGGATTTAGCACCGTTAACAACAACTCTCTGACTACGGTTATCCAGCCAATTATGCACCCACCTTATCGTGGCCCTATCTAAGTTATATTTGCCTAGTTTATCAATAAGAATATTGATCCCTTCCATCGGATCCCTACTTACAAACGGGGTGAGGCAACCCCGCACTAGCTGCTTCCCCCCAGCAGACCAGGGAGACGCGAAGCTAGCGCCCCCCCCTGCAGACCAGGGAGACGCGGAGCAGCTTTTCTCAGCAGATACCTCAGCTTGAGAATAAAGGACTGAGGGAAGTGAGGTGTGGGAGAATAAAACTGAGCTCTGGAGAAATGTTTGGGTAGAGTTTCCCCTACAATATATACCAGTTCCGACTTACATACAAATTCAACTTAAGAACAAACCTACAGTCCCTATCTTGTATGTAACCCGGGGACTGCCTGTACTTGAAAACTGCTATCATGTCCCCTCTCAGTCTTCTCCTTTCTATACTAAACAAGCCCAGTTCTTTCAGTCTTCCCTCATAGGTCATGTTTTCTAGACCTTTAATTATTTTTATTGGTCTTCTCTGGACCGTCTCTAGTTTTTCCACATCTTTCTTGAAATGTGTTGTCCAGAACTAGACACAATACGCCAACTGGGCTTAATCAGAACAGAGTGGAATGGAAGAATTATTTATTGTGTCTTGCTCACAACACTCTTGTTAATGCATCCCAGAACCATGTTTGCTTTTTTTGCTAGTGTGTCATACAGTTGACTCATATTTAGCCTATGGTCCCCTATGAACCTAGATCCCTTATTGTAGTACTCCTTCCTAGACAGTCGCTTTCCATTCTGTATATGTGAAACTGATTGTTCCTTCCTAAGTGGAATACTTTGCATTTGTCCTTATTAAACTTCATTCTATTTACCTCAAACCAGTTTGTCCAGATCATTTTGAAGTATGACCCTATCTTTCAAAGCACCTGCAATCCCTTCCAGCTTGATATTATTTGCAAACTTAATAAGCATACTCTCTATGCCACTAAATTATTCAAGATATTGAACAGAACTGGTCCCAAACCAGATCCCTGCAGATTCTCACTAGTTATGCCCTTCCAGCATGACTCTGAACCATTAGTAACTAGTCTCTGAGAATGGTTATACAGACAGTTATGCACCCACCTTACAGTAGCACCATCTAGGTTGTATTTCCCTAGTTTATTGATAAGGTCATGAGAGATTGTATCACATGCCTTACTAAAGTCTAGGTATACCACATCCACTACTGCTTCCTTATCCACAAGACTTATCTCATCTAAGAAAGTGATCTGATTGGTCTGACAATTTATTCTTTACAAATCCATGCTGGCTGTGACCTATCAACTTATTATCTTCCAGATATTTGCAGATTAATTCCTTAATTACTTGCTCCATTGTCTTTCCTGGCACAGAAGTTAAACTGACTATTCTGTAGTTTCCTGGGTTCTTATTTCCCTTTTTATAGATGGGCACTATATTTGCTCTTTTCCAATCTTCTGGAATCTCTCCCGTCTTCTATGATTTTTCAAAGACGGTAGCTAAGGGCTCAGATATCTCCTCTATCAGCTACTTGAGTATTCTAGGATGCATTTCATCAGGCCCTGATGACTTGAAGACACCCAACTTTTCTAAGTAGTTTTTAACTTGCATCCACTGTTGCTCCTGCACCCTCCCTCCAGGTCACACACTGCACCCTCCCTTGTTCTTGCTTCCTCTCCCCTGGCTAGACACCCTACTCCCAGGCTACTTCTGCATCCCACCTCCCACCCAGACCTTGCACCCCCATCCCATTCCACCCGCTGGCAGTCCTGTCCTGCACACTGAACCCATTTCTGTCCCCATCCTAGAGCCTAAGGAGGTCCACAAAATCCACTAACCCCAGAAAAGTAAATCTGGCCTATGGGAAGCTCTGCACTTCAGTCTCCCTGTTCCTTCCTCTCACCTGTGAGGTTGGAGTGCCACTGGAGTGAGATATTTCAGTTGGGGACCACATCAGTGGGGATTCTGGAGGAGTTTATTGCTTCTCATTTGTGTGGTCCCCAACTGATTTTTCTGTAGGTCAGTGGCCCTCTACCCAAAAAAGGTTCCCCACCCCTGCCATAAATAAAGACGACATTGAAACCTTTTTGTGTTGGGCATAAATTAATATTTTACTTTATTTAAAATGAAGTTTGATAAACTAACATGAGAAAGTTAATATCTGTTTAACAGTTTAATTTAAACCATTCACCCTAGCTACAGCACTATCAAAATGTCTCAGGTATAATCACATAATTAATGGTGAGTTTCCATTAGCAAATGGTGGTCCTTGGAGAGGTCTGCATTGAGCCAGGTAGTCCACGGGCCAAAAAAGTTTGAGAACTACTGCATTAATAGGACTAGAATTCAGAATATCTAAATCTGTGTAAATAAATCAAGATTTATTTTAAAGCTACTTATATTTCAATTTTCAACAGTGATATTGATATTAAAATATTTGCAACAGAAAGGTCAAGGCAGAATAAGGTGTTTTAAACTCAGATGAGATTGTTTGTTGATGTTTATGACAGACTAAAAAGGATACTTATTGATCATTTCCTCCAAGTGAAATGAGTTCCATTTATAATGAGCCCTCAAACAAAACACTCCTAATGTGTCACTCAGGATGAACTATCCTGAGAATCTTAATCACCAAAACAAAATTAATGGGACACATTTTCCCTGTAATTCCAATATTTCCAAGATATATTATAAACTGTCTCTAAAGATAACCTTAAAAGGAGTGGTCAATAACTTTGCAGTTAGCTAGAGATAAAGAAAGCCCTGTTAGATCATCCAGACAAGATGCAAGTATACTGTGCTTGATTTGGAATGTGAACATTAAACCAATGTTATGGTTTTTGGTCTCTCTCAACTAAACTGAGTACCTAACATTTTTCCTAAAAACAATCAAGTTTACTAAAATAGTTGGCTGTGACAAGAGACCACAACAAAATGGCTGTCTGAAGCCCATGAAGTGAGGTAATAGCAAAGCAACTTGTCTTCCCCAATTTCCAAAACCTACTAAAAACTCCTTAAGAAAACTAAGCACAAAGTGGCAGAGGATGGATTCTCCAGGAAAATATGAAAATTAAAAAAAAACCTTACTCAGGAGAGTGTTTCTGACTAGCAGTGTGAAGGGATTTCTAAGAATTCAAATGAACACACGGCAGGCAAATCAGACAAATGCCAGGGCTGAAGAAAATCAAATGGCTATCAAAGCAAGCATACTGTAGTAGGGGATCTCTGCCAATAATTCCATGAGATATATGAGGACCAAGCTTCTTTTAGTCAAGAAGGAAGTTGCTGACTTGGAATAACGTGTCATATGCTAAAGACTGGCCTAAGAGAAGCAAGTAAGAGTATATATGTACATTGCAGTTGGATACTCAGGCATGGCTGGCCTGTGCCAGCTGACTCAGACTAAGGGGCTGTTTAATTGCAGGATAGATTTCCAGACTCAGGCTGTAGCCTGGGTTCTTGGATCCAGAAAAGGTGGGAGTTTCCCAGGCTATATGTACACTATGCTGTTTTGTGCAAGAAATATGCAAATGAGGCAAAGCATGGAATATCACCACGCCTCATTTGCATAATTAATGAGCAGCTGCTTTTTGTGCAAGAGGCTTTTGTGCAAAAAGGAGCCGTCTACATGGCTCCTTTGAGCAAAAACCCCCTCTTGCACAAAAGCCGTTCTTCCTGAAAAAAAGCGGAAGAATGGCTCTTGTGCAAAAGCCTGTTGTGCAAAAAGCAGCGCTCATTAATTATTCAAATGAAGCACAGTGATATTCCACGCTTGCCTAATTTGCATATTTCTTACGCAAAACAGCACAGGGTAGACATAGCCCCAGAGTTTGGTGAGTAGCTCAAGGCCAAAAGTCTTCAATGAAATTAACTGGTGCCTTAGCAAAGCCCTGCAAACCCAAGTCATCTGGTTTGAGCCAGCAACTAATGTTTAAATGCAGTGTAAAAATACTCTCAGAACCAGATGGAGTATAGTTTGATTCTGCTTATACTGGATTACATAGAAAACAGAGTGAAAAGGAACAACAGAATGAAGGAACGACTAAAAATGCTGAAGGAGGAAACCTAAACTGGTATGTCAAAAGTTTAATTGTGAAGTCATTACAGCTGAGCTGTCTGTAAAGCACACAAAACATAACTCCCATGAGACTATATAAACCCCAGAGACCTAATGTTGAAATGTCACAGTTATCAGCAGAAAAAAATAATTATGAAAAAATCAGAGTAGCCAGAGCTCAAACTCAAAGACAATAACCTCTCGGCTCTAGCTTTAAAAAAAGCACAAAGCGCTGGGGAAATTATAGCAGCACTCAGGTGGGCAGATATCAGCTGAAAAAGATTATTCCCATTTAGCTTTTAAAATCAGTGTTGCACAGAAAAAAACTTTAAAGAAGGAAAAAGTACACTCAAGATGCTTGGGATAGAAATCAAAATCTCAGATGTTCAAGATGATTCTCCAGAGGTAGTAGCTACAGATACACCACTGAAAATCCCTTGGCAAATGGTAAAACCCAGGAAAAGGGAATTAGGAAAAGAACAATCTAATAATCTAGGGGGCAATACTGGCAATGGCAGAAGTGAAACTGAAAAAAAAAAAAAAAAAACTGTGATACTAGAGGTGTAACCTAAAGACTAACCAAGAGATTTCTTGGGAGTTTCCAGGAAAGACCAACTGAAAAGTAATCATGTTAATGTTACCAAAAAAAAAGTATGAAAAGTATGCTTTAACTGGGATGATCAGTCATAGCTCTATTCTACAGTTTAAAACAGACCGAGGTGGACAAATCACCACTCGTGAGCCATATATGGCTTTTTCCACAGTTAAATTGCAACTTGTGGAGCCCCACCCCCCATTCTCCACCTAATCAACTGGGTGGAACAAGGGGCTTCTCCCAGGGTATGTCTAGACTACATGGCTCCGTCGAAGGATTACCCAACATAGTCAATGAAGCAGGGATTTAAATAATTCCCGCTTCATTAAAATAAAAGTGGCCACCGCACTATGCCAACAATCAGCTGATCTGACACTGTGTGGCAGTCTAGACACAGTTCGGTCAAGAAGGGAAGCCTTTGTCGACCACTCCCTTATGCCTTGTGAAACAAGGTTTACAGGAGCGGTCGACAAAGGCTTCCCTTCTTGACCAATCCATGTCTAGACTGCCACGCTGTGTCGGATCAGCTGGTTGTTCGCATAGTGCAGTGGCCACTTTTATTTTAATGAAGCAGGAATTATTTAAATCCTGGCTTCATTGACTATGTCGGGTAAACTAGTTTACACGGCTCCGTCGACGGAGCCATGTAGACTAGACATACCCCCAGAGATGAACCATGCCCCACACAACTTCTTGAATCAGGCCCCCTTCCAGGTGCACATACCCTTTTCCTTTAAAGCCCCTCCCTATAGCTCCCAAGTATTAGCTCCACTTGGCAAGGCAGCAGCAAACAGGTTAAAGCTGTTGCTTTAGCTCCTTGTGAAGAAGCAGCAGCAAAAGCACTGGCTTTTCCTGCATCTCTCAGCTGTAGCCTCTACCCTTGGCAGAGGCTCCCAGCTTGCTGGTTCCAGTAGCTGCTGTGCAGAGAGGCAGCCCTATGACACCATGTGACCAAGTGGGGACAGAAAACCCATGTCTCACCCTCTCACCCCTTCTGCCCAAGGCTCTGCCCCTTCCAGGAGTGCAGAGCTAGTCCCCCCTCCCCCACCACACACACACTTACACACACGCATTGCCCTGGGGCCTGGCAATCCTGTTGGCTCCCCTGGCTTTTCCAAATAATCTACGGTACTATCAAGCCAGCAAGCTTAATACAGTAGCGGATTGGGGACACTCTAATCCAACCAATTTGTCTTTATTGAACAAGCCAACACTAGGTTACCCTGAAAAAAGCCACTGCCTCCACAAATGTATATACACCCTTTAGCAAAGGCTACTCAACGAGTTTAGAATAGAATTAGGTGGTAAGAAATTCTTTTCCTTGCCAATTATGCTCACTGTAAATAATCCTGATTTTATCCCATATCACAAAACAGGGAACTTCATAAATTGGAGAAGCCATGGAATCCCCATGGGTGGCCAGCTATGCAATAAAGGAACTATTCTAACGTACTTGGAAATAAAAACTAATTTTAACTAGTCTGCTCTCTCCGGGTAGCAATTCTTTCAAATCAAGCACGAACACTTTCTAGAAAACCTATTTTACAGAAAGAGCTGACTTTAATAGAAGTGATGACATCTGGTCAATTAGAAAACAAAACACATAAGTAATTAATATCAATCTCTATAGACTTTACCAACAACAAAAACAACAAAGAGTCCATATATGACACACTGGGAAAAGGATGTGGCCAGACAAAATTACCACAGAAAAATGGTGTTTGAACTGGAAAAGAGAAGAAGACAACCTCAGTCTGTAACACAAGAGAAAGAAAAATTCTTTCAGGTAGTGTTTCAATGATATTTCACACCAGTTAGGGTAAAAAATGAATACTGACTGGTAATTAATGTTGGATAAAATGTGATGAAAAAGGAGATTTTTATATGTATGGTTGACATGTCCAGTCATTAAAAAGTATTAGGATGAACCCATAACTATGGTCTACTTAAAGCACAGAGCGATGACAATTTCCATGTGTTCGTCACAGCATAAGTAAAACACACCTGTAAAATTTGCTATTTATGCCTGACTAACCTATGAAAAATGTGTGATTTCTCTGCAGCATTTCTCAGTCTAGGAACACTATTAAAGCATCATAATATTGCCATTCTTACTTCTCCCGCTGCTGTTGGCAGGTGACAATGCCTTCAGGACTGGATGGCCAGAAATGAGATTTTATGGAGGAGACCAGTCTGTGACAAATTTCACATCTGTGAATTTGATAGACCCTATCCATAACTAAATATCATGAAGTGCTGAATATTTATTACCAAATAATCCTTCTGTAATCCTCCTGGGGCTTTCCTAATGAAAATGGTCACAAAGAAAATAAAGAATCAATTTCTCATTGTTTAGTACCGTGGTCACCAACCAGTAGATCACAATCTACCAGTAGACCTCAGGGGCTCTAAGAGTGGCTCTTGAGCCCTCTCTGAACTGCGCCCCTGCGCAGTACATTTACATTAGATTTCCTCATTTGAGGAGCAGCTACTCACCGAGCAACACCACAGGTGAGTAGCTGCAAGGAATGGTGGGAGCTGGGAGGGCTGAAACACCCCAGCCAGCTGACTGTGGCTTTCAGCTGAAAGTCTGCCCTACGCTCCAGCTGATCTGCGGCTTTTCCTCTGCGCCTGCCCACATGGAGCTTGGTGCACCCTGGCTGAGCGCCACGGCCAGCTGGCCGGGCAGCTGCTTCTCTTCCCTCCAGCCCGGCTGCCCTGCGCTCAGCCCAGGGAGGGTGCGTCAGGCTCCAGCTGTGCTGGAGCAAGCTTCCCGGGCTGAGCGCAGGGCAGTCGGGCGGGAGTGAAGAGAAGCGGCTTCCCAGCCAGCTGGCCATGGCGCTCAGCCAGGATGCACCAAGCTCCACGTGGGCAGGAGCAGAGGGGAAGCCGCCCTATCAGCTGGAGTGCGGTTCAGCCTCCTCCAGGCTGAAGGCCACAGCCAGCTGTCCAGGCAGCTTCTCCTCTGCACCAGCCCATGTAGAGTGTGGTGCACCCTCGCTGAGCTTCAAGGAAGGGGCTTCAAGGAAGAGGCGGGGCGGTAGATCTTGGGTTGGTCTGTCATTTAAAAAGTGATCTTGGGTGTAAAAAGGTTGGAGACCACTGGTTTAGTAAGTGCTTGACTATTAGTAGCCTCTTACTGAAAAAAAAGAAAATTAGCTCAACTGTACAGGAATGGTTTACAAAAAAATAAGGGAGGTTATGTTTATGGAAAAGTTAAACACACAAATAACATACCCAGCAAAAGAGAGAGGGGACAGATGGGTATTTAGGTATCTGGTTACTTTTACCTCACATTCAAAATACATTCACCTACCAAAATAAAAAAAAATAAAAAAATAATAAAAAGAAATAGAACTCCTGACCAATTTTGGGTTGTTTTTTTTTTACTATTAACATTTGTTAGACAAACCTGGTCTATTATGTGTGCACAGAAATTTCACTCAGTTTGATCAAACCACCAGAATCAACACATAGGTGCTGCAATGATGCTCACTCTGTAGCACACTTGTAAATAGAAAGATCAGATGATCTTTAATCAAAAGCTAACTGTTGTAATGGTTGTTTTGTTTCTGGTGTTTGCATAGCAATGATTTGTAAACTTGTTAAAACTTTGTACATGAATACAGGTTGCACCTTTGAAAACTGGCACTCTGGTCTGGCAACTGGACCACGGATGATCCTGGACCAGAGAGCCCAGGAGCCTAAAAGAGCTGGAGGGCCAGCCGGGACTGGGGACTGCTTCTGACTCCGCTTCTTCCCCAATTGCACAGCGAGGCTCGGAGCTTTCCCTCTATGCCTCCCCTCACAAAGCCAGTGCTGTCGCTTCAATACTGTGGGGGGATGGCAGGAGTGCCAGCACAGGCTCCCCATTGGGAGATATGCTCGAACTGCAAGCCATATTTGGCTCCGTACTGAGACATATTTGGCTTAGGAACCGCAGATTGCCAACCCCTGCCATGGATCATGGAGCCAGAGCCCTGGGTCAGCCCCATGGAGCATGGGCCAGAGCTGGAGCCCCACAGCAGTCCATAGCAAGCAAAGCCGGGGCCCCACCTCATGAGCCGGAGCAGCTGGGTGAGCAGTCCAGACAGGGGGGGGGGGGGGGGGGCAAGGTGCTTTCTGGGGCAGCCTGCAAGCAACAGGCAATGTGTTTGGTGGCCAGTGACAAGGGAACCTTGCCTAGTCCAGCAAATTCTCTCATATTGGACAGGTCAGGTCCCAGTGGTGCTGGACTAAAGAGCTCCACCCCGTAGATTTTAAAAACAGCTGATTGAAGGTTCACGGATGCTTTGTATTTTTATTATACCTTCATACTCTCTCGTAACAGTAGCTTTTGAAGTCTGTTTAAAAACTGAGTCCCTGTTTCATTTTATAGGTATACATATGAACAGCCTCAATCTATTTAACAGATCCAATTACCCAAAAAAGCTTGCTTTTCCTTGGACTGTAAGTGCTGAAGTCTTGCCTGGGCTGCTGCTTTTATTTCAATGGAATAACAAACAGTTGTACATAAAATGGAAGAGATAACATTTAAGTTAGTTGGACTAATTTATACTTTTCTAACACTAAATTCAACACAGCACATGCAAGATGTTTGTTAATGACTTCCTCAGTATGGACAGATCAAGAGAAAATTCCAAATGTGGATCTTGCTTATGTATATTTTTCTTCCCATACTTTCTCACATGATTTTTTTACTTGCATGCAAGGACTAATTAAAAAAAATTGTTAGTTGATTAAATTCTGTTCATCAGAACTTTAGCACTGTAGATACTGTCCAAATATTGTGAAATTAGTTTCTGCATTATGACAGATTATTATTTTTAGCTGACACATGATAAAGGTCTTTCATATGCCTTTATTCATAGAACATAAGTGATGTCAAGGCTAATCCCCTCTGGATTCACAAATAGAGGACAAAACGCTAAGGGTTAAACTATAACTTTATAGCCTGCCCTGAATAAAGGGTGATGAATAGCTGCATCTCCAAGCAGACCAGAAAACTAATGATGACTCAGTCACAATTTCTCTCCAGCTCAGAGGAGGAAGTAAATTACTTCATCCTTTTTCATGGAAAAGTTTATTCACTTCCTATGACTGACCAACTACTTTGATCAATAATTTAAGAAAAGGAGCCAAGAGTGCTCTGAGCCCTCTCCCCCACAAGAAAGGGGTGAAGTGTATCAGAAACAGCCACTACTGACTCCCTAACTTCCTCAGGCATAATTTGATGGAGGACTAGTAAGGGAGGCCTTAATCCTCTCACCTCCTTATACAGTCAAAAAATATGGGCTGTGGTGGATGTCCATACTAACCTCCTTCCATCTGAGGTGCAAATCCTCACTTAAGCAAGAGTCACCATTCAGGAGGGGCAGTCTCTGCGGGGAGAAGCTGGGGGAATGCTCCACCCAACTCTGGGCTTCTCACCTCCCTGTGCAGGTAGCCGGGCTCACTCAGCCCAGATGGGAGTAAGGGACAGCTGGGCTCTAGCTGCCCCGCTTTCGCATCAATTTCATGACTCCAGCATGCTCAAATTTGAGTACATCTAACATTATACTCTTCTAAAATTTAATATTTACAAAATATGTGCCCATTTCATCTAATTCAGCAAGAAGGAGATGTGCAACAAACATTTTTAACCCAGGTACACTGAACTGCATTTATTCAATATGTTTTCAATTTGAATTCAAACTCTTGATAACATGATTTAAAAACATGGTTGGTAAAATATTTTTAAAAACTGAAACTGTCAATGTGTTCATTGCTGTAAAACAGGGGTGAGGAACCGTTTCTGGGTCAGGGGCCACTGACCAACAGAAAAAACAGTTGGGGGCTGCATACAAATGAGAATCAATCCCTTTCCCCCACCACAAAATCAAACCCTTGACTAAGACAGACACTCCCCTCATTCCTCTCACACGCCAGATCCCGGGGGAGGGGGAGCGGGGAGAAAACAGGTTAGTAGATTTTGTGTGCTCTAGCACTGTGGTGTGGCAGTAGGGGTCTAGAGTACGAGAGCAAGCTCTTCAACTTTGGGGGAAGACCTCAGCTTCGGGGGCCCAATCCAGGGGCTACATCTGGCCCCCAAGCCTAAGGTTCCCCACCCCTGCTGAAAAGAGTAAAGATATGGCCCTTTTCCAAAAGGTTTTAATAAACTGTTAGACACGTGAGCTACAAAATTTGAATAGGTCACTTCCATATAATCCTATGGATAAAAAAATAACACAGAATACAGATATTAGATGGCAGAGTCCAAAAACGTGTTCCTTCCTATACTTTTCACCTTTCTCCCTTTATTTGTGCCTATTTTTTTCCAGTTCAGACCAGCCAGCAAGTGTAAGAGAAAGTTAGGGCCATATTCTTATATGGTAATAACAGAACTGCTTTATCCACATCTTCAGTTGCTAAATGAAATTTATTAGAATCCTTGTTGCTTTAATGGAACAAGTAAAACTTCTGTGCAGGAACATAGCTTTAAAGTGAGATGGAAATGAGGGAGTAGACCATTAGCTGGTCAAAAAGACACTGTAAATCAATAGCTAGGTCATAAGACAAAAGCTTAGGCCTGGTCTACACTAGAAATTTACTTGGGAACAGCTGTGTCTGTCAGAAGTGTAAAAAATCCACATATTTGAGAGATGGAACTATGCTAACCTAATTCTCAATGTAGACCAGTATTAGCTCAATGGAAGAGTTCTTCCATCAACCTAGCTACTGCCTCTCAGGCAAGCAGATTACCTATGGCAAGGGAAGAAGCCCTCATTGGCAGAGGTATTAGCATTTACACAGAAGCACTACAATAGCTCCACAGCAGCATTTTAAGTGTTTATCTCCGGTTAAGAAACCTGGATTCAATTACCAGCTATCATTAACATGTAGTGTAATGCCAGGCAAAGCAATTTTCTTCTCTATGCCTTCATTGCCCCTTCCAATCTTTGTCTCTCTGTGCTATTTAGGTTAGCACCTCTTGGCTTCAGGAGTTTTGTAGTACAGGCAGTCCCCGGGTTACGTACAAGATAGGGACTGTAGGTTTGTTCTTAAGTTGAATTTGTACGTAAGTCGGAACTGGTACATATTGTAGGGGAAACTCTAGCCAAACATTTCTCCAGAGCTCAGTTTTATTCTCCCACACCTCACTTCCCTCAGTCCTTTATTCTCAAGCTGAGGTGTCTGCTGAGAAAAGCCGCTCTGCGTCTCCCTGGTCTGCTGGGGGGGAGGGGGCGCTAGCTTCACGTCTCCCTGGTCTGCTGGGGGGAAGCAGCTAGTGCGGGGTTGCCTCACCCCGTTTGTAAGTAGGGATCTGATGTAAGTCGGATCCATGTAACCCGGGGACTGCCTGTACCTAGAACAATAATCTGATCTCAACTGGCCTCAGATGCTACTGTAATACACATTATTACTATTTCTATTGAAAGGGTTTTGTAATTATCTTTTTCCTTCCTCTACAGGTCACTAAATAACTTTGTGTAAAGCTTGCCTTTACTCAGAAGTATTGTGTCCAGGTGTTAGAGTTGGAACTTCATTTGGTATAGGCTATGAAATTAGCAAGTTTGTCTCCCCCTCACTTCCATAAGAATAAAATCAAACTCAGGTCGCCATCGTGGTAAGCACTATTTTCAATTACTTTGTACTCTGTCATAATATACTAATAATTTTTAACAGCACATAATGTGTCATGTCCATCCATAATCCTGTGTTTTTCCCACTTCATAAAGGATTGGTTAAAGGAAAAATAACAATCTCAAGAGTTAAGCAAGAAAATGTTAACAAGAGGCATGTGTAAAGATACAAGTGGTCAACTTTTAGATCGTGAAAGTGTCCTCTTCAAATAATTAATAAAATACCACTTAATGTTCAAGGACAACTTCAAAATTACCTAATGCTGTATAGCACATCACAATGCCATGGCCCTATATCCGTAAGGGAGAAATCTTCAAAGTCATCTTAGATCTAACCTCGTTTATATGCTCTCACTCTTTTTCCTATGGAAATAGAAAAGTTTTCGACTACACTAAATTTTATGACTTGGATCCTAATTCTGCAAAAATTTGTACACTCACGTGAGTAAACTTACATCCTTTGCAGAACCAAAGTCTTAAGTGGTCCAAATTAAAGTCTTTGGAGTATCATTTGCCCTCATTCTCTACATAAAAAATTCCTATTTGACACAAAGGGAGTTTCAGACAGATTGAAAGAATGAGTCCAAGTGATAAACCAATATAAATGAGGTATTTCATTGTTTTACTGATCCTCTAATTTACCTGTTATATTAGTTTAATCTGGTTTCTGATGGTGTTTTTACATACGATACAGAAAGGTAAACTCCCTCAATTCTAGATTCTTTGCTTAAATATTTCAGTGAATAAAACTTACTGTCATCCATCTGGAGACTTGGAGGACAATAGAACTTTTTATGAGTAATTAAATTTGGTAATCCTCTGAAGAGACTGCGGCATATTTTACATTCAAAAATGGTGTCCACGTCTTTTAACAAGATATGTTTAAGTTGTTTAGTTCCTGGAACAAAAGAAATGTTGCACTTAAAATAAGACACTTTTTTTTTAAACTCACACTATTAAAACAAAAACACTTTCAAATCAAACAAATTTCCCTGCTAAAATAGGAAATAATGTAAAACAAAACACCATTATCTATTTCATTTTAAGTCAGCTTCAAACATTCTGGATTACTGGATAAAGACTAAAGAAAACAACAAGATTACATAGTATAAAAAGCAAAAGTATTATGAGCTTAAATATTAAAACTAATAGCTAAATTCCAAAAGAGGGTTTTGGTTAATGAGTTATAATTGCTTACCAGGTGGAAAGCACAACAGCCACCTAATCATTTAAATCATTATTTGGTACCTTTTCAAGCTCCTCAGAAAGCATTAAGCATGTACAACAAAACACTTTCACTTTAAAAGACTATCAAACGGGAGGGAAATGTAAAGAATACAATAAAAATAAAAGAGAATAGGAGATAAATTCTAGAACGTTGCATGAGGGTACCAAAGATATATGTAGTTGCGCTTATATTAGAAAACAGAATTTGGACCCATATCTTTCGTCTGCCTATGGTCTTCCTTGATAAAGAAAAATATAAATTTTAAAATTAGTTTTGAATTATGTTTTGAAAAAAATCTATAAATGACTGAACATTTGAGCCATCTAGTCTACTATAAGTATACTGTCCCTTTTAAAAATATTTTTAAATGTTGGATTGTGTGTTAATATTTTAATTCAGGAGGAGGGAATCCTTCTGTTAAAAAAATGGAAGTGTAGTTAAAACTATATACCTGTTCTGAAAATATATCTTAGCATTAATTTATACAGAAGATACAGAGATCAGATGCAGACCAACTAATATCTACGGCAGCTATGAGAAATTGAATTAAAATAGCTGCCATAAACACAAAAAGTGAAACCTATAAGAGTCACTGAAAGACTTACTTTGAGACACACATTTAAAATCAAACAAAGGATAAATTTAACCCTTGCTTTCTTCAGTGGAAGTTAAGAGCTCAACAGTATTTCCTCCATATTTAGGATAACCAAATTATTTCTGATAGTCTATAAAATTAAACAGCTAATAATAATAATAATATACATTTTTGTGCAATTTACACATCATCTTACGTAACTATGAAACTAGAAAAGAAACTTGCCATAATCCCAATTTAGCAGAAATACACACGTTTTCATTAACTGACAAGAAATATCCAAAAGTATTTTTGACTGAAAAATTCTTCTGCATGTTTGTAATCCAGAATATCCAACTTTTTTTTTGAGTTTTAATAACAAACCAAAATGTTGAAGTATGATATTTAAAGCTATGTTGATTTTTAAATTTTACCATGTTTAATCAAAATAGCAAGTTTATTTTAAAAAAAAATATATGAACTAAACAGTGTATCAACAGTATTTTGAGCATAAGATTGAGATATTCTTAACAGATTTCAAAAATAGATGGCACTAACTGCCCTATAACATCTAAGTGCTTTGAGCATTCAAAGACTACATGATTCTAACTCAAAACTCAAAGTTCAAAGCAAAAGGAAAGGGCCCCATTTACCCTAAGAGCCTGTGGGCCTGGCATTACATACACAAATCATTAACTTTATACTAGGATATTGAGTTAGTTAGAATTCACATAAAATTTCTGTTTTCTACCTTATCTATCTAAACATATCAAAACTGTCATTTTATCTGGAGATCACCACTGCCTACATACTGAAGGTCATATGAAAAGCACAAGTATCACTCATTGTTGACATCCCCAGTTCATACTATACATACATATTACAATTTCATCTAGGTAGACAATTGAGTCACAGAGGTTCATCTACATGTCTTAAAAGGCAAGAGAAGGGCCTCTACAACCCCCTGCCCCCTGTCCCCATTGCCCCATTCCCACTGCCCAGGTCCCTCTTCCCAGCCACATAACTCTGTCCCCACTCCCATCCCCAGCTACAGAACTCTGTCCCCATTCCCATCCCCACTCTCTGAACTCTGTCCTCATTCCCCTGTCCCGAACCACAGAACTCTGTCCCCACTGGCACCCTGTCCCCTGCCAAAGCACCCACTAGCACCCTTCCCCAGTACTATGTCCCCTGTTCCCACCAACACAGTTGGGGCGACATTAGTGAAGCTTGGGGGGGGGGGGGGAAGGAGGAGGGGCTTTTTTGCATCTCACTTGTGTGGCCCCAACTGACTTTTCTTGGGTCAGTGAGCCCTGACTCAAGACAGGTTCCCTGCCCTTCTCAGAAATAAAGACAATGCAGAAACTTTTTGTTTGACACAATATTTTATTTAAAAATGAAGCCTGGTCAAAAAACCACAAATTGGGGCCAAGCCCCAATCTGGCCACAGTATCGTAACACTCCTGCGCTCCCCTTTCCCCCAGACCCTACATCTGAGCCTATCATACACTGGAACCCCCTGCCCTGAGACCCTCACATACCCCAACCCAAATTCCTGAACCCTCACATCCAGAAGTCTGTGGCTTGCTTAGTACCCTAACCCTACATCTGCCCGGCCTGGCACCCTCTTCCCGAGCCAGTATCCCCTTATCCACCTTCTCCTGCATCCAGATTTCCTCCCAGAGCTTGCACCTCTCACCCCTTCCCACACCAAATCCCTCATTCACACCCCAGAGCCAACACATCCTGTCTCAACCCAGCAAGGTTACGGCTAGACTGTAGGAATTTCAGGATTCCAGAGATATCCCAGAAAAACTCTTCTGCATCCAGGGATGCATTTGTTCTTCCACTTTTAGTGGAAGAGCAAACATGATCTTTCAGTCACCTCTATATTCCTCTTTCCACAAGGAATAAGGGGGCTTCCAAAAGAAGGGGTTTTTCTGACATTTGGTCCAGTCTAGACAGGCCAAATGTTGGAAAAACCTCTTCCTACAGAAGAATTGGGGGGGGAAAACAGCAGTATAAGGGCTGGGGATAGCAAGTGATGGAGAGGAGGAGAATAGAGAGGGCGGATCTTCAAGGAAGGGGCGGGGCAGTAGGTCTTGGCTTGTTCTGTCATTTAAAAAGTGATCTTGGGTGTGAAAAGGTTGGGGACCACTGGTGTAACAGATCAAAAACAGGATGCTAGGCTGTTGGATTTGTCATTATAGGCATTAGCTACATTTGAAGCTTGAAAATAGGAATAAAGCAGAACTAATTCAAAATAATTAGGACAGGGACCAGTTCAGACAATCAAAAATTTGGAGAACAGAGAAAAAACACAGCTAAGCCACTGCCTGCTATTTTTTCCAGGGTACTTCAATAATCAAGCCCACAGGCTTTACCCATTTTCAGTGATTTAACTTTCCCTTCATCTATGGTGAAATGCTAGAAGTCTTTCTGTAAAAATGATGAACAAAAGAAATAATATTTTTCAATTCCCCTTATAGGAGTACTGTAGTATGATTTCTATTGTGAAAGTGCAACTTACAAATATAGACTATAAGTTATCTGCACTCCAAAATAAAACAATATAAAACTTTGGACTTGTAGGCTCTATTCGGTCCTACTTTTTGTTCAGCCAATCGTTAGCAGAAACAAGTTTGTTTACATTTATAGGAGATAATGCTGCCCGCTTCATATTTACAATGTCACCTGAAAGTGAGAACAGACATTCACATGGCACTACTGCAGCAGACACTGTAAGGTATGTGTGCCAAATATGTTAAATATTCATATGCCCCTTCGTGCTTCTGCCGCCATTTCAGAAAATATGCTTCCATGCTAATGATTCTTGTTTAAAAAATGCATTATATTTGTGACTCATCTCCTTGGGAAAGAATTGTACATCTCCTACTCTATTTTACCTGCGTTCTACAGAATATCGTAAGAGTGGCCATACTGGGTCAGACCAAAGGTCTATCTAGCCCAGTAACCTGTGTTCCAGCAGTGGCTAATACCACATGCCCCAGACGGAATAAACAGAAAAGAATCATCAAATGATCTCTCCCCTGTTATCCATTCACAGTCTCTGACAAACAGAGGCTAAGGACACCATTTCTACCCATCCTGGCTAATAAACACTCATGGACCTATCCTCCATGAATTTATCTAGTTCTTTTTTTGAATCCCATTGAAGTCCTGGTCTTCATAACATCCTCTGGCAAGGAATTCCACAGGTTGACTGTGGAAGAAATACTTGATTGTGTTTGTTTTAAATCTGCTACCTATTAATTTCATTTGGTGACCCCCCAACCATATATTTTGTCTTATTGCTGTTGTGGATGATAACGGAACACACCTCGTTGCTCATTTTAAGAGCACTTTTGCAGCAAATGACCGAAGGCAAAGAAGGTATTGATATAAGATTTCTAAAGATAGCTACAGTACTTGACCCAAGATTTAAGAATCTGAAGTGCCTGACAAAAATCTAAGGGACAAGGTATGGAACATACTTACAGAAGTCTTAAGAGCAACACACTGATACAGAAACTACAGAATCTGAATCACCTAAAAAGAAAAAAAAATCTGCTGATGATCATTTTCTTAATCTGAATTAGATGCTATCAGCTAACAGAACTCATCAGCAGCCTGGCCACATTGGTTATGGAATAGTGACTGAAGCATGAAGGGATATACGAATCTTTAGCACATCTGGCACAAGTATTTTGTGATGCATGGCACTGTTGTAGCCTGCAAGTACCTGTTTTCACTTTCAGGTGACACTGTAAACAGGAACCTGGCAGTATTACTTCCCACAAATGTAAACAAATTTGAGTGAATAAGTAGCAAGACTGAGCAGACATGTAGGCTCTAAAATTTTACATTGTTTTATTTTTGAACGCAGTTTTTGGTACATAATTCAAGTTTAACTAAGTTTAACTTTCATGATAAAGAGACTGCATTACAGTACTTGTTTTGAGTGAACTGAAAATTTTCCAGTGCAAATATTGTATTAAAAATAAATATAAAGTAAGACCTGTGCTCTTTGCATTCTGTATTGTAATTGAAATCAAGATATTTGAAAATGTGGAAAACATCCAAAACACTTTTTTAATGGCAATCTATTGTTTAAAAAGAGTGATTAATCTGGCAATTAACCACAATTTTTAATCACTGGACAGCAGTAATTAGTATATTAATACTTAGAGACTACCTAGAGACCTTTTTTGGAGTGGGGGGGAGGGGTCAGACTTTGGTATTGAGGAAGACTGACCCACTGGTTAGAGCCCTAGGCTAGTATGGAACACCTGAGTTCAATTCTCTGCATCATCGGAATGTGTGTGATGTTGAGCAAGTCATTTTATTTCTCTGTACCACAGTATTACATAAGCCATAATGAGTCAGTGAAAAGGTCCATCTAACCCAGTGTCCCTTCTTCCAACAGTGGCCAATGTCAAGTGCCTCAGAGGGAATGAACAGAAAAAGTAATCATTGAGTGATCCATCCCCTGTTGTCCACTCCCAAGCTCAGAGGTGTTAGGAGGATGAACACATTAAAAAATGTTAAATGCTCAGAGACTATGATAACAGGAGCCATATAAAATTTCTGTACTTTAATCCAAAAGTAAACGGTTGACATTAAATATCCAGTGGGGAGGAGGACCATGAGTTTACTTAAACTGTTGGCTTAATAAAGCAGTATTGTAGGGTCAATCATCATATTAAGCAATAGGTTAGCAAAATACATCCCAAGTCCAAAATACTCAATGTGGTCAGATAGGTGTTCTATGTCAATGTGGAGAATATAATGCCAAAAAAAAAAAAACCCCCCACAATCGGGGTCCACCATAATACTGCACAGTATTCCCTTTACATAAAAATTCTAAATTAGGAGTCCCCTTGAATCAAACTTCTTCAAATATTTAAATATTTTGGTATCACCTTTGTTCTGGCTTGCCCTCATCGATCTCTCCACAAACCCAAGACAAATCCACACCATTCCATTTTGTTGAGGTAACTCTCTTTCCATTTCTGGAGAAAAAAGTTTTGGCATTGGATTGGCCCAGCACATTTTCCATCTGCCCAACAGTTGTTTGAGATCTCTGGGGATCCAGTCAATATTATGGGTTGTCCACATATTATCTTGCATGCAGTTTACATGACCAGTCATCTCTGCTTTGTGTCATATCACAAAGCACTACATTGGTCACCTATTTATGCCTTCTAATCCCATCATTCTGTATGCCATCATGAAGCTCTCTCTTACACATTCACCTTTCCATTTCTCTTTGGGTGGCAGCGAATTTTTCTTCTTCCACTTTCATTGTTGACTTGCTTTCTGCTCCATGTGTCATTGATGGCAAAATAGCGGAGTTAAAAAGTTCTTTGCTTTTCTTCACACAGTTCATTACCCATTAGGATATGCCATTATTTGGAAGAAATTTACCTAATCCACCTCTCTCCTCCTACTGCATTCCCCTTTATATTTGACAACTTCCTTAATTAGTTTTCCATTTACAGTAATGACTGCTGTTCCACAATGCTCCTTCCATGTGTACTTCATCTTCAACATATTCAGTTTCCACCTGATATCCTGCGAAGGTGTGTGCTCCAGTTCTATTGTGTTCTTTACCAGTATTACACAGCAAAGAGAAAAAGTTAAATGTCGTCCATCACTTCTAATTCCTTCGTCCTAGTTCAATTTCTTTAACAGAGACACCAGTACTGCTGCAAACAATTTAAGTGAAATTGTGTCATCTTGTCTGACTCCTCTATGTATAACATCATTCAACGTCCCATTCACTGATGTTATCTTTATCGAACAATTGTGGTTGATTTCTTCCAACAGGTACCTCAGGTTGATTCTGATTTAGTTGAGCCTGTTGAGTGCAGCGTTAATCTCCACCAAGTCAAATGCTTTTTTGTAGTCAACAAATGCAGGACACAATGGTTCTTCAGAGTCCTTGCATTTTCCAACGAGCTGCCAAGCTGAGTTGATTTGATCAACTTGAATACCTTGAGCTGAAACCCAGCTTGTTCTCTATTTTTGTGCATTTCAAGGTGCTTCTTAAATCCAAATGTGTACGACATGGTTAAGACCTTATGCACTTGTGAGAGGAATGTATATTTTTATATACCTATATTTGTAATGGCAGAAAAAAAATCACTGCTATCATGTAAACATTTTGGGGATGGATGTGGAACATAGAGAGTGTGGTTTAAAAACAATAGGAACTCAAACACAAGAGTTGATAGCAACTTCAAATTGAAAAAAATGTGCAAAGAATCCCTTCTGAGGGCAAACTGTATACCTGGATCTCATCCAGAAACACTTGGGCTGTGTCTAGCCTGGCCAGTTTTTCCAGAAAATCAGCCACTTTTCCAGAAAATCTTGCCAGCTGTCTACACTGGCCGCTTGAATTTCCGCAAAAGCACTGACGATCTCATGTAAGATTGTCAGTGTTTTTGCGGAAATACTATGCTGCTCCTATTGGGGCAAAAGTCCTTTTGCGCAAAACTTTTGCACAAAAGGGCCAGTGTAGACAGCCCAGATGTGTTTTCCTCAAAAAAGTCCCGATCGCGAAAATAGCCATCGGGGCTTTTTTGCGGAAAAGCGCGTCTAGATTGGCACGGACGCTTTTCCGCAAAAAGTGCTTTTGCGGAAAAGTGTCCTTGCCAATCTAGACACTGTTCTGAAAATGCTTTTAACAGAAAACTTTTCCATTAAAAGCATTTCCGGAAAATCATGCCAGTCTAGATGTAGCCTTGAATTTTTGCACAAAGAAGAACCATTAAGGAAAACATACCTAAACATATTTGAAAATTCCCTTTATACAGACAAATTCCACTGTGTGCACTAATTAGTTTTAGAAGGAGGTCCCCAATTTGCTAATGGCATTTGACAAAAGATTTTCTGGTTAATACAGGTAGCAAGCCTCTACCACTTTAGCAGCAAATGAAATTTATAAGGAAATACTCAATTTCACTTATACTACTGCCCACATAAGAGTGAAAATAACTAGATTCTTATGAGTTTAACTGTAAAGTTTTGGGAAACTGTCAGCAGAAGAGAGGCAATCTCCCTTGCCGCTGAGTCACACTACAGGGGAAGCGAGGACAAAAGATCTCATCCATCATTATCAGAAATAGGGATGGACACAATGAAAACTAGTCTTCTCACGAGGATGCTCTCTCAATTCCACTGAAGCCTCTCCATCTTTTATATTTATTTCTGGCTAATAAGCTATTGACAGCTTCTTAAATCCCAGCAATATTTTGAAACTATGAAACTAGCTTATTATGAAGACTATAGAAAATTGGTGCAAGACTTAAGCTAGAGCAGATACCCCACTGACAAGAAGCACTGCAGAATGTTTGTGTACCATACGTGTAATTTTGTCTTTCGACACTCCAGCAATTTTTTCTCCTGGTATAGGAGCATTCAGCATGCATACCCCCTTAACAATGAGGATAAAACCATGTATATTTTTATGAATAATATTACTGGTATGGGAAAAACCTTTATTGGAACTTCTTAATGAAGATAAAAATATTCTGCTCACTTGCCTTATTTCTTTTTAAAGCTTACTGAAAGAATCAAAGGTTTCTTCCACAATCAAATTTTATTTGTTCGAATGTGGCAAACAGTAAAATCCTAGTCAAAAGTTGTTTTTCTTTCTGACCAATTCTTTTGATGCAAACAAGAAAAGAGGGAAGTAAACCATGAATTTATGACGTGCTAAGTAAAGATATTCTGGAATGGCCTGGGGACAAAGCACTTGAAATTAGGTCACTCTGCTACCCAAGGAGATTCCAACTAATCTGCTTCAGGTGGGAGAAGAGCATACACACAAATTTGAGGCCTTAGGCATTTCCATCCAAATGTTCCATCTTCTTAGAAAAGGTCACAGATGAGAAATTTCACATACCATTTTCCCTCTGGTGACTGTACTATATGTTTCTCAAATGCAAATGAAGAGAGAATACAGAAGTCTCGGCAAAGACCTTTTCCCCCCACCAGACATCATCCTCGTAATGAGGATAGCCAATGATGGTCATTTAGATCTGCAGGAGTTAGCACAGCCATATTTCTTGGTAATTATATAGTAAGAGAGCCAATTCACAAATTTTTCAGCTCACGTAGCTGTGTTGCCACAGATCTAAAAAGAAAATCTCTAAATAAATTTAGATTTTAACATTAAAGAAATTTCCTAACACTAACACTGGTATTGAATCTCTGTTTTTATATTGTGAACTGTGGAAATAAAAATATACTTGAGTTCATTTCAGATGGATCTGCCCTCGTCATGAGTTAAAATCTTCTAACAATTCCTATCTTGAGCATGCTCAACCAAAACTCATTTTTATTGTCAGATACAACTATTGGTTGTCATGTACTGGCCAGGGCTGGCCTTACCATGAGGCGAACTGAGGTGGCCGCCTCAGGTGCCAGACTGTGGGGGGGCGCCACTAGGACCCAGAGTGTAGAAAATTGTGTCTGCTGCTGGTGCATATGTATTCTCTCTGGTCTAGATGCACAGAGATGATGAAGTGCTGTGCTGGAGAAAGGAGAGCACCAGATACATAACAGGCAGGCAGGAGAAAAGGTGTTATGGGGGCATCATTTAAGCTCCCCACCTCAGATGCCAAAATGGTGTGGGCCAGCCCTGGTACTGGCACTTGAGACAGGTGTACCAAGCCCCTAAGGGTGAAACAAGAGTTAAATAATTACTTTTGGCCCAAGAGACCACACCCTCTGCTGGGCATGATCACAGTGGAGGGAGCATTTAAACAGAAGTAATACAGCTCAGTCTAGGTCGACTGAGGAGGAGAGCAGTCAGGTGCAGTAACCTCTTGCTGGAAAGCCACTGGGACTTTACACTTCCGCAACAGAGTCTCAGAGCCAAACTGCTGGAAGTCTAAGTGCAGGAGCCCAGGATGGTGACTCAGTTGGCCACCAGAAGAGACTCTGGAGACAGATCAGAAAACAGACAGGACGCCAACTCCAACTTGTGATAATATCAGCGGGACTGAAATAAGGCTAGGAATTGACTCAGAAAGTGTACTTAGAGGCATCAGGCCCTGCCTGTTTTGAAGTCAGAACCTAGTGGAGTAGAGTTGGCCCAGGTTCCCCTATCCAGTCTCTATCAGTTAGCAACAAATTACCCTGAAGAATAGCTATCAGACCAGTGGCTCTCAACCTAGTTACCACAGAGAGGTGATTGTGGGGCCCACAAGCTATTAAGTGGGACACATTCACGCAACATATACACCACTGTCTGCTGTGGCTGCCCAGTTGTGTATATGTCCCTCAAGGGTAGCAAGACAGAGGCAAGAGTGACTCCATCCACCAAGCCATGGGGGACACTAGCTGAAAAGCCCACCTATAGGATAGGTCCCCCCCAAACAGAGATGGGACTTACAGGTCAGCCTCCTGCTCTATGAGCTCCAGGTCTGTACATGGTCAGCAGAGGACAGGCAGGTGGGCACTATTTGCTGCAGGCAAACCATGTTGCACTGCAGCCTACATGTCCCTACAGAAGCGATGCACAGCTGTGACTAGTGGAGCAGATGTGCCCCCTCCATTTCTCTGGATGCTTCTGCCACAGACACCAAGAAGCAAGGAAGCAGCGCTCCCCTCCAGTGGCAGCACTCACAGGCTTTCCTTTCTCTTCCCCGTGCCCCACAGCACTATACCCTTTCCTCCCCACTGCAGTTCCCTGCTCCATTCCACTCTCCCATTTCCTATCCCAGAGGTGGCCAACCCATTTAACAAAGATAGTCAAAACAGCAGTGGAAAAAATGTGAATTGTCAAGCAAAAAAAAAGCCCCCCAGAACAGAATTGTTGAGCAAAAACAAAAAAAAAATTAATTTTTTTTTAAAGGAGGCTGCCCCTTTAAAACAACCGCCATCTTGGGCACCATTTTTAAAATCCTGCAGCTCCAACCCAGTAAGCACAGGGAAGCCAGGGATTTGGGGGGAGAGGGGGATGAAGAGGAGGGGAGCCGGCGCGGGCCGTTGGGGAGGGGGGTGCGCAGGAGCGGCCTCACGAGCTGCACTTTTGGGGGGCAAGAGCCGTGGGTTGGCCACGGCTGGCCTATCCTGTTCTTTTCCCCCACACCACCTCTCTCTCTCCATCCCATCCCCTTTCCTCTCCACACTGTCCTCTGCCCCTCTCCATCCTGCCCCATTTCCCCATCCCCGTCTCCACTGCCTCATCCTACCCCCATACTGGCACTCACCATTGCCCAGAAACAGGACCGAGCACATACAGAAGAGGATGAAGATGAGAACTATGACCCAAGAGGCAGTATCTCAGAATTGTTCTCTCAGTTGTGGAGAGTTGTGAAGCAAGATGGCACAGCATGGGAAGGACAGAAACTTCCTCCCATTCCTTAAAGGCTGAGTAGAGCAAACCCTTCACAGCAATTGTAGAAATCCAGGGGGAAGAGGAGGGGCATGCCCCAAACTGGTTCCACAGATGGCATGGGCTGATGGGCCAGCACCTCCTTCTACCCTAGCAACCCTACAGTGTGTCCCTAGAGCTGTGGTCCCCAACATGGTGCCCGCGGGCGCCATGGCGTCTGCGGGGGCATTTATGTGCGCCCGCGCCGGCGTTTTTAAAACTACTCACATTTACCCCTGCTTAGAGCAGGCTCGGCAGCCTGGGGCCCACTAGGGAGCCCGACGCAGCGTTTTGGAGGCTTGAGCCCCGCCCTGAGGCACAATCCAAACCCCTGGCCTAATCTCCCTCCTCCCCTCAGTAAAATGTCTGGTATTTTCAGTTTCTCAGATGGAAACCACTTGGGACAGTCTTCCTCTGCCATGTGGAAGGGAGTGTGAAATTTAAAGGTGCCATGATTTTTTGGGGGGTGGGGTGGGGGAGGGGTGCTTTTTTTGCTCCACATTTGGACATCCCCCACTTTATATTAATGCAGAATTTTGTTTAAAAATGAATTACAATTAAAATAAAAATTATCCAATTAAATTAAGTTTCTATCAAATTTACCCAATTCACATTTAATATGAAGATAGCCTTCAATTTCACATTTGACTCCTTTTTTCCATTTTTTCTCCAATTGGGAGGGGGCTCACAAAATTGACATTCTTCCCCCTGCCATGGTGGGGATGGGGAGTGTGAGATTTAAAGGTGCCATGGGGTTTTGGGGGGAGGGAGAGGGTGCTTTTTTTGCTCAACATTTGGACATCCCCCTTTTTATTAATGTAGAATTTTTTTAAAAAATAATTACAATATAATTAAAATAAAAATTATCCAATTAAATTAAGTTTCTATCAAATTTATCCAATTCACATTTAATATGAAAATAGCCTTCAATTTCACATTTGACACCTTTTTTTGCTGGCGCCTGCCACACACTTCTGAAAACATGAATGTGCTATTGACCACAAAAAGGTTGGGGACCACTGCCCTACAGCATGGGAGCTCCTCCACTACCAGAGGGTTACTTTCTCTTCCCAGCTGGCAGGGAGCACTCCCACAGAGCTCTGTGAAGCCATCTCTTCCTCAGCCTCTACCTCTGCAGAACACAAGAGCAGCAAACCTCAAATTGTTTTAGCACACAGCTGGGCCATATCTGTGTGCCATCTTCATCATAAGCTGCCATTGGGCTGCAGGGTAAGAACCGCTGCATTAAATAAAGCAGCCTTTGAACTCTTGCCACTGGAAGACATTACTGTCAACAACAACTTCCAGAGAAATCAACCCTTGGAATCTCAGTGCAATCTAAAGCAGCGTTGGTGCAGTCCACTGGAATTCTATGTGCGGTCCATGAGACATTTTGTTCACAACAGCCCACGCACAGGGTTGCCAAATTCTGCTGGTTTTCATCCATCATTTTTCCCTATCAATATTACAAAAGTAACACGCACTTAAAGCAAGTGCACATGGAGTGAGGTGCTTGCAGATTGTACGCAACATCGTGAGAGCCACGTGCTCTCTCTGCATCCAAAGTGCTGCTCCAGTTCAATCAGCACACCCCATAAATTCTAGGTACGCAAGCACATTTAGAAAAACTACCCTTTCTAGGAGACGGTTTTGGTAACAACGATCTTGCAGCACACTGAGATGAAGGAGGACCATCCATGCAGCCCACTCACTAATCTAGGTTGCCCCTCACTGCTCAGGAGTATTACCATTAGGAAAAGTTGCCAGCCCGGAGCACACAACCAAGCCCTGACACCACTGGAGAAGACAACATGCTATCTATGCAACAGCACAATACAAATACTAACATTTTTTCTTCTTTCAAAATTTGAGGAAAAGCGTCAAGAAAATATGATACATAGACACGAACCCTTAGCAGAAATTACAACTGGCAGAATGACAACTATGCCACAAAAGCAAAATTCCTTGAAAATTTTTGAACTTAGCAACTTAAAAAATACAATGGTTTTAAGAAGATAGCATAAAATCAGACAGTCCCCGGGTTACGTACAAGATAGGGACTGTAGGTTTGTTCTTAAGTTGAATCTGTATGTAAGTCGGAACTGGCATCCAGATTCAGCCCCTGCTGAAACTGATCAGTTTCAACAGCGGCTGAATCTGGACACCAGTTCTGACTTACATACAGATTCAACTTAAGAACCCCAGACGTCCCCAAGTCAGCTGCTGCTGAAACTGATCAGCAGCTGATTCCAGGAAGCCCGGCGCAGAGCAACTCTGCCTTGGACTTCCTGTAGTCAGCCGCTGGTCAGTTTCAGCAGCCGCTAACTTGGGGACGCCTGGGGCAGAGCAGCTTGGGTGCTGCTGGGTTGGTCCAGTAGCGTGGCCGCTCCTCGGCGCTACTGGACCAACCCAGCAGCACCCCAGCTGCTCTGCCCCAGGCGTCCTGATTCAGCCGCTGCTGAAACTGATCAGCAGCGGCTGAATCAGGACGCCTGGGGCAGAGCAGCTGGGGTGCTGCTGGGTTGGTCCAGTAGCGCCGAGGAACGGTGCTGCGGGACCAACCGGCAGCGCCCCACCTGCTCTAGCACAGGCCCCGGGCTTTGCTCCATGTCTCCTTGGTCTGCTGGGGGGGGGCACTAGCTGCGTCCCCCACCAGAAGACCAGGGAGATGCGGAGCAAAGCGGCGGAGGACCCGGGCCGGACCCGCGGCCGCTTCCAGATCAGCTGGAAGCGCCGTGGGTCCGGCCGGGTCCTCTGCGGCTTTGCTCAGCGTCTCCCTGGTCTGCAGACCAGGGAGACGCTGAGTAAAGCCGCGGAGGACCCGGCCGGACCCGCGGCGCTTCCAGCTGATCTGGAAGCGGCCGCAGGTCCGGCCGCGGGTCCAGCCCCGGGTCCTCCGCCGCTTTGCTCCCCATCTCCCTGGTCTGCTGGCTCCCCCAGCAGACCAGGGAGACGGGGAGCAGCTTTTCTTGCCCCGGAGGAGGCGGGCAGCAGGACCAGGCGTCCCGCCGCTCCAGTCCTCCGGGGTGAGAAAAATCCCCGTTCGTAACTGCGGATCCGACGTAAGTTGGATCCGCGTAACTCGGGGACTGCCTGTATAGTTGGGACTGCATCTTCATCACATTGTATGAAAATGCTTCCATTAGAACCTCATGATCTCACAAGAACAAAGCCTAAACCTCAGCCAAACATTTGCAATTATGTGTATTAAATTAATTCTATGGAATCAGTAACTTTACTGACACACTCGTAGCTTCATATCTTTAGAAGCAAGAAACAACTACACACAAATAATCATACCTGATCGAAAACACTCAATAATTTGTTGAATACCAGATTTTGACATCTGCAGAGGTTGCTGTAACAAAGGAGGATCACCAGGTTCCAACAAATACACTGAAAGACATCAAGGATGACAGTTAGAAATGACACACACCAATAACTGAGGCTGGTTGAAAAACAGGACAAAGTCATCAGGAAATATTCTGTTCCTTTTTTAATGGAAGCTGAGAGCTAAAAGGTGACTAGCTGTATTCTTTGTAATTTGGAATTTTGCACTCTTCCCTCCTTGCTGTTGAAATTAGTTTGAACAGGGGCAGATTCTATAGCAAAGATGCTTATTTCAGGCAATATACTGATATTGATTATTTTTTTCTGAATATTCATATAGTCCTGTGTATGTTTTGTAAATATAGATATGAATATGTATATACACTAAAATAGAATTGTAGATAACTCAGTGTCTCTGTCAACACAGGACTGTCTATTAGATTGACATTACTCAGGACACTTTGTGCCTTCATAAAATCCTCGGCTCATTTTTCAGTGCATGCAAAAACATAATAGGTATGAGAAAACAATGAAAATACTAAATTCCACATCTGCATGCATATAGGGAGATCCCAGTAACTAATCAAAGGTGCAGATTTATATGCAACCCTTAAGAGAACTATTATTTAGAACAACTGTACTAAAAAGTAGGAACATATCTAGTTAATATTTACTGCAAACTGTATACTCCAATTATTATTATTATTATTATTGTCATCAAGATGGGTTTTTTTTTAAAATCAGGCCAACTTCAGAAATGATATCCTATTAAAAAAGATACTTTCTAAATTTCATTTAGATTCACCTCCCATTCTTTGTGAAGAATATAAAACAAATTTATAAACTAAAAAGCTCAGACATACCCAGTGATCAAGATACACACCAATATATCATACTCAAAATATTACTAGTATATAGCCACAAAGATATGGACACCATAACCCTGATCCTGGAAACACACAGATGAATCATTTTAAACACACGAACAGCCCCATTTAACTCAATGAAGTTACTTGAATGAATACTGCTAATTATATAAGTTTTTGCAAACACAGGGCTCAAATCTCCTTAGGTACTCCCAATTGTCACAGTGGTTAAGCACTGAAATAAACTGCCTAGAGAGGTTGTGGAATCTCCATCATTGTCTAGCCTGCTCTTAAAAATCTCCATAAACCTGTCAGGAATGATCTGGATGGTGCTTGGTCCTGCCATAGGTTCAGGAGACTGGACATGATGACCTCTTGAGCTTCCTTCCAGTTCTATGATTCTAGATCTATACAGCAATTCAACACTTGCAGCTGATCTGTGCCAGATGACTCAGGCTCACAGGGCTCAGACTGCTTAACTGAAATGCAGACGTCTGGGCTCAGGTTGACACCTGGGCTGTAGGGCCCTGTGAAGTGGGAGGGTCCCAGAATGCAATTAAACCACATGTATTTGTATTAAATGGGTCAATACATAGACTAATGCTATTTTGAACATTTTTAAAACATTTGGAAAAGTTTCAAAGATAAAAAGAAATACTGCTCTAGAATATGAGCACTTATAAACAAATTCAAACTGCAAAGATTACTTAAAGAAAAATAGCCAAAGTATGCTTGACTTTGTATTCTATTCAACTATTCTCATACCATAAACACTGTTGAACACATACACATGTAACAACCATCGCAAATCAACTAATTGTTTGGTGATATCTAGCATAGTGTATCCTACTAACTTACTTGCAATTCTTAAATAAAAAAACCCAACACTGTAGGCTAGGGATTTTAAAATGTATTTAATTAAGTAATCATGTCACCACTGAAAATTTCAGCAGTTACACACAGGAGGCAGGCAACTCCCCAGAGCTGGCGCACGCAGGGAGCCGATTTTTAAGCCAGTTCCCCATGTGCAACAGCTCCCACTTGCCCCTCTCTACCCACACTGAGATGGAGCCTCTGTATCAGAGGCAGCAGCACAGGGCGGTGGGCAGCTCCCCCAAGCCAGTGCAAGCGTAGAGCCATGTTCTAGGCTGGCTCCCACGTGTATACCACCTGTGTATAACCATGCATGTTAATCGAAGAGCCCAGGCTTATCAGTTAATCATGTACACAGTTACATTTTCACATCCCTACTGTAGGCAATATATTGCCTCTGATGTCCATTTGACATCAAGGGGAGTTTCATGTGTGAAGTGGACAAAATGCATGGCTCTAAGGCAAGAATTGCCTATTAAATCCATTTTTTTAAAACATTACAGTAGTTATTTAGATAGAAAGGTTTATTGTTAAAACTCTTCAATTTATTTCTCAAAATATCTTTAGTTAATGATACAGTTTCAGAGTTGGTAGACAATACTTTCCCTCATAAGTCCCAAAAATTCATACCATTCATACTTATAAAAAGGGGTATGGAGAAGAGGAGATAGACGAAACCTCATAACAATAGATAAAAAGAAGAAATTGGTGAGGAAACATTTCGAATTGAGATTTCTCAATACAACTATTAAACAAAACAATAACAAAAAAGTCTCAATGAAAAGATGCTTGGATCCACAGTGCACACTTACACTTTATATATATAAAATATGACATATTATAACATATAATAATATTTTCAATGTTATTATTCAATTCTAATTTCAAAACACCACTACTGGTAGTGTGGGGGGTAGAGGTTCCATCAAAAACAAAAGCCATGACTTTGTGAATATTTAACAAATAAGGTGTAAAGAAAATACATCTTATATCGGAGCACAACAAAATACAAGAGAACTTAACAGATTAGTAAAAAAAACCAAAACACTACAATTTTTTTAAAATGCAGATACAATGTGACTGTTTCTAGTATCTTGCCTTCCCCTCAGCTCAGTGCTCACAATGCCCAAATGAGCTTGGAGATTATTATGCGCCCTGTAAGAACTGAGAAACTGATCTTCCTGAAGTAATTTATTGTGACAGTTTTAGGATATTTAAAAAAAAATAAAAACTGAAATCAGGAAATTTCTTATTTGCTAATGTAATGGCTTAATTATTATTCACATTTCTGATGTCACAGCCAGTTTATGAAAGTTTCTCAGAGAACAGAATAAATTAAAAAACAAAGCATTACATTGCACCATACCTGGTTCACAGCATCCATGGTGATGATGGTCAGTCTGACAACACTTATCCCTTAGAGGCATTTTCTGTGAGCACGACCTATTTTCCTTCTACATCCAGCAGCTTGTTTCTGCTAAAATAAGCAAATTCTCTGTCACCTCCTACACCATAAAACTTAAACAACAACAACATCATCCCCGCATTTCCTAAAGAGTAAAATAGCACCAAAGCCACTCAGAAGTCAACTGTGCCTTTTTAAGGTGGAAAGTCTATAGTGTTTAATAACCATTTTCAAATCTAAAAAAAATCTGTTTACTTCAGCACATTTCAGTGAAGGTTTAAGCTTCAAGAGCTATAGAATCGAGGAAATCCTTCTTCTTCCCAAATTCCAGACATACCGCTAGATGAAAAGATTTCTCTCTCTGACTCTTACAAGAATCAATGTTAGCCACATATAAAACATAAGGCAGCATACAAAACAACATCTGTGGCAGCCCTTACACTTGTCAACACCAGCTTCCCCAGCCGTAGGGATTTAACCCATCTTTCAATTACTATTGTTTGTACTGTCACAGCACCTACTACTGTTGTTAAAACCCACCTACACTATTACTAATTGAGATTCTTCTGACTCCTCCTAATAATATCTAGCACCCACACAGTCATGAAAATTAAACTGAAACTCATACAAAGAATCCTAACCTACATAGCTGCCAAATTTTCACCTCCATAGCTGCTCAGTTCTAGGTGACACAGGCCCCATATACTGTATAAACAAGCAGTAGTCTTGTAGCACCTTATAGGCTAACAAAAAATACTAAGCTTCAGAGGGTAGCCAAGTTAGTCTGTATGGGTCACACTTAAAAAACAACCAATGGTCTGGTAGCATTTTATAGACTAACAAAACATGTAGATGGTATCATGGGCTTTCGTGCGCACAGCCCACTTCTTCAGATGACAGTGCCACCACATGTTTTGTTAAGCTATAAAGTGCTACCAGACCATTTGCTAGTTTTGAAGTTTAAAAAATACTAATTAATCCGAAGAAGTGGGTTGTGCCCATGAAAGCTCATAATACCAGTTTTGTTAGTCTTTAAGGTGCTGCAAGACTATTTGTTTTTTACATTTTTAAAAAATACTATCTATATAGTATCATGAGCTATTTGCAAAACCCACTTTGTCCACGAAAGCTCATGATACTATTTCTTTTTTGTTAGTCTTTAAGGTGCCACAGGACTACTCTGTTGTTATAAAGTTACATACTCTCCAAGCTACCCCTCAGAACCCCATACACTGCATGCAGTTTAAGGAATGGCCCCACCATAGCCTCTTAACACTTTCCCACTAGAGACGGGGAACCCTTGCCCGGAGTCAACCCCTAAGAAGCTGCCCCACCCCGCCCAACAACAGGAACCCCGCCTTGCCCCTCACCAGGAACCCGGCCCGACCTCCCGCTCCCCGCCAGGAGCCAGCGCAGTGCCCAGCCCGCGGGAGAGCGGGCCAGCCGGGCGCATGAGCTGGCAAAGCCCGCGCGGCACACGGGGCAGCTGGCGCTCTCCAGCGCACTGGGCAGCGGGGGCCGGGCGGCACTTACGGAAGCTCCGGGGAACTGGGTGCGCAGCAGCCGCCAGCTGCCTTCCCGGGCGGCGCGGCGCGGCTCACGCAGGGGGCGCGGGCAGCGGCCGGGGCTGAGCCGAGCGGATCCCGCGCGGAGCCGGCAGGTGACAGCGGGCGCCAAAGTGGCGCGGCGGCAGGAGACAGGGAGCTGGGCGGGACGCAGAACCCGCGCACGCAGCCGCCCCACCAGCCTCCGCCGGCCGGACTCTTTCTTCCCCCCGCCCCTCTCTCTCTCCGAACTAAACTTCACTGTCCCGTGTCCCGCCGGCACAGCGGGAGCGGCGGCCACTGACCCCGGAGCCGGATGGGCGCACGGGCAGGAAGTGACTGCGGCCGCAGCGGCTCGGGGCGGCGTACTGCGCAGGCGCCGCACCCGGCTTCCCCTTGCCCCGCCCACTTGCACAGGTGCTTGCAGGGCGCGCGGGCGGGCAGCGCTGTGGCTGGAAGAGGAAGCCGGGCTCGCGGCTGGGTAGCCCCCCACGTGTGGGGAAGAGCGAGCTGCCGCCCTCACGCGCCGCTGGCCACCGCTGCACCATTGCAGCCTCTTGCGCCGTTGCCGAGCCCGAGAACAGCCAGCGGGCTACGCATTTGGACGCACCGCTGCAAGGGGCTTGCTAGCCTCAGAAAGTGCCCAGCCGCGACAGGCACGCTGCCCAGAGCACTTTGTGCAGGCAGCGTATAATGTGCACGCTCGTGGCACCCCGCTCGCCTACAGCACCGCCTCCTGCACTGTTGCAAGATAATGTACAATTGCTCTCTGGCACAAAGCCTCGTGGCACGTGCACAGTAACAACTGGACTAAGAAGAGGAGTTAGGAATGTTTCCTTGTCCAAAAAAAAAAGGGAAAAAAAGTAGCAGCCGCCCCAACTCCTCTCCCCCCATTGCCACCTGCCTCACTGTGGGCTGTATTCCTTAAAGACAGAGGCAAGGTGCGTGACGTAGTATCCTGTAATGGACCAACTTCTGGTGATAAGAAAGTCCAGAGCTCTCTTCAGCCTTATCCCAAATCTCTCTCCAGTTTTGAGCCTTGCCTTATCTACAATTTGCTGAAATTCTCTCATTCTTATGCAAATACCACAGTCAGTTCCACCTCTGCAAGAAATGTGGGAAGCCTGGGTGTAGCCTGACAGCTGGTATTTCTAACCTTGGGTCATGTGGGGCTTCTCACAGCAAGGAAATGGCAGTGGTTAATGCACCATTGTCAGGGTACTACTACTCTCAATATTAGTGGCACCACTGAGAAATTTGTAGACTGCCCTTATGGGCTGGATGATTCTGGCAGTTATATTAAAAATATTGGGAGGACCAGTCTGATAGATTGCAATGAAGAATTGTGCCAGTTTGTGAATCAGCCAGTCAGATCTCTACAGACTGTGCTGTTGAAGCTGCTGGAATATGGGTTTCTGTAAGTGTAGCATTCTCGACCACCTTAGTGCAATTTACAGGTTATTATTTTCAGATCACAGTAAATGAGAAAATCAGATGCCCTCTGTTTCTGCCAAAAGGAAATGAAATGAGCAAATCAGCAGAAATATCCCTATGTGCACAGTCCTTGCTGCCATTTCTGGCTGTGATGAGGAAATGTGTACTATAAACAACCTGCTCTCCATGCCATTAGGAAAGAGAGAAATACTGCTTAAAGAGGGGGGCAATATTGAAAATGGAAACCATCTCTCAGACAGTTGACTTGATTAGTGGCTCAGTCACTTCCTGGGTAGAAGGTCATGAAAGGACTCAAGGACATAAATCAAGTTTCTGAGTTACATTCAATATAGTAGTGCCATTCTTCAAATCAAATGGGTTGGTAAACAGCTCTTGTATCCATCTCTGGCCAATATATTTTATACAGCTACATTTTATTTTTAAAAATATAGATATTAGTTTTTCACCAAATTATTATTTCAAGAAATTGTATTAGCATTTATGAAAGTGACCAGGTGCCTTGGCTGGCATATGTTCTATGTGTTTCCAACCTAGGGATTCTCTCTTCTGTTCACATCTCCAGGCTCCATTCCCCACAGCTGTAAGCCCTCACACTTCACTTACACTACACTGAAGCTACCGCTCTCTGGCTCCCTGCCCAGCTTCAGGTCCTCCACCAAGTGCTCAGTCCCCAACAGTTTTCTCTCCATAAGACCTTAGGCCCCTGCACCTAAGATTACTTCCTTGCTTCCATTTTCCTTGGCCCATTCAGTTTCTTGGCCTGCACCTTCCAAGATTCCCACTATTAATGCTCCCAGTCTAACTTGTGCATTCAGATCTTACATTTCCTTGAGGTTTTCCATTTTGTGAAATGGGCCTTTCCTATACCATTTATTATATATCTGTCAGCTCCCCCATTGTCTGTCTCCTCTCTAAACAATTTAGTACTAATTTTAAACCTGATTTCCAAATAAATTTTGCAACTCAGGTAAACCTATGGTAATTAGTATGCTTTTCTAATGCTAGATTAGCCAGATTAATGAGTATATTCCTTCATCATAGTGTCAAACATTTTTCTAAGCTGCTTCTAAAGGCAATAGTGTCTCGAAAATGGTTGAAGTTCTTTATTTTCTATAAAAAAAATCTTGTGTTTTAATCAAGTTTCAAAATACGGAAAATATCTTAAGGAATATTGTATGAAGGTGTAGCCACTAGAGAATCTTGATTGACTTATTGTGCCTGCGATTTCTTAGAGAATCAGTATAACAGAAACTCATTTTTATGTTTTTCATAAATCCAGTGATTTCATATAATCTATCATCCACATTGAGTACAAATTTTCGGTTTTAATTGTGTAAGCAGCCATTTCAGAGGAACATGAGACAGTAACCAGTGCAAATGGTGCCCCAATTTGGTAAAATCTACAATTGACTGCCAATTTATTGCTAAGCTCCCCTCTGTTACAAAACAGCTTTTCTCTAAGGGCAGGAGTTTTCTGTGAAACATTGTAGAATTGATGTAAGACGTTCTACTCTTCATTCTCTTGCTCTGCTACTCTTTCTTCAAGACCCTGTTCAGGGGCATCTAGCTGAAGGATGTACTCATCATGAAGTCTGGTCTATACAACACTGTTCAATGCAGAGGCGCTGTTTGAATTCCCCAAAATAATTTGCACAACTGGAGCCAATGTCGTGTTCCTCTTTTCAACCGAAATGGCTAGTCAGAGTTTGAGCCCCTATGGATATTTCAGTTGGGGGTTAAAAAAAAGATGGTGTGTTATTTTTTTATTTACATTCCTGTTTATTTACTAGAAATATATAATATACACGTCCTTCTCTGACACAGGAGGAACTCTTAAAGAAAAAGTTTAGCATATGGCCCCAAGCCTTATTAGACAATATCAGACTCTCTAGCTTTTTAGCAGGGTCATATGCTGAGTTTGCAGGCTGATGCTTGGCTAGGCTTTCTTGCTTTTTACTTGTCTCTGTCAGTTTCTGTTCTCTAATCCCTCATGCACAAATACTTTACCCAAAACAATATTCAGCAAAGCTCCTTCACCCACCCAGTCTAAAAACTCCTGGACAGGTTCACATAGCCCTTTTGTCTTATGTGGGTGTTCATGATTTTTAGCTTTGAGTTTTCCTACTCAAAGGATATGTTCACATACATCAACCTCACTGAGGTTTTTTTAACTCATCCCAAAACAAGATTTTATTCAGTACCTTTTGGGGTAACTTATGGTGCAAGAGATCAGTTAAGGGAGTAGCTATCATGGAAAACTGAGGCATGGAGCAACAACCATACGTCACTAACCTCAGAAAGGATATGACCTACCATTTCATAGTGGAGTCTAAAGATTCTAGAAGGATTGTAAACTTCCTGGCCAAAGATTTGATCTGCCCATTCTCCAATATGTAGTTCTAATATTTGGTCTTTGCATTGCCAATCAAATATTTGGTTGGGCTGGCTGTTAATCTTGTTGCCCTAAGTGAATGTAATAGTGCTGCACCCTCTCAAGATGATCCAACGAAATGGTTAAATAGATCATCACAGAGAGGCTACTTCATAAGATTGATGAGATAAAATCACCTGATACATCAGCCACTGAAATGTAGCTTGGGCACCATAGAACTTGAATGGAAGGGTCTCACATTTAGTGTAATACAAATGATGTTATCTCCCTGGACCCAAGGCAGTGGTATCTGCCAGAACCTCTAGGTATAGCCCAGGATTGTTATATTTGTAGTAGCCTTTCCTTGTCTGTCCAACAAGTTGTCCATGGAATAGGTGTCAAACCTCAACACTTTCCTGAAGTAAATGCTGAACCAGACACAATTATTTGGCTTGGGTCCAGCACGTTCAGGGGCTTCACTTTGGGGCTTCTTACTGCTACACCAGTACTGACTCCCTTATAAGACATCAAACAGTAAGAAACTCAGAGAAGCATGTGAGACCTCTGTGAGTGTGAACAATAAAGTATGGTATTGTTTTACTCCAATTTTAAGGTTCAGTAATAACAACATTTTACAACATTCCTTTTATTTTAAAGATGTATTGCTCCGTTAGCCCATCTGTCTATGGGTAGCAAGCAGGTTCTTGACAATCATACATTGAGTGGACATATCTCATAGATTAGCCAGCACACGAACACTAAGTTCTGATATGACTAAGATCCCTAAGGGGGAAAATACTTTAAATGCTTAATTATTTATATCCTGTGCTGGTAACAAGCACAGGAGTGCATAACCTCTGGCTTTCCAGAAGCATAGTCCACAGTTCCTAGGGTAAATCAGCAACCATTCAGATTTGGCTCTAGGGGTCCCTAGGTTTTCCTCAGTCTGATTAAACAGCTCTTAGCAAAGAGAAATGAGACTTGTGGGCATGTCTGGATGCCACCAGCTGGTACTCCAGTCAAGAAGTTTTTAATGTCTTGGTAGATTTCCAGACAAATGAATCAAACTGCCACCCTCCCTTGGATCATTTCTTCCCCTAAATGGCTTGACCATAGTGTATGACAGGCTAAGTTGAATACCTTTTTCTGGTCTTAAGGTATTAAGAGAAAAGGAGGTGGATTCAGCTACTTCTGACTGGCCTATCCAGACTATTCCCTTGAATTCACAGGAAGAGCACCAGGAGTCCCAGGCAGCATTGACAGATACACCATTCACATTAACCAGTCTTCCAGACAGTCAACAGAACACTGCATCATCCCTTTGGCTTTGACTGACTGGACTGATCATCTACCCCAAAAGAGGGGTTGGAGGGGTCCTGTCCTTACAAATGCAGAATGTAGGATCCAAAATTATATTACCCTATTCTGCCTCTCCCAAAGGCTAATGGCCTCAAAAAAGCCTCCCTCTTTGTATGATGACATTGCCATAGAGTCTTGGCCAGGGAAGCAAAGGATCCAAGATCAGAGAACAGAAAGAACCCCCTGATGGCCAGTTCTCAAGGTGTTGATGATGGTTCTGGATTTATCGCAACTGATTCCATTCAGAGACTGGCTATAGGGCAACTGTCTTGGGCCAACTCCACTAGGTAAGCTACCTCTTCGGCTACAATATTCCAATATCCCATGAGCATCCAAACCTTGGCAATGGGATAGAGTTGGATATTCACATGGGTAAAACCTATGAGTCAATGAAATTATCAACCAGTGCTACACAAATGTCTCCCAGAAACCTGAATCCACCAGGACTAATCTCTCTGTTCCATTCTCTGTGAGAGAAACTATGAAGGTCTTGGAAATAATCACTCTATGTGGCAATGAAGGGCTACCTAGGCTAGTGAGTGGGCCACATGTGTGACCCTTCTTCATCTCAGTGGGCTGTGAGATTGTCATAATCAAAGTGGTCCCCTGGAATAAGGTAGTTTTGATAACTACACTTGTGTAACTAAAACTTGTGGGATGTGCCAACTGAACCAGAGTAGCACTTTGACTGGATGCAGAGGAAGTGCATAGCTCTTACAATGTGTGCAAATAGCACCTATCTCACTTCATGTGCCCTTGCTTTCAGTGCATGTCACTTTTGTAATACCAGTAGGAAAAAAAAAAAACGATGTGGATGAAAGCCAGCAGAATCTAGCAACCTTGTGCATGGACAATGGGAAACAAAATGTCTCAATGGGGCACATTCAGCCGTCAGGATTGTTTTGATACTGTATGGGCAGAAAGTAAATTAGGGGACTCCCGAACCCCAGCTTGGAACCTCTCCTTCCCTTTAGTCAGGGATCCCTTACCAACTCCAGACCCAAAACTGGGGTCTAATCCTGTGTAACACTCTCATGTTCACTATTTGCATATGGTTATGATATATTTTGTACAAAGTATGCCATATGAGATTTAATTTGAAAAATCATAATCTGCTGCACATCATTGTCCAGTTAAAATGTATATACCTTGTACATGCAGTTATAAGATTTTTGTATATGTCTATTACTGAAATTTGTGCAGTTGTGAGGAAGACCCACAGACTATTTCTTACATTTATTATTTATTTAAATATTTTTACCCCGCCTTTCTATTTAAAATATTCAAGGTGGCTTACAAGAACAAAATATATATATATATATATATATATATAAATTTAAAATGAGACCTGAGAGAGACATAACCAGCTAAAAACATAGGCTACATCTAGACTGGCATGATTTTCCGCAAATGCTTTTAATAGAAAACTTTTCCGTTAAAGGCTTTTGTGGAAAAGAGCGTCTAGATTGGCACGGACGCTTTTCCGCAAAAAAGCCCCAATTGCCATTTTCGCGATCGGGGCTTTTTTGCGCAAAACAAATCCGAGCTGTCTACTGTGGCCTTTTGCCCAAACGGGAGCAGCATAGTATTTCCGCAAGAAGCATTGATTTCAGGCAGTAGGAAGTCAGTGTTCTTGCGGAAATTCAAGCGGCCAGTGTAGACAGCTGGCAAGTTTTTCCGCAAAAGCAGCTGCAGAGAGGAGGAACACACACACACACACACACACACACACACACACACTCAAACATTAATAAAAGCACAGGTAAAAAGGGTCGCTTTAGCCTGACGCCAAAACAACGCTAGCATTGGCGCCATGCGAATATCCCGAGGAAGAGAATTCCACAGCCTGGGAACAAAAGCTGAGAATGCCCTGTTCTGCGTAGATGTTAATCTTATATCCACAAGTGGTGGAACACAAAGCAAAGCCTCCCTAGCTGACTTCAATCCCCGGGCAGGTTCATATGGGAGAAGACGGTCCTTCAGATACCACGGACCTAACTCATTTAAGGCTTTGTAGGTCATAACTAAAGCCTTAAATTGTGCCCAGAAACATACCGGAAGCCAGTGCAGCTGCTGAAGCACTGGCATAGTGTGCTCTGTATAACTAGTGTTAGTTAAAACTCGAGCAGCCACATTCTGGACAAGTTAAAGTTTCCGAAGGCTCTTTAGAGGCAGCCCCACATAAAGCGCATTACAGTAATCCAGTCGGGATGTAACAAGAGCATGGATCTCTGTGGTCAAGTCGTATTTGTTCAGTAAGGGTTGCAGCTGGCAGATCAAACAATGTTGCCCAAAGACACTCCTAGCCACCAAAGAAATCTGATTTTCAAATGTTAAAAAAGGATCCAGGAGGACTCCCAAGCTATGTACCTGTTCTTTCATGGGGAGAATAACCCTATCTAGAACAGGTGACATGCCACATTCACGAACAGATGGCCTCCTGATCCACAGGACCTCAGTCTTCTCTGGGTTCAACTTCAGCTTATTTGACTTCATCCAAACCATTACTGCCTCCAGACACCAATTTAGATCAGTCACTGCCACACCTGGTTCTAATGTCACAGGGAAACAGAGTTGGGTGTCATCTGCATATTGATGGCACCATCCTCATGACCTCTCCCAGTGGCTTCATGTAGATATTAAAGATCATATGGGACAAGATGGAACCTTGCAGGACCCCATTGCATAATCACCATGGGGTCAAATAGCAGCCCCGTAGCTCCACCTTCTGAAAGCATCCTGACAGGTAGGACCGGAACCATTGCAAAACAGTGCCTTCAATAACCAACTCCACCAGGCATCCCAGAAGGATATCATGGTCAATGGTATCAAAAGCCGCTGAGAGGTTTAGGAGAATCAATAGAGATGCACTCCCCTTGTCTATCTCCCAGCATAAATTGTCTACCATGGCGACCAAGGCTGTTTCAGTTCCAAAACCAGGCCTACAGCCAGACTGAAATGGATCTAAGTAGTCTTTTTCTTCCAAGAAAGCTTGGAGTTGCAGCACCACTGCCCGCTCGAGTACCTTGCCAAAGAAGGGAATATTAGTAATTGGGCGATAGTTATTTAAGTCATGTGGGTCCAGGGAGGTCTTCTTGAGTAACAGTTTTATCACTGCCTCTTTCAAGGCAGCAGGAACCATACCAGATCTAAAAGAGGCATTAATAATCCCCTGGACCCAGCCAGTTATCCCTTCCCGGCTAGATTTAATAAGCCATGAAGGGCAGGGGTTAAGTGAGCACGTGGTCGGTCACACTCCTCCAAGCACCTTATCCCCATCCTCAGTCTGCAATAGCTGAAACTGATCCAGAGAAAAAAGACTGGGTGGTGCACTCAACACATTCTGTGCCCCATTTACATAGCAACCAGAGTCTAAATCCAACTGAATGCGGGTGATCTTATTTGCAAAATGCTTTGCAAACAGATTGCAGCGGGGGGCCAAAGGCTCCTCTGTTTTGTCATGAGTGCCAGACTGCAACAGGCCCCGCTCTACTCAAAACAATTCTGCTGGACAGCATTGTGCAGACACCATATGGGTGGAGAAGTAGCTTTTCTTCGCTGTCAGCACCGCCACAGAGTAAGCTTGCAGTTCATCTCTAACCCGCAGTCGATCAGACTCAGCTCTAGTTCTCCTCCAGCGGCGTTCTAGCCGTCGCACAGATTGGTTTGCTGCTATCAGCTCCCCAGAAAACCAGGGAGCAAACTTGGCTTGACTGGTCCGAAGAGGGCGCTTAGGAGCAATCATATCAACTGCCCGGGCTACCCGGTGTTCCATGTATTAACTAGGGTATCTACAGGACCATTTGCCATAATGGCTGAACAATCCCTCAGGGACCTCAGAAAACCCTCTGGATCCATCAGCCTCCGAGGGCGGATCATCTTAATTGGTCCTCCGCCTCTGTGGAGGGGAAGTAAAGTTTAGACATAGTCTAAACTTGACCAAGTAGTGATCAGTCCATGACAAAGGGAGTGTAGCCACATCCCTTATCCCAAGAACTCTATCACCCTTAGTCCAAAAAACCAAATCGAGTGTATGACCTGCAACATGTGTTGGGTCAGTTATTTCTTAGGATAATCCTAGGGTGGTCATGGTATCCATAAAATCTTGGGCTGGACCAGTCGGAACAGCCTTGGCGTGGATATTAAAGTCCCCCAAGACCAAAAGCCTTGGCGTCCTCAATGCCATGTCCGAGATCATGTCGGCCAGCTCGAGCAGAGCATCTGCCATAGAGTGAGGTGGGCGGTACACAAGCAGCATACCCAACCTATCCCGGCCACCCAACATCAAGTACAGACATTCGAATTTGACACTTTGTTGGACCACAACCCTAGCCAGTGAGATAGTATCTCGACAGACAATTGCCACCCCACCTCCCCGACCATTAAGCCGCAGCTGATGCTGTACTGAGAACCCAGCCGGGCACAATTGGGAAAGGTCAACGCCTCCCTCCACTCTCAGCCAGGTCTCAGTGATACAAGCCGGGTCAGCCCCTTCATTCAGAATTAAATCGTGGATGACAGCTGTCTTCTGAGATACTGACCTGGCATTCAGCAACAGCACCCTCAGGGCTGATGGCCAGGTATTAAAGTTCCCAAAATTTTTAAGGCTGGGAATAGGACCAGAAAAAGGAATAGCACATAACTGTCTAAACCTCATTCCACTTGGCTGGCCAGTCCGGATCTTACTTCCATATCTTCCCCAACTGTCACAACTGCTACGATGCCATCTGAGCCCTCCTCCTTAGGCATCCCATCTGTGCCAAACCACATACTGATGATGGGGGAGGGAGGGGAGCAGAACAAACACACACCTTCAGTTTCGGTAGCTAAAGGGAACTTCCTTTCACCAAGAACCCTCGCCTGCCCTCCCTGCTCTCACCAGGGACTGAACAGGCCACCACACAACCAAGCGTGCTGCTTTCACCAGCACACACAAACACACACTCAATTATAATCTACCATCACAGCACACACCCTTACCCTTGGTCTGTCCCTTAAGGGTTCCCCCAAAAGGGTAGTCCCTTTTGGATCACCCCTTCAGGGTGGCCCACCACCAGTGGGCGGCCTCCTAGCTTTAAGGCCACCCCGGTAATGGCTTCAGGCAATACCTGCAGCTGAAAGGTCTGAGTCCTAACGGGCAGGCCTCTCACTCAGGATGGTACATGTCAACAAAGGATTGACCACACGTATTAGAAAACTATTAGCTACTGAAGCACCCGTTTGCCATTGTGGTGACTATAAATGAAGGATTTCTATGTCATTCCTTATCTATGCAGAAGGTGTGCATAAGAAAATTAAAATTCAGTTGGAAGTTTTAAATTTCATATATACCACAGATGGATCATCAGCACTGCAGTGGGAGGGGAATAAGTAATCCTTAAAGAGAAGAAAAGGTACAAAATAAGAAACAATGGCTTACCCCATACTTCTCCTACCCCACCTCTATTCATGGCAGCAAGAGTGTTTGAAACATTGAACTCTTTTGGGGGATGGCAGTCAGGAGGATGGTTAGTATGTTCTGCTGAAAGTTTTAGTGAGTGCTACCATTTTGCTCTCTAATCTTACATAGCATGGTAAAGTTTAGGAATTAGATTGCAGTTTTGTCTTATTTCTTTGGTAACCAATTCTGACTTTTGCTTATATCACTTAAATCACTTAAATTCTGTCTTTCTATTTATAATCACTTAAAATCTATCCTTCTCTAGTTAATAAACCTGTTCAATCTTGTAGATAAACGAATGTGTTATGGATAAAGTGTTTGGGGGCTCTCTGTTCCGATTTACAAAGTCAGTTACATGTTCGTTACCCTTTGATGGAATGGCAAATTCTTAATGGGCTTACTCTGTTTTGGGTGAGGGTCCTTCAGAGTGTAAGATGCATATTTCTGGGGTGCAAGGCTGAGGCTGGGAAATTTGTGGGTGTTGTCCTTTGTGTAGTTCATGAGTGCCTCTGTGAGCATTCATGTAATTCATCTGGGGGTGACTTTGCATGCTTGGTAGCTCATAGACTCATAGACTTTAAGGTCAGAAGGGACCATTATGATCATCTAGTCTGACCTCCTGCACAGTGCAGGCCACAGAATCCCACCCACCCCCTCCTAGAATAATCCTCTCACCTATAGCTATGAGTGAACAGAGCCTGAAAGGATTTGCTTTTCACTGGGAAAGCATTGGAAAAGAAATGCTGGCCTGGAGAATTAAAGAGACACAGCAGTTAATTCAACAAACCACATTGCACTCAGGGGACTGTAACACCCTGGTCTTTATCTTGCTGGGGATAGGCCCCAGGATTCACTGGGATTATCTCAGTGGAAGCCTATGTATTTCCTGCTCACAGGCTCAGTATCAGGTACTGCTGGCTTCACTCTCAAAAGGGGGGCTTATTTCAAAGGTCTTTCAGTCATCCCACAGTTCAGTTCTGCCACCAGGAAGTTCTGTTTGAGTCACGGTGTTTCCTTCAGGTGTGTTATTTGGTGGTGGTAGATCCACTTTGGGAACCTTCCTGCTAAACTATCTTACAAAAAAGTCCATTGCCACCACCTCCACAATGTCCTCAAAGCATCATACCTCTTTTACCACGAAGAGCATAAATCTCACAGTAACTGTCCCACCAGTTGAGGCTGAAAATTTAGGAAAAACTATTCCCTTCCCCGATGAGCCTAACATAGCCACAGTTGTCTGCTTTCAGCACACATAGCCCTTGTCAGACATCCCAAAGCACACTAGGCAGCCTGGGACTTCTCTGTCAAGCATGGAGCTTATCTTGATCATCTATATTTCTTGGGGCAATTGATGACAAGCGGCCACCTGTCCCAAGGTCTCTAGAAAGGCCTCCAGACCTATATTAGTGAGAAATCCTCCTTCATCCAGAGGTAACTAAGAATATGTCTACACTGCTATATTAACCCAGGATCAAACAATTCACACTAACCCAGGGCTTAGATCCAGGATCTCAGGGAACTACAGGGATGGAAGGTCTGAGCCTGAGTCAAGTCAAGACCCAGGATTTGAACCCTACCGCTTTGCAATATAGAAAGAACCCCACTTGACTAGTTTCCTGAGAGTCCAGCAGAAGTATCTCACAATCGTACGAACTAACTTCCTTAGTCCTCTCTATCCCGACAATTTCTAATCAACTCAATTGAAAATGGAAGCCACCTCCTTTGGTGTATAGGATCAGCTCAGTGAGTCAGCATTAACCGTTCCATTATCTTGTGATCACTGAGCTTCAAACATACCATCGGAGAATGTTCTGTGTTTGCAATGGAGACTGAACAGGACAAGCCTTTTGCAAAGAGCACTGCTTCATGGTCACAGGAGCACAGACAGATTTTGGTAGATTTCTGACTGAAGTCCGTAAAACTATGAACTTTTGCAAAAAATACCAGCAATGACCGAGCATGCCCAACAGATAGCTAAAAAGCTGCCAGCTTTGCAAAATTTCCAGACCAGTGACCAGTGCATGAAGCAGATCAAGAATGAGTACCAGAAGACCAGGGACCAGAACTGCACCCCAGGCAATACACCAACGTCATGCCTTTTCTACCAAGGAGTTTGACAGGTGCTGGACACTACACTCGGCACAAAGCCAGCCATGGTACATGATGACTTGATTAATCGAGAAGGTGCCAGGCTGACCCCCAGAATCCAGCATGGACACTGATGAAGTCAAGCAGCAGGCTCCAATTGAGGAGCAGGAAGTGACTCTATTGCTGATACCAGTCCCAGAACAGGCTGTGGGACAGGATCAACAGTAAATTCAACGTCCCATACCCAGGAGAGCTCTTTGATTTTTCCCTGGCACATCCCAGCTGCCCACCCTGCAGAAAACCAAGGGGAGACAGAAGTGGCCTGGTAGTTTTCTGAGTCCAATATAAAGTTTATTACTACAGTAATGGAAGGATTTCCCATTCTAAAAAACAATGCCAACGTGATGAGAAACCCATGGCTATGACTGCACTGCAGGCTTCTTGCACAGGAACTGTTTTGCGCAAGAATTCTTGCACAAAAGGGATTATTCCTCGTGGGGAGAGGAATAACTCTTGCGCAAGAAGCCCTCTGTTCCGAAGCCTTACTGTAAATTCACTTGCGCAAGAACACGTGTGCAATGTAGATGCTCCATTCTTGAACACGCGTGCCGTGTACACACTTAAGAATGGAGCGTCTACACTGCACGCATGTTCTTGCGCAAGTAAATTTACAGGAAGGCATTGGAACAGAGGGCTTCTTGCGCAAGAGTTATTCCTCTCCCCACGAGGAATAATCCCTCTTGCGCAAGAGCTCTTGTGCAAGAAGGCAGTGTAGACAGGCAACAGGTGTTTCTTGCGCAAGAAATCTCTATGGCTAAAATGGCCATCAGAGCTTTCTTGCGCAACAGAGTATCCACACTGCCATGGATGCTCTTGCACAAAAGCACATCTCTTGCGCAAAAACACATGGCAGTGTGGATGCGCTCTTGAGCAAGACCTTTTGCACAAGAATTCTGGCACAAAACAGTTCCTGTGCAAGAAGCCTGCAGTGTAGACGTAGCCCATGTGTGTCTGCTATTGGTAGATTGTATCCTAGCGCCGCCTCCTCTCCTACACGTGCTCCCTCCTCTCCTACACATGGAATTGAAAATGGTGATCAGGAAATACAAATGGTAAAGATCAGCTTTAAACAGTATTTTTACTTAAAGGGCCACATATTCACCAGGGCCATTAACTGTTTCTTAATAGCCTTACATTGCCATGCCTGTAAGGACTGTAACTGTTCAACAGTCTATGGAGCCAACTAGAAACAGTGAAGTGTGTGTGTGTGTGTGTGTGTGTGTGTATGTGTGTGTGTGTGTGTGTGTGTGTGTGTGTGTGTGTGTGAGAGAGAGAGAGAGAGAGAGCAGTCCATTGGTAACAAAATTGTTTCCCCCAAGTACAACTAGAGTGTTTGATTTTTTGCTCTGAAATGTGCCATGAGCAGCGAGGAGGAAGGCTCTGGAGTCCTGCAGGTTGCATGCAGCCATAACAAGCAAAGCCACTTGGAAGCATCCTGTTCATTCCCTCACATATTCTCATCCAATCCTGGTTGCTGATTGCTGTAATCTTTTCCTGAAGCAAGAACTCCAAATAGGTAGTCATATTTTGGAGAAGAGTGTATTTCCTAGGGCCACCAGGGTAGCAGACCAGCCCACTCTACTCAAAGACGCGCTGTTCAGTCACTACATATTTGAATACTATTTCCCACCAGCAGCTTGGAATATCATCTCCCTTTGTCGGTCAGGCATCACAAGAACATTAATGTCTTGCAAAATGGGAAAGGCCTGAAATGATAGAAAAAGACTTTTTTTTTGGCAAGGCCATTTGCCACCCCCACAACAACTCAAGTACTTATGCAATTTTATAAAACAGAAAAATCTTATAATTTTAAACTTACCAGTGTCTCTGCACTTTTGTATCTGCAATTAACTAAGCTATCTCCAGAAAGAATCTGTGGACTGAAGCATACCTTTCATAATGTATTTTGCTTCAGTTTTGAAATGTAAAATTTAGGTCCTTGAGATTCCACAAGAATTAATTCCGTGCTCTTCCACTGAGCTGTTTGAGACAATAACTTTCAGTTTCTTGTCCTATTTCAAGACCCTGGACTTCCACCAGCTGCTGTATTTCCAGAACTCGAGCCCTGGCCCAATGTAACTTCATACACTTTTCCAAGTAAAAGGGTTTCCATGATGAGGTTATAGCTGAAGTCCTTGAGAAGGTTGACATACAGGTCAAGTACCAAAAGCAGTAAGACTTAACACTGAAGCAATGGCATGCTGAGAAGCAGGAGAATAGGGTGAGGCTTGTTTTCCAGCTGGAAGATGAGGTTTCAGCAAGGAAGCAGGCACTTACAACACAGTTCCTGGAGCAGGAGCAGTGGTTAAGGGAGGTGGACAGAGCACAACAGGGAGAACTGTGAGTGACTCATCTTCATTATGGCTGGTAAAGCACCAACCCCTGCTAGCTCTCCCATATGATGGCCTGATTTCCCTGCAACATACTCTCACTCCAGAAGTAACTTGAAAAATTACATGTTATCATTCATGGTAGCATTCAAGCCCCATGATTGTCTGAGCAGGGCAATTAACACTCAAGCAGCCTTTCTTCTTAAACTCATCTCCTGTGGGTACCTCTATCCCTCCTCTCCTGGCACTGAAAATGGAGAATGAAGGGATGGGAAGGGAAGGGAAGGGAAGGGAAGGAAAGGGAAGGGAGAATGTGGGGATAGGTGAAATGTTCTTTTGTTACTTATTCTGGAGTATTGTAATGGCAGCTGGCCTGCATAGCAATGGGTGACTGTTGTATTGCTTGAACATAGGTTTACAAATAAATCCTTTTATGTTATCAAGAAAGCTATCAGAGCACTAAATCATAAAACTAAAGCATGTTTAAGAACAATTATACATTACTAAGCAAACATTATTTCTCTATGCCAGCGGTTCTCAAACTTTTTGGCCCATGGCCCACCTGGCTCAATGCAAACCTTTCCGCAGGCCACCAGCTGCTAATGGAAACTCATCATTAATTATATAATTATGTCTGAGCCATTTTGCTAGTGTTGCAGCTAGGGAGAATGGTTTAATTTAACCAATAAGAAAGGAAGTATTAATCAAAATTTTTACACAGACTAAGGGCTTTAACTTTCTCATGTTAGCTTACCAAATTCCATTTTAAATAAAGTAAAATATTAATTTATGTCCAACAGAAAAGGTTTCAACATTGTCCTTATTTATGGCAGGGGTGGGGAACCTTTTTTGGGTCGAGGCCACTGACACACGGAAAAGTCATTCGGGGACCACACAAGTGAGAACCAAAAAACAAACCCTCCACTCAAGCCCCGTGGAAGAAGGGAAGCAACAGGAGAGGTCTGAGGCTCCAGGCTTTCCATAGGCTAGATTAACTCTTCTGGAGTTAGTGGATTTTGTGGTCCGCTTAAGCTCTGGGATGGGGTCAAAAATTAGGGGTTCAATGCGTGGGGTAGGAATGACAGTTAGTTGAATAGGGATGAGGGTGCAGGATCTGGGTGGAAGGTGGCATGCAGGAGTAGGCTGGGAGTAGGGCATCTAGGCCGGAGGAGGGAACAGGAGCAAGGGACTGTTCCTCCTGTTGGACTGGGCTATGCAAATCCATAATTTGAAAACAGAAAACATCTCTGACTTCTGTGCAGCATGTTCAGACCACTTCAGCTGAGGTAGGTGCCCTTTCAGGCTGAGGCTATTCAGCATCCCTTCAGAGGGAAATGGCTCACTTCTGGTTTCACAAAGATTGCAAAGAGCACAGCTAGTCACAATAATGCAAACAGCATTGATGTTACTGCCATCCAACAGGATTTCAATCTGTCAGAAGCACATTCAACAACCATTCTGCATCTGCTAAGAGTATAATTAGACCTTCTTTTTCTAGGGTCTCTGAAATCAGGATACAGTTTAATAAGCCTAAGCAAAAGGGAGTACATGGAGTCCCCAAAATAATGAGGGAAGGGGGACAAAAAATCTATTTGACAATGTCATATGATGGGATTAATGTCCCAGCCTGTCTATGAATGTAGATTCCTGATTTGTGAAAAATGATTGCATCACACTTCCTAAATCAAATGTAAATCTTTTGGAGATAAGCTAGAACTTAAAACTTTTGGTTTCTTCCTTGCCCTAAATTGATAATTCAGACAAAATGAAACCTATGTAAGAACCACCCCAATGTTTTTATTTAAGTAAACTTGAAACCTGACTAGGGATGTGACTAGTCAAGTACTTGGCTACTCACTCCTCCTTCCTGCCGCCTCCATTTCAGAAGCAGCAAGGGGGGAAACAGGAGCTGGTGCTGCTGGAAGCTGGCTTAAAAGCTGCCGTGGTGCCGCAGTGGGGGGAGGCTGCTAAGAAGCAGCCTCAGCCCGCAGTGGGCCAAGGCTAGCTGCAGGCAGAGGCTGCTCCAGCAGCAGCCCCTGTGAATGTCCAGCTCCGGCCGCTGCAAACAAGGGCTGCTCCAGTAGCAGGCCCTCTCTCCGGCGGCCCAAGCTAGCTGCAGGCAGAGACTGCTCCGGCGGCAGCCCCTGTCCGCAGCCAGAAGCCAGGGCTGTGGACAGGGGCTGCTAGATCTGGCGTGAACCAAGCTTGCACTGGTCCAGGCCCGCTACGCATTTGCCTTTTAAATGTAGTAAGAGCCACAGAGCTCTTGCTATATTTAAAAGACATAGGTGCAGCAGTCTGGGACTCAGCACGAGACAGGACTGCTGGGTCCCAGTGCAAAAGTTGGATCCTGGACCTACCTCTGCTGCTGCTTGTGATTTAAATGTAGTAGCAGCTGGCCGGCCCACCTACCATTAACAAGTAACAGCTGGCAAGACACTGGCCAGAAGGGGGTGCTCCAGCACTGAAGAGCTAATTCCCAAGTGACCAGCAGGAGACCCTGTGGCATGAGTCCTGCCGTGTTACAACATGATAGAGACTATATAAAACTAAAGTTTTCTATCTGAATCCACATTTTCTCCTAACTTCAGCCACTCCCAACAATGACTTAAAAAGTGATAGCTTGGATACCGGAACCTGGCTCCAAAGTACCCTTGGTTTTGAGTTTGGTTTTTAAAACCATAACACAAAAGAAGAAGTTTCATAATATTAAAAGAAAAATACCAGCTTCCTACATCAACCTGAAAAATTGGTATGTGCTAATCGTAAAAGTGTATTCCCTTGGTTATACAGCGTTGAAATAAACAGTGTTGTCTTTTGTTTTCTGTTTAGGGGACAGGGCAAAACCATACAAGATAATAAATGGTATAGAGATGGCACTTTTTAGCTTTTCTCTCAATATGAAAACGTAATGACATTCAAAGAAACTGAAAGGCAACACATTTTAAAGTGATACAAAAAAATAAGTTTTCACACAATGCACAATTAACCTGTGGAGCTGATTGGTTTTGCTGATCTCTTTTGGCAACCATTTATCAGCCAGAAGGACAGGACATTTATGTATCGTGGATTACAAGACTTACAATAGGGAAAAAAAAGTCTCTAAGTCCTTCAGCTGAAGAGCTTTTGGGGTTTCTTGGAGGGGGGAGCAGCTCTTACTAGCTCACAAGCAATAGGAGCGAACCTCGCAAAATCAGTCATTTTAGTGTTCTTTGTGATCGCTGACTTAACATGTAATGCAAAAATATGTTGCCGCCTACATGCAGGAATTAGCAATACTACTTTCAACTTGGTAAACTGAGCAATAATGCAATGCTGTACTTGTTAGTAGAATAAGTGAGAGAGTTCAAGGCCAGAAGGGACAACCAGATCATATAGTCTGCCCTTTGTATATCACAGGCTACTAACTTCACCCAGCACCTGCATATCAAACCCAAAAACCCAAATTAGACCAAAGTATTACAGCCCACTGCAGACTAAACTATTATGTGCCACAGAGTGCACCGTGGCCCCTCCACTCTGCCAGCCCTGAATGTCACCAGAGCACTGTGCAGCACTCCTGTGGCAATTTAAATGGCCTGAGGCTCCAGCTGCAGCCACTCCTGAGGTAGCAGCCGCCAGGAGCCCCAGGCCCTTTCAACTCACCAGGTCAAGTCAACTGTTCTCTTTGCGCCTCCACCCCTAACTCCCGCATTGGCAGACCTACATCTGCGTAGAGACAGAAGAAAATGTGTCAGCTCTTTAACTAAGATCAGGATGAAGGAGGATGGCTTCTGTTATTAGGCCATATTTTATCCACATTCAGAAATAACATATGAGAGTAGAAAGAGAAGATCTAGGACACATGTCCTGACACAGTTTTTTAATAACCCTTTATACAGGGGATATGGCCACTCAAAATTTGGCCTCAATTTTGCTGACAAAATTTATGTTCAATGTCCAACAATGTGATACAAGTAGAACTAGAGAGACTGAGTGGGACTTTTAGTCATAAGAAACCAGACATTAACTTTCCTTCATTGGTTCAGACACAATAGAACTTCTAGCCAAACAAATGCAATATAAGTCGGACCTCCCTGGCCCAGCACCCTTGGGACCTGAGTGATCCCAAAGGAGGGATTTTGCTGGACCAGGGAAGATCATTTCTGCCCCCTTGTCACCAACCCCCCAGCCTGGCTCCTCTCCTGGCCTGGCCTCGTGACAGGCTCCCCATGTGGGACCTGCCCTGCCACAGCAGCCCATGGTCCTGCTGCTAGGGCTCTCAGCTTTGCCATGACAAACCTCTACCCCGCTGCTGGTGCTCCCAGCCCTGCCAGCCCACAGTCCTGCTGCCAGGACTCCCATCGCCGCCTTCCCTCTCCTCTCCCCCGTTGAAGACTGCTGCTTAGTCATCGGGGGTCCTGACCCTGCTAACCCTACCGGGCAGCACTGGCCCCCCCACTGGGGCTCCTGGCACCACCACAGCAGTCCACTGCCCCACTGGAGCCCGCTGGCAACTTGGCCACCCTGCCACTGGCTCAGCTGGACTCCCATGGCAGGGCTCCCAGCTGCTCGCCTCCCTGCAGCTGGTTCCTGACCCCCGCAGGGCTTCTGCCTCTGGCCCTCCACTGGGTCTCTTTGGTCTAGCAACATCCTTGGTCTTACCAGACCCCAGATGTTCCCAGACCAGGGAATCCTGGTTGAGAGAGGTTCAATCTCTAGTAAGTAAGAGAAGGAAAATCATGTTTTTCTTGCACAGAAGACTCTTCAGGTCTATGAGTCAGTTTCTCTTTTTCCAAAAAGAGGTGTTTTTCCAAAAGAGGGGAGGTATAATAGAGGTCTATTTCATCATGATTGAGGTGGAGAAAGTAAATAAGGAAGTGACATTTACTCCTCATGACACAAGAACTAGGGATCACCATATGAAATTAATAGTCAGCAGGTTTAAAACAAAGAAAATATTTTTTTCACACAACACACAGTCAAACTGTGGAACTCGTTGCCTGAGGATGTTGTGTAGACCAAGACTATAACAGGAATTCAAAAAAGAACTCGATAAATTCGTGGAAGATAAGGCCATCAATGCCTATTAGCCACGATGGGCACGGATAGTGTCCTTTGCCTGTTTGCCAGAAGCTGGGAATGGACAAAAGGGATGGAGCACTTGATGACTATCTGTTCTGTCCTTTCCCTCTGGGACACCTGGCATTGGCCACTGTCAGAAAACATGCTGCTGGGCTAGTTAGACCCAGTATGGCCATGCTTATGTTCTTACGTTTCTGCAGCCTGGATGCTAAGTACAAGAGCTCTAAGGGTATATCTACACCACCACCCTACTTCGAACTAGGGTGGCTAATGCAGGCATTCGAACTTGCAAATGAAGGCCAGGATTTAAATATCCCGGGCTTTATTCGCATGTTCCCGGGCGCTGTCATTTTTAAATGCCCCGTAGTTCGAACTCCCTGCCCGCGGCTACACGCAGCACGGACTAGGTAGTTCGAATTAAAGCTCCTAATTTGAATGACCGTTACTCCTCATTGCAGGAGGAGTAATGGTAGTTTGAATTAGGAGCTTTAATTCGAACTACCTAGTCAGTGCCGCGTGTAGCCGCAGGCAGGGAGTTCGAACTACCGGGCATTTAAAAATGGCAGCGCCCGGGAACATGCGAATAAAGCCCGGGATATTTAAATCCTGGCCTTCATTTGCAAGTTCGAATGCCTACATTAGCCACCTTAGTTTGAACTAGGGTGGCGGTGTAGACATACCCTAAGTGTTTTAGAGATTGAAGGCTTTTGCCTCTCAGTAACATAATTAGTACTGCAAGAGCTAATTTCCTTAACTCATATCTAAAGCTAACACTCGCTGAACCATTCATACAGGGTTGGTTTTTTTCCCCCCTCAGAAAAAATCAAGACAAAGAGCCTATATTTGTGGAAATAAATAAAGAGGATTCACAGTGGATCTAAGTGGGGAAAACCCTATAACTATCCATAGTGTATTACCTTGATATGGGCCATTTGTATAACCTGGACTGAGAGATACAGAAGAAGTAAATTATAAAACTGCACAGACAACCTTAATTATAGTGTTTCCTAGTTTCTGAGTGCATAGCTGAGAAGCACTAATCTTCTTATAACAGTCCCAGCCACTCCAGCCCCCAGGAGCTGCTGTAGACAGGGACAGAGTGTGCAGTCCCGGCCCCCCTCCTAGAAGCTGGCGGCCAGTGCCAGGCATCACAGCCTTGACCTCCCCCCAGAGGAGACAGGGGGGCCAGAAGCTGCAGTGCCATCCTCACTGCCACAGTTGGCCCGGGTGAGTCCCTACCCTGACCTCCCCAGCCTCCTGTTCTGAGACCCCTGGCTTGAAGCTTCCTGCACCTCATGTGCCCTCACACCTCCCAGCCCCTTCCCTTGGGATCTCCACACACTGCACTGACCCCTACTGTCTGCCTTGAGCCTTCCCACACTCAACCCTCACCCGAACTCCCCCACACCTCTCCAAACCCTGCCCTGACTCCTGCACCCCTACACCCTGCCCTGATCACCCTGCCCATCTAACCCCCTACTCTGACTCCTGCACTCCCCAACACTGCCAGGCCCCTGCCCTGAAGGTCCTAAGCAATGCTGGGTAAGTCTTCTAGTCTACTATGTATTTGAGAGAGTTTGTATCTCTGTCTCTTGGTTTGTTCAAGACTTCCTCCTAAACAGTAAGGGTATGTCTACACTACCACCCTACTTCGAACTAGGGTGGTTAATGTAGTCAACCGGAGTTGCAAATGAAGCCCGGGATTTGAATTTCCCGGGCTTCATTTGCATCTTGCCGGGCGCCACCATTTTTAAATGTCCACTAGTTTGGACTCCGTGCCGCGCGGCTACACGTGGCACGAACTAGGTAGTTCGGACTAGGCTTCCTAGTGAAACAAGGAGTAACGGTAGTTCGGAATAGGAAGCCTAGTCCGAACTACCTAGTTCGTGCCGTGTGTAGCCGCGCGGCACAGAGTCCGAACTAGCGGACATTTAAAAATGGCGGCGCCCGACAAGATGCAAATGAAGCCCGGGAAATTCAAATCCCGGGCTTCATTTGCAACTCCGGTTGACTACATTATCACCCTAGTTCGAACTGGGGTAGTAGTGTAGACATATCCTGAGAGATAGGACTAGCAAATTCGGTATATGGCTTCCTCTTATCATAACTTACAGTAAGGTATGGATGTGGTGGTGCCAGGAAAATGGGATGTGCCTGGAATGGGATTGCTTCTCATAAAACCATATAGGCAAGTGAAAGAGGCTGAAGGTGCATCCCCACCTGTGTGGAACTGTCCCTACCCTGAGCCTCCCAGCCCCTCAGGCACTTTTTAGAGATGGCAAAGGGGGCTGAAGCTTCCCTCCCTCCCTGCCTCCCCCATTTGTACAGAAACTTTGCTGGCTGATCCTCTTAATCAGGGAATGAGAATAAACTGCAGTTTGCTGCATTCCTCACTCTGACTGGGAAGTCAGAGCGGGGAGATGAGCTGTGCACTTTGTTTTTACTGCCTGACGGGGATTGGAAGGGGAAGAGCAGCCTTGGTACCAACCTTAAATGCTCCCGTGCCCTCCCCACACACCCTTCACACACACAACTTCCTCCGTGAACCCCTCCTTTTCACCCCTCCCCACTGAGTCCTCCACCCCCATGACCTCAGTTCTCTGCTCTGAGCCCTCCCACATCCTCAAGCCCAGCCTCCTCCCCTAGGCCCCTCCTTACTCCCTAATGCTGACTCTTGCTGCCCCCACATCCGCAGCCCCCTGTTCTGAGACTCTACTTATGCCAGTCCTGACTCCTGCACCCCCATACCTTTGCCCTCCCCATGCCTTCAATTCTGACTCCTGCACGCTCACATCCCTAGACCTGTGCTCTAAGCCCCCAATAACCACAAGCCCATCCCCCTGCTCTGAACCCCACCTCACCCCAACCCTGAATCCTGTGTCCCCACACCCTCAGCCCCCTGCCCTGAGCTCCCCCACATTCCCAAGTCCCTGCCCTGACTCCTGCGCCACCAACATCCCTACCCCCTGCCCTGAGTTCCCATATACCCCAACACTTCCCAACCCCTGACCTGAGTTCCCTGCACACTTCCTCATGCAGCAATTTCTTACGGGTACCACTGTATCACAATGCCCCCTCCATCTCCTGGCCTGAACCTCCCCGCCCCCAGGATGAGTTGCGATATGACAGTACCTCTAAGAAATTTAAGTTACTTTCAACACTGGGCTAATTCAAAATGAGCCAGAAAATAGGATGGACTTAAAATTGCATGCCAATAAACCTTACAGAAAAGAGATCACACAGAGAAATTTGGAGTACTGCTCTATTTGGCACAGCGAAATCAATGCTTAGGGCTTGAAAACTCCGAAATGGTAAGAGCAAGGACCACCAAGCTCGTTATACAGCTTCCTGTTATCATTACTGTAAGCAAGGTAAGGGTTTGGCTGTGCAAGCAAAATAGGATGTTCCTACAATGGGATTGAGTCTCATAAAACCACACAGAAAAGAGACAATCGCCAAATCAAATACTATCCTCAAAATTGACAAAACCGACACAACATCTCACAACATGTCGAACGATACTGAACCAAGATGAGTCAGAAAAATAGGATGAATCTGCAATCGGATTGCTTCCCAATGGATCTTACAGAAAAGATAAAAAACAGAATTGCTGCCTTCATAACATTACATGTCCCTACTGACTGAGAGAGACTCGCTGCTCTGTCCTCAGCAGGGAGCTGCCACTGTAGCTGAGGAAGAAGTGCCCCTTCCCCTGGGTGGGGCTCATTAAGGAGCTGTGGGGCCCTGATTCTGTGCGACGTAGAAAGAATCTTGCCTGAGGTCTCACTGCATGGGCCCAAAGAGAACCTACAAAAGAGAGCAGTGGCAGGGTGTGTAGTTCAGAGATGCAAAAGAACAGTTATGCTGGTGCAATTGGCAGGGACTGAAATAGGACATGGTCCAGGGAGGATGGAGGTCTGAAACCTCAAGGAGCTAACTCTAGCTGCCCACTGTTGACTCTGATCTGGCTGTTGGTGGAGAGGGGGTCTGGGCTCCCCTACCCCACTCAGCAGATAGCACAACACCAGGAGTCTGTCTGAAGTAAGAGGCCTACTGGAGTGGACCTGGATTATTCTAAGGCCCAGTCTCTGTTACCTCTGCAAGAGGGGAAAGCTAGAAAATCCTGCCATGCTGTTTACAGAATGACCGTGGCAAAAAACAAAAAAAAACCCAACCTTTCACCTGCAGCATGCTAAGAAGCTGAAAACACACTGCAAGACCTTCCTCTTTTCCCACAATAACTGGAGTGAGATTTACTGATGAAAGGGGAAAAAATTAGACCCTCAGTAGAGCTTTCTATAACCAGAGATGAGTGAAGAGCTGAAAATAAGACGAAGACCTCACTGTGTTGACATAATTAGCATGGCAAACCCTTAGATGTAACAGAGTTAGGTGATACAGGCAACCTTCAGATAAATGAACTTCATTTTAGTATTATTTTGTGCACAGTTTCACCATTAGTTTCAGTCCTCTTTGTAATATTTATGGGTGAGATAGTGTCATTTATTAAACCAGCAGAAGCTGGTGTGAGAGAGAAGCTTCTGAGCTTACAGCTCTGAAGATGAGCTCTGAGTAAGCTTGAAAGCTTCTCTCTCTCTAACAGAAGTTGGTCCAATAAAAGATACAGGTTGGACCTTCCTGGACCGGCACCGTTGGGACCCTGACCAGTCCCAAACGAGAGAATTTGCCAGATCAGGGGAGGTTTCCTGCCACCGGTTCCCAAGCCTATCGTCTGATGCTGGCAGGCTGCTCCAGCAAGCACCTTGCCTTGCCTTGCCTTCCCCCACCCTCGGGAGCACTGCTGCAGTGTTCCAGCCCCAGGGTTGCTGCAGGGCTGTGGCCCTGGCCCCATAGTTGTTGTGGGGCCCCAGCCCCAGCCCCATGCTGCTGCAGGCTGCTAGAGGCTACCGCAGGGCTCTGGCTCCAGTCTCACAGTGCCCCCAGCTGGGCTGCTGACCCTATTGCAGCCCAGCTGGCCCTCCTATCCTTAGGCTCCTGGCTCTCTGGTCCAGGAGCATCTGTGGTCCTGCCAGATGCTGAATGTTGCTGGACCAGAGAATGCCAATTTTGGAGGTACAACCTGCATTACTTTGCCTATCATATCTCTCTAATATCCTGTGACCAGTGCAGCTACAACAGCACTGCATATTTACTTCTTTGGCTTTTGGGGTTCATTTTAAGGGCTTGATTTTAATTTTGGATGTGAAAGCATCACTATATACTTAGAGAAACTTCCTATTGCACTAGCTTGTTCATGTGAAGTAAGCACAAGTCTCTTTCCTATGTACTGTACATAAATATCTGAAATTAAAACAAATGTTTAGTTTAACCAATTAACTGATTAAGCAAGATCCCACGGGTTGAGGGGCCGCTCCAGCCCAGCAGCATCAGCTCTCAGCTTGCAGGGATGCTGTCTCCCAGCTCCATGAGGCTGCTGTTTCCCAGCTCTGTGGGGCTGCTGCTCCCTGCCCCATGAGGCTGATGGCTGTCATGCTCCCAGCCCTGCAGGGCCACTGGCTTCCAGTCCATCCCACAGTGGGCCTGGCAAGGTTGGGAAGCTCCCAGGTGCCGGTTAACCAATTACCATAAGCATCATCCGGTAATGGTGATGCTTACTGGTTAACTGGGTACCCATTCACATTCCTAATTCAAATTGGCCTATTGGATGGTCACTTCATGTCCTTCACAGCTGATTCACAACTCTGCCTCCCATCTGTGAGGACAATGAAACTTGTAATAATCAGTGTGAAGCCTGATGTGAGGGCAGAGGGAGAGCATGAAGGTACTACTACATCTTTTGCTACAGGTAGCTGAGGAGACAGGAACAATTGACTCTTTCAGTGATGAGGAGGGATAAAAAGAGTAAGGTAGGGAGAAGCAGATTGAAGTGCTTGTGTGAATGTATAAGATGGGGAGGGACAAACAGGCAGTTGGATAAATCTGATGGATGAATGGGTAGTGGTGTAGGAATAAATTACGTAAATAGAAGATTGAGAGGTAGGGCTAAGTAAAAGGTTTAGGGAGAAAATTTGGAGTGGAAAGAAACAAAGAAGAAAGGCTGTAAGATGTAGGGAGACGAAATAAAGAACAACAAACTGAGCACAATGCAGGCAACAGAGTTGGCAAGGACTTCAGTAGGAATACAGATGGCAAAAATGAAAGATGCAAAAAAGGGGAGACAGTAGGTTGCATTCTATAATGTTTTGTCAAACAGTTGATTCCCATTATGTTAAAACCAATAGAGTGCATGTATAGAGTGTGATTAGATGTGCCTCTTGAATGCATTAGACTCTAGTCCAGGGGTGGGCAATGATTTTTGGTGGGGGGGCACTCCAAGGTTTTGGAAAGTGGTCAAGGGCCACACTTTCCTGTGGAAGAGGTGCAGGATCTAGGATGGAGGTTCAGTGCAGAAAGGTGCATGGGGTAAGGGACTGGGGTGCAGAAGATGGTGTGAGGACCTTTGAGTGAAAGAGGGGATTGTGACCTGGGTCAGGAGATGGGGGTGTAGGGTCAGGGAGGGAGTGGGGGAACAGGAGAGGATTCTGGCCAGGGGGAGGGATGTAGGACAGGGTGCAGGGTCTGGGAGGGAGTTGTGACCTGAAGCAGCAGGGATGCAGAAGGTTTGGAAGGTGACCTGGAGGAACGAGTTGGGGTGTAGGAGGGGCAGGGCCTGCAGCACCCCCAAGGCAGGCCAGGCTCCCTGCCTGCTGCAGTTCCAGAGCATTGAAAATGCAGCCTGCTCCCTCCACCTGGCTCTCAGCTCCAGGAGGGGGAAGAGGCTTGCGCCACCCCCATCCCCCAGGCCAATCTCTCAGCTCCCATTGGCTGGCTGTTTCTGGCCAATAGGAGCTGAGGATTGGCCTGGGGGCAGGGATATCACTTGAAGCCTCCCTCTCTCTCTGAAGTAGAGAGTCACAGGGAGCAGCCCTGTGTTTCAAACAGCGGTTTCTGCGTGCCTAAGGGTCCTGAGAGGGGTGTCCATGGGCCGGATCCAGTGGCTTGGTTGGCCGAATGCAGCTCACAAGAGGTATCTTACCCACCCCTGCTCTAGTACATGACATGTTCGATATAAACTAGCAGATTACTTCACCACAGTGATATATGCAAAATAAGAGTCTCCCGCCAAATATAGGATAAGCTAGAGGTGCAAATCAGACACAAACCCAGAGAAGAGAGATCATACAACCACTGTGTCAGAAAACAATGAGACAGAGCAGTACTTTCTTCTCCAATAGCCAAAATCCATGATAGTGTAAGAAGGATGTCTGCCTATCTGGCATCTGGGCTGTGAGATAGGGGAGAAGACTGAGTGCCCCAGTTGTTCAGTAGCCAGTCTGGGAGGCTATGCACCCTCACTCTCTGCTGGCAGGGTTAGGAGGAGGTGGAAGCCAGGCAGCTGAGATTTGTGAGATGGAGAACCCAGATTGTGTGGCCTCCAGCAGCTAGCCTGGAAAGTTCCTGTCAGCTTAGTTCTCTGCCTGTAGGGATAAAGTTAAATGGACGGTAGCATTCCAGGCAGACAGACAGCAAACCACTGAAGTCTTTCAGCTGTCACAACAGTGACCTTTGCCAGAAATCCCTCCCCTTGAAAAAATTGCAATTTTTGGCTCTTCACCTCAATTCAAGACACTTTTTTTTCTTCAAAAAATTGGGAGTTTTTTCCCCCAGGAAGGATTTTCCATTTTCTAGTCAGCTCTAATTTCAACTTTTCATTTGCTGCCAGTCCTAGTAAAATATGCCTTCTTTTGAGTCATGTGTCTGCATGCTTCATCGCACTCATGAGGGCTGGAGGAAATAGGGCCTCACAACTACGTCATGGCCCTCAGTGTCGTGGAACAGTGGGTGTACAATCAAATACCTTAAGAGGCCACCATGCTGCCATATAAGGTTCAGGTGACTACTGACAGCATAAATGGAATTGGATAAGAGTAACTGGGGATAATTTGACTTGTAGAATCTTTATTACTGGGGATGCTGTATCAGAAGGGAAGAGCCCCGGTTGACTTTCTGATCCTAAGGAAAATTTGCAAGCTGACAATAAATAAAACCACTTGTATTTGTAATCTAACCAAATATGAAATGTAATCATTAAGACTCAGTAAGAAAGTAACCCCACAATCATATTTTACAGTATAATTTTTCAGAATAGAATCATGCTTAAAGATTTTCTGTTTTTATTAGATGCTCCATTTATTTTTCTCTTTTTTCAAGCTAATTTTAATCTTTAAGAATGTGTCTAGACTTAAAACTTAGGGGTTTTGAAAAAATTGGTCTTTTTTCGAAAAAATTCCCCTGCATCTAGGCTGCCACCGAGTTGTTTCAAAATTAAATCAACGATTGGCTGAACAAGAAGTAGGACTGAGTGAACTTTCAGTATTAAAGTTTTACATTGTTTCATTCCTGAATGCAGTTTTTTGCACATAATTCTACATTTGTAATTTCATTGCACTACAACACTTGAAATGGGGGAATAGTATTTTTCAATTTGTTTTTTTTTTCAGTGCAAATGTTTGTAATAAATAATAATAATGTAAAGTGAGTACTGTACACTCTGTAGTCTGTTCTGGAATTAAATTCAATATATTTGAAAATGTAGAAGCATCCAAAAATACTCAAATACACGGTATTTTATTAGTGTTTAACACTGTGATTAATCATGGTTAATTTTTTAATCATGTGATTATTTTTTACTTGCTTAACAGCTCTAGTAGTTTCTTTCTTTCAAAAGAGAAAGAAAGAAAGAAAGAAAGAAAGAAAGAAAGAAAGAAAGAAAGAAAGAAAGAAAGAAAGAAAGAAAGAAAGAAAGAAAGAAAGAAAGAAAGAAAGAAAGAAAGAAAGAAAGAAAGAAAGAAAGAAAAAGGGTGATTTTAAAAAAACTGCTGTACTTCCACACCCTGAAAAACAAGCTCATGTAAGTGATTCAAATAGGCACCCAAAAATTGATAGCTCACAAAATTACTAGTCATCTTTGGCAATCTTTATATATCGATGTAATATAAGGTCCTGATCCTGCAGTACACACAGCACAGCCACGGGGAACTTCCCACTGAGGGTGCATCTAGGCTACAGGGTTTTTTCGGAAAAACGGCCATTTTTCTGAAAAAGCTTCACTTACTTCCACACTGCTATTGCATTCTTTCAAAAGAAAATTGAAAGAACGCAGGGAGGGTTTCTGACATTGGCAAACCTAATTCTATGAGGAAGAATGCTTTTTCCGAAAGAGGTATTTCGGAAAAAGATGTGTGTGGACGCAGAAGAGGCAGGGTTTTTTTTTAAAAGAAAGGAAAGAGGAAAATGCACAGGTATGCTGGTGGCCACTCCATTCATAGTAATCACAGATTACCTGCAAGACAGCATCCATTTAGTGTGGATGCTATCTTTTGAAAAAATAGATTGCTTTTTCAATGCAATTTGGCAGTGTGGATGCTCTGCAGTATGGATGCTGTGCAGAATCAGGGGGTTTAGCAATTAATGCTGGCATTACAAATTGGCATTCCACTCTGAATAGATTCATTCTTCTGTTGCACATTCCATTTTTCTTAGCTGGAGAAAGATTTCAAGGTGCTTCATCCCTGCCTTATGCAATTCCTCTTGACATACTTCACATTTTGTACCCAGACCCAGTCCAACAGCCAAAGGAGTTGAGGGCAAGCTCTTCTTTTACAAAGAAAGGAGAGTAGAGACATGAGCTTCAAGTATTTTAAATCAAAATAGGATTGGACAAGGGAGTGTGCCAGTTCTTCTTTCCTTTTAAAGTAAGCCAACCTGTCAGAGAAGCAGAGAATAGATCACAGGGAGAATCATTCATGGCTGATGGAATAGACTGAGACAAGTCAAGGCTGACTTTATCAGGATCATAAATGAACAGGCCAAGTTTGAATTTTTAACACTCCAGTGAAAAATACACTTGGGAATCAGATGGACTTCTTTTTAATCCTCCCACTCAATGTGAATAATCCTTTGCTATGCTTAATGATCCTTGATTGCATGTGCTGTTACTCCTTTTTGATGATTGGCAGTGATATTGTTGCACCAAAAAAGGTTTAATGTTTTAGTAATTCACTCCTTGTTGCAGCCAGCTAAGATCAAGGTCTTTGATTCTCTTCTCTTTGATTCTGGTAAATGTGGTTTATTTAGTGCTATTGTTTTCATCCTTTTTTTTTTTTTTTATTAAAAGGTTTTCTTTAGATTTCCTTTACTTGTCTCTCAGCATTTTATGGCATCCCTTCTTACCATGCTGTACTATACAGTTTCACTGATTTCAAAAAATAGTTTTCTTAAAGAATTGACCATGTGCAAATGTCTATAATGACCTTATTACTCAACTAGCCAAAAATAAACCAAATAGCTCAAAGTTAATAGTGATTTACTCTGCTTCTCTACAAATGATTTCATAGCTTGATGTAGCAATGTGAAAGTGACATAACAAAAGATTTTTAAATTGTGTTTGTTTCCCTTATAGTTTTATTACGATGGGTATGTCTGGACTGCAGGCTTCTTTTGAAAGAAGCTTTTTTGGAAGAGATCTTCAGAAAAAACTTCTTCCAAAAGATAGCGTCCACACTGAATGAATGCTATCTCACATTTCATATGTGATTACTATGGACAGAGTAGCCACCAGGGCACTTGTGCTTTTTCCTCTTTCCTCTTCTTTTGAAAAAACTCCCTCTTCTGCATCCACACACACACCTTTTTCTGAAAGAGCTCTTTCAGAAAAGGCATTCTTCTTCATAGAATAAAGTTTACCAATGTCAGAAAAATCCCTGTGTTCTTTAATTTTCTTTCGAAAGAATGCAATAGCAGTGTGGATATAAGTGAAGTTTTTTCAGAAAAATGGCCATTTTTTCTGAAAAAACCCTGCATCTAGACACACCCAATGTGTTAGAGAAGAACTGAAAAGTATTTTGTTTTTAAATCCTGCTTGGCTTTAACATGCAAATAACAGAAATCTTAAGTTGCTTAGTTATGCTGAAGGAGTCTCCTAGCCATTTCAAAGCTCTCAAACTCTACTTGAAGGCTTTGCAGTCCTGTATCTTCATCCAAAAGATCACTCATAGGTGAAGATAAGTCACTGGGTGGTAATAAAAACAGAGTTTTAAACAGAGTCCATAAATCCTTTCCCCTCGCCTCAGCTGCTCAATTTTCAGTCTCAGCCCCGCCATATAACTTTGCTAGGAAAGCCTCTATAAAGCTTTCCTAGCTACCCAAGCTGTAAGAAGAAATTTAAAACTGTTTTTTTTTTTTTTTAAGAAAAAGATGGAAAGACATTTCAGGCTTTCTTTAGCAATCATAAAGAAATAAAAATGGTTTGGGTCTAATTTTTCTCTATGTAAGTCTTCTTTAAGTAATGTGTAGAACAGGTAAAAGATTCATCTCATCTATTCAGAGCCAGGGCTGGAGGAGATGTGGGACCTCAGGCAGACCACCATTGGAAAAGAAGGTGTCAGCAATAACAACTCCAGTGGAGTGCACCTCCTTACGAAATGCGCGGAACACGAACTCGTCATCTTCTTCCACCAGAAGAGCAAATTTAAGACCTCATGGCAACATCCTCGATTGAACCACTGGCACCTCATAGATCATGTCATCATCCGCTGTCGTGACTGGCACAATGTCCTTCTCATGTGTATAATGACGAGTGCTGATGATTGCTGGATTGATCACCACCTTGTCCGATCCACGATGGCAATTAGGATTGTTACCAAATGAAGAACACAAAAGAAACTGATCTGATGAAAGCCTTGAAGAAGCCCCCCGGACAAAGTCACTTCCAGATACCGCTTCAAAGGAAGCTGCCCACAGTACACTCTGAAGGCCTGGAAGAACACTGGTATCAATTGAAAAATGCCATCATTGGAGCTTGTGGAGGAACCATTGTCTACCGGTCCAGGAAGCATCAGGACTGGTTTGGTGAGAATGATGTGGAAACTGAATGTCTGATTGAGGCAAAAAGGAAAGCCTTCAGAAAGCCTGGCAAAGCAACATCAACTGCACAACAAAGAGATAAATGCATGCCAAGGCCAAGGCAAAAGTTCGATGCAAAGCAAGGACTCTGAAAAATCAATGGTGGACTGAGAAGGAACGAGAACTCCAGCATCTCACAGATATTAACAATACAAGAGGTTTCTTCAGTGCCACCAAAGCTGTTTATGGACTGAGAAACCATGGAATTAATTCCCTGAGATCAAAGGATGGTACCGAACTCTTGAAAGATAGTGAAGCCATTGCTTCTTGCTGGAGGGAGCATTTTTATGAGCTCCTAAGCCACCCCTCCACCACAGTCCCAGAATCCTGTGACCAAATCCCTCAGCAACTGCCGAGGGACAATCTTGAAATACTTCCTACCCTGAATGATGTCCAAGTTGCCATCAAAGTGATGAAGAGCAACAAGATAACCAGACTAGATGGAATCCCCAGCAAAGTCTTCAAAGAAGGTGGACCAGAGCTCCACAAACAACTCCATCTTCTGATTCTCAAGATCTGGAATAGGGAGCAGATACTGCAAGAGTTCAGAGACACACCAATCATCAGTCTCTTCAAGAAGGGTGAAAAATCGGACTGTGGAAACTATTGTGGCACCTCCCTCCTGGCAACGGCAGGGAAAAATCTTAGCTCAAATTCTTGCAGATTGACTCCTGCCACTCTCAGAAGAAATTCTTCCAGAATCCCAATGTGGCTTCCAACCATTCCAAGGAACAGTGGACATAATCTTCACCACTTGGCAACTGCAAGAAAAATGTCACAAACAAAATCAAGCCTTAGACATGAGTTTCATCTTTCTGACCAAGGCACTCAACTCAATCAATCGTAACACCGTGTGGACCATGGTCTCAAAGATCGGTTGTCCCAAAAAATTCATCAGGATCCTGAGGCTGCTTCATGACAACATGAGTGCCACAGTGCTGAGCAACAATAGATCCCAAAGCAACCCCTTTGAGGTCAAAATGGAAGTCAAACAAGGCTGCGTCATTGCCCCAGTACTGTTCTACATCTTCATCACCATGGCCCTCCATCTCATTGACAGCAAGCTTCCAGATAGCGTGAAGATTGTCTCCAGAACAAATAGGAAGCTTTTCAATCTCAGGAGACTGAAGACCAAAAGCAAGACCTCCACGACTTCAATCATGGAGCTCCAGTACATGGATGACAATATGGTCGCTGCCCTTTCCTCCATAGCTCTTCAGACCATCTTAAGCACTTTCGCTGAAGCGTACGAGAATCTCAGCCTCACACTGAACATCAAAAAGACCAAGGTGCTCCATCAACCCTCGCCAATGGGACAATCTCATGTACTATCTACTGAAGTCAACAGAGAACTTCTGGAAAACATGGAGCATTTTCCATACCTTGGAAGTCATTTTTCCACCAAAGTCAACATTGATGTGGAAATCCAGCATCGCCTGAGCTGCACAAGCTCTGCTTTTGCCTACCTGAGAAGAAGCGTCTTTGAGAACCGGGACATTAGTGCCATGCCAAAGCTCCTTGTGTACCACACAGTGATTGTTCCAACACTGCTGTACGCATGTGGAACTTGGACAACATATAAGCATCACCTGAAGGCATTTGAGCAATATAATCAATGCTGCCTCAGGAGAATCCTAAATATCCCTTAGGAGGACAGGCACATGAACACTAGCATCCTGGAAGAGTCGAACATGACCAGCATTGAAGCTATCATCATCTACCAACAACTTCGCTGGACTGGTCACATGGTCTGGATGCCAGATCAGCACCTCCCAAAATAGATTCTGTTTTCCTAGCTGAAGGAAGGACAGAGGAAGTGATTTAAGAATATGTTGAAGGCAAACATGAAAAAGTGTGGCATCGGTGTTGACACTTGGGAGAACCTTGCAAAGGACTGTTCCACATGGAGAGCAGTAATCCGTGAAGGGGTGGCGCAATTTGAGAGATCCCACTGCAGCACAGACAAGGAGAGGCAGAGAAGAAGAAAAAACAGCAAAAACTGCCCCATGACCCTCCAATAGCCACCAGCACCTGCCCCTTTTGCGATAAGACCTGCAACTCCAGAATTAGCCATCCACAGATCCACAAATAGGAGGGTGACAGGAAGAGATCATACTCAATTTTGAGTGACCACCAAGAAAGAGCTTCAATCAGTATAAATGGGCATAGGTTCACTGATGTGAAGGTAGCCCTTTGTGTTCTATTAGACTTTTGGAAGATAGATAGAGATTTACAAGGAAAGAAAATTATCTCATCATGACTTACACCTACAAAGAATTCACCACTTGATCTGCATTTTTACATGTGTACATTCTGTTACATAGTCTTTTGCCATATCTGAGGGGTAGGGCCCTAACAAATTAATGGCCACAAAAATGCATTACGGACCATTATATTTGGACTCCCACCATGAAATCTGGTCTTGTGTGTGCTACACTCTATGCTATACATATTACACAGGGAGACCAAATTTCTCAAATTGAGGGTCCTGACCCAAAAAGGAATTGCAGGGGGGCTGCAATCAGGGCCATTCTTAGGATTTATGGGGCCCTATGCAGTCCTATTAAACTGGTGCCTCTATGCCCAACGGTGGCCCGGGGTCAGGAGGAGGAGGATTTTTAGAGATGTGATTTTATATTATTCAGCAACACTCTAAAGAAATATTTTAAAGCAAATTTTAAACTAAGGTTCTGTAGACTAACACAGTAAATTCAGAAACTGATAGCATATGCCTGGGGTTGCCAAATGCCTGTTAAATGGCTTCATTATCACTTAAATGTTTCTTTCAATGTTCTTTCAAGGTTCAAGGTTCTGCTAATAGTTCTGGCAGGCTTTTTCACTTTTAAGTTAACTAGATCCTCTCTGGAGGAAGCAGAACCAAAGAACATGGTGTCCACCCATAGGAAGAGGCCGATGGGTGGACACCAAGGCTTCATCTTCACTGTGAGTTTTTTCAGCAGAAAATATGCTAATGAGAGACTCAGCATGAGTCATGATCTCATTAGCATATTTTCTGCCATTTATTTTTGCGCAAGGGGTTTTTGTGCAAAATGAAGCAGTATGGACCCTTTTTTTTGCGCAAAAGCCCTGTTTTGCACCAGATCCTTATGCCTGTCCCAGACTGCTGCTTTTTGTGCAAAAATCCCTTGTGCAAAAAGAAATGGCAGAAAATATGCTAATGAGATCGCAACTCATGCTAATGAGTCCCTCATTAGCATATTTTCTGCCAAAAAAACTCTCAGTGAAGACATAGCCTAAGATCTAGTGGTGCCCTACATTTTCAGGTACTCTATGCAGCTGCATATTCTGTGCATCGGTAAAGATGGCTCTGGTTTCAAGGTTATTTTAAGGGGATGGCAGAATTGCCATCCTTATTTTTGTGCTGCCTTCAGAGATGGAAGAGTGTGGTGGCTGATGAGGGCATAGCTCTGCAGGCAGCAGCACAGAAATAAGAGTGGCAGTACCATACCATGGCATCCTTATTTCTGCACTGAAGCTGGCAGTAGCTCTGCCTGGCCAGCAGCCACCAGTCTCTAGCTACTCAGCTCAGCTCTGCCCTCCTACAATAACCTTGCAACCCCCATTCACCCCCATACCCACACGCACAACTCTTTTTGAATCAGGATCCCTACAATTACAAAACCATGACATTTCAGATTTCAGCAGCTGAAATAATTATAATTTATTATTTTTAAAATCCTAAAACCATGAAATTGACCAAAATGGACCATGAATTTGGTAGGGCCCTAGTAATGCAGCATACAAAACTCACACTGAATCAGAATAGGTGAAAGGCCATTACTGGACACTGGTAACCCTGCCCCTCCAGTTCTGCAGAGCCTGTTCCAACTGAAAAGAGAGTTGAAAATGGAGCAATCCAGCTCAGAAGAAGGGAGGCTGGTGCAGTGGTGCTCAACCATTTTTAATTCACGAACCCCAGGGCCTGGAACATTTTTTGTTGAGCAAAAAAACCACAATGGCCCCTTTAATTTAAAGTGCCAAAGCGTCACTCCACTCCCTTGCAGCTCCCCGCACCCCTGCCATGTGTAAGTCGGGCGCCAAACCGGGAAAACAAAATGGCGCCTGGCACAGTGCTGGGACCCGCCCCCCCAGGAAGACAGCCGTGACCCCACGGGTTGCGCACTACTGGGCTGGTGAAGAAGACAGACCAACCCTGAAGGGTCCCACAAGGATGCCAGAGAAGCTTTCTAGAGGGAAAAGGTCAGAGCCAAGTGGAGTGGGTGGGGCTAAGCTACCATACCACAGCCTCTACTGAAGGAGCCACCTGCCCACCTCATAACAGCTTTGAGTAAAGTAGGACTGCATGGAAGACCTACCCACCGGGAGGAGTCGCTGGGTATGCTAACCGCAGGGCCATCTAACCCAACAATGACATTACATTTATATGGTACTTTACATTTTTGTCAAAAGTGTTTAGGGCATCTTTGACTGGATGCTGGACCTTCAAACAGACAACCTGCTATACTGGAATTGAGAGATTTCTAAACCAATAAAATAAAACCAACCTAAACTCCATGAAAGCAAGGAAGCAAAAGAAGAAAGAAAGATTGGCACTGAGCCCCATTCCTCCTCTGCAAAATAGAGGGCTGTATCCTGTGTTTTACTAAAGAAAATTCAAGAACTTATTGCTGTGAGCAAAGATGACACCATTGCAAATTTCTTCCTTATTCTGAATCCGGAGCTTTAAATCTTTAATTATGCTTTTAGCATGTGACAATGTAAAGCATTTGCACCTCAATCTCCCTCAGGTACCAAGCAACTTCTTGCAATCACTTCCATTCATGCAACCCTATTTTAGTCAAATTTACATGCAGATTTATTTTTAATTAGAACCAGCAGATCAGATCTTTGGATGGTCAGGGAGACAACAGTTTTAAGGTTAAAATTGTTTGAATTGTCTTCTGGTTAAACGACAGGTCTCAGGAGATGGATTCTAGTCTTGGTTCTGCTGCAGACTCAGTGCATCACCTAGAGCAAACCAATTAACTTCTCCAAGGGGTTGAAAGGGATAATAGTATGATAATACTGTACAGTATTGTTAGTTTACTAATGTTTGTAAAGTGCTTTGAGATCCTTGATTAGAAGAAGAGGTATGGAACTGCAAAGTAATAGCTGTAGTAATAAAGGATTCAGTTCTGATCATAGACAGTGAAAACTGAAGGCCCAACAATCCAGATCTTTGAATTTGAAATCAGACAGATGGCAGCACCAGTAGCTATCATGTCCCAGGCAATCAGCTAATCCCATTTGTATTCAGCTGAATTCATCCTTATTTTAGGAGTTTCATCATGAATCAAAAGAAGTGATACTGAATTTCCTTTATTTATATTTAAGGATGTATTTGTTTTATTTTTGATAATGGCTCAATGGGCAAATCTTTGCTCAAGATTTTGTTGTTGTTGTTCTGTTACAGCATGCTCTTGGAAGCTTCCCCAATGACAGATGGTGAATGTTTTCCATTTCTTGGTTGCACTCTTCATAGCCTTGCTTTTAGTCTCAATTTTAGAGGAATTTCAAGCTACTGGTTTGTAAACAGAACAACAGAACCAGAAATTACAGACAAAGGCTTCCAAGAAAGGAAACTCCATATCAGTTGAACTGTGCAAATATTAATCATACTCAGACTTCCCGCTAAGCTTTGTGGCTGAACCACTGCCTAGGTAACCCCACGCAGGATTCATGGCTGCTACACACTGAACTGCCACAGCAGTGGGAGAGGGCCATGGCAACGCCCTGCTAGATCCAGAGGAATGCACCTCTCCCCCAGCCAGCAGCTCCATAATCTGCCATTCCCCTTCCCCTGGCTGGAGCCCTGTCTCCACAAGCACCAGGAAGCTCTGTCCTCATGTTGCCCTTGCCTAGAGACTCCACCCCCACAGCTCCCATTGGCTGTGATTCCCAGCCAATGTGAGATGCAGTAGGTGGGGCCTGAAAGTGAGTGTGGACTGTGTGAGCCACCTGTTCCCACCCCCAACAAATGGAAGCTGCCCCTGTTAAGTGCAGCCCACACCCTAACCCCTAGCCCAGAGCCCCCTCCCACAGCCTAAGCCTCTGAGGGTATGTCTACACTACAGAGTTATTTTGAAATATTTTATTTCAAAATAGTTAATTCGAAATAAGTTATTTCAAAAGAATGTTTCTACACACAAAATGCATTTCGAAATAGCGTTGTGCTATTTCAAAATAGTGCGTCCACACTGAGTGGACGCTGAATCGCACTTAAGGCCGGCTGGAACCAGGTCCAGCAGGGCATCAGGTCAGGAGTTACTTTGTGTGGCTGCTGCCTGAGGCTTTCTGAGGCCTGTGCTTAAAGGGACCCCCCCCTCCCCCTCCCCCCCAGATAACCGGTTCTCAGGTTTCCCTGCTTGCTTGCCTACCTCGCTGAGGGACAACAAAGTATTTTGTCTCTGCGTGCTCTGATTGCCCTAACTCGGGACATCACAACCCCCTGCAACATGGAGCCAGAGCTGCCCCTGGGCACTCTGGTGCTTCTCGTGGACATGTTGCTGCGAGCCTGGCTGCATTTTCTGTAGGCTGCCATCCAGGAGGTCCATTGGGGGGCTGTCAGTATCCAGGATGCCCTGTGGGAGAGCTTCCACTCTGAGGAGCACTAAGAGCCTTCCTGGTCTGCCCCACTGGGGGGCATGTGCCTCATTCCACTTACCCCTCCCTAACCCCCTCTTCCTGATGTCAAATAAAATACATGTATTTTCATGAACACAAACTCTCGTTATTTAACAAAACTGAGGGGGGGAGGGGAAATGAAACTCTGGGGAGACTGGGAAAGGAGGCGGGAGAGGGGAGAAGAGAGTGGGAGAGGGGAGGGGGAAACCTGGGAGGAGGGAGCTGGAAGGGGGAAGCAAGGAGAAGAAGGGGGAGGGGAAGCTCAGGGCTCAGGGTTGGGGGTCTCACCGGACCAACTTTATTTTCATGCAAACCTGCTCCTGGGTTCTCATGTGGCCTTTGATGGCCAGGCTGGCAGCTATCCTGCCATAGATGGCTGCATTCCTCTGTCTAGTGCGGAGATCATGGACGTTGAGGGCATCCCCTCCAAACCTGAATAAGGTCCATGATCTCCACTCTGAACCAGGAAGGCACCCACTTTCTCCAGGCCCTGGCAGGCTCCTGGGAGCTGGCAGACTGCTCCTGAGGAGCAGTGGAAGGCTGGCTGCCAGTGGCTTGCTGGCTCACGTTTTGGGGTCACTGGGTTAGGGGCAGTGACTGCTGGCTCTGGGCTGGCAGGCTTGGAGCTGGCACAGACACTGTGGCCAGAGTCAACCCCTTTAAGGGCTCTGAGGAGTGGGGAGGGAGAGGAGTGTTCTTAGTTGAGGCTGGAGTGGCCACCAGGGCACCCTGGGAAGGTTGGAGGCCCCCTATTTCGAAATAAGTGTCTACACAACACTTATTTCAAAATAGCTATTTCAAATTTGGCGTTATTCCTCGTGGAATGAGATTTACCAAATTCGATATAAGCGCTCCGCTGTTTTGAATAAATTTTGAAATAGTGGGTTGGGCTGTGTAGATATACCCTAACTCTCTCCCACACTCCAACCCAGAGCCCCAGTCTTGAGCCTGCTTCGCCATCCTAGCTCCCTATTAGACTCCACACGCCAACCCTGATCCCCCTCCTGCACCCTAACTCCCACCCCAACCTCCTGCCCTGAGACCACTCCCACCCTTGGTGTGAGTCTGGAACCCCTCCTGGCATCCCAGTGCCTCTTCCTCAACCCATACTTGCAGCCAGAGCCCTCATCTCCCTAATTCTGAGTCCCCTCCCATACTCCAAATTATCCTATCAAAGAAAGCTATCTGTTTGGTTTTATATGATTTGTTCTTTATAAATCCATGCTGTCAGGACCAGGACCTAAATCTGCACTTGAAAGGGAATCCTCTGAACTGTCATTCATGCTAAAATTCGACATTCTACGCGTGGGTCTCAACAAAGACCCTAGCTATCTTATCCATTACAAAGATAGCTTCCCCGATTATCACCTCTAAAACCATTAGCTCACAGACATTTACCTCCCCTCCCCTTCTGTTCTGAAATTTGATTTGTCCTTTTCATATGTGTTCATTTTAAATTGTATCCTTTGGTATATATGGTTGTGACTATTTTCTTCCACTATTTGATCTGAGGAAGTGGGTCTGGCCCACGAAAGCTCATCATCTAATAAACCATCTTGTTAGTCTTTAAAGTGCTACATAGTTCTGTATTTTGTTTCAGCTACACCAGACTAACACGGCTATATTTCTATCACATAACTGAAATGTGATTCATGTGATGCATGAAGTTGAAAGCTGAATGACTCCGGCTCCTGAAAATGATGCCTTTAACGGTCTACATTACAGTGCATTATTACACGTAATAAATTATTTTGTAACTGTTTTGCCTAATGGTAGGTGAAGCTGTTGTTTCAATAACGACACAATTTATTTCTCAGACAACCAGTAAAAGTCAGATTTAACAAAGTTACTAGAACCCGTAAAATCTAATGGCAGTCAGCTATGCACATTCCAAAAAGTAGCATTTTCCCAATCTTATCAAAAGAAAGATGTGAAAAACAAATTACAGGAGAGAAGAAGGGGGCTGGAAACGGGCCATTCAATGGCAGCATTTTGTTTTGAATCACTCTGTTGTTAGACTATGAACACAGGTCATCAAATGTATTAGCATGTCCATAATATGCCTCCTCCAAAACTCTGTGGAGCTGTGGTATGCACAAGCACAGAACAACATGTCTAGAGAAACTATTAATCCAAGAACCATTCCATTCCTCCTCTCATTCACAAACATTCCTGGAACTCTTCAGAGGCAATACTCAGACATATCAGTGAAGGGCAGATCAGCTGTGAACATCTTTATCCCACACATAGAAAGGACATTGTTTTAAATTATTGCATAAAAATAATGTGGGACGGATTCTCCCTAGCCCTTGGGTAGGAGCACAAAGGTAGGATCCTTCCCCCCTTGCACACTATATGCCTGGGTGAGCCACAAAAGCAGCACCTCTAGTTCCCTGAATAGAAGCATTGTTTGGGGTTAGGTAGTGATGCCAGGATGAAAAATGGCAAAGCAGCAGTAGGGAAGAGATCCTGCTCTCTCTCCATGTTGGCCAGAAAGTGCAGACTAAGGTGTAAAGAAGCAGCCATGCTTGTCAGGCATGCCAGAGATCTCGGCAGTCATTGTGGCAAAGTGGATTAGAGACAAGTTACTGCATCCCTCCCTCTGTGGGTCAGTGCCTATCAGGATCAGTGGAGCCTGCACATTGTACTACACAAACATACGGTCTCAAAACAAAAGAGAGTTTTGTATCTGTGTGTGCTAAGTAAAGAGATTATTTTTCTGAAAATAATGTGCAGTTATATTTCTGTTAAATGGATTACATGCTCTTGTCAAGAGAATAGAGCCCATTAGTACCGTAAAACTGTAATTAGAACTAATGAGCATGAACCTAATGTCTGCTGTTCCTTGCCCTAAAGTCATTTGCATGACACCACATTGAGTTCATGAGCCTTCACTGGAATTAAAAACATTTGAGAGGAGGGGTTTTGACTATTTAGTGCCCCTCATTCCCTTATATGATAACAAGTCTTGAGGCTAAGGGGGAAGCAGTAGATGTGATATACCTTCACTTTAGTAAAGCATTTAAAACAGTTTCTTATCAATAAACTAGAGAAATACAATGTAGATAGGATTACTATAAGGTGGATGCATAACTAGATTGATAACCGTTCTCAGAGGGTAATTAGTAATGTTTCACAGTCATGCTGGAAGGACATTACAAGTGGAGTTCTGCAGGGGTCAGTTTTGTGACCAGTTCTATTCAATATCTTCATTAATTATATAAATGATGGAATAGAGCAGGCCTACTCAACACGCGCCCCGCAGTCCACATGCGGCCTGTGGCCCATCTGTTTATGGCCCACAGTGCAGTTTGGGTTTATTTGGGGCTCAACACATGGCCTGCGGGTGGGATCCTTTGAACATGACCTCCACTGGGAACACACTCCACAACAGCGAGTCAGTATAATGGTTTTCTGTTGATGTGCATTTTAGTGGTTAAATTCCTGGACTATCGTTGCTCATTAAGGGTATGTCTACACTGGAACACTATTTGGAAATAACTACAGATATTCCAAAATAATGTAGTCCATGCCTACACAGCAGGCAGTTATTCTGAAATAGTGTCAAAATACTGTCCAGCTGGAGGACTTCTTACTCCATCTCCTGTAACCCTCATTGTATGAAGAGTAAGGGAAGTCAGAGGAAGAGTGCTTTATTTCTAAATAATTGCTGTGTAGACACTCCCTATTTCGAAATAAGATACGTGATTGATGTGGCTCAATTTGTGTAGTTTATTTCAAATTAAGCCCTGCAGTGTAGGTGCACCCTGAAAGTGCTGTCGTATGGGTAGAAATCGGGTAAATATTGCATTTTATTAACATCAGCAGAACTGACTTAAATGGGGCCTGCATTTGTATAGTCTTGCTTTAATCTTTGTATTCATGCCAGTCAGTGTGAAAGAAGCTATTTGCATATATATGCAACCACACTTAAATTGCAGCCCTCGGCATCTGCTGTGAGTATCATTGTGGCCCCCAGGGCTTCCAAAGTTGAGTAGTTCTGGCATAGAGAGTATGGTAAAGTTTGTAGATGATACCAAGCTGGGAGGGGTTGCAAGTGCTTTAGAGGACAGAGTCATAATTCAAAATGATCTGGACAAACTAGAGAAATGATCTGAGGTAAACAGGATGAAGTTTAATAATCATAGAATCATAGAACTGGAAGAGACGTCAGGAGGTCATCAAGTCCAGCCCCCTTCCCAAGGCAGGGCCAATCCCAACTAAATCAACCCAGCCAGGGTTTTGTCTTGCCGAGATTTAAAAACCTTTAGGGATGGAGAGTCTACCAACTCCCTAGATAACCCATTCCAGTGCTTCACCACCCTCCTAGTGAAATAGTTTTTCCTAATATCCAACCTAGACCTCTCCCCCTGTAACTTAAGACCATTGCTCCTTGTTCTGCCATCTATCATTACTGTGAACAGCCTTTCTCCATCCTCTTTGGAACCTCCCTTCAGGAAGTTGAAGGCTGCTATCAAGTCCCCCCTCACTCTTCACTTCTGCAGACTAAGCAAACCCAGATCCCTCAGTCTCTCCTCATAGGTCATGTGCTCTAGCCCCCTAATCATTTTAGTCGTCCTCCGCTGGATCCTCTCCAATGCATCCACATCCTTTCTATAGTAGGGGGCCCAGAACTGGACACAATACTCCAGATGTGGCCTCACCAAAGCTGAATAAAGGGGAATAATCTCTTCTCTGGATCTGCTGGCAATGCTCCTCTGAATGCACCCTAATATGCCATTAGCCTTTTTGGCTAAAAGGGCACACTGTTGACTCATATCCAGCTTCTCATCCACTATAATTCCCAGGTCCTTTTCTGCAGAACTGCTACTTAGCCATTCTGTCCCCAGCCTGTAACAATGCTTGGGATTCTTCCGTCCCAAGTGCAGGACTCTATATTTGTCCTTGTTAAACCTCATCAGATTTATTTTGGCCCAATCCTCTAATCTGTCCAGGTCACTCTGAACCCTATCCCTGCCCTCCAGCATATCTACCTCTCCCCCTAGCTTACTGTCATCTGCAAACTTGCTGAGGGTGCAATCCATCCCCTCATCCAGGTCATTAATAAAGATGTTGAACTAAACCAGTCCTAGAACAGAAACAAACAGCCAAACACAAGCTCAGCAAACAACAAGAAACCCCCAAACACAAACACACACTACAGACAGCCACTTCCCTCAAGGGTCTTGTATTAGCTTCCTCCTTCACCAGGAGAACTCCCTCTTCAAACTCCCTGTTAGCAGTCCCTGTTCGCAAGCAATGACAAATGCAAAGTACTCCACTTAGGAAGGAACAATCAGTTTCACTCGTACAAAATGGGAAGTGACTGTCTAGGAAGGAGTACTTCAGAAAGGGATCTAGGGGACCACAAGCTAAATATCAAACAACAGTATGACACTGTTGCAAAAAAAGCAAACATGATTCTGGGATGCATTAACAGAAATGTTGTGAGCAAGACATGAGAAGTCATTCTTCCGCTCTACTCTTCACTGATTGGGACTCAACTACAGTATTGTGTCCAACTCTGGGCACCACATTTCAGGAAGGATGTGGACAAATTGGAAAAGGTACAGAGACAACAAAAATGATTAAAGGTCTAGAAAACATCACCTATGAGGGAAGACTGAAAGAACTGAGCTTGTTTAGGGTACGTCTAGACTACCGGGTTTTGTCGACGGAAGTTTTGTCGACAGTATCTGTTGACAAAACTTCCGTCGACAAAGAGCGTCCAGACACATTGAGTTCTGTCAACAAAGCAAGCTGCTTTGTCGACAGAACCCCGTAGTCTGGACGCAACCCTACAGGCAATAACACCTTCTGTCAACAGAACTCTGTCTACAGAAGGTGTTATGCCTCGTAAAATGAGGTATACCAGCGTCGACAAAACTGCTGAGTTCTGTCGACGTTATGTCGACAGAACTCAGCGGTAGTGTAGACGCTGGTATAGTTTTGTCGACAAAAGTCCACTTTTGTCGACAAAACTCGGTAGTCTAGACACACCCTTAGTTTAGAAATGAAAAGACCGAGAGGGAAGTGATAGAATTTTATAAGTACTTAAACTGGTGTTACAAGGAGGATGGAGAAAATCATTCTCCTTAATCTCTGATGACATGACAAGAAGCAATGGCCTTAAATTGCATCAAAGGATGTTTAGGTTGGACATTTGGAAAAACTTCCTAACTGTCAGGATGATTAAACACTGGAATGAATTGCCTAGGAAGGTTGTGGAATCTCCATCATTGGAGATATTTAAGAACAGGTTAGACAGACATCTGTCGAAGATGATCTAGATGTTGTTTGGTCTTGCTGTGAGGGCAGGAGACTAGACTTGATGACTTCTTGAGGTCCCTTCCAGTTCTAGTGTTCTATGATTCTGTGATTCCATGATTCTATTACTCATTATTTGTAAGCATTTACACACAGAGATTGTCATTACATAAATGTTCTGGGTGAGACTGTTCTTCATAAGATTACTGTAGTTGTACACAAACAAAGGTATTTATTTGGTATTTGCTCTTCTAGAATAATGAAGAAGTTGAAGTCATGACATAATAATGTGATTAAAGTGATCATTCACACACCGCAAGTACCCAATAGTAAATAGCAAATGGTCAGAGTGAGCAGATTATAAATAGCTCCAGCCCCATATGCAGGAATTTTTGTGGTGGGGTGCAAGCCATGGGAGGGGCTGATGGTTGCCCTGCACCCCCATCCAGCCCTATCCCTGGCCTTGCTCCTGAGGAAGTGGGGAGGGGAAATCAGCTATTGCCCTTCTCTGGCTGGCCAGAGCTCAGAGAGAGGGAGGCTGGGGCAACGTGCCGCCCCAGGCTCGTGGTTACTTGGGCGATCATGGAGAGGAGGGAGGCCTGCACCCTTCGCAACCCCTGCATACAGGCCTGAGCTCATAGACTAAAAAATGTTCAGTCAAGCTATGTGGCAAATCATAGATAGGGCCAGCAACAGACTTCACCAGATTCTGGGCAAGATAGTGGGGAGTTTTGGCTCTGGGCCCACTGAAAGGGACGGAGCCTGTGGTGGAAGTGGACAGGGCTAGCCTCCCACACCTAGCCCTGAACACTGCTTAGACTGCACCATGCAGGGATTCATGTGATTTAAAGAGTCTAGGGCGGCTTTGAATTTCCTGATGACATGGTGGTGGTGGCCCAGAGCTCCGGGCCCTTTTAAATCTCCAGGTCCTGGGACACTTGCCCCTTTTCTCTCCTTGTCAGCAGCCCTGGATACAATATCAGAAAACAGGCTCAGATGGCAAATTATTCAACAACAGAAAAAAGGTTTTTGGTGTTGCCATCCTTAATTAAGCTGAGCAGTACCTCACACCCTAAGCAGTTTCACTGAAATCAATGGAATTGCCAATGCACACTGCTTGTAAGTGCCTTTGAATAACTGCATAATTGTCTCAGAATTTGCCTGCATGACTATTATTTGAAATGAATCATTTGACTGTCAGGCCAGCTTTTACGTCTCCCTGGTTTTCTGAACTATGCTTATAGTTCTGACCGTTTTAAGTAACACTTCACAGATTCCAAACAAAGCACTACTTTGGACACAGTTTCTCTGGAGAAAGTCCTCTCTGTCAATTTCAAATATCTTTCCACATGGAAGAGATACAAGATGGGTGAGGTAATATCATTTATTGAACCAGCTTGTCTCTCTAATATCCTGAAACCAACTCAGTTACAACAAAATTGCATTTCCCGAATGACTCATGTTAGGAAATTACTTTCAGAATTTTCTGAGAAGATGATGGTTTGTCTCTCTACCCAGCCCTTTAAACACACCTGAAAATCTTCTTGAGTAGGTCACAGGAAATTTATATCTAGGTATACACAACCTCTTTTTCATTTTCTGGGCAATAATATTTGGAGAGTTATGTGATATTTCTGAAAATCATAAAAATCAGGTGGAAGATACAGAGGAGAACTGCACCTTCGGTGCATACAGTGTCCATTATTCCATGAAAAAAAATGTGAGTTGCATTTTGGAAACATATCTGCCAGCTTTCTTACACCTTTAACCAGCTAAAACGCTTGCTTCCTAGTTCTGTATAACAAGGGAAGGTTCAGTTGTGCAGATCCTTTCTTCTCGTCACACAAGGTACATCTACACTGCACAGCTATTTCGAAATAAGCTATTCTGGAATAGTTATTCCAAAATAGTTTATTTCAAAATAGCACATCCACACTGCAGGGAAGCCTCAAAATGAGTCCGAGGCAGGCTTCCCTAATGTAGAGGTGCTATCTCAATTTAAAGCTCCTGGAGGCACTGGGAAGGAATAACTTAGAATGGCCCTGGTGAGGGGCTATTTCGAAATAGCAGCAGTGGAGTGTCTACACACACCTTGTTTCGAAATAGCTACTTCAGAATAGGTGTTATTCCTCATAGAATGAGGTTTACAGATTTAGGAATAAGCCGTCTGTTATTTCAAAATAATTTTGAAATAACAGAAGGCTGTGTAGATGCTTGCATTGTTATTTTGAAATGACGCTAGTTATCTCGAAAAAATGGTGGAGTGCAGACACTCCCCCAGAGGCCAGATGACTAGCCTGTAGAGACTATTGTGATTGTGGAACTGAAAAAGTACCCGAGGGAGAATTTTGCAGAACACTGTGGCTTTTGAACAGCAGATACTCTTGATTGCACTTCTGCCTCCACCAGATCCTATATGCCTCTTCATGCACAATTATGACCCAATCCCACAAAGACTTAAGCAGCTAAGTTACTTAAGTTAATGCATGATCAAATCATGAAATTGCCAAGGAAAATGGCATCCTGAGGATGTGCAATTTATGCATACATTTATACGTATGCAGTTTATACTTATTCACCGCTTTATTTATCCACCATTTTTATTTAAACTTAATAAAACACATATATCTACTCCATAATTATGTACATGCTGAGTCTGAAGTATTAAATCCAAACCAGTTTTGAGATATCCAAGTCAAATAAAAGCTGAACAATTCTCTGAAAGAATAAAAACCACAGGGTTCCCGTGATACTCAGGTAATTCAAGAATGCCTGACCTGATTTCCTTTAAATGTTTCCAAAATATTCACATCGGAGTGAACAAATATGAGAGATTTCATCTTAACTAGCCCTTTGGGGGGAGCACAGTTAAACTACTGAAAACAAAAGCTCAGAAGAAAAGTGCTATTTTACTCAAAGCTTTGCTGCTGCAACACAAATATAATAGTAAGTCACACTGCCAGAAAGTAAGACGTCAAGCATAAATGAGCTGAATGAGGCCTCAGTTCAAAAAAAGGTACTTATGTATAAGTATTTACTTTAATTGTATGAGCTGTCCCTCTGGATTAAACAAACCTACTTATGCCCTCAAGTTTACATATATGCTTAAGTACCTTCCATGAACTGCAGTCATAATCATTAAAACCCTAAAATAAAACAATCACTTCTTAGTTAAATGCCCAGAAACTGTTGTAAACAGTGAATCTTCCAATACAATTCTTACTTACAAAGTAAATGACAGTGTGTAGTTACTTGAAGATAGATAAGAAATGTCTGCCAAGTGAATTAATGCACAAACCTATTATCAAAGTGACTGAAGTTTCAATCTAGATAAATTAACAGTGCTCATAGTTGCAAATGTGACCTTTGCTTTATGGCAATTCCAGTAGCAATAATAGAGCTGGAATCTAATCTTTATTTCCTATCAGAAACAAAAATTACATGTTCTATTCTATTGGAAATTATTTAAGTAGTTTTCAGGGCTTCGTTTCTGAGAACGGAAACTTATCAACTATAAGAGTTGATAGTTCTGCTGACATTAAAGAGGACTGAACTTTTCCAAACTGTGTCATTTTGATAGCTTTGCTGTTCAGGAACTGTTGGTTGCTATCAGGCTGATCTACAAGGAATACTTTTTTTAAAAGAGCAAAGACTGCAAAATAAGGGCAAAATTTGCCCATGAAGATGTACTCAGAGTGCCCCAGTGGCAAAATATATACAGGCAGTCCCCGGGTTACGTACAAGATAGGGACTGTAGGTTTGTTCTTAAGTTGAATCTGTATGTAAGTCGGAACTGGCGTCCAGATTCAGACACTGCTGAAACTGACCGCCAGTTCTGACTTACATACAGAATCAACTTAAGAACCCCAGGCGTCCCCAAGTCAGCTGCTGCTGAAACTGATCAGCAGCTGATTCCAGGAAGCCGGGGGCAGAGCAACTCTGCCTGGGGCTTCCTGTAGTCAGCGCTGGTCAGTTTCAGCAGAAGCTGACTTGGGGACGCCTGGGGCAGAGCAGCTGGGGTGCTACTGGACCAACCCAGCAGCACCCCATCTGCTCTGCCCCAGACGTCCTGATTCAGCCGCTGCTGAAACTGACCAGCAGCGGCTGAATCAGGACCTGGGGCAGAGCAGCTGGGGTGCTGCCGGGTTGGTCCAGTAGTGCCCATGGGCGCTGCAGGACCAATCGGCAGTGCCCCAGCTGCTCTGCCCCAGAGTCCAAAACAAAAGCCTGGTCTGCTGGGGGGGGGGGGAGCACACTAGCTGCGCCCCCCCCCCCAGCAGACCAGGGACACGGGGAGCAGAGCCGCAGCGGCAGCGGGGTGCCGCGCCTCTGAGGCTTTGCTCTGGCAAAGCCTCTGAGGCGCGGGACCCCCCGTGGCTGCGGCTTCAGTCAGGGTGCCTGTGGTCTGCTGGGGACCGTCCCCAGCAGACCACAGGCACCGGGTCTCATGCGGCAGCAGCGGGGGTTCCCGCGCTTCTGAGGCTTTGCTCTGGCAAAGCCTCAGAAGCGCGGGAACCCGCCCGCTGCTGCCGCTTGGGTCCCGGTGCCTGTGGTCTGCTGGGGACGGTCCCCAGCAGACCACAGGCACCGGCACCCAAGTGGCAGCAGCAGCGGTTCCCGCGCTTCCGAGGCTTTGCTCTGGCAAAGCCTCAGAAGCGCGGGAACCCGCCCGGTGCCCCTGGTCTGCTGGAGACGGTCTCCAGCAGACCAGGGGCACCGGAGCAGCTTACGAACGGGGCTTTCTCGCCCCGACTTCCGGGGCGAGAAAGCTCCGTTCGTAAGTGCGGATCCGACGTAAGTCGGATCCGCGTAAGTCGGGGACTGCCTGTATATATATATATGGATTTGGTAATTAAAATTTTTCTCTCATGCCCCCCACACCAAAAAAAAAAAAAAAGAAAGAAAAGAAAATATGTATGGTGCTGATGTTTTTGAAGGAGGTACTTTGTAGCATAAATACCACCTGATCTAGCAATTATTACAGTGCTTTCCTATTCTTTATTAAACAGGAAAGTAAACTGGGGGTGAGTTAAACATACATATATAATATTGTCAGAGTACAAATGTCTACCACGTCCGAGGGGTTGCTTTTAGAGTGTCTCAATGTTTTCAAAAACTGCAGTTGTACTACGGTGCAATTTACTCCTATAGGGAGAACTTGCACAAGCCCTATGAACCACTTAAGTCCTACTTTACCTCTCAAAACGGGGCTTATAAGGAGCCTTAGCTAGCATTGCATTGCATCCCTAATATATAATAGAGCTCACTGTGATGGGGTTATATGGATCCTGTCCATTTGGTACCAGGACATTGGAAAGATATAGCAGGCCTCTCTGCTTGTGCATTTACTGCAAGGACTGGTGAGGAACCAAACTATGGACAGGCGGAGAAGAGAGAATATAACAGGGTCAGCTATTGTTTATTGCTGCACTAGCTAAAGGAAGTGGGATATGATTTCTCAGCTTGTCTTGCGGTGGTATAAAAAGAGAACTGGACTTAGCATAACTGCAGCTTGGGCTTACTTGACTTGCAGCCGTCTCGTGTACTTAACTAGCCACCATAAGCTGGAAGCAAGACGTCACAAAGTAAAGACCTTGGCCTTGCTTAGGCAGACAAAAACAGCTATATAGCTGTGGCTTCAGTATTTGCTAACAAGGATAAATAAGGTGAAGTGACAGATTCACGGCAATGGAAGGGTGCATGGAGGGCTGACCTTGAATCTGCATGCCTCTGATTTTTGCTGAGAAGCTGCTTTGCTGATCAGTAGAAATTATGAGGGTTGGGTTTTGTTGGTTTTTTTTTTTTTACTGTTGCTAGGGAGTAGTCAGCTCAGTAGGGGTTATTAGGAATCATTGCTTTATCTTAACTTATCTATAAAAAGTTTAATCAGAAAAAGTATATTGGGGAAATTTGCATTGTGTCAAGGAAGAAGACAGTGACACCTATCTCTCCAGCATGGAGGAAATCTGGCCACCGGAGTTCACCTCAGACCTTAGGTAATTATATTTGGAGTGCTTCTTGCTAGGTTTTGATGTGTGCTTTAGACTCAGTAAAAAAGGGTTTTGGGTGAAAGCATTCTTGTGTTGTACCAATCATTTATCAGAGAGAGGAGCTGTGTCCCCATTGACACATCCTGAAACAGCCTGGAAAACACAGACCGATCATCAGAGTTTTAGGTTCAGAAACTTAAAAAACCTTGAAACAAGAAGATATAATGGGCCTAGTCTTGAGAGATGCTCAGCTCTTCTTGAGATGCATTAAGAATCATACATTCCAGTCAACTCCAGTCTTCCTGGCTATGTCTACACGAACCAGTCTTGTGCACAAACATATGCAAATTGGAGGTGAGGGATGGAGAGGAGAAAAACATGAAAGCATAAGCCTGTCACTAGCTAGACAATGTCTTTCATTGCTCTATGGGTTTTTAATTGCCATCACAACAGCACAGGGAAATGCAGTCGGAAAAGTTCTAAAGTCATTTTTGACACACCAGATCATTTTAATATCTCTGTGCACAAACTCAGAAGAGATCTGATCTTCAGTCACTGCACAAAAGGCCCATGGATGTCAGTGAAAGCTTTGCATGATTAAGCTCAACAGGAGTAGGACCATAATGTAATGGTAATATAATTTTACTACAGGATACCTCTGGAGGTATCATTAGTGTGATAACCAAGCAAGTAAATTGTAGATAATTAGACAAATTTTGCATCTTTCTGTTCAAGAATTGTTGATGTTTACTTGAGTGCATTTTTCATTCAGGCTACATCTACACTGTCCTCTCTTGTGCAAGAAAATATGCAAATGAGGAGAAGCGGTGAATATCACTGTGTCTCATTTGCATACTTAATGAGCCACCGTTTTTGCACAAGGGGTTTTCTGCCTGAAAATAAGCAGCAGAATGGCTCTTGTGCAAGAGAGTGTAGACTGCTCTTTCTTGCGCAAAAGCCTCTTGCGCAAAAATGGTGGTTCATTTGCATATGTTCTTGCACAAGACTGGCCAGTGTAGATTTAGCCCATGTGTATTTCTTCTGTTCTTCTTGTGAATACTGCATACTGATGTGGTCGCCTCGTCTCAAAAATATATATTGGCATTGGAAAAGGTTCAGAAAAGGGCAACAAAAATTATTAGGGGTTTGGAACGGGTCCCATATGAAGAGAGATTCAAAAGACTTGGACTTTTCAGCTTAGAAAAGAGGAGACTAGGGGGGATATGATAGAGGTCTATAAAATCATGATTGCTCTGGAGAAAGTAAATAAGGAAAAGTTATTTACTTATTCCCACAATAAAAGAACTAGGGATCACCAAATGAAATTAATAGGCAGCAGGTTTAAAACAAACAAAAAGAAGTTGTTCTTCACTCAACGCAGTGAACCTGTGGAACTCCTTTCCAGAGGATGTGAAGGCTAGAACTTTAATAGGATTCAAAAAAGAGCTAGATAAATTCATGGAGGTTAGGTCCATCAATGGCTATTAGCCAGGATAGATAGGAATGGTGTCCCTAGCCTCTCTTTCTCTGGAGGTGGGTGACAGGGGAGGGATCACGTGAGGATTACCTCTTGTGATCCTTCCTTCTGGGGCATCTGGTATTGACCGCTGTCGGCAGACAGGATATTAGGCTGGATGGACCTTTGCTCTGACCCGATATGGTGGTTCTTATGTTCTTGCAGTCAGTCTACTCAGCAGTATCTCCAAACTTTTGGGCCCAATCTTCTGAGGTGCTGAGAACTAGTGTTCCCTTTGAGCACTTGGGTGGCACAGGAGTGATTCAGATGTTACCCAGCTGATTAGCAGAGCAGTCACAGTGCCCACAGCTGGCAACATGTGTTTCTACTGGTGGTGCACATCTTCATAGACCTCAGTGCATATAAAAATATATTCCGCACACAGATGAAAAAAATTAGATGAAATATTGCTGAGCACTTTGAAGTCTCACTGAATTTGTTGGGAATTGAGGGTACAAATCACATCCCAAAATAGGCCTCAGGGATTAACACACATCTGAATGGTACTGACTGCAAAAATCTCACTTTTTCTGTTCCGCTGAAGCAGTGAACATGACTTAGACAATTGCCGGCAGCCTGACTACAGACTAGCTGGCCAGATCCTTGTAAATACCTAAGGGTATGTCTACACTACCCCACTAGTTCGAACTAGCGGGGTAATGTAGGCATACCGCACTTGCAAATGAAGCCCGGGATTTGGAACGAGGTGTACCGGTAGTTCGGAATAGGAATCCTAGTCCGAACTACCTAGTTCGAGCCCCGTGTAGCCGCGCTGCACGGGGTTCAAACCAGCGGGGTTTTAAAAATGGCGGCTCCCCGCTTATGCAAATGAAGCCCGGGAAATTCAAATCCCGGGCTTCATTTGCAAGTGTGGTATGCCTACATTATCCCGCTAGTTCGAACTAGCGGGGTAGTGTAGACATACCCTGACACAGAAGTCAAACTTATTCTGTGGTAAAGGCCAAATGATATTTTATCTATGGGTCTGTGAATTAATGCTACAAAGTTAAGCAGTAATTTGAAGTTTATGGGCCATTTATTCTGCACTGTTTGCAAAGCCAGTCCTAAGTGTTTTGCTTGAGAAAGTGTAAAGCATTTTTGGCATAAACATTCATAAGGAGCAGTGGCCAAGCAAAACAAAATGTACGAGTGGCAGGCCCTTAGGCAAACCCTTCGTGTCTGTGCCTGGAATTTACCACAGGATTTACTTCATCATACCTGCTGCCATCTAGGACACTGACTTATGTATTTTAAACTTGGTTTAGACATCTTCTGCTATTCCATGATTTCACAAATGTTTAAACAATTAAAGTGAAAAAAGTGAAGAGTGCCCTGCAGTGTGGACTAAAAGGGTGTGAAGCAGTGCACATCAGAGTGCTATGATATAACACCCCTGTGTGGCTGGCCTGCTCCTGCTCCCATATAAGTCAATGCAAAATTCCCATTCATTTAAATGGAAGGAGGATGGTGCCATATTAATATAGGAACCTTCTTGCTACAGGGCAATTTAAGAGTTGATATGAGGTTGGGGGGAGTGATACTCGTGGCTGACTGGAAGAACAGGAGCAAGGTCTCTTTTAGAAGCATAAATTTGCTGTACTGTATCAGTCAACTGATTGACCTCATCTAGCACTCTGGCTAGCCCATTGCCTGATCGACAAGACTCAGACAGTTTATATGGCACTGACTGAGCACCAGGCTAGAAGCGATGATATGCTGAAGGCTGTTATTTTGGACAGTGAGCCTGTCAGCAGAGAATACTGCCAACAGTTCTAAGGTGCCAGCTGAAGCTAACACTAAAGAAGTGGGTTTTGCCCATGAAAGCTCCTGACACTATATATATATTTTTGTCAGTCTCTAAGGGTATGTCTACACAGCAAAGTTATTTTGAAATAACAGCCGTTATTTCGAAATAACTTTCCCAGTGTCTACATAGCCAAACCGCTATTTTGAAATTAAATCGAAATAGTGGCGCGCTTATTTCGAATTTGGTAAACCTCATTCTACGAGGAATAATGCCAAATTTGAAATAGCTAATTCAAAATAAGCACTGGATGCCCTGGTGGCCACTCTGGGCACAACCAGTAAAACTTCCTCTCCTCTCCCCCAGCCACGGAGCCTTTAAGGGGTAGACCCTGGCCACAGTGCCTGTGCCAGCTCCAGGCCTGCCAGCACAGAGCCAGCAGTCACTGCCCCTGACCCAATGGTCCCACCATGAGCCAGGCAGCCAGTGTCAGCCAGCCCTCGACTGCTCCCCGGGCCCAGTCCCCTGGTGTGGAGATCATGGATCTGACTGAGATTTGGGGGGATGCCTCCAATGTCCATGATCTCCGCACTAGACGCAGGAACGCAGCCATCTATGGCAGGATAGCTGCCAGCCTGGCCACCAAAGGCCACATGCGCACCCAGGAGCAGGTGCACATGAAAATTAAGGAGCTGTGGCAGGCCTATGCCAGGGATATGGAGGCAGCTCCCAAATGGGACAGACACCTGCCCCTATTTTGACGCCCTGGACCACATCCTGGGAGGTGGGACGGTCTGTGCCATCCCGGGGGTCATCGTCCTGGAGAAGAGGGCCCTGACCAGGGCATGCAGGAGGAGTGCCTTAACCTGCAGGAGTCCAGAGGGAGCGTGCCACGCAGCCGGGATCCCCGAGCCATCCCAGCAGACCCGTCACCAGTGTCATCCAGGGAGGCAACAACATGTGAGTGCCATCACTGTCCCCTTGCTGGGGGGCAGGAAGGGAGACCAGGGACCATGCGTATGGGCCTTATTTAGCACAAATCACACAGCAACCTGTGCATGTGCAAGCATGTGCTATGCCACCCCTGGGCACGTGGCCCCAGCTGGCTGCCACACGGGCCTTCACCTGTTAGCCACACGCGTGTGTGAAGAGACATGACATGTTCCTGACCCCGCGGTGGGACATAGCAGGACGCCCTCCCTCCACAAGCCCCCTTTACACAGAGGCAGGGGACATCTCTCCCCCACCTCACCGTATATACAGCACAGGGGCATGGGTGCGGTCTCGGGGCAGCTCCCACTCCCGGGGATAGCAGGACATTCCGAATATGGCCTGTGTGCAAGCACATCAGCTCTGATGGTGCAGGGAATGGTCATCCTCACCATCTCCCCAGGGAGAACTGACCACTTTCCTTGTTTCTCCACAGCCGCACCAGCTGTGCGTGTAGGAAGCATCACCCCACCCAAGACATGCTCTCGAACCGAGGGCTCCGCAGGAGCACCCATGAAGTGGAGGGGTACCGACAGCAGCACCTGGGGGAACTGTGAGCCCTGCACCTCATCCTCCAGAACTGGGTGCAAGAAGACCTGGAGCTCCGGCGGGAGCAGCTTGCCCAGGCCTATGCCATCTGCCAACATCTGCAGGCCCTGGTGCAGAGCGTGCTGCCTCCTGCCACTCCAGCGCCTGCTGCCTCCCCAGCTACACTCCTCCTCCCACTCCTTCCCCCCCTCCCGCTTCTCCCTCCATGCCCTCTTCACTCTCCATCCCCTCCCCATCCCCCCGGGGATGCCGAGACCCCCGCATCCGCGGTGCTGGGAGACAGTTGGCCCGGCGAGACCCCCAACCCTGAACCCTGAGCTTCCCCTCCCCTTCTTCTCCTTGCTTCCCCCTTCTAGCTCTCTCCTCCCAGGTTTCCCCCTCCCCTCTCCCACCCTCTCTCCTCCCGTCTCCTGCCTCCTTTCCCCAGTCTCACCAGAGTTTCATTCCTCCCCGCCCCATTTTTTTAAATAAAGACAGTTGTGTTTATGAAAAAACGTGTAGGAAGAGGGGTGAGGGGGAGTAATTGGAAGGACGCAAGGGACGAATGAGGCACAAGACCCCAGTAGGGCAGACCAGGGAGGCACTTAGTGCTCCTCAGGGTAGAAGCTCTCCCACAGGGCATCCTGGACAGACAGCCCCACGATGGACCTCCCAGATGGCAGCCTACAGAAAGTGCAGCCAGGCTCGCAGCAACACGTCCAAGAGAAGCGCCAGAGTGCCCAGGGACAGCTCTGGCTCCATGTTGCAGAGGGCTGTGATGTCCCAAGTGAGGGCAACCAGAGCATGCAGAGACAAAAATGCTTTGCTGTCCCTCACCGAGGTAGACAAGCAAGCAGGGAAACCTGAGAATCTGCTGTCCAGAGGGGTGAGGAGGCGGCCTTTAAGCACAGACCTCAGTTAGCCTCAGGCAGCAGCCCCACACAGTAAGTCGTGACCTGGTGCCCTTCCCGAACTGGTTCTGTCCAGCTTTAAATGAGATTCACAGTCCACTCAGTGTGGATGCGCTATTTTGAAATAGCAAAACGCTATTTCGAAATGCATTTTGTGTGTAGACGCGCTATTTCGAAATAACTTATTTCGAATTAACTATTTCAAAATTAGATATTTCGAAATAACGCTGTAGTGTAGACATACCCTAAGGTGCCACGGGACTGCGCGTTGTTTTTAAAGTTGAGTGTGCTGTGGCATTTGTAGAGTGACAGTATGTGTGGTGAATTATTTGGTACTGCTTTTCCTGGAAAGGGGAGATGTTAGGAGTGTGCACTGTGCGTTTATAAGCCAAGCACATACTAAAGAGAACTGGTTGAAGGGAGACCAGAGTCAGCTTCACCAGATACATAGCTAGGCGCTTGTGGCTCGCCTGTCTTATGTAACTATTTTTAATTCTAATAAATCCTTACATCTAAGAGTCCAGCCTGTACCTCCTTCATATGAATCCACAAGACAACACATTTATCTGTGGTTCCCAATGATATGCTTTGAAACTGAAGATGAAACGCAGATGCAGTAAAAAGGAAACAGCCTGTGTGTCTGTAACCAGGAGACCCAAAGCACAGGCTAGGCAACGGTGCTCAGAGGGTAGATGAAGGGATGCCCTGGGGCATAGCCTGTCCTGCAGGGAAACACACAGGAGGAGTGAAAGAGATGGAAGCAGTAACTACTGAACTACAGCAATGACACCTGCCAGTATACGGGCCAGCTTGCATGTTGATTTTCAGAACACATCATAGACAGAGATAACATGGGGAGCTCAAAGAGGCAGTTTCCTTAGAGCTCTGGCCACAGGCACAATCACACTGCACACACTATTAGATCTGTGAAGTTTTAGTAACCTGCCTCATTAGAGTAGAGGGTAAGCACTAGCATCCTTTTCAGCAAAACCCAGAGAGGCCCTGCCTGTGGGATGCTGCAGAGATCCAGCCTCTCTCCCAGGCAGCCTTTGTGCTACTACACAATCCCAGTGATTTGGGGCATGAGCTGCTTATTTCCAAAACAGCTGCTACAGAGACCATTTGTTTTCAAGACAACACTGGCCCACAACCCCCATAGCATTTAAGCTTCCAGCTCATTAATGCCAGTGGAGTTAGCAGTCTAAACCCCTTGGAGGATCCAAGCCACTATTCTCCCATAAAACGTCCTTTTTATTTAGGAGGGCACCATTGGCCTGAGCAAATCTCCTGCCTCAGGGAGACTCAGTACCTAGCCCTTAGTCAGCAATCACCCTACCTCCATTGACTGCAGTGGAGCCACAACAATTTAGACTAACAAAGGATCTAGCACTTAGGAAGCCGTGGGTTCAAAATGATATGAATAAATGCCATATAGGTGAACAGAGTGAGGTGCAGCTAGAAAGTTTGGTGGAGTTTGTGGATAATCAGTGAGTTAATAATTATTTTCTGCTTCCAAGGGACCCCTTCTGATCAAAATACAGAGATTCACTAATAGGTTCCAGATCAAGTACAGCCTGGACCTCCCTGGTCCAGCTCCCCTGGGACCTGACCAGTCCCAGACAAGGAAGTTTTCCAGATCAAGGAAGGTCTGGGCAGGTAGAGAGGGGGGAGGAGGCGCACCATCCTCTCTGCTGGGCTCCTCTCCCCAGCTACCTGCCACTGCTGCCCCGGCCCCCTGCCTGTGTCTGTCCTGCAGGTTCTGCAACCCCCTCAGCCCCAGGAGCTCTAGAGGCAGCCCTGTGGCCACTCATGGCCATGCCAGCTGTGAGCTCTGCAGCCCCTCCACCCTTCCTGGCCCTGCTGGCTGCAGGCTCAGTGGCCTCTCCACCCTGCAGACTCCAGTGGTCCTACCGTCTTCCCAGCCCTGCCAGCTGTGTGCTCTGCCCCGTCCCACTCCCCATGGGCTCCAGTGCCCCTGCTGGCTTCCCAGCCTGGCCAGCTGCAGGCTCTGGTGCCCACAGCCACCACCAACCTCCACGGATGTTTTCAGACCAGAGTCCTGAACCAGAGATTCAACCTGTGGTAAGTTTTGCCTCACCCTACCGCCAGGCAAGGCTGTCTATTAATGCAAGTTTATGGCTCTAGTAACATAGATATGAAAGAGTTAATTGTTCCCTGTAAAGCAAGCATCTTGTCCCATCCTCAGCCCTTTAATTAATAAGCAATACTTCGAATCAGTGTGGATGTTATCAGCATTCAATCACATTGGCACAAAATACAAGAAATACTACAAGGTTTCTTTGTTTTGCAAGAAAAAAGGCCAGCAAGCTCCAGAAAAGACAACACTTTGAACCATTCTCAAAACCTCTGGCTTGATCCTGACATGACAGTGGTGTAAATGAGATCAGTAGTAACGTCACTGAAGTCAGTGGCACTGCTGTAAAACTAAGCTTTAAGTCAGCCCCTCTGATTCTTCACACACAACTACTTCTAACTATCATATAATAGTTTCTAAACTGTGGGGCACACCCTCCTTGGGAGGCATAGATGAATATTTAGGGTGCATGGGGGGGGAGGAGAAGGAAGCGTCATCCTGTTCCATTTTCCCTCAAGCCCAGCTCCAGCCACAGCTCCTTTCTCAGCCCAGCTGTACCCTTATTCCCTCTTTGCTCTCAGGCCAGCTCTGCCTCTTCCCCCAGCTCCTCCCCAGTCCACAGTTCTGCCCCCAGGTCCTCTTCAGCCCAAGCTCCTCTGCTGAATCAACTGTGCAGAGGACAGATTCCATTACTGATAAGGGCAGGCACACAAAAAAATTTGGACAGGACTGCTATATATTCTCTTAAACAATGACCACATGGTAAAAATCATGTGTTTTAGTGGAGGGCATTTATTTACTACCTACCAGACTTCTTTACGCTCTTTAAAATACTGTACATAAGAAACATGTTATTTAAAAAGTTTTTATTACAGTGAAATTTTACATGAGTTTGCCGTATAAAGTGTCTTTGTTAAACATTTCTCTCTCCAGCGGGTCTTCTCTTCCTCTCGTCCTTAATGTGTCTTCGTCTTGGCAGACTATGTCCTGAGCCTAGGTTGGGTCACTTGTCTACCACACATCTTTTTTGTTGTATAATGGTTCTAAAAAAGAAGTAGAAATAGAGATCAAGAATTACAAAGATCAAACATAAAAATTCATACAGATAAAAAATAGATCACCTACCTCAGGATTCAGCCCTAAACCAGTAGGTCTTAAAATAGCCTAGTATCAGTACTCAGGGGTTAAAGGATTTGAACCTGGACTCGTTTCCTGCTTCTTTCTCTCCATCGTAGAAGCAAGGATTTCTTCACACTCCTTGGTATTGTTGACATCACATGTTTGTTTTCAATGTGGAAGCTTCTCCTCAGTGGTACACATTAAACCCCACTCTGTGGCTTCCAAGAGGGAAAGGATATATGGATTATATAGTGGAATGACATTTCTTTGTTTCTCATGTTTTGTTTTGTTTTTCCACTGATGAAGTACCTCAAAAGCTTACCTTATACAGTTAAGCAAAGGGGAATCCTCAGGGTTACCAGTTTTCAAATGTCCTGGGCTCTTACAGTTCACATCCCTACAAATACCAATACTTTTCTGAAAAGTAGGATAACCAAAAGGGAAGAACATTTTGTAACATGCACACCACATTCTACTTGAGGAGACAAACAGATCTTCACAAATCAGTCTGGATCTCAACTATATAACTCAATGCAAATGTATTCATACAGATGTGTAATACGATTTCCATTTTATATTACTTAGAGAAAAATGCCTGCTAAATAGAAATACAGGTTGCATCTCCTGGCAGGAGGGCAATCCAGGAGTGGCTGAGCTGAAGCAGTGGGCCAGGGCAGGGGCTGGGGCTGACAGCAAACTCCAGCAGCCCACAGCAGTGGGGCTGAAGCTGGCAGCAGCCCCCCAATAGCTCCTGGCAGCAAGGGTGTCATTTCAGGAGAGTAGGGGGGCAGCAGCTGTGTGCTCCAGGATGCGGCTTGCTTTTCATCCCGTTCCCCAGACTATCAGAGAGTGAGGGGAAAGTATTTGCTTTCCATGTGTGCCTCTCACACCTGATTGGTGAAGGGAGCTCACCAACCAGGTGTGAAAGGCATGCACGGAATGCAAGTACTTTCCCCTCACTCCTTAATGATCCAGGGAATGGGATGAAAAGCAAGCTGCATTCCGGAGCACACAGCTGCTGCCCCCACACTGCGTCCCGAAATGGCACCCTTGCCCGGCAGCTAGCGGCACTGGGACCGAGCCAGGGCAGCCCTGGAAGTGCAGAATCAGGACGGTGACAGCTTGTGGTAGCATGGGGCTGGAGCCAGAGTCCACAGGCTGCTGCAAGACAGGAGCCTGTGCTCTTGGCAGCCCGTGGCAGCACAGGGCCAGGGCTGGTGGCAACCCCAACAACATGAGCCCCAGACAGCCCACGGAAGCGAGGCCAGAGCCTGCAGGCTGCCGCAGGTCTGGGACCAGAGCCTGAACACTTGGCAGCCCCTGGCAGCCTGACCAGGGCCAGAGCACAGGCTACTGGAGCCCAGCAGGCAGTCTGGATGGGGCAGCAGCAGTGGTGCCAGCAATTCAGTAGGCAGCCCAGAGGAAGCTGGAGGTAGTCCCTGCCTTCCCTAATCGAGCTGGCAGAGTTGGCAGCTGGGGGCTGTGGCAGGGTACCTTCTCTAGTCCAGTAAATTCCCTGGTTTGAAAATGGTCAGGTCTTTGGGGTGCCAAATAAGAGAAGTCCAACCTGTATATTTTGCTTTTCAAATGCTATTACTTACATTCTTTTGAATGTTAGTTATCTTTAACTAGCTAAAGAATCACTAATGCCAAAACAGGACATCGAATTATAAATCTAATTGGTATATTTGACAGAATTTTCTGCATGAAGTTAACTTCTTTGGCTTCTTACTGTGAAGAGTTTCTTTATCTCATCAAATACCTTGTGCTTTTATGCAGAGGCCATGATATATTGAGAACAATTAAAGAGACTACACTTTGAAGTGTATACTATTTGCGGATACCATGCTTAGTAACTTGAGAACAGAGAAAATGGATAAGAAAGTAAGTCACTGATGTATTAAGTCCTGATGACTGAAGAAACTAAATAATTAAGGGCCTTGACCCCTTATGGGCCAGAATCTGTGCCACAAGAGGAAGAAAATATGGAAGAGTGAATACATCTATGACAGAATACTGACTTATGAACAGTTCAGATGGAGAACCTGTAGCACTAGGGGTATGTCTATAGTTCCAACTAGAGAGGCTAATGTAGGCATTCGAAATTGCAAATCAGGCCCGGGATTTAAATATCCTGTGCTTGATTTGCATGGTCCCGGCCGGTCGCCATTTTTTTTTTTTTTTTAATTTACAAGCCCGGACTAACTGCCCGCGTCTATACACAGCAGGGAAATGGGCGTTCGAAATAAAGCCCTAAATTGAACTACCTGTTATTCCTCCTGCAATGAGGTTTAACAGGTAGTTCAATTTAGGGGCTTTATTTCGAACGCCTGTTTCCCTGCCGCGTGTAGACATGGGCAGTTAGTCTGGGCTTGTAAATTTCAAAAATGGCAACCGGCCAGGAAGATGCAAATCAAGCGCAGGATATTTAAATCCCGGGATTGATTTGCAATTTCGAATGCCTACATTAGCCTCCCTAGTTCAAACAAGGGGGCTAGTGTAGACATACCCTAGGAATTTAAAGGGATTGGCAGCAAAGCTATGGCAGAGCAGGGATATAACCCTAAGGCATCCTAAGCATGAAAACCTGCAAGTGGATCTGCAGGGCTGCAGGGATGTGGTCATGCAGATCTGCTTGTGGGAGCTAGACAACCCTGACCATGTTTTCTTTCTTAATAACATACATCAAAAAATGAGCCAGCTGCTTCTAACACATGCCTTCATTTGAAGTGCAGGAAGTCTGACAAAACTATGCTGAAGGACACACCTCCATTCTAAAAAGTTGTCTCTATAGCAACAAAAATAGCCCGTGTGCTATTGGAGGTGAGGGATGGAGAGGAGAAAAGCATGAAAGCATAAGCCTGTCACTAGCTAGACAATGTCTTTCATTGCTGTATGGATTTTTAATTGCCATCACAACAGTCAGGGCCAGCTCTAGATTTTTTGCCACCCCAAGCAAAAACATTTTTGCCCCTCTGTCCCCCCCCGCCCCATACACACTTTTTTTGTTGGCTTTTATACATGTTTGCACTTTGCAAAGTTTTTTTTTGTTTTGCTTTGTTTTTGACTGTTTAAAATTTTTTAAAAATGAAAACAGAAAATTTGTAGTTAGTGAAATAAAACAATTTCCTACTAGTGTACTCATTTAATTTTAACAAAGTCATTCCTCGCTCCTGACCCACAGCCAGGCCAGCCATGGGCTCCCCCCACTAGCTGCCAGTGCACCTCACTCCCTGACCCACAGCCCCCACGGCCAAGCCAGCCATGGGCTCCCCACACCAGCTGCCAGTGGCCCTCACTCCCTGACCCACAGCCAGCCCAGCCCAGCCCTGCCAGTGCACCTCACTCCTGACCCACAGCCCTGCCAGTACCTCTCACTCCTGACCCACAGCCCTGGGCATCCCCGCCTCTCCCCGCCCCCGCTGCCGGGGGGCCAGTACCAAAAACGCCGACCTCTCCTGACAAATTCCCTCGGGGTTTCCCTTGAAGAGCTTGGTGGTCTGCTTGGCCTTGTGCTGGAGGTTGCTGATGAAGACGGGGAAGTAGCCAGCCTCTCAGAGGCGGCTCAGGCTGGCCCCGGGCTGGCCCCAGATCAGCAGCAGGTGCTGGAGTGTCTGGGGCAGGAGCTAGGGCTGGCAGGGGGGGCTGTTCCTCAGCCCCAGTGCCCGTCTGCTCCACCAGTACCTGCAACTTCTCCAGCGCCTGCAGGGCTTTGTCCAGCGCGGTCTCTGTGGCCGTGCTCAGGGCGCAGGGGCCCCGGCGGGTGCCCAGGCCCCCTGCAGCCACCATGGCCCTGGCCAAAGGAGAGACTGCATTTCCTGCATCGGGGCCATCCCCCCATGAACCCAGCCTGGCCCCCGTGGGCAGGGATGACCTGAAGTAGGCAGTGGAGCCAGGCAACAACAGGAGGCAGAGGGTTGCCAGCAGGCTCCGGGCGCGCAGAGTGCCAGCACTGCGCAGCGGGTAGTGACGTCTCCCACGATCCTTTAAAATCGGTGGGGCAGGGGTGGGCATTGCCGGGAGTGGCTGCTTACCTGGAAATGCCGCCCCTGGAAATGTGCTGCTGCAAGTACATGCTTGATTTGCTGATGCCTAGAGCCAGTCCTGACAACAGCACGGGAAAATGCAGTCCGAAAAGTTCTAAAGTCATTTTTGACACACCAGATAATTTAATATCTCTGTGCACAAACTCAGAAGAGATCTGATCTGCAGTCACTGCACAAAAGGCCCATGGATGTCAGTGAAAGCTTGGCATGACTAAGCTCAACAGGAGTAGGACCATAATGTAATGGTAATGCAATTTTACTACAGGATATCTCTGGAGGTATCATTACTATGAAAACCAAGTAGTAAATTGTAGATAATTAGACAAATTTTGCATCTGTCTGTTCAAGAATTGTTGATGTTTACTTGAGTGCATTTGTCATTCAAAGATACTCACTAGAGAATTCAGAAGAACAATTCTTGCCCTGAAGATATTATGAACTACTTGCTTATGAACAGAGTCTCTAACATCTGAAATTTGAAAAAACAACAAATAATCTAGTATCGCCTTAGAGACTAACAAAACATGTAGGTGGTATCATGAGCTTTCGTGGGCACAACCCATTTCTTCAGATGACTGGAGTATTGAAAGTCCAGATCCAAGAATAAATAAGGGAAGGGGGGAGGGGAAAAAAAAGAGAAAAAAGACAGAGAATAGATAGTTTAAGTAGTTATAAGAGGCTGATAAGAACAATTAGCATCTCCATTGTTTGTTTGTTTGTTTGTTTGTTTGTTTGTTTGTTTGTTTGTTTGTTTGGTGAAGTCATTAGGATGTGGAAGGTAGTGTCCCATTATCTCTGTTCATTCCATTCTGATAAGGATCAAACTTGTAAATGAAGTTAAGTTCCAGCCCTTCACTGTGTATTTGGCTTGTGGAAATTTGTTAGTTTTTAGGGTGCTATTAGATTATTTGTTGTTTAAGTTTTTCTAGTTACAGACTAACTCTGCTTCCACTGTGAAGCAACTGAAATTTGAACTATCAATTGGATTTTATTGGACATGGAGTTGACATGCTGTTGTTTTGGATTCCTGACTACACAAGTAAATAACTCTTGGAATCAAGATTGTAATGTGAATATTTTTTGTTTACAAAAAGTCTGCTTTTGACATGTGTTCGCCAACATTTTACTTTGAATTCAGCAGGTCTACAAATATTCCTGCCGGCAAACTCACTAGCTAGAACCCTACAGAAAGAAAACACAAAAGAAGTGTAAACACAAGTAAAACAAATAAAAAAAACTACCATTTGTTCTATGAAATGAAGAATAAGAGTGAATCAGTGATACTTCAGCAATGAGTGTTCAGTGTCCTCATTTATCCCTAATACTGTCACGCAGAACATTTAGGAAAATATCACATCTCCCTTCACACCCATTATTCTAACATCAATTACTATTAAATAAGGTTGCAAGAGCAACAAGAGGGAAAACAGTGAGAGAATCAGCTCAACATCTTAAATGTTTAAATACAAATGTGTGGGTATGTCTCAGTACTTATTATGAGTAAATTGGTATCACTGAGACTTGGCAAGATAAATCTCATGGCTTGAATATTGGTTAAAGTGGTATAGCTTATTCATAAAGGACAAGCACAAAAAAAGGGAGGAGATATTGTAGTATACATCAAGAATATATATATGTCTTGTGAGGTCCAGAAGGAAGTAAAAGGCAGACCAGTTGAAAGTCTTTGGGAGAAGATGAAAAGGTGTGGGAAGAACTAAAGGGGCAACATCATGATAGTTTCAATGAAAGACCACCAGATAAGGAGTAGGAGGAGAATTTTTAGAACAAATAATATAACTATAATAGAACTATATATATATAAATAAAAGAGCTGGTGGTAATGGGAGACAACTGATGAAAAAGTAGTATGGCAAAACACAAGATCTCCTTTACGTTTTTTGACTGTATTGGGGATAACTTCCTCAGTTACTTCTTACATCTTCTGAAACTAGAACTGCCATTTTACACTGGATTCTGACTAAGAGGGAAAAATTGGTTGCAAATCTGAAGACAATTCGGATAGAAATGATAGATATCATGATTTTAAGGAAAGGAAGGAGTGAATGCAGAAGAAAGGGCTCAATGAACTTAAAAAAGCATACTTCAATGTACTCAAAGGAGGTAGGTAAGGCCTCACAAGGAAAAAAATCTAGGGGTTAAAAAGAAGTTTAGGAGAGCTAGCAGTTTCTCAGGGAGAAAACATTAAAGGTATGAGAGACTGACAGTTTCCTGAATGAACATTATTGTATTCAGTTAAATCTGACTGAAAAAGTGTTAACATCTTTGGGTTCCTTTGTAATAAAATGACAATTGTGCATGTGTTATTGTGGAAGTGTATGCATTTCCATGGGAAAGGTAAATACAAGAATGGCGGAGGGCAATTAGGCCAGTTCACTCAGGTTGACACTAGTTGTATTTTGTTGCTTCCTGAGCAGGTGTACATTATAGTAAAATGATTTGTCAATATTTAATTTTAGGTTATAGAATAATTTTTCCTCGCTTTTTCACTTCAACAATTTAATCTTGAATGTAGCTCTAGAAAAATATAAAGAAATGTTGCATTGGTAGAGCAAAACTAGTTGCAACACTTCAGTATATACCATGATTAACCTAAGAGGAAAGTGAGGCTTACCAAAAATAAAAACCATGTTTGACAAGTAATGAGTTAGATCCCTCATAATGCATTTACATTCTAGGGCAAATAATAAAAAAAGCAACTGAAAACTTGCCAGAGTAATAAACAGCCCCTAGCCTATTGAAATTATATGCACACTGAATTTCAAAAGTCTTGGTGAAAATATTTAGACTATTTTATCTCTATTAGAAAAATAGAGTGCCCTAGCACTGGGTATTCTTAAAATAGTAAACACCGTTTTTTTCTACTTCTCAGATAAGTCTTTGCATGGGGGATACAGATGCTCTTTTCTACACAGAGCATGCCACTTAAGGTGCCATACCTAAAAAGCAGGCAATGAAAGACACCTCAGTGGCTAAGTGATGACCATTTAAGAGGGAAATCCTGTTAAAGGGACATTGTGACTGAAAAGGCTACAAAGTATCTCACTGTGATTTTTGAAAAGTTTTTACAATAGGAAGGGAACAATCACTTCCAAAATGAAAGTTGCTGTTGCATTTCAAATATCATATCCCAGGCACATTGGCCCAACTACAAACTCTTTGTGCAAGGATCTGGAACATTGCTATAAGTAATTATGACATCAACAGACATATGTGAGACTACAGTGTGAATAGAATTTTTACTGATTTCCAGAGGGTGTGTTGGACTAGCAAATCTCCTAAAGCCATGCTCATCTTTGAGCTTACTAGTCATACAACCAATAATATCAGCTGCAATAAACCTTGGCTTCACATTCCTTTACCAATCAATACCTTGCTGAATCAACAGTATGGAGCTGGCAGAATGAATAAACAAATGGCACAGTGATTCCACTGCCATAACTAACACAGTGATGTAGGGTGTTTTTGAGAATGGGTCTAGAAAGGTGCGGCCAGCCCTTGAGTAATCCCTGGCAACCTTATACAGCACCACAGGTGCAGCCCACATTAATTTTCACAAGGGGAACAGATGTCATTTTAACCATGCAGGGCTATCTAATATTAAGATAAGCTAACACACTATTAGCAACACACCATGCCCCCTTCAGTCAGGTTTCACAACAGGAATCACTATAACAGTTCACAAGGATAAGAACATAAGAACAGCCATACTGGGTCAGACCAAAGGTCCATCTAGCCCAGCATCCTCTCTGCCAACAGTGGTCAATGCCAGATGCCCCAGAGGGAGTAAACAGAATAGGTAGTCAGCACATGATCCCTCTTCTGTCATCCATTTCCAGACAAATAGAGACTAGGGGCACCATTCCTAGCCATCCTGGCTAATAGCCATTGATGGACCTAATCTCCATGAATTTATCTAGCTCTTTTTTGAACCCTGTTAAAGTCCTAGTCTTCACAACATCTTCTGGCAAGGAGTTCCACAGGTTGACTATGCTTTACATGAAGAAAATTTCTTTTTGGTTTGCTTTAAACCTTCTACCTATTAGTTTCATTTGGTGACCCCTAGTTCTTATATTATAGGAACAAGTAAATAACTTTTCCTTATTTAACTTTTCCACACCAAACATGGGTCCAGGTTTAGGGTTCACAAAACATACAGCAAACACTCAAAATCTCTGAAATCAGGTCAGGCTTGTCTCTGGGTGCCAGAGAGAGTGACTTCCATTTACTACTGCTTGCCTAACTTCTTGTCCTGCCTGTAAGCAGGGCAGGAACTTCTTGATTATCCTAGGCTATAAGGTTCCAGCCTGTTGCTTAAAAGGATAGTATTTTCTTCCTCCAAACCCAGTTTCCTAGGCCACAAATAAAATTGGGCAAATAATTCATAACAAATAATTTGATTATTTCTCTTGTTTTGGTGCATGAGCCGTGTGAGAGCAGAACACACTTTTCTTTCATTTTTTGTTCAGAATTATGTGCCAAATTATTTCTGCTAATAATTCTTATGAACTGACACAATTCAATATTTCTACTCTCTGAGGTATATTGATTAGACACTTAGGGCAACATGGAATGTTTCTGTTGCCTAATTGGATGCACATATTTCTTAGAACTAGGTTTCCAATCTTTAATCTGAACCTACACATTTGACATTCACTTTCTATTAATATTCTTCAGTACTTACTTTAAAGTCCCTCTCTGGGTTTCTGCCAGTAAAGTCTCATTTTAGCATATTCATAGAATGTGGCTATAAAAATGACACCAACAGTGTCCAATTTCAATTACTACAAATATATTTCAATAAAAACACATTTTTGCATCACTCCCATAGTGTGGTAGTTGGGGTGGCAGTGGGATTTTAACAGCATTACAGTATTATTTTAGCAAGATACATTTGTTAGTATTTGGACAGTGCTGTAAATCTGTAAACCATTTTCTCTGTATAATGCTAAGTATGATTAAAGCATAACAATATTGATAGTGTTGAGGAAGGTTACAAAAACATTAGAGCCTCAATTCAGGAAAACACTTGAACACATGATTAACTTTAAAGCATGTGGTAAAATCTCACCGCTAAACATGTGGGAAGTATTTTCCTTAATAAAGATACTTTTCTGAGAGTAGGTGAGACTGGATTTTAAGCCTGTCAGCGTTGACAGTGTTCCTCAGAATACATCACTTTAGGAAGAGGATAGCTCAGATTCATCTCTGGTGTAGTTCATTGAAATGTGATGTCATGTCTTTAGAACAATAACATACATATATTTGTTCACATTATTTGCTCATACATATATATATTGTACAAAGGAAATTATATTTTGCAATGGTATTTATAATATTCAGATACTACTGCAGTAAGAGCCATACAAAGACAGGTTGGATTTCCCTGGTCTGGCAACCTCAGGAACTGATCCATTGCGAATGAGGGAATTTGCCAGATCTGGGGAGGTCCCCTGCCACCAGCCTCCCAGCCCACTGCCCCTCCTTGTGGCTGGCTCTGCTCCAGCCCCACTGCCACTGGGCTGCAGTACTGCTGCTGCCCTGCCTGGCCAGGGCTCCCAGGGGAAATGGTTTGGCAGTCCCACTGTTGCCCAATCTGGCCAGAGCTCCTCAGGGGTGGGGCTCACCAGCTGCTGCCCTGCCTGGCTGGTGCTCCCCAGGAACAGAGCTCACCGGTCCCCCAATTGCCCTGCCCAGCTGGGGCTCTCTGGGGACAGGGTTCCTGGCCAGCGCTGGCCCTGCTGGTGGGGCTCCCCGCTGCTGGACTCCCAGCTGGCTCACACTCCCAGCACTGTGGCTCTCTGGTCCAGCAAAATCCATGTTCCTTCCAGACCATGGATGTTGCCGAACCAGAGAGTCCCAGATATAGGTTTAACCTGTATTTAGCCTATATTTAGATAGACTAGTATGATTATTAGGATTCAGTACATAAATTGGACAGGATATATTAACTGTAAAAAAGTACAGCTCTCTGATGGCATAACCATCTTTTCAGAGTAATGTATTAAAATTAAGTTAGATGTTCATGTGATGTACACGTGCAATTCTTACTGATGTCAGAGAACTGATATGCAGTCTGAATCCATAATGTGACAATTGATTTACTTACATGTACCAGTCAAAAGCAACCAGTAAACTATATAATACCGGTTGCAAGTGTTGCTCCACACTCTACACTGTTTTTTAAATAAAAATGAAATAACACTGAGTTAAATTTATTTCAACATGTGTCATGGATTTACTACTATTCATAAGAATCAAAGTGGCATCTGATGGTGCAGAAAAGATTCAAATTCAGATAAAAACAAAAGATATGTCTCAACAGAACAAACCATTATTTAACTCAGGGGGGAGCAAAATACAGCCTGCAAACAAGCTAATATATAAACAAAACACCTTATAAAAAGCAGAGTATGTGGAAACCAGCCCATAGCTATGTCTAGTCTGTAAAACCAACACTTACATGGCAAATAACTCAAACTCTTGCTGACCTTGGCAACATTATGAGGGTAATATTTTGGTAAGGATTAACTGTCCCTAAACTGTTTCGGGCAAGCGTGCTCTGCACCATCATCAGCAATATAGATCTGCTTAGCATATTTCTTTCCAAACATCGATCATGAGCAATGCAATGAAAATTCCAGTTTGCATTCAACTTTCATTTCCCTATGTAGTCTTTTCACAATATCCTATGGGACTGAACTGAGGATTCTCTCTTCCCTCTCTCTCTCTTTATAGGATTTCCTTTCAAGGTGCCAGTGCAATGGAACAATCAGTAGTGAAATGACACGATTTAAGAAGAAATAGTGCATTTTAACCTGGGTATTATAAAGTATTGTGCCAGGCCTCCTGACCACAGAGAGTGGCATCAACAAGCTGCATACTCTCCTGCAGTAGACACCTGTACTCGGCAGTGATAATAACTTGTTCTTAACTATGAGGCTTTGTCTACACTGCCAGCTTTTGCAGGCAGAGAGTATGCAAGTGAAGTGCTAATTAGCATTTTGTCAACTTCATTTGCATAATTCATTTACGCCAGTTTTGCGCAAAAACAAGCAGTGTGAAAGGCATAAGTATCTTGTGCAAAAAGGGGGTTTTGCGCAAAAAGGAAACATCTACACTGCTTGTTTTTTCACAAAAACCCCTTGCGCAAAAATGGCGCAAATAGATTATGCAAATGAAGCATGACAAAATGCTAATCAGCACTTCATTTGCATACTCTCTGCCAGCAAAAGCCGGTAGTGTAGACAAAGCCTAACATATAAAAGCCTTTTCTCATTTGCGTAAGCATTTAAGGCTAGAGCAATCATTTTTATGGTGGAAATAAAAGATTTTGTATGCCTTGGGCAAAGGAAGTCCCTTTTCCTTGTCCCATGAAATTCCACTCAATTTTGCTGATATAGAAACTATTAAAATGACCCTTCTCCTCACATTCCTGAAGGACATGTTAGCACTCTGTCAAAACAACAACTAAGCACATCAACATACCTAAGTGCTGGGCTTATGCTGCTGCCAAAGAAGCAGGAAGAGAGACAGCAGCAGCCTCCTCTGTACCTGGGAGCTGCCAGAGCTGTTGTGAAGGTGGTGAGAGAAGGAGAGATAAGAGCTAGGGTGGAGCTGAGAAGCTGGGCCCTTTCTTGTCCCAAGTAATCACAGGGTTGCTCAGGCTGGGGAGGGGCCAGCTGCCACCACCCCATACACATTCAAGTTAGCTTATCTTTGGATGTTTCAGTGCTTCATTGCAAGAGCAGATGAGCTAAAGAATGACCACCCGGGATTTTCCCCTGCTGTCAGGAAACAAACCTGGGGTGTGTCAGGGATGATCCCCACTCTGGCACTCCAATGGTATGTCTGAACTACATGGCTCCGTTGACGGAGCCATGTAGATTAGTGTACAGGCAGTCCCCGAGTTATGCGGATCCGACTTATGTCGTATTCGCAGTTACGAACGGGGCTTTTCTCGCCCCGGAGGTCGGGAGCAGCGGGACGCCCAGATGCGCCACAGTCCCGCCGCCCGCATCCTCTGGGGCAAGAAAAGCTGCTCCGCGTCTCCCTGGTCTGCTGGTCTTCCTGGGTCAGCAGACCAGGGAGACGGGGAGCAAAGCCTCGGAGGACGCCGGCTGCGGGACAGCCGCGGCACGTCTGGGCTGTCCCACTGCCCACGTGCTCCGCGGCTTTGCTCCGCGTCTCCCAGGTCTGCTGGGGGGAGCCCCAAGGATTTTTCCCTGCTGTCAGGAAACAAACCTGGGGTGTGTCAGGGCTGATCCACACTCTGGCACTCCAATGGTATGTCTGAACTACATGGCGTCTCAGTCCCACCGCCTGCGACTCCCTGGTCTGCTGGCGGGGGGGGGGGGAGCAGGCTTTTCTCAGGATGCCTGTGGTAGAGCAGCTGGGGTGCTGCCGGTTGGTCCCGCAGCGCCGCTCTCGGCGCTACTAGACCAATCTGGCAGCACCCCAGCTGCTCTGCCCCAGGCATCCTGATTCAGCCTCTGCTGGTCAGTTTCAGCAGCGGCTGAATCAGGACGCCCGGGGCAGAGCAGCTGGGGTGCTGCTGGGTTGGTCCAGTAGCGCCGCTCCTCGGCGCTACTGGAGCAACCCAGCAGCACCCCAGCTGCTCTGCCCCAGGCGTCCCCAAGTCAGCCGCTGCTGAAACTGACCAGCGGCTGACTACAGGAAGCCCGAGGCAGAGTTGCTCTGCCCCGGGCTTCCTGTAGTCAGCCGCTGGTCAGTTTCAGCAGCGGCTGAATCTGGACGCCAGTTCCAACTTACATACAGATTCAACTTAAGAACAAACCTACAGTCCCTATCTTGTACGTAACCCGGGGACTGCCTGTACTCGAAAAAGGGAAATGAAGTGGCCATTTAAATAATCGCCGCTTCATTTACATCAAAATGGCTGCTGCGCTGAGCCGATCAGCTGTTGGCAGCACAGCACGGTAGTCTGGACGCTCCACGGTCGACAAGGTCATTCCACAATGCATAACAGGGCGGTCGACAAGGGCTTCCCTTGTCAACCGCGGAGCGTCCAGACTACCGCGCTGTGCCGCCAAACAGCTGATCGGCACAGCGCGGCAGCCATTTTGATGTAAATGAAGCGGCAATTATTTAAATGGCCGCTTCATTTCCCTTTTTCGAGTACACTAATCTACATGGCTACGTCAACGGAGCCATGTAGTCAAGACATACCCAAGTGCAGAAGGTGGGGGCCTGCAAAAGACCTTAAAAATATCTTGCCTCTACAGGCTCTGCTTACAAAAACTCCCCAGAGTCACAGATTTACTGACTTTGGGGGGTAGCTGCCACCATTAAGTGACTTACCCTAAAAAACAGGGGAGGGGAACACTCGAAAACCCTTCAGGGGTACCGTAAGCTCTTTTATCACAAGAGAGCTTGAAAAACAATAGAAGAGCAAAACAAACTGCAGTCTCCTGTAGCTGACTGCTCAATCTGGGCAGGCAAACACATATACAAAGACTCATAAGAATCAAATCATCACCTTAAAAAGGAGATTTGTATTGACAAAACAAAAGATATATGTGATAAAGCTACTTGATTGCTAGGTGTTACAGATCAACTAAGTAAAACAAATTAAAACACAGAACAGTTCAAACTAAACCATAAAAATATAGAAAAATACCCTGATTGCAACTAGATACACTATTTCCTTTTATTTACTCACAATCCCTTCCTGGTTCAGTCCACTTCCATGCCACAAATTCCTTGGAGGCATGGTAATCTTGCATAGGTTTAAATCATTCTGTCTCTCTCAACTCCTGGCTTAACTTCTCCACATAAAGCAAGGAGGCAAGATATCTTATACAATTCATATTTCAACACTCTATCCCCATTGGTTCTTCTGGCTCCCTGCCAATAACTTTGCTAGCTATCTGAATTTAACCCCTTAGTCACCAGGTGCTGGCCAACATTCCTCCTATCCATCACAAGGTATGGCACCACAAACATGGCTTAAATTACCCTTAAAACTTTCCCATTTTTTCCAGCTCAACAATTTTTGGGGAAATGGCAGGGCCCCAGAATGGCCATCTATTCTTCCATTTAGTCCCACTTGTCTGTGAGAGACTTTCCTTTGACTATGATGGGCTTTGGGTCAGGTTACCAGGTAAAGTCATACAGACTGTTACACACAAATGTTGATTCTTCTACAGCGTGGCAATTGCACTTTTTAATTTTAGGACTTTCCCCCAGAACACCTTTTAAAGAGCTGCTAGCCTTTTACATGCGCAGATACAAACAAATACTGCCCTAAACAGCCAGCCATTTTATAGCTGTGTATCTACTGTACTGTACGTTCCCCTTCTCTTCCAACTGCCAAGTCATCTTAGCTCCTGTTTCCTTACTCTTTAATATTTCTGAGGGTGGCAGAGTCTTACAAATTTGAGTACCTTCAGTGAATGTCCTGGAGGTGATGTTTATAGTCTCAAATCCTTAGAGCTACACCCTAGGAACCTCCTTCTAATCCTTTGTATTTATTCATAACTCTGCATAAACTATTCAGTGCACATAAATAAAACCAAACCAAGATTTGGCTGACAAAATTTGTTTGCTATGCTACTAACATATATCATTTAATTTATACTCTTGATAGTGGTTCTTTTTAAAGATATAGACCAAAGTGGTAATTCAGAAATTGTTTAAATAAATAGACTGAGCTACGTTGGGGCTACTATTTCTTGTTTAAGTGACTCTGGGCTATTGATTCAGTAAACATCTGGCAATTCTACTTTTGCTGATTTTTCTCAGCCCAGATGAAACCGTGGAGTTAGCCATTGCTTTAGCTCATATTTGGAGTGTTGTTTGTTTTTCAATAATGTATTCACTTTTAAACATTTCTGGATGTTTAATTAACTAACTATCTATCTCATTCTCCTCTTCACAATTTGGACCATAAGACATTTTAAAAATAACAATAATTGCAAAGCTAAGCAGCTTTTCAAGCAGATTTTATTTATCTCTACTAAAGATAGTGTACAAAGTATCAAACTTGTGTTAAGGCTCCAAAACTGACACTTCAAGATTGGAAATATCTTGCTGTTGGTTGTTCTAAATTTATACATAAACTTAAAATATGGCTTTAATTAGTATTTGTTATATTTTTTTCTGTACGTAAGAATTAGGAACACGGTTCCTGTCAGTTAATTTCTAAGTAATGGCATGGTTCCATGGCTTGCTAGTCTTTTTTCCATGAATCTCATTCTTGGAAATAAATCATCCACATTTGCTGAAACTTTAAAAAAAATCCACTTCAGGTAAGCACCTGGCATGGAAAAATTCATCCCAAATGGTTAAAATTTAGTAACTATATAAGCAATTGAAAACAAAGTCTTATAAGAGTTAGTGTTGGGCAGTGATTGCTGTAGGCAAAGTTACCAACACTAATATAGTCTGTGAAGATAAAGCTTTTATTTTTCAGTATTGCAGTCAGCCTATTTTTAGGGTAAGAAAAGAGACCTGCACACTCAGACACCTAAAATTAGGCACTTAAATCCATATTTAAGCATATAAGTTAAAGTGGTCTGACTTTTAGATTTGCTGAGCACATTCAATTCCTGCTCAAATGGAGATGGAGGGTCTCATTAGCATTAAAAAAATCAGGCCACTTTTGTTTAGGTGCTAAAATATGGACTGAGAAGCATAATTTTATGCACTTAAGTTTGCAAAGTTTGACCTTGACATTTTGGAGTGATCCGTAAAATTCCGGTCAAAAAAAGTTTGTTATATATGCCATACTAGCTTGATGTAAATATGGAAAAGATGCATTTATCAATACAAATACGTGTTAATATGATTTAAAGTGTTACAGTTATTTAGCCACTATCCTGCCCCATAAGAAAACAGACTAGCTTTATTATATATATATATACACACACACGCACATATAAACAAAGAGGTAATGTAAACACAAAGTATCAGTGCTAGTAGCTAAAGAGTTTTCCGTCATTACTTTATATTCTTTGTTTCCATCCTAAAGCACTTTCATTGGCCACTGCAGGAGATGAGCTTTGTTTCATTTTGCAATTTGCAGCAGTGTAATAGTTCTGAATGATGAGGCTAATTTGTTTAATCTCCAAGTTCCCAAGAAAAAATATTTTTTATTTTCAGGCAACTCTCCAGCAGTGGAATGCTTTAATTCTAATTTATTTCTGTGGTTTTTGTAATAGTCACTAATTTAAAACAAAAAATTATAGTAAAGCACAGAGGAACAGATCCTAAAATTAAAAATTTACAGCAAGGCTGACACCTGTTGGTTAGAAGTATGCTGAGCTGTGACAGTCTCAAACTCTATTTTTAGTTAAAAAACATTCTACCTCATCCTAAAATTAATATCTTCACATCTGAGTCATCTCTCATTTTGAGAAAATGCTAGATAGAAACCAAAATCAGAACACTGAATCACCTGAACTTTCAAGAAGATTTAGATCTTTATCTAAGTTTTGCAACTATGGCCTACCCTGAGTGACAGCAGGTCAGAGTACATGTCATTCATAATGATTGTTTGTTTCCAGAGTTAGTTAATTTAGCATTTCATCGCAGTAGGGCCCTGATCAAGCAAAGCATTGAGAAACATTCTTAACGTACTCCCATCAGTGTAGATATATGACAGTAGTAACCACCATGACTTACCTGTATCTTTAGACATCCATTATAACTGTAAGGTTGAAAGTGAAAACAGCAGTGACAACAGTTTAACACAGGGGTGTCCAAACTTTTTTCAAAGAGGGCCAGATTTGATGAAGTGAACATGCGTGAGGGCCGACCATTTTGCCTGACATTCTTTGAACCATTAAAATTAAATGCAAATTAACTATTTTATGCAAAGTTTATTGCAAACGGCATACTTTTCATTTCGTCACATGGATGACAAATCTAAACAGGTGTTAAATCACTCTGCCTTTCGTATCTGAAGGCCAGATGAAAAAAAAAAATCCAGGAAGCTGAAATATATGTCAGGAACATTGTAAAGTACATTACATATTATTGGTAATAAAGGTTGTCTGTCAACTTTTAAGTTCAAAAAATATGAACAGGAACATAACACCAAGTATACATGTTGTGTCCAAATATATTTATAACTGATTTAGACCAACTGACATTAACTGAGATTTTACAATGTATTCATCTCAATACATATGGATTCGTTGGGGGCCATAAAAGATAGATATTGCCAAATTACCTGTGGGGCCGTATTAAACCGGAACACGGGCCGCAATTGGCCCGCGGGCCGGACTTTGGACATGCCTGGTTTAACAGAACATCAGCAGTGCCCAGAGGCATGCACAAGCAGGGGCAAGCAGTGGCACGGGCCTGCCCAATCAGTGAGAAGCACAGAACTCCTCCGGGGCTAAGCCAGGAAGAGACAGCTGTGCCAGCCTTGAGGGGCACAGAAAGTGCCCCTCCAAAAGCGGCCGCATTTTTATTCCTATGCATGCCTTTGCTATTGTGTTTTTTCCTCTGTCTCAGCCTGCACAGGAACAAACATGCAGAAGCAGAATACAAATGGGTTAGCTGGGATACAACAAAGACAAGTACAGAGTCCTGCACTTGGGACAGAAGAATCCCAAGGAGTGTTACAGGCTGGGGACAGAGTGGCTAAGCAGCAGTTCGGCATAAAAGGACCTGGTGATAACAGTGGATGAGAAGCTGGATATGAGTCGACAGTGTGCCCTTGTAGCCAAGAAAGCTAATGGTGTATTAGGGAGCATTAGGAGGAGCATTGCCAGCAGACCTAGAGAAGTGATTATTCCCCTTTATTCGGCACTGGTGAGGCCACATCTGGAGTATTGCGTCCAGTTCTGGGCCCTCCCATTACAGAAAGGATGTGGATGAATTGAAAAGAGTCCAGCGGAAGGCAATAAAATGATTAGGGGGCTGGAGCACATGACTTACGAGGAGAGACTGAGGGATTTGGGCTTGTTTAGTCTGCAGAAGAGACCAGCATGTGTGTGTGCAGGGGGGGAGATTTAATAGTAACCTTTAAATCCCCAGTAGTTCAGACTCCGTGCCCGCGGCTACACGCGGCACGGAGTAGGTAGTTCGAATTAGGCTTTCTAATTCGAACTACCGTTACACCTCGTCCACAAGGACACGAGTCCAAACTACCAGGGATTTAAAAATGGCGGCGCCTGGCAAGATGCAAATGAAGCCCGGGATATTTAAATCCCGAGCTTCATTTGCAACTTCGATTGACTACAGTAACCACCCTAGTTCGAACTAGGGTGATAGTGTAGACATACCCAGGGAGACTACAATGAGGATAGAGAGAGGCTGTTCTCAGTAGTGACAGATGGCAGAATGAGGAGCAATGGTCTCAAGTTACAGTGGGGGAGGTCTAGTTTGGATATTAGGAAAAACTATTTCACTAGGAGGGTGGTGAAGCACTGAAATGGGTTACCTAGGGAGGTGGTAGAATCTCCATCCCTAGAGGTGTTTATGTCTCAGCTAGAAAAAGCCCTGGCTAGGATGATTTAGTTGGGGTTGGTCTTGCTTTTAGCAGGGGGGTTGGACTCAATGATGTCCTGAGGTCTCTTCCAATCCTATGATTCTATGAATAAAACTATGTGCAGTGATATTCCTCCATCACATACTACAGTAGCTAATTCATCCATATGAACATTTTAAGAATAGCATAAGAGACTGAGGCTAGGTCTACACTACAGAGTTTTTGCACAAAAATGTCCATTTTTGCGCAAAAGCTCACAACATCCACACCTCAAGCGCATTTTTGCATAAGTAAAATGAAAGAGCAGAGGGCTTTTTCCAGTGTAGGTATTCCTCCTTCTACTCAGAATAACTCCTTTTTACACAAGAGCTCTTGCACAAAAAGGTGTGTGTGGATGGGGAACAGGGTTTATTTGAGCAAAAAGAGGCAACTGAAAAAAGCACAGGTACCCTGGTGGCCATTCTGTAAATAGCAATCAGAAGGGTTTTTTTTTTCTCGAAATAACCGCGTCTAAACAGCGTTTTTTATCTTGAAACAGGGTATTTTGAAAAAGCATCCGGGCGCAATTATGCAAATGAAGCACAGGAAATTCAAATCCATGCTTCATTTGCAATTTCATTTGTCTGCATTTGCATTCCTTTCTCGAAAGAGGAATTTAGTGTACACATACCCCTACTGACTTCCAGTATGGTTGATTTATCAAGGGGGAATTAAATATGTCAATCACTGTACATTACATATATAAAGCACAAAATATATAATATTTTATTACCTGAAAGAAAAATAATCAAGACTTAAAATCTTAGCTTTTGCTATGATTCAGACTATGCTAGAGCCATGGAGCATGTTTGTGAATGAATTGTGTGATATATTGATATTTATTAATCTACTAGTAGGTCATACAACCTAGCAACATTAAATTAGCACATCTCCTTGTAAAAGTGCATCAAATGTAGTATAAATCATGAAGGATAATGAAGATGATACTCTGTCTAATCACTAGGGCTACGTCTACACTGTCATGATTTTGTGCAAGAACTCTTTTGTGGAAGAGTTCTTGTGCAAAAACTCTTCCAGAAGAGAGCGTCTACACTGGCATGTGCGTTTGCGCAAGAGATGTGCTTTTGTGCAAGAGCGTCCATGCCAGTGTAGACACTCTCTTGCGCAAGAAAGCTCTGATGGCCATTTTAACCATAGGGCTTTCTTGCGCAAGAAATTTATGTTGCCTGTCTACACTGGCCTCTTGCGCAAGAACAGTAGTGCAAGAGGGCTTATTCCTGAGTGGGATCATCATAGTTCTTGTGCAAGAAGCACTGATTTCATACATTAGAACGTCAGTGTTCTTGCACAAGAACTCGCAGCCAGTGTAGACAGGCAGCAAGTTTTGGTGCAAAAGCAGCCACTTTGGTGCAAGATCGCGCCAATGTAGACACAGCCTAGATGTTAGATCCTGTGTAACATATGAAGATTATGAACTGTGCTCTGAACAGAAGGAATATAGGAGTGCAGGAATGTAGCAGAGCCTAAGGCTTTGTAAAGGGGTTTCCACCTTACTCTGAACTGAAACTACACACAGTGAGCTAGATTCTGTGCTTTATCATCTGAGTAGTCAGCACACGAAGAAAGAAGACAAAGGTGACAAAATTCTGGGATACAGGCAGTCCCCGGGTTACATGGATCCGACTTACATCGGATCCCTACTTACAAACAGGGTGAGGCAACCCAGCACTAGCTGCTTCCCCCCAGCAGACCAGGGAGACGCGGAGTGGCTTTTCTCAGCAGACACCTCAGCTTGAGAATAAAGGACTGAGGGAAGTGAGGTGTGGGAGAATAAAACTGAGCTCTGGAGAAATGTTTGGCTAGAGTTTCCCCTACAATATGTACCAGTTCCGACTTACATACAAATTCAACTTAAGAACAAACCTACAGTCCCTATCTTGTATGTAACCCGGGGACTGCCTGTACTGCAGGGGATGACGTGAACGCAGTGTAAGTTAGATCCACCTCAAGCTGTTCTAACTTATGGCAACCTCCCCAGGCCACCTATGGGTTGCTTAGCTCCTTGGAGTCCCTGCAGTGTAATAAGTATAGCTCCTCCCACCACCAATCAGCCCATGGGTCCCTTTTGCCCTAGCACACTCTTTGTGTTGTGGCTTGCAAAGAGAGGCTGTTTACATCAGACCCACATAGCTCCAGTATCAGAGGAATTCACTTTAGCCTTTTGTGGTTATTTATGGCCCTTGTACACTATGGCAGTAGCATAAAGGGGACAAAGCAGGAGCCAGAATCAGTCAATTTTATTTAGTCCAAACTTACCCCCTTTGGGGTCTCATTTTACTCATAACCCAGAACAATAACAAAGTGTAAACCTCAGCCAAGGTTTGTCTCATGCCTGGCTGAATCTGAGTATCCCCTGCAAAGACCTCTCTGTTCTAGACCTTAGTGCCCTTCTGCCCAGAGAGGCACTCCGATATTTCTTATATTCAGAAACAGATCATAATCTTCACATTTCACAGTGAAGCGGCAAAAATCAGCATCTCCCTGACAGGGCTGCCTGTGTGCTGCTTTTAGCCTGCTAACCTGGTGGCACAAAAGGAGGACCTTGCCATCTGTAGCTGGCTCAGGAGCACTTCAGGGTAAAGACTACTTATTCCCGCATGTTTGTGAAGTGTCTACACAATGTGTCTATGACCCTGATTGGGCATTTGTGTAATATCATTTATTCATCTATCACTAGCCCCCTGAGCTGCCCCAATACCTTCAAATTCTACAGATTATTACATTTCAGACTTTTACATAATGGTTTTTAACATATTTCTGCTACTTTTCTCTTAAGTGAAGTACATCATGTGAGGGACATACATCATATTTAACCAAAATCATTGATTTGTGAGTGGTATAAGAGTTATATCTACCCTGGTTATCTAGCTATTTTACATATTATAATTACCAGATTCAGTACACTAGTCAAAAAAGATAATGTACCCCAAAATTAATATTATTGGATGAGTCAATGCAAAATAATGCAACATGTTTAAAAATGAATAGTAATAAGGCTTGCCACAGATCAGGAGGCCTATGTACTGCTGAATGCTATCAGCATTTTTCACCTTAATTATTTCAAATTTTCTTCATTTGACCAATCTTTATGTCCCAAGTCAGTTCTGAATTTTTGTGTTTGCCTAGATTTACATTTGATTCAGTGTTTCAAAATGTAAAATTAAGTGTTTTGCCTTCTTTGTTCTAGTATGAGCCATCTACAGTTGAATTTCATTTTCAAGGAAGTGAAATAAGCAGCAGACAGGTGATGTCTTGGCATTATAATAAAGAGATATATTGGGGTTGCACCTATTGTATTGTGCAGCATGAGAAAATTAACTTGATGCAGCAGCTTAATTTGCATTCATGAAAATATTAGAAATTTGTACTAATGGATTTAGAGGGAAAAGCAACTGTGAAAAATACAGTATAAAAGACAGATTTTTGTAAATGGTTCTCACACTGACTCAAAATATGGAAAAGAGAATAACATTATAAAACTATTCATTTAATAAAAAATAATTAGTTGGCTGACAGTGCATTGTGGATGCCATTTGTTTGGGAATGCCCCAAATCTGTCTAGTTATTAGATAAAATTTTGGAACTGAATATTTAAAACTGGCAATGCTGAATAAGTAACCTTCCCCTTGAAATAAACTGAAAGACAAAGCAGGCGCAGTAAAACGTTTTATTAAACTACCATAAGCTGGTGAAAGAGACAAGTTTTTCAGTTACACAGAGCTCTTCTTCAGGTCTGGGATTCTTATTCAGGCAGGCCTACATTTAAAACACTGCAGCAGTTCAGTGAAGACACCCATAGGCATGCACAGCACATTTCATTAGGGTGTGCACCCAAAGAAATTTTTTTAAATGTACTCTTTGATCCCCATTAGCCATACCCTCTGACTCCCATTAGCCACGCTTCTGGAGGTAATACTCTCGGTGCAATATGGACACATGACCAGAAGTAAAAGGTGTCATGTGATTCCCCCCCCCCCCCAAGGACTTTTCCCACCATCCTCCTAGCAGTAGGGATTAGTTTGGTCCCCACCAAACCCACCTCATGCAACTGTCCTGCAATTGCATTAACCCAATGTGTGTGACATTAACTCAGGGGGCAGAGAGGCTGGGGAAAGTGTTCCCTCTAAGAGTCTCCTCCCATGAGCAGAATAAATGTTGCGTTGTGCACCAGTACTGAGTTTGTGGCTTGTTTGGATGTGCCACTGTGGCACCCAAGTTATTAATAAATATCTTATAAACCTCTACCCTTTCCCTCTGCTGCCATGTCTCCTCCCCTTGCTCCATCAGCTCCCCTGGTGCCTGCTGCCCCTCCTCCAACCCCTCACCCACCTCTGCTGTCCTGACTCCTGCCCTTCTCATTGCCTTCAGCCTTCCAAAGACCTGCCCCCCTCCACCAGCCCTTCTCTCTCCCCGTGCCCACTCCTCCAGGAGCCCCACTCTGATCATATGACCTACCCCTCCTCATCCCCTCTCCTAACACCTCCTACTACACACCTGCCTTGACTCTCTCCTCTGGTGCTGGTCCCTCCCCTGCAGGTGTCTGCCCTTCTGCTTCACTCGCAGAACCCCCTGGCAGCTGCGACTTCCCTTACCCCTGCACCCTCCTGGTGCATCTCCCTTCCCTCACTGCCCCTGCCCCCTTTTTCCCTGATGCCCACCCCCTCACCACCCTCTGTCCCCGTTCCCCACACATGCCTTGGTCCATCCCCGCCTCATGCCCTGCTCCATCCCAGCCTCATGCCCACCTCTTCTTTCAAGCCTTCTCCCAGCACCTCCCCTTCTCTCCTCTAGCCTTCAAAGCCCTTCCTCTCTCTTCTCCCAGTAGTATCCTGTCTCCCCCCCGCCCCCACTGACACCTCTCCTCATGCTCTTTTCCTCATTGTCTCCACTTGGCCCCCTGGCATTTGTCTCTCCTCCACGCTGTCCCTTGGTGCCTTCCCCTTTCTTCTCCTGACTTGCCCCTCTCCCCTCAGCACAAGCCCCTTCCTCTCCGACCCTTTCCCCCTATTTTTCCCTCCTCCTCCAGCAGCTGCCAGCTGGTCTGTAACAGAGTTCTAGGGTCACCCTGACTTTCACCCTTCTGGTGCTCCCCCTACTCCAGCGGTCTCCAACCTTTTTACACTCAAGATAACTTTTTAAATGACAGAACAAGTGAAGATCTACCACCCTGCCCATTCCTTGAAGCCCCGCCCTCTCTATTCTCCTGCTCTCCATCACTTGCTATCCCCAATCCTTATACTGCTGCTTTCTCCTCCCCCCCAATTCTTCTGTAGGAAGAGGTTTTTCCAATATTTGGCCTGTCTCGACTGGACCAAATGTCAGAAAAACCTCTTCTTTTGGAAGCCCCCTTATTCCTCGTGGAAAGAAGAATATAGGGGTGACCAAAAGATCATGTTTGCTCTTCCACTAAAAAAAGCGAGAAAACAAATGCATTCCTGGATGCAGAAGAGTTTTTCGGGGATATCTTCATAATCCTGAAAAACTCCTGCAGTCTAGCCATACCCTTGCTGGGTTGAGGACAGGATGTGCAGGCTCTGGGATGGGAATGAGGGATTTGGGTGTAGGAAGGGGTGAGAGGTGCAAGCTTTGGGAGGAAAACTGGATGCAGGAGGAGGTGGAGAAGGGGACGCTGGCTCAAGGAGGGGGCTCCAGGCCAGACAGTGTTGGGGTACTAAGCAAGCCACAGGCTTGTGGATGTGAGGGTGCAGGAATTTGGGTTGGGGTATGTGAGGGGCTCAGGGCAGGGGGTTCCAGTGTACAGATATAGGGTGTGGAGCAAGGAGGAGTGCAGGAGTGGCTGTGGCCAGATGAGGGCTTGTCCCCACTTGGATATTTGTTGGCCAGGCTTCATTTTTAAATAAAATACTATGACAAATATAAAAAGTTTCTGCATTGTCTTTATTTAGGAGAAGAGCAGGGACCCTGTCTTGAGTCAGGGGTCACTGACCCACAGAAAAGTCAGTTGGGAACAGGGGACATGGTACTGGGGAAGGGTGTCAGTAGGGGCAGGGTTCTGCGGCTGGGAAGAGGGAACAGGGTGCCGAGGGGGGGAAGGGGATAGGTTTCTGCAGCTGGGGGCAGGGTGCCAGCGCGGGACAAGTTTCTGCAGCAGGAGGCAGTGTGCTGGGGGGCAGGTTTCTCCGGGGGGGGGGCAGGGGAGAGGGAATGGGGGCAGGAGGGTGGGGGACAAAGTTCTGGGGCAGGGTGCCAGTGGGGCAGGGAGGGAGCCCTGCACCAGCCTCGGAGGGAAGACTCCGCACACGCTGCCTCCGGGCGCTGACCCCCCGCGGAGGAAGAATGCCCCGTTGCGCACTCCCGCCGAGCAGGGAAGCCGCGCACGCGACCCTTTGGGGCCCGACCCCCACGGGCCAGCCACACTGCTCCTGACCCAACTCCTCCTCCTCCCCGGGCCAGCCGCGCTGCACCCAATCCCCTGCCCCGGGCACCCCCCACCTCTCCTACTCTTTCCTTCCCCGCCCCCGCTCCGGGGTTCAAACTCACCGCGCTTGACGGGGCAACAGGGTGATGTTGCTACATCCCTGCCGCCTCTTTCCGCAGGGTCCAAACCCGGCGCGGCGCCCATTCCCCAGAGCACCGAAGCGGCGCTCCTTCTAGTGTAGGGGCTCATGCCCCGCACCATGGGCGGCCCTTTGAAACATTAGCGTGTGCCTGTGCACACCCGGCACAGCCCGTGCGCACGGTGCACTGTTATGTCAATGGGAGAGCCTCTCCCTTCAGTGTAGTTAATCCACCTCTGCAAGAAGCAATAGTTTCTTGTTGACATAGTGCTTTCTACACCTCAATTTTCCCGTCTGTCAGATGTGGATAAGGATTTTTCTCTCTCTTTGTAAAGCACTTCGATATCTGTGGATTATTATTGGTGAGGCTTGCCTACAGTTAGAGGTTGCTTTTAGATCCCTGTTTGCTCCTAGGTTTACAAGTGATGTCAATGGTCAAATACACATTTTTTCATTTGCATTGCCAAGAAAATCGCAACCCTTTCATTTGGCTATGGACCTTGACACAGTTAGCCACACCTAAGTGATTTCCAAATTGGAGTGCTACAAAGTGCTATGCACGTGGCTAGCTTTGAGGACTACCAGGAAGCTACAGTAAGCACAGAATGTGGTTGTCCACCAACTTAGCAGCATCAGATGCAGGGAATACACCCTAACACCTCACTGATCCTCCACCTTCTATGGATTACATTGCTCTGTAAAGTCCTGCCTGCTGGAGATACTGCATCTCTAACTTCCAGATAACTGAACTGTGCCTGCTAACAACCCCTAGAACTGAATGACACGGCATTCTCAGTGAAGTTCTCCATACTAGAACTTCCACCTACATCTAGTAGGATCACTAGGACACAGTGGAATGCATATCAATTTTCTCAGACCTTTGCTGCAACAATTGATTGTTGGGTTTTATATACAGGGCAGTTGTCATCAATGCATACAGCTTAAAAATAGGGTAAGAGAGTTAATGTGGTGTAAGGCCTCTAGCAACAGAAGTAATAGCTTCATTATTATAAACTGGACAATATTTAGGGCTAGAAAAAGGAGCTACTACTGGCAAAAATATTAACCAGCAAATGAAAAAGCCCAACCTGCTTTGCATACATTTGCCTTTCTGTTAGCAGTTGAGTAAGTGGCTGGTTCCCCTGGACCCTTCCCCCTATTGCCTCATTGTAGTTCCAACATAACATTCCCTGTTCTTGACAAACCTCCTTCCTCATGTTTCTGATAACAGTCAATAACAGTCAATTCTCTGGCTTCTCTTGGACTTATTTTCTGCTGAGCTAGTATTTATTATTAGAATGCCAAATTTTGAGCTTAGTAATGTGTGCAAACAGGGATAACACAGCTAAAGTCAATGGAACTTGTTTAGGTTTACACAGACAGAACCAAGATTAGAATTTGGCCCATAATTCTTAAATTTGCCTGTTTTTTTAAATTCTTCATGGGTTGACTTAATTTGTCAGGCTTTTTAAATATTTCTTTTAAAATTGGAGCTAGCCCACTAGACAGGTTTATGCAAGATCTCACAACTCTAAAATCTGATGTACACACACTCAAATTTCTCAGCAACTGTTTGAAATGGCAAATCAGGTGAAGTTGGGACAAAGAAAAGAAGAAGGAACAAGAAGGCAGCTATGTCACCCAAAAGGTCAAGGTGCTTTCCAGCATACAGCCCAGCTCCAAAACTAAGGGGAGGGGAATGAAGAGAACCTAGAGAAATCATTGTTTTCTACTTTTCATCCATGTTTGTTTATTAAACATTCCAGCAACTTAATCAAAGTTGTGCTTGTGGTGAGAAATCTCTGCAATCATCTGCCCTAAAAACAGCTATAAAATAATTTTCATACAGCTTTTGATGATGATGTTGTCTTACAAGTATCTGCTGTTTCACAGTATTGCAAAGAAAATATTTCTCATGCTTTGGACATACTGCTTCTAAACAGGTTTTTTTCCTTGTGCATTTTGCAGTGCAAGGAGCATTGATTAATGTGAATGTTTTAGCTGTAGTTGTTGTTTGTGTATAAACTTTTGTTAAAACAAGTACTACAGAATAAATGACCTTTATACAGACACCTATTAAGGCACTAAAAGGCTTGGCTACATTCATCTGAGACGCGTATACATAACGATTGGAACAATAAAGGGATCAGCAGCTGCAAGGGGGTTGAATTGAATTCTTTAACAATGGAAAAGTTTTCAGGCCCAAATACCAGTAAAGAGAATTTTTTGCAGATAATCCAAGAGAAAGAAAATAATAAAAAAAAATGCTAGCCAACTTTGCAGCAGTTAGCATAAGGTTGCCATCTGAAACATGTCAGCTTAAGAGTGGCCCATAGTACCATTCTTTTACACAGCCATAGTCTTCAGAACTGTTTCCCCAAATAATCCCAGATGGCATGCCACAAAATTTCAATTCATTTTAAAAGCTTTCTTTGCTGTTATTATGTGATTGAAAGTGCAAAAGCAAGTTGCCATTCTCATGGCACTATTTGCATTGGCTATTATCCCCTAAAATCCCTTTTAAACAGCTACATTGTCAGCCCATAGGCCTCATTTAGGACTACAAAAAAGACCAGATTAATTCGATCAAAGGGAGAGCCAAGTACAAAATGCACTTTTCAAACTGTATCAGAGTAGGTTCCCTTTACAGATCACTGCATGGCAAGAAAACAACTGAAATAAAACTTGAGCACAAACAAAAATAATGATGCTTGTCTCGTATGGGAGCCTTTGGGGATCTTTCAGCATAAGACTCCTATTACAAATGATTAGAATGAAATATATTTAAAGACAGAATCAAAAACTAAGTAGCAAGCATCAGTCTCTGCACATTTGGCTTTCTGCCACTATTTACCATACGCAGTTTGATGCATATCATGGATTACCTAGCCGGCTATCGACATTTCTGAAGTCTCTATGTACTGGAATTTTTATTGAATTAATTACAATTTTCAATAAAGTTTCAGGTAGGTACAGGTACCTGGGCATATTTTAGTTACTACAAAGCAAAAAATAATCAGTATGACAAAGGAAAAAAAAGATGCTTTTATCATTACAAAATTACCTATTTCAAAGTTCAAAGTGAACTCTCTCAGGCATAATGGAGGACCATATTTCTACAGCCAAATTGGCTCTAATAGTTTTCTAGTCTCACCTGGGGATCTGGAAGTAGGCATAAAGCTGAGGTGAGTCAAGCTGGTGTTTTTGTCTCTTACAGAAGCTCCTTTAGATATCTGAGCACAGTTATCCTTCTCTCTCTCTACTGGAGGTTGCTTAGCAGTGCTGCCCTTGGTTCTCTTACTCACACTCTGAAGCTGTTTCTTAAGCAGCTGCTTTTGTGTACTGAGAACATTTTGCAGAGGCTAGGACTGCTGCACAAAGGTAGAGCAACCGAATGTGTGAAACGTTATGTGCAATTGCCTCTTTATGGACACATCGGGCCAGGAGAGACCTGCTGGAAACGGAACAGCTGCAGCAAATATTAAAGTTAGTGGCTATCACACGGATGTGGCTAAAGTTTTACTTAGCCATTTCCAACCAGTCTTTGGCTTTTTAAGCATTACTGAGTAAGTTTATCTGATATTATCTGACTTTTTTTCACCTCCTGAAATAAATGCTTTGTGCTGTATTAATCTTAAGACCATAAATGCTGTGTTCCAACTGAGAATTGCTATTAAATAACACAAACAATGAAAAATGGCCTTGAAATTATTTGCAGTACATATTTAACGCATAAGTTTTGTGATACCCTTGCTATTATTTAAGCGCTGGCCCTGACTTATAACAACATTATTTTGTGTGGCTGACGTTGGAGATGGGGAAAAGAAGAGTAAGTGTAAAATTAAAATTTAAAACTGTTATGGTTACAATTGGAAACAAAAGACACACTTGGCTGCCATATATGTAGGGATGAATTAGAGTTTAAAAAAATCTATAAAGACTTATTTAAATAAATATATATGTCCCTTCACATGACCACTCTATATCCATAGTTTATTTTTCTTTTGTGTGTCGGACCCCTGCAGACTTTTCTTTTACAAAATGCAGTTTAAAAAAACCCTCACATTAGAAGCTGCTCTTTTCTTGAAAATAAATAAGCATAAAATACAATAATATCAATAAATATTTGTTCTGACTGTTCCTCAGAAAAATGATATATGTATTACTACAAGAGTCAGGAGAACGTAAGAACAGCCATACTGGGTCAGACAAAAGGTCCAGCTAGCCCAGTATCCTGTTTTCCAACAGTAGCCAATGCCAGATGCCCCAGAGGGAATGAACAGACCAGTTAACCATCAAGTGATTCATTCCCTGTCGCTCATTCCCAGCTCATTCCCAGTTTCTAACAAAGCGACTAGGGACACCATTTCTACTCATCCTGGCTAATGAAAATTGATGGGCCTATCCTCTGTGAATTTATCTAGTTCTTTCTTGAACTGTTAAAGTCCTGCTCTTCACAACATCCCCTGGCAAGGAATTCCACAGGTTGACTGGGTGTTGCATGAAGAAATTCTTCCATTTGTTTTAAACCTGCTACCTTTAATCAGAGAACTAACGACCACAAAAGGGATTTACACCCAGGCAAAATATAAAATTCAGTCTCTTTTGATTAGTTTTTTTTTAATTCCTACAGAAGTAGGCCCTAGTCCTGCACATTCTTATTCATATGCTTAACTTCATTTACAATCTGCTGGGCAGTGTTCCTTGTAAGCTGCGCCCTTGTGCAGCCACTCAGGAGAGAGTCAAATGCCACCCAGCTGATTAGCAGATGCCTCAGTACACATAAAAGAATTTATTCTGCACGAGGATGGAAAAGATTAGAGGGAACACGGCTGCTGGGACTATTGACTGCAGTAAAGTTCCTTATGTGCATAAGGGTTTGCAGAATTGGGGTCTTAGAGACTGCACAGTGCACCTCCTATTGGCTTCCAAAGGTCTCTGCAAGATGCTTCAGTTAAAACACTTTCTTTTTCTAGAAATCTGACAATGATTTCTCACCTATGTGCTTAGAAATAACCAGTAACAGAAATATCAGACTCTTTTTAATCACACTCACACGATGCACAAACACCTCTGCTCTGTGCTGTTCAGGTTAACTGAAAGGGGGGGAGTTGATCAGTTCCCAGACCCAGTCTTAAGCACGGGGGCAGAAGAATCAGGCACAGACCGTGCAGTCACTCCAAGAGATATTCGGAGCGTTATTTCGGAGCTTCACCACAGCCGCAGTTCCTGCTCCGGGGGCAGCCAAGCAGCCCGGCCAGTGGAGTTGGGGGCGGTCGGCTGCTCCGTGTCCTTCCCGTTGTGCGTGGAGTGTTCAGGACCAGGAAGCAGAGCTACGTGGCCATGAGCATCCCGAGGATCAGGTTAGAGGCCGCGAGGAGCTGCACTGGGTGTCTGTGATTTCCACCCCTCCTGTGGCAGGGTCCCGCTTCCCTCGCAGGGTCCGTGCAGCTCCGACCCGCACCATGGATGTGGCCGATTCCCAGCGTCCCAGGGCATCGCAACCTGCAGCGCTGGGCAGAGTTGTGAGGGGGGAGCCGGGCTCCCTGACTCAACCCAACACGTGTCAGGGGGGCTGGTACTACCCGGCTTTTCGGGGGGGCACCAGGAGCCTGAGACATGCAGGGGCTGAGTGACCCTGCACCTCTAGACCCTGTGAACAGCCTGGGGGGGGGGGGGGACTCGTAAGCCGCCAAAAATGTGCGCCCAGCCCTGTCGCTTGTGCCGCAGACAGCGCCAAACCCGCGCGTGGCTCAGGGGCTGTGCTCTCGCCAGGCCTGGCAGGGCAGGGGCGGGGTCTCACAGCAGGCGGGCCATGCAGGGCCCAGCTCGGCAGCCTTACAGCAGCCGCGACCTGGGCAACAGCGCCCAACGGGCAGCTGGGAGACACAGCAGGGCTAAGTGAGGGGAGTGGGGCATGCACGGGGGGAGGGGGCTCCAGGTATGGGGGGAGGGCTCTGGGGGTGAAGGGCTCTAAGAGGTGGGGCTGGCACTGGGGGGCTTTGGGGCAAGGCTAGTACTGGGGAAGCTATGGGGACAGGGCTGGCCCTGGGGATGGGGTAATATTGGGAACTGGCACAGGTGGGAGGCTCTGGAGGGTTGAGTGCAGTCTGGTTCTGGAAACAGGAGGCTGACACTGGGGGGTCTGGTGTAGGGGGCTCTAAGGGATGGGGGTCTGGCACTGGGGCACTCTGAGGGTGGGAGGCTGGCACAGGGGGGTTAGATGCAGGGGTTCCGGAGTCAGTTTCTGGCGCAAGGGGGTAGCAGAGGGTTGGGGGGGCTCTATGGTTTAGGGCTGGCACTGGGCGACTCTGGAGGCCGGGGCTTTTGGCAGACCAGTAACATTTTATTTGAATATTTGCGTATTTATTATTGCATCTTTACCCCCAGCTCACCTCAGTGTGCCACCCACGTCAAAATTCCTTGGGACCCAGCACTGGTTGGGTCCACCTCCAAAGACTGTTGCATGCACCTTCGGTGGGGCCCCAGTGAGTCTAAGGCTGCTCCTGCTTCAGGTAAGCACGTGACTTCCCAGAATCTCACACATTCACTGCTGCTTCCTGTCCAGACAGCGAGGTTGTTCTGCACTGTTAGCAAGTAGGACTGGATGCACACTTTTTTACAAGGTCTTCTTGGGCCATGGATACATTTTTAAAGAAAGTTCAACCAAGTATTTCACCGAATGAAGGGGTGAAGAAGGAGAAGGGGAGAAGAAATACAATTACATCACTTTGATGGGTAGTTTTACAGCAATCGAAAATAAACTTCATTGTGCTGTGGGTGGTGAACTAGTAAGTGCATGAGACTTGCAAAATTAATTTGGAAAGCAAACACCCACAATTAAAGAACAAGCCTCTTGAGTGCTTTAAGAGAAAATGAAACAGCTTGAATAGCTGGCAAACACTGATGTGGAATACAAGTAATGTCAGTAGGAACGCTCTTGAAGCATCATATCTCATGTCACTTTTTATTGCCCAAACATGAAAGGCACATACAATCTGTGAGACTTCACATGGGATTAGACATGGTTACAAGCATGACTGGCCAGGGGGAGCCAAAGAAACTTAAAGCTATTCCTTTATCAAATGATACTCTTTCAAAGTGTATTAATGAAATGGTTCATGACATTCATAAGCCGTTGAAAGAAAAATTAAAATGATATTTCAGGCTCGGCACAGTTCTTAGTTTTCATTCAGTATCATTCAGATGCTTATGTTGAGGAAAACACAGCCTTTTGTAAAGCTCTGCCTAGCCACGCAACTGGTGAATGTCTATGTCTACTGAATATTTTGAAATTGATTGGCAAAAAGGTATTACTATGTGCAGTGATGGCGCCAAAGCAATGACTGGAAAGAACAGAGGGTTTATTGCAAGATTAAAAACCATTATGCCACATACAGCTTGGACTCATTTCTTCTTATTTAGGCAAGCACTCGCTGCAAAAGGAATGCCTTTTGAGCTGAGTCAGGTGCTTGATGAGTCTGTAAAAGTACAGGCAGTCCCTGAGTTACGCGGATCCAACTTATGTCGGATCCGCACTTAAGAATGGGGCTTTTCTCGCCCCGGAACTCGCGGGCAGCGGGACCACCCAGACGCACAGTGGTCCCGCCACCGCGTCCTCCGGGGCAAGAAAAGCTGCTCTGGGTGTCCCGGGTCTGCTGGGGAGGGCCTCCGCGGCTTCGCTCCGGGTCTCCCTGGTCTGCTGGGGGGAGGGGGGCGCAGCTAGTGCCCCCCCCAGCAGACCAGGCTTTTGTTGTGGATGCCTGGGGTAGAGCAGCTGGGGTGCTGCCGGGTTGGTCCTGGGGGGACCTACTCGGCAGCGCCCCAGCTGTTCTGTCCCAGGCTCCAGATTCAGCCGCTGTTGAAACTGATCAGTGGCTGATTCCAGGAAGCTGGGGGCAGAGCAACTCTGCCTCGGGCTTCCTGTAGTCAGCCCCTGGTCAGTTTCAGCAGCAGCAGCTGAATCTGGAGCCAGTTCCGAGTTATGTACAAATTCAACTTAAGAACAAACCTATAGTCCCTATCTTGTACATAACCCGGGGACTGCCTGTAGTGGATTTCATAAAGCTGTTTGCAGTTTTATGAGATGAAAGAGGAGCACTTCGGAAAACTGCACTCTAATGCAGGGTGGTTCATACAGGGAAACGTGTTAAATTTTTTGAATTACAAGATGACGTACTTATGTTCCTATAGGATCAAAGCACCCTTTTTGTTAAATCATTCAGTGACCCAGCATGACATCTTCAAGTTTCTGAATGAGCTGAATATGGGTTTTTAAGGATGACTCAAAAGCATAATTTTGGTAGGTGACAAAGTGAGAGCCTTTGGAAAGAAACTTGAAGCCTGGTCTGCTTGGCTTCAGAGTATTAACTTCAATCATTTCCTCTGAGTTGTGAGTTCATGAAATTGTCAATGACATGAGTGTGGGCATTAAACAATTAAAAAGCATTATGATTGAACATATACTTAAGCTTAAAAAGCAGCCCTGGGACTACTCTCCGCCTGACAACAAAAAACTTGGCAACAGATAGCTAATTACTCTGTTCAGCAAAAGAGTAGTCAAGTCTACGGAACTTACAGGAAGCCTGCAAGATAAACTGACCGAGCTTTCATCTGATAAAACACTTCAGTGTTCATTTCCTTCAGATGATGTGCACATTTTGGATGATGCAGAAACATGAGTACCTTGAACTTGTAACTTGAAACTTGGAAGGTTTTAGTATTATCGCAATGCCACACATGTGAATTGGGATTCTCATTGATGGGTGCAATAAAAACAAAGCAATTAAATAAATTATCTGTAGAGAATGCCCTGTTGTTGAGTGTTTCTTCAATTCACCCCCAAAAAATTAGCTGGTACAAAACAAGCATTGAAAGGTTTAGGAAAACTCATAATTTGTAAAAAGTGAAATTATAGTTTGTCTCCAGATAAAAATAAACCAGTCTGGCACAAATGTTTTTTTTCTTACCTTCACTTATTCGCATAGGTTTAAAATATTCGTTCATTAACACTGGTGAGCCAGTATTAATCATGAGTTACTAAATTATATTTAAGGTATGGGGTAGTGATTTTTTCAAGTCTTAGTGGGGGTGATTGCAATTTTTTTAAGTCCAAAAGGGACTGCCAACATAAAAAGGTTAAGAAACACTGCTTTAAGTGCTATACAGTACAGTGTAAAAGTATAATGCTCCTAACATTAAAAAAACCCCACAGTCTCCTCCAAACAAGCAAGAAATAAACAAACCATCCCATGCACAAATACAAGCCTTCAACACCTTGATCAGCATGTCTCTGACCCATAAAAACCTGGATGAAGGATCTAGGTTTGTAGTGATTTAGATGTTCAGACTAGAGAAAGCAGATGCCAGTCTACAGAGCCTTTTGCCATTATCTCCCTGTCTTTTAAAGTGAAAGGGCTCTAAAAGTGAGCACAGTCGTGCTAACAGACACTACAGGTCTTGGGGCACAATGAGAAGGCAGCTTGGCTCCCTGCCCTGTGCAGAGCGGGGCCAAGGGTAGAAAGGGCAGTGCCTACAGCAGTCAGCTTTTAGCGCCTCCTGTACTGCGGCACCGGGCTCTCAAAGCCGTGTGGAACAGCAGAATGATGCTCCTACAGCAGTTCAAAGGGGCTCAGAGCACTGGCTGCTGCTGCTGCTGCCAAAGTAGTGGCAGTAGAGGCTGGGAGCTCTGGGCCCCTTTGAAAAACCAGTTCCTTGTGCAGTTGCCTGTTTCCTCTTCTCAGTCAGTTGGCCTGCATGAGCACCTCTTCTGCTTGCAGCAACAACAAACAGGTGAAGAAACAGAATCTCATACAGACAAGTACCAAAACATGTATTTTTTAAGAACAGGTTAGACAAACACCTGTCAAGAATGTTTTAGTTCAGGGCAGCGCATAGGGTAATCTGACCACCCTGTCTTAGTGCAGAGGGCTGGATGAGATGATCTATCAAGATCCCTTCCAGGCCTACATCTTTATGATTCTGTGTATCCTCCCTGCCAGGTCCTGGCTCTTGACTCTGAGGAGAAGTCCAACCAGGAGACGGGCAGGGGACATCATGGGCTTCCTTGACAGTCAATTCTCTTCTAGGAATCTTTCTTCTACAAAGGAGTCATCTCATTGGGAATACTTTCCCCTACTCCGCTCTTCCAGATCATTTCCATATTCCCAGGTAATAACAGTTTTGGAATGGGTTGTCCCAGCAGTTTGGGCTATCTTGCCTGAGCCATCCAAACCTGAAGTAGTCACCGCTACCCAGGCTACCATACGCTCTGCAGTCTTCACTTCACAGTCCCTTCAGGAGAAAGCAAGTGAGCATCACACTCTAGCACAGACATCAAAGCATAGTTTTCAGTAAAAGGCCAAAAGAGGACATAAATGCTAAGTGACAGACAGATATGGCTGCATCAGATAATAAACATCCATTCGTTTTGTAAATATTATTTTGTTCCAGGGGCTCCACCTTGTATTATGATCCTCATGACATAGTGTAACTTCCATTTTGGATTACAGCATCCATTTTGTAGTGGAGACTTGGATTTGTCTGAAAGGTTATATATGAGAAATTATCACAGAGACAAGGGGGGTGACGTAATATTTTTTAATGGATCTCACCCACCTTGTCTCTCTAATACACTGATATCAACAGGACCACAACACCGCTGCATACAAGCTATCACAGAACAATCTAGGGCAGTTGTTCTCAAAGTGCAGTCCATGGACCACTAGTGGTTCATGGCCGCCTCCCAGGTGCTCCACAGATCAAGCTCAGCCCCTCTCCCTCCCCCACACAGAGGGGAGCCTGTGCTGCTGCTGCAGCCTTGCAACTGCCATGCAGCCACAAGACTGCAGTATCAGCTCCGGCTTCCCACTGAGAGGGCATGGGAGGGGGTGAAGAAAGCCTCGACCTTCCGCCTGCACAAGAAGAAAATAGAGCAGCAGCACAGGAGGGAGAAGGAAGCCAAAGCCCTGGAGACCTGGTGGCTGGGTGAGAAGGTGGCACTGTGCCAGCGCCAAGAGCTTTTCTGGCTCCGCACTATCTGGCCTGCATGAAGCTGGGTAAGTGTCCCCACCTCATGCCCAGACCCCCTCACTCCAATCCCCCTCACTCACCTCCCTCCCCCCATTAAGACGCCATATCCTCAGCTTGCTCCTACATCCTCCCTTGCTCCTGAACTCTCCCTCCTGACCACACACATTTCCCCCCGGCCAGACACCTACTCTCATCCTGCTCCTGCATCTATCATTGTTCCTGCCCCTTCCCTCCTGGCCTCACACTGCATGCTTCCTTGCTCTTGTTCCCTCTCCCCTCCTTCCACCCCAACCAGACACCCTACTCCCAGCCTGCTTCTGCACCCTATCTCCCACCCAGACCTCGCATCCTGCACCTCACCTCCCACCCAGATCTTGCACCCTCATTCCTATCCTGCTTGCTGGCAGCCCTGTCTGCACACTGAACCCCTCATTTTTGTCCCCATCCTAAAGCCTAAGGGGGCCCACAAAATCTACTAACTCCAGAACCCCAGAAAAGTAAATCTGGCCTATGGGAAGCCCTGAACCTCAGTCCCCCCTGTCCCTTTCCCTCACCCTGTAGGGCTGGAGCACCAGAGGAGTGAGGTGTATCAGTTGGGGGCCACTTCAGTGCAGGTTGGGGGGTTTTGAGGAGTTCTTTTATTTCTCACTTGGCAGAGGGAGTGTCTAAGTATGGGCACTTGGCCAAAGGGGTCAGAGACTAGGGTGGAGTGCCTCCTGCTAGAAAACTGATTTAAGGTGGTGTGGGGGAGAAAGACTTATACTAACATGAAATGTGTTCACATCACCTATTCTTAAGGTAAAAGTATCTCAAAAGTGACAAGAATGTCCTATATTTTCAGCTGAAATGTGCTGACTGAGTCAGTCTCCCATGGAAGCAGCAAATTGAATGCCTATAGTTTGTACTGTATAATGGTTAGATATAAAATGTATGTGAATTCTTAATGTAATGCTTCTCCATTTGTACATTTTAGTGCATACAGTGGAGCATCTAGTCTACCTGCTAGCACATTTTACTTTGCCATTGCCTTTACATGCAGGGCTAGCATTTCAAATATTAGATAAACTAGCTTTTTAACTCAGTGACACACACAAGTCAGTATTAGTGATGACAATACACAGCTTCACATTGTTAATATGCAAACAAATCCTTACATCTCCACTGAAATGGGCTGCAGAGCATGTTATAGCTCTTACGTACATGTCATAAACAATGTGAGAAATCTATTTTGCACTGACTCACATCCAGAGATGCCTGTCAACATATCTATGGACAAATGCCATATCCAGTGCCCAAGATTCTCCACTGAAAATAGCTGAAATTGGTGAAGAACAAGTGGAGAGATCTGGGAGTGGTGCACTTGATTCAGATGGGACATACAACTTCTTCAGCCCTATCAAGAAATCAGGCATCAGAACATTTACTGCCATGGCCAAGATGACCAAGTCTGGCAAGTGAGGGATAATCACAGCAGCAATCAGTCCAGAAATGGTTTTCCTCAGACCCCTGTCCTTAGCAAGAGGCAGAGGTGATCTTTCAGTGACAATTATGCTCTAGACAGCCAACAGCTTTTGTGCCTGTGTCCCTCTTTCATGCTGATGGAACTATGGGTATGTCTAGACTACAGGGTTTTGTCGACAAAACTGGACTTTTGTCGACAAAACTATACCGGCGCCTGTCAACAAAAGCCTGTAGTCTAGACGTACCCTATTATGAGAAGACCAGACAAAGCTGACTTAGGGCATTATATGGAAACATAAGCTGAGAGGATCCATGAGCTAAGAGCATGGTACAAAGAAAGCAGTGCACATCAGAGATACCAGATCTGTCAAACAAATGATGGCTGGAGACAAATTCCACATGTTCCATAAATTGACTGCTGAGTACATATGTTCTAAAAGGATTTAACAAAGATTGTTTTGTAATCAAAGTCTTTGACAACTATGACAATAGTAACTCTGTGACACCTGCATAAAGACAGAACTAGACAGAATCTAAGTTTGGGTGCAAGAAACACCGATCGATTAGTGTCACCCTGTGTCTCCACAGAAAAAGTTCCTAAATGTTAGATCCAAAAAGTAATCACTTGTTAAATTCTTCTGTAAATATGTGGTTCAATATGCACCTGAGGATGTAAGAGCACACCAAACTCCTTCATGTTGGAGACTTTTCCAGTAGTGAAGTAGCAAACTCCATCACAAGTAGAGGTATTAAAGAAGCACAAGACTAATATAGGATTCAGGAGGAACCAGATATAAAGATGCTTATGAATGCTGTATGGGCCAGTATGGCTTCTGGGTTTCCGGGCATCAAAGAACCATGGTAATTAGGTGACCTGATTCTTGTGCTTGCTATTCACTGCTTTCCAAAGATGAATCAATAACATGTAGATTGAAACAGGCATCATCGCCAGCAAAACAGACAATCATCATTCTTGTGCACTCATTTGTGATGCACTGATTTCTGAGTTCTACAACCAACTTCCTGCAGTACGCACATGAACAGAATGTGACTCTGTATCATCCCTAGATAGTGTTGTGGAAACCCATATATGGGAGTAATGTTATCAAAACAATGGGAGTTTACTGCTTCAGAGATCTGGGGAAAGAATGATAGACAAGCCACAATTACTACTTCAAGGAAGGTGGTAGCAGCTCTGAATGACCAGAGTAAGAAAAATAAAAAAGGGGAGGGTCACAGAGCTATGAATTGCTTGTGCCTCAAGCTAGCCAACCCACCAAAAAGGACAAATTGTGGCTAAACTCTTATTTAAGGACATTTTGAAGCTCATGAAAAGCAAAGATTTGGATGGATTTGCCCACAGGTAAATCAGAGAGTAGATCAGCCTTGCAACAAGGGTGGAAAAGTGTGGATGGTGAACTAATTGCTGTATTCTTCGAGGTACCAAGGGCATCTGAACTTTGACAAGAGCTTATTTGTGCCTGTACCAGTCTGGAGTGATTGTACTGTACTATCAAATGTGTGTCTGTAGTCAGAACAGTCTTTACTGCAGAGAACTGTTGCTAAGGCAAGGAATACTGTTGTAACCTATGCACCCTTGACAGAGATCTTAATGATGAAGAAGGTGATGGGTATGATTTTGATTTGATATGGCACCAGCACTATTTATTATTAGATTGTGTTTTACCCTGAGATTGCTGTTGTCATGCTTTCAAGTCACAAAGAAATCCAATTTCATATCTTGAAATAATACACAGCTTTAGGGTAACCATACTTTCCTAAAGAGAAAATGGGATACCTTAGGCTGGCCTGATGCTCCTCCCTCACCCCTCCTCTCCCCTACAAGCCTTTCTTGCCTCCCACCAGCACAGGGCCAGGCTAAGGGCCGGTCCCAGTCCCTCTGACACCCCCACATACCTGAGACCACTTGAGTTCTCCTTGCCTCCAGGTCCTGCTTCCCACTGGTGCCCAGGGCCAGCCTGAGCCCCTCTCCCCACCACCTGTATATGATTCCCCTCCCCCCCCCCACTCAAGGGTTGGTGCTCTTAGGAACCCCACCACCTGCCCATGACCTTCCTCCCTCCAGCAGACCTCAGAGGCTGGCCCTACCCATCCCTGCAACCCTCCCCCACCCCCCTCCACAAACACACACACAAACACATACAGGGATGCCCGAGCCTTCCCTGCCTCCAACCCACATAGATCCAGCTTGAGGTCCCCCTCCCCATGGGCACCCAGGATAAGCCCAAGACACAGAAACCCACTGCTGTCACATCCTCCCCACCTCCCCCCATACATAAGGCTGATCCTCAGCACCCCATTGCTGCCTGCTTGAGTCCCCTCCTACTCCTTGTGGTCTCCTTCCCACCCATGCATTGCTACTCCCCCTCCACACCTCCTCACATTCCTTCACTCCCCACTAGGGTTTCCCCCCCTCCCCACACACTTTTTTGACACAACTAGGCACTTGTCCCATTTGGTCAGTTGGCAAGAGCAAATGGGATAAGTTCCTAGTTTTGTCAAGAAAGTCAGGATGATTGGGCCTGGGCCTAAAAAGGGACTGTCCTGATCAGGACAGGACATATGGGCACCGTGGATAGAGTCATTAAGCTAACAGAAATCAGTGCAAATATTTCAAAGTCTCCATGTTAACGTATTGTTGGTGTCCTTGTTTATTCCCATTTCTGTGGCAATGACACTGCTTGACAGCTTTACGTCAGACCTCATCTTAAAGTAGACATGGCAAGCTTTCAAATAATGTGTGTGTGTAGAGAAGGTACCACAAGTTGGCAAAATCAGGGGTATCCACCACTCACCTATGTTCTCCCAAGATATTTTACATTGAATAGAGGACTGAGTGCAGATCACTCACCCTACTCTCAGGCCTGGCAGAAACAAAGACCAAACCTTGCTAACTCATGGGGGAGCCACAACTATATAATTTTTCCATGACCCAGTCATTTCATTATACAGTTTCATAAAATTAGCCACATTTCAGCAGTGGAACAGGTACACACTCACACACACCCATGTTCATCACAATATAGATATACACACTTACCCATCATTAAGGACTGGACACATCTGGGTTAGGATGGGTATTCAAACACCTCTGCAGACAAGCCTTCCTACAAGAGCACTCTGTGACTATGTCAAACAGCCTGCTAAGTATACTTACCTTACCTAACATTAACGACGGGACACAGCTGGGGGTAAGTGAATAATACCTGGAAAGAGACAAATTTCAAGCTACCAAAGCAGGCTTCTATAATCCATCATCAATGTGGATGCAGGTTAATGTGGGATAAAATAAACATCTCTTCAAAGGGAAACACATTATGGAGGTGCAGTTGCAAAATGTGTTGCGGGGGGGTGACATAAAATTATTTAGATTAGGATAGCTACAGTAAGGATGGATTAATGGTAAATGCCACAATACCGACCTATATTCATTTCTGGTTCAGGAATAAATATACAGTATAGTAGATATCTTTGCTACCCCCTCTGTCACTCCCAGAATAGTAGGAGGCTGGGAGGGTCTCTAGTCACAAAGCTATACTGGGCCCTAAAGCAAGTGCCAGTGCTGGTTCTTGGGGCTAGCTGGAGGGTTGCTTCAAGAATGTGCTGGCTGTGAAGGATAAGAGACTGGCACTCTGGCTGGGTCTGAAAGGGAGCACAACACTACCACCTAGTGGTCTCTGATGCACAATGCAGTCTGTGATCACTAGAGTTTTGTCAAAAATTGCATTTTTCAAACTGGGTATGTGTTAGTTTTGTTTGGGCACAGCAATTAAATGTTTATTTACATTGGCTAAGAATAAGAGGAAAATCAGGTCTTTAGTGCAAATTCTTGTGTTTAAGTAAAAAAAAATCCACAAATATTCACCAATATTTGTTTAAACTATGCTATTTCTGCAAATAGTTCTGCCAGTAAACATATTCTTGAGACTGTTCGGAAAGCAGAAATGAGGTGAGGACACACTTAAAGATATTTCCTTTGAAGTATTAAATAAAGAGTACCACAGACTTAGCAAAAAGCTGCCAATTGTCCAAAACTTTTTAAATAACAAATGTGACTATGTACTGAATTTGGCACTCTTTTGTAATATTTATATTTTGTAACTATTCAACCAGCTTTACCATAATTGTATATATTGGATTTCCACTCCTTTTAATTAACTAGCTGATTTCTTGTGCTGTTGATACTAATTACAAAAGCAAATTCTGCAAACCCAAAATTACTGGCTTGTGCAAGGAGGTGTATTGTATTAATCTGAAGGGTCAAAAGAGTTCAACATGTTATAAACTATTTCACTCTCCCACATAAGAGCAGTGATACAAAGAGATCCAAAGATCTTTGTTTTCCTCTGCAGAGACTTTGCTTTACTTGATTTCTTGGCAAGCACAAAAAGAGCACTCTTTCTAAAATTGGAAGTTTATTGATCAAACACAAGAATGAACAAGAAATTAAAACAAGTATTTATATTGCAACAGAAATTGAGTGATTGTGTAAAAACAAACTCAAGCCTTCTAAAGTCTCCCTCCTTTCAGAAGCAAAACATCCATCTCTTAATTTTAGAACAGCTTTTCTTTGATCAAAAGGAAAGAGTTAATTTTACATTTATCCTTGATATGTTACAGGTATTTACCTCTCCTTTATCTAACAAACAGACAAAAGGTAGAGAAGAGACAGGATAGAACAGGTTGGGGAAATAGGGCTTCTGTTGATGTTTTTAGATCCTGGAAGGCTGGTCAGCCATAAATGGGTCAACCACATCACATGTTGCTTGGATCCTAGTTCACATTGTGGTCAAGAACATAATCTGCTTGGGTCCTTTCCCCTTACACTGGGCAGGCTTTGGTGGGTGTCATTTGATTGAACTGAGACAGAGAGAGAAAATAACAAAGCAGGGAAGGAAGGCAAAAAAAGATCTGACCACATTTCTGCAGCTGGCAATTAGGAGGACTAGATGTCATGGTGATTTTCATCACTTGTAGATTAATACGATGTTCGTTAAACAAAAGCCAGGCCAGCTGACCTTCCTCCTGACCTTTCCCGCCTCCTCCCTCCTTTTTTTTCCTCTCCCCCCTCCCACTTCTCCCCTATTTATTTTGGGTCTGCACATCCTAAACTCAAAACTCCAGTCATCTAAAGAAGTGGGCTGTGCCCACGAAAGCTCATGATACCATCTATGTTTTGTTAGTCTATAAAGTACTACCAGACCATTTGTTGTTTTTTAAGTTCCTCCTGAAAGAAAGTCTTTTGTCTGGTCTGCTCCCATCTTGGAGTCCGGGACGATAAGAGGAGCCTGGATGCACAGTGGGATGAGAGAAGACAGAGATTTTAGCTGCTGGTTCCACATCTTCTATTTTTAACCAAGCATGATTTCAAAAGTCCTTGAGTCATATCAATAGGTCTTTTTGGTTTGGACTAATCCAGCCTCTTTGTCTGATCTTCTTGCACTTGTTCATAATATTCATTGATTGAAAGCAACCTATTTTTATAGGTAATTTCCAGGCAGGCAAAAATTATGGATAACTGTAATAGCTTTTGAACTTTCACCAACATGTTTAGGTCCATAATCACAACTGATGCAAATGTAGCCCGCATTCTTGCATTGCAGTATTTAGTAGTGTAAATAAGGGAAGGGAGAAAGTGAGAAGAATCCATAGTTCTTGATTTTGTATTGGAGACTCAGTGTGACTCCAGGCTTGACAGAGCAGGCATGGGTCAGACTTTGCTGCGTGGGTCAGAATGATCCAGAAATTGCACCTTCTTGGCCTTAGGCGTGAGCAGTAGTCTTAATCAAATGGAACCCCTGGTGAGGCGCATCTTCAGTGCTCCATTTGCTCAATTTTGAATTACATCTTTTTATTTCACTTGTAGCCCATTTCACAATTTTGATGCAAGATTTGCTTGCATGATTTGACCCTGTCATATAAGACAATACATTTGCATGCTAGGAGCTCTAAAGCTGAATGTCTTTGTGCCATATAAAAGCAAATAAAGAAAATGTCATTTCCTTCAAGCTCATAGAAAATTTTTAATTGTAAGAATAACTGAAATATACTAACATGAAGAATTTGAACTGCATGCCAACATGGGGTAAACCAGTATTAAATAGTGCCACAGTAGGTGGCAACCTTAGAATGTTAACCCTAGTCCTTTAGCTCATAAGGTCGCTTTTCTCATTTTTATCCTTGTGAACTGAAGCCCAGCATCATAGAGATCAAAAGTCTGGTCAACGTCATTTTCAGGCAATGAAAGAGCAAGAGATGTCAGCTTCTCCTCAGCCATTGCTGATTGAAGATATGTTTTAATGAGCCTGAGCTTCAAAAAAGCTGAGCCCCACACTTGTGACTGTGACTGGCAGCATGAGCAGTACCCTCAGAGCCATCCATATATGAGGGAAAGTGTCCTTCAGCTCTGCGCCATGAATGAATTGGAGATGTTGTCCAGTTTGACATAGAGGTCTTTATTATTGACGTATGAACATTCCCCATCTGGTGTCAGCATCTGGTGAAGGTCCATAATTTATTCAAAAGTGTCTTCCTGTCTGCTGGCAGCTTCCTAAGATCATATAAAATCTCCCAGGTCTTTTTGTGGTGCTTCATTTACCCAAACCTTTCTTTGGTGGATACTTGAGCAGTGTCAATGAGCAAGCAAAAAAACTCCCTTTCAATTTTTCTGCCAAGCTTCACATTCTCATCCCTTTTTCCAATGAAGACAAATTTCCTTAAAGACAGGCTCAGCTACTACGTTTTGCCATTTCTTTGGCAGCACTGATGACATCTTCAAATCCATTGTTTCTGTAGCCCACAATGAAATCAAGGAAGTTTCTCAAAGTAGAAGTGATCACAGTGTCCATCAACTGAGTTTGTATTGCCTTGCTTACAATGGAAAAGGATATCATGCTAAACCACAACTGAGGCCAGTAATCTGAAGTCAGTGATCTGACTTGCCAGCCTTTGCACCCCATGTCAGATTCTGGCCTTGATTTACTTGACTACGCCAGTTACATCAGGGCATTGTAACCCTCAGTTACTTGGTACCTCATTGGCCTTAAACTGTTGATGCAGCTCTCCTAACGAGTGTCACTTGGCAGCTTCATGGTAAAATTTCTAACATTATCCACGAGGATCTTCCTCCTGCTATCTGATGCTGAAAACAGGACATATTTCCTTTGCAGTACTCCAAAGAGAGATACCTAATGTAAAGAAGATGACACTGCATCTGACACAACCAGGTTGTGGGAATGGGAATCACAAGGCATGAAAAAAGGATTCAGCACAAAGATCTTGCCTGGATGCCACTATTTCTTCTCTTCAGGTACACACCATTGTCAAATTTGTCATAGCCTTGGCCACATCATTCCTGAAGTTCTATTTTATTATCATTCAGAACATTCATAAGCATTCTGTTAGGCTTTTCTAGTAGAGTCATCTGCAGCAGTGGTTCCCAACCTTTTTTATACCAGGGACCGGCAAACCCATTCGCAAACTTGTGGTGGACTGGCAACATTTGAATGTTTGCATGTTCATTATGCAAATAACAAATATGTAAATGAAATATTTCCTGTTTGCCAAAATATGTACCCCACCCCCTAATACAATCCAGCCCTTACTCCTGCGGCCTCCCATATTATTTCATTCAGCCCCGTCAGTCAGAGCAGCTGCCCACCGGATGGAGCAGATCCCGACCCCATGCCATGCAGCAGATTCCGTCCCCCTTCTCCTCGCAGCAGGTCCCAGCCCCCTCCCCACCTCCTAACCCCAGGAGGCCTCAGCCTTCCCCGCCACACAGCCACAGCAGGTCCCAGCCTCCCCATTCAGCAGCAGGCTCCACCCCCACTCCCTCTCCTGAGCAGGCCCCACCCACCCGCCACACAGCCATGGTCCACCCCCCAGCCAGAGCAGCACCCAGCCCTCCTCCCCACGGCCGCAGCGCATGACCTGACCACTCACCACACGGCCATTGCCTCACCCCCCCCCACACACACAGCACCGCAGCCACTCTCCATACAGCTCTGCCAGCTGGACCGTGTAGCAGCTGTCAGAGCTGGAACCAGGGCCATGGCGAGGTTGCCCCAATAGGGACAACTTCACTGCGGCTCCAGCTCCAGCCCTGCCCACCGCCCCACTCACCTTGCTGCTGCACGGTGAAGTGGGCAGAAGGGAATTCCCTTCTAGGGAATCCCAGCAGGTGGGGCTAATCAAAAGTTGGGGGCATGGCTGGGCAATGTGCCATGACCCAGCAGCCCACCACCAGTCCACAACTGGCAGTTGGGAACCACTGGTCCACCGATTGGAAACAGGTAAAGAGATCCTTTATTTGAAGACAGCCATTCTTGCTGTCAACCCATCTTAATGTAAATGACAGGTCTCCTCTGTGACTAATGTCAGGAGTGCAGTCCAGTATGATGGTGCAGTATTCGCTTTTTCAAGCTGCATCAATATGTTATCAAGCACCTTCTTTGCCATAAGGTCAAGCAATTAATTCTGCATTGTTTTGCTGCCGTACTGGTCCATAGCTTCTTTATGAACTACTCAAAGTGTAGGTGCTCGTGCGTGACATCACTGTATTTCCCTAGGAGCTCTACCAAACCAAGGAAATTACCATTATGTTCAGTGAACAGCAAAGCTGCTGAGCCCATGAAGCCAAATTATTCTTTTAAAGGAAAAGATCAGGGTAACTGAGCATTCATCTAAAGTGGATTGTACCCATGAAAGCTCATGATACCATTTACATGTTTTGTTAGTCTTTAAAACTATTTGTTGTTTTTTAAGTTTTTCCAGTTACAGACTAACTCAGCTACCCCTCTGAAGCTTTTGAGATAAGACACTCAAGCATATTCCTCTGATGCTGGGTTTCTACATTAATAATGTACTGGTTTTCAGCATCTATATATTTATTCAGCCTGAGCCTGGTCTCAACCTCTGTCCATTTGGAGGAGAAGGTAAAATCGCTAGCTGATTTTCCATGTTGCTTCAGAGCATCAGCTAAGCTATGCCAGTAATGGTACCCAGAAAGCACAAGCAACAATTTAGCATTCTAGTCAAATATTTTGCAACAAAACTACAACACTCTGTCAGTTCATTCTGAGTAAACTTGCCAGCGCCTATTCATTTTCTCAACATTCTCGAGTACTCTTTCATGGTGTGACTTTGAAAAACATCACTTCTGCTCATTTATTGGAAATGCCACATCCTCAGTTTTGCCTGGCCCATTCCAAATTGTACAATCAATATCAGCAGAGTTTAGGCCAGCAAACCTAAATCAAGATCTGATGTATCGATTTGTAGTGTGCAGTTTTTCTGACTGCTGCTTCTACAAGGTTGATTCTTCTTCATTGTTCTACTTCTTTTCACATACATCGGATTTTTTCTTTATCATTACCCTCCTTTTCATGTGAGCCACATTTTTCTTTATTATAGGTTGTACCTCCTTAGTCTGATACCCTTGGAACATGGCTGGTTCTGAACCAGGGAATCTGCTGGACCAGGGGAGATCAATACCAGTCCCTCTGCTGCTGCCAGCTGCGGGGCTCTGCTCTGACAGCAGCAGAGGGGCCCACATTAAGTGAGCGAGAACTGGGGGAGGACACTTGGGGAAAGAGGTGGGCCCCACAGTTCCTGGGCTGCATTGCACTGACAGTAGGACTGTCCTCCTGGCCCCCTGCCATGGGGCTCCTCAGCATCCCCCATCCCTACTCTTCCCCTTTCTCCATGAATTTTAGCACTGCAGATGAGCTATTTATGACTCTCTGGAAGTTCTGGGAGGGTGGGGGAGGAGTTGGTGAGCGTGGGACCTGGCTTTTTCCAGTGAGTGCTCCAACTCACAAGCACCCACAGGGATGTCGGACCACAGATGTTGCTGGACTATGGAAGTCCAGACTATAGAGGTCCAACCTGTATTACTCTCCTACATGCCACTGAAAATGAAAGAATTTGCCATCACTTTTCTCACATTTCCTCTCTGTAACGGGGTCAACTCACTGCCGCAGTGCCTCTTGCTGGTCACATCAGGAATTAGCTCAGTTTGTTGAGGTTCATTGCCTTCTAGCTCAGTGTCTCACCCATAATCACTCTGCTCTACTGTCTCTACCCTCTCACTTAGGACCCATGTCACTCCCTGGACTGTTGTCTCCTCTTCAGGACACTGCTTTTCGTCAATGCCCACCACTTCATTCTCACCCCCAGTATCAGCAGTCGTCAGTCTCACAAGTGCCACAGTGGCCAACTGCAGTTCTGAAGCCTAGTCCCTTGCCTCAATACTGGCCAGCACGACAGGCAGTGGTGTCAGTAAATAAATGAGTAAATAAATGAGGGAGAGTCAGTGATTGAGGATTGTCTGCAAACAAATACAGGCAGTCCCCGGGTTACGTACAAGATAGGGACTGTAGGTTTGTTCTTAAGTTGAATCTGTATGTAAGTCGGAACTGGCGTCAGCTGCTGCTGAAACTGATCAGCGGCTGATTCCAGGAAGTCTGGGGCAGAGCAACTCTGCCTTGGGCTTCCTGTAGTCAGCCGCTGGTCAGTTTCAGCAGCGGCTGACTTGGGGACGCCTGGGGCAGAGCAGCTGGGGTGCTGCCGGGTTGGTCCAGAGCAGTGCTGCAGGACCAACCCGGCAGCCCCCAGCTGCTCTACCCCAGGGGTAGGCAAGAAAAGCCTGGTCTGCTGGGGGGGGGGGCACTAGCTGCACCCTCCCCCCCCAGCAGACCAGGGAGACGGGGGTGGCGGGACCGCCCAAGTCCTCCACGGCTTTGCTCCGTCTCCCTGGTCTGCTGACCTGGGAGACACGGAGCAAAGCCGCAGAGCACGCGGGTAGCGGGACAGTCCAGGCACGCCGGGTCAGACAGTCCAGGTCAGACCAGGGAGACGGGGAGCAAAGCCTTGGAGCACGCCCGCAGCTGTCCCGGGCTGTCCCGCTGCGGGCGTGCTCCATGGCTTTGCTCCTGTCCCCCTGGTCTGCTGGGGGGGGTCCAGCAAAGCCGCCCCAGGGGGGACACCTGGGTGGCTTTGCTCCCGGGCAAACGAGCAAAGCCGCCCAGGCGGTGACTTTGCTCTGGTGTCCCTGGTCTGCTGGGGGGGTCCAGCGGCTTTGCTGCCCCCCCGCCCCCAGCAGACCATGGAGACCGGGAGAAGCTTTTCTTGCTCCGGAGGACACGGGTGGCGAGAAAAGCTCCGTTCGTAAGTGCGGATCCGACATAAGTCAGATCCGCGTAAGTCGGGGACTGCCTGTAAACAAAATAGAATTTTTAAAAAGAAATCAGCTGTCCTGACTTGGACTCATTCACATAAAATCTATGTGGGAAATGTCAGCAATCCAGTCCAGTGCCATTAAGCTGCGGTTTGAGAGTATCCATAATGGGCCAGCTCCTCTACCTCCACTGAAGTGAATGGAGCTGTGCTAAATTACACCATAGGAGGATATTGCCCTAAGGTTTCTTGCAGCTTTGCTCACAATGCTAGAAACTTGTGCTCTTGGTCTCATGGCAGCAGGCTGGTGCTTGTCCATCAGGGGCCCTAAGCAGGAATATTTCCTCCCCCACACACATATAACATGTAGTAACCTAGAGCAGCCCTGATCAGGAGCCTGGGGTAATTGACTGTTTGGCTGCCCGTCCAAGCACAAGCCTGGGCCAGAGATCCTTTGCTGCCCCACTCCTGTAAAGAGACTAATCACGGCAGCTTGAGTTAACAATGAAGTCATAAACAGTACTAGGCTGATATTGAATAAAAGTAAAAGAGGCTCATTTAATCAAAAAGAGAGAGGGTTTTAAGTGAGTTAAAGTATAAGGAGTAAAGTCCCCAATAAACAAACAAATAAAAGTGAAAACACACACATAAAATCTAGCCGGATAGTCTTTGTTCAAAATTTTTTTTTCTCTCCCACAATCATCTTTCCAGCTGACCTGGCCAGGTCATATCACTTGAGGTTTTTCTGCCTAATATGAAGGATAAAGATGGAGTCTCTCTATGTTCCTTACATTGCCAAAGGGACTGTCATTGTCTTATAAATCAAGGAGGCCACCTGGGGATTCAGCCTGTATCTTCCTGCAGTAAAGGAGCCCATATTAGTTCTCCATCTCTGGATCAAGGGCCCCATTTCAGATTTTAGGAGGGGCTGTGCATGCCATGATGGGGGGGGGGAGAGCATGGGGAAGTAGACTGAGGACAGCAGCTTCCGCAGTGGTACTGATCATGCTCAATACAAGCCAAGCACCAAATGGGGGGGGGAACCAATTCCTTCCAGCTTACACACATACACACACAAACACACACACACACACACACAATCCCTATCCCAGGGCTACTAAGGCACTGAAAAACTCTGCTTTTTTGGTGGAGAACTTAGCAGTTAACAGGAGCACTGTATCTAATTCCTATATAAAAGAAAGAAAATTAAATAAATATTAGACCCACTCAGCTCTAACACTAATGTATTCTGACATCTTGTAGCAAGTCACTTAAGGGATGCTAGTTAGCCTTAAAATGGTAATGTATATTCTTACTTTGTTACTAATAGCCCTTGATGGACCTATCCTCCTTAAACTTATTTTGTTCTTATTGGAACCCTGCTATAATTTGGGCTTTTCCACCATCTCCTGGCAGAGTTCCACAAGTTGACCATGAAAAAATAATTTGTTTTACAACTGCTGCCTATAACTTTAATTGGGTCATCTTCTTGTGTTATGTTAGTGAAGGAATGAATAACGTTTCTTTATTCTATTTTTCTATACCATTCATGATTTTCTAGACTTCTAACATATCCCCAACGCTCCTTCTAGCCCTGTATCCTGTCTCCTGATAGTCGCCAATGCCAATTGCTTCAGAAGGAATAAACGGAAGAGGCAATCGTCATGATCCATCTGCTGTCACCTATTTTGTTTGTTTTAAATCTGCTGCCTATAAATTTAATTGTCATCTTCTTGTGTTATGTTAGTAAAGGAATGAATAACATTTCCTTATTCTATTTTCCATACATTTCCATACATTTCATGATTTTCTAGACCTCTAACATATCCTCCCACCCTTTAATCGTTTCTTTTCCAAGCTGAAAAGTCCCAGTCTTGTTAATCCTTCCTAATATGGAAACTGTTCCTTACTCCTAATCATTTCTGTACCTTTTCCAAATCCAATATATCTTTTTCTTTAAGTTTGGGTGACCAGATATGCATACCTTATTCAAGATGTGGGCATACAATAATTTTATATAAAGGCAATATGGTATTTTGTCTTATTATCTATTACTTTTCCTAATGATTTCCAATATTTGATTAGCTTGAGCAGATATTTTCAAGGAACTATCTGCAAGGATTCCAAGATCTTTCTTAAGTGGTAACAGCTATTTTAGACCCTATCATTTTTGTATCTGTAATTAGGATTATATTTTCCGGTTTGCATTACTTTGCACTTATCAACACTGAATTCCATCTGCCCTTGTGTTGTCCAGTCACCAGTTTTGTGAGATCCCTTTGTAATTCTTTGCAGGCAGCTTTGGATTAGTCATTGTTTACCCCTTTTTCAAGAACATTCATGAGAACTCTGACAGCAGTGATCCAAATGAGTCTGCAGCAGAACACTTTCTCTCCCCACACCCCATCCCAACTATCTTTTAAGAGGAGTACCCAGCAATATTTTCATAACGATCTAACATCCTTAAATTACCTGAATAACCAGCTTTTGTTATTCTTAATCACCTTGTCTCTCCCTCTTTTTATAACAAACTCTCTGCCCCAAAAGCAAAGCTGGAACTGCCTCTGGAGTCAGAACATGGGCTTTGAACAGACCTCAAGCATGAAATCCAGGGGATCAAACTCGGGACGGGGACTACTGCCTCCCTAGGCCCCCCCTAAATGGTGCCCCTTCCCTGCTCTGGTTTCAGATTCAAGAGAACTCCATTGGTTTAGCTTGCTGTCTTTGTTTATGGCTAATATGTACATTGGAGTAACTCCACATTTTGTCTAGGACAGACCTATTTATCACCTTTACCTGGGTTAGGTTGTCTTTGTTTAAACATGTCCTAGATATATAGAGGGAATTCATAATATCACATGTAAGGTTAACATACATATTATAATGATACTATAATAGGCAGCATAGAATTAGATATCATATGATACTACACAAGGCATATTTGGTACAAATATAACTGAAGTAGAGTATAAACATAGCAGTGCCTAAGATCACACTTCATCATTTCATCTCAAATGTTTTCCTGGAATATTTACCTCTGATAAAGGTTTGTCACAATCAGGCCTTTTTATTTTAGGGCAAATAGACAGTTTAAGAATTATCATTACATGCATCTGAGGAAACACAGAAGTTCTTATAGAGCCCAATTATCTGGTGCCAATCAGTATAAGTCCTTCAAAACCAATTGAAACTCATCTGACCATCTAGTCCATGATGTTTAGTCTTCTCTGAAAGCACATTACATGCCAATATGCATGCACATTAAGAGTATTTGCCCTTTGATCATTAGACTTCTATGTGTTCAGTATCAATTTGCTCTAGTATTGAAAGATAATTATAAATGACCTGTAGTTTAATATATTTACACTAGATGGCAGTGTGTAAACAGGAAAAAAAATCCAGACAGCCTTTCAGATTTACATTGGAACGTCTCTATTCTTTATTTAATTGCATTTTAATAATATATCTTATCATTTAAAATCACATCAAAATTAATATTCAGGATAGGTTTCTAAGGAAAATCCCCAGAGGGCAAATATTCAGAAAGGAAGCAAAAATCATTAAAACATTCAATATTTAAAAATTGCATAATGATTAAATAATGAACATTTTGTCAAAGGTTGTTTAACAAAATGAACATTTTCAAGCTTTATGACCAGAAAAATATTAGCATTCAAAGAGACCTTGTGAACTTTCAGGAAAACTGTAAGGTACGGTGAATATAAATCTGCATGACCTCTTCTCCCTTAAAATGCCAGATATTATTTAAAAATATTTGCCATTCAGTGGGAATCATTCCTCCTTCTAGCTGAATAGTCTACATCTAATATTCTCTCTGCATAGTGTCTCCCTTCTGTTCTACTGCCTCCTAAATTTACCGTCCATATACACATACATATAAACATAATCCAGTGTAAGCTCTTTTATGGCTCTACTGTCTATGAAATGCACACAAATCAGCAACACCTGTTTCCTGTATATAAAGCTGAACTATTTCCATTTATGAGTCATAGAGTAACCACTGTCTGATACTCCCTGTGTAGCTGAAGTTGGATATGCTGAATGTCACCTATCAGTATGAAGGCATTCTCTTGTCTTTTAAATTAAGCAGTGGTGACTGTAATAGGGAATCTGAAAATTAAGGAGAACCAGGAGTTTGGTGGTAAAATGCTGACACAGTGTATGAAATAATGTTTATAAGGAGAGATAATGTAATCCATTCTCAAGCCACATATGGACTCATGAATTCAGTGGAAAGGAACTCATTGAAAATATATGATAATTCCACATCACTAGAAACTAGAGAATGTTTAACTTCAAATGAATGCCACTGTAGTAGTATTAGGCTTTGTCTACACTACCGCTTTTGTCAGTAAAACTTTTGTTGATCAAGGCTGTGAAAAAATACACCCTTGATTGATATAAGTTTCACCGTCAGAAGTGCTGGTGTGGGCAGTGCTATATTAGCAGGAGAGGCTCTCCTGCGAAAATAACTAATGCTCCTCACTGCAGGTGGTTTAATTGTGCTGGGCAGAGAGCTCTCTTCTGCTGGCAAAGAGCAGCTTCTCAGAAGGTCTTACAGTGGCATGGTTGTATTACTAGAGCTGTGGTACTCCAAGGTCTGTAGTGTAAACCTGGTGTACTCTAGACCAAGGATACTTCAGTGCTGTTGGCTCCGTTCTCCTTCCACTCTCACTGCTTTTACCATGATTATCTCCACTGACTGCAATCTATATCTGTGGGAAACAGACCTACCACTGCAGGTGATGCTCAGCTTCTGCCTAGTAAGGGGACTTTCCCTTACATTCAGGGCAATATCTGGTGTCTGGGTAACTGAAAAAAAAAAGATATCTATATTCTACCCAAATCACAAGTTCCCAGTCAGGGTAGCTGGAAGAACAAATGGAATGCAAAAAAACAAATTTGCAAAAAAAGCAAATATGATTCTAGGTTGTATCAACAGGTGTGTTGTAAGCAAAACTCGTGAAGTCATTCTGCCGCTCTACTCTGCACTAGTTAGGCCTCAGCTGGAGTACTGTGTCCAGTTCTGGGCGCCACATTTCAAGAAAGATGTGGAGAAATTGGAAAGGGTACAGAGAAGAGCGACAAGAATGATTAAAGGTCTAGAGAACATGACCTATGAAGCCAGGCTTCATGAACTGGGCTTGTTTAGTTTGGAAAAAAGAAGATTAAGGGGGGACATGATAGCGGTTTTCAAATATCTGAAAGGGTGTCACAAGGAGGAAGGAGAAAATTTGTTCCTCTTGGTTTCTGAGGACAGGACAAGGAGTAATGGGCTTAAAGTGCAGCAGGGGAGGTTTAGATTGGACATTAGGAAAAAATTCCTAACTGTCAGGGTGGTCAAATATTGGAATAAATTGCCAAGGGAGGTGGTGGAATCTCCCTCTCTGGAGATATTTAAGAACAGGTTAGATAGACATCTGTCAGGGATGGTGTAGGTGGAGCTTGGTCCTGCCTTGAGGGCGGGGGGCTGGACTCGATGACCTCTCGAGGTCCCTTCCAGTCCTATTATTCTATGATTCTATGATTCTATGAATCAGCAGCTTATCTTTAAATGCAACCAGAAAATACTGCTGTAGCTGGAATAAGCAGATGGTGGTATTAGACATCATCTTAAAAGTTATTTTTCTTAGCCTGTGAGTAGTGCAGTCTGAAGAAATATTGTATTGTGGTTAGTTTGTGATTCACTTTCTTCAGACGGGGCTCTTGCAAACAGAGAGTTTACTTCAGTCTTTCTAAATGGAGTCTATTCTTAAAGCACAGTTCTCAGAAACTAGACATTGACTTGAGATATTTCCTCCCACACATACATAGTAACCTAGAGCAGCTTGGGGTCCTAAGCAATTGCTTAGTTTGCTTATCCTTAGCACTGTCTCTTCAATGCTGGAAAGGGGTAGGAGGTGACTCCTACAGGTGCTGACTCCCAGGGCCTCCAGGCAGAGTGGTGGGCAGGGTCTCATGTGGAAGAGGCTATGCAAGGGCAAAGTGTGGTCAGAATGGGACCACTGTGATGGCACATGGGCTCACAAAAGATTAATATGGCTCTACAGTTGCTGAGCACCCACTATTTTTTTCAGTGGGTCCTTGAGCCCAGAATACCCACTGAGTTGGCACCGATGCCTCATTCCAACTTCACAGTGTCTTTATCCCTGAGACAAACATGTGGGTTGTGTCTAGACTGGCCAGTTTTTCCGGAAAATCAGCCACTTTTCCGGAAAAACTTGCCAGCTGTCTACACTGGCCGCGTGAATTTCCGCAAAAGCAATGACTTCCTACTGTAAGAAATCAGTGCTTTTTGCGGAAATACTATTCTGTTCCCGTTCAGGCAAAAGTCCCTTTTGTGCAAAGCTTTTGCACAAAAGGGCCAGTGTAGACAGCTGAGATTTGTTTTCCACAAAAAAGCCCCAATTGCGAAAATGGCGATCAGGGCTTTTTTGCAGAAAAGCGCGTCTAGATTGGCATGGACGCTTTTCCGCAAAAAGTGCTTTTGCGGAAAAGCGTCCGTGCCAATCTAGATGCTCTGTTCCGAAAATGCTTTTAACAGAAAACTTTTCCATTAAAAGCATTTCCGGAAAATCATGCCAATCTAGATGCAGCCCTGGAGTTGTGGCACTAGTCAATTGTGTTGAGTCTGTTGTTGCAGATGTGCAGGCAAGAGATGGGGGCAAACTGATTTAACTATAATATGGAACCCCACTGCCATGGTGCTACCTCAGCCCTGAGCTTTCTATAAATATAAGAACTGAATATACACTAGAACTTTTTTGAAAGGTCCTGAAGCATACTAATAAGATCTCTTTGCTTCTGGTTTTCAGGCAGAACTGTATCATGAAGAAAGCCTGTCCTTGCAATATTTTTAGCCTAGCTTATGGCAAATCAGGCCCATCATCATACCACCTGAGGGTGGCACAGAAAGGACCAGATGGAATTAGAGGATGACAGGATTGATCCTGCCTTGTGTGCAGGGGCTTGAACTAGATGACCTACTGAGGTCCCTCCAACTCTTACACTTCTATGATTTAATTTATTGTCCTATGAAGATGCCAGGAAGGTGATGGATCCTCACACCATCTCCTGAATTTAGTGCAGGCTATAATAGAGAGTCTGGATTTTGCAGCTGGGGTAGATTAGTTGCATCTTTTTGAAAGAGTAAATTGCAGACAAGTTATAATTGTTGAAATCCACCCAAAGGTTTAGTTTTCAACTGAAAAACCATGCTGTCAAACCACTGTGTTCTCAAATTCAAAATAAAAATCTTATGGGCACCAGGGTTTATATTTATTATCTTAAGAGAAAGAAAGAAAGAAAGAAAGAAAGAAAGAAAGAAAGAAAGAAAGAAAGAAAGAAAGAAAGAAAGAAAGAAAGAAAGAAAGAAAGAAAGACATTTTAACTCAAAATTACCTCTCTTCATAATGAACGCTATTTTTAAATAAATAACCCCTATACACTTTTTGACATTTTTGTCAACGAAGGGATATGTGACTGCGGGGAATTGCTCTAAGTGCTAACAGCATTGAAAGCAAGCACCCTAGAAGGAAAAAGCATTGAGAAAAAAACTGTCTTACCCTTTTTTCTGGAACAAAATAGCAGAAAGAGACAGGAGCAGGAATTAGGAACCACTTAAGAAACAGAAGCTATTAAATTTTTCTGAGCACTAAGATTTCTCTGCTGATCTTAAGAGGTTGGAGGTGGTAAGCTATACTATGCCCAGTCTGAGACAGGATGGAGCACCCCTTCTAAATAAAAACTTAAAAAACAACAAGTAGTCTGGTAGCCCCGTAGAGACTAACAAAACATGTATGTACATGGTATCATACGTTTTTCGGTGGCACAACCCAGTTAAGAAGTGGGTTGTGCCCCCGAAAGCTCATGATACATGTTTTCTTGTCTGCAAGACAATCTGTTGTTTTTTAAGATTTTCCAAGTACAGACTAACTTGGCTACCCCTCTGAACCCCTCTAAGTAGGGGGCTAGTAGAGCTTCCTTTTCCTACTACTGGGCATGCAGGGGACCTAGGAAACAGTGCCACAGACAGTGCAGCAGAGGTAGAGGTAATAGGTAGAGGTCCAGAGATGTGGAGTGGTAATGTTGCTTATGCAGGGTAGAGAGATGGAGCTGCAGATATAGTAGCTGAAGCAAGAGAAGTTTGCTGATCAGGACAAATACCATAGGCTAGAACAGGGGAAAAGGGTCAACTAACCCCCATGAACCCTGGAGGACAGACGTGAAGATGCACCTTATCAGGGACTGATACACAAATAGGCATGGGTCACACAGGTTTCTTTTTCCCAATAGGTGCTTCACCCCCACTCTATCTCACCCTTGTTCCGGCTCTTCCTGTCCCAACTCCACCCCCTCCCCTGAAGCTCCCCTACTCACTGCTTACTTCTCACCACCGCATCCCTCCATCAAGTACCTCCCACCAACCTTTTACTAATCAGCAGCAAGCCCTGGGGCCCACACAACTATACTGGCTTATGGAGGCTGAGCATCCCTTATTTTTTTGATGGGTGCTTGAGTTCTGGAGCACCAACGAAGTTGGCACCTATGCATGGGTGTGATGAATCTCAGCTATCTGCCTGTGGATGTTAGGGACATCACAGGAGGATGTGTTATTTTGGGTTAACAAAATCGGGGTTTTAAAACCAAATACAACTTTTTTGCAAAGAGAGGTAGAAAGGGTGAATCAGACTTCCCCAGTGGACTCTGAATGCGCAGAGGGAGATGTCAGCCTGAATGCAAATAGATCTCTCCTGTAGAGAACAAAGAAATTGACACCTGAGACAGCCGGAAAGGAAGGTCAACTTTTCCCTCTGCCCCAGTGTGACTACCCTTTGGTCTGTGAAAATGCAAAGCACAAAGCCGCCTGAGCTGGATGAGGAATGAACTGTTTCTCACCTTGACTTGGGGAAGGCCAGCTGTGCCTGGGGGAAGGGTAAGCAGGATTTCAATATTCTCCCTTCTCCCCTCAGAGAAGCCAATGTTTTCTGCCACAGGGATCCTCAGACTCTGATATCCAAGGAGGTGAGATAGAGAAAGGAACTGGGCTATGAAGAAGAATTTTTATTATGTGAACTGTTATGATTTGACATTATAAAAGGTATTGATTGGCACACAGATCAAGAAATAATTCTGTGGATTCTCCTAGCTCAATGGTCAAGCATCCAATTACATTCACTTCATTATGGGGGAGATATTACAGATAGTGCAACTGCACACAGCTATCTTTGGCGACCCTATTGTAATAATAGAGATGTAGCCGTGTTAGTCTGGTCTTGCAGAAGCAAAAGACAGGACTATGCAAAAGACTAAGTTAGTCTTTAAAGTGCTGCATAGTCCTGTCTTTTGTTTCATCTATTGAAGTGTCTCAGTGCTTTGTGTATCACTCTGGGTCAGGGATTGTTGTGACTCTAGTGGGGAGGGTTACTAGAACCCCTCCTAGAACTAAAAACAACATGGCTATGTCTACACTGGCATGATCTTGCGCCAGAGATATGCAAATGAGGCTAAGCGTGGAATATCACAGCCTCATTTGCATATCTAATGAGCTGCCATTTTGCAGAAGAGGTTCTTGCACCAGAAGGAGCTGTCTATACTGCCCCTTCCTGCGCAAGAAAAACCCTATTGCGCAATGCCGCTATGCTGATTATTTTCAGGCATAACGGCATTGCGCAAGAGGGTTTTTCTTGCTCAAGAAGGGGCAGTGTAGACGCTCCTTCTGGCGCAAGAGACTCTCGCAAAAATGGCAGCTCATTAAATATGCAAATGAGTCTCAGCGATATTCCACGCTTAGCCTCATTTGCATATCTCTGGCGCAAGATCACACCAGAGTAGACATAGCCTGTGTGTATGGGAAGGATGATTGAGGTGAATTACTCACATTATCAACACCTCCAGCAAGATATCACCCACCTGAGGAGGTTCCCATATATTGGGTCAAACTGAATTTCCAGACATTAGAAAATAAAGGACTTTTGATTTAAAAAGCCTGAATTTAAACTGAACCAGGGCCTTTTTGCTGATCCAACAAATAGGACCTTCTGTCCAATGGGGCACCCCGCTCCTACTAGAGCCTGAGACTGGAGATGGGGTGACCTCTAGTAGGGTTTTAAGCATGTGTAGATTCTTTTGTTGTTTTTATTATGTTTTCTCTATAATTCTCTAACCTTAAGAATAAAGGTGCTTGCTTAGAAAGAGCTGTTACAGTCTTCAAAGAGAAAGAAAAACACAGACACTGGTCTTTTTAGGCAGCCTGGCTTGCTGAGGATACTACAGTTTAAGGAAGAAACTGTGCAGCCTTAAAGACTGCCCCCCACCCCAGCTAGGAAGGAAAGAGATATGAGTCTCAGCCCAAGGCTATGTCTAGACTGCAAAGAAAAGTTGGAAAATTTGCTTATTTTTTTCTGCTTTTTTTTTTTGGAAGAGGCTTTTCCGAAATTTGGCCCATCTAAACGGGGCTACATTTCAGAAAAACCTCCTCTTTTGACACACCCCTTCTTCCTCATACAATGAGGCATACAGGGATGCCAAAAGAATGCATCCGCTTTTTCAGAAACTGTTAGGAAAAGCTCTGCAGTATAGACATAGCCTCAAGAGAGGTGATAGGTAAAAACCTGAAAATTTAGAGCAGCTGCTCTTGATGGACCACAGGGGGCAGAATATAGCTGCCGTTATCCTGAATTGTTACCACTAACCACATACTTTTCCAGTATTTTAAAACATTTGTTTTTAATTTAACAAAAGAAAAATATATAAAGGGTCTTAGCTTGTTCCCATTTTTTTCAGTCATGCTGACAGCTAGGGCACTTAGAATGATACAGAAAAACTTGCCCATAACTGTAAGATAATAAGACTTCCAGTTATTTAACCTGAATCACTGCAGTATTAAAAGTAGCCCCAGTAGTAAGTAGAAGAAAGTATCACAGAATCATAGACTCATAGGATTAGAAGAGACCTCCAGAGTCCAGCCCCTGTCCAAAGCAAGACCAACCCCAACTAAATCATCCCAGCCAGGGCTTTGTCAAGCAGGAACTTAAGAACCTATAGGGATGGATATTCCACCATCTCCCATTTCAGTACTTAACCACACTTCTACTGACACAGGACACCATGTACAAGTTCTCCTGTACTGAAACAGGTTCCTCATATCCAACCAAGACCTCCTCCCCCTCACACACACTGCAACTTGAAACCATGTACAAGGAATATTTCAGTGCTGATAAAAGCTTATAGCAGGTAAGTATTTGGGTACTGAAACTATAAAAAAGATTCACTGAGCCTGATTCTCCACAGCTTTGCGCTTTCAGCAAACCTAAAAGCACATAACTAAGTGGTATGGCCTTGTATTGGTACTTCACCAAGTGGAGTCAATGTTTAGGTTTCATTTCTTCTCTTCAAATCTCCATGAGATTGATTCAGGCTACCTGTGAGTCACCCTGACTCATCAAGATCATGTTGTCATCTGAAGAAGTGGGTTGTGCCCACAAAAGCTCATGATACTATCTGTATATATTTTTGGTTAGTCTCCAAGCCCTGGTCTATACTATGGAGTTATTTCAAAATAACCTCCCCTCCACACACATACACCTTGTTTCAAAATAATAAGCGGAGAGTCCATACTACCAAGCCCTTTATTTCAAAGTAACAGTCTGATTATTTCAAACTCTGTACTCCTGCTTCCCTGGGGGAATAAACTTATTTCAAAATAGTTATTTTGGGAGTTATTATTTTGAAATAATTTCCCAGTGTAGACATTCCCTAAGGTGCTACAGGACCACTGTTGGTTTTTAAGTTTTTTTAAAATAGCTGTGCTCATCTGAAACCCATGAGTTTCAACTTCAAAAGTAAGACTCGTGTCCTCAAGATACCAAGTTTTCTTGGCAAACAATTCCTGGAACTACCACAGACCTCAGCGCCTTCAGCTCAAAATGTGCTGAGGTTTGTGGTAAACCTTCCCACAACAGGACAAAAAGAAGAAATGAAAACAGAAAAAACTGCATAAACCTGATGAATAAGGGAAGAGAATCCTAGGGATACTTTGTATTTAGAAATTTGAAGATGCTTGGATACCACAATAAAAAGTGTGGTATAATTGAAAATCTAGATTACATTAAGTAGACTGTGCCTCTGTTATTTTTTCAGGCTTTCTGTCTGCAGACTCTAATATCAGAGCATCAGTTGCTTTTGGTTATAGAATCATAGTACCATAGAGCTGGAAAAGACCTCAGAAGGTCATCAAGTCCAGCCCCCTGCCCTAGGCAGGACCAGTCCCAACTAAATCAACCCAACCAGGGCTTTGTCAAGCTGAGACTAAAGATTTTCTTTACAAAGAAAAAGACTAGAACAGTTTTAAAAAATAGAATTTTAGGTTCTGTTTGGGACGAAGGGAGAGAGCCTCCAATGGTTTGGATTCATATAAGCATCTATTATGTTTAAATACTATTCAAATCAAATCCAAACTGACGTGGTTTGGAAGTTCCATCACAGTGTTAACTTCCTCTTCTGTTGCCATTCATATAACTGCTATTATTTTTCCATTTCCCACCCCCCACAAAAGAACACTGTTCTGCAGATGGTCAGGACTTTGTTATATTTCTGTTGCTATACTAACACTTCCTTGTGTGCACTACAAACATGCCATCTCTCCAGGCTACAGATCAGATTGATGTTTGGGAGTAGAGCTCATGGACACAACCTTGAATGTTTTTAGAGTGTTTATTATAGTCTCTTATGCTTCACCTTCTCCATGTGACCATGACTATGAAGTCTGAGCTGTGTTATGACTGAACATCACCCAGCACAAGGTGAAAAAATGTGCTTACTAGTGTTGCTTGGTTGGCAACAGATGTACAAGAGAAAGCTGATTTTAAATAGTGTTTTCTGCTTCTTCTCTCAGGTCATTAATTTTCAGAGAAGAAAGTTATTAACTTTCAGATCAGACCTTATAGTCATCAAAAATCCAGCATTGCTACATGTTCACTAGATTCAATTCTCAACATGCATTTTCCCATTCCGATGTCAATTTAACAGTGGGTTCACATATGCATCAGAAAACAATATTCCAAGGAACTGTTAAGAGTCAACATATAAGGCTTCTTTCCTTTCTTCCTGCCTTGCCTTTGTCAGAGTAAAGACTACAGTCTCTAGACTACTATGACCAATAGTGTGATTTGTGGTTCTCAGGCTTTCAAGATCATGACAGCTTTACACAGCCTGATCTTTTTTTCACATCATTTTTAGAAATCCCTACACCTGTGCTTGAAATCCTGAGATCTCAAGTTATGTCACAGAAGCTATTTATAATGCTCTGAATCTTCCACAGTTTTTGATGAAAGACAGTCAGCATCTGTTGTATGCAGTGTAGCTGTAGTTATGTCAGTCCCAGAATGTTAGAGAGACAAGGTGGCTAAGGTAATATCTTATTCACTTTGTCAGTCAGCATCTGTGTCACACAGCTCGTTCTTCTTCCCAGAGCTTCAGATTTAGAGGAGAAGAGGGCGGCTTTTTTGTGCAGCCTCTTCGTCTTGCCACATGCTTCCTGCCAACAGACAGCTTGGTGTTTTTCCTCAAGAGGCAAAGGAGTCTAGGTTATAACTAGAAATGCAGAAATAATTGGAAAGTGAATCTCCAACTGTGAGGGGTTGGAATCAGTTTCCTTTTTTTTTTTTTTTTTTTTTTTTTTTTTTTGAGTCTTGGTAACTGTAACCAGTAGTGAAGTAGCAATTTTAGGAGTGGGTATATTGCACGTTATGTTGAGTACATTTGAAGATTTGTGGTGTCACTGCCCACATCTCCAGGAAATTGCTAGGTGTAGATCCAGTCTTCTCTTGTTGTTTATGAGCCAACAACTTCAGACATACAAATGAACCAAATGGCTTTCCAAAAATCTATCAGAAATAATGTCTTCCAGCTGTGGACTGAGGACATTTGACATTAACAACTTAAAAGAATTAAAATCAGATTGCTACATTCAGAACCCCCACAATATGCTCTGAGAGGCTGGATCTGATCAATTTCGCTACAAGCATTCTTGCTTCATTATGAGCCAATAAAAAAACAATCAATAAGAAAGAGTTCTCCCACAGCATGGGGTAGTACTCTTGGGTAGATTATCAGGCTGTTAGTAGATATGCATTTTGTTTGAAGAATGACATTGTGGGAGTAGGATTAGGGTTCCTGTCCTCACTCTGCAATGAAAGCACAAGATTTGACATTTTCTCAAGGCTCCAGCTGGGAGTTTTACTGAATCATTTTTTCTCAGATGAAGTTGTATTAAAACAGAGTGGAATCTATGTAATTTAAACCTTTTCTCCAGCTCATCTACAGCACATAACACATTTCTGAGCAGCAGTCACAGCTGCCAAAAAAAGGGTAACAGTCTTATTTTCTTCCAAATACAAAATACTAACTGTACATCATGAACCCTCCTCTACAACACTGCCAATAGCACATTGGGATATCACAGATCCATCGCGCGGTTTGCAAGAGTAAGACTTTACAATATTGTGAACTCAACCATGTTCCCATTTAAGTATTTGATTTCAGTGTGGAAACCTTGCTTTGTATATATGAAAATATATTCCCTATTTAAATAATAGAAAGAAGGATAGGAAGTCAGAGGAATTGTTTTATTCATTCCATAGGGCCTGTGGAACTGAAAGTTTGTCTTGTGGCAGGTTATTACAATTGACATAACTCACAAAAATATTTTACATGAGAATTTGCAAGTCTTTCACTGTTGATAATTCATGTGGAACTCCCTATAGGCCCAATCCAAATCTCACTGAAGTCAGTGGAAAAACTCTCATTGATTGAAACTGGTTATAGTTCAGCCTTATTATCACAGGGTTCCTCCCTTGCCACGTCAGAAATATACATACAGTGATATGGTCAAAGGTTTCCGGGGGGATAGGATTGATGATCAAATGTAACTCAGAAAAAATATACATTCTAGCCTAAGTCATCTGCCCACTTTTGGCTGCACTGGAGTTTGTCCATAGGACCTATGTATCCAAAATCCTAATAACATCTCTAGAAATCTATTCTCACTTCCTTTACATGCAGAGTGAAGTTTAATGAGCCTCATCTGCTCTCTGACAGATTCCTACACCTGTTATCAAGCTGGAGAAACAGCAAAATCTGGCTGTTCTGCCAAATCCTTTCTTTATATAGATGTTCTTGTTTTCTGATTACACTGGGCACTCTATATAAAGTGAGAACACGTTTACTCTTTCCTGCGTAGGAATAATAGATGGAAGAGAAATAGAGTTAGTACGTCAAAAATACTGTATTAAATTGCAAATTTGCCCTTGTCCAATATGTCAGGAAGACTTTTCCTAGGAAAATGAGGATTTTAATTTGAACTAAACCGTGTATTTTCTGTCAACATTTTTCTGGTGACTGTTAGCTTTTAACAGGATAAGGAAAAATCCAATTTTCTTTCTGCTGATTTAGCAGCACGACAGTATGAAGAAGTATTTCTTGTTGTGGTGGTGCTTGGTTAGACTTCAAAAGATATAAAAGAGAAAAGACTAAACAGTGACCTAGAATCATAACTATGACATGAGTCAGGTTTGCAAAACCTATGGAATACAAGTTTTTTTAGCTGTGATGTGTGGGTGGATATATCCTGCTCTGTGCAGAACTTAACTTGGGAAAATTGGATTAATTCAGGGAATAGTAAAAATAGTAGGATACTCATGGCACCATATGAAAGCATCCATTGTTATTTGCTTTAGGTGGCATATTCCATATTAGTCTTGAGGTTACTGGAATATGCTTACATTTACCTGATAAGTTATTGAATGGTCTTACTCAGAAATATATCAACATATCGATGTCTGTGCCAAATTATTCTTTTGTCTAGGTTAGGTTTGAAAGGTCCAATGTTAGCGTATGTCAGCTAACATATACCATCACCCCACCTGAAATCCTTGTCCAGACAAGGCCTTGTGGCTCCAATATACTTGCTCCACATTTAAAGCCATGTCCCATAAAATGTTCTCTGTGCTCCTCACATGCAGCTGAGAAGCTGGGGGTCTTTTCAGTCACTTTCCTGACTGAAGGGTGTCCCTGTGAACTGAAGTGGATTTCTGTTTTTTTCCCCTCAGCATTGCTCCTCATGACACAGTAAGATGGAAAACCTGCAGTTTATTATCCAGATGTTAATGCTGTGTATAATGCTATAAAAGCTTTACCAGAACAATTTTAAAAAGTCAGGCCATCGAGTTTTGCATGCATATTTTAATGATCCACTGCTGTATAATGACCAGGGAGACAAATAATGATCAAGATTCCATTTTTTTCCTTTGTGCCTCCCACTTGTCTCCCAACTTTCCTCTCTTTCACTATATCAACATTATTTATGGGGCAGTGTTTTCCCATTTCTTTTGACTTCATCAGTGCTGTTGCCACTACTGTCATCAAGGCTGCCTATTTGTTTCTATTCTAAACCTTTATATTCCATACTTATAACTTTCTGAAAATCTTACCTTTGGGGCTCAATTTTTGCAGCCTGGGAACAGTGATGTGTCTGAAAATACATATGTGTACTTTAAATTTCAGAAAAAAGCAGTTAGCCTTTTTGAAACAGAGCAGGGGATGAAGAAGGAACTTTCTCTATTTAAAAAAACCTTTCATCCTATAACTGAACCTGTATCTGGTCCAACAATAGCTGAGAACTGAAAGTTTAAATTTGGTGTGGGAATGGTCCTCAATGAGGAAAAGTACTCTGAATAGTCCAGTGGACATTTATTCTGTTTGGTTTGACTAGGTAATTAGTCTCTGAGAACAGCATTTTTGTGAGTTCACACTACAGATATGAACATTTTAGCAGCATTTGGACTGTGGCACAGGCATGCATGGTTAACCTCGCTGCATAGTGAAAAATGAAATATAAATACACAGTGAATGAGTCAGAGGAGCAAAGTCAATAACCCTAATTATTTTTCTTTTCTTTTTATCCCCAGGACTCTGTTCTGCAAACACAGTAGGATCCTATCTGCTTGACACAACACCCAACATGATGGCATTGCTCTGTGTTAGTACTTATTGATTCTTTGCAGATATCTGCTGCCAGCCATAGCAAGCAAGAACATTTCAGGTAAAATCGATCACACCAGGCTTGAAAGTTAGAACATCTTTGTGGGAAGTCTGTGCAACAATCTTTTTTTTTTAGGGGGTTTTCCACAGTTTTTGTCAATACCCTAAGACCACAGCTAGAAAAGAGTATTTTTTATTAACTTTATAAAAATCCTTTGAAGTGTGTGTTGAAATCTTTTACTAATAGGGTTGAATCAAACAGATTTGGGACCTCTTGCAAAGTTGTCTATGACTGTAGCACCTTTCTGCAAAGTCTAACCTTCAGTGTTATTTTCTCTGTCTGGACCAAATGCCTAGGCCAGGAATGATCAGAGACAGCGGCGGATGTAGGGCAGGGCGAGCGGGGCGGCTGCCCCGGGCCCCGCGCTTCATTAGGCCCCACATCAGCCCCACTCGCCCTGCCGTATATCTGTTGCTGCTGCCCTTACCTACTGGAGCCACCTCCACTGCTGCCCTTCACTGTGAGTCCACGAGGGGCTCCGTTAGCCCATGGCATGCGCGCGGCGGCGGCTCGTTGCCATGGAGGTGAAGGGTGACGCCTGGCCATGGCGTCTGGGTATCCCACTGCTTCATCCTCCTGCCTTGCCTAGAGAGAGGCTGGGGGTGACGCGGTCTCTTCCCCGGGGGGAACCCAGACCTCTTTCCCACCGCGCCCGGGGGTAGAGCGACCCGCCCGCCAGGGAAACCCTGTCTCCTCCGGCCAGTCCCCACCTCCCCCCACTCATGGGCACAGCGCGATCCAGCTCCACAGACAGCGCCCATCCCCCCCTCCCCCCACACACACACATCCCTGGGAGCAGAGGGAGTTGCCAGCTGCCACCGCCCAGCCAGGAGCTGGTCGAGAGGCTGAAATGGTCATTTTGGCCTGTCTGATGAGTTGGACACCCCTGCCCGCTGGTCCTCTCTATGGCCCATCTGTGCGCCGTCCTCCACGTAGCCACACCCTGCCTGCCCCCCAACCCAAATACTCACACGCTGCCTGCCCCCCCAAGTCCCAACACCCACATGCTGCCTGCCACCCAAATCCCAGCACCCATACACTGCCTGTCCCCCCCCCAAATCCCAACATCTAATGCTGCCTGGACCCCCAAGTCCCAACAGCCACATGCTGCCTCCCTCCAACACCCAACGCTGCCTGCCCCCTCAAGTCCCAACACCCACGCGCCCCCTTCTCCGCTCCCCCCCCCCGCAAGTCTCAACACCCACACTCCACCTGGCCCCCGCAAGTCCCAATGCTGCCTGGCTGCGGAACACCCAACGCTGCCTGGCAAATACCAGCCATGGGCAGCCAAAGAGAATCTACTGTGAGCCAGGAGCGTTTTGTAGGTCTTTCGATTATATCGATTGAAAACGACCTGTGTAAAGAAATGGACTTTACTGACATAATTGAAGGATGTGCTGTCAAAAGAGCTAAACGGCTATAGTAGACTTAAATACAAATTAAAATGTTTAATTATTAATGCAGAATTGTGTTTAAGAATGAATTACAATATAATTAAAATAAAAATGATCCTGCTAAATTAAGTTTCTATCAAATTTACCCAATTCACATTTAATATGAAAATAGCCTTCAATTTGTGCATTTGATGCCTTTTTCCTATTTTCTCTCCAAAGGGGAGCCCCATGAAATTGTGCTGCCCTGGGCCCCGCAAAACTCTCATCCGCCGCTGGTCAGAGGCAGGGAGGGAATAGCTAGACAGAAAATTGGAAGTCGGCTTTCTCTGCAGCACGGTAAGGCAGGAGGCCTAATGTTCACTTCCTCTTCCTTACTGTGCGGCTACGTCTACACTGGCCCCTTTTCCGGAAGGGGCATGTAAATTTCACCAGTCGTCGTAGGGAAATCCGCGGGGGATTTAAATATCCCCCGCGGCATTTAAATAAAAATGTCCGCCGCTTTTTTCCGGCTTTTAAAAAAGCCGGAAAAGAGCGTCTACACTGGCCCCGATCCTCCGGAAAAAGTGCCCTTTGAAGTAGGAATAAGACCCTCCGGAAAAGGGCACTTTTTCCGGAGGATCGGGGCCAGTGTAGACGCTCTTTTCCGGCTTTTTTAAAAGCCGGAAAAAAGCGGCGGACATTTTTATTTAAATGCCGCGGGGGATATTTAAATCCCCCGCGGATTTCCCTACGACGACTGGTGAAATTTACATGCCCCTTCCGGAAAAGGGGCCAGTGTAGACGTAGCCCTCATGTTTGATTATTCGTGTGTGAGTCCCTCAGTGTCCAGATCCATCCTTCCCTAGTCCTTTCTACCTTTCCTATTCTATAGATCAGGGGTGGGCAGAATTGCCTCGTTTGAGGCACCCAGAGGTGTATGTAAGATTTCCCAGGTCACTGGGTGGGGGCTCGAGCCGGTGTTGTATTACCTTGTTGGGAGGAGACCCCTAGACACTGAACCCAGCCCTTGCTGCTATTTACTCGGCCTGGCAGAAGGGTTACACCTCTAAGGCTATGTCTACACGCGCAGCCTCTTGCGCAAGTATAGGCATTCTTGCGCAAGAACCCACAGAGCAGCCACACTGCCCGCCTGCTCATGCGCAGGGAAATTTACAGTACGGCATGGTAGGAGAGGGCATCTTGCGCAAGAGCTACGCTTTTTCCTAACAGGTGTAAGCTCGCTTGTGCAAGAGGGCAGCGTGGATGCTCGGCAGGGATTTCTTGCGCAAGAAACCTCTATGGCTAAAATGGCCATCGGAACTCTTTTGCGCAAGAAAGCATCCACACTGCCATGGATGCTCTTGCACAAAAGCACAGCTTGCACATGGCAATGTGGACGTGTTCTTGCGCAAGACTTCTTGCACAAGAACCCTTGCACAAGATGTTATTGCGCAAGAAGCCTCCAGTATAGACATAGCCTAAGAGTGTCCACCCATGAGCAGAATGAATTTTGTGTTGTCCACCAGTACTGAGTTCATGTGGCTTGTTTGGATGTGTCACTGTGGCACCCAAGTTATTAATAAATATTTTATAAACGTTTACCTTTTCTCTCTGCTGCCATGTCTCCTCCCCTTGCTCCATCAGCTCCCCTGGTGCCTGCTGCCCCCCAACTCCTCACCCTCCTCTGCTGTCCTGACTCCTGCCCTTTTCACTGCCCTCAGTCCTCCTGCGACCTGCCCCCCTCCACTAACCCTTCTCACCCCCCGCCCACTTCTCTAGTAGCCCCACTCTGATCATGTGAACTACCCCTCCTCATCTCCTCTTCTAACACTTCCCTCTACACACCTGTCCTGCCTCTCTCCTCTGGTGCTGGTCCCTCCCCTGCAGGTGTCTGCCCTTCTGCTTCACCCCCAGAATCCCCTGGCACCTGCACCTTCCCTTAGCCCTGCACCCTCCTGGTGCCTCCCCCTTCCCTCACTGCCCCTGCCCCCTTTGCCCTTTTTTTCTTTCTCACCACTCTCTGCCCCCATTCCCCTCATGCCCCTGTGCCTTCACACATGACTTGCTCCATCCCCACATTTCTCATGCCCACCCCTTCTTTCAAGACTTCTCCCAGCCCCTCCGCCTCCCCCTCTGCCCTCTGGCCCCCAATGCCCTTCCCCTCTCCTCTCCCAGCATCACCCTGTCCCCCCTCCCACTGACACCTCCTCTCCTGCCCTTTTCCTCATTGTCTCCACTTGGACCCCTGGCATTTGTCTCTCCTCCACTCTGTTCCTTGGTGCCTACCCCTTTCTTCCCCCTCCCCACAAGCCCCTTCCTCTCCCACCCCTTCCCATATTTCCCCCTACCCCTCTTCCTCCACACAAGCCCCTTTCTCTCCCACCCTTTCCCCCTCCACACAAGCCCCTTCCTCTACCACTCCTCCTTCTCCCCCGCCACACAAGCCCCTTCCTCTACCACTCCCTCCTCCTCCCCCTCTGCACAACCCCCTTCCTCTCCTACCTCTTCCCCCTGGTTTTCACCCTTCCCTGCCCTCTCCTCCCCTACCTTCTGCCTTCCACTTTGCGGGGACAGAGTCTGTGCTTCAGCCCCAGAAGTCCCCGGACTCCAAACCTGGAGTAGGCCATGCGGCGCAACGCTGTGCTGAACACTTTTAAAGTCCCGGGCTGTGACATCATGTCATGCGCAAGCGTCTCCCCACTCACCTGTAAATGCCGCGCATGGCGGCAGCAGCAGCCAGCAGCATGCCCCAGCAATGGGGAGCGGACTGAAAGCTGCACACAGCAGGGACGGTCTGGGGCTGAGGGGAACACGTGGAGGAGCCGGCGAGTGGGGGCTAGGGCCCGCTCCAGGCAGGGCCGGGGGAAGAGACCCAGCTCCAAATATTGCTGGAGCAGAGCCCCCGGCTCTGAATATTGCTGGAGCATGGGCACCACGAGTATATATAACTTGCTGCCCATGGTCCTGGAGGCGGGGGAGTGTGCGAAGCCTCCTCCACTCTCCCCCTGCCCTGCGAGCAGCGCTCAGCACTTCAAAGCACCATGAGCTCCTGGCAGGGTGGGAGGAGGCTTCACACGCTCCCCCGCCCCCAGGCCAATTAGGGTCTGGGGGTGGGGAAGCACCCAAAGCCTTCTCCACTCTGCCCCCATCCTGCGAGCAGCGCACAGGGCAGGGGCAGAGCAGAGAAGGCTTCGGGCACTCCCCCACCCCCAGGCCCTAATTGGCCTGCGGCGGGGGAGCAGCAAGGCCTTTGTGGGCTGGATGCAGCCCACGGAGGCCCTTTTGCCCACCCCTGCTATAGATAATAAAGTATAGTTTCTTTATACCTTTGTGTGTGAACTCCTCATTTGGTGCCCTGATAGAGCGGTGAAAGAGGTGAGAACCAAATAAGAGGTTAGGTGGATCTCTTTGGAGCCCCCTTTCTCTTATATAAGCACCAAACTCTGAGATCTTTACTGTGGCATTGTAGGCGGTGCTATTAAGAGCTGAGACTCCATGTTGGAGTGATCTGTCCCAATGGCAGCCCCGGGGGCCAGATGAGTACTCTATTCTGGCCGTGGCCTCGAGGCTGTGAAGGCAGTGAAGTGTAGTGACGTGATTGGGAGATGTCAGAGTGGAGCAGGTTGAGGCTGGGTTGTTCCACTTCCTGTGGCTCCCACTGCTGCTGGTGAGTGTACGGGTGTGCCTGACCATGGCAGCCAGTACCAGGATCCCTGGTAGCCCCCAGGCCACCCTGGGCTCCATGGGGGCCTTACTAAGCATAGGGCGTAGGTGGCTGCCCCAAACTATCCAATGGACAGGATGGCTCTGTTTGAAGTATCTGTCCCTTCATCTTTCACTATAATGAATCCCTGGCTATAACAAACACATGGCTTGTAACCCCAGGGGTTTGTTATCATGAGGGTACGCTGTATCTCAGGCCTAACACAGTAAAGGCTCATTTCCCGATGAACTGAAGAGGTTACTGTGACATTGCACCATCATATTTTTATGGAAATATGCATATTAATATTCAAAACATAATTCAGATATGGTTTGTGCAAAATGGGCTATGTAACCTATCATTGGTTACACAAAAACACATCCAGTCATACATTTGAAGAAAGAGAAATATCAGCGAGTGACCTTCTCATATGGAAACTAGTGCCATATGCTGTGGAAGCTGCTACATCATTTTCAGAGCTCCTGTTAAGCCAACACCGCTAATAATCTCGCAAACAAGAACAAATCCAGTTTATGAGCCAGGTGAGCACTATGTTCATTCTGCTAGGTGACCACAGAAACTGTATAAGATATAGATTTGCCAAAGTGCATGGCCTCCCTCATTCTTTGTTAACAAATTTTCCTGACACTCAGAATTTTCAATTTGTCCATCTTCCCTCAGTCATTTCTCCACAGCCATGTTAGTTTTCTAAATTTTTTTATTTAATTTAATTTTTATTTTATTTTATTTTAACCTTCCCTCCTCTTGAACTATCAGGAAATAGCTTTCAAAAAGCCATCTGTACTTATTCACTGCCAACACTCAATAAGATTTTAATAAGCATTGTGTGGTTTCTGGTTTGACACTTGTTTCCTTCTATATAAAAAGCCTATTTACTTAGCTGCCACATAGTTTGTCACTTCAAGTAAATTTTACAGTTGCTTTCTCAGCTGCCCAATTTATACTCTCACTTTAAGCATCAGATAAATCCTGAAGACGAGCAATACAGACATTTCTCCATACCAGCCACTGGCCACTTGTTTTGAACATAGAAGCTCTAACTCCCCACTGATCAGAATCCTTTAGAGGTGAACAGGACACCTTTAAATTGCTTATATGTTGTAAAAAGTGACTGTAAAAATGGTATTGTGGAGTTCAATGACAGTACAGCTCAGTGACTTCCAGATTCAATATACTTACTTTATAAGATGCTGTAACTGAATGCCATATCTGCAGCCTTATCTGGGTTCTATGTAACACTTGGCTCTTTTCATTCTCATGCATCAAGTAGTAGTAATTCTTAAGCTTCAGGGGGTAGCCAAGTTAGTCTGTACAGGATGAACTTAAAAACCAACAAATGATCTGGTAGCACTTTATAGACTAACAATACATGTAGGCTACGTCTACACTGGCATGATTTTCAGAAAATGCTTTTAACGAAAAAGTTTTCCGTTAAAAGCATTTTCAGAAAAGCACATCTAGACTGGCAGGATGCTTTTCCGCAAAAGCACTTTTTGCGGAAAAGCGTCCGTGGCCAATCTAGACGCAGTTTTCCGCCAAAAAGCCCCAATCGCCATTTTCGCGATCGGGGCTTTTTTGCGGAAAACAGTACTGTGCTGTCTACACTGGCCCTTTTGCGCAAAAGTCTTTCGGAAAAAGACTTTTGCCCGAACGGGAGCAGCATAGTATTTCCAGAAAAGCACTGATGATCTTACATGAGATCGTCAGTGTTTTTCCAGAAATTCAAGCGGCCAGTGTAGACAGCTGGCAAGTTTTTCCGCAAAAGCAGATGATTTTGCAGAAAAACTTGCCAGTCTAGACACAGCCGTGGATGGTATCATGAGCTTTTGTGGGCACCACCCACTTCTTCAGATGATTTCTTCTTAGTTTCATTCATGCCCTTTTTAGGCCTTGATCCAAGAAAGCATCCCTGTTCAGGGGAGTGCTTAAACATGCATTTAAGTCCCAAGGGACTTCAGCATATGCTTTCACTTAAGCACATGCATAAATGCTGTCCTGAACACTGATGGATTTAATCATCTGTTTGAGTGATTCCCTAAATGTGAGTCTTTTACCTCTGCAACCCAATTCTCATCACTACATGCCAGTGACTAGGCAATGAGTGTTTCAAGACCCAAGCAATTTTATCACTGTGATTTTATTACTCCTACCCCACCTCTTTTCTCTGGTCCTATATTGAGGCATTGTCTACACTTCCAAGAATAAAGTGCTGCCAAGTGGTCCCCTCACCAGTGCTGTAAACCAGTTTTCCAGCATCTGGAGCCATGCTCCCAGCACTGGGAGCCTGTTTACACTGGTGCTTTACAGTGCTAGAACTTGCTGCGCTTGGGAGGAAAGGGGGTTTACACTCCTGAGTGAGAAAGGTACAGCACAGAAATATGCCAGGGTAGACCATTCCTTACATTGTAAGCAGTTTGGGGTAGTATACTAACTCTTTATTACACATAAGCAGGAAGCAGTGTTGCACAGTAGATAGGTCACTGGGCTGGAAATCATGGCATCTGACTTACAGTCCTAGTTCTGTATTGAATTTCTGTGTAACTCTGGGCAAATCATTTGATCTGTGACTGTTTCAGTTCCCACTCTGTCTCTCAACTCTAGCTAAGCTTTGGCTGCACTGTGATTTTTTGCAGCAGAAAATATGAGGGACTCTGGGAGAGGCTTAAGGATCTTGCGCAAAACAGGGGTTTTGCACAAAATGGGAGCAGCTACACTGCTTCTTTTTGTGCAAAAACCCCTTGAGCAAAAAGAAATGGAGAAAATATGCTAATGAGATCATGACTTGTGCTAATGAGTCCCTCATTAGCATATTTTCTGCCGCAAAAACGTGTAATATAGACATAGTCTCAGTTTATATTGTGAGCAATTCTGGCATGGGGCTAGCACAATGGAGCCCTGATACTTTTTAGGGCCTCTAGCTGCCACTACAGTACAAATAACAACAGCAACAACTGAGGGCAGAGTATTGCTCTGCATTGGGAACATAATTAACAGTCCTGTTGATATAGGAGCTGTTAGAGAAAAGAAACTGCCCCCCCAGTAAAAAAGTTTGGCCAGGCGGCTCTTGCTATAGTGGGCTGCAGTACGCCTTGGGAGAAACCAGCTGCATCCTTCCTGCATACCATTGCCTTTAGAAAAAGGGAAGGTGTGAAAAGGGGAAAATAGCCTCAGACTCTCCCACTGGTCACCTTGGTGTAAGAACTGCAGGGCTTACCTGGTCGCATGAAACCTGCACAGTTTCAGCCCAACCCCTGGGACACAGACCCCCCACTTGGTGACCATTGGGCCATATATGGTAATATGCAAGCACGGGAAAGTGATGTGCAGATTTGGGGATAAATACCCATCGCACAGTTCGCTTGAGGAGGTCTTCGCAACACACGTACCACTGTGTGTGTGCCTTCTCGTATACTTCAAAGCGCTGCCGGCCTGATCAACTGACCAGCCATCTCCCCCGACTCTCGGGCGTAACCAAGGCCTTCGCAACCGAACCGATATCTGTGAAATGTTCCGTGTGCTGTGTAAGTTGGTATGTATGATTTGATTTTTTCTTGTTGTATAATCTTAGTGTTGTAGTTGTTTTGGGTAGTACATAGAGTTTGTAGTTATCACTGTTATTTAATTAGTGTAGCTGGATATTTTAAGATTAGAGACTATTCCCCTTGCCATTCTTATCTCTGACACGTTTAACTAGAAATCATAGAATAAATATAATAAATACTGTACATTCATTATTAACATAGTCTATTAAAAATCTTAGAATAAATACTATAAATTCACCACTGTCATAAATAAATATTTGTTATGTGATAAAACTGTCCACCTGGTTCTGTCCTTCCCCCCTTGGGTATGCATCATCGGACCTGTGATTCTCGCGACAGGAGCCAGAATAAAATTCAAATCATTCTTTGTAGCTGAGTCAGCTCTGAGGTACAGCAAGATTGTTGTGAAAACTTTATCACTAATGCAAAGAGATTTGTTACATAAACATGGTTCCATCTTTACATACTCACTTTTCTGCACAGAACCACCCTTTAAAATCTTTCTGATTATAGTCCAGAGATTCCTTCAAATTTCCATTTGATATTGGTCTGAGCACTGCGACAGTATTTTCTCTGCCAGCTATTTTCACATTTTGCACATATAGCAGACTTTATAGTTAGGGATGTAAATACCGGTTAATCGATAGGAGCAGGAACAGGTCCCCACCTGCCCCGGGGTAGGGGGCTGCTCCAGTTCCGCAGCACCCACAAGAACAGTCCTTGTCTGTGGCTTTCTGTCCAGTTCTTTTGCCAGAGGTTACACACTGGCTCCCCTGGCATCTGGCTAACAGCAGCTGCCGGTCCTGCTTCTGGGGAGCTGACTGCAGAGCCTGCAGCAAAGCCTGCTCTGTGGGAGCAGGGCCAGCAGCAACCCTTGCCAGCTCCGCTCCCAGAGAGGCTTTGCCGCAGACGCTGCAGTATTTAAATATTTAAACTTCATACTGCGGAGCCCACGGTGTGTAACCATGTAACCGCTGTGATTTTTAGCAGTTACATGGTTACATTTTTAAACACATTTTTACATTCCTAAATATAATTGTGTGATTAAAAGAAATGTGTTTTAAACCCTTCCTTGGGTGTTTAAGTCACTTTGTAAAAATAATGTTACAGGATTCTACATTTACTGTGTTAGTGAATTTTTCATATCAAATTTGATCTGTTTGTATGTAATAAGATGAATGAGTTTATGAGGGAATCTCCAGCTTTACTCACTGTCGCTGGGCTTATCAGGGGCTATGTTTACACTGCACACTTATTTTGAAATCTCATCTTATTTCGAAATAACAGAGTGCGTGTCTACACAGCAAGCCCATTATTTTGAAATAATTTCAAAATACCAGACTTCTTACTCTGACTTCTATAACCCTAATTTCACAAGGAGTAAGGGAAATCGAAGGAAGAGACTTCTGGCTGTGTCGACAACACCAAAAGTTGAGTTAAGGTACTTTGACTTTATCTACGTAATTAATGTAGCTGAGGTTGTATATCTTAATGTAAGCGGGGGAATGGTCCCGCTATTGTGGGGAACTTTCCTGGCTTCTATACCACCCCAGTGAAATGGACCAGCGAAAGGATCTGAGTCCCCACTCCCACTTCCTTTACCCCACGGCCTCCCTGATCCTGAGGGCTCCCCCTCCACTCTCCTGAGTAGCAGAGCCCTTGAAACCCCAACAAGGCTGGGCCCAGGTTTCCTGGGGCTTAATCCCCAACCTTGTAGTCACTAGGGGCAGGAGTTAGGGTGTCCCCACTCCGAGGTGCTCTCTTTACACTGCAGGCCTTCTTGGCCCAGCGATCACTTCATAAGGTTCAAAGCAAATACAATTTATTAAACATCAACTGATTAAAGAGAAAATAATAAGAAAAAAATGAGAATGGTTAAATGAGAACACACACCCCTGCTCTGTAGCACAGGGACATCAAAACAGCAGTCTGCAGAGTGTAAGGACAGTTCACAGTCTCTTCCTTAGAAGCCCTGGATGTGCTGCAGGGGGCTGCAGGCTGGACACACTTGCTCTGGCAGTGACCACACAGCCTCAAGCTCTAAGTGGCCAGAGCCTTTCCCCACACTTTGCAGGTCCCAGTTGCTCACCACATCCAGCTGCATGCTGTGCTGCTTGGCCAGTCTTCAGCTCCTTGTGTTGCTTCTCTGTTCCTTTTGGCTCTCTGAGCACTGCCAGTCTGCTGCTCAACACAGGGTCAGCACTCCTTGAGCTGTGTATACCTGGCTCTGCAGCTGCAAAACTTCTTCTGCACACAGCTTGCACTCCTTGGGCTATCTTCTCAGCTCTATGTTTTTGCAGGACTTCTGCACACAGCTTGCACTCCTTGGGCTGTCTCTCAGCTCTCTGTTTGCTCAGAGAGAGCCAGAACAATCCCAGCTCACAGGGAGGATGGGGCCTCGCCTCTCCCCTTCCTCACTGGCCTGTCCAACCTGTCAATCAGGCTGAGCTGGAGTATTGGCTGCTTTCCATTGTCTCTGGGGTCTGTCAGTCTCATGAACCCTTCCCCTTCTTAAACTGGGAGCTGGCAAACCAAAAAACTCCCACAGAGTTTTAGTAAGGGGTAACAGTCCCCTTACATTAACTCAACTTCAGCCCGCAGTGTAGATATATCCAGGGTAAGCTGAGTTCTTCCTCTCACACTACAGTAATAAGTGTGATAAATGCCTAGATGGCTTCTGGTCCAAGCATCATCCTCTGTGGTGAGATTCTCCAGGTCAAAAATCCTTCACCTGTATTTGCCAGAGTAATCAAAGGCTATGAAATTGTAAGGGTGTAGCTGAGGGTATAACTTGAAGACAAAGAGGACATATGAGGGTCCTTCCACTAGAATTTAATTGTATTGATGCATGAGCCAGAAAAGAAAGTAAGTCACCTTTCCAGATATTGCAGGGTTGATTATTGTTTAAAATAGTAAATAATTGATTTTTTCCACGTAAGTCAGCTGATCGAGCTCTAAATTCAAACAAGGAGGGGTCTGTTGAGTAAGCTTGTTTTTCTTCAGTCACTTTTCAAAGCAGAATCACACTTTGCACTCCATTATGAGTAAGGAACAGTGTGGCAAAATAGCTTCCCGTGCTAGCCACACCTCAGGAAATTCTGATTCAGTGTAACACATGTCCATAAATGGAATGAATGGAGGTCACTGGTGAAATCTGACAGTTTTTCCATTGGGAAAAAATGCTGTTTTGTCAAAACCTCTAAGTGGAAATGAGGTCAGTGGTGTCAATACTGAGTTTTAGTTCTGGTAATCACTTTTCTTCCATGTAATGGGGGGTATAAAGCCCACACTGCAACAGAAGGTGTTAAGGATCAGTTCTGCAACACCTGTAAAGCCCGCTTCGGCTGAAGGAGTTTAAAAGAGAACTAGATGGCTCAGAAAAGAGCAGTAAGGTTTGCAGGACAGAATTCTCCTGAGTAAAGGTCCAGCTTGAGGCCTAGCTATAGGAGAGAAGTCTGCAAGCAGCAGCTACCTTAATCCCTAAAGGAGGAACCAGCCTTTCTCTCACCCTAGGGAACCCATACTTGAGTCCACTGCCTGACAGATCATCTATGATGCCTTCTGACTACTCCCTGGACTGATTGGGTTAGTGGTAGGAAGTGACCCTGGAAGGCAGTTCTGAAGAACTCCTTAGTGCATGGGGTGGGAAACCTAAGGCCCAGGGGCCAGATGCGGCCCCTGGCTTGCCTGGATCCAGCCCCCGAGGCTTCCCAGTCCCAAACAGGGCTGAAGCACACAAAATCTACTAGCCTGGGCCCTCCAGGAGAAAGTGGGCGTATCTTTCTCCTTAGTTGCCCTGAGTTGGGAGCCACATCAGTGAGGATTTTTTTTCTTTTTTTTCTCACTTGTGTGCGGCCCCCAACTGATTTTTCTGTGGGTCAGCGGCCCCTGACCCAAAAAACATTCTTCACCCCATCTTAGTGTCCAAAGAGGTCTTGTTCATAGGATGAATCAGAGCAGCTGCCCCAGCCTTTGTGCTTTTGGGGACCACGCAGTCCCCAATGGATGGGAGGGAGTGGGGAGATTATAGGGGCTGGCACAGTGGCAGCAGCAGGGGTCACCTCCCCACCCCACTGGCTCAGCAGCCTGCTTCACTCTGCCATGCAATCTTTTCGTTAGCCACTGTATGCAGCTTCTCAGTAACGGTGGGAAGCAGGGCGCCCTGCCTCACAACACTCCAGGTCCTGCGGCACACAGTGGGCCAAGAAAGGGTGGTGCAGCAGAGTAGGGCAGGATGCTCAGGCTCCCACTGCCTGTGTGGTGAGTGGAAGGGAGGTGAACCCTGCTGCTTCTGAGTCAGGTCCCCATAATTTCCCAGGCTGTATTGCTCAGGGGATGAGGTAAGGGACAGGGCAGGGATGGATCTTGGAGAGGAGTAGGAAGGGAAAGGAGGGGAGGGCCTGTGGTGTGGGGTTGGCCTGAGCCCCGTACCTAGGGCACTTGGGGGGGGGGGATGCCCCATGCTCCCTTCAGGACAGCCCTGTTGATATCATTGCCTCCTACAGAACACTGCACCAAAACCCAATAGAGAGGGAGAGCACAGGCTCCCTTAACAACCCCACTCTCCACAAAGGGAGCAACAAAGTCTTTCATCCCTGAAGTTAAAGAGTATAGTGATATTGTAAGCCTCGAAGCAAGGGGGCACAGCCCTCAGAGGCCTGGACTCAAGGACGCTGTTTCAGTTTTGGTGGTGAGGCAACTCTAACCATGATTCAAGAGGGTACATAGGCACCTGAAAATTATTGCTTCTTGCAGATAATAATTTAGATATATCACTCCTGTCAGATAATAATTTCTAACATACATTTATATTGGAGATTTGTGCATCTGTCTATGAATCCGCCTGTAAGTCTGTTTGTTCAAAAACTTTGCCTAAACATTAAGAGCTAGGACCACCAAATTTGGTATGCAGCTTCCTCTTATGCTAATTTAAAGCAAGGTCTGGGTTTTGTTGTGCCAGGAAAATGGGATGTGCCCGGAATTTGATGGTTTTCCTTAACATGGAAAGGGAGGAAGCAGAGAAAGGAGGGACGTGATCTTCACAGTCACCACTGGGGACAGCGAGTGCAGGGGAGAGCTATATTGCAGAGTCACCACTCAGAATAGTCGCACCACCAACTGAGTGGCCAACTGGGGATGAGGGTCTCCATTTTGCTTGCCACTGGGCCAGGTAAGTGGACTCCCTGCTTCAAATATCTCCCTTCTGGCCCTCTGCCAGAGCACCACACCAGGTGTGGAGAACACCCCCAAACACACACTCCACCACTGCAGCGCCCTGGAACACACCAGGGCTGGGCAGCACAGCCCTAGCTTTTCCCCATAAACCTATTGGCAGTTCTCCTCCCCCCCCATGCCTGCACCACCAGGCTGGATCCGGTGCTGGTGGAGGGAGGCCTGGCAGCCCCCTTCTTCTCCCCCTCCCCCACCCCTAGGCCAGGCCCAGGGAGCACCGGCAAGGGAAGCCTGTGTGGCCTCAACCCCTGGCCCCAGGCCGCCACCCCGACTTCTGCCCCTGGGTTGGCCTAGGGAACCCTGGGTAAGTCTGCTAGTTCCTGTATAATGAAAAAAAAACTAAATAAAAATTAGATCCACATAGCTCTAATACTAACATGTTTTTGCCATCTTGTTACAATTCACGTAAGATTTAAATGTATATTCTTACTTTGTTACTAACTCTTGAACACAAAACCCAAACAATTGTAGAACAATCTTTAACACTTGTTATCAATTTGCACAGCAGCCATTTCTCTCCCCTTATAGATTGAGTATTCTTCTCTCATTCTTCCTGACCTCTGTCCTGTTTTCATACTGTTGACCGCAGTGCCCTTTCCAGTTGCCTGGGACTAATTGCTGGAATTTCAGACAACTGGCCTTCTTGGTTTTGCTCCCATCTGAGTCCTCATTTTGCCCTATGCAGTTGAAAGAAGGGTGGTCCAATGGCTAAGTAGCAAGCCCTGAAAAACCTGGGTTCTTCTCTTCCCTCCTACCCCCCTCCATGAACTTTCTGCATGACCATAGGTAAGTGCGTTAGGGACAGAGTGTCAAAGATTCGTAATGCTCATAAAGCTGCAACAAGCACCTAGCCTTCTATAGGGCCCTCCCCACCAATACTGGTGCCCTACACAGCCCAGCACTGGCACCAATGCTCCCATTGGAGGTTGCCAGTTCTCCCAGACCAGAAGGACTGGATGCCATAGCTGCAAATTGTGTCTGGTCTATCCAGTCAGGAAAGTTGTCAATCCTGGGCAGGGACAGGGAAAGGAGGGAGGCTCACCTGAAGCCTCAGGGGAACAGGCAAGAAACACAAGCAGCAGCAAGCAATGTAAGTGCCAGTCAAAGGACACACGAGGAGCAGAGAGTGGCAATGCAGCCAGCTGGAGAGAAGAGACACTTTGAAGGGGAAACTGCCACTTCTGTCCATCCACTGGCTGTGCAACTGCTTTCTACTTTTCCTGAGTCCTCCAGCCATTCTCATGCTGCTCACTGATGCCTGGTGATCAGGAGCTACGTACAGATTGTGGGGGAGGCCCAGCAAGTGGCAATTTGGTTCCCCCTAAATGCTGTGGTGCTCCATGCAGCTGTGTGTTTTGAATATGGGTAGGGATGACCCTGACCTTCTAGGTGCTTTTGAAAATCTACACTACTACATTACAGATCTTTTCTGGAAAAACTGCCATCTTTCTGAAAAAAATTCAATTACATCCACACTGCAATCACATTCTTTCGAAAGAAACTTGAAAGAACAGAGGGTTTTTTCTGGCATTGTAATCCTCTTTCTACAAGGAAGAAGCCTTTTTCCGAAAGAGCTCTTTTGGAAAAAGGCGTGTGTGCATGGGGAAGAGGGAGTTCTTTCAGAAGAAGAGGAAAGAGGAAAGAGCACAGGTGCCCTGGTGGCCACTCCAGTAAGCATAGCTTAAATGTGAGATAGCGTCCACACTGAATGGACACTATCTTTAGAAAAAGCAGATAGCTTTTTCAATGTGCTTTGGCAGTGTGGATGCTCTCTTTCAGAAGAAGTTTTTCCGAAGATCTCTTCCAGAAAAGCTTCTTCCAAAAGAAGCCTCAGTGCATAAATACATTTGAAAATCTGGCCTTTAATCTGTGTTTGCCTTAATTCCCGCATCTATACAATGGGCATAACAGCAGTGCTCTGCCTCCCTGAAGAGATGTGATGTGAGGTGCTGAAGGTATTAAAAGGACTGGGCCGTGTAAGTACCACAGGTAGAGTGAGAACTTTTCTGCTATCCCTTTTGTGGATTGGCTGCTTCTTTTCCCTCACATCTCCCTCTTTTTGTAAAGTACCTTTGGCTCAGAGGGCTTATCTGTATTTCTTCTGAGTTAAATCCCAGGCTTCATTTGCAACTTCAAATGCCTACATTAGCCACCCTAGTTCAAACTAGGGTGGCAGTATAGACATACCCCTATACTTAGTTGGACTCTGTTAACCCTCCTCCCCCCCATCCGCAACTTATCATTTTTTTCACTGCTGTATCTTCAATATTCTCTCTCCCAACTTCTTGCCTCAGCATTGGTATCTTACCTTCTTTGAAGTAGGGTTCCTGAGGGTGTCTTATTGCTTTCCCTTTCCTGTTCAATTTTGTAGCACTCCTTTCACAGGTTTCAGAGACATGACCTGTTAATCTGTTTTAGCAAAAACAAGAAGCTTGGTGGCACAAATTTATTAAGGGTAGTAAGCTTTCCTGAGCTACAATTCACCTCCTCAGATGCTGGAGAGAAAAGAACAGGAAAAAAAAGGAAGGGATACAGAAATGGGAGTGTAACATCAGTGCTAATTAAATCAGAGTGGATGTGGCTTATCTCCAACAGTGATGAGAAGATGAGAGTACCTGATGGGGAAATTACCTACTGTAATATGAGAACCACTCCAGGTGTCTATTTAAATCAGATGATTAAGATGTTATCCATGTAGCACAAGTAGAGGAGGGGCACTTGGGAACTGAGAGCAGAGGAAGAGTTTTTCTAAGTCATCCATAAAAATGTTGGCTTACTGGAGGACATGCAGGTATCCATGGCAGTGGTTTTGACTTGAAGATATAAATCATCCCCAAATCTGAAATGGTTGTGGGTGAGAACAAAAGCACAAAGCTCAGTAACTAGTTTTGCTGTGGCCTCATTAGATTTAAACTTATTCATTCAGGCAGCAACTCCACAAAACTGAACAGGGAAATTGACTCACCTGTGATTTTCACGGGGGGCTGACAGAATTGCCAGGTCTCTGGGCAAGGGGAGTGGGGAATGGCTCTGTGTTCCTGAAAGACATGGGGCCTCAAGCATTAGGGCTAGAGGAGGCAGTCAGCCTTCAGCATCCAGCACTGTTTGGAGTGTGCCACACTGCACCCCCAAGCCTCCCACCAGCCCTCGGAGCCATCTGGAGCATGCCAAATGGCACTAGGGCAGCAATTTAAAGGGCCCAGGGCTCCAGCCACCACTGCCACAGTAGCAGTGGCTGGGAATCCCGGGCCCTTTTCAATCATCTTGTTCCAGGACAAATTCCCCCTTTGCCCCTCTTCCTGTCAGTGGGCCTGTTTTCACTGATCTAATGTAGATAGCCAGGCCCCCTGATGGGGAGGAAAAAGGGGGCAATTGCCCTGGGACTTGGTGATTCAAAAGAGCCCGGGGTTCCTGGTCAGTGCTACTACTGTGGCAGCTGCAGTACTAGAGCCACTGGCCCTTTAAATTACTGCTGGAGAGCCATGCAATATGCTCCGGGCAGTGCTGGGGGGGGGGGGGGGGCAGAGGAACGGAGATTTGGGTGGCAGTAAGGGATGGCTGTCCCAGCCCCTCCCCTTCTGCCTTAGGCCCTTCCCCTTCCTGGAGCATGGAGCCACCCTCCCTACCTTGCCCAAGGGCCTCATAAGGCTGTTGGCTCCCCTGCAGATAGCTCCCAGTTCATCACACTGGATGTGGTCAAATCTTTACATAAATGAGGAATTTTCACAGCTGTAGGAGATGGTCTTCACATAAGAGCAAGGAAAGCACCAGAAATGGGAAAGAGATTAGAAGCCTCACAAACCACAATCCTTTCATTAGACTTCCCCAATTTGGTTACAGACAAAAATTTGTTTTCACTTTTATTCCTGAAAAAACTCCTTCCCCCTGAGGATTCTTGCCGGTTGGTATGTTTAGTTAACATAACTTCCCATTTAGCTTCTGTTATTAACACAATTCTTAACCTCCTGCTGTTACCTGAACTGCTCACATTCTATTACCTTCTCCCCCCCCCCAAAAAAAAATAAACCAACAACAAATGTTCTGGTAGCACTTTATAGACTAACAAAACATGTAGATGGAATCATGAGCTTTCGTGGACACAGCCCACTTCTTCAGATGACCGGAGTTTTGAGATTAGGATGTGCAAACCCAAAATAAATAGGGGGTGGGTGAGGAAAAAAAGGAGAGGGGTGGGCGACAGGGAGCAGAGGGTATAGAAAATCAGGAAGATAGAGGGAATCAGTAAGTATCTGAAGATTGGGTAGTTAAAACAAAGCATATAAGAATCAAAGTCAATGGATGGTATTCTTCCTAACATAGGATATGTCTACATTACAGCACTAATTCAAACTAACTTAATTGAAATTAGTTAATTCAAAGCTAATTCAAATTAGCTAATTCAAAGCTAATTCGAATTAGTGCATCTAGACCTAAAAACGAATTCAAAATAGCATGTCCACATTGAGTGGACCCTGAACCGAAGTTAAGGCTGGCCGGAACCAGTGCTGACAGGGGATCAGGTTAGGACTTAGACGCAGTGGTCTCCAACCTTTTTACACCCAAGATCACTTTTTAAGTCTCAGAACAGGCAAAGATCTACTGCCCCGCCCCTTCCTTGAAGCCCCGCCTACATTACATGAGGAAATCTAATGTAAATGTACTGCGCAGGTGCACAGTTCAGAGAGGGCTCAAGAGCCACTCTTAGAGCCCCTGAGATCTACCGGTAGATCGCGATCTACTGGTTGGTGACCACGGACTTAGAGTGTGGAGCTGCTGCCTCAGGCTAGCCGAGGGCTGTGCTTAAAGGGACCTGACCCCCACCCCGGACAGACAGTTCTCAGGGTTCACTGCTGTCTTGTCTAACTCAATGAGGAACAGAATATCTTACTGCCCCTGTATAAAACTATGGTATGCCCACATCTTGAATACTGTGTACAGATGTGGGCTCCTCACCTCAAAAAAGATATTTTGGCCTTGGAAAGGGTTCCGAAAAGGGCAACTAAAATGATTAGGGGTTTGGAATGGGTCCCATATGAGGAGACGTTAAAGCGACTGGGACTTTTCAGTTTAGAAAAGAGGAGACTGGGGGAATATGATAGAGGTATATAAAATCATGAGTGGTGTGGAGAGAGCCGAGAAAGAAAAGTTATTTATTAGTTCCCTAAATAGAAGAACTAGAGGACACCAAATAAAATTAATGGGTAGCAGGTTTAAAACTAATAAAAGAAAGTTTTTCTTCACACAGCGTGTAGTCAACCTGTGGAACTCCTTGCCAGAGGAGGCTGTGAAGGCCAGGACTATAATAGAGTTTAAAGAGAAGCTAGATAATTTCATGGAGGTTAGGTCCATAAAAGGCTATTAGCCAGGGGATAAAATGGTCTCCTTGGCCTCTATTTGTCAGAGGCTAGAGAGGGATGGCAGGAGTCAAATCGCTTGATCATTGTCTTCGGTCCACCCTCTCTGGGGCACCTGGTGCTGGCCACTGTTGGCAGACAGGATACTGGGCTAGATGAACCTTTGGTCTGACCCAGTACGGCCATTCTTATGTTCTTATGACTTAGAGTGCCCTGCGTGCCTGCACTCGGCACATCACAGCACTCAGCCATCAGCCTGGCTGCGCTTGCTGCAGGCTGCCATCCGGGGGGGGGGTCAATTGGGGGGCTGTCAGGATCCAGGAGGCATTGCAGGAGAGCTTCCACCCCAAGGGCCCGCAGAGCCACCTCAGTCCTCCCCATCGGGGGCTTGTGCCCCATTCCTCCCTCACCTCCTTCCACTTACCCCTTTCTAGCCCCCCTTCCTGATGTAAAAAATAAAGGACACGTGTTCAAAAATAGAAATTCTCTTTATTTAACAAAACGGGGGGGGGGGGGATTAACCTCTGGGGAGACTGGGAAAAGGACGTGGGGGAGAGAGGGTGGAAGAGGGGAGGGGGAAACCTGGGAGGAAGGAGCTGGAAGGGGAAAGCCAGGGGAAGGAGGAGGAGGGGATTTATAAAACTATGGTACGCCATATCTTCAGTACTGTGTACAGATGTGGTCTCCTCACCTCAAAAAAGATATTTTGGCCTTGGAAAGGGTTCAGAAAAAGGCAACTAAAATTATTAGGGGTTTGGAACAGGTCCCATATGAAGAGAGGCTAAAGAGACAGGGGCTTTTCAGCTTAGAAAAGAGGAGATGGAGGGGGGATATGATAGAGGTCTATAAAATCATGAGTGGTGTGGAGAGGGTGAATAAAGAAAAGTTCTTCATTAGTTCCCATAATAGAAGGACTAGAGGACACCAAATGAAATGAATGGGCAGCAGGTTTAAAACTAATAAGCGAAAGTTCTTCTTCACACAGCACATAGTCAACCTGTGGAACTCCTTGCCACAGGAGGCTGTGAAGGCTAGAACTATAACAGAGTTTAAAGAGAAGTTAGATAAATTCATGGAAGTTGGGTCCATGGAGTGCTGTTAGCCAGGGGGTAGGAACGTTGTCCCTGGCCTCTCTTTGTGGAAGGCTCGAGATGGATGGCATGAGCCAAATTGCTTGGTCATTGTCTTCGGTCCATCCCCTCCGGGGTAGCTGGTGTTGGCCGCTGTTGGCAGACAGGCTTCTAAGCTAGATGGACCTTTGGTCTGACCCAGTACGGCCGTTCTTACGTTCTAAGCTCAGGGCTCAGGGTTGGGGGTCTCACTGGACCAACTTGATTTTCATGCAAACCTGCTCCTGGGTTTGCATGTGGCCTTTGGTGGCCAGGCTGGCAGCTATCCTGCCCTAGACAGCCGCATTCCTGTGCCTAGTGTGGAGGTCGTGGACATTGGAGGCCTCCCCCCAAACCTCGATGAGGTCCACGATCTCTGCACTAGACCAGGCGGGCGCCCACCTCTTGTGGCCCCAAGCAGGCTCCTGGGAGCCGCCAACCTGGTACTGGGAAGATACCCATAGGAATCTACACAAAGAGCTGTTGAATGTTAGGTTGATAGTGTTCCAACCATCCCTCATCACGATTGAGGCCATTAGCATGAGAGTTGAATTTGCAGTTGAATTCTAATTCTGATGCTTCTCTGTGTTTCTGGCTAGTAGAGTTGGTTTGTGACAAGATAGCCACTTGAAGATCTTTTAAACAGTGATTAGGAAGATTAAAGTGTTCCCCAACAGGCTTCTGTATGTTCCCTTTACGTATATCTGATTTGTGTCCATTGATTCTTTCCCGCAGAGACTGTCTAGTTTGTCCAATATATATAGCAGTGAGGCATTGTTGGCATTTGATGGCATAGATCAAAGTACTGGATGTGCAGTCAAATGACCTTTTCATTTAGTAGCTTATGTTGTTGGCTCCAGTGATGAATTCACTAGTATAGATATATGTGGGCAGAGTTGACATCACGTTTTGGTTGCAGGGCTGGGTTCCTGGATGCTTATGATATGGTTGTGTGGCATGGTTACTGGAAAGAATTCATTTCAGGCTGGGGGATTGTCTTAGACTTTTCTCCCAAGGCTCTGAGAGTGAGGGATCATAGCCAGATACACAGAGAAGCATCGGAATTAGAGTTCGTCCGCAAATTCAATTCTCATGCTAATGGACTCAATCATGATGAAGAATGGTTGGGACACTATCAACCTAACGTTCAATGAAGGAGCAAACAGCTCTTTGTGTAGATTCCTATGTCAGGAAGGATACTATCAATTGACTTTGATTCTTATCTGCTTCGTTTTAAGTACCCAATCTTCAGATACTTACTGATTCCCTCTACCTTCCTGATTTTCTATACCCTCTGCTCCCTGTCTCCCACCTCCCTCCCTCCCTCTATGAAATAAGGGATAAGGGATCTTTCGGAAAAGGCTTTATTTTCTGCAAGATCAGCGTCTGGACTGGCGCTTTTTTCAGACAAAGCACCTTGCGGAAAAAAAGCGGCAGCTATTTTTATGCTAATGAAGCGGGGGAGATTTAAATCCCCGCTTCATTAGCAATTGCGATATGTCTAATTTACATCCCTTTTATGAAAAAGGGATGTAGTCTAGACGTAGCCACACTGTTTGTCCTCTCTCCATACACTGGAAGCTGAAGCAGACCAAACATGTTTAAAAAAATAGTTCCTGTCTTGTTATATTCAGCCACAGTGTCTTAAAAATAAGAAAGTTCTGTCAGTTATTTTCATTCACACATCGTGCCAATACCCACTAAATTCATGTGGAAATGTTTCCCTTAATTTCTTCATTATGTTTCTCTCGCTAAGCGTTGTCACACTTTTTTTTAACACTTTTTACTCTTCCCCAAGAAGCTTGTATTGCCCATATGTTAGAAAGGAATCGGCATTTTTCTTCTTGTTGAATGTGCTATAGGACAACAGTGATTCTTCTATTTCCAGACTTGCTGAGAGAATCTTTTTGCACAGGTAATAAAGGAGAATTTATGAGGTATTGACTTACCAAATTTTCATTTACATTCGGTAACAGCTCATCTCATGGGGATAGCTTTGCTTCAGGTCACCAAAATCTTTTTTTTTCAGAATGCTAATGCTGTTCTGATAATTTGATTTTTGTTCTTGTTGTTGTTTCTAGACATTTAAAGTAATTTTAATAACATTAGTCACATTTTCATGAGCCTGGCTAACTGTATGTTTTGTACAGTTCTGTAAAATTAGCTGTCTTTAGGAAATGGTAGAATGATTCCTTTAAATGTGTTTGTGCCATTTTATCTTCCTGTGATATTGTTGTTTTCTGTAAACAGGCAGGATTTCATTATGCGAAATAATAATTCAATAAGGTAATACTGTATTTCCTTACTAATGTGACAAACACCATTAGGCCGAACATTTGGCTATTCAGGGCAAACAGCTTGAAGTTGTCACTCCCTGTTTACTAATGCAGTTGTAAAAGCCATAGAAGCTATTTTCCAGAATAGCAAAGAGTTAGGAAATCAGATTTACATAGCTGGGAATGCCAGATATTCTGATGGCCAGTTTATTACATCAGGCATATTGTCCATTACTCAGACACAATCTGACCCAGTAGTCAATCCTGTGAGATGTTAGAGAACCTTCCACACTCCCTTTTTAAATGATTATAGCACATGAATATTTTTCTTGTTTACTACTAAAATGACACCATTGCATGGTTTCAAGGAAACCTTTATAAAACTTCTTGTATCAAAGGCTGTACACATCTTCACAAAGGCATTAAGCTCCCTCTCTCACACACATTCAGTCTAAGTCAGTGCTCACCAACCAGTAGATCAAGATCTACTGGTAGATCTTGGAGTCTCTGACAGGTGATCCTGACTGGTTTGGCCAGAAAGCTGTCAAGTGCTTACACTTCCATTGCCTCTCCCACTCACTGTCATGCTGCTCCTGCCCTCTGCCTTAGAGCTGATCCCACTTGCTTGCTGTGCTGGGTGTGGGAGGGAGAGGAGGGGGGCACTGATGTCAGGGTGTCCCTCCTTCCCCCACTTCTGTACCCTATCTTCACACAGAGAGAAGGGAACGGAGGAAGCTTGTCAATGCAAATCTCTGTCACTCACACACACTGTGTGTGTCTCTGTCATTCTCACAAAACCCTCACTGTCCTTCACTCTCATTTCCTGACCCAACACATACGTAGGTTGTTGTTGTTAGTTCTTTTCCTGCTTGCAAAGTGTGTTAATTTTGGTTTTTGACAGGACTGTGCATTTCATACTTTTCATTTCTCTTTTGCGTTTAAATTTAATACTCTGAGTAGTGAGTTCTAAAATGCCTAACCTGGCGTGGCTGGAGTAGTTATCCCTGTCGTAACCCAGGAGCAGGTTTTCATGAAAATCAAGTTGGTCTGGCGAGACCCCCAACCCCGGGACCTGAGTTTCCCCTCCCCCTTCTTCCCCTTCTTCCCCTTGCTTTCCCCTTCCAGCTCCCTCCTCCCAGGTTTCTCCCTCCCCCTCCCACTCTCTCTTCCCCTCTCCCACCTCCTTTCCCCAGCCTCACTAGAGTTTCATTCCCTCCCCCCCCCGCAGTTTTGTTAAATAAAGAGAGTTTGTGTTCATGAAAATACATGTATTTTATTTGACATCATAGAAGGGGGGTTAGGGAAGGGTAAGTGGAAAGACATGAGGGCGGAATGAGGCACAAGCTCCCAATGCTGCAGACCAGGGAGGTTCTTAGTGCTCCTCAGGGTGGAAGCTGTCTCACAGGGCCTCCTGGTTACTGACAGCCCCTATGGACCTCCCGGATGGCAGCCTACAGAAAGTGCAGCCAGGCTCACAGCAATGCATCCAGAAGAAAGCACCAGAGTGCCCAGGTGCAGCTCTGGCTCCATGTTGCAGAGTGCTATGGTGTCCCAAGTGAGGGCAACCAGAGCACACAGAAAAAAAAATGCTTTGCTGTCCCTCATCGAGGTAGGCAAGCAAGCAGGGAAAGCTGAGAACCGGCTGTCCAGGGGGCGGGGGAGGTCCCTTTAAGCACAGGCCTCAGATAGCCGCAGGCAGCAATCACACAAAGTAACTCCTGACCTGATGCCCTGCCGGACCAGGTTCCATCAGCTTCCCACCAGCCACCAGGAGAGGCACTTAAGTTTGATTTAGCAAGTCTTAACTACACTCATACAATTGAACTCCAGAAGATTGATCTTCTGCAGAGTGAAGACAAGGCCGTTACCACTGTTCCTGGAAGCTCTTTCCCCCCTGCCCATGGCAGAGAGTTCCAGTGAGGTGAAACTGTAAAACTGGACTATTTTTTGTCTTTCAATAAAACATCAGAACAAATTGAGCCAATTTCTGTATGTTTGTTTATCTGACAATGGAATAAATGTTTCGCAAGATATCTGGGGGCATCTCTTACATTTTTTCTTCCTGTGAAGGAGGTCAGTTTTTAATTGTTGAAGTTGAAATTCTTTAAATTACACCAGATACTTATTTGCAGTTCTTGTAGACAGATAATTAGCACAGTAGATGTACATTTAAAAATACTTGCTTTGATGCCAGAAAATGTCAGAGTTGATTTCCCTTGCTAGCTGATAGTCAACTTCAGTGATCCTCACATTATTGTTAGCAGCATTTTACTATTTATTTACAGAAACATAGGAGACAAAAATGTAAGGAATCTATGATCTAATAGAGTCTATGTTGTTTACTTCATCATATTAAAAATGCTGATTGTGCATAATGTGATTAAGAAGTACCTCTTTAAAAACCTCCTTCAGATAGCTTAAAGGGCACCAGAAGAAAATACTCTTTTAGAGGAACACCACTACTTTGAAAGTTTCACATCCTGTCTCATACCTTAGTATGATAGCTTTACTTTTATGTAATCCTCTGGGCCAAGCCAAGTGTACGCTCTTCCTCAGGCCCTGCAAAATTACTTCTATCAATAACAGTAGCTGTGGGGTTGAAGAGATAATAGTGAGCATAGGGAAGAAAAGTGAAGTAAGGAGGAGTGGGGTTGAGCATGATTTGTGGCATTCTGCTTGTCCCTACCAATAAGCCCCCTTTAAAGAACACAAGTAGAGAAAAGAACTTTAAATGTGTTAAAAATTTAAAAATAAAGATTCAGGATATGTTATTTAAAGGGTTTTCTACCAAAAGGCTGAATTATTACCAAAAAAAACCCCCAAAAAACTTAAAGAAGAGCACAGAATATACTATATAGCCAATTACAAAATTTGCTCTGAATTAGGGCGTCAGTTGCCACCACTACCCATATTTTTTCCAAGGTCTTTTCACTTTATTTCCCCTTCTCTACTACACCTACTTTGCAGGATATAAATTATTCACAATAGGTAATGTTCTATATGCTGATATAACTTTTTCTCTCCATACATTTTCTGTAATGACACTCCTGTATGTAACTTTTCTCTTTCTCCCAAGCAGTGGGCTTCTTACCAAATTATGTAATTAATCCCCCCACTCCAGTTATGTTAAATAAAAAGACGTTTTTTGTTTGAAAAACAGGTGTCTTTATTTGACAGTAGGTAGGGAGGGGAAAGCGGAAGGGGGTAGGGTGGAAGAAGGCCCCAGTGGGGCATGCAGGGAGAGGTCAGTCCTCCTCCTCCACCAGGAAGCTCTCCCGCAGGGATTCCCGGATCCGGACGGCCCCCCGCTGGGCTTCCCGGATGGCGGCGGTGCGGGGCTGACCGTAGTGGCCAGCCATGCGGTCAGCCTCAGCCATTCAGGCTGGCAGGAAAGCCTCCCCCTTTCTCTCACATAAATTGTGGAGCACACAACATGCTGCCACCACGGGAGGGATGTTGTGCTCGGCCAGGTCCAGACGGGTGAGGAGGCATCGAAAGCGGGCTTTCAGTCGCCCGAAGGCCCCCTCCACCATGATGCAGGCCCTGGTCAGCCTGGCATTGAAGGCCTGGCGGGAGGGATTGAGGTGCCCCGTGTAGAGCTTCATCAGCCACGGCTGCAGTGGGTAGGCGGCATCCCCCACCAGGCACACGGGCACGTCCCCAACCCTGATGTGGCGGTCGGGGAAGAAGGTCCCGTCCTGCAGCCGCTGGCACACGGAGGAGTTGCGGTACACCCGGGCGTCGTGTGCTTTGCCGAACCAGCCCACATTAATGTCCGTGAACTGTCCCTGGTGGTCACACACGGCCTGCAGGAGGATGGAGAAGTACCCCTTGCGATTCACATAACGGGATGCCTGGTGTTCCGGGGCACGGATGGGGATGTGCATTGATGCGCCCCCCCCCCCCCCCCCCCGCAGTTGGGGAAGCCGAGGGCGCTGAATCCCCGGATGATGGTGTTCTAAGTATTTCTTAAACTTTTCTGATAGTTCAGTGTTTGGCAGACTAGAATCACTTACCAACATTGTTCCTTTATGTTGCTTTTTCTGGTGAATTCTTACTTTTCTCTTTGTTTCTAATGATAGTTAAATAGATTAGTGACTAAACTCAATGCATACTTGAGGATGGAATGATCCCTGGAGTGTAATTACACGGAATGTGCTGTTATATTTCATAAAATCATAGAATTCTAGGATTGGAAGGAACCTTGAGTAGTCTTCAAGTCCAGTTCCCTGAAGTCTTGGCAGAACCAAGTATAGTAAGTTGAGGGTCAGTAACACGGAGTCAGCAGGCCTAAATAGAGACCTGTAACATGAAAACAGCAACAGGCCTGCAGTCTAGTGAGCAAGACTTTGGTTCGGTAACAGAGGAGCCAAGAAAGAGGCCCTACTAATAACTGTGTAATTGTGTAAGTTAGGTGAAGCATGGAAGGACACAGGGAAGCACCAAGTACAGACTGTAAGCCAAAAGGGAGTAACGAAACATCTTAAGGAATGTCCTAGTACAGAGACTCCCCAAAAACTAATGCACATACCGACCTAGGTTCAGGACCAGGTCGGAATTGACAGCATGAAGGATAGTAAGTAAGCCCCCCTTCTGTAATTTGAGGAGTGGTAACTAGGCAGCAGAGGGTGGTAACCTGGTACGTAAAGAAATGATGTAAGTTGTTTGTACCTGTCTATAAAAGGACACCGCAGAGGGTGCTCTCCGGCCAACCTTGGGCGGGGCGCACGAGGCGCCTGAACGGCAGGTGTTATTGCCTAAATTTACAGAATGCACAGTAGCTTAACTTTGACTAACTGCTGTTAATATCTGATATATGGCAGTAGGCCTGCCCGGTGTTGGTACCTTGTCAACGTGGGCCATAGTGCCCAGTGGTGTAACATTGTACTGATCTCTGTTACAACTGGTAGAGCTTCACATTTGACAATAAACCTGATCGATTGATTTCAAACCTGGCCTGCATCTGTTGTTTCCGGGGCCTCTCAGAGATCTCCTGTGTTGACCCAAGTGCACAGGGTCTAACACTCTAGATAAAGGGAGTACTGATTGTTACACACGCAGCCGAAAGTTTCTCATCACCGATGGAGTAGAGGTCCTGTCAGGAGCGCGCCAGGACGACCCTGACCAGATGACGCTGACACTGACAGTCCAGACCACTGAAGGTACCGAGGTACGAAAACACCGAGGTACGACACCAAGCACCATCTCTAGACCATCACTGACGAGTGTTTGTGTAACCTGCTCTAAAAAATGTCTCTGGATGGAGATTCCACAACCTCCATAGGCAATTTATTTCAGTGGTTAACCACCCTGACATGGAGTTTTCCCTAATATCCAATCTAAATCTCTTTTTCTGCAATTTAAGTGCACTGCTTCTTGTTGTATCATCAGAGGTTAAAGAGAATAATTTTGCTCCCTCCTCCCTGTAATATACTTAAAAGCTGTTATCATTTGCGTGAGCTTCTTTGAATACAGAATACAATTCAGCTATACTGCTCACTTAGCCAAAATATTGCAATTCCTTTTTTTCTTGTTTGCTGCCTTTTATTATTTCCCTTAATTATCACCTGTTCTTGCAGACTGATCACCCAGAATTGGTGTCTCTCTTGCTATATACTTTTGTTTCTTGCCAAAAAGCCATCCTAATGGACCACTCTCATATCAGCAGTACAATTTATTCACATTGGAGATAATACTACTCAAGACAAAGGATGGGATGCTTGAAGTATGTGAAATCAAAGAGGCAAAGAGACTTGACCATGAGCCAGCTGGGTGGGGCACATGAGGGGTGTGTCTAGACTACATGGCTCCATCGTTGGAGCCATGTAGATTAGACAGATCGGCAAAGGGAAATGAAACCACGATTTAAATAATTGCGGCTTCATTTAAATTTACATGGCTGCCGCGCTGAGCCGACAAACAGCTTATCAGCTGTTTGTCGGCTCAGCACGCTAGTCTGGACACTCCGCGCCAACCTGAAAGCCTTTTATTGACATCCCCGTTATGCCTCGTAGGATGAGGTTTACCGGGGATGTCGATAAAAGGCTTTCATTTCGACAGGGGAGCGTCCAGACTAGCGCGCTGAGCCGACAAACAGCTGATCAGCTGTTTGTCGGCTCAGGGCAGCAGCCATGTAAATTTAAATGAAGCCGTGATTATTTAAATCGCGGCTTCATTTCCCTTTGCCAAACAAAGAAATCTACATGGCTCCGTCGACGGAGCCATGTAGTTTAGACGTACCCGAGCAGTCCAGCCTATGCATTCAGCTGACCACTGAAGGAAGTTTGAAGGAAAGAGTTTATCTTGAATGTTACTAGCTGCCCAGAAGCAGTAGCATGCCTAGGAGGCCAAAGATCTCCAGGAGAGCTGTTTCTGCACATCTTTTCTTTGGTAAAAGATGTAGCAAAGAGAATTATAGTGCTATGATTCAAGAAAGGATTGGCCAGTTATTGAACACTACCTTTATTTATTACTTGCTGAGCGCAGGCTGCATGCTCAACGTTGTCCAGAACATGGCTGCAGCATGGTCCCTGACAACGTTGCAATGTAAAGCATATACAGACATCAGCACTGTTCAGACTAGGGATGTAATAGTATAGTCGATTAACTGATTAACTGATAAGGAAAAGCTTATAGGTTAATGCTATAGATTACATGCATTTCCCTCTCCCTGCCAGTAAATTTCTCAGTCCTGGCTTGTGATGGGTCCAGGACCTACCTCTGCTGCAGCTCTGCATTTCAAGTGTATTAAGAGCTGGGTGAGCAGGCAGCCCAGTTCAGTATTAGTTTGCACCGGGTACGGGCGCTCAAGACCCCCCCCCAGACAGGGACTGCTGCCGCACCGCACTGCTGCCTCTTTCTCAGAAGCAGCAACAAAGGGCGACAGGCAGTCAGTCTGCAAGGAGAGCTGTTTTTTAAACTGGCTTCCCTCGTGGACTAGCTCCTGGCTAGCACCCCACACTGCTGCCTCTGATACAGCGGCTGATAGCCCTGTCCCTGGGGACTAGTCGACTAACTGATAAAATTTCATGAGGTTACTCGACTATTCAATTAACCAATATTTAACACCCTGAATTCAGACACAGCAAGCACTGGGGACCATGAAATGGATTAATCACTGAGATCCATCGTGGATACATAGATGTATAGCTGGTTTCTTCTTTCACTTTTTATAATTAAATAGCAGCCCTTTTTTGGGTGATGGATTAGAAACAATAAAATTCACTTAGAAAGTGACACCAATGATACTAACTGTTTTTATGGTAATTCTTGCTCACATGAACTGGGTTAAACCAATAATCAAAATTGGAATCAAGTACAAATGTTTTCCTAGAGGCCTATTGGCAGAAACATTAGGAGAGTTTTGACTTCCTGCAGGAAAGCACATTGCTCCAGAAAAATTCAGGGGATGGGGTGAAGTTCATAACTCCCTACTGGACCCTGCACACACACCTACATCCTTTCTCCAGGCTAGAATCCTCTCCTGCACCCATGTCCCTCCCACACCCTGCACTCCAACCCCCTGCCCAAGATCACAACCCCTTCCTTCACCACTCCTCCCTCTCAGACCCCATACACTCTCCTGCTCCCATCTTCTACCCCAAGCTCCCTCCTGCATGCAACCTCTGCCCCAGACCCCACACCCCTTCCATAGAAAAGTATGGCCTTCGACCACTTTCCAAATCTTGGAGTGTCTCCCGCATCAAAATTATTACCCACCCTGATGTTGATGCTTCAGAGACTGTGGTACTTAGCATTAGCCATCTGCTCATTGCTCCAAACTGGGATTCTGTCTCTGTGAAAGAGAGAATGGGGCAGCACTTAGGGAGAAGAGAGTTTTAATTCTTGTTTAACTTAAACTCTGGCCAGAGCTTTGAAGATAGTGCCCTGAAAAGTGGGAGGACTCTTATATGGACCCAAGGATATTTTATATACTGATCTCATCCCTGACTGTACCACCTTGGATACAGGCATAGAGGTCTGCTTTGCCAGCAACTGAGAGGACCAGTCAGCTCTTAATCTCAGGGCAGGAATGCTACTACTTGTGGAGCTACCCAGATTGTTTGCTGACAAGGTTCTGAGGTACTGGAAAGGACTGAAATGCTAGCATTTCTGAAGCTCTGAAGAATCCAGCTTTCTCTCTCCCTCTTTCTCTCTCACACCCACACTCTAAAGACTGAAAGAAAATGAGAGTGAAAAGTGTTTTGATTTGTCTGTGATAAAATATTAAATGTCATGTTGAAACGTTCAATATATTTGAATGTTTTGTAACATTAAAAAGGGGGAGGAAATCTATATATATCGTACACCAGTAAATTTACTAATAGCTTTTGTTAAATGTTATTCATAGTATTCCAATACTATTTACTATATTTTATACTATTTATAGTAGTGACAAGGAGTCATGTAGTACCTTATAGACTAACAGATGTATTGGAGCATAAGCTTTCGTGGGCAAAGACCCACTTCATCATATGCATGTAGTGGAAATTTATTTAGTGCTTTTGCAGATCCAGACTAACACAGCTACCCTTGTGATACTATTTATAGTGTGTTTTATGTGCAATACATGTTTCTTTAAGGAAGAAAAAGTATGATGCTCTCTCTTTGAAATTGACTGGGAACTATTAACATCTCCTTATCAGGGTTTTCCATACAACATCCCTGAGGTTTAACTCTGTAAAATGCTTTCTGAGAAGTCCTGAGAAGACAGAACTCTGGCCAGAGCTTCAGCAGAGTTAAGCTGTGGTGCAGGAAAAGTGGGAGTGTTTAATTACCTCAGCATTTCCTATTATAAAGACAACCAGCTGGTCTTCTCTGTCTGAGCTTCTGTAACCAAGAAGCTGTTTATTACAAGAATAAAAGTAGATCAGAACTTTAGGGGTTTTTATTCTATATTATAAGAAAGCCACAGGTGGCTGTTTATTTTTAAAGGGGTTTTTTTTTTTGGCTTTGTGTGAGCAACTGCTGTTGCTGGTTTCTCAAGCTTTGCCTTTGCATCATTTTGCAATACTCGTGTGAAAGAAGTTTTTCTCCCCCAAGCCACCACTTTGTTATCCAGTTCATGTTGGCAGTTAGTCGATTTTTTTAGTAGGGGGGTGTATTTCTTAGTGCCTTACATGAAATAAATGTTATCATCTCAGGTCATTTGCAACTGAGTGGAGTCTACATTACAAACAACAGTCCTAGGTCATGAAACCATAATGGGAAGGAGGATGCATTACCCTCTCTTTAGTACTGATGGTCCCTCTTAGTAAGGGTTGGAGCACACTGGTAAAGCAAAGCAGTGTTTGTTACCTGTTATTCCTGTTGTCTGGATAATAGAGGGGTTTGGTTTCCTAGCAATCAATAAAACATCTTTCACAAGCATTACAAATCTGAGGATTATACATTTTCAGTACTGAGACAAATCCAAATCCACATCAGACTTTTTAAGACGCTACATGTAAATTGTTATAATTAATTTTAAAATTTGGAGTTGTCTGAAAGTGGAAGAAATTATAGTACAGGCAGTCCCCGAGTTACGTGGATTTGACTTATGTCGGATCCGCAGTTACGAATGGGGATTTTCTCGCCCCGGAGGACTGGAGCGGCGGGACGCCTGGTCCCGCCGCCCGCCTCCTCCGGGGCGAGAAAAGCTGCTCCCCATCTCCCTGGTCTGCTGGGGGAGCCAGCAGACCAGGGAGATGGGGAGCAAAGCCGCGGAGGACCCGGGTCCGGACCGGCGGCGCTTCCAGCTGATCTGGAAGCGCCGCGGGTCCGGCCCCGGGTCCTCTGCGGCTTTGCTCAGTGTCTCCCTGGTCTGCATACCAGGGAGACGCTGAGCAAAGCCGCGGAGGACCCGGGCTGGACCGCGGCGCTGATCTGGAAGCACCGCGGTCCGGCCCAGGTCCTCCGCCGCTTTGCTCCGTGTCTCCCTGGTCTGCTGGGGGGGGGACGCATCTAGTGCCCCCCCCCAGCAGACCAGGGAGATGTGGAGCAAAGCCCGGAGCCTGTGGTAGAGCAGGTGGGGTGCTGCCGGTTGGTCCCGCAGCACCACTCCTTGGCACTACTGGACCAACCCGGTAGCCCCCCAGCTGCTCTGCCCTAGGAGTCCTGATTCAGCCGCTGCTGATCAGTTTCATTTCCCTTTTTCGAGTACAGGCAGTCCCCAGGTTACGTACAAGATAGGGACTGTAGGTTTGTTCTTAAGTTGAATCTGTATTTAAGTCGGAACTGGCGTCCAGATTCAGCCGCTGCTGAAACTGACCAGTGGCTGACTACAGGAAGCCCAGGGCAGAGCAGCTGGGGTGCTGCTGGGTTGGTCCAGTAGCGCTGAGGAGCGGCCGCGCTACTGGACCAACCCAGCAGCACCCGAGCTGCTCTGCCCCAGGCGTCCCCAAGTCAGCCGCTGCTGAAACTGACCAGCGGCTGACTACAGGAAGCCCGAGGCAGAGTTGCTCTGCCCCGGGCTTCCTGGAATCAGCCGCTGATCAGTTTCAGCAGCAGCTGACTTGGGGAGGCCTGGGGTTCTTAAGTTGAATCTGTATGTAAGTCGGAACTGGTGTCCAGATTCAGCCGCTGTTGAAACTGATCAGTTTCAGCAGCGGCTGAATCTGGATGCCAGTTCCGACTTGCATACAGATTCAACTTAAGAACAAACCTACAGTCCCTATCTTGTACGTAACCCGGGGACTGCCTGTATTGGTAAAATGATCTGAAGGAATCAAGCAGTATATCTGCAGTGCAGATGTTATATTCTCATATGACTGCAAAGAGTGACATTAAAAATGATCATATAGGTTTAAGCAGGTTTTAAGACATAGCCATGTATATGATTCATCCTGGACTTGGCTGACCCATCAGTTGTATTCAGCATGGAGTTCACTGATGCAGTTCCTTATAATCATGTCTGAACACAATAACATTCTGTGAAGCAGCCAGTAGGCCATTCTTATATTTACTGTGAATTTCACATTAGTCCCAGGCTCATCCTGTGGAATAGTTTGCCCTAGCCTTTGTTAATAAGTGTCACAATATTTCACATTAAAAAGCAGCTGCCAGTACTGTAAATAGCAATACAATTAGGTTTTGTGAGTGTTTTTCTTTCTTTTAACACCACACTGGGACTTCTATCAAAGGAACAGCCTAAAGCTCACTGCTTCTGTGTTGTTTATCAAGGCTTAAGAAATGAACTGGATATAAAAATCGCCATTACATTTACCAAGAAGTGAAATCCAGCAATAAAGTAAATTCTACTGAGAAGTAGGTATATTAGTTGTGGACTTTAGACAAAACTTTTTCCAAAAAGAACTTCCATTCTAATTCAGAATTGTGTGTGTCTTCCAGTATCTATAAAGGAATTCTTAGGCTATGTCTAGACTACAAGCCCTCTTTCGAAAGGCTTTTTCGAAAGAATCTTTCAAAAAAGCCTCTTTTAAAAGAGAGCATCTAGACTCTCTGAAACCACTTCTTTCGAAAAAGCGAGTCGCTTTTTCAACAGAGAGCACCCTGGCATTCTGGATGCTCTCTTTCGAAAAAGCCCTGTTTGCATTCAAGAACGCCTTTTTTCGAAAGAGCACTTCCTTGTAAAATGAGGTTTACCATGGTCGAAAAAACCGCTGTGTTCTTTCAATTTAATTTCAAAAGAACTCGGCAGCAGTCTAGATGCAGGGGAAGATTTTCAAAAAAAGGGAATAAGGGATAAGGGATCTTTTGGAAAAGGCTTTATTTTCCACAAGATCAGCGTCTAGACTGGCGCTTTTTTCCGACAAAGCTCCGTGTGGAAAAAAAGCGGCAGCCATTTTTATGCTAATGAAGCGGGAGAGATTTAAATCCCCGCTTCATTAGCAATTGCGATACGTCTAATTTACATCCCTTTTACGAAAAAGGGATGTAGTCTAGATATAGCTTTAGTGTCAGATATTGACCTTATTTGGATTGCACTCAGCAATAATGCTATTCGTGCATCCATTATCATTGCAGCTCTCAACCTGGTGCATCTGTGCTGGAGGGCCTGGGTGAACTGACACAGGAATTTGACCTTTTATATCCAAAAGTTCTGCAGCCACTGCTCCTTGTCCCAAATCTGTATTACGATTCAATCCCAGCATCCCATGTTTGTTTCTCACACTCCAAAGTTCCATGAACACCAATACACTGTAGTCTTACATTGTTTATTGCGATTTCCCTTAGCTATCTGTCCTCAAAGAAATCATAGTCATGTTCCCAATTGTTGCAATACTTCCTGCACATATGCAAATACAGGAGAATCATGCAATGTTCATAAGAATAATTCAGAGTTCTGTGAGCTCCATCCTTCTGTCACAGATGGCAGATACTGAAAAGTGCCATGTGTATTTGTGGTTTTTTTTTTAAATAGGCACAAAATTATAGGAAAAGATGACAATATGGGATAGAGAAAGTTGCATGCTGGGAAATTAATCCCTAGACCCTCAGAGATACCTGTGCAACTCATTTCTACTGCACAACACATTGCAAAAATGTTCTGAAAGACATTGTGTCACACTGGCAATGGAGATGACAGCGTCCATGGGCCCCTGGATGAGATGGGGTGGAGCCAGCTCTGGCTCCTAGAAGGGATGGGACCAAAGGCGGAAGATGTAGGACCAAGGGCAGCTAGCCCTCAGCGCTGCCACACCACTCCTCTCTCCCACCCTGAGGGTTGCCTGGAGTGCACAGTGATCCCACAGCTATTTAAAGGGTGCACATCACGAGACTCCTCTTTGCCTCCCTGCACCATCAGTGGACCTGTACAGTGGGATACCCACCAATGGTGCATGGTCCTTTACAATGACACAAGTACTCAAGTTCTCCTGGTGAGTACATAGAGCACAGATACAAGCAGCCATTTAGTATGTACACAAGTGACACGCTAACTTTGGTGGCTGTATGCTGCCATAACTTGGACTAGCTATGATTTGCAGTGTAGATGCAACCTAACTATCATTTCCAAGCTCACACAGAAAGTCTATGGCAGAGCTGGGAATAGTTCTCAGATATCCTTTCTGCTAATGCACAATCAATCTTCCTCAGAATGAGCCAGCCAGCTTCAGCCCTTGTTTCCTTCTCCTATTTATACCCCGCACATGAGCCTGAGAGGTTAGTGAATTTGGTTCACTCTTTAACCTTTTCCTGCCAGCTTCCACACCCATACCAACCTGATGTCATTTCCTGTCTGATTCTCGATTTGCTCCAAGTCTTCCTGCATGAAGTTACTAATAAAACCCTATAAACTTGACACCCCTTACATCTCTGCTTTCATTTTCGTTTCTGCTCCCTCCTGCCTTAACTGTCTTTCTAAACCAGTGGTCTCCAACATGTTTAATCACAAGATCACTTTTGAAGTGCAATGTAAGATCTACCTCAAACTCAAATATCCTTGCCCCCACTTCCTTCCCACCTCTAGTTTGAGGCCCTGCCCTTGCTCCACCCCTTCTCCAAGGCCTCACCCTGTTCACTCTATCCCCTTTCCTCTCCCGTTCTGACTCACTTTCACCAGACTGGGGTAGGGAGTTGGGGTGCAGGTTGTGGTCTTGGGCCAAGGGGTTTGGAGTATGGGAGGAGCTCTAGGCTTAGCCTAGGGTGGGGGATTGGAGTCCAGGAGGGGTTTCAGGGTGCAAGCTCTGGGAAGGAGCTTGGGTGCAGGGGGACTCATGTCTGGGGTAGGAGGTTGGGTGCAGGAGGAGGTTCAGGGCTGGGACAAAGAAGGGTTCAGGAAGCAGGCTCTGGCTGGGCACCATTTAAGTGAGATGGCTTCCAAGTGGTGGAGCAGTGGGGATAAGGCAGGCTTACTCCTGCCCTGGCCCTGCACCACTCCTGAAATGAGCTGTGGCATATAGCAGTGGCTCCATGGCACCATGTGCTGCCCCTCATCTACAGGCCCTGAGCCCAAAGCTTCTACTGGTCACAGTTCCTCATTATTGATCAATGGGAGCTGCAGGAGCGGTGTCTGCAGGCAAGGACAGCATGTGGAGATCCCCCACGCTGCCTTTCTGCAGGGACATACCGGCCACTTTCAGGAGCAGCAGTTACAACAGGGATAACTACTCCAGCCACGCCAGGTTAGGCATTTTAGAACTCACTACTCAGAGTATTAAATTTAAATGCAAAAGAGAAGTGAAAATTGTGAAATGCACAGACCCGTCAAAAACCAAAACTAACACATTTTGCAAGCAGGAAAAGAAGTAACAACAACAACAAGGACAGCGAAGGACAGTGAGTGTTTGTGAGAATGAGAGAGACACACGCAGTGTGTGAGAGTAACAGAGATTTGCATCCAAACTCCCTCCATTCCCTCAGTATGGAGATAGGGTACAGAAGTGGGGGGGGTGAGGGACACCCTGACATTAGCGCCCCCCTCTTCTCCCTCCCACACCCGGCTCAGCAAGCAGGAGGCTCCAAGTGGGGTCAGCTCCAAAGCAGAGGGCAGGAGCAGCATGACAGTGAGTGGGAGAGGCAATGGAAGTGCAAGCACCTGACAACTTCCTGACCAAACCTGTCAGGATCACCTGTCAGAGACTCCAAGATCTACCAGTAGATCTTTATCTACTGGTTGATGACCTCTGCTCTAAACCCTTTGTTTGTGTTATAATTCTTTCCACCACATTTTCCCCACTCAGCCTTGTGGCCCTGCACTTTGAACCTGTCCTCATCCACCTCCTTTCAGATCTCTCTGAAACCTGCCTCTCCAAACAGTTCCTCCGCCCTTCATCAGTAATCTCACATCTTTTTCCCTCTGAACTGCAATCCTCTGTCTTACCCTGTGTTTGTTTTGGTGCTCTCGCTTTCTCTTTTTAACATTGCAAGGTCTTCAGGGCAGGGGAAATGCCAGTTTCTCTATATGTTAATGTTGTGCAAACCTAGGGGACTATATAAAACAGAGTAATATAAAAAATGTTGCTTTTATAAACAGAGTCAAGACACAAGCTCCTTAGTTATCCCCACTTGGAATATAATTGAATAGATGGACATTGTGGGTGACAGATGAAGCAAACACAGGAATTATCCCTTCTCAACCTCTCCTTCCCCTTCTTCACATGCTCAAGAGAAAGTGTTGCTGTTTAAGACACTGAATGGAGAAAATACCATTTGGAAGAATGTACACTCAGCATCTCATGAATTGGCCGAACACCAAACTGTGGAGTTTATTATTTTGGATTATGTTGTTTTATTGTTATCAGTGCTAATCCTTGAGGGACAGGCCTTCTGACTGCAACTTTTTGTGTGGAATATTCCACCAACTTAGAGTCATGTAGGGCCAGATTTTAAAGATATTTGTAACTATTACGTTCCAGACACTTCAAGGGAAGAGAACAAAGTCTGATACTCAAAGAATAAATAATAGATTTCCATATGATATTAGTACATCATAAAAGTGTATTGATCATCACTCTTTTATGAAAGCTGGTGGTAAAATGATGATTAATATAATTGGTAAAAGTATGTATATGTGAAATTAGAGTTGTAAGTGACTAGTCAGCTAGTCATCTACCTGATAAGTCTAGGCTTATCGGGTAATTGAGTCACTACTCGAGTAGTCGCTTCCCCTCCTTGCTGCCTCTGTATTAGAGACAGCGGGGTGGGGAGAGCAGGAGCCGGTGCTGGGGGGGAGCCATCTTAAAAGCTGGTTTCCCCCAGCACCATCTCCACAGTGGGGCAGGAGAGGCAGAGGTACAGCAGGGGAAACGGTGCGAGCAGGGACTGAAGCAGTCCCTGCTCACGCTGGGTCCCAACTGCTGCGCCTCTGCCTTTTAAATATACTAAGAGCCCCATGAGGCTTTTACTACATTTAAAAGGCAGAGGTGTAGTGAGGAATCCAGGATGAGTGGGGACTGAAGCAGACTCTGCTCACGCTGAGTCCCGACTGCTGCGCCTCTGCCTTGAGTACCCACTCGCCCCGGGTTCCCCACTGTGCCTCTGCCTTTTAAATGTATCAAGAGCCACGCAGGCTCAGCAGTTGGGACCTGGCGTGAGCGGGGATTGCTTAGTGGTAGGTATTTCTTTGATGCAGTTTTGTTTATTTACAAAGTGTGTAAAGTCCTGCCTCTGAACACACAGGGCATCAAAAACAGGAAACAGCTTCTTTTGCTCACAACACAAGAGCATCCTTTTCAGCTTTCACCCTCACCCAAAAAGCCTTTCCCCAGATTTCTTCCAGGGTGAGACATAGGCTTTCAGTTGCTCCTTCAACCACCCTCCCCAGTCCGTGCACATTCTCTCACTCACCCACCCATATCTCCCAACAAAGTATTCAGCCTCAAAGCTCCTGGGTGGATTCCAAAAAAAAATTTGTTTTGCTTTAAATGGGGCTAATATATTATAGTTATATTAACAAAAGTGAGAGTTTACACCCATCACCCTCAACAGTGTTTAGGCACCTATCATCCAAAAGGATTTGGTTCCCAAATATCTCACAAATCTGATCCCAAGGGACTTGTCTTCTCCACAGAAAGCTGACAGTGCACAAACTTTTTCAGCTTGGTACTGTCATGCAAAACAATATAAATGTCTGTGATTGGCAATTTGATTTTATAGCCAGGTTATTTTTTCAGACAGGACTTAATTAAATTTAAACCCCTATGGTCACATTTCTTCAAGTTTGCTGTCCTAAGCTTCTAAATCAACCATCATGTAGCTGACTTGTTTTCCCAGATAGAATGAAGAAAACCTGAAACTCTAGGAAGCAAAACTTTTCTGGCTGTTGTTTTCATATTTTGGATTTTACAGTCTTTCATGTTCCCATATAAATGAATTAAAATTCTTTCCCTTGCAGATTATCAGCATATTTAATTTTTTAATCTGACAAAATACTTGAAGACTCTTTAGTTTATTTTAGGTAATCCTTGAATTTCTAGCTTCTATTAGATAATCCTTGAAATATCAGCTGTCTGCAGCGGTAGGAGTATTACTTACTTTACATGTCAGCTCCACTGATATAATGCAATTAGATCACTAGTGAAGTTGCTCTCTTGAGGCCAAACCTAAAAAGTTAATTTCTGTCTGTTCAAGAAATTCATCTGACTCATTCCATCCTACTCAGGAAGTCTGTGGCAAGGCAAATCACTGTAATTATGCAATGAGGTATAACAGTTAATCTGAACTAAGGACTACCAAATTCACCACCATGAAAAACACATCACAGAAAGTGAAATCTAGTCTTGTGTGCTTTTACCTTATACTGTACTGAGTTTATAATGAAGACCAACATTTCTCAAATTGGGTTTCCTGCCCAAAAGAGAGTTGCGGGGTGGGAGGTATCACAGGTTTTCCTCCCTGGTCCGGCACCCTCGGGACTGAACCAGGGAATTTGCCAGCCCAAGGAAGATTCCCTGACACAACACCTCATCCCCCAACCCTCAGTGCTGCCAGCTCTGGGGGGGACCTCACTACCCCCAGCCCCAGCTGGTCCTGCTGCCACTGCCCTGGCTGTACTGCCCGCCAGACTGCCCACAGGCACCAGCAGCCTGCACTATTGCAAGCTGTCACAGGCTCTGGCTCCGGTCCCACTGCCATAGGCTGGCGGGGGTTGGCTCTGGTTCCAGTCTCGCTACAGACCCGTACACAGGAGCTGTGTGAAGGGTACAAAAGCATCCCCAATGGTCACCCAAGCAAGCATGCTCCGGACAGCCAGGGGAAGGCTGAGGCTGATTTCTCCACTTACTTGGGGGACCATGGAGGGTGCATTCACACACTTGCAGTCCACATTTACAACAAAAGCACCTCCCAACAAATTCCTGCATATGGGCCTGTGCTGCCACGGGCTCCTGCTGACTGTGGTCCCAGTCCCACTGCTCTGGACTGGTGGGATTGGGTAGGGGCTGGCTCTGGTTCCGGTTCGGCTGCCATGGGCTGCTGAGGGCTCGAATGCCTGCACTGTGGTAGCCCACAGGTTCTGGCCCCACTTATGAGGACTCCCTGGGGCTCTGGCTCCAGCCCTACGCTGCCAAGAGCTGTTGCCAGCCTGGTCCTGCACTGCCAGATGCTGCCCCGGATTGGTCCCTGTACCACAGGCTGCTGGGGGCTACTGCCGGCTCCAGCCTCACTGAGGGTTGCTACCAGTCCCAGCCCCTGCCCTGTCCTGCTGCTTCTATCTGGTCCCACTTCTGGATTGCCCTCCTGCCACTAGGCTACTGGGCTCTCTGATCCAGGAACATCTGTGGTGCTGGACCATGGATATTGCCGGACCAGAGAGTGCCGGTTTGGGGAGGTGCAACCTGTACTACACTTCCTTCTGTGCTGCCTTCAGAGCTGGGCAGCAGGAGAATGCTCTTGCATGGGCACCCATCTCTGAAGGTAGTGCCCCACCAGCAGCGGCATGGAAGTAAGGGTGCCAGTATCATACCATGCCACATGTACTGTGCTGCTGCCTGCAGAGCTGGGTGGCCATAGAGTGCCAGCTGCTGACGGAGGGCCCAGATCTGCAGGCAGCAGTGCAGAAATAAGAGTGGCAATACCATACTATGGCATCCTTACCTCTGTGCTGCTGCTGCTTGTGGCTCTGCCTTCAATGATGGGCTCCCAGCCAGCAGCCACCACTCTCCAACTGCCCAGCTCTGAAGACAGTACAGCCACCAATAGCAGGGTAGCAATACCCCCCCCCCCACACACACATACATAGTAATGTTGTGATACCCTCCCCTCCCGCCGCCACACACACACAACTGCTTTTTGGTTCAGGTCTCTTATAATTATAACACCAAGACATTTCAAATGGAAATAGATGAAATCATGACAATTATTATTTTAAAAATCCTATGGCTGTAAAATTGACCAGAATGAACTTTGAATTTGGTAGGTCTCTATCTATAGGTGAAGCAATCACTAGTAACATTGATAAACTCATAGAGCAACAATCTTCTTTTGAGCTTCAGGGAGTAGCTGAGTTAGTCTGTTAGGGTACGTCTACACTCGCCCCCTAGATCAATCTAGGGAGGCTAATGAGGGCGACCGGAATTGCAAATCAAGCCCAGGATTTAAATATCTCATGCTTGATTTGCATGTTCCAGTCGCCTTTTTAGAAATTGACTAGCCTGAAGTAACTGCTCGCATCTACACACGGCAGTGAAATGGGATTCCGATTTGAAGCCCTAACTTGAACTAGCTGGTATTCCTCCTGTAATGAGGTTTACCAGCTAATTCGAATTAGGGGCTTTAAATTGGAATCCTGTTTCACTGTCGCGTGTAGATGCAGGCAGTTACTTTGGGCTAGTCAATTTCTAAAATGGCGACCGGCCGGGAACATGCAAATCAAGCGCAGGATATTTAAATCCCGGGCTTGATTTGCAATTCCGGTCACCCTCATTAGCCTCCCTAGTTCGATCTAGGGGGCTAGTGTAGACGTACCCTTACAGAAAAAAAAACAGCAAGCAAATGGTCTGGTAGCACTTTATAGACTATCAAAACATGTAGATGATCTCATGAGCTTTAGAAGTGGGCTGTGCCCACGAAAGCTCATGATACCATCTACATGTTTTGTTAGTCTATAAAGTGCTACCAGATCATAATCTTCTTTTAAGAAATCCACATACATCCCTCCTGTGTCAGAGGGGACATTGTTGGCAAGATGCAAAGTATACACAAATCTGTGCTGAATAGCCAAGAACCCCCATAGGGTTTAAACAATAAAGTAAGGGGTGAATACTGCTGTTCTTAGGAGTTTGGCCTTTATAAAGACAGCAGGATTTGGCCACTAAGCCCTGAGAGGACAGCTATAGGATTGAAAAACAGAAATGTCATGGTCGTATTGTCACACCATTTAGAATCAATAATCACAAATCCAACTGTTTGCATTATTTCTCCTGAGCTGCAGAGGGGAAAATAGCCTGTGTTTGTGATGTTCTGTGGGCTTACAGTTAATGTCTAAACAGAGAGAGGGATGTTTCTGTGAAGAAATGCAGCAGTTATAAAGGGGTAGTTGAAACAGAAAGATGTTGAGAACTGTACTTGTTTTTAATTCTGTAAGTAATATTTTTCCAGGGTTATTGACATCATGAAACTGAGAATTGTAGGCTACAATCATCAGAAAATATAAAAGATTCTAGTTCTCACAGCAACATTAACTAATAATCTTCTGTCTAGGTACTTACACAGTCCCCATTTACCATGAGCACCTCAGATCCAGGTGAGGCAGTGTTATTAGCTCCTCTTTATAAATGAGGAAATGGTAGCAATAATAATTCCTTATCCCAAGGCTTGAATTCTCACCTCCTGGCCCCTCTATCATAAATCTATTCCGGGCTTTGTTTTAACTATAGTGGATTTTTCCCTTGCAAAAGCCCCTGGCATCTCCACATTTTCACTCAAAAGGATCATATATTGCACCACACTGGTTGTTTTTGGCTATCTCCCATACAACAGTTTGAATGAAAAGAAACCTGTAAATAGATGCCTGCAGCACTTCACAGATGGCAAACAGGCAGGGTGGGAGCAATTGGTCCCAGTGATGGGGTTCTGAGGCCACAAACATCCTTAGCATCTTTTTCAGTATCATATCCACTAGCCTATTTGTCTGAGGGTGGTAAACCAATATCTTTAAGGCTTTGATTTTCAACAGACTACATAATTCCTTCATTGGCAGAAATGAAGCTGATTCCCTGGTCAGTCCTTAAGTCAGTCAGACAGTATTTCCCTTAGTATTCTCACTCCAGCAATAATTTTTATCATTACAGGAGCGATGGTCAATGCAGTGGCTGAGTGAAGGGGGAATGGCCTCCTGGTACCATATGTCATGATCAGATAACCCGTACCTGCTGATAGTATGTTAGGGGGAGCACAGCTTACAGGTTCAGCCACCCCAGAACAACTCAAGTCACGACCCCTGCAGGCATCACTCCCTTACCCTCAGTTTCCCCTCCTGCAAAGCAGTGATCCCCCCCTTGCAGCTCCCAGCAGTTGCTTCTGCACCTCTTCATGGGGCACAGCTCACTGGCTCCAGCAGCTACCACACAGGAGCCAGCAAACCCTGGCAGTAATCTGGAGCACACGATACTGGGTGCCCTCTGATAGGTCACTTCTGGGCATAATCTAGAATCATCAATGAATGTTAATATCCAGCAGCATTCTTTTCTTTTTCCAGTGCTCCCAGCATGTCCATAGCAATCCTCTCAAAGAATATTTCACCTACCAGGAGAGGCACTAGTGAACCACTGGGGGTCTTCTTGGGTCTGCCTGACACTTAGGGCATGACATACAGCATCTCTAAACTCTTTGTGAGAGCCTGGACATTAAAACCAAAGGGACACCATTTCAAGGATCTTCTCTTGCCCAACTGTTTCCCACGAGGTGCTAACTGTAATACTTCCCTGAGGAACTTCTTTGGAACCAAGAGTTGTACCCGCATTTCTCAGCTTTGAAAGGTCTTTGCCACTTCTCTGTGGTTGAACTAGAGCCAGCAGTGAAAGTAACTCTTACAGGTACTGTCCTATTGCAACCTGGGTCCCTGCCAGCTCTTTAAATAACTCCCTGCTGGCTTTTGCCACAGCTCAGCCAGCTCCTGCCAAAGCTGCACACCAGGGCACTCCTCCTTACTTTCACTTCTGATTGGGGCCCACTGTTTCCTCAGTTACTGATTGATTATTTAACCCTTCACACAGACAAGTTGTTTATACATACAACTCAGGATGGAGCCAGAGTCAGATCATACTTCTGTTAGCTTGTGAGGCTGCATTCAGGGTTAGGCCCAGAGTTTGCAAGGTCCCCGATTTTCCTGATTACCAGGATAAGGGAATTGGTTCCTTCTAGGAAATCTCTTAACCAGGGTCTTGATTCTCTACAACTCCAGCTAACTCTACTGGTTCTTACCACTCAGGGGCACCTATGGGAGGGTTAGTTCTTTCAAGGATATTGTCACCCCGTGATTTTATGGCCTTTCAGAAAAACTTCCAGGCTCAGCCCTGAATCATTGGGTAAGCTTGAGACAGACACATTCATGCTCCACACTCCATAAAAGGCTTTAGGGGGTCACCAAATGAAATTAATAGACAGCAGGTTTAAAACAAAAGGAAGTACTTTGTCACACAATGTACAGTCAATCTGTGGAACTCCTTGCCAGAGGCTGTTATAAAGTCCATGACCATAACAGAGTTCAAAAAAGAACTAGATAAATTCATAGAGGATAGCTCCATTAATTACTATTAGCCAGAATGGGAAGAAATGGTGTCCCTAGCCTCTGTTTGTCAGGAGCTGAGAGTGGATAACGCAAGATGGATAACTTGATGATTACCTGTTCTGTTCTCTCCCTCTGAATCAACTGGCATTGGCCATTGTCAGAAGACAGGACACTGGGCTAGAGGGACCTTTGGTCTGATCCACTATGGCTGATCTTATGTTCTTATTCCATTCCTGTGCAATTTCATGCCCAGTTATAGATATTTTCTTTGTAGGATATGGGCTCACACCTCCATGTACACACTGAAGGTAGATGGTACCTCCTGGGGATGGTAGATGTTCCCTAATTAATGTTTAGCTGCAGCCCGTGTCTGTTGGTTCCTGCACTTCTACCCCATTGTCCCACACTGGCACCAACATCTTGGCTGGGTCTCTTTTCCAAGCCCTGATGTCCACTGTCGATGCTTGCCTATACTAGTAATCAATAAAGGGACAGTCATGGTGAAAATGACCCCACCATCCACACGATACACAGCTTCTATTCAAGGAAACCACCCCATCATCTGATTGAGAGAGAGCTGAGTGCCCAAGAAAGACCTTCTCTTAGGTTCAGGTTTTTCCCCAGCCTTTTGGTTCATGTGGGACCAGGCTCCATGGCCCTGCTGCCGGTACTGATAGTCTGAAGAGCTTGGCTAGGGCTGGTGTTTCCCAGAGGCCACTCTTTTTGTCTGGACCATAGATTTGTAGGTGGTGATCCCCTGGAACAGGCAACTTCAGATCTTGGAGTTCCAATGGCTGGATCTATGGCTGACGAACAGTTTTCCAGTCGGCCTCCCTTCATCAAACAATATCCTGGGCCTATGCTGGAACACATACACGCATCCTCTAGCAGGAAGGATCTGCATAAATTGTTCTAGTATGATCCGCCTGGCCACCTCTTCCCTGGTTTGCTTCTCAGGTTAGAGCCACTGGTAACAATGGTCTTTATGACTTTGGATCACTGCTCAAGATCAGGCCCCCACTGGATATCTTTCCTGGCAAAAGCCACTCTTACCATTTGCCTCCCCCCATAAAAAGCCTCAAAGTCCGACATAAGATAGAAAAATAAATAACCCTCAGTCCTTTTGGGTTCAACTGGTAGCCTCTCCCTGACAGCAAAGGCACGTGTCCTCTGGATAGGTCTGTTCTCCTCTCCTTTCTGCTGTCTTCTGAACTCTTTGGCAAACTTTGAAGTTTCTCCTCAACCTGGAGCAGGCTCTACAAGTGTCGGGGAGCAGAGTCTGTCGTGCTATCTGCAGTAGCTGCCTACCTCAGAGCAAGCTGTCAAAAACAGGGCTGCCACCAAAACCGGTGGTGTGTTTCTAATTAGATTTCACCACATCAGTAACAAACATGAACTGCTGGATCACTGTAACTGTCTTACCAAGAAGTCACAAGAAGTTCCTTTAGACTCTCCTGTTTTTCTTACCATCCAGACAAAGGACTTAGGGTATGTCTACACTACCCCACTAGTTCGAACTAGGAGGGTAATGTAGGCATACCGCACTTGCAAATGAAGCCCGGGATTTGAATTTCCCGGGCTTCATTTGCATAAGCAGGGAGCCACCATTTTTAAAACCCCGCTGGTTCGAACCCCGTGCAGCGCGGCTACATGGGGCTCGAACTAGGTAGTTCAGACTAGGCTTCCTATTCCGAACTACCGGTACACCTCGTTCCACCTCGTACCACAACCTAGTTCGAGCCCCATGTAGCCGCGCTGCACGGGGTTCGAACCAGCGGGGTTTTAAAAATGGCGGCTCCCCGCTTATGCAAATGAAGCCTGGGAAATTCAAATCCCGGGCTTCATTTGCAATTGCGGTATGCCTACATTACCCTCCTAGTTCGAACTATCGGGGTTGTGTAGACATACCCTTAGTGATAAATGGTCTGAAGTACTTGGAATGGGCCAGAGAGGATAGTGAGCTAGATGAAGCATTGATCTGACCCAGTATGCCAATTCTTATGCGCTTATGTTCTTCTGTACATAGAACAGCACGTGAAAAGGACAGGGATGTAAAATCCCATTTAATTAGTTAAATAGTTAAAAGTTAAGTGTAAATGGTTAACTGATTAAATGGGGGGGAGGGGGGCAAGGAGAGCCACTCCAGCCCAGGCACCTGCCCACCATGCTCCCCCACTGCAGGTAGGGGCCACTCTAGCCTGGACCCATACGGAGCTTCCACAGCCTGTTTGGAGCTGGAAGTGGCACCCCAATGTGTGAGCCAGAAGACCTGCTCCCCACACACTGGGTAACTGGTTACCGTTAACTCCCCTAGAACAGGACTCATTGCTGCTCTGCAATATTTGATATTAAGCTACACAAAGAAAAACAAAACATCTTTTAGTGAAAGAAAATTATTTTTAAGCCAAAGAGGCATCCATTAAAATATATTTTTCAGGGGTAACTCTAAATGTTAGCAAACTCTGGTACCCCACGCCTGCAGACAGGGAGAGACAGTTTCTTTCTTCCCAGCAAGAACATTGCCCCCCTAATGTTTCTCTAAGGCAGGGTGGGAAGAAAGAAGAGGAAATGAGTGCCGCTTCTTTCACATCATTTTGTTCCTTTCTAGCCTGTGAACTGGCCAGTGAAGCAGTTGATGCTCTTGCACGCTAGTCTCTTTGTGCATCATTCAGGCAGAGGGGGATAACAGCCTGCTGTAAAGGAAAGCAACAGAAATCACAGAAAGTCTCTTATCCTAGTCGCCCTTGCCAAACAAGCAAAGGAACAACAGCTGGACACCATGTGAAGTGTTGGCAATAGCCCAGAGCAGAGGTGAAACTATTGAGTGTGACAGCCTCCATCTGTAGTCAAGGCATGACCCAGATTACAGTCTGGCCACCTCCACTTTAGTTAAGTATTCACACCTGAGTCAAAATAGAAACAAAAGGTGCTACGTTCAGGAGGGGGAGAAGGGAAACTATTTTTTTCTTTTGTCACCTGGATTAGGTGACATTAGGAACTAGCTCAGACTAAACTGCTCTTGGAAGGTACTCACTAGTAATCACTTTCAACCTCTGGCAGAGAATATTTGATCAGCATTCTCCCCCTCCTCCCCTAAAATTTGGATGAATGGAAACTGGATCTATAGCATACTTGCTTTTGATTCTGCAATGTTAAACCAGTTTTCCCTGGTTAAAGGCTGAGTCATATGGACTTCACTGAACTTTGGATCAGGCCCTAGCTTTTGGGTTGGATTCAAAGCAGAGACATAGAAGAAAGAAACTATTTATTACCAGTCCTGGGAGGCAGCCATTTAACCAGAGCTTGATTATCTACAGAAACAAAACATGGAGCTAGACTACTCTATATTCTCTAATACATAGATTAGGAGAAAAATCAATGATGGCAAGAGAATTTAGCTCAGCGGTGAGCTCTGCTAGAATAAAAATACAGAGGCAACTCTGCTAGTATCTATCAGTATTGTCATTCATTAACCAATAATCCTTCCCCTTGTCATCCTCAAAGCACATTTGCTTCAGTCCGGATGTTTAAATACCAAAGCAATCAACTGTGCAGAGATATTGGCAGTCCATTTAGTTAGCATTGCTCCCTTCTTAAAAGACAGCATTGTACAAAAGCTGCAAGAGAAGTCTGTTAAACTCTAGGCCAGCAGAAAGGTCTCATTCCTATATGATTGATTGGGCTCTTCTCACAAATCTAAAGACTTGGGGGTGTGAAAATCCCCCATGGGAACTGAAGGGATTAAGGGCCAGTTCTGGGACTAGGCTACGGGCATGGAACAATCTCTTAGCTGGAGATCAGAGCAGGTCACCCGAATGTTAGTTTTGTTCAAAATAGGTATTAGCCTTCTGAGAATATATGTAGTGTTTAGAATGTATGTAGTGTTTAGATTCCATGAAATGTTTGTAAGTTGCTTCATGCATTAATTACGGATGTAAAATCCCAGTTAAAAAGTTAACTGTTTAACCCTTTACATCCCTAGCATTAATCTAACTCGTCATGACCGTACTTCTTGCTATAATATGCATAACTTTGAAAGTGTTTGCTCCGCACTTGTGAACTCAGACACAGGAATCATCCCTTACTACCCATAAAAATAACTATCCTTGGGTCCTCAAGGATCATCCCAATCCAAAGCGTAGCCCTATCCTGGAAAAATGTTACATGCAAGGAAGCTCATCCTATGGGATGGGAAGCTGAATAAGTGACATGAAACAAGGCCACAGGACAATTTTCCATCTTTTTAGCTATTTGAACTCTGAAGGGCTGGACACTCTAAACCAGGGCTACTCAACACACGGCCTGCGGCCCATTTGTTTGCGGCCCACAATGCAGCTTGGATTTACGTGGGGCTCAACATGCAGCATGCAGATGGGAGCCCAAACAAAAAAGTAGTCAATATAATGGTCTTCAGTTGATATACATTTTGGTAGTTACTTTCCTGGACTGCCAATGCTCATTAAAAGTGCTGTCATATGGGTGAAAATTGGATAAATATTGCATTTTTTTATATCAGCAGAACTGACTTAAATGAGACCTGTATGTTGTGTAGTCTTGCCTCAATCTTTGTACTCATGCAGCTATTTGCATATACAGGCAGTCTCCGGGTTACGTACAAGATAGGGACTGTAGGTTTGTTCTTAAGTTGAATTTGTATGTAAGTCGGAACTGGTACATATTGTAGGGGAAACTCTAGCCAAACATTTCTCCAGAGCTCAGTTTTATTCCCCAACACCTCACTTCCCTCAGTCCTTTATTCTCAGGCTAAGGTGTCTGCTGAGAAAAGCCACTCCGCGTCTCCCTGGTCTGCTGGGGGGGGGGGGGGAGTGGCGCTAGCTTCGCTGGTCTGCTGGGGGGAAGCAGCTTGTGCGGGGTTGCCTCACCCCATTTGTAAGTAGGGATCCGATGTAAGTCGGATCCATGTAACCCGGGGACTGCCTGTATATGAAACCACACTTAAGTTGCGGCCCTCAGCATGTGATGTGAGTATCATTGTGGTCCTCAGGGCTTCCGAAGTTGAGTAGCTCTGCTCTAAACTGAATCCAGGGATCCCCAGGGACTGCCCAAAAAGACACTTTAAATTTACACATCACTGCACCGCCACCACTCTTAGGATTTAGATAGTAATGAATTTGTGTAATATACTTGCTTGCTTGAACCTATAAATAACTCTCATTTCTTTTTCCTAGTTATTAAACTTTTAGATAATTTACTACAGAATTGGCTACAGGCATTGACTTTGGTATAATATGTAGGGCACCAATTGATCTGAGGTGACTGATCTCTTGGAAATGGAAGCAACCTTGTGATTGAAACTTGTGATTTTTGGTGAAAGTGACCGTTTATCACTAAGTTGTTTGTCTGGGTGGTAACATAGACTGCAGAGTCCAGGGGACCCACCTGTGACTCCATGGTAGGACAGTTACAATGATCCAGCAGTCCATGTTTGTTACTGACTTGGTGAAAACTAATTAGAGAACACACCATCAGGGTGGGTGCCTACTCTTGTTTTTGACAGTTTGCCCAGAGGTAGGTACTCATGGTTGTAAGCCACTCCAGACAGCATGACAGAATAATTAAATGATCCATTGCCTGTTATCCACATAAAGCATCAGAAAGTCAGAGGTTAGAGACACTAAGGTTACGTCTAGACCAGTGGTCCCCAACCATTTGGGGTTGCCGGGCGCCAGGGGGCGTGGCCGTTCGCCCGCCGGGCGCCCGGTGGGGGGGGCGGGGCCCCCCCCATAGCCGCATTCCGGGGGCCGGCGCTCTCCCCTCAAGCGCCGCGCGCCCGGGGCCGGCGCTCTCTCCCCCCTGCCTCCCCTAAGCGCCGCGCGCCCCGGCCGGCGCTAGCGCTCTCTCCCCAAGCGCCGCGTGCCCAGGGCCAGCGCTATCGCTTCCTCCCCCCGCCCCCAAGCGCCGCGCGCCCGGGGCCGGCGCTGGCGCTCTTCCCCCCCCATGCGCCGCGGGGGGGTGAATCCGTGGCGCCCCCGGGGCCGGCGCTCACCGTGCGCCACGCGCCCGGGCTGGCTCCGGCACCGCGCATGCGCCACGTGCCCGGGGCCAGGCCAGCCCTGAGCATTTGGCGGGCGCAGACAAATGTCCCCGCGGGCGCCATGGCACCCACGGGCACCGTGTTGGGGACCACAGGTCTAGACTGACATGATTTTCCACAAATGCTTTCAATGGAAAAGTTTTTTCGTTAAAAGCATTTGCGAAAAAGAGCGTCTAGATTGGCATGGACGCTTTTGCGCAAAAGCACTTTTTGCGGAAAAGCATCCATGCCAATCTAGATGCAGTTTTGCGCAAGAAAGCCCCGATCGCCATTTTCGCCATCGGGGCTTTTTTGCGCAATACAGTTTTTAGCTGTCTACACTGGCCTTCTTGCGCAAATACATTTGCGCAAGAGGGCTTTTTCCCGAACGGGAGCAGCATAGTATTTGCAGAAGAACACTGACAAATCTTACATTAGATTGTCAGTGTTCTTGCGCAAATTCAAGCGGCCAGTGTAGACAGCTTGCCAGTCTAGACGCAGCCTAAGGGTTCCATTGCTGATCATTTTTGCTAATAGCTACTGGTGGACCTCCATGAACTTTTCCAATTCTTTTTTGAACCCAGTTGTAGTTTTGATCTTCACAACATCCCCTGGTAAAGAGTTCCACAGATTGACTGAGCACTGTGTGAAGAAATACTTCCTTTTGTTTAGTATCAGAGGGGTAGCCGTGTTAGTCGGAATCTGCAAAAGCGGCGAGGAGTCCTGTGGCACCTTATAGACTAACTAAAGTGTTGGAGCATAAGCTTTCGTGGGTAAAGACCCACTTCGTCAGATGCTTGTACGTTTGTTTGTTTGTTTCAAACCTGCTGCCTATTAATTTTCCTTTTGTTTGTTTCAAGCCTGCTGCCTATTAATTTTAATGGGTGACCCTGGTTCCTGTCTTATTTGGAGTAAATACTTTCTTTTTTACCCTTTCCATGCTATTAATGATTATATAGCTTGCTATCATTTGTTATCAGTCTTTTTTAATTTCCCTTCATATAGAAGCTATTCCCTAATGATCTTTGTCATCCTTCTCTGTACCTTTTCTAATTCTAATATATCTTTTTTGAGATAGGGTGAGCAGAACTTCATATATTCAAGATGCAGACATACCCTAGATTTATGTAATAGCATTATGATCTTTACTGTTTATTATGTATCCCTTTTCAAATGGTTCCTAACATTCTGATAATTATTTTTTACTATAGTTTCAACCAATTTGCTTGATACTGAAGGCAGGATTACTAGCCTGTAATTGCCAGGATCATGTCTGAAGGCTTTTTAAAAATTGGTGCCACGTTAGCTATCCTCCAGTCATATGATACAGAAGCGGATTTAAATGATTTGTTACTTAGACCAGGTATTAGTTCTGAACTGTTGGGTAAACACCAGCTGAACTGGTGACTTATTATTGTTTATCAAATTGCACAGGCACAGACCTTTAGATCATGTAAAAAGAATGGCTCAGGTGTGGGAATCTCCACATCCTCTGCAGTAAAGACTGAGGCAAAGTATTTATCTGCCATTTAAAGGTCTTCACATTCAGGCAAAGCTAAGCCTGTAAACAAATGTTACTACTCAATAATCACTATCACCAGCTGTCAGTTTAGATTATGCCTCCAGTAATGAAAGCACAGGCCTCCATCACTTGAGTGAAAGGGATAACTTCCATCAGCTGGTAGCAGAAGTATGCGCCCAGAGCCCAACTCAGCCAACACATACATATGTGCATAGCTGTAGTCACATACGAGTACTCCAATTTGGACTAACAATATATTTAAAGTTAAGCACACATGTAAGTATTTGCAAGATCATAGCCTTATTCTGCTTGGGTACCAGCCAGAGAAAAACACACTAAGACAAAGAATTAAAAATCCTTGAAGACACACAAAATTAGAACAAATCCAGACAAGTTTTATTTTATCTATTGTTGTTGCAAATAATGCCAAAGCACGTTGGCTAAGGACAGTTTTCTGATATGGTCAGCTCGGGAGCAGTTAGCCTCTGACCCTTTATGTGGGTCTTTCACACAGGAACAGGGAACAGTAAAACAAACTTTTTTAAAATAGAAAAGTGTGATTGTAAAGTCAACAAATAGTGGCAGGAGATTTTGGAGCAGGTGTAATACTTGAAATTATTTTTCAACTTTAAAAAAAAACAGATGTAAATGCCCTGTGTAGTCACCCTTTAAAATACTAAACCTGAGACCTGAACACTTAAAATACATCGTTATACCAGGCAGTGGCAAACATTTCAAATATGATGCAGGTCTAGGATTGCCAACCCTCTAAGATTGTCCAGGAGTTGCCAGAAATGTAAGATTAGTTTTTAACTAAGGATTATGTCATGTGATGAAATCTCCAGGTCTATGACAAGCTAAAATTGGCAACCCTGTGCAGTTCCCAGATACAATGAAGCCTCATACATGTTGATACTCCCTTCTGCTATTACAGCTTCCAGCCCAAAACTTCTTTCCGTTAGTTCCCACCCCTGTAGTATTTGAGATTCACTGAGGCCTTGTCTACATTGAGACATAAGGTCAGATTTAGTAAGGTTGATTTTTAGCACCTGATTTTGTAAAGTCAAAGGTGCATGTCCTCACCATGCACAACAGTTCAACATAGTGATTCTCCAGTAGGATGACTGCCATCAAATTTGACAGTCATGCATTGTGGGTAGCTACCCCTCAGTTCCTGCTGCACTTTGCATTCTGGGTTATGTTCCCAGTGCATGCTGGGATCAAAACAATACAGTGAGTGGTTCTGGGTACATGTCATCAATGTCTCATAATGCACTCATCTCTTTCACCTCCCCCGCTTGAAAGCAATGGCAAACAATCCTTTCATGCCCAACCTTTTTTCCCTGGTTATCCATGCAGATGATATAACAGGGTAATCCTGGAACCCATCAATAGAACCCATTCAGCTGCAAAGTCCTATGGCAATCATATTAACTCACTTGCACTTTTATGCTGCAGTCTGTCCAGAGAGTATCCAGGACCTGCTGGAATGAGCAAGAATCTGAGGAGGCCATGAACACATGCTTCTGTGAAGCATTTGAAGTACACGAGTGGCAGAGGAGGTGGTGTTCAATCCTCTTGACACAATGGAATGCTGGTTCTGTTGCTGTAAAACCAGCACAGACTGGTGGGACTGCATAGTTATGCAACTATGGGACAATCAAACTTTCACATGTGTACGATCACTTTCATAGAAGTTTGCAAATTGCTTTCTCCATGCCCTGAAGTGCATCAATACCAGAATGAGACCCACTCTGAAGTGAATGGTACTAGCCCTGAGGAAGCTTGCAACACCAGACAGCTACCAGTCAGTAAAGATTCAGTTCAGAGAGGGGAAATGGATAATGGGGGCTGCTATGATCCAAGTAGCCAAGGCAATCAATATACTTCTGTTCCTGAAGGTAGTGATTCTGGGAAACATGGAGGGCATAGTAGACAGCTTTGCTCTGATGAGGTTCCCTACCTTTGGTGGGGCAATAGATGGAACATACATACTTATACTGGCACTCAACCACCTTTTCAAAGAGTACATAAACCACAAGGGATATCTCTTGATGGTCTTGTAGGTGCTGGTGGATCACAAGGGCTATTTCACTGACATTAATGTGGGATGATTGGGAAAAGTGCATGATGCGTGCATCTTTAGGAACTCTGGTCTCTTCAGAAAGCTGCAAGCTGAAACTTTCTTCCCAGACTGGAAAATTAACATTGGAGGTGTTGAAATGCCAATAGTGAGACTTGGAGACCCAGCCTACTCGATACTCTCAAGGCCACGAAGCCATACAAGGGCAGCCTGGACCGCAGTAAGGAGCAGTTCAACTACAGACTGAGCAAGTAGTGGAAGTATGTGCTTTTGGACATTTAAAGAGAAGATTTTCACAATTTATGGACTACGGTTAGAGCTCAGCATTAGAAACATTCCCATTGTTGTGGCCACCTGCTGTGTGCTTCAGAATATCTGTGAAAGTAAGGGGTGTATGGAATTTTTATGCCAGGGAGGGAGGCCGAGGCAGAGTGCCTAGCCACTAATTGTGAGCAGTCACTCATCTGCTAACCATTCTCTTCCTCCTCCTCTTTATTCACACTGTCCTCCATGCTGCTCTTCGAGGCTGCTAGGGGAGTCTTTTGAGAGGAATCCATAAACTGTGTTGAGACACTGGTCGAGTTCCCCCTTAGAATCCCATGCAGCTGCTCATAGAAGCAGCATGTTTGCAGCACTGACCCAGACTATTCATTTGCCTCCATTATATTCTGGTACGACTGCCTTTATTTTCATGCGGCACTGCTGAGTGTCCCTGGCAGGGATGTTAAATTGCAAGTAATTGACTAATCGAATAGTCGATGCATTTTGCATCGACTATTCGATTAGTCGATAGGGCACCTCTGCCTCTGCTCCTGCTGACCCTGGGCTCCATGTGGTGCTGCCACTTTGAAACACTGCTGGGGCCTGGCATCAGGCACTTCGTAGCATTTCAAAGCTGCAGTCAGGGTCAGTGGGGGCAGAGGCAGATACCCTATCAACTAATCGAATAGTTGATGCAAAATGCAAATCAATCAAATTTTGGTGCTGTCCACACTGCAGGAAGTCAAAGGGAGCACACTCTTCCTTTGACTTCACTTACTCCTCATAGGAGCAGGACTACCAGCACTGATGGGAGAACCCTATCAGTTCAAATTAGCATCGCTTCACTAGACCCGCTAATTTGAACCCCGGAAGTTCAACTGCGGCAGCTTTGATCTTCTCTATATCATAGACATGGCCTTTGAGAACAGATGTGCCACAGAGGACAAAAGAAAGGGCACAAAAGTCCGGCCAACACTACATCTCTTCCAAAATTACAACTGTCACTTCTGCAGGAAAATCTGCAGGGCACTAATTGGGCTCTTCAGCCACTTAAAAAAATTCACCAATGAACTCTCTTGGCACACATCATCCTCACATCAAGGGACAGCAAAAGAAGATAACCACACCCTGCACTTGGCCACAGTACTGCATAATATGCCTGTCATTGCAGGAGGCACGTTAGGATTGCAATAAGGCAATGTGAAAGGAGGCCTTATTTGCCCCTTCACAGCACTCTGTTTCTCAATCGCAATTCTCTTGCTATTTCCTGTGTTCCAATCTTTCTAGTTTGTGCTGGCCCATCTGCTGCCCCTGTTCCCTTTTAACTCATGGGATCCGGGGCAGATGGTTGCAGGTGGCAGTACAGTGAGCTGTTACACTCCTTTGTAGCTGGTGTGCAGAAAGCTCACTGTATGAATAGTTCAACTGCAGTGTTAAATATAGTGTTGGGCCTGGATTTGGACACCCTTGAAGAAAGAACAAAACCACTGATTATTAAGGATGGGGAGCGGGGGAGAAGCATTCACAGTAAAACAGAGGATTCCTTTTCTCCAAGGAAAATAAAAAGTAAAAGAAAAATATCATTTATAGTATTGATTATTAAACTTTTCTATGAACTTCAATCACAGAAAGAGAAAACGGGCGTGGTAAGAGCAATACTAAAAGAAAACTCAGGAGTACAAAGAAGAAACCTGTATGCTGTTAATACAGTATAATCTGTACTTTATTAATAAAGCTGAAGCAGCTGGACTCTTCTTTCTGTGATTTTTCCATACTAACAGCTAGAAGGGGGTTGTAAACCTTCTCTCTCAAAGAAATACTGGCAAAAACCTAACACTGCAGAGGAATAATACACAAAAGTTGCACAATTGCTCAGTTGTTGTGTGCTACCTCTACTGTCCTTACTGAATTTTCTACAGCCTTCTCCTAGTCTCAATGCTTGCCCAGGTGACTCTGAGGAGAATCCCAGACTAGGTCTGGTCTGTCCAGAGAAGACTTGCTCCAGATCCCCATTCAAGTAGGAATAAGAGATCCTCCGGAAAAGGGCTTTATTCCGGAGGATCGCGCCAGTCTAGACGCTTTTTTTCTGGCTTGGGGAAAAGCCGGAAAAAAAGCGGCGGACATGTTTATTTAAATCCGCGGGGGATATTTAAATCCCCCGCGGATTTCCCTATGCTGACTTACCCGATTTGCATCCCTTTTCCGGAATTTGTGGCCTGTCTAGACGTAGCCTCTCAGAGTATGGCTACACTGCCGCTTTTTTCCGATCCTTCTGTTGGAAGAAATTTTTCCGACATTTGGCCCATCTATACTGGAAGCCCCCCTCATTTCTCATGGAATGATGAATACAGAGTCTGCCAAAACATCGTGTTTGCCAGAAAAACTCCTGCAGTCTAGTGTCACTGGGTTGAGACAGGAGGTGTGGGCTCTCGGGTGTGAATGAGGGATTTAGGTGTGGGAAAGTGCAAGCTCTGGGAGGGAATTTGGATGCAGAAGGAGGTGAAGAAGAGGATGCCGGCTCAGGGAGGGGGCTCTAGGCTTGGGAGTGTTGGGGTCAGATGTAGGGTTGGAGTACTGAGCAAGCCACAGACTTGAGGATGTGAGGGTGCAGGATTTTGAGTTGGGGTGCGTGAGGGGCTCAGGGCAGGGAGGTTGGGAGTATGATGGACTCAAGACACAGATTTGCAGTGTGTGGATGGTGCAAGAGTGTTGTGGCAGAAGATTGAGGATGTGGAGGTGCAGGAGTTTGGGTATGTGAGAGGCTCAGGACAGGGAGTTCCAGTATATGATAGGCTCAGATTTGGGGTCAGGGTGGAGGGGGGGGGGGATACAGGAGTGTTATGATGCTGTTGCCAGATGCCTCCTCCTCTGATTCATTACATAATAATCAGTATCGAAGACCAAATATGTGGTCACAACACCCGCAATGTGAGCAGTTCTCCCAGGGCTCTAGATCAGTGTTTTTCAACCTTTTTGTATAAAGTACCCCAGTATCTACAGTTTTCAGACACACCTTTTTTTTCTACCATTGCAACACAGTTGTTTAAACAACTTAATCATAGTCGGGCAGGTGATGAAATTTTTGGGTGTAAAAAGTACAAAAATAATAAAGCGCTGTAAAACTTGAAACAAAAATTCAGTTTTCTCCAAATTTCAATTGTGTTGATTTACCCCTCCCTCCCCCAGACTTCTCTCAACTACCCCTAAGGGTGTTAGTACCACTGGTTGAGAAACTCTGCTCTAGATAAACCTCCTCCGCAAGGGGAGTAGCTAACAGTGCTAGGAGCCTGTTTATACTGGCACTTGACAGCAGCATAACTTACTTCACTGGGGAAGCTGTCTACATTGGGAGGGTTTGGTGACAAAAGTGCTGTTGATATGCAAAAGTTGCCAGAAGTGAAAACTAGTTGCTCTGTTTCCCATCATTGACATTTCCTGGCTGCACTGCTAGCATCCTATTGACAACAGAGCAAAGCAATGTGGGTAAGCGTCCCACAGCTCAGTGTTGTGGGAAGGCAGAACTGATTCCTGCACTTCTTGGAATTTCCTCATAGCTTTGTGAGCTCTCCATGCTAAAAAATATCAGAGCAGCACAGCAGTCTCTCCAGCTGGCTGCTCTCTATCTAGCAGGGCAGAAAAGAAGCATTCCAATGATTTTCTCTTTATTGTTCCCCAAATGGAGCAGCTCACTCAGCTGTCAGACACGTCCCGGAACTTTAAAAGGCAAGGGGTGCAGCAGAGATCACAAAACACTGAGCACGGCAACCATTACGGGCATTGTAGGGTACTGGCAGAAGCCAGTTCTCTCCACAAAACAAATAAGAGTCCACACTGGCTCTTTGTTGACAATAAAGGCAGGGGAAAAGACAAAAGTTTCTCACAAAGCTGAAAGTTTGTCACCAGAACTAGGTGTTTTTCCCCAACAAAAGCTACATTGTAGTGTAAACACTTTCATTGTTTTGTTGCCAAAAGGTAATTTAGGGCAACAAAATGTTCCAGGGTAGAAAAGGCTTGTGAGCAATAAAGAGCTGTGTGAGGATGATGGGAGGAGACCCAGAGACCAAAAGGTAGAGTTCCCTTTGTTTGGGAAGCTGATTGCTCTGCTCTCCTTCTCAGCCTTCTATCAGAGTGGGGCAGACGGCTTCCCCAGGGGTGAGCTTTGAAGACCTGCTGGAGATGTGGCCCTGAGTGGCTGTAGCCTGCCTGAAGTCCTGAATGAGTACAGGAGTGGGCCAGTTCCTGGACAATGCTGTCTTTGGAGTTACAAGATGAGTAGCTGTGGAGAAGACTGTAAAAGTTGAGGCATGTCTGTAAGGTAAAGGGGACCTGCTAAGCTGAAGATCTGATACTTTCGTTCAAAGATTATAAGGACAGATGGGATCATTGCAACTGTGTTGTTGGACCTTGTGTATCACACAGGCCATAGAACTTCCAAAATAATTCCTGAAACAAATCTCAACAAAACATTCAATTTTGATTTAATAAATGTCAGTGACGGAGAATCCACCATGTCCCTTGCTAAACTGTGCCAATGGTGAATGACTCTCACTGTTAACAATGGACACCTTGTTTCCAGTTTGAGTTTGTCTTCTCCTACTTCAAGCCATTGGATAGGGTTATACCCTTCTTCTCTGCTAGGCTCAAGAGCCCATTATTAAGTATCTCTTTCCCATGTAGGCACGTATAAGCTGCAATCAAGACATTTTTAACCCTCTCTTTGCCAAGCTAAATAGACGAAGCTCTGGGAGTCTATCATTCTAATGCAGGGCTAGTCAACACGTGGCCCGTGGGTGGAATCTTTTGAACATGGCCTCCACTGAGAACACGTTCCACACTGACGAGGTGTCTCCCAGGCAGAGCGAGCATTGAAAGATGCAAGCAGTCTGGCTGGCTAGAACAGACAGGTACAGGGTGTCGCCATTTCTTGCCCCCAGGGAGGAGCTGCCAGGAGCGCTGGGGCATTGTGGGAAATGCTGGCTGCTTAGCCTTGCAGGCAGAGCCTGAGAGGTGCTGACTGGCTCACGCTGGCCATGTTTGGGTCTGGCGCTGCGGCTTAAGCTTTGTATTCATGCCTGTCAGTGTGAAAGGTATTTGCATATATATTTGCACGTATATGCAACCACACTTAAGTTGCGGTCCTCAGCATGTGGAACAGCCCTGTTCTAAGGCATGTTTGCTAATCCTGTGGATCAAATCAAACTAAAACAGTTGCAGGTTCTGCCAGCTGAGGCCTAAAGATTCTGCCAGTACTGCAGTGGGAAGCTCAGAGGCCTATTTCAAGGCAGATGGTACTAAAAAATCTGATCAGCAGGCCCAATTGAAAAGATTCTCAGAAAGACAGGAAGATGTAAAACTCTGGTCTTCAGAGGATGGAGAAGATTACAAAGGGAGAAATTCCTGTCTGGATCTAAGTTTTGAAGTCCAGACGTGTTATTGGCACTCCAGTCTTCTCAACCCCAGTGGAATCACTGTGGCAGATATGAGACAAGAGTGTGCCTTAAGGGTGTGTGGCTACATGGGCTGTTTATGACTGGGTTTGTGGCTTGGGATGCTCCTTACAGATAGTGGCCTTGAGTTGTGAGCAAACTATATGAGGAAGTGAATTTCCATCTGTGGAAAACCAGTGGTTATCAGTCCATATACCTCTGTGCATGGAGAGACTGAGTGTACCCCATGGCTGTGGTGGTATTAGAAGTACAAGGCCAGCATGGCTAAGTGAGGGCCACAATGGTGAGGAACCTTCTATGGCCCATAATTTTGGGCAGAGGGCAGAGACTAGCGAGGATTCCCAGCCCTGATGCAGCAGAAGACAGTTTCTGAGCCAGCAGAGGGAAAACTTACTCCGGTTCTAGAGAACATATGATCAGTGATGTTTGGCCCTTCTGGGTACGCAGAAGAGAACTGGAGGGACTTGTTAGATTTGCCAGAATGATGAGGAAACTAGAAAAGAAACTCAGAGGTTGTCACAGGCTAGAGGAACACCTACGAGAAGCTGACTAGGAGCTGGAAGAAGTAAATGCCTCCTGGCAGGAAATACCAGGAATGGAAGTTGGGCTGGAACCATGTACTGTGGGGATACAAATCAGTCCCCCTCTCTCTCTTCCCCCCTGTAGAAGCAAAGGAGTTTTGATAGCAATACAGCATCAATAGATGGGGGAGTAGACAGGACTCAAGCCCAGTTGAACAAGTCAGAGGCCCTGCCAGCAGAACTATTTAAGGGAATGGTGATGGAGGAAGCAGTGACAGAAACAACAAAGCTACAGGAAAAGTTGACAAAGGTGGAGCAGACTCTGCAAGAGGCTCACCAAGAAAAGGAAAAAGGGGGGCTGGAATTCCATGCAGAGCTCTTGGAAGGGGCTCTCTGGAAGAAAGAAATTATCTATTGGCATTGTAGTATGAAAAGGATAAGAAGCAGGGCAAGATGGGCAACTCCCCCCCCCCCCCAGCCCACACTCCTATCAGGATTATAAAACCCTGCTTTAATGGCTACTGCCTGTGTCCTTATGTTGTGTTTGTCTACTGTAATTAGCATATTCTCTGTTACTAATAATACATTCAAATAAATGTTATTTTTTCCTAAGTAACTTCCTCTTTCCCCACTCCTGCCCCAAAGATTTGTGTAACTAATAACATGCAGTTTGTTGCTAGTACTCTGGGTATTCCGCAGTTTGTGGTCTAGCCGTTCCCCCACTCTCTGTCTGCCTTTATCTTGTCTCTTTCCATTGTAAGTTTCTTTTGGGCACTACTCCGTGTTGGCATCCTGCCTTCCATAGGGGCCCTATCCGTGGTGGGCCCTCAGGCACTTCTGGGATAAACATGATTAATCAACTAATACTGGCTGATTAATCAACAAATACTGGCTGATTAATCACTTAATACTGGTTTGCAAATAAATAGGCAAGACTCTCAAGCCTTACCCCCTCTCTAAGACTCTACTACTGGGGTCACTGGGAGTAGCAAGAGTTTTGAATATGGAAACTTTTTATGATACATAGTTTCAAAGAGGCAGCCATGTTAGTCTGATTCAGCAAAAATAATGAGTCCGGTGGCACTTTAAAGACTAACACATTTAGTAGGGCATAAGCTTTCATGAGATACAACTGGGAAGCTTATGTCCTAATACATTTGTTAGGCTTTGAAGTGCCACCGGACTTCCTGTTTTTTTTTATGGAAAATGTTTCCTTCTCTTGCCCGGTCAGCACTTTGCAGAAAGGGGAAAACAGAATGGCCCAAACCCATTTCTCAATGGTCAAACTTAGAGGTCTCCCACTCCCGCCTTGACCCAACCTGATCCTGCTTAGCTTAGGCAAGCCGGTGAGCTAAACAAGCTGCCAGCCGCCACCGAGCAAGCACCAGACAAAACGTCACATGGTGACCCGGGACTGGAGCGGGGGGGGGGGGGGGGGGGGAGAGGGAGTTGACTTCCCAGGTCTGGTTAGTGAGGAGCTGGGGTGTAACGAGCCCCGGGGGCCTTTCCCGGCTGGTCACGCGACTACAGCCCCGCCCGGCGCCTCTCCCAGAGCCAGCAGCTGGGCAGGCAGCTCCCAGGTTGCAGTGACCCACGGTCCCCCCCTACCCGCGGGGAAGGCACGTTAAAGCGAAGCGGGCAATGGCTCCGCTCCTCCGACCGCCCGGCTCCCCCCCGGCCACCCCACGGCGCGTTTCCACCGGCGGGGAGCAATTAGCTCCCGAGCCCCCGACAGAGGCCAGGCGAGCTGTGGGAACCCGCTGCCTCCCGCCCGCCCGGACGCACCGCGGCCAGACAAAGCTGCTTCCCCAGTCACCGCTCCCCGCCAGCATCAGGGCGCACAATGCCCCGGTCTCCGCACACACTGGCGTGAGCGCTAGCCCCTCCCGCAGCCCCCGGGCACCGGATCCTCGGCCCCTCCCGCAGCCCCCGGGCACCGGATCGCCGGCCCCTCCCGCAGCCCCCAGGGCACCAGATCGCCGGCCCCTCCCGCAGCCCCCAGGGCACCGGATCGCCGGCCCCTCCCGCAGCCCCCGGGCACCGGATCGCCGGCCCCTCCGCAGCCCCCCCGGGCACCAGATCGCCGGCCCCTCCCGCAGCCCCCGGGCACCGGATCCTCGGCCCCTCCCGCAGCCCCCAGGGCACCAGATCGCCGGCCCCTCCCGCAGCCCCCGGGCACCGGATCGCCGGCCCCTCCCGCAGCCCCCCCGGGCACCGGATCCTCGGCCCCTCCCGCAGCCCCCAGGGCACCAGATCGCCGGCCCCCTCCCGCAGCCCCCGGGCACCAGATCGCCGCCCCCTCCCGCAGCCCCCGGGCACAGGCTCATTAAGCGCTGCCCAGCACCTCCCCTTCTCCACAACCACATTTCGCCCCGGGCGCGCTGCCCGCAAGCCAAGCCGCGGGCCCTGAGGCGACCAGACGTCGCTGAGCCGAGGGAGAAGGGCGGGAGGAAGCAGAGGGGTGATTTGTGCGCTGGGTTTTCCCGGGAGAAGAGGCGTGTGCAAGCGGATCCGGAGCAGAGGCAGGGGGTGGGGACGGAGGAGGAGGAGGAGGAGGGGGGCCGGGGGCGTCTCCCTCTCCCTGGGCTGTTTTTTTCAGTTTCCTGTCTCGCCTGGTGCGCACGGCGGATATGTGCAGCGCCTACAGGTGTGTCTCTCCCTCCCTCGCAGCTCCTCTGGCTCCCCGGGGCCGGCGCAGGCGGCAGGAGCGCGTAGGGGGAGGCGGAGGCTCGGGCTCATCATGTGATGATTAATTGGGCGCTGGGTGGTTCCTCTCGCTCTTTCTCTCCTGCTCCCGGCGCTCAGGCTGCTTGTTCTCCCGGCGGCGGCGGGCTGCTCGGCTCTTTGGGAAATGGGCAGCGAGGGGGCTACTGTGGTTGCGCGCTGGCTCGGGGGGCTGCTCTGATATGGGAGGAGCCGGAGCCGCGGCAGCCTGAGCTCAGATCGGCGGCTGAGCAGCAGGGCGCAAAGGCGCTGCCCAGCCCTGCTTTCCAACTTGGGTAAGTTTGATTTCCCTTCCCCCGCGGCCCTGGGGATTGTTCCCCACGGCGGCTCCACCTATTGAAGGCCGAGGGGCCCCTTTGGGCTTGCTTGTGTGAGAGGGGAAGGCAGCACAAATTTGGGGCTAATCAATCAGTTTTCCCTTCGTGAAAGCTCTGTCTCCTAATTGCCTGTATGGCAACTTCCACGGTTCCGCAGCAAGCATGTGGTTCACCTCCGGGAAAGGGAGAGGTGAGGCACAACGCGCAGACGGCTCTCGGATCAGACCCAGCTTGAATCTCGCTAGGAAAGAGTCAAACTTTTAGAATTAGCTTTTGAGTTTGTTCTTCATTCTCTCTGACCAGCATATGGCTTTCATTAAGGCAAAACCCAGGGCTTCCTAGACTATGTGGCTTTGCACTTTACGCTTCTTAGCACTACAGTCTTAAAACCTGAAAACTTTCCTTTTCTAAATACCGATGTAGTGACCGGCATGGATTGTGACTGTATCAAGCCCAATGTGAGAGAATTCACACAATACGAATATTAGAATAGCAAACGAAACTACGATAAAGTGATCTTACTCAGAAAGTTGAGAAGATTCTTCTTGTCCAGAAGGCTATTTAGCTCCAATCTTTTGGATGTATAATACGTTGGATAGAATATATAATACAGTACATTATTGTTCCCAAGAGTTTTATAAGCACCATTTCGCGATTGGAATAAGTGAAATCCATTCAGTGATAACCCATTCCTCCTGTGTGGTTAGCAATTGGTTAAGAGCCATTTTTACATTTGAGTTCTTCAGACCACTAGCTTCAATTCTGAGGCTAATTTGGATTTTAATGCAGACACTATGTTTTGGTTTTCTTTGGACTGTTTAAACTCTTTCTCCAAACTGTTTTTTAAAATGGAATGTTGTTTGCATATATTGTAGGTAAATGAAACTGCAAGTCTCTGTAGGGTTTGTGACTCATAGTACTGTTTGCTTTAGAACTGTACTAATTCTTTGCCTTTTTTGCATGATTATGCTGTAATTCAAGTTACTCCCTACTTATGAGCTTGCTGTAATGTCTGTTTTTATGGCAAACAGTGAAACTGATCAGAGATCATTAAAGTAACTTGTGGGTTAACCAAAGATGGGGAGGATGGGGGGGGGGGGTGGGGAGGGGGAGCAGAATTTCCAAAAGGTGAACTGTCACATTTCATTACCTCTTGTCAATCTGGTGGCAAAAAATTAATAGTTTGTTCCTTGTGTGCTAGAATATTATGGTGCCATCCATAATTTTTTTAAAATAACTTTTTCTGGAAAACTAAACAAATCTGTAATTAAATTAATGTTTCCTTCAGTGTGATGACTCATTGTTCTTCTGATAAAGATTGTCTTAATTTATGCTAACCTGTATGCGGAATTTAACAGGTAATTCATACAAGAGAATGTTATCCATTTCCTTATTTGTGGCTAATTTAAAGTTGGGTTTGAAGTATGAAGGGCTTAAGATCTAGATTTACTTGGGATTTCGCTACAGTTGCTGTACAGGGACACTAAGGTTATCAGGCCAAAAACTGAATTGAACAATATCTTCCTCTTCTGTCTTTTCATCACCCTTCTGAGATGAGAATTGTGTACTATGCTGTACTTAAATTAGGTGGGTGAACCATTTAATACATTTAGGATGCTGTGTGGGTAATTACCTATGCACATGAGGCCATCCTTCTACTCTGCATTCTTTCTCAATTATGAGAGCTCCAATTGCTTGTATATTTCAGTACTGTTCCTGCTTCCTAGGATGGAACAGAGAACATGCCTGCAACTGCAAGCCAAAACAAAGGTAGCAGAAGTCTAATCCTAGGCCTACAATCTTGGATACCATTTCTTATGAATGTTTGCTTCTCTGAAGGGCTTCATGAGAGCTTGAATAGTATGAAATAGAAATCCGTTATTATTTCCCCATAATCTGGGAAATAGTATTCCAAACAGAATTTTCCCAGTAAAAGTTAATGCATACTGAAATGAATTATTTTTCCATTGGGAAGATACTATACTACAGATGTTTCTGCACAGTGTGTTTGTTTGTAGCAGTTTGACTTCTATGCTGAATCTGTTTAAGTAGTTTCTTTTGAAACATAACTGAACAGACCTTGATTTGGCAATTTTATGTTAGAGGGGCATACTGGATAGTGACAAGCATTATATTTTTACTTTAAAAAAAATCACTTAGCAAATGTAAGAAAACAGAATTAACATCGTCACATTCCTGAAATCTAAAAAGATGGTGATTTAAGAGCATGATCTAGTCCCCAATAAATCTTTCCCTTGGCATTAGAGGGAGTTGGATCAAAGCCTAAAATCTATTTAAAAACTTGGATTAACTTTTAGAAAGTTTGTCCAAAATAAAATCCACCAGGATTTCTTAAACTTGAATTACCATCATATTTTAAGAGTTTAAATAAGTCAGAAAGACTTGTGTTGTCCAATATGTTGAAACTTGTTTTGATCTTTTTGTTGGAGGTTGAGGAAAGAAACGGATTCATGGTGTTTAAAAAAATTACTTCAAATTTTTAAAAATTCGTTTTCTTTAAAAATTTGTTTTCTTTAAAAACAGTATTGGTGTCAAAGGGGAAAATTGCTCTTATTAATTCTGAAAGCTCTATAGTGAGCAAATAAGCCTTTATATATTGGAAATTTGAACAAACCTAAATGTCTATAAGGTTGAATTAATATTTGGATTACTGTTTTGTGCCATTGATATCTTAAAAATGAGTTAAACTTAATGTATCAAGCTCAATTTAAGTTTTGCAATATTTGAAGGATTGCCAATAAGCATTTAATAGCAACATTAAATGACAGTAATAACTGCTGAATTTATCAACAAATGGTCCGGTAACACTTTATAGACTAACAAAACATGTAGATGGTATCATGAGCTTTCATGGGAAGTGGGCTCTGCCCATGAAAGATAATGATTCCATCTACATGTTTTGTTAGTCTGTACAGAAAAAAAACAAACAAACAAATGATCTGGTAGCACTTTATAGACTAACTCGGCTACCCCCTGAAGCTGCTGAATTTGTCACTATCATTTTCCTTTTCTCATTTCCCTTCAGAAAATTCTGAAGGTATGGAATAAATATTATGGAGTAGTTTGGCATTGCTGCTTGTGCAAGTGCTCATCCAGTTTGTACGACTAGAATGAGTATATTCCAGTGCACATTTGGTTCAACATGCCTGAAATAAACAAGTCAATAAGTTTCAAGGGGCTACCCAATGAATAAAAGGTTGTGTACATTTATAAGTATTTTGGAATTGCAGTTTCTGAAAAGCCAATCATTGGTGCCAGACCACTTACTAATTAGCAACATTGGCTCTTGATTGGAATTCCAAGGTCTCTGGTAGCACAGATGACTAGCATAGTCCATCCAGCACATTCCAGGTCTGTTCCTGTATTGTGTCACTGATGTGCTTAGCCTCCAAGTTTCTGTCTTCATGCTGGATAATGCATCCCTCTCAGCTGGAACAATGTACCATTATAGAAATGAATGGAACTGCTAACTCAGTTTACATACGCACATCTCAGATTAGTTTTGTACAATTAAAATAGAGTTGCCAATGTCCCAGTCCTTCTCTCAGTAGTTGGCATCCATGTAAAGTATGGTTACATATGAAGAACACAGTTCATTTTGATGCTGACAGTTTCGGCAATATTGAATAACATGACCTTTTGTCGAGAAAACTATACCTGCGTCGACACGACTGCTGCATTCTGTTGACACAAAGTCGACAGAACGCGGCAGTTTTGTCGACGGCGGTAAACCTCATTCTTCGAGGAATATCACCTTTTGTCGACAGAGCTATGTCAAAAAAGGTGCTATTGCATCCACATTGTGATTTTTAAAAGAGAGCATCTAGACTCTGTCTAAAAAGCGGCTTGCTTTGTCGACAACTGGCTGTAGTCTAGACGCTCTTTTTCGACAGAGGCTTTGTTGACAGCCTCTGTCCACAAAAGCCTGTAGTCTATACGTACCCAGATGTCTGTATGCATTCTCACTCTTTAACGCTTTGGGGCCAAAATGTACACCCTTAAGTTTATTTAAATTTGTCATCAATTTATGTACAGTAAGATAATCAGAACTTTGGCCTCAAACATTGTTGCTTAATACATCTATGTTCAGATCCTTCACCTGGATCTATGTGAATTTGCACCTTTCTAACTGATTTTAAAAACAGTTCCAGTTAGGGGGGTGGGTGTGTGTGTGTGTGTGTGTGTCTAGAGTTGTGGTTTTTCAAACTCTGGGTCGCGACCATTACTGGGCCGTGGAATGTCAGGACCTGGGTCTCATTGCTGCTGGAGATCCATGAGTGCTAAGGCAAACTTCCTGCCTGTCTTGGCACTGCAGACTGTGCTGCACCCCCGAACTGGCCAGCAGTCAGCCCAGTTCCTGGGGAGGGTGGGCTGGGAAAAGCACACAGAGATCCACACACTGTCCCTGCCGTGAGCTCTATCTCCTGTACTCCCATTGGCTGGGAATCTGCTGCTGACTGCTTCTGGAGCACACCAGGACAGGCAGGAAGTCTGCTGCACCACTGACCTGGAGATGCTTGAAGTAAGCCCTCCTGCCCCAGCCTTGATTTTTTTTCCCCCCACCCTACAGCCAAAACTCTCAGACTTGGCCCCACCCTGGAGCTTCCACTTTGTTGGGTTGCAGGCATCAACAATTACCTTCAACTGGGTCATGAGACGAAAGTTTGAAAATCCTGAAGGTCCTTCTTTCTGTGTGTGAAGAGAAAAATAATTGGACTTCTTTTGCAGAAGTAGTGTCCAAACGACCTTCCTTTGTTTGAATATTAAGCCAGTCTTAACTTTGTATCAGCAATAAGTGTGTGTGTGTGTGTGTGTGTGTGTGTGTGTGTGTGTGCTTAAACTGAAGAAAAATAATGCCGTCGTTTCTAGGGTGAATAATGGCAATTATTCAAAAAGCGCCCAGTGAGAGAGGAGGGAGAATTATCTGATCTAATGAAACCAGAGCGCAAAACAAAAAATCAGGGAGCAGTGTCCAAAGTTTGTTTAAACATTGAGAATGTCAGGAATGAGACAAGAACTTGGATAGTTTCTCTTTGGATATATGCCATCAACCTAAGCGTACTTGGTAAATATTAGCCATCCATGTTTTGTGAAGATGACCTCAGAGTGAAGTAACATAGTACTAGAATGCTTTCTCCTAAAGTAGGGGAGGGAAACCTTTTTTGGGTGATGGGCTACTGACCCACAGGAAAACCAGTCGGGGCTGCACACAAGTGAGAAGCCCCCGACTGAAAAGGAGAATGACACACCCCACCTTACCCTTGACATCAGAGCCTAGGGTGTCCCAGGCTAGTACATTCTGTGTGCTCCTGCCCTGCAAGTGAGTGGCTGGAGTGCCAGCACGGGCTCCCCAATGCTGAGCCTCAGGGGCTGGATCCAGGCCACCCGAGTCTGAGGTTACCCAGCCCTGTCTAAAAGCTGTTCTAAATACTTGACTATTCCCTGTTTTTGGGTTATTTGCTGTCATAGATTGGTGTTTACATTCACCACAGCTGAAAGTCCATTAGGTCTTTTCTCCCTTTAATACATTAGCAAATAATTGCTAATTTTTCATGTTGTCCCACAGCAAGTTAAAATGTGTCTGTTATGTTGTGATCTGAATGAACTTGAATGGGTAAAAATGTAACATTTGGACTATTGACTATTAACCCAGTAAAAAGCAATAGTTTTGCTTCATCTGTTTCCCAGCTGTGGAAAGTAGTGGGTAAAAGAACAGAGCTTTGAAAAACGTTTTTCAATGTGCATCTTGGTTCACATCAGATATTGAACCTCCCTGCCTTCATAAATTTATAGATTTCAAGACTAGAAGGGATCACTGTGATCATCTAGTTTGACCTTCTGTATAACACAGGTTATATACCCCACACCCCAAATATTCCATATTTTTAATAAAACGTGCAATATTAACTTTCCATCACTGACCATGTTTAAATCAGGTAACAACTTGTGTAGATTCCAGTTGGGAAAGGTAGTCAAAGCTGGGCCCCTTGGCACTGATGGTCAGTATACAACCTTGAATGGACAATATGCAGCATAAGCCTCTCTCTCACAATGAACGAAGAAGCTCTAGGTCCGTGGTCACCAACGCGTCGATCGTGATTGACTGGTTGATCAGGCGGGCTCGACCGGTCAATAGTGAGGCATTCAGGGCCCCACTACCCTACCTACCTCTGAAAATGGAGGTAGTGCCAGCTTCCTGCGGGGTGGAGGGAAGTCCGGCAACTGCGCGCCACTTCTGGGGTTTCCAGAAGTGCACTGCCTGCTCCCTTCCTTCAGGTCTGTGGTGTGCCAGGAGGAGGTAGGAGTCCCAGGAGAAGGTGTGTGCTGGGGCTTCGGGGGAATGGGAGGGTGAGAGGTGTGCACCGGGGCTCCCCTTCTCTGTGGGGGAGGAGGTAGGAGTCCCGGGGGGAAGCGCATGCTGGGGAGGAGGTAGGAGTCCCGGGGGGAAGTGTGCACTGGGGCTCCCCTCCTCTGCAGGGGAGAGGGGAGGAACCCTGGGGGAAGCGTGCACTAGGGCTTCCCTCCTGGGAGTGGGGAGAAGGAGAAGGGAGGCGCGCACCGGGGCTCCCCTCCTCTGCGGGGGAGGAGGTAGGAGTCCTGGAGGGAAGTGCGTGCTGGGGAGGAGTCCTGGGGGTAAGCGTGTGCTGGGGCTTTCCTCCTTTGGGGGGGAGGGGGAAGGAGTACTGGGAGGAGGCTTTTGCCAGAGCTTCCCTCCTCAGGTGGGGGGGGGGCAGAGAAGGTGCATGCTGAGGATTCCCTGCCCCCTGCTCCCACTGGCATCCTGTCCCAACCCCAGCACCCTGTCCCTTGCCTCCACTGACACCCTGTCCTCTGCCCCAGGCCCTTGCCCCTGAATCCACAGGCCCCCTGTCCCTTGCCCCAGCACCCATTGGTACCCTACCCAGCACCCCATACCCTGTCTGTTACCCCTGGCACCATTCCCCAGTACCATGGCCCCAACAATGCTGGTGGGAGCAGGGGACACATTAGTGAGGCTTGGGGGGGTTTGGAGGAGTTTTTATTTTGCATCTCACTTGTGTGGCCCCAACTGACTTTTTTGTGGGTCAATGACCCCTGACCCAAAACAGGTTCCCTGCCCTTCTCATAAATAAAAACAATGCTGAAACCTTGTGTTTGATGTAGTATTTTATTTAAAAATGAAACTTTGCCAAAAAAAAACCCAAGTGGGGCCAAGCCCCCATCTGCCCACAGCATCATAACATTCCTGCACTCTCCCTTCCCCCAGACCCTCAATCTGAACCTATCATACACTGGACCCTCCTGCCCTGAGCCCCTCACATACCCCAACCCAAATTCCTGCACCCTCATATTCACAAGCCTGTGGCTTGCCTAGTACCCTAACCCTACATCTGACCTCAACACTGGCCAGCCTGAAGCCACCTCCCCGACCCAGCGTCCCCTTCTCCACCTCCTCCTGCATCCAGATTTCTTCCCAGAGCTTGCACCTCTCACCCCTTCCCACACCCAAATCCCTCATTCCCACCCCAGAGCCTGCACATCCTGTCCTCAACCCAGTGAGGGTAAGGCTAGTCTGCAGGAGTTTTTCAGGATTCCGGAGATATCCCAGAAAAACTCTTCTGCATCCAGGGATACGTTTGTTCTTCCTCTTCCACTAAAAAAAAAAAAAAAAAAAAAAAAAAAGAGCAAATGTTCTCTTTCAGTTACCCCTATATTTCTCTTTCCACAAGGAATAAGGGGGCTTCCAAAAGAAGGGTTTTCTCTGACATTTGGTCCAGTCTAGACAGCCAGGCATTGGAAAAACCTCTTCCTACAGAAGAATGGGGGGGGCGGGGGGGAGCAGCAGTATACAGGTAGCGGATAGCAAGTGATGGAGAAGAAGAGACTAGAGAGGAAAGGGCGAGACTTCGAGGAAGGGGCGGGGCGGTAAATCTTGGCTTGTTCTGTCATTTAAAAAGTGATCTTGGGTATAAAAAGGTTGGAGACCATTGCTCTAGGTTTTCTCTTCTTCCTAGCCCAGAAATGACTGCTACCCTATAGGTGGTGTAATGGCTCTTATTCCTTGTACAAAGGAAATGCTTAGCATAAGCAGCAGTGCTGCCAAGACAGCACTGTTTCTTCTTTGAGTGCTTGCCCATGTTCAGTCCACTTAAGTGAGTATGTGCTGTGTGCACAGATTGTCGGAGAGTTTTCCCTTAACTCTACCCATTGGGCCAACAGGGGACCCCCCTGGAGTGGCGCTGTCCCCTCAGTTCCTTCTTACTGCCCCTGATGGTTTGTTGGAGCTCTTATCTCGCTTGCTTGCAAGCACAGTCCCAGCAGTATTTGCCAGAGGTCCAGAACACTGTTCAGGGCCTGCGATTCAAGGGGGTGGGCTGGTTTTCTGAGTGAACTGACACCAGCCTCCATGGGCTGAAAGATACTAGAGCAACCCTCAAGTCCCTCAGCATTCACACCCCAGCCCCACAGAGACATTCCCTCCCAAGAGCCTCCTCCCATCCATTCCAGCAGGGAAACAGGCCGGACTTCTCAAGGCGCAGGGACTGCAACAATTACAGGAATGGCAGGCGGCTGTCCCACTCTTCGTTGGCGCCTCGAACAAGCCCCAAGGCCCCAGCCCAAGCCTTTGAAGGTTTGAGCGGGGACAGTGTACCAGCCATAAGTCAATGGCCCTTTACCAACTGTTTATCCCCTTTGCACTGTGCTTGGTCACATATCGTGACAGACCGCTAGGTCCTAGGCATGCTGTAAAGTGGATACTTCATCCCATTTTGCTTTCACCCCGCCTCCCTACCCTGTCTCTCTTCAGAGACCCCCCTCAAGAGCATCTCCTAAGGCTGCAGGTGCAACAACTGCCCAATCGGGGGGTTGTTGGAGGTGGTTCCATTGGACCTCAGGGGCTGGGGGTTCTACTCTCATTATTTCTTGGTCCTAAAGGTGGTTTTTGCCCATCCTGGACTTGAGGGGTCTCAATGCCTTTATAATAGTCAGAGTTCAAGATGGTAAGGTTGGGCTTGATCATTCCGTCTCTAGCCTCAGGAAGACTGGAATGCTGCCCTCCATCTCAAAGATGCCTATTTCCATATTTCAATCACGCCTTCTCACCGGCACTTCCTGCAATTCACAGTGGGTTGGGATCAGTAGTTTATGGCTCTCCCCTTTGGCCTTTCTGAGGCCCCCAGGATGTTAACAAAATGTATGGTGGTCATCACCCCATTCCTGTGGTAAAAGGAAGGTCCAGGTTTACCTGTACGACTGGCTCGTAAAGGGCTCCTTGCTTTCCCAGGTTCTGGAACACACGTCCCTCATCACGGAGATGTTTCTCAGGCTGGGCCTCATCTTAAACAAAGCTATATCCACTCGAACTCCCACCCAAAGGATAGAATTTGTGGGGGGCCTGTCTAGAGGTGATGCTGGCCAGGGCTTCCTTGCCCATAGCCTGCTTTCAGGCAATAAAGGAGGCCATTCTGAGGCTCCACAACCACAGCATGGTGTTGCATGAAGCTGCTGGGGTTCATGGCGGTGTGCACCTATGGCTATGTCTAGACTGTAGGCTTCTTTTGAAAGAGCCTCTTTCGAAAGATCGCGTCTAGACTGCACGGAGAAATTTCGAAAAAGCGGCTTGCTTTTTCGAAAGAAAGCATCCAGTGAGTCTGGATGCTCTCTTTCGAGGAAGCCCTATTTACATTGAAGAACGCCTTCTTTCGAAAGAGGAACTTTCGAAAGAAGGCGTTCTTCCTCGTAAATTGAGGTTTACCGCCATCGAAAGAAAAGCCGCGTTCTTTCGAAATAATTTTGAAAGAACGCGGCTTGAGTCTGGATGCAGGGGAAGTTTTTTCGGGAAAAGGCTAATTTTCCCGAAAAAAACCCCTGAGTCTGGACACAGCCTATGTGGCGTGTCTTGACAGGCTCAAGTTGCGGCTGCTCTGTCTCTGGCTGGAGCAAGGCCACAACCTGGTGTTCCAGCCAATCGATATGGTGGTAATGGTGCTCGTGGACACGTTGAGGTCCCTGTGGCTGTGTGAGGAGGTGGTCTGTGTGGGGATGCCATTTTTCAGCCCTTCCCCGGCCATTCAGTTGTAGATAGGCTCCCCAGTCGGTGTCAGAAGCATCTATCTCGGGAAGATAAAGACTCAAGATATGTGGTCTCCCACGGACTTTTCCCTCCGCATCAACATCAGGTAGCTGAGGGCTAAACACCTTGCATGTGGTGTTTTCCTTCCACAGCTCCAAATCAGGTGCGTTTTTATATTGACAACACTGCAGCAATGTTTTGTATAAACAGACAGGGTGGTGCTTGCTCTTATCCCGTGGGCTGGGAAGCCCTCCTCCTCTGAGAGCTCTGTCACTCTCAACATTCACCCAGTGGCATCTTACCTCCCCAGAGCCCAGAATGTGTTGGCAAATCATCTCAGCAGGTCCTTTGAGGGGCATGAGTGGTCCCTCAGGGGTGGATGTGGTCCTGTCCATCTTCCAGAAGTGGGGAAGCTCCCACCTGGACCTGTTTGCAACCAGAGGCAACAGGAAGTGCCCCCCTTTTTGCTCCCTCTTCAACCACAGCCCGCTGGGAATCCACTCATGGTCCCTGGCTCCAGGGCCTCCGGTACACTTCCCCTGATTCACAAGGTGATCCTCAGGGTCAGGGAGTTCAGGGCTTCGGTGTGGTTTTCCCAGCATTTGTTCCCAGCCCTCCTCAAGCTCTCAGTGGAATGGTCTCTGGCCCTTCCTCTGTATCCAGACCTGATTTCTCAGGAGTTTGAGCCGGCTTTGGCACCTGAACCGCCAATCCCTGCACCTCATGGCATGGAAACTCCGTGGCTGACTGCTATGGAGAAGCAGTGTTTGGACCGAGTTCAGGCAGTTCTCTTGAAGTCGAAAACCCTCTACAAAAGCCTCTTACCTGGTGAAGTAGAAATTCTTCATACTCTGGTCAGAGGGTAAGGTGTTTTCCCCTATGGAGGCCCTAGTCCTGGCCATCTTGAATTGCCTCCTAGACCTTAGAATCCAGGGCTTGGCCCTTCTCAGTAAGGGTGCACCTGGTGGCTATCTTTGGCCTTCCACTCAGGGTAGGTCTGTTTTCATGGACCCTATGGTGCATCATTTCCTTAAGGGGTTGGATAAGGTTTACCCCCACGTGCATAAGCCCTATCCCCCTGGGATCTAAACCTGGTGCTCTCTAGGCTCCTGGCCCCTCCCTTTGAGCCTTTGGCATTGTGCGCTGTCCTGGAAAGTGTTCTTCCTTGAGCCCATCACCTCTGCTAGGTGGGTTTTGGAGCTGTGAGCTCTAACAGTAGACCCTCCATACACTGCTTTATTCAAGGACAAGATCAGGCTTCACCCTCACCCCATGTTCCTGCCCATGGCGGTGTCCTGCTTCCACCTTTATCAGGGCATTTTTCTACCGGTCTTTTACCTAAAACTCCACAGCTCGGGGACGGAGCAAGCTTTGCACACCTTAGATGTTAGACGAGCCTTAGCCCTTAATTTGGCTAGGACTAAACCCTTTTGTAAGTCCACCCCAACTGTCTGTGTCCATAGCTGTTAGGATGAAAGGCTTGCTGGTGTCAGCCCAGCATATTTTGTCCTGGGTCACTTCCTGTATCAGGATGTGCTACGAGCTGGCGCAGGTTCCAGCCCCACCTACCACAACCCATTCACCAGGGGCCATGCATCTTCCACTGCCTTTGTAGCTAAGTTGCCCACTGTAGAGATCTGCAGGGCAGCAACCTGGTCGTCAGTCCACACTTTTGCAAACCACTATGCCATAGTGCAGCACTCTAGGGAGGATGTGGCGGTGGGCGGGGCTGTATTGCAGTCTGGCTCTCTGTAGGCTCTGACCCCACCTCCGTGGTTTGGCTTTGGAGTCACCTAAGTGGAATGGATATGAGCAAGCACTCAAAGAAGTAAAAGGGGTTATGTACCTTTGTAACTGTTGTATTCTGAGGTTTGTTGCTCATGTCCATTCCACATCCCACCTGCCTCCTCTGTGTCGGATGATTCTAGCAAGAAGGAACTGAGGGGTGGAGGACCAGCAGGGGTATATATGTGCTGCTGTGGCAGCACCACTCTAGGGGGCTCCCCTGCTGGCCTGACGGAGATTGCTAAGGGAAAACTCTCCAACAGTTTGTGCACTCAGAGTGCACACACCTAAGTGGAATGACCATGAGCAACACATCTTGAACAACAGTTACGAAGGTAACTTTTTTTTTTCTTTGCGTTTCCCCACTTTGGATTGGCTCTGTTACTCTGGCCTGGCATAAGATGTCTTTGTCTACAGTGCTAAGGAGTGGTTTGCTTGTTTTCTGGGGGCTTTCATGGCATGGACATTAAGTATTGAAACCTAAAACTAAATGCAACGTATAAAAGTATGGGGAATGGCTTATTTCTCTTGGACACTGGTTCTGTGTTAATGTACAAAAATGCATATCAGGGATGTGTATGTATAAAGAATTTGATATAAAGTAACTTCTGGATATAAATCATTTCCAGGGTAATCGGGTTATCAAAACGTAGTAACTCAAAAGCAGAATAATACCTGTTAATTATAATTTGCAATCTGCATTGTTCATGCCACTGTTGCACAAAGATTAGCATGTGCAGGTGTACTCAGTAGGATTTGCCAATTTACTTTTCCCAGTTGTAGCAATTAGTCACTATCATTTCATTTCAATCTTGAGGTCTTGTAAATAAATAACGTTTCAAAAATGTAAACAACCTCCAAACTGATTGTGATATTTTTCACCTACAGCGATGATAATTTGAAGAGGCAGCCAGTTTTTGTCAGCAGTGGCATAATTAATCCTGTTGAATGACAGCTTTAATGTCAGAAGAAGGTTTAGAAACCTTACAATCAGAAGTTTGCAAATTAGCTAACAGTGAGAGTTGATGTGGAATCTTCTTGAGCATCGCTTATCTCTTTGTTTCCTAAACAGCCTTAGTAATCTATTAGCAAGGGAGGACCAAATACTTTCTACAGTATTGCTTCCCCATTTCCTCAAAATTATTCTGACCTTACATCTATGTTAAAGATATACTCCATGTGTAAGTCAACTTTATTTTTAGAATTAGTATTATCAGGGCTCGGCGAGCCCCGCTCGCCAGCTGCGCTGTCGGGCGATCTGCGCATGCGCACATCGCCCGAACCCGGCTCTTCCAGGTTGCAATCTACTCGCCAGGGGCGAGTAAATTGCATTATTTGTCGAGCCCTGATTATTATTATGCTTTTTTTTCCTTTATCTAAAATCAAGGTAGTGCCACTGCACCACGCTAACCACTCTTCCTACAACTAGCAGAGTAGTACTTGTCATGCACAGTGAATCTGCCTCTGAAAGAAGCCTTACAAAGGAGGCAGGGATATTCTTGCTCTGGATTTGCCACGTAGGCAATATGGTCTAGTAGATTTAGTCTCTTGACAGTTGGTCCAGAGCCCCCATTCCACTCCTCTTTTATTGACCTATGTGACTTTTGGCCAATTACTTCACTTTCTGTGTCTGTAAGTACAAAGTTCTACTAAAAGTACAGGTTGAAACTCCAAAATCTGGGATTCTTTGGTCCAGCACATCTGTGGTCCTGCCGGACCATGAATGTTGCTGGCTCAGAGAGCCCCAGTGCCCCAGAGGGCAAACCCTATCACTGGGGAACCCCAGTCAGACAGGGGAGAAGTGGGGCTGCAGTGGCTGGGAAGCTCAGTCCCCAGTGAGCCCAGGCTGGGTAAGGCAACAGTGGGACCGGTGAGCTCCATCCCCAGGAATCCCCAGTCAGGTGGGGGGAAGTGGGGCCACGGAGCCTGGGGAGCTCCATCCCCGGGGAGCCCTGGCCAGGCAGAGCAGCAGCAGGACTGATAAGCAGCAGAAGCGGGGCACACAGCAAGTACCACCCCTGGAAATCCCTGGTTGGGCAGGGGAGAAGGAAGGCCACAGTGGCTGGGGAGCTCAATCCTGTGGAGTCCAGCAGGACTGAACCCAAGTTCAAGCCCTACAGGTTGGAGCCGAGTGACAGTGGGGCTGGAGTGGATCCAACTGCAGGGAGGTGGAGTGTCCTGGGAGGCCGGTGATAGTGGGCCTCCCCATATCCAGAAAATTCCCTCATTTGGGATTGGTCAGGTCCCAAGGGTGCTGGATGTGATGTAGTGTCAGTACCTTGCTGGTTGCTATGCTTGGGCTGTGGATGACCCCTACTGGCCTCTGGCTGTAAGCATTGCCCGGGGGGGGGGGGGGGTGGTCTTGAGCGCTCCCATGATAGTGACAGAACCGGTTCTACAGGTTAAGGGAAGGGATGGAACAAAAAGAAGTGAGTGTTGGGGGAAGGGTCAGTTTCTGGCTGGAATCATGAAGGAGAGAGACTATGGAGGGGGGCTGGGAGGCTAAGGACCAAGGTTACCTGTCTCAAGGGGTCTTAGGCCTCCTGGCCCAGACTCCTGTAGCCACATCACATCTAGGCAGTGCTATATCCTAAAAAAGCAATTAAACCCCCTCTATTCTACTGGCTGGTGGAGTCTGTTCTTGCTGCTACGGGGCTGCATGATTGGGGGACCCCAAGTCGCCATCAGGCTGGGCAAGAGAGGTTCAGCCTGTAGTAGTTGGGTAAGCATATGCTGCATCCCTACTTCCTATGCGGATTTGGTGGGGAGCCCATCAGCTCCTTAATTTTGTTCTCCAGGAGTTTGTTTTTAAAGAAGCAAGTGTATTGCTTTTAACAAGAGAGTTTGGCGCAAGATTTAAACCCACATGAGCCATGTCCTTGTTCTACTGCTCCTAGTCTCAGTGGGTGTGCAGCTTCTGAAATATGAAGCATGCTGTTCATAAGTGCTTGAAGTAGGATTGGGTGAACAGGTTAGCCTTCATGACAACTGTAGGTTGGACCTTACTTGTTGACTACCTTATTGGCATGCCAGCGGCAAGCTAGTTAGTAGTATAGTGTTAACCATGTAGTCATTTCCTTTTTCTGTTACCTCATGTTTGGAAAGACTTTGCTTTTGAATCTTGTAAATGGGGTGATAACTAGAGGTTGTTTACTCTGAAATTTTCTCTTGCCAAATTCTTGCCCAGAGGGCGTGCAAAGTAAACAGAGCAGCTAGGAAATTAATCTTGCACCTTCTCTCCGTTTGCATGGCAGTCTACATCTTAGGACATCTGTTAACTCAATTAAAACAAAAAAGCAATGAATAAAAGTGTGATAATGAGATTGTTATACTGACGCAGCATTTTAATGTATGGAGGCCATTGCACAGATCATTCCTTAATATTCTTTAGGAACTTGAGAAAATCTGTGAGGTTTTTAAGTGGGAATATTTATATAGCAAAAACAAAAGTCTTCTTTTATTTGCGCTTTTAACTTTGATGTCCATTTCAGGTTCTTAAACTTTTGTCACAGGGAAATATAAATGTATTGGTAGACGTTTTTAAAATGGGGAAAAATATTAAATGGAATAAATTATTTTTTACCCAGATGCGGGTTGAGGACAGAAGGGGAGAAACTATCCCTAACTAGCTGGGGATCCTGGAGCATTTTTAAGATGGAAAAAATGATCAGGGTGTGGGGGAACATGCCTTCTAGCCTGGGTAGACAAATGTGCTAGCTCTGCTCGAGTTAGCACACTGACTTTAGTGACATGAGTGTAGTGACATGGCCTAGCTGTCTCAGTACAAGCCTACTAGACCCCATGGTTTTGTGACAAAGCAGCTAACTTGAGCCACCATCTGTATCTCAATATCCACTGTTGGTAACATTGTTAACTCATGTCTGGCCACCCAAGCTAGGAGGCATGGTCTCACTTGCAGTATAGAGAACCCAGATGCCAGCCTGTCATTAATGTATCTGATCCAAGTGCAGTAAAATATAGGGCTTGATTTGGAGAACCGCAAATGTGGATACAAAATTTTGTATCCGTGTCCACTGTAATAGTATAACTGTTGAAACTATAAAAACAGAATGTACTCAGAGGAGAGAGTCTGGGAAATATACCTTAATACATCAAAACTAGCTTAATCAAACAAAAGCACTCCCCCAGAGTAGAATCAATGTCAATATAGAAATAAAATTCCATTGTCAGCACCCCTCTATCAAGCTTGGCTGGAGCCCATAATGGGTTATCTTTAAACAACTACAAGCCATTGTCAGGGTCTCCTCCTGAAATAAAACTCTCCTGAACTCCTCTTCTAGCCTTCAAACAACCCACAACATTTCCACGCGTATCAGAAGCAAGGTCCTATAGACTAATGTTGTTTTTTTTTTTTGTTTGTTTTTTTGGTGCACTAAGATGTGTATGAATGAGCACCAGCAGTGGAAACAAAACTTAACAGTGGGTGCTCTGCTAGTCATTTGGGTCGCATTTGACTCTTTCCTGAGTAGCCGCACAAGTGCGTAGCTTCCAGGTAATACTGCAATAGACCAGGATGCACCAACTCGAAAGTAGCACCAGACCCTGCCAGAACAACAGATGCAAAATCTGCGCACCCGTCCATAACTATTATGACCAACACCTCCTGTCTACCATCAAGATTCATGTAAAGTCCTGTAATTTTTAATGCAATCTCATTATTTGAGGGTGTGACTCATAAGAATGACCATATTAAGTCAGACCAAAGGACCATCTAATCCAAAATCCTGTGTTCCAACAGTGGCCAAGTGATTCAGGGGGAATGAACAGAGCAGGTAATCATCAAGTGATCCATCTGACGAAGTGGGTCTTTGCCCACGAAAGCTTATACTCCAATAAATCTGTTAGTTTATAAGGTGCCACAGGACTTCTCATTGTTTTTGCAGATTCAGACTAACACGGCTACCCCTTTGATACTTGATCCATCTACTGTCAGTCATTCCTAGCTTCTGGCAAACAGTAGGGACACCATTCTTTGCCCATCCTGGCTAATAGCCATGGATGGACCGAACGTCCATGCGTTTATCTAGTTCTTTTTTGAGCCCTGTTATAATCTTGCCTTTCATGATACCCTCTGGCAAGGAATTCCATTGGTTAACTGTGTGCTGTGTGAAGAAATACTTCCTTTGTGTGTTTTTTTTAAATACTTCACATGATGACTCCTAGTCCTTATGTAAATAACGCTTCCTTATTTAGTTTCTCCACACCAGCCACGATTTTATAGATCTGTCATATTCTGTCCCCCCTTCCCCCCCACCTTAGTCATCTCTTTTCCAAGCTGAAAAGTCTGGGCTGTCTTAATCTTTTTTTATATGGAAGTGTTCTATACTCCTAATAGTTTTAGGTCTCATCCTCAAAGGAAATCTGCACTATACTTTCAAAAGATGATTCTATGACCCTAAATTAATAATTTTGATACATTAAAAATCATGGTCTTAATGAAGACACCGGAATTGTGGCTTATTACAACCGCCTATAACCCTACTTTTTTTGCCTAATGACTTCAAGGATATTAACAGGGTACTTCACTTTTGAACTGTCCCTCAGTTTTGCATAAGTAGTTAGCACATATTCTGTCTCTTGCTTAGCAGTGACACAGAGTTCCTATTCCAGACCTGAGGAAGAGCTTTATGTAGCTCAGTAATTTGTTCCTCTCGCAAACAGAAGTTGATTAGATAAAACATCTAACTTCTCCTGCCTTGTCTCACTAAATCAAAGCTGAGATTGGTCTATTTGGTCTAGTATCTGGGTAAAACCCCCTTTCACCTCTTCCCACTCCACTGCACTCCTTTCCCAAGCTTCACCCTGGTCTGTTCCTGCCCTGCCTCTTTCCACCTCCTCCTGCCCCTATTTCACCTTTTCTCCCAGGACTGCCCCTCCAAGTGATGTCCCATGGGATTAGCGGGGAGGGGGGGAACCTGGTGCTGGCAACGGGATTGTCCCCTCCCTGCCCCCCACATGCTCACCATGGTAGTGGGAAGAAGAATGACCTGGCCCCAGCCTACTGTGCTCCTCTGAGCCCAGCCATGTTGCTTGGGGGCAGTGGAGTGGGCTAGGGCTATGTTGTTCTGCTTCCCGCCACCATGGTGAAGTGAAGCTGAGCAGTCTTGGGCTGGGTCGCTCCCCTTCTCCTATCTCCTGCTGCCACCGGTGAGCATGGAGGCACATCTGACCCCTGCTGCCAGGCCTTCCCTTCCTTCTCCCCGTAATACTTCAGTCTGCCCAGTGCAACCTCACAAAGCACAGGACCCAGGGCTGCTGCCCTAAGCCATCCCATAGACAAATTGGCTCTTGCTATCGGGGTACCTTTTTAAGCTGATGGACAATTTTCATTTCATATAACCAAGTAGCTGCATTTTTTTTCAAAAACAGTGCTGTGATTTCTAGAAATTCATATTTGCTTTAACAACTTTCCCTTAAACTGACAGCAAGCTTTATAGAATATCGTAAGTGACACAATCATTAATTCAAAAAGCCCTTAACCATTTTTGCCTCCTAGAATATTACCACTGTTCTTGTGCCTAAAACAAAATAATGGCTAGAGATGCAGGGGACTAGGCGCCTCTAAAATGCAAGTGTTTTTAAGGTAGGCGTAATCCTGAATTCTTCTCAGACTTATTTGTTGAGGGGAAGGAAGAAATTTCTGTGCGCATGCAGTAACCAATTTTCCAATCACTAATCTTTTAATACCAGTCACAAAGTAAGGATGGTATGTGCCTGCAATACTTCATTTTTTAATGGCAGTGAAGCATGAAGACACACATTGTAAATCACAAGAGACTATTTTCTTGCTCTATAATTCAAACTGCAAACTAGCTCAACTGGTTTTAGTGAAATTCTTTGTACTCTTCAGCCTAATGTAAGAGATCAGTGGGTAGCTTTTCTTTTTGAGTTGGAAGGGGATACAGTAGTTCCTTTTTGCTTCAAATCTGCATGTGTGTCCATTTCAGGTGTGAATCATGGAGTAAGATTAAAGATGATTTATAAATGTTGCCAATATAAAGTTAGTCTACTAAATCCATGGGGATTTCATACATGTTCTGTCAACCACAGGGATATACTATATTGTGGCGTACACTAGTTCTCAAAATCTTCATCTCCTCATTAGTGGAGGTAATTTCAGCATCTAGTGGAGCAGAGGCCTCTTTGCACTGTCCTGTCGTCATATATATATATATATATATATATATATATATATATATATATATATATAGTAGCCCAATGTCTGAGAGTCTGTAATGCTGAAATGCTGGCTGTTCCCTCTGAACGGCCTGTGTTGCATGGAGTGTGTGCGGCCCAAATGGCCACTTACTCCCCTGTGGCGGCCTGGCTGAGCGGCACTGAAGTCAGCAGAGTGCCACGGCGAGAGGGGTAGGGGGTGGGATGGTGTAACAGCAGCTCCAGGCCCCGCCCCCTGGCTGTGAACGTCACCACCCCACCCTCCTTTGCCTCCTGCCATAGCGCTCAGCTGACTTCTGCATCGTTCAGCCAGGCCACCGTGTGGGAGCAAGTGGCGCAAGCGACTTTTTTGGCTCCACGCTCCCCATGCAGCACGAGGAGCGCAGAGCCCAAAAGGCCATTTGGGCTCCACGGTCCCCCGAGTGAGAGGAAGGAGGGGGAGGAGAAGAGAAAGAGAGAGAGAGAGAGGCAGGAGGCATAGGAGAGCTGAGAGGGGGTGGGGAGGCAGGAGGAGGAGGAGGAGGAGGAGAGAGAGAAACTGGAGGCTCAGGAGAGAAGACTGACATGGAGGAGAGACCTGAAAATCCTGTCTTATAACGGGCTAATTGGCTAGTTCCCTCCTAGACCAATTAATCAGATGAGATTCTAGACTCTAAGTAGTATGCTGGCTGCAATGTATTTTCCTCTTCCTCAGTGGCCAGATAGGATAGTATGATGACAATGAAGTATGATGACAATGGTATAGAGGTTCTCGGTACTGTGGTTTATGAATATTTTCCATCTTCCCTTTTCTGCCAAATCTTTTCAACTTCCCGGGTCACCTCTATCTTGATTAAACCTAGTTAAAGAAAACGACAGCTCCAGTGGTAGAAATCTGATCAATTCAGTCATGAAGTTCTCCTCCTATACAAGGGCTGTTGTGAAAGCAAGAGAGGTTTCTTTTCCTCCACCAAAGCATCTCTGGGCTGTTTCAAGAGATAGTAAACAGCATGTCCTCCGCATTTTTTCATTGTTTCCTTCAAGGATATGGAATCATTTGGGGACCTGTGGACTAAAGTTTGTGAGATTGACCAGGGTTCTTGAAATTAGCGGCCCGTTATATAAAGACAAGATGCTGGCTTCACTTAAATGAGCAGTCATCCAAATTGTATTTATAAAACAATCAGACAGTGCCCTGTTTCTAATCTATTGAGAAGATTTGTGGCAAAGAAACAGCAATGTGTCCTGATTATTTCATAGTGTCAAAGGTCATGATTATAACCTCATCTTACATTTGTATTTTTCCCAGACTTATTTCTATTTCTCATAAATTAGGTGTCCTTTCTTGCATTAATGAAAATTATTTACATCAGAAATAAAGGTTTTTGAAGCTGAGTCTAGTGAGAGGATTTTAATCCCAAATGAATTAATCCTGCAGCATTTTAAGCTTTCTGTATGAACAAATTTTGGCCATTAGCAGAGTGAGAGGAATAAGTACAGGATGTCTATTGCAACTGTACTAGCGCCCAATAGTTTTCAGAGGCAACAAAAGGCGTTTGTTGCTCCTAAGTAAAGTCCTAAGTGGTGTGGCTTCTGACTGTGTTTGAGATAGTTAGAACCAGGATGCTCTAGCTATCCCTGGATTTAAATTTCATGGTAGAATCAGGAATGAATTCTGGCTTTGATGGAAGAAAATCCTTCCTCCCCTTCCCAAATCCTACTGATTTTTTTTCCCAAAGAATGGGAACTTCACCCCAGATATCTTCAGTTGGGGCCCTTGATGCTGAAGTTACTTTTTCCATTGGCCCAGAGAGGTCTGAAGATGGCTTGTTCTTTTGTGATGTTTTCAGGATCCTAATATGATTATTCTGATAATCTGAATAAGTGATGTGAAGGGCAATCAATTTTTGTGTGGGTTGGCAAATTATGTATGAAGATAATACTTTGCTCTTACGAAAAAGCCTGTGTAAGTAGATTTTCAAGTGCTTTCTGAAGGACATCACTATTTACTCACAAAGAAGTGAAGTGATTTGCTCAAGGTAACCTAGCTAGCCAGTAAGAGAGCTGGGATTCTGAGACCCAGTCCACTTTTCTATCCTTGAGGTCACGTTACCTTCTTTCTCTTTAAGTCATCAGTTATGTATTGTGTTGTAGAGTTTAGCTAATGTCAATGCATTCAGATTACTGAGAAAGCAAAGTCTTATTGAGAGAAAATGATGGATTTTGATTCTCACGGAAAAAAGAGGTGTGAAGTAAATAGTCCAAAATGCTTTAGGGATGCTTACAAATGACTGCTGTAGCTAAGTGTTATGTCATCTTGCCCCTTCAATGGCACCCAAAATAATCTACCATTTTTAAAAATTTAAAAAAAGGGAATTGTAACTGATTTGGACACTATCACTGAATTGAATAGCTGCTCTCAATATTTTGCTTTTTTCAAGTGATTTCATATATACTCTTCCATTTGTAGTTGTAAACTTATTTTTGGAAAGTTCTAATCAGTTTCTCCCATGTCAAATAGTCATACTCAATTGCTATTTTGAATTTGGAGTCCTACATGGATTTGACACTACAGCACAGCTTGAGAAGGACATTTGATAGAAGGCTAGTACGTGAACTTGTTTTGTTACTGTCAATTTCAGGGATACATTCCAAAGAGGACTAGTGTTAAGCTCTTTTTATTTATAGGAATGCCAGAAATTCTACAGACTTCCAGCTGGAATGTGCCAGCTGGTTTAGACTGAATTTTATGGTGCAGGGGACACAAAGACAGGCTTCCTCACAGGAAAAAGAAGCCAATAGTGGAAATGTCTGATGTACTGAGAGAACTTATTCACTGGGGATGTGATCAAAGAGAGACCTGCTGCATGTGAAGACAGGAAACTTGAGGGAAAGCTTCTTACTAACCCTAACTACTCTTAAATTTAGTCCCAGCACACGCGCACACACACCCTTCTTTGTTTCCCTCACTCACTCATCTGGTTGACTTACTGATAATATTCCATCTTGCAGCACATATCCAACACAGACACTGCCCATCTCAAGGTTTATGGAACCCTGTGCAGTCAGACATGTGAGCTGGAGGGAAAAATGGAAATAGCCATAATTGGTAACGTTGTGTAATTCATATATGATGTTCTAAGTAGTAGTATTCCTGGATTTCTGGAAGTCACAGGTGCTGATGTGTGCGTTTTTTGCTGCAGGTGTTCCTCTCCTCTGCCTACCTCTATATGAGTGGCAGGTGAGGCATCCGGGCAAGATTGATGGGGAAGAGGTGGAGTGGGGGTGGGGCTCTAGGGCAGTGTGTAGGCAGAGTGGGGTCATGCTCTTGGCACTAGGGCCCACAAAGATTAGTCTGATCCTGTGGTTCCTCTAGCTCCAGAACACCCACTGAGATGGAACTTGGCACCTGTACTGGAGATGAGTGGTTGGCAAGCAGAGGTGCTAGTTCTCTGATCCCCCTCTAACAGTGCCGTCTTGGATTTTTTTCTACTAAAACCTGACACTTGAGTAAGGTCATTGCATTACATTTCTTCATGTTCTAGAATCTATGATGATTAAAGAGAGTTAAAGATAAAGTGCTTCTCCTTTTCCCCCCCTACTCTTGTTTTACTCACAAAGTGGTATAATTATATAGAAGCTATAGTTACTTGACAAATGGCTTCTGTATAGGAATTTAGCATGCTGCAAAATTTGTTACAGTAAGTTAAGCCTGTGACATTCTATCCTGTGAGAAATATTCCTCTATGGAATGTAGGCCTCTAATTCATGTAAGTGTATAACTTCAACTGTTCATGAGCCATCAATCTGGAATAGATTTTGGAAGGATGTTTGCAGAGGAGTCTAATGTTTTATGCCTCATGGAAGGGAAAGTTTGTTTTATGCCTTGTGGAAAGGAAAAATTAAAAACGGTTGCAGAACTAATAGAAACTTATAACATTTTGATAGTTTTAAAAGTACTTCAAACAAAAAAGGCTTAAATTATCAGAGTTTAATTAATATTTATTTCAGAATTTGATTTTCTTAAATTTGCATAATATTTTGTACATGCTGCATTTTGAAATCACTTTCCAGATATTTACCAATTGATCTTCAATACACTGAGGTATAAAATAGTAATAATAAAGTGGGGATAATGCTAGGGAAATTGGGACCCAGAATGGTTAAAGTAATTGGTTGAAAGCAATGTGTATCGGTAACTTAGGTGTTTTGATTCTGATTGTCTCCCCATCCCATGCTGGCTCTTCTAGATCTTGCTGGTAGTCACAGTGTAACCAGATTCCTGGTGACCAGTCACCCATCCCCCACACGCCCGCTCCCACACAGTGGTTTTTACTCCTCCCATCCACTCTATTTTTTTAGTAGAAACTTATTCCTACATGTGGGGGCATTTTTTAAGTAAATGCTGGGAATGACTAAAATCATCCAATGCCAAAGTAAGTTTAACAAAACAGTTTATCATCATTTCGTTATTGTTCATTGTAGAAATACAAGTAATTCAGTTTAAATGACTGGTTTAATTAGTGTGCTAATATCAAGATGGCTCATCAAAAGGTTAGTGTTACTTAAAGGAATGATAGCTCAAATTTGGCCCCAGTTTTTTGCTTTGTAAGATGACTTGCCTTAAATCAAAGGCCAGTAGAATTTTTCATGTGTCTTTTAACAGCACTAGAAATTCTTATTTTTAAATACAGTCTCCTGCTGCATTTGGAATGACAACATTGTTGCATTGTGCTAGTTAAAGATTTTTTTAAACTGTCCAAGGTAAGATATGATTAGGGGAAGGGCAGTAAAGACACTGCATAAATGGAGAATTAAACTAGATGAGTATTCTTTCCATGTTTATAAGATGAGATGGTGTTTATGTACAAAAAGTTGTTTTGAAAGTATATACTGTATATATTGACAATTTTTAAATCTGACTCATTTTTATGCTTAATGTTGGACTATGGACTTATTTTTTATATGTTTCAGTATTATTTGAAAGCTGGAAAATAAATCTTTGTGATTAAGCTTTTGGAATGTCAGCATAGGTGCTGCTTAAATCTCGGAAAATGCCAAGACTTCAGTAAATACTGTTCCACGGCATTGGAAAACGAAATGAGTTTGTTTTGCATGAATTGTCGCACTATGAGAGAGTTACATAAACATGTTGTACACACAAATAGACAAATTGGCTTTACTTTCTTGATTTCACTTCTTCTTGGCCAAACATTGCTATAAATTCCTTTGTACAATAGCTAGGACAGATGGGCTGTAATCTTTTTCCACATCACAAATTACAAGCTTTACAAACCATAAATATCTGATTATTTTTCATGCTTAAATATCTCTTGAAATAATGTTTGATCAAGTTGGATGTCGATCTAGCTCAGGGGTGGGCAATAATTTTTGAAGAGGGGTGTTGCAGGGTAGTTCCTCTGACCCTCACCCAGGGGGCACTGTTGAGCCCCCGGGGCCTCGTGGCACCACACCCCGCATCTTCTACAACCCCGACATGGCTATACACCAGAGTCCTTTTTCCCCAGGGTAATGTGGCTTAACAGCCAGAGTCTCTAGCTGGGGCAGTGCGGCCTAGCGGCTGGTGTCTCTAGCAATGCCCTCTTCACTGGGGCAGTGTGGCCTAGCCACTGAATCAAAAGTCAAGGTGCAGGATCCCCTTGGGGAATAAGGAGGTGGGTATCTCCCTCTCCACCGGGTCCTAGCCCAGGGCCCTGTCAGTGGTGGGCACGTCTCACCACTAGGCCAGTGGGGAGTCCGCCCGAAACATGCTTCTTGGGGCTCCAGTTCTCTACCCTGGACTACTTCCTACCCTGTCAGGATTGCTGGCATCTTCCCCACCTGCATCCTTTGAGATTGGCCCTTCTGTGTCTGGCCTCTGCTGTGGTGTCTGCCTGCTGCTTCTCCTCTGGGCTGTAAGCCTCTCAGGCAGCTCACCAGCCAGCACAGACTGAGCCTCCCTCCAAGCTTTTTATAACTGGGCTGTAGTCTGAGCATGCCCGGGAATGTGTGAGCAGGGCTTCTTCAGCCAGGTGAGCCTGATTAGGCTCAGATTTCACCGTGTGGGGCTATGACACCCTGTCACAAGGGGTCACTTCATAAATTTTGGAAGTGGCTGTGGGCAGAAGGGGCAGAGTTGAGAACTACCTAGCTGGGAGCTTTGCTTGGTCTGGGATCTCTGCCCCCTGACTCCTGGCCAATGGAAGGGACCTGTAGCAGAGGGGAGTATGCTAGGAACTAGCCTCCTCCCAGAGTTGCTTGGTGTGGGGGCTTAGAGTTCACATAACATGGCTGGCAGCTCCTGGCCTCTTCTGCTAACCAGTTGCCTGGCAGGCACAAGCTCTTTGAACAGAAGCAGTTGAAAGGGCTCGTGCCTCTTGGGCAGCTCCCAGGCAATGGGCCAGTGGGACCGAGAGCTGCGGGCCCTTTCAATTGCTTCTGTTCAAAGGGCTTGCACGTGCTGGGTGGCTGCCAGGCAAGGCAGATACCTAGCAAGCACAAACCCTTTAAATAGAAGCAGTTGAAAGGGCTCGAGTGTCTTTGGTTCTGAGGCAACATGCTAGGGGCAGGGGTCTCAACCTTTCAGAGGTGGAGTGCTGAGATTTGGCTTGTTCTCCTCTTTGTATAGGTCCGAGTGCCAATGACACTTTTTAAAGTTAATAGTCCCTACTTAAGGCAGCTTCATTCTTAAATAAATTAAGATGAAGCTCTTACCTTTTAGTGCAGGGGTCAGCACCTTTCAGAAGTGGCATACTGAGCGTTAACTTATTCTTGGATTTGTGTTCCGGGAGAAGGAGTGGGGAGACAAGGGCAGGCTAAGTACCGGGACCCTATTTTTTGAACCAGCTGCAGCTAGTGAGAACAGTTTAATTTAAATTATAAAACAGATTAAGTGTGTTAACTTTCTCATGTTAGTTTATTTAAAAAGAAGTTTGATAAAGTAAAATATTATGTCCAGCTCAAAAGGTTTCAATGTTTTCTTTATTTATGGCAGGGGAGGGGAACCTTTTTGGGGCTGGGGTCACTGACCCACAGAAAAATCAGCTGGGGACCACACAAGTGAAAAGCAATAAAACTCCTCCAAAAACCCCCAACACTCACTGATGTGGCTCCAATTGAGACACCTCACTCTTCTGGTGCCCCAGCCTTATGGGGTGAGGGGAACGGAAGTGGGGGGCTGAAGTTCAGGGCTTCCCATAGACCAGTTTTACTTTTCTGGGGTTCTGGAATTAGTGGATTTTATGGATCATCTTAGGATCCGGGGTAGAGACAAAATTTAGGGCTACAGTGCGTGACAAAGGGCTGCCAGCGAGTAGGATAGGGGTGGGCTGCAGAAGCAGGCTGGGAGTAGGGTGTTTGGCCAGGTGGAGGGGCCTCCCTCTAGGGCAGCTGGGACAGTGTGGCTGCAAGGGGGCATGAAGGCATGTAAGGTTCCCCCTCACACCCAGACCACCCCCACCCTAATCCCCTCAATTCTTCCCTCTCCCCCTCCACCTGGCACCACCAGCTTGCCCTGACTCCCTCCCTTGTTCCTGTACCCTCTCTCCTGGCCAGACACTCCACCCTCCCTTGGGCTGCTGGGGCCTACGTGGTCTGGGCCCAGCTTGGAGGCCCTGCTGCCACTATTCACACAATCTGGGGTCATCCTAGAGGCCCCGCTGCCACTGTGGTCTGGGGCTGGCCTCAAGGCTGAGGGCCACGAAGTCCGGGTTGGCCCCAGAAACCAGAGGTGTTGCTGCAGTGACCACGCAGCCCCAGACCATGTGGCCATGGCAGCGGCACCTCCAGTCTCTGGGGCTGGCCCTGGATTGCGTGGCTGTGGTAGCGGCACCTCTGGTCCCAGCTAAGGAGCCTCATCCCCAGCACTGCCTCTTCCTGCCGCAGCCTAACCTCCTGCAGGGAGGAGGGAGTGCTCTCCAGCAGCTATGTGGGGGAGGAGGGGCAGGGATGAGCTACCTCCCACGTACTGCTGAAAATTGGTTAGCGTGCCATAGTGGAACACATGCTGTAGGTTTCCAACCCCTGTGCTAGGGGGCGGGGCCCGGAACTGCCTGCTGGCTGGGTCAAAACCCTGGGTGAGCCGGATCTGGCCTGCTGAAAGGCTATTGCCCACCCTGATCTAGCTTCAGGGAAAACCATTGTTACTTTAGATTCTTTGTTCTCCATCTATCTATGCAGCTGCTCCCATTTATGTATCTCAAGATAGTTTAGTAAAAGGGGCTGACCCCATGAAACAGTACTTAGAGAAAACTTTTGCGGCCTAACATAGAGAATATACAAAGAGCAGCCCATCATAGACAGGGATGTTGGAGCCCTGTTTGTATCACAAATGACATTTAACAGCGTGGAAAAGATTCTTGCTTCATTCCTGTATTTTAATGCATTAAAAATTAGGTCTATAAAATAAAAAGCTAGATCCCTTCTAGAAAGAGAGTATGTGTTCGATGCTCGATGGAATAGTATAGCACTATGTGGTAAGGTTGTATTACTGTAACATTTGAGCTTTCCAATTTTAGAGTTTGGTAACGAGGCTTGGCTGATGCCATGTTTCCTTGGGACACTTTTCAGAGCAACCTGAGGTATCATTTCCTTGTAGCATGAGGGAGCCTTGTCTGTGCCCACTGAGGGGAAACCCTCTCTAGCTAGCACGTGCTGGCACAAGTGCTCGGCTTTGGGCTCCATGAGGCCTATTCTTGCCCAGTGCAGGCTAACAATTGACATAGCCTGTCTTGTTCCATGTGTGCCCAGTCTCTTGCCCTCCGAGCACCCACAGTTGACTTGTTCCATCTCAGTTCAAGGCTTCTTTGCATAAGCCACTTAATTTGGTTTTATAATAGACATGTTTAAAATGTATTAAACAGAACTTAAGATGGAGCCAGACATGAAAATAGGCTAATATAGTGTGCTGGTAAGTAGCAGTTGCTGGTACCGGCCCCTACGTTGCCAATATTAAAGTGCCCTGTGACAGCTCTTAAAGGTTGCTGTCACTTTTGCTCTTCCCTGTTGGTAGCCCTGCCAGTAGGGACAGCTGCCCCGGATCCCAGCAATTTAACTTTAGTAACTTACTTGCCTGTCTAATAAGGTATCTCTCACCCAATGGTTAGTTCTCGCAGTACTTGTCCTGTCCAGAAAGCAGGGATTAGCCTTTCATGAGACATCCACGCTGACAGAATGTCTCCTTTGTAATGGAGAACTTGGGATTTGTCTGTATTGTGTCCAGTTTTGGGCACCACATTTCAAGAAAGATGTGGAGAAATTGGAGAGGGTCCAGAGAAGAACAAAAATGATTAAAGGTCTAGAAAATGACCTATAGGGAAGACTGAAAGAATTGGGCTTGTTTAGTTTATGAAAGAGAAGACTGACGGGACATGACAGCAGTTTTCAATTATCTGAAAGGGTGTCATAAGGAGGAGGGAGAAAGATTGTTCTTCCTGGCCTCTGAGGATAGAACAAGAAGCAATGGGCTTAAGCTGCAGCAAAGGAGGTTTAGGTTGGACATTAGGAAAAACTTCCTAACTGTCAGGGTGGTTAAACACTGGAATAAATTCCCTAGGGGCTGTGTGGAATCTCCATCTCTGGATATATTTAAGGGCAGGTTAGACAGACATCTGTCAGGGATGATATAGATGGTGCTTGGTCCTGCCAGGAGGTCAGGGGACTCTCAAGGTCCTTTCCAGTTCTATGATCTATTATGTGGTTACAGACCAATGTCTCCTCTAATCTTTTTCATTGATGTATTTTTCCATGTGTGGAATACATTTTTATGTGCAATGAGGCATGTGTGAATGTGCACCATCAACAGAAACATCTAGCTATGGGTGCTCTGCTAATCAGCTGGGCGGCATTTGAATCTGTCCTGAGCATCTGCACAGGTACACAGCTTATAGGGAACACTCTTACAGAGCATTGTCTCCCCTCCCACTCACCTCAGAAACTCCTATTTGCAGACTTTACTTTGGGCTTTCTTGTCTTTGTAAATCCTGAAACCTGCACCAGGTCAATACAGTAAACATAGTTTAGCTCCGTGTTTGTGCTCTGCTGTCAACATGCATTGAATGAACATGGACCCTGCCTTGCCTCAGGTGATAATTTTAGAGGTAAAAACCTATCTTCTGTATAAACATCATATGATAATCATGGCACTCAGCTAATTCTTAGGTTTTGGCAACAACCTCATGTGACTGCTTGGTGAAATATTGAGTCAATGATCAGACACAGGGGTACTCTACAGACTGTGACATGGACATGTCCAGGCAAGTAATCTCAGTCAGATCTCACTCACAGGCTGCAGTTGGATCAGGGTTGGTCAGTGCTTGGAAAATACCAAGGCTAACCTAGTGTGCCTCAGGAAATGGTTTTGATGGACAAGCAGAAGATGCTGTTTACTTCAGGAGTGCTTAAGAAATGTAGTGGCATAGTATTAGCAGCCACTCTGCTTCTGGGTTTGACCAGAGTACTTGCTTGCTTGTCATCCTTTAAAGATCCAGCTTAGCTCTTCTAATAAGAGTCCTATTCAAATTGGGATTTGGACATTTACCATCTGTTTATTCTAAATGTCTCTTCTTAGGTAGCCCTGGTCTTTCAGCAAAATATACAAAGAAAGCTATTGTACAATTTTGTTTCACTGTGATAGAGATAGCAAACATGATTGATATTTTGGATAAATTGATCTGGGGTGGAAAGGAATTTTGCTTGTGATTTTGAGTCAAAAGTAATGTTTTCTCTCCTCTCCTCCTCACATCGCCATAAGGAGATAGCAAAAGGTCTGACAGATGCAGCAGGGATGGAGGTGGCATGTGGTATGGTGGAGACAGTTCTGGGGGGAACCAGCTTTTAAGATGGCTCCTGTTTCCTCTCCCCTTGCTGCCTCTAATACAGAGGCGGTGGCAGGAAGAGTGGGGAGAGGAGCAAATAGTCAAGTGCTCTACTCAACTACTTGCTTACATCCCTAGTTGATGTAGACTTAACCCTGTGAACGTGCCTCAGAGTTGAACTGTGGGCAGGACTAAGGTATTTCATCTTCCTGCCCATTCAGTCTTTGGTCTAGTCAGATCTACAGATGTGATAGTGGATTTTTGTACAGTGTGTACAAATGTTGGGAACTGGATGGAGACAGCTTGCCTTTTGTGCACACCAACCATTGGCGGGTAATGGCTTCTAGGAATTTCAGCTTGAGCTAACAATGAACAGATTAAGCTATAAGCAAAACACTGTTATGATTGGTCACCACTTTCCTTTTAAAATTAGAATGGATTTTTGCATACTCTCAGACACTTGAAAATGAGATAAAATGTGCTTTTAAAACATTTTAGTTACTATTCATTTGCAAAAAACAGAAACACAGTACACTGTGTGTGACCTAAATCATTGAACTGAGTTTTGTAGCTGCTCAATAGACTTAATAGCTGGCAAGGTTAGCTTAATACATTTTCATAAATATCTCACCTTTTTTGGGGGGGTGGGAAGGGGGAAAAGGTTTCCAGGTTTGGTTTAAAAATGAAGTTCTGGGCTGTTCTCCCTTATTTAGTTTTTAGTATGAACAAAAATGCCAGGTTGCCTGTTGGAGGGCCTGTCTCTCTTTGTTCTGGCTGATTTACAAAACAATGTGCAAATGTAGCAGCCTTTTAGAATAAGAAACTTCTGTTTATGCAAGTTAGTTTTGATGGGAGAAGGAAGGTAATGAAAGGATGCTTCCAGTTTGCCCAGCTTTTTTTTTTATGCTGAAGTCAACTCTAAGAGTTTTTCCAATATGCTTGCTACCGTCTGATCTCTGGGAGTCTGTTCAGTGTCTGGTCTTTTTGGAAGAGCCTGTATGCCTGTTTCATTGGTGGTTCAGTATATTATGTGGCATGGTTAGCATGGTATCAGTGCCTTATTTTAGGCAATTTATTTCTGTATATACTATCATAAACAATGCATCCTCTTGGTAGGTGTCACTATGGTTGTTGGAAGTCTCTAATCTGATTTGTTTCAAATAGGGCTGTAATGTAGTCTATTAATCTATAAGCTTAGAGGTTAATGCTATAGACTACATGTTTCCTCCCCCAGTACAATTTTTAGCAGGCTGGCCAGCAGCCCGGTTCAGTCCTGGCTTGTGCCGGACCCAGGACCTACCCCTCCTGCAGCTCTGCATTTAAAGTGCATTAGGAGCCAGGTGGGAGTGCTCAGACCACCCCCTGGACAGAGCTGCGAGATGATAGGCAGCCGGTCCGCAATTTTTTAAACTGGCTCCCCTTGTGCACCAGCTCATGCCTGACACCTCACGCTGCTGTGTCTTATACAGAGGCAGCAGAGTGGAACAGCAAGGGGCTTCTCAAGAGTAGGGCCAGATTGCGCTGCTGGGGACTCTAGATTAGTCAAGTATCCAATAAGAATTCATGAACTTAATCAACTATTAATTTAGCCGATATTTAACATCCCTAGTTTCAGACAAGTTGGTTCTACTTGTCCTTAATGAAAACCAGCAAATACATGTCATAGATTTTCAGTATTCTGGCAATTTTAACCTTATTGTTAAGCTTGTATATTTCAGCTATAAAGGCTCAATCTATTAGAGAGTTTAAATTATACTGAAGTAATATTGCCTAGTACAGACATGAAAAATTAATGGTTAGAAATGGGATTCCATCCAAAATGTGATCATTCCTGGAAAAAAGGTCTGCTTATTGCGATGCTTTGCTGTGTAGTTCTGTGCCTTACACACTCCCCTTTCATACTTCATATAGATAAAGCGTTAGTGAGGTAGTTACAGAAATATATGGTTACACAGTATGAAAGCTCTTCAGGACTGATGGATGGAATTGCCTTGTCTAGTAAAAATCTGACATTTTGTCAGTGTCTGCTATAACAAACTTTCTGGTCACTCAGGTTGTTTTTTCAAATTTTATGTTTGAACATGGGTAATGGTGAATTAATATAATGGGTGTGGTTTGCCCGATTTTGAGGGAGAGCTTTGGGCTAAACCAACCCTGATGGAGGATGTGTCCCACCTGTATGGGAATCAGGTGGTTCAAGTACAGAATGGGCTGGAAATTACCCTGAAAAGGGGGAAGTCCAAAGAAATGTAGGCACTGTGGGGCGAGAGTGCTCTTGCAGTGCCCAGAATGAGGTGGTTAAAAGCTCAGGAACCAAAAGAGTGAAGAGGGGTTTCACTGTGAGGAGGTCTGGAGGTACGCTGTCCAAACAGGTGACTTTCTGAAGGCCCAGTTGCAAACACATGTGAAGAAGGACCCATTCCAGGTGCAAAGATCAGGGAAGCAGAAAGACAGCCCTTCAAGGTGGTAGAGTTGTGCTCTGCTGAAACTGGGATGAAGAGTGTGAGTTCCTGTAAATCTTTTTTCAAAGATTTTGTGTGTGTGTGTTGTTTTGGATTATCAGGAGAGACACTGATCGGGGGTTGCAGCTAGGGGGCCAGTTTGTACCTAAGGGATCAATAATGGGTCCCAGGAGGGAATTGTTTTAACTGTTTTTGAATTGATCAAGTGCTTAAAGGTTGCTGAAGAGGGAGAAAAAAATGCCAAAGCAGGGTGCTATCCAGTAACCTCTGGCCATGGCAGGAGCATTCTGGAATTGGCTTCCTGTGTTATAGCTAACTAAGCAGCTTCTTATTTTAGTGACATACATTTACTATCACCTTTATGGTAATAGCACAAATGAAATGCTGCTTACCATTCCTTAGTTTTCCTGCCCATTAAGTAAAAGTTTAATTGGGGTTTTGCAGAGTTCTCTCCCAAATATTCCTGAGCTATAAATGATGTGGCTTCTGAAAGCATCAGCCTTGCCTGTGGGAAGAAAATTTTAATTGGGTCTAACAGTAGATGAGTAACCTAGCTATGCAACACTCTTTTTCAGTTCAGGTGCAATCACAATTTTATTGGACCCGTTGGACTAAGATGTTGAGATAATAAATTTCCAGACATCTCTGTTCACCTTTTTTGATTTTCTTGTCTTTGGCTTTGTGCATGACATTCCTAAGAGAGATCGCCGCAGTAGGGCTGTATGTATGCTTTTATTTCTGCACTTACAACAAAACAAAAAAATCTGTTATGCTGCGCTAATTCCTTTCTGTTCCACCTAGTGTTTTGGCTAGTATTTGGAAAGTGGAGATTTAAGATTATTTTCAAACACAAACAAAAAAGCCCCAAATATAAATAAAATGACTAGAGTAAGGAATTTCTATTGTTACTTTCTTTTACATTTTGGTCCACACCAACTTGCATTTGTTAAAGTAGGGTACCTTGTGTCTGTCAGCCCACCAAAAATAAATGGGTCTAATTAAATAGAAAAGAGGTTGAAAAATTGCTGTCTCAATACACAACTCCATTTCACAACTGAGAGTGACACTCAGGCTATTTCTACATTTGCCCTTGCTCGACAAAACTTTTGTCGTTCATGAGTGCTTAACCTTACAAACAAGATGTTTGCCACGGCAAGTACACGTGTAAATGCTGCTTTTGTTGGCAGAACTCACCTCTTGAAGCGCAACTCACTTGTTGGGGTGGACACATTTTGTTGGTGAAAGCATTCACATGTGCCAACTTTCAGAGTGTAAACCTACCCTAATATATTCCTTTTGGATCTCAGTTTATATAGTGAAACTTGAGTTTTGTCTAGCTGTGCCATAACCAGAGCTCGCCAAGTGAAGGCAAGCCCCGCTCACCAGCCACGCGATTCTGCGAGCTGCGCATGTGCAGATCGCACGGCACCGGCTGTGCTGGCTTGTAATCTACTCGCCATGGGCAAGTAGATTACATGATTTGTCGACCCCCGGCAAGAACCAATTATTTTGTAACACTTCAGTAAAATATTTGACCAATCCTAACACACTACAGAACAAGTCTTCACCCAGTTATATAATCCATCACCTTTAGTTGATTTAAGCCTTGCAAATCTAGGTTATGTAGTAGATGTAAACAATCAAAGAAGCCAACAAACCATACAGATAAACAGTGAAGAAGTAAAAAAGCAAAGCAATTAAGAAGTAGAGATTTCACACTGACAGGGAAGCAGCCATACTGGGCCCCAGGACAGGGGAAGAAAGGACGGAGCTGGCTCTGCACATCTGAAAGGGGTAGGACTTAGGGCAAGAAGTCTCCATGCCACTCCGAGACATGCCAGTTGGAGCGTGCCAAGTGGTGCTCTGGTGGCAATTTTGAGAGCCCAGTGCTCCAGGCACTACTGCAGCAGTAGTGGCACCTGGGGGACCTGGGCTCTTTAGGCAGTTGCCACCCTCCCCTTCATGGGCAGGCCTGCACACCCACATAAGTGAGGTCTTGTCAGACAGAATGCTATCAAAGTTTTCTTTGAATATCTTAAGTTCTCTTTCTCTATCTGGTGGTAGTGTTGGCTATAAGGACAAGATCATCTTAGCAGCTTGTTATTATATTGTTTTAATATTATTTAGATGGAATGTGAGGATGTGACATTGTTCCTTGATTTATGGGTGCTGTTCTTCTAATATGGTTGCAGAAGAAACCTTCACATCTTTCAGGAGGTAGATAAACATAGCGGCAGGAGGGGTTCTCCCATTGCTATAGTGAATGTCTGTGTTGAAGTGCTACAGCAGTGCAGCTGCAGCATTTCTTGTGAAGACGTTGCCTCAGTTAGGGAAATGAATGTGCAGACAACTACATGATTAACGAATAAGTCCAGGCTTAAGGATTAATCATGTCTACTACATGCACTTCCCCTCTCCTCCCCTGCTTGCTGCCTCTGTCAAAGGCAGCAAGGGGGGAGGTGAGAGCTGGTGCACATAAAGAGCTGGCTTTTAAGCTGGCTCCCCCAAGTACTGGATCCCATGGAGCTGCCCATCTCTCTCTTCCCCCCCCCCCCCCCCCACGTACTGCCTCAAGTACCAGCTCTGCCTTCTGCCCCTCCCCCCCCCCTCACGTACTGCCTCAAGTACCGGCTCTGCCTTCTGCCCCTCCTCCCCCTCCACTGCCTCTATCAGAGGCAGCAGCGAGGGGTGGGGAAAGGGAAGTGGATCAGCCTCTGTCCGTGATGAGCCCGGGTTCGCCACTGACAGAGGCTGCTCTGTGGATGCTGGCACAGCCTCTTTCTGGGGAGCTTGGGCCCCTGGTTGGACACAGACTGCTGCCTCTGTATCATAGGTAGCAGCGTGGGGTGGTAGGTGGGAACCGGTCTGCCTGGGGAGCTGTTTTTTTGGGGGTGGCATGTGCCCCTTGGCAACCTCCATGTGTCGCCCCTGCACACAGGAGTAATTCCATTGAAGTCAGTAGAGCTACTTGTGTAGCAAGGTGCTATTGAAAGTGGGTAAAGGGTTAAGAATCTGGCTTAATAAATTGGAACAGCATTGCTCCTGGGCTGCATAGGAGAAGTCTTCTAGGGTGGGAGTTACTGTGGTTACACAGGATGTTATAGGAATCTGCTGCTCTTGAAAAAATGTTTTGATTTCAGCACTTAATGAGCAGGTATCATAGCTCTGGGGAGCAGTTACCTTGCTTGTGAATGTGTAAGCGGAAAGTCATTCTTCAAAGTGACTACTTCCTAGTGAGAAGTGGGGGTGGGGAGCAGGGATGTGGTGATGTTACAATACCAAATTCAATGTGTGTGGGGTGAGGAATACAGATTTCATAGGTTCCCTCCTCCCCAAAAGGGAGAGAAGGTGGTGGGTCAGCCCAGATTTGTTGTTTGCTGTGGGAATGGCGCAGTTTCCTGCTGATTTAGGAAATATACTTAGTTATCTTGAATAAGAGATTAAAAATGGCAGTTTAGGAAGTACTTTTCTGTTTGGCTTAAATTAGCTGATGCAGATAATATTTACTGCTTTCCTCATAGGTGCGTGTTGAATCAAATCAAGGCTTGTCTTGTTTAACCTTTACCTGTTTTTTGAATGTATACCTGCATGCATGGAACAGGCTATCGTGAGTACATGCTTGATAGGTGCATTTCCTGGCAATACTTGCATGTGTTAAGTTAAGCAGTCATAATTAGGCACACGCTAATAATGCTGCTGTTCGTCTTTCTCTTGCCTAGATTCAACAAGACAGCTTATGGGTGGCACTCTTTATTCTCCCCATATCCAAAGGTCTAGCCCTGGCTGGGATGCTTTAGTTGAGGCTAGTTCTGCTTTGAGCAGGGGTTGGACTAGATCACCTCTTGATGTCTCTTCCAACTCTAATTTTCTGTGATTCTGTGGAAAGGTTGCCAGTTCACATAATATGTCCTTTCAAGCACCATGTGTTTACCTTGCATTTTTTCTCTTCCCTTCCCACATGTTTAAAGCATTTAGTTAGTGTGTATAACTTCTAAAACATGTGTGAGCAAACTGCCAGTGGACCTTCTGTATGGGTCGTAACCAGCTTGAGTTAACTTGGGACACAGTCAGCTAGGACTTCATGGCTGGTTGGCATATTTGAGACTTGAAGTTCTTTGTTTTTCTACAAGCATCTCTCAAATAGCGATTTCTGTTTATAACTACTGCTCTTGGAGCAGACATGTGAAGTGACTTAGTTATATCATTTATAACGATGGAGCTTCCGGGATTGTCATTGCAGACTATTAGGGCTTTAGATAGATATGTTGTTTTGGAGCTAACCTTTGATAGGTGTCAACTTCCTATCCTACAAAGTTTCTCACAGTTTGAGAGGATGTCAACATCTGCTTGAGACATCCAATAAATTTAGCTAATTGGTCTGGGTTATTAAGAATCTTGGCATCTATTGTTCATATTAACAACCGTTTTGAAAAATAAAATTGTAAAATTGCCTGTAGTTACTCCACCATGTGCAGCAGCCCCTGTTAATCCAGCTCCATATTCACATTGAGTCATTCCCATGAAACCCACGGGTTAGGCTTTTCAGAACGAAACACCATACTTTCACCAATATTTCTACTTGGAGGGTAGGGAGACCTCCTTGTTTTCAAATCTGTTTTTGATATAGGTATCTGTTGCTCTTTAAAGATGAGCAATGTACCTGGCACATAATATGCAATATATAGTATTTTTCGTTGTTACTAGTCAAAAGCACAGTGCTCATTTTTATTAATTCCAAAGAATCTATCTAGTTCAGTACCTTAGATCTGTCTGCCTGTTTTTATGCAGCTTCTTGGTGACAATGGAAGGAAAGCAGTTTGAATTCTCCCAGACTCTACTGTTCTGTTTGGAAATTTGACTGATTTTGAACATTTGATCAGTTGTGAAACATGTTAATTGGGAGGATGTCGGTTTAGATAAAGTGGTTATTGAGATGTTCCCATCTGAATGTACATGCCAGCCTCTAAACACAGTAGTGGGAATTGGCTGAAGACTTGGGGGGGGGCGGATAAAAATAAAGGGGAAATGACTTCTTTTCTTTAAAAGCTTTTGTATTGTTTACATTTCTGTCTACAAAATTGTAACTTTCCATTTTTCAGTATCTGTAAATGAGCCTTTCAGGTTCTCTCCTCTCATTTACTGACTGTTTTTGGTTATGCAAGGCCTGTGGGGTACGTATTAATAGGGTTTTCTGTCTAGAAGTGATATTGTTTCTCCTGGGAATATATCCTCGAGGATCAGTGGCTCAGTTACTTCTAATAAAGCTGAGGCAGTCAGACATGAGAGCTGTTTTGAAGCACTTGAGGCTTTCCCTCTGAGTCATACAGTACTTCAAATAAAATTTTTAAAAAAGGAAAAGAAAATGCACAAGTAAATGGCAGTGTACTGGACCAGGTCGGAGCCTGGCCCCCGTCCAGGGTCAGAGTGAGGCCAAACTGCCTCACTACAAGGAAGCAGATTGGGTTACTAGTTCAGCCCAGTCCCTGCTTCAGGGCATGGCCGCAACAGTTTGGGTACTTAAGCCTTTGATCAGACTGAATAACAGTCAAGCTTCCCAGGCCCTAGTTCAGGGCTGGGCAACAACGAGTCTCAGTGCTCAGGCCTGTGCTCAGGTCGAACAGTAGTCTATATGCACTGGCCCTACCTCAGGATGTGACGGCCACAGTGCAGAGTGCTAAGGCCACGTCTCCTCTTACCAGAGGATCGATGCTCTGGCATTTGATCTTCTGGGGCCTGACTTAGGTGGTCGCAAGGAGTAAAGGAAGTTGACAAGAGAGTTTCTCCTGTTGACCTCTCGCTGGGGGGCTGCCCCAGAAAATTGGTGGCAGTTATGTTGATTCCGTTAACACAATTCACATAGCTGGAACTGTGTATCTTGCATTGATTTTCTCCACCAGTGTAGATATAGTGTGTGTGTAACAGTCCAGATGTCCAGGCCCTAGTTCAAGACAGGAGCAACAAAGAGTCCAGATGCCTGGCCTGAGCAGCAGTCAGTATGCCCTGGCCCTAGATCAGGGAGGGGCAGGAAACAGTTGGAGGGCTCAGGCTCATCTTCAGGCTGAGCTATTGTCAATAAGCCCAGGCCCTTGTTCAGGGTGGCCAACAGACAAGTCAGGATGCTCAGGCCCTTGTGCAGGCTGAGCAGTACTGGGGTCTCCTAATTTTTGTTGCATATCCTCAGACATGGGTCGGCTAACCCTGGGATAGTCCCAAATCCCCCAGTGGGCCTACTTGGCTTGGTTGCAGCTTCTTCAGGTCTGCAGGGAATGAAGACTCTGGCAGGGTTTCCATCGGGTCTGGGCTTGCCAGCTGCCCTGGCCAGTCTTTTGGGCTCGCTAATGGTTCTGGTGGTCCTGGCTTGTTTTCTGGGCTCACCAGTGGTCCAGTACAGGTAACAAGTGTGTGCAAAGAGCAAGGTTGAGTAAGGGCTGGTATATTCTAGAAGCTCTGCGTTAGTGCAACTGTATTACTATTCAGACTATCTGGGAAGTGGTTTCCAACTTTGGGTTTACCAGTACACAGTATAAATCATTCACCAACTTGGTAACATTTTATTTGCATATTTCCATATTCATTATGGTAATTAATTTTAAGAGGTCACATTTTTTTTCCCATCTCATCTGTATGCACGCTATACATGTTGTAATGGATCAGAGTTAGTAGATATCGACAACACTAAAAAAAAATTCTGTTCAAAGAATCCTTTCCTTTCTTACCTTAAGCCATTAACACCTATGTACACTTTTTTTGAAATGTAATCATACAACATTTGCTAGGCCTTTTGTTGCAGTATTCAAAAGCAGCCTAAAAGCTTTTAACCTACTTGAAATTTTGGCACCACACCATACAGCCTAAGTCCTACAGAGAATGACTAGAACCGGAAGGGACCTCGAGAGGTCATGGAGTCCAGTCCCATGCCCTCACGGCAGGACCCAGTACCGTCTAGACCAGTGTTTCTTAAACTTTTTAAGACCGAGGAACATCGAACAATAATTTTTTTTTTAATGAGGAACACCAAGGATTTTTTGTTTGGGAGGAGGAAGGGGTCGGGGGAAGTTATTGAGCAAAAAAAAGTTGCCTGCCCTTTAAGGGCAGCCATATTGAACTGCTTTTTCTCTGCAGCACACCTCCAAGTGTGCCACAGAACACAGTTTAAGAAACACTGGTCTAGACCATCGCTGATAGATGTCTGTCTAACCTACTCTTAAATATCTCGAGAGATGGAGATTCTACAACTTCCCTAGGCAACTTATTCCAGTGTCTAACCACTCTGTTAGGAAGTTTATCCTAATGTGACTGTCCAACCTCAACCTCCCTTGCTGCAGTTTAAGCCCAGTGCTTCTTGTCCTATCCTCAGAGGCTAAGGGAAACCATTTTTCTCCTTCCTCCTTGTGACATCCTTTGAGATACCTGAAAACTGCTATCTCTCCCCTTCAGTCTTCTCCTTTCCAAACTAAACAAGCCCGATTCTTTCAGTCTTCCTTCATAGGTCACATTCTCTAGACCTTCAGTCATTCTTGTTGCTCTTCTCTGGACCTTTTCCAGTTTTTCCACATTTTTCTTGAAATGTGGTGCCCAGAACTGGATACAATACTCTAATAGAGGCCTAATCAGTGCAGAGTAGAGCAGAAGAATGACGACTTGTGTCTTGCTCACAACGCTCTTGTTAATGCATCCCAGAACCCTTTTTTTTTTTTTTTTTTTTTGCAGCGTCATACTGTTGATTCCTAGCTTATGGTCCACTATGACCCCTAGATCCCTTTCTGCAGTGCTCCTTCCTAGACAGTCACTTCCCATTCTGTATGTGTGAAACTAATTGTTCCTTCCTAAGTGGAGCACTTTGCGTTTGTCCTTATTGAACTTCATCCTATTTACCTCAGACCATTTCTCCAGTTTATCCAGATCATTTCGAATTATGACTCTATCCTCAAAAACAGTTCCAGCTTCGTATCCTCTGCAAACTTAATAAACATACTATCTATGCCAATATCTAAATTGTTGATGAAGATATGCAACAGAACTGGTCCCAAAGCAGACCCCTAAGGAGACACACATGTTATCCCTTTCCAGCATGATTGTGAACTGTTAATAACTACTCTCTGAGTACGGTTATCCAGCCAGTTATGCACCTACCTTATAGTAGCCCTATCGAAGTTGTATTTGCCAAGTTTATTGATAAGCATATCATGCGAGACCATATCAAATGCCTTACTAAAGTCTAGGTATACCACGTCTACCGCTTCTCCCTTATCCACAAGACTCGTTGTCCTATCAAAGAAAGCTATCAGATTGGTTTGACATGATTTGTTCTTCACAAATCCATGCTGGCTGGTATCTATCATCTTATTATCTTCCAGGTGTTTGCAGATGAATTCCTTAATTACTTGCATCATTATTTTTCCTGGCACGGAAGTTAAACTTACTGGTCTGTAGTTTCCTGGGTTGTTCTTATTTCCCTTTTTATGGATGGGCACTATATTTGCTTTTTTCCAGTCTTCTGGAATCTCTCCTGTCTTACCTACTTTATCATCTTTATAAATCAGGGATCTGAGCTTTTAACTATCAGCTTCTTGAGTATTCTAGGATGCATTTCATCAGGCCCTAGTGACTTGTAGACATCTAACTTTTCTAAGTTACTTTTATCTTGTTTTTTTTATTTTATTTTCTAAACCTACCCCCTTCCCACTAGCATTCACTATGTTAGGCATTCCTTCATCAGACTTCTTGGTGCATTGTTTCGGTCTGAAGTCATTAAACACCTCTGCCATTTCGAAGTTTCCTGTTGTTGTTTCTCCTGCCTCACTGAGCAGTGGGCCTACCCTGTCCTTGTTTTTTCTCTTGCTTCTAATATATTTATAGAATGCTTTCTTGTTTCCCTTTGTCTGAAGCTAGTGTGAGCTCATTTTGTGCCTTTGCCTTTCTAATCTTGCCCCTGCATAACTGTATTGTTTACTTGTATTCATCCTATGTAATTTGTCCTAGTTTCCACTTTTTATATTACTCCTTTTTGATTTTTAGATCATATGAGATCTCCCAGTTGTTCCAAGGTGGTCTCCTGACATACTTTCTATCTCTTTCTGTGCAGTGGAATAGCTTGCTTTTGAGCCATTAATAATGTCTCTTTGAAAAACTGCCAACTCTCTTCAGTTGTTTTTCCCCTTAGTCTTGCTTCCTATGGGACCTTACCTATGAGCTCTCTGAGCTTACCAAAATCTGCCTTCCTGAAATCCATTTTTTCTATTTTGCTGTTCTCCTTTCTGCCATTCCTTAGACTCATGAACTGTGTTTTCATGATCACTTTCACCCAAGCTGCTTTCCAATTTAAAATTCTCAATCAGCTTCTCTCTATTTGCTAAAATCAATTCTAGAACAGCTTCCCCCTAGTAGCTTTTTCAACTTTCTGAAATAAAAAGTTGTCTTCAGTGCAGTACAAGAACTTATTGGATAGTCTGTGCCCCACTGTGTTAGTTTCCCAACATATGTCTGGATAGTTGAAGTCCCCCATTACCACCAAATCCTGCGCTATGGATGATTTTGTTAGTTGTTTAAAAAAAGCCTCATCCACCTGGGTAGGTGGCCTGTAGTAAACTCCTAGCATTACATCACGCTTGTTTTTTACCTCTTTTAGCCTAACTCAGAGACTCTCAACACATCTGTCTCCTACATCAATCTCCACCTCTGTCCAAGTGCGTACATTTTTAATATATAAGGCAATACCTTCTCCCTCTCCCCCAGCCTTCCTGAGTAAGCTGTATCCTTCTATACCAATATTCAAATCGTGCGTATTATCCCACCAAGTCTCTGTGATACCAACAGTGTCATAGTTGTATATATTTATTAGCACTTCAAGTTCTTCATGTTTATTACCTATACTTCTTGCATTTGTACATAGTATAGGCATCTGAGTCCTATGTCTGCAGCCCAGTTAGGGCTGCTCTGTTGAGACAGACAGGGTTGGACTCTTACTGCCTGCAGCCCAGAGGGAAACAAGTTAGACACACCAAACTCCCCTCTGTCCCCACCTCACTGCACAGATACTATCACTGCCCCCTACTTCCCTACCCCATGCAGGCTGCTGCCTCTCTCCCAGACCAGGAAGCTGCTGTAATCAAACCTTCCCCTTACCCCCACCCATGCTCCAAACTCCACTCCTCTCTGGCCATCCCAGCCATGTACTTCCTCCTTCGCTCCTTCCCTGGTTCCGCTCTGGAGTAGGGAGCTTGTGCTGCTGAGGAAGTGCCCCTCCTCAGCCAGGAAGCTCTAAACCTCTGTGTGGGGCTCAGTTAGCAGCTGGATGGCCCCACTGCTGTGCAGCTTACAGGGAACTTAGATTCCTGTTGAGCCAATCATCAAGGCATGGGCATGGGCCTGGCAGTGTGCCACAGCCCAGCCAGCACTGGTATGCGGACCTGCAGTTGGGAACCACTGTGTTAGCATATAGCCATGTAAATGATTAACTGGTACCCTAGGTAGGGTGAAGGGGTTAGGTGGCAGCTGGTACACGTGGGAAGCCAGCCAGCTCCCCATGTGTATCGGCTGCCGCAGAGCTGTCTGCCCCCTCATGCTGCTGCCTCACTGTTGGGGGAGGGAGAGGGGAGAGGTGGGAGCTGATTAGTGCGGGGAGCCGGCTCATGGAGCCACCTACCAAATCCCCCCCACCCCCCCATATGCTGCCTTTGTACCACGTGGGATGCCAGATCAGCCTCTGTCCATGAGCTGTTTTAGTCCCCTATGGACGGGGCTGCTGCTGCTTCCCCCATGCTGCTAAGGTGGTTGTATGGGGCAGCAGGCTGGAGCTGGTCTGTGCAGGGAGCCAATTTTTAAACAGATACAGAGGCAGCAGTGTGGGATGGCAGTCGGGGGGGAGGCTTCCTGGGAGTGGAGCTGGGAGTGCGCTGATCTGCTGGCCTTGCCCCCAAGGAGTATTTTAGTAACCATGTGACTGCTAAATATTGTTGCGGCTACACGATCACTAAAATACACGATATGTAATGTCCCTTGCCAGGAAGATTATCTCCTGCTGACAAAACACCGGCGTGGATAATGCTTAGATCGCAGTCACTTGCATCCCAAGGGGGATCTCTTTCACACCTCTGCACAATGTAAGTTACGTTGAATTAAGGTGCAGTGTAAACCTTCCCCTAGTAGAAGCTTACAACTTTAGCAGATTCCTAACTGTTAGGGCCAGGTTGTTCACCCCTCAGTGCCTTAAAGAGTTTGGCAGAGATACTGGACTCAAGTGACTAGTAATGACATAGTGGAGGCCCCAAACTCACCTCACATAACTGCCACCCCCCACAGCAGAGTCCCCAGACTGCTACTCTTAAAAAATAATAAAAAAAAAAAAAAAATCATGGGTTGCTTATATAAAAAGAGCTTTGGATTCATTATTTTATAAACTTCATGCCTTTTTAAGCCAAAGCTGATTCATATCTTTTGCATCTTGACTCACGATTTGGTAATACTATTGCCATAGCAGGGGACTGTTTTCTGTTCTGTATATTCACAATGAATCCTTATCCCTGATTTGGGATCTTCAGGTGCTACCAGAGTTCAAAATAAATAATTTGAAATGCCTAGAGTAGACAAGGCATGCTGCAAAGTGCCATCAACATGTGTTAAGATGGTAAAGTTATTTTCCTCTCCTCTGTCCCCGCTGATATGCCTCACTTAACCATCACTGATACAAAATGTGAATGGTGTTTTCAAATAATGTTTTAAAAACATCCCTTTGCCTACAATAGGTGAAAAATAGTTTTGAAAAATGTTACTAAAAAAGTGTTGGCTATTTCATAGGGCTTGTCTACAGAAAGGAAGTCACTCGCTTGAAAATGCTGATTTGTTGAATTAAGATAGTTTAGCAGAAATGTACTCATTTGAATGAACCTTTAGTCAGTCTAGTCTAGTATGGAATCTCCACTTTCCTCTTTCCATTTATCTCTATGAAGGCCTTGAGTCCTCAGCCCAGAATAACCAATAACCTGGTGGTTAGAGCATGTACCTGGAATGAGAGATGCCTGGATTCAAGTCCCTGCTCTGAATTAGCCTGAGTATGGAATTGACCCTGGGTCTCCCATATCCCAATGACTGCCCTGAGCCCAAGTCTCTTGGCTGTTCTTTGGTTGGTGGTGGGGAGGTGTTTCTTTTCCCAGCTTTTCACAAAACACTTGGGAATAAACTTAGTTTCTTCTCAGTGCAAAATTGGAACACTTCTGAAATCTCAAATTTTGGTGGGCCTGGAACTCCATTTCTCACCTAGCTCTGGTGTTAATACCTAGTATAGATACATGGCACTGATTCCAATAGCGTATGGGCTCGTGGCACTTACCCTGAGTCCTACTGTCTTACACCACTGCAATGTGTATCTGTGCTGGAGGTTTGTATCAGTGAAACTATATTTATGAAAATAGGTTTGTACTTAACTGCAAAATAAACCAGTATAAACAGAGCCCTGGTCTAGATGTACCCTGAAGGAAAAGCTGCTTTTCTAAAGAGGAATTCTAGAGCAAAAAAGATTAGTAGTCTGCTCTGCTATGGTAATGCTGAAGTAACCTCAAATGAAAGCCACTATTCTCAAAACAGCATCCTACAATATGTAGCTTCTCTGCTGTGCTCTGTTAATATTGATCCGTCCCTCTCCCCCGCCATTGGCTGGCTGTTGGTTTATAGTTGGCCATTAAACAACTTTTATTATGGTCTCTAAATGAATCATATATTCACAGTTGCATTGTGAGGAGATTCTAGTCACGGAATTATGTTTCCTGGCTCAACCTACTCAGGAGTCTTAGATAAAAGCAAAAAAAAAAGTTTAGCCCCAATGAAGAGATATTAACATAGACCAGAGCTACTCAACATGTGGCCCGTATGCTGCCTGTGGCCTGTTTGTTTGCAGCCCATAGTATGGTTTGGATTTACATGGGGCTCAACACATGGCTGACGGGTGGGAGCCAAAACAAAAAAATAGTCACTGTAATGGTCTTATGTTGATATGCGTTTTAGTGGCTACATTGCTGGACTGTGATTGCTCATTAAAAGTGCTGTGATAGGGGTGGAAATGGGTAAATATTGCATTTTATTAATATCAGCAGAACTGACTTAAATGGGGCCTGCATGATGTGTAGTCTTTCCTTTAATCTTTGTATTTATGCCTGTCAGTGTGAAAGAAACTTTTTGCATATACATGCAAATATATATGCAACCACACTTCAGTTGCGGCCCTCTGCATGTGCTGTGAGTATCATTGTGGTCCCTGGGGCTTCCGAAGTTGAGTAGCCCTGACATAGATGAACACAGCTACCCCTCTGAGACTCTCCAAGCATGTTAGCAATATCCTAGTCTGGGGAGAAAGATGCAGCAAAAGCCATAGGAAGCTGCAAAAGCTATGCCTGTGGCTCCAAAGGCTTATGATGTCAAACTAAGTCATGATTTTAGGTTTTTAATTAAAATATCTTAAATGAACATCTCCCTCGATGAATCAGCAGCAGGGGATGGAGTTTGCACAGGCTTGCAAATGCAGGGGACAGGAGGAAGGGGAAGGGCAGTTGCCCTGGGGATTGAAAAGGATCTGTCGCTCCTGGCCACTATCGCAGCAGCAGCTGGAGTTTAGGCCCTTTAAATGTCCAGCACTCTGGTGGCAAGCATGCCCCCCACTAGTGCTGAAGGGCTGGTAGGGGTGAGGCTAGCCTCCAGCCCCTGACCCTTCTTCCCAAGGCCCTACCCCTTCCAGGAGTACAGCGCCAGCCTTCCCCATCTTGCCCAGTTCAGTCATCCCCCCCCATGTGTCTGCAACAAAAAGAGAAATCTAGGAGAGGGTGCTTTGGAAATAATCCCATTAACGATGGGCCATGAGGATATGAACAGTGCAGTTAGCCTCATTCCAGAGCACTGAACATTGTAGTCCTGACATGCTTTTACACTTCACTGTCTCCAAGTAACAGTGATGCATTTAGTTTAATTGTTAAGAAAAAATATTTCAGAGCATTTGATTATGAATCATATGCAAATGTTTAATCTGGGATCTAACAAGAACAATGAAGCATAGTATCATCTTCAGTTATTAGAAATATATAGCAGTAAAGACATGGGGCCTATGCTAGTCTGTAAGCCACTGGTTAGTTTTGCGAGCTTGGCAGAGTGATTTCTACCAGTTAGCCAAAAATTTGTACATTTTGAAGTAATCTTCCTCTGTTTATACAGAATATTATGTGACCATCACATCAAACTGTTTATTCATTCATGGAAAAATCGAAGCACATCTGTTTTGACTCTTTCTGTCTGTATTAATCAGTAGAAGAAAATTACAGGTGTGGATCTCTCTGTACAGAAAAAGAGACTTAGAAAAGTTGTTGCATAGCAAGTTATGCTAAGGGGAAAGAAAACCACAGGTCAGACCAGTCTCATTGACAGTCATGCGACTCAGCTTATTTAATCTTTCTGGGTAGAATTTTCATTGTGGCTTCTTCTTGCAGTGCTGTTTAAGTATCAAAGGGCCTAACTGAATAGCAGCAGCCGCCATGGAGACGCTGAAACTGAGTGTCAGGCAGGAATTCAGATGGTTTTTAAGCATTGTGAAGATTGTGGAGAATAAAACCATGTGAGCACATGAGCAAGGAGGCTGGAGGTTTTTCAAGCTGAAAGTTTCTTTTGCTTAGTGATAGCATCTGCTTCGCCACCACCTCCCCAACCTCCCACATGGAATGGCATCATCAGAATAGCAGACTTATGGGAGACACACTGGTCCTCTGAAATGCATTTATAAAATGTTAAATATGCTAACTTTAAAAAATAAACTGATCTCAGTTCTTCCCTTCCTGATACCAGGGCTGTCCACAACAGTTGTCTAGTTATCAATGAGACAATTTGGCTCACTTTTAAAACAAGATTGTACCTATAGACAACATGCAATAGGAGTATTTTCTGTCATATCTATATTAAGAGAACTTGAACTGGTAATGAATAATGCTGAACTGGCTTTTTACATAGATTCTAAAACCAGAAGGCATAATTGTGATCCTCTAGTCTGACTGCCTATATAACACAGGCTATAACTTTTCCAAATTAATTCCCATAGCATATTGTTTAGAAAAGCATCTTGGTTTAAAAATTCGGTGATGGAGAACTCACCACAAATATTGGCAAGCTGTTCCAATGATTAATTGCTCCCTCTGTGAGAAATAATTAAACAACAAATAGTCTAGTAGAACCTTAAAGACGTGTAGATGGTATCATGAGCTTTTGTGGGCAAAACCCACTTCTGAGGTTCACAAATTTTTGAAGTGGCCCCAGGCCGCACTGGAAGGGGCCAGGATGCTTCCGGGCTTCCCTGCCCACAGACCATGATTGGTCTGGAGGTGGGAGAGCCCCTTTGCCTCCCCTTCTCACTAAGCACCCATACCCCTGGCAGTGGGAGGAGACTTCCTGTGCTCCCCCATCCCCAAACCAATCAGGGCTTGGGGGTGGGGGACACGTGAAGCCTCCTTCCGCCCTGCCAGGAGTGTGTAGTGCTTTGAAACACCGTGTGCTCCTGACAGGGGGCAGGAAACTTCGTGCACTTCCCTCTCCCCTGCCCCCAGGCCTTTTTCCCACCCCGATCTAGTTACACTGGTACACAGATGCCTCTCTACTTCATGCTTTAAAATGTGCAGGAGGTCATTTAAAACTTGCCATTAGATGTCTGGAAAAAATTACATAACCATTAGCTAAATGTGATGTCAGACTTTAGGGTGTGAATGCATTAATCATTCTATACATGCTGGTGGTGTACTGAAGAATTCTTGGCACACCCAAGCTGTGTGTGTTCTATCATCAATACACACCCAGTATTCTGTTGCTGCTTGCCTACCCCACTAACTCCATTCAAATCTTTTTATTTAAACACTTCATGTTGCAAATGAAATGATTTCTCACTCAAACTCATTTAGCCTGTTAGTTATTCACTTAATTAAAAAAATGTAATGAAGATAATCTCACTTAACTAAATCAATTAAACACTTACACGTCTCCCACACTATTTATAAATATGTATCTGAGATATTAAAAGCGTGGTATTTTTATATTGTGGGTATACTCACTATTCACACAGTAAAATCTATCAGTTCCCGCATACAGCTGTTTCATAAGTAATTGAAAGAGCAACGTAAATACTCTAAATGGAAAAAAAAAATCAGTATCTTGGAATTGCAGTTGCCAACAGACTAGCATTGGAATACAAAGACAAAGACGTGAATCCCCGGTTCCTGGGTTTTATATTCGGTATTGTGAGACATTGAAACCTTTTGGTGAATTAATTTTGTGATAGTGGTAGGGAAGTACAAGAGGAATTACAGGGTTTTATAAAAGGTTTTTCCAAAGAGAGTTACCAAAACTAAATGCTGTTCTTCTGTTTCTCATATTTTTTTAGGGTTGGTTACTGTTTCCAAACACCCATTCCCCTTTCTCAAAACAAAAGATGTCCAACCCCTATAATTTTAAAACCTTTATCCTCTGTGTGAAAGTATGTGATTATTGCTGCTGCTGTCAACTGTGTCAAATCACTGACACTCTGAACTGGAGGATGTGGGAGGCATAAATGGAAATGAACTTGAAACCTATTTTTCCAGAAAATAGGTAGACACTTGAGTAAAACAAAGCTTATACCAGGAGAATGATTTGTGGACACTAACAACCAATCAGCTTAGTACCATTAAAATAAAACTTCCTTGTGTGCTCTGTTTTTGACTTTTAGAAAAGCATTTCAAATTTGTGTAGCTTCCATGTGCAATTACCTAGAGGACTGGCTGCTTATAATTTTTGAATCATTCAGAAAAGTAATACTTTCATGGCTTCTAAAATTGTACCTATATAATAGAACATACTAGTAATTATTATTCTGAGTCATCAACTAGTACTCATTATTGCTTCATAGTAACATTTATAATTAATGTAATGTGCCCTATTCTGGTAGAGATCAAGTTAAGAAGCAGATGTGTCTTTACTCATATTGCCTGGACTGCTTTACTATTTCTCTAATATGGCATATCTATCTAGTCCTTTCTGAGTACCTCCCAAGTATTAAAAATAGAAATAATTGCATTTTCTTCATTACCAGACTGTAGGAGGTACATCTTGATTAGTCTGCAATCTGGTGTGTGCAGAAATTAATGGAGGAAAACTAAGCCAGTCAAATAAAGGAGTTTTTTATTTAGTCCTTAACGTGGTTAGGTCCAGATCCTGTGGAAGTTGTGTCCTACATTCATAGATTTTTTTTTTTTAAGGCTTTAAGAGTCCATACTAATCAACATATCTGACCTCCTGCCTAATACAAGCCATAGAATTTTAGTAAGCAATTCCTGCAACAAGTTTATGGATAGAGCTTTCCTTTTTTAGAAGGGCACCCAATATTGATGCTGTGATTTTCAAGTGATGGACAACATACCTTATCCCATTTGAATGTTACCCTCTTTGTTTAAAAATGTTCACTTGTTAAATCTGAATGTGTTTAGCTTCAGCTTTCAGGCACTGGCTCTGGTGAAGCTGTCGTCTATTAGATTAAAGAAGCTACTGTCAGAAATCTTCCCATGTAGCTACTTACAGATGGTGGAATCGAGTGTGTGTCTAAAAAACAAAACAAAACAAAAAAACCCTGCAGTCTAAAGTGGCCTTTTTTCGGGGGAAAAAAAAACCCCACCCCTTCCCCTGCATCTAGACTGCTGCCGCATGCTTTCGAAATTAAATTGAAAGAAAGCGGCAGCTTTTTTAACCGCGGTAAACCTCATTTTATGAGGAAGAATGACTTTTTTCGAAAGTGCTCTTTCGAAAAAAGGCATTCTTGAATGCAAACAAGTCTTTTTCGAAAGAGCATCCAGACTGCCTGGGTGCTCTTTCAAAAAAGTGGCTTGTTTTTTCAAAAGAAGCGGTTGCAGTCTAGAGCTCTCTTTCGAAAGAGGCTTGTAGTCTAGATGTACCCCAAGTAGCATCATAAATGTTTATTGGGATAACCAAATAGATTGAGCTTCTTTAGTTTTTCTCACAAGGCAGGATTTCTAGAACTCAAATCACTCTCTTGTAGCTCTCTTCTGTATCCTTTCTAGACTGTCCCCATCCTATTTGAAGCTGACAGCAGAACTGGATGTGCCATTCTGATAATGTTCTCGCTATACTCCCAGCTTTTGCCTGATACCCCTATTGTTTACACATCCAAGAATTGTACTTACTTTTTCAGCCACTGAATTGCTTTAGGAGCTGATGTTCAGTTGTCTGTCTGCCATGATCCTGAAGTGATCTCAGGGTATAAATGTATTAATCATCCTTCACATGCCAGTAGTGCACTGAAGAATTGAAGTCATCCAATTTGTCAAGAGTGACTTTTGTTCTTGGTTCCTAGATGTATATCCCTGCATTTAATTGTATTTCATATTGTTGACCCTTTTGGACTTGGACTAGCAATTCTAGTTCAGGGCCCTGAAGATGTTGCAGGTGGAAGTAGAAATTGGAGAAGTCTGGTATATTTTTAAATGCAAATCCTACTTGCCCAAATACAGGGGTAACGGAGAACAACAGGGACAGTTTTTCTTAACTTATAGCCTCAACCCTGATTAGCCAAGAGATCCAGAAGCATGCTTTTTCCAGGATCTCTCTGTGCATACAGGTTGCTGCTTGTCTCTCTCCTTGCTCCATCATCTCTGCCAGCCAGGAGAGCAGAAAGGACACAGTCATTCACCCTCTCCTGTCTCTCTTCCACACTTTCTAATTAACACAATGACAGTAATATGAACTGAGTTATTGTTTGTGATTCATTCAGTCACTAGTACCTCTCAGCATAACATGTATGTTGTATAAACGAGCCCAGTTTACCATGAGAGCCAGATCACTATCAGACTGACCTGTCTTTGCCATGCAGAACTGAACCTGGGACCTCTAGGGCTTAATACATGAGTTTCTATGCTCCAGCTTAGTATCAGCTGGCTCTCAGCTAAGAATGTAGTAGAGCAATCTCATTCTTTCTCTAAGTGGCCTAAGTGCTACTCCATAGGACAGTGAACCATGTCCAGAACGTGTCTGGGTTACATAGCCTTAGGCAAACTTTACCAGCACTGTCTTTATATCTTGTTCCAGATCAACTGATTTTGATGTGAGCTTTGCCATGGATTTTAGTGGAGCCTTGAATTCACTTAATGGATAGCATTAGTCAACAGATAAATGTGGGGCTCTGCTAAGGCTCCTCAGATTGATGGTGGTGAATCAAACCATTGGCCAGTTGGGTTTGATTAAATTTAGGGGTTTTTTAAATCATGTAATGTGTTGTATTAATTTTGTGTATTGCTATTTTTAAATTAGTATGTCATATTGAGTGAAAATGTCTTGTTGGAGGCAAAATATAGTAAGTTAACAGAATTGCCTTTGTCAGCCATCCATCCATGAGATTCAGTATGTTTGAAAACATGTATTTTCCATAAAACTATATTGTCTGGCAGGTGCCATACTTTTTCCTGGGCTAATTCTTTCAAATGATACTTGGAGCCAATGATCTGTTCCTGAGGACTTTAGAATGCTGAAATGTAGCACTTCCTGTTTGACATCTACCCTCTGCGTTGTGGGAATAGAGAGTGCTTGTTTCTATTCATTAGCCCCTCTGCCTTTCAGTTGATGTATTTGTCATTTAGTGGAGCCTGGCTGTTTCTGGAGGTCATGGAGTAAGCTTGGATAGCAAGAGCTAGCCTGTGAAAGACTCAGAGTGTCAGGACAGACTTCAAACAGAAGCAACCTGTGAGAAACCAGAATACCTGTCTGCATCCTTATTGTACCAGTTGGAGCTTTTCAGGAAGTGAGGCTTCATTTAGAGATATTTCAATAACAAAATCTAGATGTAATGAATAAATAGATCGCTCTGCCTAGGTCTCTGTCAAAAAAGGTGTATTACTGCTAGTGCTGTTGGCACATCCAGTTGTGTGGTCTAAAATGAATCCAATGGCTCTCGATTGAGATGATTTTAATTTGAGGCCAGATGACCTCAATCTTGCTAGATGCTTTTTATCTGTCGGGATGGGGAGCCTTTTTTGGATTGTGGCTCAGTGAGCCATAGAAAAATCAGTCATGGGCCCCACACAAGTGAGAAGCAAAGAAAAAAACCCCACCCAAATCAAAACTAAACAAACAAAAATAAAAAAAACCCTCGCTGACCTGGCCTACAAGAGGGAGGGGGGAACCCTCACAGATGTGGTCTCCAACAGAGAAGCAGAAAAAAGGCACTCTCCTCAAGCTCCAGCCCCATGGCTAGATTAACTCTTCTGGGGGACTGGAGCTAGTAGATTTTGCAGAGGGCCCCTAGGCTCTATGATCGGGCCAAAATGAGGGTTTCAGTGTGAAAAGGAGGGGACTGTCAGGGAAAAGAGGAAGGGCAGGGGTGTGGGGTCTGATCAGGAGGGAGGCTGCAGGAGTGGGCTGGGAGTGGCTAGATTGGGCCCACGAGGCTCAGGGTTTCCCCGAGTGGGTGGGAGGTGAGGTGCAGGAAGGGGTGGGGGATAAAGATATGGGGTTTGGGCAAGAAGCAGAGGTGGCAATTCAGTGTCTGGGTTTAGGGAAGGGGCCCGAGCAGAAGGGGGCTAGTGGGGATGCAGGGTCTGAGCAGGTTGAGGGTGCCAGTGCTTGTTTTGATCAGGCCCACAAGATTCAGGGTTCCCCCTCGTTCAGGTAGGGTCCATGAGGGGACTGGGAGAGAGGGTGTGGGGTCTGGACAGGAGGGGGTAGGAGATCGAGGTGCCTGCTTGGTGCATCCTCCGGGCCAATGGGAGCAATGAGAGCGGGGGGCAGTGCCTGCAGGGAGCGCTTCCTTGCATTATGCAGAGGTGCTTCCTCCTCCTTACCAGGCAGAGCCTGTGAAAGGCAGAAGGAAGGAAACCCTGAGCTGTGCCAGCCTGATCAAGGCAAGCCACAGCTGAATCCAGTCTGAGGGCTGTTGGTTCCCCATTCCTGATCTATGTGCTGTGTTCAGCCCAAAATTTGAGCTGAGTGCTGGTGGTGTTTAGATTGGTCAATAGTATTTAGTTTTCAGAAGTAAATGTCACTATTCAGGTTCTTGCTTCTCTTCCTTTGCGGTTCATGATTCATGCTGTTTAACTGGGAGACAGAAGAGAGGAATTTGAAATGAAAAACTGATCTGGAAGTGCTGCCTTTTGAAAAATCTTGTACAGGTTGAACCTCTATAGTTTGGCATTCTCTGGTCTGTCATGCGGTCTGGCATGATTTTAGTTTGCTGAATAGCTTCTTATTGTGCATGGGGCCAAATTTCCTATTCTCTTCCTCCCCCCCCCCCCCTTTTCCTGTCCACATCTGTGTCAGCTGTAGTCTGGGACTACAGTGGGGTGGCTGGGGAGCCTGGGGCTTGGGCCAGGAGTGGAGTCCCAGAGGCAGTGTGAAGGGCCCTGGACGGCAGCTGAGGGGATGACAGCCAGGACCTGAGGCTTGCGGCTCAGACCCTTGGGCTGGCATTGGAGCCCCCAGACTCTGATTGATCTCCTGTGGTCCAGAATATTCTCTGGTTCAGTACTGGTCAGTTCCTGAGGATGCTGGACAAGTGAGGTTCAACCTGGGTCAATTCTATCTATCAAATGATTGTCGTCTTACGTCCTTCAACATGTTCATTTTTCCAGTATTGGACATATGATGTGAGCTGGTTTAAAGCCCATGCAAGTTCTTCCATGATGCACAGTTCTTCCAGGAGCTGGCAGGTCAAGAGGGGTTATGTGGTTTGTGTGTCGTCATAGTGAAAGGCGTCTGTGCTGTTGTAGTAGCCCCACATCTGTATATTGAAATTTGGCCAGCTTTTATTCAGATCCAACTTAAACACTTCCACATTGACCAAATTCTTGTCTGTACCTGCAGGAAGCCATTCAGCAACATTGCTGTGCATTTTCACATCCTTGTCAAGTGTTTTGAGCTGTGTGCACCGAGTTTCCATTCATGTAGCTGTCGGTGATCTGTCTTTTGCAAGTTGAATTGCTGGTGGGGAGCTTTTCTGCTATTTCAGGTGGCTAATTGGTGCGGTATAGATATCTGGTGTATTAAACTTGTCACAATCGTGCCATTTTGCTTGTGACCGCTCTCCTGATATCTGGTGGTGCAAGTTCAGCAGGCACATAAAGACTAGTCACATTTGTTGGTTTTAGACATCTTGTCCTGTAGCAGCAGCTGTCATTCAGTGCAGTCCAGAGTCCACTTCTTTGCCTGAGCTGAGCTTACCTTCATCAGTCATAAATAATTACAAGAAGCTCCCACGGTAGTTTGGCACCACAAAGCAACTCTCTCTTCTCCCTCCAGCCCCACCCAGACCTGCCTAGTGTAAGTGCAGGGCAATCAGCCCTTTTATGTACAGGTAAAAGAAGACTGAAAGAGATGAGGGTTTTGGGAGCTCTGACCACATCTGCTGAGGAGGGGAAGCTGTGAGCTAGCACTCCTCCCCCAAGCGGGAAAGAAGGAAGCTGCTTTTCCATATTCTAATCTCCGCTTTCAGCTGACAAAGGTCCTTTGTGGGTGGTTTGCGTTCTCCAGCATGGTTTTATTGCTGCATTTTATTTCACTTTAGCCTAATCCCTCTCCAGTTCCATAGAGAGGCAATAGTTATTCCTGTTAGTGTTTAAACAGTCAATGCCACATGTTCCTTTGTTTTAAATCTAGTGCAGGTGATTGCAATACCATCTCCCTCCTTTCAATTTTCCTAAATTGTGCCTGCTATAATTCAGACCTAAAATCACTCAGTCTGATTGTACCATGGGTTTTAGATAATCTGTGAAAGAACTTCTCAGTTTAGATCCTATTCTTCTAATGAGAGAAAATAAAGTTGTCTTAGAGCTAAACAAGAATTCTGTCACATAATACAAGCACAAGCAGGAAGTAGGACTCACTGCACTATACAACAAGGAGTTTCATCGTTCATTAGCTCTTGCCATCTTGAAGTAAATGCTGTGTTGCCAAGCAAAATCACTTTTAGTGTTAAGGTACCTGAATTTTTTTTCTAAAGCCTATTTCAAGGAAGAAAAGAGGAAACATTTTCTACCAAAAGTGAGTTCAGCTTTAGGAAATACGCATTTGCATGTTGTTTTTCATGATCAAAGAAACTTTAATATTCTCAGTGAGATGAATTCCTCCAGCATTTCACAGTGCACTTATATGGTTAATGTCTGATTGCTGTTTATATTTGTAGCTTATATAATAGACACTAACAATGGTGTCCTTCATGATCACAGCAACATAGGAAATACTTGCTGTGCAGTATACACAGATGAGCATCCTGGCTAAACCTCTGAGGCTATGAATGAGGAGTTCCTGAATTCCATCCCCTTGCTGACTCAGCATGCAGCTTTACTCATAACTCAAGTGCTTTCTCCTTTAGAAGACGAGGCAGATTGTTCACTTTTCTGCCTCACAAGGTTATTGTGAAAAGTAATTGTACTTTGAAAAGAGATAGAGGTGCTGACTGGTCATGAGCAACATACAAAGCAAGAGTTGCTTCTGGGTGGTGCTCACCAGCCATTCATTGTGCTCGTGTATTGCCAAAGCCTTAAAACCTGGAAGTTATAAAAAAAAATTGAGACCAGCTAGATTTCTAACCTATGAGGAGTTTGTGACAAATCCTGCTCTTTCTTATTACCACTAATATGCAGCATGCGTAGGTGAAGTAAGAATTAAACCCCAACAGCACAAAAGCTCAGTAAAGAATCCTTTTGCTGTTTCCTTTTAAAGGAAAGAATTGGGTGAGATGATGCTACCTGGCAGCTGCTCCTTTTTCCCATCACCTGCTCACGTATCCTGCAGGAAAGCACTTGTGTTAATCCTTTCCCTGTGTGCTACATGTGATCTTTCTGAACTTCCAGCAGTTTTTCAGCTTGACATGCCTCCTCCCTCGCACGCCTGCATGTTTCTGAATTTAAAACCTAGCACATTCTAGGTGACTTAGTGGTTTCAGCCTGGTCTTAATTAAGTAACAATAGGATCCAGCAAGAAAGCTGCCCACTTCACTGAAGGAGGGAAAAGAGACACTTCTCTTTTCTTGCCTCTCCATGAACAGTGCTGAATTACGGAAGTGGTTAGTGAAGGGCTCTGCTTTTGAATCCTCAGACATAGGGGAACTATTGCGGCACAAGGTGTTTGATTCCTTCAGTGATATGCTTTCTCTTGCTGCCCAGAAATCAGAGTGCTGTCTGTGTATATTCTTGCAATGCTGATGTAGGGTAGAGAAGTCCCCCTTTTTTTAGAGATGTGGGACGAGATTTGCACATTTCTTGAAACCTGTGGCAGAGCTAATAGAACCCTGATTTCCTGAGCACCAGTCCCATGCCTTATCCACAGTGCCAACCTTCAACTTGCAGTGGGTATTGTGGAGGGAGGGTGAGGAGATAACAGCATAGATAGAAGATAAAGGGCAAAAGAAGAAAACTCAGGAAGAGATGCCATTGTGGTAGGCACTGTACAACCACATAAGCGGGCAGTGCCTATTACAGTTTGTATGCTCTGGGATTTGTCCCAAGACCTTCCTTTTTTCAGGCTGTCTCTGGGTTTCACCACCTTCAGTTAATCCACCTTTCTCTTGGCATCTCTCCACTTTACTGCCCTGTTTGCATTAATCTGATGTCTCGCTGGTGCTGCCTTCAGCTTCCTGCCATGACTTTTTTAGGCGAGACCTTGTAGGAGACTGAACTGTCAAACCCCACAGACAGCTGTCGTCTTGTTGTTGTTGTTGTGCTTTCCTCATCTTCCACATTTCAAAATTTCACTATGTGCGCTGTTGAATCTAAACAGCCTGTCTTTGCATGCACTTGCAAAGCAATGGGAATTCTCTGAGGAAACAAAAGTACCTAGGGTGTGCTTTGATCAAAGGTCAGTCCTGTTTAACATCTTCATGAACTCATCTGCCCTCTCTCTGCTGTTTATTTGTACCTCTGAATCCCTGACTCCATTCATCTGAAGTGGGTTGTGCCCACAAGAGCACATGATACTACTTCCATGTCTGTAAGGTGTGGCAGGACCATTCTTTTTTTGTCTTCATGAACTTAATTGCTTTTTAATAGTATTTAGACTATTAGACTCTTGTGGGGAGTCATACAGCTCCACAGTGCATGGAGCGTTGTTGTCCCCCTGCCTTGGAGCTGGACCTGCTGCTCTGGCTCCTTCCTTGCTGGCCCCAGCATGGAGCTGCTCTAGCAGGGTGGGGTGGGGGAAGGAGGCCTTCCCTGCTGGCCCTGGCACAGAGCTCTTGCTTGCCTCAGCTCTATGCCAGGGCCAGCAGGGAAGGACCTCCCTTCTCTGGCTATGGCTGCTCTGTGCCAGAGTAACTTCTGACCTCCAGCAGCTCCGGAGCTTGGGGAGAAGCATCTCCTCCTGCTGTGGCCATGAGCATCTGTGTGGAGCTTAATGGGAAGTAAGGATGTTAAGTATCGGGTAATTGGCTAATCGAATAGTCAGTGCATTTTGCATTGAGACTCTGATTAGTCGATAGGGCGCCTCCGCCTTTGAAGTATAACACCAGCCCTAGGGAGCAGGGTGGAAGTGCGGCATCTCGGTGGAGGCATCCCCTCACTCATACCCACCCAATTCAAGACCCCCTCTACTACCTCACTCATACCCCACACACCCGTATGCCTCACATACCCCCTCCACTAACACTGCCGCACCCTCACCCTGCTCCTGCTCCTGTTCCTGCACCTTCCCCTGGCCTGATAACCTGCCCACAACCTGCTTTCTTCTTGGCCCCACACCCTGCCACCAGCCTTTTTCTGCACCCTCCCTTGCTCCTGCACCTCCCCCCTTGGCCAGACACCCTATACACCACCAGCTTGCTCCTGCCCCCTTCCTCTGGACAGACCTTGTAACCTCACCCCCTCTTGACCCCCCCATCACTATCTCTCACATTGAACCCCTCACTCTTGGCCTCACCCCAGCCTTGGGGGGGGGGGGGGGCTACAAAATCCGTTAATCCTGGAACTACAGAAGAGTTAATCTGGCCTGAGACCTTGAACCTCAGTCCTACTTACCTCCTCTCCCACCATGGGCTGGATCATCAGGAGAATGAGGTGTTTCAGTTAGAGACCATATCCGTGAGGGTTGGGGGTTTGGGGAGTGGCTTTTTTTTTTACTTGTGTGGTCCCCAGCTAATTATTCTGTGGGTCAGTAGCCTCTGACCCAAAAATGGTTCCCCATTCTGCCATACAGCAAACCCATTCTTTCTCTCTCTGAGGCTATACATCTAGATTGCAAGCCTCTTTCGAAAAAGAGTGTCTAGACTACAATCAGTACTTTCAGAAAAACAAGCTGCTTTTTCGAAACAGAGCACCCAGGCTGTCTGGATGCTCTCTTTTGAAAAAGCACAGTTTGTATTACATAGCGCCTTTTTTCGAAAGAGCACTTTAAAAAGAAAAGGCATTCTTCCTCATAAAATGAGGTTTTCCGTGGTCAAAAAACCTGCCACATTCTTTCGATTTACTGTCGACAGAATGTGGCAGCAGTCTAGATGCAGATAAAAGATTTTTCGGAAAAAAAGGCCACTTTATTTATCTATTTATTTTTTTATTTTTTTAAATCCTTGTAGTTTAGACACACCCTGAGTGACACTACATGAGACAGTGAACCACACCTAGCAGGTATGTGGGTTACACAGCCACAGAGATTCCTTCTGAATCTTCAGTCACTCTGTAGTGTTCTGCTAAACTTGTATTCTCTCTTCTAGATTTTGTGCTACTTTTCACTGTTTGATCCTTTTCCATGAGGAGGAGGAGGAGTGTCAATAAATTTTGAGTGAAGACTCCACTGGAGAAATGGGGACTCTTAATTCTGTTGGTGGTACTACTAATAAAGACTGTGATATTAACAGGAATAACTGTCCATGTGGCATCCTGTTATAATGTCCAGACAAATGTATTAGTGATATCATTAACATATTTGCTGTATCCTATCTTTCCAATTTAGTAAGTAATATACTATCATTGAGACGCACAGGGATATATCTACACTTCTTACCTTTTGTGTAGCAAAATTGCTAAAACCTCTACTTTGGAGCATATGAGCAAAACCTGAAGTCTGGTATGCAACCAACAGCATACGGTATTGATCCTTATCTGCTGCATATTAGTGCATTACAAATGATAGAGCAGCTGTAAGCCTATGCTCAAGGGCCCAATAATGTTAGAGAGGTCTATAAAATCAATTATACTAGAAATTATTCCCAGATAAACTTCATTAAACCAGATTTAAGATTGTAAACACATGAGTTTATTCTGTGCAAGTGTGTATGAAGAGATGGACTCAGTTATAAGTAAAAATTGAAATCCAGGAAATTGAAAGATGTAATTGAACTTGAATTCCCCCCCTTTCCTCTTCGGCCACATGTATAGCAACGTAGGGGTCAGGAAGTCCAAATCACATTATCTCTCTAGTATCAATCGTGGCCCATTTTTGTGGTTTGCAGAGTTGTACTTTCCTATTTAAAAAAAAAAAATCTGTGGCTGTATGAAAGACACTCAAATAGGGGAAATTATACAGAGAAATGGGCTATTCACCAAGCATTGTCAAGTGCACTGCATCAGGAAGATGAAAGATTTTTCTTCTTACTGTTTCAATTACCTTTGGTATTACTAAAGTCATACAGAAGTGGCAGTTTTTAAAGGGGACAGAGTTCTTCTCAGGGCACAACAGCATCACTATTTGATTTTTACTCAATAGTAGTAGTGACGACAATTTAGAAAAGTGAAGAACACGAAGAATAATTGGCCATTTTTGGTCTTGTTTTGGGCCTCACCCTTGCTGGAAGTTCCTATCTGCCATTCACAGGAGGTGTGATCATCAAGGAGGAGTCCCTGCAGCAGCAGCAACCGTTGCCTCAACCCGTTGCCTTTAAAGAGAGGCTTTTCTAACCACTGCTCCAGTGAAGGTTCACAACTCTCAGGGCAGATAAGGCCAGGCAATAGCGAGGGTAGCAGAGTAGCTTAGTTGCCCAGGCCAATGAGCCTTCTCTCTGCTCCTGTTGAACTAGGCTCTACAACCTGTAACTGGTTCAGTGGCTCATATAATCTGTGCAGGAGACACCGAACATGGATTCTCCCCTCTCTGCCCGTGTTTTAAATGTCATTTTTGTTCTCAAAGCTGAAGAAAATTACGAGCTGTGACATCAGTTTTCTTGACCTTTTTTCCCTCTTCTAACAAATATTTGTGTGTGTGTGTGTGCGCTTTCAAATGATCAGTTATACAGGTGGTGTTTAATTCGCAGAAGCCATCTCTACTCTAGATTGGCTCTACCACACAGCATAGATGGACTCCTTCCTGCTACAGTGCTGACTTGAGGAACGAACATAAAACTGAAAAAGTCATTTCATGGTTGCTCATAAAGAGTCTTCAGTGTATTTGAATCGGTTTTTGGCTGTTATCCCCTTGCATGGTGCTGCATAACTTTGACATCGGTGATAATGTTAAAGGATGGTAATGGTGAATAAATTAATCAAATCAGGTTGCAAATTGCTACACTCTGATTTTGTTTACAAAGACTCATAATGTGCTTAAGAAATCTGACAGATTCAGTACAGAAAGGAAAGAGATGCCATGACATCTCTTTCATAAAGTATAATATTTATATAATAATATAGATTGCCTATCTCCTAGAACTGGAAGGGACCTTGAAAGGTCATCAAGTCCAGTCCCCTGCCTTCTCAGCAGGACCAAGTACCATCCCTGATGAATTTTTGCCCCAAATCCCTAAGTGGCCTCTGCAAGGATTGAATTCACAACCCTGGGTTTAGCAGGTCAATGCTCAAACCACTGAGCTATCCCTCCCCCCTAAGCTTTTAAGCTACCTAAGGTGATGTGGTTTTGCATTTTAATGACGGTAAAGAAATTCTTACTTTGTACTCTGATCGTGGCATTTTCTCATCCACTGTTGCTTTAGAACTGAAAATAGAATGTCTGAAGCTTCAGCAGCTGCAGCAGGAGAAACTTGCATTTCAAAAATGAGTTAAATTCTCTATAAAAAATTAGAGTTCCTTTAAACATTGATAGCTCCTGCAATCTATTTGAAAGAGTCTGTGCATTTGTGTGTGTCTGTCTGTGCATCTGTCTTTTCAAGAACTCTTCCTAAACAGTAAGAGCCAGGGTCACCAAATTGGCTATGCAGCTTTCTCTTATAAGGTAAAGCAAGGGCAGTGTTTGGTTGTGCCAAAAAATGGGATATGCCTAGAGTGGGATTGCTTCTCATAAAACCATACAGAAAAGAGACAATCACCAGGCAGGTGAAAGGGGCTGGCTGAGGCGCTGCCCTCCCATCCAAGACTGCCGCAATCCCAAGTCTCCCACCTTTAGAGAGGGCCAGAGGGACTGAAGCTTCCTCTTTCCTCACCCCCCATTCGTACGGGACATTGCTGGCTGTTCCCCTTTGTAAGGGAGCGAGGGGAAAGTGCACAGAGAGGGCTAGGGTGGTCCTCTCTCCCTCAGCCAGTCTTAAACAATGAACCCCTCATCCCCAGCTGCACCCCAGCACAATGATTTAAATGAAGAAAAACAAAAATTGCGGGAAGGAGCTGAGCATCTCCGGGTAAATCTTCTAGTAATGAATAAAGCCTACAGCTATCCAACAGGAGTGGAAACGGTGAGCTAATTGAGGAACCAACAAGCCTTTGGATGAGTTAAAGAATAAAATAAAAGATCAACCTGTATTTATTACCATAGGTAGCACCACTATAGTTGGAGCCCGTCACCATGTTGATTCTGAACTCCTATCCCCTGTTTATTTGGTCAAGTTGAAACTTGGCATATTGAGTTGTGCTACAGAAGGTCAAAATTGCTGTGTAGACTTTAAATAAACCAGCCATTAAGAGGCTTTTAAAAAGCCAATACTGATGTATTTTTGCTCATAACTCATACTCTTTGCATTAAAAAAAAAAATTGGCCAGTAGTCAGTGCATAACATGCTCTGTTTGCCTTTGGGATGAAGAATGCAAATGGTCAGGGTGGTGATGAGGCAGCTTGCGTGTATTAACTGTCATGTAAGGCATCTGTGTTGGATTCTGATCTTGATTTCATGCTCCCCAGGCTTGCAAAGGCCGTGAGTGCTGCAAAGTTGGCATATTTAGCATCTGGAGTGGAAGAAGGTGACATTTGCTTCATGCTGCCTCAAAAGGAACTTGAACTGACCTAATTCTTAAAAAAAAGCATATGAGTGTGCATGCTCCCGAGGTGAAAAAAGACAAGAAAACTCTTTCTCTCTCAGCCTTCTTTCCTATATTGCTTTTCTTGCCTCTTTCCTAACACTTCACAAGCGATTAGGAATGAGGCTCGCTGTACAGAATGGACAGCACTTCGACTAGCTACTACACAGGTCAGATTGAAACTACTCATGTTTTCAGAGATATCTAGCTTCCCCTGACCATGCTCAGATGCTTCCCTAGAGTTTGGAGAATGCCCTTCCTGATTAAAGGTTTGTCTAAAATAGGGATGTAGGCATGTGAAAGTGTAACAGTACACAGTTAACCAATGGGCCCAGGATCATCCATTAACATGCATGGTTACACGCAGCTTCCCCCCATTGCTCCCTTTGTGTCAGTGGCAGCAGTGTGGGGGTGGGCAGGTGGGAGCCAGTGCTCACAGGGAGCCATCTTTTAAGATTTTAAGTCCTCCCACCAACCCACCCAACCCTGTGCTGATACAGAGGCTGTAGCGCGGGCAGGGGGTGCAGATGGGAGATGTGTATCAGCTCTTGTGGAGCCATCTCCACGTAGACAGAAGATGTATACCAGCTCCCGCAGAGGGTTCAGGAGCTGGTGCTTATGGGGAGCCAATTTAAAAGCTGGTTCCCCCTGCTGACTCTCTGCGTACAATGGTTTCTGGTGGTTACATGTTTGCTTAAACACATTTTAACGTCCCCAGTCTAAACCTATTGTTCAGGGATTCCTGAAAAAAGTGTTTATATAGCCAAAAAGTGGTGCTGTGCTGATTCTTCCCTATCCCTGGCCACTTGTGTTGGCTGGAGCCACACATGCATTCCTGCTTCCTGGATTCAGGCTGGGATGTGACCAGGCATAAGTGGAAAGTGCAGCAAGAAATCTCAGTGACAGGACTGACAGGCAGCGGTTAAAAACCAAACTGGCAAATAACCACGAGAGAATTTCATAGCTTTGAGGATGAAGAGAACCACAGGGGACAGCGGCACGAAAACAAATAAATGCTAAATGTGTCCAGCATGTGTAGTAATTACTCAAGAAAATTCCATAAGGACTTCTCCTGGCTTTTCTTACTGTGCATACACCAATCCTAGAGATATACCATATTTATTCAGTACATCACAGTATCTTCAAGTGCTTGCTGATGCTTGCTTCTGAGAAATCTTGCCTTCGTCTTTCTCCTCAGGTCCTATATAAAGGCTTGATGTCTTTTTTTCACTTGCAAAACTTAGAGGGAGTGGGGGGAGAAAATTCTGTTCACACATGATTGTTTCCAAATGTCTCTCTTTTCACTGTTGGGATAGCCAGCAGCAACACTTGTGAAGTAACTGAACTGGAAAAACATTCTGGGTCTTGGCATGCAAATGATTAGGCTGACATCTCATTTTGCATGTTGAATCAGTCAGAGAATGAGCCTTATAAATGAATGCAGGGATTTCCCATATAATTACTAGCAATTTCGTATTTTGAATAGTTGTGACTTATTTAAAAATTTATTATCTGGGTTTGAAAAATCTCTTGTCTTGGGCAAGTGGGAAATTTAAATCATCAACTTTTGGAGAGTCAGTTTTCATTTAAAACAAATTTTAAAAAATCCTTCATCTTTATGGTTGTGAAGCAGTTGTTCCAAATCTTAATGCTGCATAGAGTAGACTGCAGATATGCCCTCTCCTTGAGCCTGAAGCTAACGACAATCACTTTGTTGCTGCTCACAGCCAGGAGCAGAAAGATGAAATCATAAAGCTGATCAATTTGACTGCTTGGGTGTGAAACCCTGCCTGCAGTAGTGAAACTGGCAAGAACCTGTCAGTTACATGCTGCTGCTATGTGCAAAAGCCAAGAGAGGCAGCAGCCAGAGGGAGGAAGTGGAAGAGGAGCTATTGGCTGGACAAGAAGACTCTTGGGGGAGGGGGACTCAGAGGTTCAGGAAGGGGAAAAAGTAGCAAAGATTCTTCCCACTTGAGGCAGGCTGTGTGGAGGTGATGGAGTAATGGAAACCAGAAACCATCTATCCTCAAGATAGTCAGAGGCTGGGAAGCAAAAGAAATGGAGGAGGGATGGATGTTGAGACTTTCTTAGGCACCAGTTACAAAGGTAACTTAGAGTGGCTAGGGATGATGTCTCCAAGTGGGGCTTGGGACAGCAACCTGATAGAAATCCTAAGCACTTTCATGGTAGTTGTTGGCAGGGCAACTGGTTTGCCTACAAGCATATTGCCCTTGATCTTGTTGGTGAAACCACTTTTACACATTGTCCTGTCTGTAACTGTCTTATTAATTATTTTAAATGATGCCTACTAAGACCCTGTTTTATTATTAGATGGGTGCTAATAATGGGATTACAGATATGGAAACCATATGTAGACTGGATGATCCCTCCATTAATGATATCAAGTACTTTGAATTGGCAGAGGGGCTGTCTTGTCTTGCACCATGCAGTGCTGATACACTGAGGGTATGTATCAGTGTAGCTCTGTAAGTATGGTTGCACTGGTATGAAAACCTACTCCTGAGTAAACTCAGGAGTAAACTGAGTAACACTAAGGCAGGGGTCAGCCACCTTTCGGAAGTGGAGTGCTGAGATTTAACTTATTCTTCTGTATGAACAGGTCTGAGTCACGGTGATACTTTTTAAAGTCAATAATAGTCCTACTTCCAGCAGCTTCATTAATAAATAAATATGCAGATCTTACTGTTTAGTGCAGTGGTCCCCAACCTTTCATGGCTGCTGGGTGTCCGGGGGCGGGTCTGCTCACATGCCGGGCGTCCGGGGCTGGCACCATGCATGTGCCTCATGCTGGGGGCGGGGCCAGCCCAGATGTTTTGGTGGGCGCACATAAATGCCCTGGCGGGCGCCACGGCACCCACAGGCACCGCGTTGGGGACCACTGGTTTAGTGTGATCCTTGGCCTTGCTTTGCCTTGCTGAATTCTCCTTTCTCAGGCTCATATTTTGATACTTTAGGCAGCACACAAGCCTCTGAGTATTCAGTCAGACACTTCAAACTGTCTGCTGCCTCTGCCTCACCAAGGCCAGCACCTGCCTCTCCCGTCTTTCCCCCGTCCACCCCATGCAGTCACACACGTGCTGCCCCTGTTCCCAGCTGGTTGTTGGATTGTCTCTGCCCCACTACCGTAGCTCCATTACTTTGTGGGGCTGCTCCCAGCTGCTGAACCAGCATACACAGGCTGCCCTTGTCTCCAGCATTCCCAGAGAAGCAGGAACATGGCTCAAGTCCTGATCATGACCGCCCAGTAACAGCCTCTCCACCCCCAATCTTGGCCACGTTACTGAAGGAACAGCCCACGTGGCCCGAGCCCCGGCCAGCAGAGCTTGCCCAGCTGAGCCCCCATGCACTCAGCAGCTCACCTGCTTCAACTGGCTCACTGCTGCTTCCACTGGATCTCTTCTATAATGGAGTTGGGCGGATGGAGAAGGGGGAGAGCACCAACCGCTGGCTGACACACGGCCCAATCAGCAACCTCCTCCTTGCCTCCCAGAGCTGGTTCTGTGGCTGTGCACTAACCACAAGGCTCAAGTGGCAGTGCAGGCTCTTGCTGTGTGGGGGAGGCAGGGTAGGGCTGAGCTCCCACCCCACACGCCAGTAAAAATCGGTTTGCATGCTGGGGGTTGATGACCAGGGCTCACCGCACTAAGGTAAAGCACAGTGGTGCATGCCGCTTGTTACACAGCGGAGTGTGCTATTGTAGCTACACTTAAAAAAAGAAAACACCCAACCCAGTGCCCTTAAATTGTCACAAATTAGTAACTTTCAAAGTTGAGTGTAAAAGTTTGATTCCATCCTCCATCACATTTGTGCTAAAGTACTGCAACATCCAAATAAAATCTCTAATTGTTGGAGACAGCTCCAACAATTTTTTGGCACAGCAAAGTAGGTAAAATATGGAAATTCTAGGCTTAGGCGGTCAAGTCAGGAAAAATTCACACGTAAGTTGGACGTGTTTATATTAATATAATTGTAGAAATGTTTTTCAAATATTTGTTCTGTCAGTCAGAAAGATAGAAACCTACAAGGATAATTTCTGCCAAGAAGTATCAGACAGAGTAATCTAGGGAATTAACACACAGATTGTGATCTTGAACTCTAGTAACGTGTTAAATAACAAACACATTTTAGTGAGGAGGATGGCCCAGATTATATCCTTACTATTACAGAGTTCAGTAGGTTTGCTGGACTTCTCTGAAGAGAACTCAAGCCTTAAGCAGTTGGAGAGTCTCGGTGGGCGCAGCAGCAGTCCCTCTAAAACAGAGGTTCTCAAACTTTTTGGGCTCCGGAGCCCTTTACATGCATGTAAATTTATGCGGAGCCCCAGCAGTCCACTTATTGTGTATGTTGTATCTATCGATGTTTCTAGTTTGTCAACCTCGCGGAGCCCCTGGAGATGTCTCATGGAAAGGAACACAGTTTGAGAAACACCTCTCTAAAACAAAGTGGAATGGTGATGAGTATTATAAATGATGACACTGATCGATATGTATATTTGCACCTCTGTATGTGATTACATACACTATAAGGATGGTGGCACAAGTTATAACAAAAATACTACAAGGTTTTCTCTTAGTTTCAACAGGCCCATTTTAAAGGCTTATTTTAAAAAAAGAGAGAAACTTTAAAAACAACAAATGGTCTGATATCACTTTATAGACTAACAAAACATGAAGATGGTTGTATGAGCTTTTGTGGGCACAGCCCACTTCTTCAGATGACTGGAGTTTTGAGATTAGAATGTGTAGACCCAAAATAAATAGGAAAAAAAATGGAAGGTGGCGAGAAACAAGGAGAAGAGGGTATGAAAATATCAAAGGGAAAACGAAATAGGCTGAACTGATAATCTATAAGCACCTAAAGATTGGATAGTTAAAAGAAGCAGATAAGGATCATAGGATAGCAATTAGAGAGGAAGGGAAATGCTTGATGCTTAAAATCTAGGAAAACTGCTAATAAGCTGAACTGTCATAGTTCCTGAAAGGAAAGTGTGACATTGGCCTTTAAAACCAGAAGATTTCTTTGGAAAGTAGATTATATTTTCCACATCAACTGCAACTTTTCCTTTTGCAAATAATTGTTTTTAGATGGCGACTTACAATCCAATAGTTGTGGTAGGCTTCTTCTGTGAAGCAAAATTAAAAGGAGTTTTCTTCCCAAATTAAATTGAAGCCAAGAGAGCAATATTTTAATTAATGGGGGAAAAAAATTAAAGCTGCCTTTTTAATTGTCACATGGTGGCTTTCTTTTGTGATCAGCTTTATATTCTGTATTGTAATAACAATGCTTGTCTTTATTTAGTAATCAAAGCCATACACACAAAGGTCCCTGATACACATGTAGTAGTCTTTCAACATACCCGTGTATGGTACTAGAATCAAAGCTGTTAGCTGAAATAATTTTTGTGTAACAAGTGGCTGGCTGGCTGGCTTGTTAAAAGTAGCTGACTTAATCTGTCTTTCATGCTATACATTTAAATGCAAACATCTCATTGTTTACAGGGGCTTTGGAGGTAATATACTGTACACCAGCTACATTTTTAATAGATGGATTTTGCAAAAGGTAATCTCTCATGCAGATAACACTGGATTCAGTGTCCAATGCCCCTTTCCTTTTCCCATGCCAGGATACAAATCCTGGTCTTGCATAGTTTAAAGTAGGGAGGTGAGTACCCCCTTCGCTCCCCCCAACACACACCAAAAGAATCTTCTGATTTCTTGTAGAAGTTATTGTAGTCTGCTCCAATGCATGCTCAGATCGCCTATTGAAGTTGGGGAGTTGAAATAAAAATCAAATGTAGGGACGTGAAAGTATAATCGTGGGCTCATCAGTTAACATTCATGGTTATACACAGGCTCCCTGCACACATCAGCTCCTGGAGAGCTGCCTGCTACCCCACACTGCTGCCTCTATATCAGTGGCAACAATGCTGGAAGGGGAAAGGTGAGAGCTGGTACGCGCAGCAAACTGGCTTAAAAGCCTGCTCCCCATGTGCACTAGCTCCTGCTGAGCTTCCTGCGGCACTGCATATAATCACTGAAAATTTCAGTGGTTACACGGTTACTTAACTACATGCATTTTAACAACCCAAGTATTTTATCTTACCGTTTTGTCAGCTGCTGTTTGCTTTGAAGTATTTGTAGGGAAGACAGTGTGTGGTGGAGCTTGACGGTAAATGTGGCTTTTTTAAACAGTGACATTCAGGCGTGTTTGTGCATTTGTATCACGGCTGCTGCCCTTATCCAGTCTTCATAACTGGAAAATTAGAATAAGGCCTAATCTACACTGAAAAATTATAGTATGTTTCTCAGGAGTGTGAAAACCTGTTTATAGGCTTTGTGTTTGTAGGCTCAATATTGCATCTTTCCTTTGGAACATAAGAATGACCAAACTGGGTCAGACCAAAGGTCCATTTGCCCAGTATCCTGCCTTCTGACAGTGGCCAATGCCAGGTGCCCCAGAGGGAATGAATAGTACAGTTAATCACCGAGTGATTCCCTCCCCTGTCACCCGTTCCCAGCCTCTGACAGAGGGTAGGAATAGCCATTGATGGACCTAGCCTCCATGAATCAGACCTAATCTCCATGAATTCCATTGAATTGACTGCTAGAGTCAAGATAAGTTTTCAGTGGATTCCGAGGAGAAACACTCTTCTAATGAATCACCATTATCAGGGTTCGACAAATTATACAATCTGCTCGCCCATGGCGAGTAGATTGTAACCCGGAAGAGCCGGGTTCGGGCGATCTGCGCATGTGCAGAACGATCTGCGCACGCGCAGATCGCCAGACAGCGTGGCTGGTGACCAGCGTTGCGAGCGGTTCAGCGAGCCCTGACCATTATCATTACCAGGGCTCGACAAATAATGCAATCTACTTGCCCGTGCTGAGTGATTACAACCCGGAAGAACCGGCTTTGCATGCACAGATCATCGGACAGCGTGGCTGGCGAGCAGGGCTCACCGCAGTTTGGCGAGCTCTGATCATTACCGTTTTTACATGAATATTCCATTTCGGTTTTAATCAAATGGTCTGGCTTGAATCTGCTTATATAATGATATCATAGCCTGAGGAAGTCTGGCTGCCTCGTTGTTCCTTGTATGTCAGAATATATCAGAATGGTCTTTTGCCATTGTTTCTTTGCATTTCCTTCATACAGAGACTAATAGGCCTTGTCTACAGTACCCATAGGCCATTGTCCCATGTGATTCAGCATCATTTATGTGAATTAACATAGTGGAAGTTGATGTACTTAGGTCTGCTTACAGTGGAATCTTCATAGTGGTAAGTTGACACCTCACACACTTCCATCAACTCTGCCTACTCTTCTTGTTTTAGTGGAGTAACAGAGTTGGTGGGAGAATGCTCGGTGGTTGACTTACCGTGTCTGTATTAGACGTGCTAAATCAACCCCTGCTGAGTTGATCACTGCCCATTGATCCAGCCCATAGTGAAGACATGCACGTAGTCTGCTACGTCTGTATTCTAAAGGCCTCTTCCCAGCCTCTCATGCCTTTCTGCAGAATTGCTGAGTTTCCTATAGGATCTTAACCATGAATCTCATGTGTTTTGTTTGCAGGGGCTTCTGCCAGTGTTGAACATAAATTCAGTTATGTAGCTCCCCTTTGAGACTCAAGATAATGCTTATCCCTCAATTGAGTGTAAAAGGATTGTTCCCTTTTCTCCTTTCTCAATTTGTGTTCCTTTGGAGACTGCTTCTTTCACCTAGAAGAATCAGCCTTGTTTTGGTTAATGTGCTTTGTTTCTATGGGATGAGGGAGAATGCTACCTAATTAGAATCTGTTTTTCCTCCAAAGTATCTTAATGGGAAAATTGTCTCTTCCTATACTTTTAGGTTTTATACCTTAAGTTCTGCTTACCAAGCACTGACATTCTTTAAATTTGTCTGAAATCTATTATTGTAGCTGGTGTCCTCCAAGTCCCTTGACCTGAAGTTTCCTAATTAGGTTTCCATTGCAGAGACTTATCTGGAGGGATTTTTCCCTTGAACTTTAATCACATTTTATGGACGAGTCATACTCAATCTATAATGAAGAAATGTATAGCCCTTGTTACCAGTCAGTGTGAGCTTGACCTTTGCAAGTATCTCTTTCAAATCAGTTTGTGACTGTGATAGTAAACAATTTCTACTTTCTTCCTTTGTCCAGATTCATGTCTGAGTGGTAGTAGTCTGCTGGAAGTTCATTTTCTGTGATTTTCATCTTATTTGCCACCCTTCCAGTCCTAACTTAGGTGAAGTTGCTCTAGGGAAGCTTGTTGCATGTGGGGTTTTTTCCCCCTAGGATGGTTCTGCCAGGGCTGTTGTGCAATGCTTCATTTGCAGGTCTGTTGTCTCCTTTTGCTACCACTCTTTCAAAAATCTGCATATTAGTCTGTGTGGTTGTTCACTTGGAAGTGAGCTGAGCTTATTCCGTGTGTTGGCATGTGTCATTTACCTCACTCTCTATGTAGGTTGGTCACTCTGATATGTGAAGATAATTCAAAATAAGTGTTCCGCTGTCCAAAGTTGTATGTATTACAGGCAGTCCCCGGGTTACGTACAAGATAGGGACTGTAGGTTTGTTCTTAAGTTGAATCTGTATGTAAGTCGGAACTGGCATCCAGATTCAGCCGCTGAATCTGGACACCAGTTCTGACTTACATACAGATTCAACTTAAGAACCCCAGGCGTCCCCAAGTCAGCTGCTGCTGAAACTGATCAGCAGCTGATTCCAGGAAGCCCGGGGCAGAGCAACTCTGCCTCGGGCTTCCTGTAGTCAGCCGCTGGTCAGTTTCAGCAGCGGCTAACTTGGGGACGCCTGGGGCAGAGCAGCTTGGGTGCTGCTGGGTTGGTCCAGTAGCGCGGCCGCTCCTCGGCGCTACTGGACCAACCCAGCAGCACCCCAGCTGCTCTGCCCCAGGCGTCCTGATTCAGCCACTGCTGAAACTGATCAGCAGCTGAATCAGGACACCTGGGGCAGAGCAGCTGGGGTGCTGCCGGGTTGGTTCAGTAGCGCCAAGCAGCGGTGCTGTGGGACCAACCGGCAGCGCCCCACCTGCTCTACCACAGGCCCCGGGCTTTGCTCCACATCTCCCTGGTCTGCTGAGGGGGGCACTAGCTGCGTCCCCCCCAGCAGACCAGAGAGACGCGGAGCAAAGCGGCGGAGGACCCGGGCCGGACCCGCTGCGCTTCCAGATCAGCTGGAAGCGCCGGGTCTGGCCGGGTCCAAGCGCCGCTTTGCTCCCCGTCTCCCTGGTCTGCTGGCTCCCGCAGCAGACCAGGGAGACGGGGAGCAGCTTTTCTCGCCCCGGAGGAGGCAGACGGTGGGACCAGGCGTCCCGCCGCTCCAGTCCTCCGGGGCAAGAAAATCCCCGTTCGTATCTGCGGATCCGATATAAGTAGGATCCGCGTAACTCGGGGACTGCCTGTACTTCATTTAACATGTGAAGAGACAAGTTTGTGACATCATATGGCACAAGGCAAAAGCAATCTTTTTTCTTTTTTTAATATGGAATGCCAGTAAAAGCTACTTCAAATAACGTCTGAGTTTCTTCACTGTGAGTGGGAAATTGTGTAGATTATAAACCCTGAGAAGCTTTTGATACTTAATATCATGATTAGAGGGTGTGAAAGTCTGCTTGATGGTTTGGCCAATTGAAACTACTTGAACATCACAGCTGCATGACTTAAGGTAGAGCTCAACAGCTGTGTTTTCTAGCATTAAGGACTCAGTGTTTGATCAGAAAATGTAATTTACTTTCTATCATAACTATCTCATTTGCTGTTACATTTTGTGCTAATCAATGTTTTTGGAGAGAGGGGAGTGGTTGAGGGAATATGTCTTTGCTAACTGAATTCCAAATTGGAACTTCTGGATACGATTGAACATGGAGGCATTTTTGTGTTTGCGGCATAATAGGATACATTGTCCATGTAGAGAGATTGAAAAGGGTTTCTTAAAAAGTTACCTGTAGCAGCCATATTCTGTTCGCTTTCAGCACACTTTGTAGCAATGGTGGGAAGCTTGCAGCCGGAGGGCCGAATGAGGCCTGCAAGATGTTTTGTTTGCCATTGCTTATGCACAGGGTTGCTAGATTCTTCTGGTTTCCATCAGTGTCATTTTTTTTTTCATACCATTACTGAAGCGATATGCACATAAAGCAAGGGCACGTGAAGTGAGGTGTGGGCTGATTACAGTCAATGTTGTGTGCAAAAGCCAGGCACTCGCTCCCTCTGCCTCCAGTCAACGCACTGCTGTGGTTCAGTTGTCACACCCTGCAAATTCTAGGTACTCAAACACAGCAAAATTACCCTATCCTAGAAGACCGTCTTGATTATAACAGTCTTCCAACCCACTGAGATGGAGGGCCACTCATGCAGCCCACTCACTAGCTTAGGTTTCCTATTGAAGCTTTATACTGGTTGAACCGCTCTAGTCTTGCAACCTCCGTAGTCCAGCATGATTTAGTTAACCAGATGTCTAGTTTCCATGGGTGTGGGCATAACATTTATTTACAGCCACTAGTCCTGGCCCTCAGTGTTCTATGTGATTATTTAGAAGACATTTAGTGGTAAATTAGAACTAAGAACCCTGTGAGCATTGGAAATGTTGATAATGCTTCTAGACAACATTGACTTCCTATGGTTTGACAAATTGACTGGTTCTGAATCAGTCAAGTCCCAAAGGTGCTGGACTAAAGAGGTGGTCTTGTCTTTGAGTACAGAGTATGTGTATATTTCCATAAAGTCAGCATATGCGCTATATAAGTGAAGGTGATATTTGGGTGCCACATAGTGACTTCTTAGGCTATGTCTACACTGGCAGATGCATATTGCTGACAGATACAGTGCTGTTCACTGAGTACAGAAGCAAAAATTCTATTGGGTGTCCATGCTGCTATGAGCTGCCAGCACATTAACATGACCGCTCTCGTGGCACTTTCAACGCCGTTCAAAGTGGTGATTCTGAGCAACTATCCCACAGATCACTTTTCCTCTTCTGCTACAGATGTTTGTGGGGAGGTGCATGGCATCCTGGGCCTGTCCCAATGCCCCATGGTGCATTGCTTCACATCCTAGCAACCCTTGTGCTTCTGTCCGCAGTTGACTTTCCTTGTGCTTCTCATTAAGGTGGAGTATTGGCAGCTACAGGAGCGTGATTGGCGACTGATTTATTGTCTGAACAAGACTCAAATTGGCTCCTACTGGATTTATTACTGCCCCTTTGATCTGGCTAGTAATGAAGACAAGACTTTAGATGCTAGTTCCCAAAGAGCTCTGCTGTTGAACTGAATCCATATATACTTATGGTAAGTCTTCCAGTAACATACTACACCCCCCCAGTTTGGGACTGGGGTACTTGAAAGACTGTCTCTTGCTGATCTTAATCCCCAGGCAGATTCAGACAGGATGGGAGGCTTTGCTCCATCTTCCTCCACTTAGGGAGATAAGGCTGATATCTATGTAGAGAAGGACCCTCTCAGCTTTTGCTCCCAAGCTATGGAATTCCTTTTCCTGGGACATTTGCCTGGTGACAACATTGGCATTCTTTAGGTGCTAGCCTAGAGCCACCTTTTTTTACCTATGCTTTTATTGGTGTCTGTGTTTGTGTGGCCCCTCCTCTTGGTGTGTCTTGGTAGGTTTTATGTCCCCCTCTTGGGGTCTTTTATTCTACTTTTTTATATTTTGTATTTTTTAAAAAAATGTTAATCACCTTGAATATTTTAAATAGAGAGGCGATGTAAAACTGTTTTAAAATAAAATAAATAAAAATATAGTTTACCATCTGGGAAAAAACAAGACATGCATAGGTCATACACAGTTGATTATGGATCAACCCCTCTCCTTCAGTTTTCCATTAGAATCCTTGGTTTGCCTAAAAGGATGCAGTGTGTTTGAAAAGGCTTCATTTATGTCTTTGTCATCCGTCTGGTTGTACTAGCTCTGGCAGACCATTTTCCATCATGTGGGTGGCTAGGCAAGCACAACAATGTTGTACCCATACTATTATCGGAAGCTGTTTTTCATTCCTCTTCTCAGTATGTAGATAGAAGTTGCAATAGTCTATGAAACATAGCTTTCTATTTTTTGTATTGTTTTTATGTTGCATGTTTGTTTATAGTGTACTCAAAGAATAATCTCTCTCTGTATCTGTCTCTTTCTCTCTATTATTCAAGATCACTTCAAACAGGCAGAACAGGGATTTCTTTATTCCAGGATAATAGTGTACCCAGCCAGCTGTAGTCTCCCACCTCCCAAAAGGCCAAACCCTACCGCTCCTGTGAGATTTTCATGGAAAGAGAGATGGTTCTGCAAAACGCTTTGTATTGATAGCACTTCATGTTTTCTCCAAACTTCTCTTTTGTGAGGATCTTTGATATTAATTACTTCCAGAGTGTCCTCTCAGAACTAAAGTGTTGCAAAATATGGAAAGGATCTTAGGGTTTAATTTATGCTAGTAGGAACCAGCAGAAATACGAGAAGTATCCATTAGCTACACAGTCTTATTTTTTTAGATGCCTAGATACTAGGGATGTCAGTATAGACGACTACATGATTAACTGATAAGCCTGGACTTACCTGTTAATTCTGTTGACAACACACAAACACCCCTCCACACTGCCTCTGTATCATCAGCAAGGGGGAGAGAAGGGAGCTTGTGATGGTGAGGACCTGACTTTTAAGCAGACCCTGCACAAGCACTGGATCCTGTGGAGCTGCTTGCCCTTTGTTCCCACCCCCTCGCACTTCTCACCCCTCTCCCCCCCTCTGTTTCCCCAGGGAGCAGGCAGGAAGTCAGCTTTCAAGCCAGATGCTTGCACATATTGGCTCCCATGGAACCACCCCCCTTCCCCCACTGCTGCCTTTCTATGAGAGAGGCATCAGCACAGGGATGAGGGAAGGCAGGAGCTGATGCTCATGGGGTACCCACAGCTTTTACATGTGTGGAACCTGCTGATACGTGTGGGGAAGCACAGAGGCATGGAGGGGGTAGGAGTCAGCTTGAAAGCCAGCTCCCCATGAGCATGGTGTCTGCCTGCCCCCCTTCTTCCACCACGCTGCTGCCTTGGAGCAGCCTCTGTTCACGGCAGGCCCGGCTCCCCTTATGGACTGGTTCCCACCTGCTGTCCCATGCTGCTGCCTCAGATACAGAGGCAGCAGAACAGGATGTCAGGGGAATCCTCAGGAGTGGAGCCAGGAGCACACTGGCTTCTGACCTCACACCCACAGACTATCAAATACTTGTGTAATGGCTAAAATTTGATGCGGGTACATAATTATTCAATTACACACTATCTAACAGCTCTTCTAGATACTTTATTTTCTCCAAGTTCCCTGTTAAGCAGGAAGATTTCTAATGGTCATTTTCTAACCAAGAGCTGACCTCAAGTTTATCAAGTTGATGTCAGATAAATAGCTTCTATTCTGACAAATAACATTTAAATATACCCATAGTTAGAGGACTGGTTTTTGAGTTCTAGCCAGACAGGAGACAACTTATATCTTGAAATGTGACCAGCTCACTGTGTGACTTTTCTTTTAATCAATGAAACATTTCAGCTCCTCTTCATATAATATTTATGCTTTGCAAGGTAATGTTGGATTGAACTAGGGCAGCTATTCCATTCTGAAAGGAGAGGTTTGGAAATGGTGTAAAACTATCTATACTTGCTACAGACTTGGGTTATAAGCAGAATTATGATGTCTGTTATATTGTTGATGCCGATGGCAGGAGGCACCTTTGTTACTACCTTGCCAGCTTTAGTAAGAGCCTTCTGAAATGGAGGCAGGAAGCAACAGGCTTTGAAGACAAGGCTGTTCTCTAACCTTCAGAGACCTACCTTTTTAAAATGGAGCCATTCCTGATGCTCCTGCCTGATTGTTCTAATATTTTGGACCTCGTTTATCCCTATTCACCGCACTCCCTTGTTTATCCCTATCCACTGTGTATACAGTGGGAGTGCAGTTTCCTTTCAATAACCACTTTGACTGGGATTCCAGGTTAGAATCTCTGTTGAGAACTGTTTATTTTGTCACTATTTATCACTTAGTACAGTTTACAGCACCCGAGACAAATGAGCCCTTCAGAGGGATATATATTTTGCAGCTGTGTATTGAAGTTATCTGTAAGGATTCTCACTGAAATATATTTCAAATAAAGCAGCACGTTATATAGTTTTGTGTGTGCATGTGCATTCTGTATCAAACTTGCAGTTGAATTTTTCTCAGCTTTAGTCAAATATAAATTAATATTCTTAGAAGAAGTCTCTCTTCCTTTTAATTTTGTTATTTTAAATACTAAGAAGGAATGTGTGCAGAAAAAGACGTTGAGATCACTGGAAACTTCAAACATGAAAGTCAGAGAATGATTGTCTTGTATTAATGGGGGTGGGTTGAGAGAGGAAGAATCTTTATTCCCAGCTGGAGGGGAAATAGGACTGGTTTAAAACAAAACAAAAAAGCCCTTTGACACGTTTGTTAGCCCTAGAACAGTCTAGTCTTTTGGGGTTTTGTTAAATGAATTAAAATCAATTTCTCTGCTCCAAACACTGAATTAACAAGCATAAATTAAGGGTAATAGGATTGAGTGTCAAGGTTTCTCACTGGGCTAGTGCTTTTTAAAATAAATTCCACCTTGGTTAATGCCGAACAAATATTTCACTGAAGAAGTAATTTAAAAATGAACATCTCTTTGCTCATGGAAAGTTGGGACATATAGTTCAAATATTCCATATAATTTCTGCACAGCAGAGGGCCCTTCATTTTGTCTTGACAATATGACTAGATTCTGAGGCTTTGTCTACATTTGTAAAATTAAAGTGCAGTGAAAGTGTATCCATGGCAAGAGTTCTGGGAGAGAGCTCTCAACACATTGTTGTTTGTTGTTTTAAGCTACTCCCCTTGTGGAGGGGTTTACCAGTGCTGAGAGCTACCCACCAAACACCAGGAACCCATTTACACTGAACTTGCTGTGCGGAAAGTGGTGTGTATTTTTTCACACCTCTGAGTGAGAGAGTTGGAGGGTAGTAGGCTTCTTATTTGAAGAGCTCTGTTTAAAGAACATGATGAGAGATGGATGTGAGGTTTTTGCCTTGCAAATTAAAATGTTCAGATATTTGAACTTTGTAAATGTAGTTGTTTTTCAGACTTGTCATACTTTCCACTCAGTGAGGACCAAGGCCTTTGCTACACATTGGAAGAAACCGGTCATTTACAAGCAGTGATATTTATGATTCCATATACATGTTTTTAATTGTGCGTATTTCATGCAGAACGCTGCAGATTGAAATAGACACACATATCACAGTGTTTGAACATCAAATAAATGTTCAAACACTGTGACGAGAGACGGTGTTCTTCAGTTTTATGGATTTCAATTTTTTGATGACACCTGGAAACCAGTTGCAGCATGGAATGCTAGCTGAATGTAATCCAATAAGTAGAATTGGTAACCTTGGCTGACCTTATATTATCCAGATTGAAGGCTGTCTAGCCAAGCACAGACCTCATGAAAGATACTAATATAACAGTTGCAAATGTATATGATCTTCTAGGAACAAACATGACAGCAGTGTCCCATTTCAATGTTTATTTCTTTGTTTTCGTATTTGGTGATCCATAACAAATAGATGGACCATGTTTCAATACATGTTGGCCCTCCCTGGTCCGGCATCCTCAGGGCCTGACTGGACCTGGATGAGGGATTTTGCTAGACCAGAGAGGTGATTTCTGGCCCTCCTGCTGTCGGCCCTAACCCCTGCAATGCCTCCACACCGGGCTTCCCCAGGAAGCCAAGCTGAGCTGTGTGGCTGGGCGTCTGTGTGTCTCATCTAGGGGCAGATGACTGTTTTTCGGGGCCCCGGGGCAGTATAACTCCGCGGGGCCCCCCCTTTGCCACGGCACATGCACGGGGCTTTTTTAAGCGCGGGGCCCGGGGCGGCCGCCCCGTTCGCCCTGCCCTATATCCGCCCTTGCCCCCATCCACAGCCCAGCTGGGCCACATGCTGGGCTCTTCGCCCTCCCTGCAGCACACGAGGATCCTTCCCCACCCCCCCGCAGTGCCCACTTGCCAGACCAGAGTCCTGATTTTTAGTGGTGCATCCTGTACTGTAGGGCAAAATGCCATGTTCATATTTGAAATCCAATAAAGATTGATTATTTTTACTGGATGTAAAGTTAACATTCATTTTTATAGTCCAAATTGGCTTCGTTTACAATGCATTGGTACTTCTAGGAACACTTAGGCGATATCTAGACTACGCTGAAGTTTTGAAAGAGGATATGCGAATTCCACGGGAATTTACATATCTTCTTTCTTCAAAAAATGAGGTTTACGCGGCTTTTCAAAAAAGGGGGGATTTGCTGAAAAAACCACATCCCACAGAATTTGCATATCCTCTTTCGAAACTTCAGCATAGTCTAGATGAGCCCTTAGATTCAGTAAGATGATAATTATCTGGTAAACCTGCAGTAATTCATCTTGAATACTTGTTGACATTTAACAGTGCTAGATGTTTCCCTAAACATCAGTCGGTTCTATTTGTGGATTTATTGTGGGAATAAATAAAAGAGCCTACTTTTCAGGAGTTAGCTGGCACCATTCACAAGCATTATGTTGACTGTAAAAACAAAAAATAAAATGGCTTCAGTAATTGGTATGATGAGGCACTAGATGAATTTTACTGTACCATCATAGGATTTGGTCATAAGAATTTCATAGGTGTACTTAAGATTTTCATACAATCTGAAGACAAAAACATACTAACAGAATGCTTAGAAATGTTATTCTCCTGTTCAGAATTTGATTTTCATATGTGATCACACTTCAGACAAAGATAATCCTGTGCTAAACAAATTATTAAATTTTCAAAAATGGATTCGGAAAGTAGAAATAGGAAAGGAGTTTTGCATATTCATTCACTCCTTCCTCCTCTCTGTCCACCCACTCTATCCTTTGGGCATGACATTTCTCATACATGAATGTGAATGTTACTTTTGTAAATTTCACTTAATTTGTCTTTTGAATATTGTCTTTCCTACTTATTCTGCATGATCACTAAAGCTATGTTTTGACTGATACTTTCAGATTCTAACTCAAAATATCTTAAGACTTAATGCAACATGCATATCTTTGGGAAGTGTGTTGCCAGGTCATTAATCTGTTCCAACTGACTACTGGGGCTAGTTTTAATACTTTCAGAGGAGTAGCAAGATATTTAAAGGCTCCCCTCTGTCTCTACCCTATTTCATGTGTCATCCCTAAAAATTGATATGAGATGTCTGTCAAGGGAAATGCGGGTGAGGGAGTACATCTTGTGTGTACCTTAAGGACTCAGGGGTCTCCAGAAATAGCAGCGAAGGCTTAAATGCTAATTTAAAGTCAATTTACGTAGACACTAGGGCTGTGTCCAGACTCAGGGTTTTTTTCGGGAAAAGTAGCCTTTTCCTGAAAAAACTTCCCCTGCGTCCAGACTCAAGCCGCGTTCTTTCGAAATTAATTCGAAAGAACGTGGCTTTTCTTTCGATGGCGGTAAACCTCAATTTACGAGGAAGAACGCCTTCTTTCGAAAGTTCCTCTTTCGAAAGAAGGCATTCTTCAATGTAAATAGGGCTTCTTCAAAAGAGAGCATCCAGACTCACTGGATGCTTTCTTTCGAAAAAGCAAGCCGCTTTTTCGAAATTTCTCCGTGCAGTCTAGACGCTCTCTTTCTAAAGAGGCTCTTTCAAAAGATGCTTTCGAAAGAGGCTTGCAGTCTAGACATAGCCTAGGAAATAAACATTTAACTAATCCTCGCACCATAGTTCAGACTGAAAAAATGGACATCTCTGTACTTCTTAGCTAAGATTTGAGTTATGTAGGCATTATATTGTTTTTTTTCCCCTTCTTCTTCTTCTTCTTCACCTTGTTCTGTCAGTCAGGGTCAGAAGTTCTTGTTCATCTTCAAGCATTCTTGTCTGTGCATCTTCCAGACAGCTACCAACCTACTTCTCATCCTCTGTCAACATCTAAACCCATCTTTTTCTTGGTCTTTCTCATGGCCTTTGTCATTGTCACTAGTTCATGTGGTCTCTGACTGGCATAGCCCACATCTCATTGTCTCTCATGATCCAACTATGTTAGTCAGTATTCCCTCAGCTTTCCATGAGGGGAGCTACATGAATCATGGTTCATGCCGTTTTGTTGTATAACCTATCAACTCTTATCCAGCCTCTGCCTGAACATTTTAATTTTAATAGTCTGAAGTAGTTCTCTTTTCTTCACTGGTGAACAGTCCAATGCATATGTCATGGCCAACCTAATCATGATGATACAAGCTTTGCTCTTTGAATTTACGTAGCATACTTTTACCATAATGAATTCACTCTATTTAAACATAGTTCTCTTTATGCGACTCCCAACATCCCGGTTCACATTCCCAGCATGGCTGAGGTATTTACCTTGTTTCACTGACTAGTTTTACTGGCTTTTTGTTGTCCATCTCAGTGAAACACTACTACATGTATTCTGTCTCTCGTCAGCTGATTCATAAATCAATTTTCTTGCAGTGCTGCTCTCTATAGTTGTAGTTCACCTTCCAATGCCTGTTTACCATCATGGTACAACATGTCATCAGCAAAAAGCATGCTCCATAGAGCCTCTCCCCTATCTCCTCTGCCAAGTGGTCAATATAATCACATATAGAAATGGCTGTAAGGCTGATCCATGATGTAGCCCTACTTTTACTGTGGATGACTCTCACTGTAGCCAGAGCTGCTTTTCATACGGAGATGCTTGTAATAAGTATTGGAAGAGTTATAAACATTTATTAGTGTTCTAAGATGTATCAATACTGGAACTTAGTCTATACTTGGTAAATGCAGTAATCCTTTATTTGTGTTAGCAAATAAGCACTATAAATGTTTTTGTGGTATTTAATGTGAATTAGCCAAATTCTGTCTGACTCTTCTCTCTCACTTAGACACACTAAATATGATCTCAAACAATAGAGAAATTTATATATAAATTCATATCTAGGAAATATTCCTGATGTGAATTTATCAATTTGGGCCCAGTTTAATAATAAAACTAGAGTATTGTTTTACTACTTGTTTGCAAGATGAGAAAATCAGTACGTATTGTAGAATTTACATAAAAATTGTTTATGTATTTTAACTTTTTTGTTCATTCAATCACCTAAGTGCATCAGTAGCTTAAACACACACTTTAATCCTCTTAACATTCTACTATTGTTGTAGAATTCCAGCAGGACTAGTACTGATAATTTTACAATGTTTGCTTGGTAACAAACCAGTCTGAGAGAAATCCAATTGTCAGGCAATCCAGGACAGTGAAAATCTCAGTCTGGACAAGTGAAATTTAATTACTTACTGCCCAGACAAGTGTAAAGCAAATTTAATTACTTACAACACACAAGCTGCTGATCGCCACTTAAAATACTGTGTACTTAGACAGACCTGCCAGTCAGTCTGCCAGTCAGAGCAGAAACAGAAAAAAAGAAATGGCCTTGCTTTCCTCACAAATGACATGAAACTGTAGTCGCAGCCTGTACTAGCTTTACAGAGGAAAGCACATAAAGTGTGTGGAAACTAAGCTGGAATTGAACAAAGTAGTAGCCAAGGAAGTACAATCACTTCTAAACTTTCAGAAGTGGCAAACTGATTTTCATAGCATAGGTGCCCCAGCTTTTTTAAAGTTTGACTCAAGTTTTAGAATCTGCAAAATAGTGATTTAAAAAAAATTAAATTGTGATTTTTTTTTTTTGACAAATCACTTGAGTTGTATGGAGTAGAAGATGCACTTCATACTCTTCATTGCTATGTTTCTTATCTTATGGCTAGGGCCCTATCAAATTCATAGTCCATTTTGGTCCATTTCATGGTAATTGGCTTTTTAAAATTGTAGATTTTATTTTTTTTTTCAGCTATTCAAATGTGAAATTTCACAGTGTTGTAATTGTAGAGGTCCTGATTAAAAAAGGCATTATTCAGGGCTCCCAGAGTTATTCTGGGGGGTGAGTTGCGGCACTGTTCTCCTTACTTCCACGCTGAGGCTGCTGGTAGTGGTGTAGCCTTCAGAACTGAGCAGCTGGAGAGCAGAGGCTGATGGCTGGTAACCCAGCTGTGAAGGTCACTCAGCGCAGGAGTAACAGTGGCAATACTGTGACTTCTACCCAAAATAAAATTAGAACCCTCCCCCTGCCCCCAACCTGCAGGTCATAACCCCCAATTTGGGAAATACTGGTCTCCTCCATGAAATTGGTATAGTACATGGTAAAAGCACACAGAAGGCCAGATATCATAGGAGACCACGTTTCATAGTCCATGAGGCATTTTTCATAGTTATGAATTTGATAGCCTTGGTATTATCACTGTGCATTCAGTACAGCAATAGAAAGTTGCAAATGAGCTCCTTTATTTCCTAAACCTGGTGTCTAATCATTGAGGCACTGATTCTGCCGCCTCCTCCCGCCATACATGGATTAGAATCACTCATGATTGAAATTATTAAACTCATTTAGTTGTATTGGTACATGTCCCTTGAGGTCTGATTTAGCCTAGAATTTTCCCAAACCATCTATAAATGTTTGGAGGCTCAACAACCAAACATGTAGTTGAATTTATTACTATTAAGTTGTGAATGCCAGAAATCTACATAAAGTACACAAAATCTACAACCTGGTAATGTTGTTGTTGCTGTAGGCACCTTAAATATTTTCATCCCTGACTTTCATTTTGGCTGTGCAACATTACTATTTTACACTAATATTTCCATGTACAAATACAGTATCTAATATTTTGTGCGTGATAAACATTATTAAACAATTTGCCTATTTATATACCTAATTTTCTTTGCATGTATGTATAAAATCTGAGTGTCTTTCTTTCTACGTTAAGAATAAACTGCTCATTTATGGGTCTCTTACATCTTATAGACATAAGAATAGCCATGCAGGGGTCACACCAAAAGATCCATCTAGCCCAGTATTCTGTCTTCCAACAATGGCCAATGCCAGATACCCCAGAGGGAGTGAACTACTTTCACGATTCACTGATGAAGACTGTAGTATCTCAAACTGAGGTTCACAAGCCAGGGAAAGCAAAACCACATAGATCACAGTAAAAAAAAATGTGCCTCCGGGGAAACTGGGGAACTTTATAGCCCGTCTTTTGCAAGATTGCTGATTCTGCAAGGAGGCAGGGATAATTGTGTTGTCTGCTACCTAGAGAAAATTGCAGCTTTTTCCCCCTTTCATTGAAAATGAATGTCTGACTCTACAGAAGGAAAACAGTGCATTGGGAAAACAATGCTTTCATTTGAAGCAGCCATATGTGAAAATCAAGCATGGAAGGAGGAGGGAAAACACCAAGCTCAATATTGTTGCTATATATAGAATCAGTAATTTTGGTATGTCTGTCCCCCATCCCCATGCTTTTATGTTAAATAAATATTCAGAGAATTTTGGTGGTACATTACTGGTTTGGGGAGGTTTGAGTTCTTGTGAAGCCCAAAATATATGCTTTCCCATAACAGTCTTAGACTGGAGGGATAATACCTCAATACTACCAAAACCAAGCCTATAATTTATACTATACTAGCAGCAGCAAGAGCGGGTTGTCTTTTAGAACCACAATAGCCAAAATGTAAAACATATGTCAACAGAAAACTAACGATGCCCTTCATACTTTTGAGAAGATTGTCAACTAACAATATGGGGCTTTTAGCATAAACACACAATTATTTTTAATCATTTGTGTCTGTGGCCAAAATCATGCTTCATATTTAATTAAACTTTGCCAGGAGGCTAATGTATTCCCAAGGAGAGAGAATACTTGGTAGGCTGCAATATTCCTTCTAATCTTTACAATTCATGTATGGATTTTTTTTCCCATCCATCTGTGGAATAAATTTTGTTATACAGACTGAGGTATGTACCAATGTGCGTCACCAGGAGAAACACCAACTGAGCTCTGAGTGTTCTGCTAATCAGCTGGAGAGCATTGGAATCTTTCCTGAGTGGCTGCACAAATGCACAGCTTACCAAGAACACTGTTAGGCTGCCCAGAATGTACAATGGGGAGTTTTTGGAGTTTGATTTGTACTTTCTTTTCCAGAAATAAGTTTCACGTTTCTTAAATGCTGTTCAGTCACTCATGTGAACCTTAAGCATAAGCCTTGTGGATTCATATCCTTCGCATGGTCCAAATAACTTGAACAATGTACCCAGCAGCTATATATATCTATAGACTTGGGCAACTAAACAGCATGAGGCACGCCTGCCACCATATAACCTTCAAGAAGGCCTCAATTAAATGCCTCTAAAGCTTGTGACATCTCTACCGACATGAAACATGGACTTCAGTGGAAGTTCTCCTACTCCTTCTTGTGTTTGACAAAGCTGCTTTGCTATTGCTGGTTGACAGGCCAGGAAGGGCAGTGAAATTTCACACACTTAACATGTTTGCTACCTCCCCTGCCCCATGTGTTGAATGTTCTTTCTCTCTGACTATGCTAACTTCTCAGGCCCTGAAAGGATTGTGACCCAGCATTACAAATGCAGATTCAGAAATATATTGTTCTATCAGTCTTTCTTTGCAAAAAATGTAATAAGTAAAATTTGACACCTTTTCCAGTGTTTTGTATGTATTAAGTTATTGGTCTCTTCTCCCCCTACCCTTCCACCCCCCCATACATTAATTTCATTTTTTGTGTGTGTCCCTTGGAGGAGTTGGTAAATTAAGGCTTTTAAAATGTAAGTTGTCAATTTTTGGTTCTTGGTGGACTAAGTTCAGCTGGGATCCAAAACTGACATGGATACAATACAATGCTGCAATATAAATGTTTAAGAATGTTGTTACAAAGCAAATGTAAATGCTGACTTTAATACAAATTTGGAAACTAACTAAAGAATGTATGTTGGGGCTGTGGGATTTGTGGGCATTCTGCAGAAATGTTCAAAGTTCACTCTTTTAATAAATATTAATTTAATTTACCGTGCTATACTTTTGATACTTCCAGGTTCAAAGATTTGCCCGAATGTATCATTACCAACAACTGCTACAGATTTCATAGATATAAATAAAGGACAAATTAATTAAAACATCCTTCTGTGCTGAATGTCCTGCACTGATTTTTATGAGCAAAATGATTCCAGGGATTTTGAAACAATACACATTTTCTTAGGGACATTTCTCTCCCTCATATCCACCGCTTTGGATTTTTTCCAAATGAAATTAACCAACTATTAGCCAACAGCAGATATACACCTACTGTTGATTTATTTTCAGCTTGGGTCCCAAGCTGTGTAAACAGATTACACCCTACCTTTATCAGAGAGAACTTCCTCTTGCATTCATCAATGCCAGTAGAGTTATTTGACTTATTTATTATCCCGTCTTGACACATTGTGTACTACAAAGGAATCCTATGCTAAGTGACAGCCATGTGATTTGAGTCCTCCAAGGGAGGTAGGGAAGGATAGGCATATGCATGTAAACACCCCACAGTTGCTCATGGATTCAGCACAGAGAAGACATCTAGGGCTGACTGCTCAAAACCAACAAAAATGGCACTGCAGCACCTTACAGACTAAATGTAAAGCCTAACATTCATTGATTCTCAACATTTTTAGGCTCATTTTCATTTAAATTAAATTGGGAGCCTACTCTTTTGGGCATTCAGCCTCTAATTCCTATGTACATTGAGCATTCAGTATGTATATTGGAGCCAGTAGTCCGTAAATACCATTAAATTAGTACATTTGAAATAATCTAGTTGCAGAAAGAGATTAGGTGTGGTATATTTGAGTTTGAGTAATAGTACTCAGTCAGAACACATCTCCTTGTCTTAGTGTTTTTGACTCAATGAGTAGTAAGTCCCTTACAATTCTCATGTATATTGAGCCTTGATTGTTAATAAATTGCAAGATTGCAGGGCCATAGGCCTGTGTTGGGAGCAAGGTTGGTAATCTCTCTCAGACAAGCATGTGAAGCTGTTGTGCTCCAGGAGGACTGATGATAAATGACTACTCTTGGTAAATTGGCTCAGAGAGAGGTATTGATGTCTGCTTCTGAGGCCACATGGTGCATTTCCAGGTCCAAAGCTTGAAGAATAATTACCTTTGTAGTAGATGGAGAGGAGTAAAAGATGCACAGGATAATGTGATGACCCAAACAGTATCTGAACAAGCCTCTTAGTTGGCCCTACCTATGGAAAAGGAGATTCAGTGTCTCCGTGCCTGGGAAGACTCTCACAGTAACCCAGGATATATCTATGCTAAAGGCACTACAATGGCAGTGCTGCTGCTATGCTGCTTTAGCACCATAATGAGATGGTTCCTATATGGAGACACAGGGCTTTTCTGCTGATGTAGGTAATCTACCTCCCCAGAGGTTGGTAGTTTGGTAGCTGGAAGTTCTTTCTTTGACCTAGGTGTGTTTACCCCAGAAGCTAGGTTGGCTTAATGACAGAGACTACGAGTTTCATCCTCTCCCACCCATACATACATCAAATATTTGAATGATGTAGCTAGGTCTATCTAAACTTGTAGACAATCTGGAAATATCAATTGACTTTCCCCACACTGTTTTAAAAGAAAAAACAACCAAAAGTAGCTTCCGATCAACAGTGTTTACAGGATTAGCTCAAGATCAAGATAATATGAGGAGTAATGGCAGTTCTTGATCTGAAACCTACACCACAATATTAAAATGTATGTAGCTCTGTAAAAAGAACAGTAGCCATAGCGATTTATCCATTGACAGAGCATTTCAGACATAACTTCAATAAAAATGTTATGCTAATGATTCCATTTCTGTTCAAGATTAGTGTTGCTATATTAGATTCTGATGTGTTGCTGCCTAGCAATTGCATAGCTATGTATATGGATGAAACTTTACTTCTGGGTACATTTCTTTTTGAAAACTTCTTTTAGTAGGAGAACATGTGGCTCTTAGATACAAAAATTGCAATCGCTTATTGGATCAGTTGGTAAAAATGATCTAGTGATCATAACTAGAATACCATGTGCCTTCCTTGAAAGTCTAACCAAGTTGTTATTTTTTCTTGTATAAAACTTCTGTCTGTAAGGAACATATCAAGGGGAGAACTGGCTCCTAATTCCTATTCATTGTTAATGGGAATCTTGTGTGCCTGCTGAGGTGGGAAAAGCTGGTTTAGAGGCTGCATGCATTTAGTTGAAATGTTTCAGCAATGGCATGTTGTTTTATGTTGAAATGGTGACTGCAGTATGTTACCAAAGGTGACTCAAATGATCTATGCACTTAACAGAGAGGCTGCTTTCTACGGTTCTATCAAAATCCTTTTAATTCAGAGTCTGTATACAGAGTGAATTCCTATAACCATGTCTGTCTGACCTCATGAAGTGTTGTATCAGTATTAAAATAGTATATCCTAAACCACAAATAATTTTTAAACAATATAAAAAAGATGAAATGAGCCCAACTCCAATTAGCTTACACTAGCTTGTGGAGAAGAGAATGACATGAGAGTATAATTGGAGAATCTTACTTTTCCCTAACATACTCCCTATTTGGGGAAAAAAATACAAAACCTTCTTTGCTTAGTTGTGGAACATTTAAAGTCACTTTATCCAGCTGCATGCAAACCAAGCATTTAAAGAAAGTATTTGTGTGGCTTTTTTTTAAAGCAACAGGAGCTGTTTGGGCTTTAAAATGAAAGGATTAAAAATATTACCCATCTTTCTCCTGTTCCAGCATCGCATTCCACTACTTTCATCTGTCAGGGTACATCTACACTTGCCCCCTAATTCGAAATACAGATGCAAATGTAGGCGACTGAAACTGCTAATGAAGTGGGGATTTAAATATCCCGCGCTTCATTAGCATAATTTCGCCCGCACGCTATTCCAATAGCCAATGATTCGAACCAGGAAGTGCGCTCCGGGCTGCGTTAGTTCGAACCAGGGGGTTTGATTTGAACTAACGTTACTCTTCATTTTTTGATACCTGCTCTATGCTTATGAACCAGTTGTTTTTCTGTGCCAAGACTTCAGCACTCATTTTTTGTCATACTTGAAGATCTCTGCTCACCCAACAAAACATATATGCCTACATTACATGATTGTGTATCCATTTATTTTACGCCTGACCTCCAACGATCCATTCCCAACCCCCACAAGTTTGGAAAGCAAGCAAGCCATGAGTCTCCCACAGAGAATACCACAGATGTACTCGGGCATTCAGTGAGAGGAAGAGCATTCCAGAGCTAGAGGCTCTCCACTGCTTCATCCGATTGCACCCAGGAACAGTTGGTATTCCCAGCCTCAGCAGGCCTTATTGGAGTTGGAAGACTTTTTAGCAAAAGGCAGTCCTCTCAGGCTAGTTGAATTTTTAATAATTTAAGTACTAATACAACTGTGAAGAATATTGTGTACAATGGCGAGACAAGGAAGAGTGCAGGCCATTCTGTTTTGATGCTTGTTTTCTTTTTTAGCAGGTGGGGTGTGTGTGTGTGTGTGTGTGTGTGTGTGTGTGTGTGTTATTTTCTTGAGTAACTTTTGTCACAGTTTCTTGTCTCTCAAATGTAAGCTGTGGCAGGGCTTGTTTTGCACAACTTAAAATTACAGGTTGAACCTCTCTAGTCAGCACCCTCGGGACCTGACAGCTGCTGAACCACAGCATTTGCCAAACATTGGAGGTAATTATTAAGCAGCATTGCCAACACTTCCTCTGTTTATTGGGTTCTTAGAAGACATTTAGGAGGTAAATTAGATAGCAGCACAGAACACTAGGAGCCAGGAATGGTGGCTATAAACAAATTTTGAGACTGCAGGAAACTTGGCCACACCCATGATAAGTGGGTAACTAAAATCAAATGAATAAAATCTTGCTGGATCAGAGTGTGCAGTACTAGAGAGGATCAATCTGACCTACTTCATTTGATCAGTACCTTTTTCGTGATGATCATATCAGTAGAATTTCTTATCACGCTCAGCAGTCCCATGTGTTTTTACTGGAGAGGAAGTAAAGGAAGAAGATTACATTAAAGTAAATTATTTTAATGAATATTTTCTTAACACCAACTGTGTAAATATTGAGGCAGTGTTAGCAAATCAAAGGAATAATAATAATAAATTATCAGGGCTTCAGGTTCAAAAATGCATGCTAAGGTATAAAATATGATACAATGGAAGGGAAACTTACACTCTCCTATATTCTGTGACTATATTTGGAAGAAGCTGTAAACAGTAACAGGTGTGGAAATTGGCATTTCTCCCTGCTCTTGCACCTTTATTTCCTTCTCTTTCTTTCCAGTGGGAAGAAAGGTAGAATTTTTTTTTCTTCTCCTAAAAAAACAAACAAACAAACAAACAAAAAACCCTAAATCCCAAAATCAAATACGAAAAGTAAAGCTTTTGGGTTATAAAAAACAAAATGGAATGTAATGTCAAATAAAACATTTTATTTTATTATGTGCAGATTTTTATTTTTTGAAGAATTTTCCCTTTCTGAAAAGTTATGATCGGTTGATCTTTTTTTAGCCCTGATTCTAGAAAAACCTCTTGTTAAATATGCAAGCGTCCATAGGATGAAAACTTCATTGACCTATACTCAAAGCCTACATCTCCTTGTGCTGCCTCCCTTTCAAGATAAATGGACAGCTCCCACACAGTGGTTCAATGTGCTTATTGTTGGCTGCCTGTGGAATATCGGTGTGGTTAAGGAAGGATTTAAGTCTGCCAGACTAGATTTCTCCTGAATGTAATGCTTTTACATACATTAAAAGCAAATTTCTTGCACACACAATCTCTGAAATGCTAATCTATCTATTCCAGCCTAAGATTTTTCCAAAGGGCTTATCATAATGTTGAACACTATATTTACAGAAGTAATTTAAAATAGTACAGAGTGAACCTTAAATGAGGTTCTTTTTTGGGCTGTGATATTGTTTCCCTTTTTCTTCAGCATCATCCTCCCAATAGTATTTTCACTTGTGGTTGTCCAGTCCTGGGAAGAGGCTATAAGGATGGTCTCATTAAAGGTGGTGCTTGGATTTATACCAGAGCATGCTCAGACTCAGTGTGGTCATCTTCAGTGAGGCATTCCACAACTGAGTGCCCACTGAAACAACCCCCTAATTCCAACATGCCCTTATTCTTCAACCTATCTGCTTTGTATCATCCCTGTCAAAAGCACCCTGCCTCAGAGGGTTGTGGATGTATTTTTAGTCATAGCTTGTGTATAAAGTAGCCCATATTGGTACTTATTTGACCATCACCAAATAGCATGGCCCTCTCTTGTAAAATGCCCACACTTTCCCCTAGCGGTGCAAGGTTCTGCCTGTAGCCAGTCATCTTTTTATAAACTTTCTGTTGAGAGAGTCAAATGTGAGAAACCTCTTTAGGGATACAAGTGATGACTCCTTTCCTTTTCTTAGGAAGGTATTTGCTGGATGAACTGTCATTTTACTTGTTTGATAGTTTGTATCCTCTCTGCTTTTGTAGAAGTTTTCTCCTCTCCTTTTCTGGCATTGGAAAAGGTTCAGAAAAGGGCAATACAAGGATTATGGGTTTTGGAAGGGGTTCCATATGGAGAGAGATTAAAAAGACTTGGACTTTTCAGCTAGAAAAGAGGAGACTAAGGGGGGATATGATAGAGGTCCATAAAATCATGACTGGTGAATAAGGAACAGTTATTTACTTGTTCCCATAATATAACAATTAGGGGTCACCAAATGAAATTAATAGGTAGCAGGTTTAAAACAAAGGGAAGTTTTTCTTCATGAAGCACACAATCAACCTGTGGAACTCCTTGCCACAGGATGTTGTGAAGACTAGGATTTTAACAGGGTTCAAAAAAGTACGAGGTAAATTCATGAAGGTTAGGTTCATCAATGGCTTTTAGTCAGGATGGGTAGGACTTGTGTGTGTAGCCTCTGTCTGGAAATGTATGACAGAAGAGGGATCATTTGATGATTGCCTGTTATGTTTACTCCGTCTGAGGCATCCGGCATTGGCTAATAGCGGAAGACAGCATACTAGGCTAGATGGACCTTTGGTTTGACCCACTATTGACATTCTTATGTTCTTACAGTAACATCTGCTTTATATGATGCCTTAGGTCACAGCAAATTTAACTTTTCCTAGCATAGTTCACTTGAGTCTCATAGTTAGATCTTCTAAAGGAAGTGCTCAGAGTATGGTTTTATAGTATTAGGATTGTCACAGTTGACAGACCAGACCTGTCTATGATTTTAATTTACAATCCATGGTACAAAGGGTTTTTATTCCCCCATTTCATACAATAGGTCTGAGTAGACCACAAGCTAAATGTGAATTAACAGTATAACAAACATTCTGGGATGCATTAACAGGAGTATTGTGAGCAAGACAGGAGAAGAAATTCTTCTGCACTACTCTGCACTGATTAGGCCTACTGTACTGGAGAGTTTTGTCCAATTCTGGGCACCACATTTCAGGAAAGTTGTGGAGAAATTGGAGAAGTTCCAGAGAAAAACAACAATTATAAAAGGCCTGGAAAACTTGACTTGTGAGGGAAGACTGAAAAAAATTAGGTTTGTTTATTTTGCAAAAGAAGACTGCAAAGGGGACATGATAGCAAATTTCAAGTACCTAAAGGGTATTACAATGAGGAGGGAGAACAAATATTCTCTTTTACCTCTGATGATAGAACAGGAAGCAGTGAACTTAAATTGCAGCAAGGAAAGCTTAGGTAGAACATTAGGAAAAACTTCCTAACTATCAGGGTGTTTAAACACTGGAATAAATTGCCTATGGAGGTTGTAGAATCTCCATCTCTGGAGATATTTAAGATCAGGTTAGACAGATGTCTATCAGGGATGATCTAGACAGTGCTGGGACATGAGGGCAGGGGACTGGATTTGATAACCTCTTGAGGTCCCTTCCAGTTCTAGTGTCCTATGCTTCTATTACATTAATGATTTTAAACTTAAATTGAATTTTAAATTAACCAAAAACTGTTGTTTTCAAATTTAGATAATTTTGCTTTTTTCTTTTCTATAAAATATATCTGAAATATTTCCAGCATTGTTATTGAATGTGTTCTGCTTGTCCTTGCCTTCCCTTGGAGGGGAACAAAGGTAACTGTGGTGCCTTTAAATTTCTGGTGGCTTGTCAGCAATCTGGCAGTTTATTCTTGTTGGTTAAAAATTCTCAGCTTTTTCTGTTTCCATTTCTGTCTGATGACCCTTCAGTTTTCTTAGTACAGGTGCAAAATGATTAGACAAGGTACCAGACACTGGGGAATCTGGGTCAGTGCTGCTTAATCTGAAGCTTCATGATGCTTGCATAGAGCAAATCTCCCTGGAACTTTAAAGATAATGTAACTGAGAGAAAATTGAAAGTCAAATCTGCTTTTTTGAAACTAATTTGCTAAACCTACTGTAATGTGCTGCCATTGTCTTAACAAGGGCTCCCTCAAACATTTTTTCCCGTTATCCAGTGATAAGCTGTGTATGTGGGTGTGGAGGCGAGGGGAATCGTTTTTTGGCAGAGAGCTGCAGTGAGGCACTTTTGAATTGTTCCCTTTCCCTGTAAACAAAAACAATTCTCATAACCATATCCAGGAAGCAGACACTGAAGGAAATCCCAATTGGGCAAATGAGTTTGCATTCAGCGTGCTAGCTAACTTGGCCAATATTTGTTTTTATTTTTGGCAAAGAATCCAAAGTATATTGATAGCATAGAGATCAACTTGTATAATTTGAGATGAAAGCTTGAGGTTATCAGCCCCCAGTGGAATATTTTTAAAATACTTGCCATTTGGTGCAATCTTGTGTGTTCCAAAGCAAAGCTCAGGAGAATTAATTCGGTGAATTCTAGGGCTAAATCTCTCTACCCAGGCTGACTCAGTAGTAGCGTCCAGAGCACGAGTGAATTCCAATAGGGGCAAAACAAAAAAGAAATCACCCTGAGCTTCCCTTTCATTTTGGTGGCGTGAGTTTTAACAAAGGGCATGTGACAGCCTTTTGAAAGACTGCTGCTTCCCTTTTCTTCCCTGTCCTCTCCCCATGCCTTATGGCTGATTCACCCCAGCAAGAGCCAGCCATCTGACTCAGCTTTGTTTTCATTAACAAGTGTAGTAAAGAAACATTTGAGGGATTCAATTCCTTGGCCTGCATAAATAAAGGGAAAAACCATCCTAAACTGAGACCAGAAGTTATGCAGGCCTTGACTGACTTTTCCTTAGACACAGTTCTTAGCTGTTTTGCTATGTAATAGTGAAAAGTCTTCAAGTTACCTGATAACCAAGACACATAATTTACGAGCAGTAGGTCCAAGCCTAATATTTTTGGCATCTCCTTCTTCACCCTATATGACCATAAGGGATTTCTTTCTAAATACTTACACAAAGAAGGTGTTCATCATAACTGACAATCTTCAGCAGGTTAGTCTATGAGATAATTCCAAAGAGAGATTAGACTCTGGGGCTTTGTCTACAGGGCAGTGTTATTTCAGAATAACTGACGTTATCCCGAAATAACATTGTTAGTGTCTACGCTACAAGCAGATATTTCGACATGATGTCAAAATAATGTTGAGCTGGAGGAGTCCTTACTCTGACTCCTGTAATCCTCATTTTAAAGGAGAAAGGGAAGTCAGAGGAAGGTTACTCTACCTCAGACTTCCTGTTATGTAGACAGCATCAAAAGCCAAAATAAGCTATTTCAATTTAAGCTACACAGTGGATGTAACTCAAGTTGTGTAACTTATTTTGACTTTAGATCTGGTGTGTAGCTGTGCTCTTGGAAAGGTCCCAACCTTAAAGCACGTTATGACAGCGGTGATGAGGTCACCACCAGCATGCAAAGAATCCAAAAGGAAACAACTCCCACAATTAAAATATCTGCAAATGATGGAGGAGGTTGAAATGCCTTTTCTGCACAGTAATATATTTAGCATGAATGTTATTTTCAAATGAGCATAGTTTTCAGGGGGAAATAAACAGCAGATGGTCTAATTCTGCATCTAAACATTTTTAAACATGAATCTTAGTGCTTTATACTGTTAATCAATAAAGGTCTGTGTTATCTCTTTTCTGTAGGCATTGAGAGTGAGAGCTTGTGGGTAGGGTGCACTTGAACTGCAGCCAGGGAATATGCCAGAGAGATTAGACTTCATCTTTAGCCCTGAGGAGAGGAGAACCCAAGTGGGTTTTCACTCATGGCCATGTCCCCTTTATATTTCACTGCTAGCCTTCTAATTTTTTCAGACAACAATGCACACCCCTGCAGCTGGGCCTGCATAATGATCACCTACTTCTCGACTGATATCAGTGTGGCTGCATAAATCCGAAGCCAACGGGGTGCCTCTCTTAGCCCTCTCCTCCACCTTCATTTTCTGAAGACTGTGGCCTCTCTGCAACACCCTCATTTACCACTCGCTAGCTGTACCCACTGAGCCAAGAAGCTGTTTGTGACTATTCTCCTGCTTATGCGAAATGTCTGGAAATAGTTCTTTTCTAACAAATATATAATTATTTTTTTTCTTTTCCAATGATGATGATTAGTGAAAATTGAAGCTTGTGCAGCGGCTGTATTTGACACAAACACTATACAGTATGGCATTCAGCTTCTGTGATGTTCCCTTGATGATTTGAATTAGGGAGTTGGAAGTATGAAAGAGCTTTTAGGTCCAAAAATCTTGTTGGCTGAAATACTGGTTTTTATAAGATTTTAAGCTAGATATCGCCATATCCTCTGAGGTCCTATATTAATTCTGAATGATTGCTTCAAACCTTTGAATGAGGAGAGAGCTGTCTGCTTCCCAGCTGCTATATTCATCCAACACATTGGCAGCTTGTAATTCATAAAGGGCTTGTGAGCTGTTTAAAAGGTGTTATTTTACAAAGGGTCTCTTCCCTACCCCCTCAACCCACAATGTGTATTCAGAGGGCAGCAGCTGATATTCAAGAAAACTAAAGTTTTCCTTCTTGTCCCCCCTCTATTGGCACCTAGAAGCATGCAGATTTTAAAACAAAACAAAGCTAATAATGCAGAATTGCTTCAAAAAGAGAACATTCTGATCCCAACGTACTTTTTGTTCTTGTGCTCAGGACCTAATATTTACAGAAGAGTTATGCAATATGCAGTGTAAACGGAGGCACGCTTTCCACACAGTTGCAGACCCATGTTCTTTCATTTGCTGCTGGTAGTTAACCTGAAGGCTGGAGGGGACACATAAATGACCAGCAAATTACCAACAACCTATCACTTAAGAGTAGGGAGAATTGAAAGACTTGTACTTCCAAGGGACTGGAGGGCTATATCTATACATCACAGTTTTGTCAATATAAGGTAGTTTATGGTGACCTAACTATGGTGGTGTATACATGGCAATGCACCTCCTGCTGTTGTAACTTCCCTGCCACTCTCATATCATAAACTCATCTTGATGAGAGGCATAGAGCTTAGGGTGATGTAGTTAAAACAAGGCAGTGTCAGTGCAAACACTGTATTTTTTAATCTTGTTTCAGAGGGGTCACCAAGTTAGTTTGTAACAGGAAAAACTTAAAAAACAACAAATAGTCTGGTAGCACTTTAAAGACTAATAAAACATGTAGATGGTATCATGAACTTTCGTGGGCACAGCCCACTTCTTCAGATGACCGGAGTGTTGGATGTCCAGAACCTATTTTTAATGTCCCCCTAAGTGGCCTCCAGCAGGTATTCCTCAGTGCTGAGCATGACTGCTCTGTTGATAGTTTTGAAGTCAGCTGCTTAGCAGCTAGGTACACAGGTAAACGTTTCTCCCATACTAAAGACCTGGGAAGTTTAGAACTTGGATTTCCTGTTTGCTCTTTTTGGAGAACTCACATAGCAACTGTCATGGCTCCTTCCCCACTCTGGCATGATAAATGCAGAAGTGGGGGCCAGCAAGTGACCCCAAAGCCTTATCTACCAGGCTTTGATATAAAACTTCCCCCAAGATCTTAAAAACCTAGATCTTGGGAATAAAGCTTCCACTGCCACCACCCAAATGTTGCTAAAGAAACCAGGGGAAAGATCATTTGGGAAATATCCCCCCTAAAATAAAAATCAGGGCACACCATTAACCAATGCCAGGTTAATAAAAAGAAAAGAAAGAACTTTTATTATTACAACAATATTCCTGTTGCAAACATAATGACTAGGTAGGGAGGTAACAAAATATACTCATGGAGAAACTCCATGGGCCTAGAACTTAGTTACAAAGAAAAGCCAAAACATCTTTTAAACAGTGCCAGATCTCAGATCCCATACCCAATCCATAAAACAATAAAACCTAACGAAACTACCTAAACTTTACCCTACTTACAGAAAATGGAGAATGGTGTCTTGGAGAGAGAGAGAGACATGCTTGTCCCTCTCTGTAGCTGCAGAGGACTCTCCCAGAGAGACAAAGGGGATAAAGGAACAAACCCAAATTCCTTTGTCCCAGTTTGAAAAAATCCCACCTACATTCCTATTGGTCACTCCACCTGGCTAGGTGTAGTTAACCCCTTAATCCCCAGGCTGCTGGCTAACCCTCATAATCATGACAGCAACTGCCCGGTTGAGCATGCTGGCTCCACCCAGCAAACACACTCCTGCTGCAGTGCATGAGGAGATGATGGATCTCCTGGATTTGTGAGGAGAGGAGGCTGTGCTCCTACAGCTGTGTCCCAGCTGCAGGAACTTGCTCGGGTAATGCAGGGGAAGGGCTATGACAGCACCTCTGTTATGGAGCTGAAGATTTGCACTTCTATGGGGATGAGATCAGGGTGGTGGATAACCCCCCCTTCTCTGAGCTCTTCCTGTAGCCTTAGTTCATAACTCACAGTGCAGTACTGAAGAGCAGTGCAGCATCCATGTTATCTGACACAGATGGCTGGTTTGCAGATTACTGGGGCACTTGAAAAGCAGCTGGAAACCTAGTAGGATACACATGCAATGATGGGACTGAAAACCTGCATCATGTGATACTGAGTCTGCACAGTGTGCATGTGGCTTTGCAAAGCCTTCTCAAGAACCCTTTCAGCCAATTTTACAGTGGGATAGATCCATGGTGCACTGTTCTGTCAATGCAAGAGCTGCTACTGTGGCTGTACAGGCAGTCCCCGGGTTACATACAAGATAGGGACTGTAGGTTTGTTCTTAAGTTGAATCTGTATGTAAGTCGGAACTGGCGGCAGCCGCTGCTGAAACTGATCAGTTTCAACCGCGGCTGAATCTGGACGCCAGTTCTGACTTACATACAGATTCAACTTAAGAAACCCAGGCGTCCCCAAGTCAGCTGCTGCTGAAACTGATCAGCGGCTGATTCCAGGAAGCCTGGGGCAGAGCAACTCTGCCTCGGGCTTCCTGTAGTCAGCCGCTGGTCAGTTTCAGCAGTGGCTAACTTGGGGACGCCTGGGGCAGAGCAGCTGGGGTGCTGCTGGGTTGCTCCAGTATCGCGGCTCCTCGGCGCTACTGGAGCAACCCAGCAGCACCCCAGCTGCTCTGCTCCAGGCGTCCTGATTCAGCCGCTGCTGAAACTGACCAGCAGCGGCTGAATCAGGACGCCTGGGGCAGAGCAGCTGGGGTGCTGCCGGGTTGGTTCAGAGCGGTGCTGCGGGACCAACCCGGCAGCCCCCAGCTGCTCTACCCCAGGGGTAGGCAAGAAAAGCCTGGTCTGCTGGGGGGGGGGGCACTAGCTGCACCCTCTCCCCCCCCCCCCCCAGGAGACCAGGGAGACGGGGGTGACGGGACCGCCCAAGTCCTCCACGGCTTTGCTCCATCTCCCTGGTCTGCTGACCTGGGAGACGCGGAGCAAAGCTTCAGAGCATGTGGGCAGTGGGACAGACGAGGCGCGCCGCGGCTGTCCTACTGCTGGCGTGCTCCAAGGCTTTGCTCCCCGTCTCCCTGGTCTGCAGGGAGACGGGGAGCAAAGCCTTGGAGCATGCCCGCAGCGGGACAGCCCAGGCGCGCCCGGGCTGTCCCGCTGCAGGCATGCTCCAAGGCTTTGCTCCCTGTCTCCCTGCAGACCAGGGAGACAGGGAGCAGCTTTTCTCTCTCTGGAGGACGGGGGCGGCGGACCGCGGCACATCTGGGCGTCCCGCCGCTCCCGTCCTCCGGGGCGAGAAAAGCCCCGTTCGTAACTGCGGATCCGACGTAAGTCGGGGACTGCCTGTACTTTGCTGAAACAAGGAGCACAGTATGGATATGCAATAGCGATAAAATTACAGCAGAGACTAAATGTCAATATAACAAGTCAATTTAGATTTGTAGTGTAGACAGTCTAAAAATTAAGTGAGTTGTTTCTGGAGAGAGAAGGTAGGGCAGCTATTTTTTTTTTTTTTATTGGACCAATATCTGCTCGTGGAAGCAGTAAATAAACTTTTGGGTTTCATGACGCTCTTCAGGTCTGAGGAAGGTAACCAGAATGTCTGAGTTAAATGGAAGTTTGGGTAGATTGTTCAGCATAAGGGGTTTGCACATGCTATCAGAGAGCACTTAAAATGAAGTGGATTACAAATTGTAATGACCCTTAAAACCAATGTGTCTGTTTAGTCCGTGGTTCGAAAGTCTGGCAGACTTATGAATTTATATTACCAAGTCCATCTTTTCTGTGGGTTTCCTTTGAGGACATGGACAGAGAGATCCGATATGGAGTGATCACTTTATGAAAAATGTTTGCCTATGGGTGATAGTCATTTTGTCTTATCACTTTTCTGTGTGTTTCACTTGGGAACTTAACTATAAGTTATGGCTGTTTCCTTATTCCTGACTCATGATGACTTGCTGTAGCCATGAGAGAGTAGCAAATCCAGTGTGTTTGTATGCAAATGGAATAGAGAGCTAGATGCCAGAAACTAGTACCTACTGAATTTTGGCTTATTAAGTTGTTTCACGTTTGAGCTTTGTTTATATCCGAGAGCACACACCAGACCACACGGAAAGAAGGCAGAATCTCTTTTCAGAGTACTCTGTGTTAATGATATTTTTTTCTGCTTTGTAAATGCTCTCAATTGATTGTAAAATGTCATAGGGGCTGGCATGTCAATGACTTTTACCGACCCAGCTGGAATTATAGGAGAGAACTGGTCTAACATGTTGCAGTCATCTCTGATAGGTTTTGTTGCCTCTACAAGCCAGCTTTGTATAATTAAAAGGAAAAAAATCAGCATGGGTGAAAATGGTTGTCAGTTGTAATAGTTCTTATTTCCCTTGATTGATTGTTATTTTATCGCATGGATTTTTTTTTCAATTTGCCTGTTACTTGATCATCTAATTAAGGCTGCAGGGTTGTAGGTTCAGGCCTTGAAAATTAACACCAGTATAGAGCCTTCTTTCTTTTTCTCAAGGAAAGCAAGCAAGCAGGGATTATTAGCTCATGTTGACTTGATGTGACATGAACAGCTATTTGCCAGCTTCCTATTTATTTTCCATATAATTCTTTTTACTGCAAGTATAGCATTATAATGGATTCATTTAGGAGCTCCCATACAGATTGAACCTCCCTTCTCCAGCATCCTCCAGACCTGACCTGTTCTGAATGAGGGAATTTGCCAGATGAGGGGAGGTCCTCTGCCACCAGCGTCCAAGGACACTCCCCCTCCTTGCGGCTGGCTCTGCTCTGGCCCTGATGCTACTGGGCTCCAGCCTGCAGGGCTTGGACTTGGGCTCTGGCCCACTGGGGCTCCTCGGGGATGGAGCTCCCCAGCCGCCGTGGCCCTGCTTCTCCCCCACCGGACCAAGAATCCCTGGGAGCGGGGCTTGCCGGCTGCTCTGGTTTTGCTGCTGTCTGCCTCACTACTGCCCTGCCCAGACAGGGCTCCCCAGCATGGGGCTTGTGGGCCCCACTGGCCCGAGCTCTCTGATCCAGCACATCTGTGCTCCTGCCCAGTGTTTCCTCTAAGCTGCTAGGTAGCACAGGTGATTAATCAGCCCCACCCAGTCAGCCCGGTGCATGGAGCCCTGAGCCCCTGACTGGGCGGGACTGATTAATCACCTGGGAAGCTGTGCTACCTAGCAGCTTAGAGGGAACACTGCTTCTGCTGGATCACGAATGTTGCTGGACCAGAGAAGGCTGGATTTCAGAGGTTCAACCTAGGGATGTGAAAGACTAGTTGACTGTTGGATAAGCCAATGCTTATTGGATAGTCCACAAGCTTGTTGACTAGTCACCTCCCCTCCTTTTGCTGCCTCTTATCAAAGAGGCAGCAAGTAGGGAGGGAGAAATAAAGGGGTATTTTGAAGCGGTAGCACCACATGGAGCCTGGGGCCAGAACTCAAGGCTCCACTCAGCGCTGACACTTTGAAACACCATCATGGGAGCCCAGCGTCAGGCTCCTGCGGTAGCGTTTCAAAGTGGCAGCACTGCAAGGAGCCTGGGATCAGCTGGGGAACCCCCATCTGATTCTGAGCTCCGCACGACACTGCCACTGCCACTTTGAAATGCTGAGAGGAGCCTGACTCGGGGCTTCTGTGGTGCTTCGAAGTGACAGCACCCCCAAGAGCCTGGGATCAGGTAGGGACTGATCAAAGTAGCAGTGCCACACGGAGCCCAGGGTCAGTGGGGAGTCCACAGCTGACCCCGGGCTCCACATAGCACTTTCGCCTTTAAAGTTTAGGGCACTTCAAAGGAGAAATGCCCTATCGAATAGTCGATGCAAAATGCACCAACTGTTTGATTAGTCAACTACCTGCAATTTAACATCCCTAGTTTAACCTTTACCTGTGAATTTTTGTGCAGAAAATACATAATAGTGGAGCTGCTTGTAGCAGTTACCCATTTTGAGACTTTTCTTGTCTGATATTTAAAGATGATTTTAAAAAGTTACAATTAATTTACTGAACATTGGGTAATAGCCATCTGAGTAAAAGCGTACAGGTTATTAAAATCTTTCTAGGATAGTCTGTCATCAAACTTCTGAATCTCTGCAACTGTTTCTAATTAACATTCAACCTACAAACATTTCTAGTTACAGAATTGGATGCTATAAAATATCTGTATTGGACCAGTCTGCGAATAAGCTGAATTGTCCATATGAACCTAGAAAACTGTGTAACCGAAGACCAGTAAGAATGTGTAATAGATTCTGTTAGTTTGAGATGGGACAAAATCAGCTCTTTCTGTAGCTCTAACATGTCTGTCCTTTACCCCCTATGTAGTATCAATGCTCCTGAACAGAGTAAGCACAACATAAGTAGATTAGAAGGTGAAGGAGTGAATGTGCATTTTTTTTCTTCACATCTCGAATACGAGAGACATTTGAGACACTTGCAGTAAAAGGGGGGAGGGTGGAATAAAAAAGAGAGGTACTTAGAGGTTCTGTCTGCACTTCACAAACTCTTCATATGCTTTTCTTAATCAAGCATAAATATATTAGTTGTCTAAGGACTGCAAAAAGGGTTCAGGAAGGCCTTTATTTTCTGAGTGTCTCTTCAGAAAGGAGGCTTTTAAGTGCTTAATAAACCTGCCAAAGAACAGTTTAATAATTCAGTTTGTGTAAAATATCAAGCTGGGGCAAAGCTCAATGACTCGTTAGCTTTCTGTGTGCCATTATGTAGGTTTGAGAGTGACCCCGGAGCCTTTTGCCCTTTGTCTTGGCACATAGTGGAATAGAAGCATTACTGAGAGAACTTTCTTGCTTCTCACCCCTTGCTTTCATCACTGATTCAGCTTCCTTTAAGCCTTTGGTGTGACAGCTGTATATGATCTGAGAACTAAGAGAGATGGATTTTTATTTTATTTTAATGTAATAATGCACCCTGATTAAGGGTTACAGACCATTATAAGAGTTGCTAAGAAAATAGTTGTTCATTTTGTACATCAACTACTAGCAAGTTTTATAATGCCATGACACAGTAATAAGTTTCAAATTCTTCCTGGAGGTTACCTATGCAAGGAGCTAGAATGTTTTCCCTTCATTTAGTCTTCAGTTAATTCTCCATTCACTCATTAAAATCATTCAGCTTGATATGTTGAGAACTATTTATATGTTGCTTTTAAGGCCAAGAATAACAGTGGCCTTAGATTTAACTAGAACTCTTGATGTGCAAGTTTCCTGTGAGAACCCATGCTGGGGGAAAATGCACGGAGTAAAAAGTGGCAGTGGATATGGGAAAAAGTTTGTATACATCTGTAATTGTTCTAGTTTAGTCTTTTTTCCCCTTAGTGCTTTATAGACAGAACAAATGTTATACAAAGACATGGCTTTTATTTTTATACTCTCAAAGAGATTAAGATAAAATTAATTTTAATAGAGCATCTGACTCTGTAGTAAGGAGCATTTAATAAGCCATTCTATATTCCTCAAATTTAAATAAAATTTCAAAATATTTTTTCATGATTTCTGAAGGAAATATTTTTCCTGCGCCACATTGTGGAAACCCTTCAAGTTGAAATTTATTTCCTCAGTGGTATGCAGACATGTTATGGGAAGAGTTCTTGTTTTCCCTACATTGCTGGCACTTAATTTTAAAAGGTAGGGAATGCATTTAGCCATATTTTTTAATTGGAATGAAAATCACATTGGGACACATTCTGTCAACCATTTTGCTTACTCACTTTCTCCTCCAGTTGGTGATAATGTCTTGCTGAAGGTTGGACAAGACATAAAGGGTTTATCTGTTGCAAGGGAGACTTCGGCTGGATATTGGAAAACTTATAACTTTCAAACTATGTAGGCAGTTAAGCTCTGGGATAGGTTTCCAAGAGTGGCTGGAATCTTGGTTAATTGACGTGTATTAAGAAATGATTGAGCAGACACCTGCCAGGAATGCAGATATCTTTGGTCTACCAAAGCTTGGGGGGCAGGAATTAATGACTCCTAAATGTTCCTTGTAGCTCTGTCTTGGAGTCTATAAATGGAAGTTGAGGAAGTTCATGGATCTTGAAAAAATCAGAGCTTATAAGGTAGTTCCTGAAGTTAGTTGAAAGTGCTTAGGTTCTTATTGATTTTGAAAATGAGGCCACTTAATAAGGTATCCATTCTGGAAAATATTGGCCCATCTAATTTTTTATTTATTTTTATTTTATTAATCCTGAATTCAGCTCACATAAATAGTACAGTTTTATGTTGTAAAAATGATTAGAAAAGAGGTGGTTTATAAGATGACTCAAGGAAATAGCAATTATAAACAGATCTCTACAGTTAGGTTATGATTCAAAAACAACCCCGATTAGTTATGACCCAAAAGTCATTACCATCTACAAGGAATTGGTGATCTGCGTCCAACTTCATATACAAAATCTGTATTCGGGATGTTAGTGTATATCTGTTTAAACAATTAACAAATAAGCCTGGGCTTATCAGTAAATTCAAATGACAATATGTGACCCCTTCCCCCCTTGCTGCCTCTGTATGAGAGGCAGCAATGGGAGGACAGGTGAGAGCTGGCTTAAATCCTGCTCCCCACATGTGCTGGCTGCTGTAGAGCAGTCTGCCCCCTTCTCTCACTGCCTCCCACAGGGGCAGGTGGGGGGGCAGGAGCAGGTGGGAGCCACTGCTCAGGGAGAGACCGTGAGCACCAGCTCCATGGAGCTGCCTCTTGCCCCTATGCTGCTATCTCTGCCTCTAAACTGTCTGCCCTCTCAGACCAGCTCTGCCTGTCACCCTGTGCTGCAGTGCAAGGTGGCAGGGGGTTCCACGGGATTGGAACCTGGAGCATGCACTGGCTGCCAGCCCCGCCCTAGGGAGTATTTTAGTAACCGTGTAACTGTTAAAAATTGTTGCAGCTACATGATTACTAAAATACCCAATATCTAACATCCCTAATCTGTATTGCACACTGGGGTAAAATAGTAATTTTGCATGATCTCTCTGATAACTATTACACTCTTGTCCTTAGAAAGGATGCTTCCAGATTGACAGATGCTGTTGGGGAAACTTTCTTGTTCTATGGATATATAGAAAACTTCAGTCCTTTTCTATTCTAAAAGTTCTACCCATCATAAATACACAGATCTAACAAAGCTAAAAGGGAAAAGTGTCCATCTTTAAAAAAAATCACATTCATGACCTACTAGTATCAACATTAACAATGACTGCTTTGAATATATGGTGGGTTGGGTTATTTAAGCAGAAAACAAAACAAAAATTTAATCAGTTAAATTGTCTCTTTTTAGTGTATTTAGATGTCTGACCCCGAAATGTCTCCTCATATCTATGTTGCGAGAGGCTAAGTGGTCTTTTTTCCCCCTCTTACAGGTAGGCTGATCACAAAGCCAGACCAAGACTTGTTTCCAGGGCTTGATTTGGTTCATCGGAGTTCAGCTGAAAAACTTTCAAAAAGGCAAAATACTTACACCTTCCTATCTCCTTCCTTATTCCCAGCAGGAGCATATTATCATATTCTACGCGGTGTGGTGTGCATATATTTTCGGACAAATTTTATTTTCAGGTAAGCAAACATTTTTAATAGTATGGTAAGTTTCTTGTTAACTTGTATAAAATAAGGACTCATCTTTTTTTCCTAAGCAAACTAGAAAGTACATTTCCCCCATTTCAGTCTGTTCTATTCTCCCCTCTAATGCTCAGCTAGTGATCAAAGGATAACACAGGTTGAACCTCCCTGGACTGGCAATATCTGTGGTCCAGCATGACTTTAGTTAGCTGGATATCATGGTTGTGACCGACTTTCCTGTGGTTACATAAAGTTTGTTTACAGTCGCTAGTCTTAGCTCTCTCTGTTCTGTGCTGTTACGTTAGCTATAATTTACTTGTAAATGTCTTCTAAGAGCCCAGTAAGGAGCGGAAGTGTTGGTAATGCTGCTAGACAATATTGACCTCCTGGGATCCACCGAATTCTCTGGTTGATACTGGTCAGGTCCTGAAGGTGCTGGACTAGAGAGGTTCAACATCTACAGTTGGTATTCATTCCTATCTACCAAAACTTTCAAATGGTACTGAAGCTCACAATAAATTTTTACTGCTATTAATGAGGATAAAACTTGTGTTGATTTTTGCATGGGTAGTGTTTAAAAAACAAATAAATGGTGATGCTTCCAATACCCATAAATCCATTTTTGGAGGGAATGTATTGCTGGGATAAGTTTGTGCCAACATCAGCAGCATGCTCAACCTACTAAAGTGTTGGTGTGTGAGTTCTGTTTTTCTGTGCTTGCATTCTGAGTCACCTGTAATGGACTTAAACAGATAATATGACTCCGGATGTGGCGTTATGACTGTCACCCTAGGAGGTGAAGACATAGCTTGAATATTGTTCTTCTATCAAGCTTGCTCATATTGAACACTGGATTGGCAGGACTCATAGGAGAGAGTGCAGTCTTTCCATATAATTGTGAGTTTGCTTCATTGAGAAGTATCTTAAAATAGTCCTTATCCTTACCATGGACTGGCTTGCTGCCATCCTAAACTGCGTGTGGGAGATCTCAGGAACTGGTGCCAGGCTGCAGACTGGTCATTGAGGAATACTTTAAGAGACATAAGATTACTGTTGAGATTAATAGATTGCACACGAGTAAATCTTTTACTTGCAAACTGACTTGAAACCATGCAAGGAGAGCCTGCCAAACATTTTGACCATTCCAGCAAGTTCTGACTTCTGGAGTGATGCTTCAGGTTTTGCATCAACGTGAGAGAAATATGAGGTTGTATAGCGCAAATGTTGATCTCTTCTTAACTGTAATAATTGTCCATAAATAGTACTTTCCCAAAGGTAACAGGCCAAGCCTTTTGTTTACAAAGAGAGACTCTTAAATATCTCATGCATTAACTTGAAAAACACTAACACAACAAAATGCAGAGTAAATTGTACATGTATTAAACTGATTATAAAAAATCATCAGATGTGTGATTTTTTTTTTTGTAAGTGTAGGAAAGAGTTTTAGAGTACCCACTATTTGTGTGTATATGTTAATACATGATTCATTTTCTTGTAATATTTTTTAAAATGCTGCATGCTGTGACTTATATTCTAAAACAGTTTTATGGGCATCTCATCTAATTTTTTTATGTTAGTAAAACTGCATGTTTTTTTAAACAGCAAAAAATGTTAATACTCTTGTTTTAAAGTCAGAAACTAGTGAACTGAAGTGCTTAGTGTTAAGCCACTACTTGTCACAGTACTAGGTAAAATAATAGATATCAAATCTATTTCATGGCCATGAAAGATTCTGTTGTTTTCTGCTGTCAGAGTGGGGAGTATTGACCTTCAGGTCGTAGTTGAGTTCTAGCTAGGGTAATTACATCCTCTGAAGCTAAAAGTTTCTTTCTAGTATTGTGTCCGGTAAGAGATTCTTCTCACTTCCTGTGCTAATTTTATATTGGTCCAAAGTGACAGATCTTCCTGTTTTCTTAGTAGTACTGTGTTCTAGCTCACTTATGGCTCCACACTTTATGATTTTTGTGGACCCTTAATTTTTATCTTGTCTCTCTGGGAATAGTAGTCTAGAACAAAATGAGATGCTCTTTTCCAGATGTGTTGACACATCTGCGAAGAATATAAGAATGGTCATACTGGGTCAGATAAGTGGTCCATGTATTCTGGTATCCTGTCTTCCAACAGTGGCCAATGCCAGGTGCTTCAAAAGGAATGAACAGAACAGATAATCATCAAGTGATCCATTCCTGATTGTCCAGTACCAATACCAGGCAGTCAGAGGCTTGGGGACACCTGGTTTCGAGGGTTGCATTCCTGATCTTGGCTAATAGCCATTGGTAGACCTATCCTCCACAAACTTATATAATTATTTTTTAAAAATCCAGTTAGTTTTAACCTTCATAACATCCCCTAGCAACGAGTTGCACAGGTTGACTATGTGGTATGTGAAGAAGTACCTCCCTGTTTGTTTTTTAAACCCACTGCCTATTAATTTCATTGCGTGATCACTTCCTGTTTCCTCTGATTACAGAAGTAGACTTTACGCATAGAAAACATTACGTCAGATTGAAGGTTAGCCATTGCAATCACTCACTTTTTAAAAAAATTAGACCATTACCTGAATTAGCATGCATGTTTCACATAATTTTTAGACTGAAGAGGTTATTCTGATATTTTTTTCAGAAGCCTCAACTGAGCTCAACTGAGGCCTTTTCCTTGTGAGGAGAGATGAGCATTCCTGTGCTTTGTAATAAAATGTTAAGCAATAAAAATCCCTAGTCAGTAGTCTGAATAGTCAGACTATCTGGCTCATTACTATAAAGAATCTATAGGATAATAAATGTGAATATTAACCGTTCTCATTCTTCGCAGTAGAAAATGCTCAAAGAAGAAAGAAATTCGTTTAGAGGGTTGATTTTTTTTTCCAATGCTTTAAGTGTTGTGCAGTTATTTTCACCCGTGTAAAGTGCATATAAAATGTCATATTATAGCCACATTGCATTTGTGTAAATTACAACATAAAGTGCAAGACCTCCATATATATTTTAGTTCTTAGGTCATACAGTCTGGTTTTCTGTAAGGATGTTGAATTTCAATTAATCCGCTAATTGATTAGTCAACAAAGGGGTTGCTCACTATCCCACTGCTCCTCTCCCTTTGAAATGTACAAGAGCCACCTGCAGCGCTTGTATATTTCAAAGGGAGAGACATGGTTCCCTTTGCCTCTCTCCCTTTTTTAATGTACAGGCTATATACATAATACAATCAGACCATAGAAGCAACCTCTGTTAGTTTCCAGCTTATTGCATTTTCTTCCTTTGATATTTTAAGCATTCTCAGACTTGGATTCTTGAACATATTTTCCTTTCCCAGTGGCTAGCATATTAATTTTTGATAAATTGTCTCACATGGATGTACTAGATATTTTTCTTTAAAAAGTTCAGTGTCTGGGTGTGACATCAGTACAACGGTATGTCAGAGTTCTACAAGCACATGAAGTAATTTACAGACAGAGATGATATGCTGGAAGATGTTAATTGTAGTTCAGTCCTGGTCAAAATCAATCCGTGTACTAATCACCCTTTCTTTAGGCTATAGGAAGGAGAAACTAAATGTCCTTTTGTTCAGTGATAGCTGGAAAAAAAAATAGAACCTGCTGCTCAAGGTATAGTTCGGCATACTAAGACCTGAGTAAAAGCTAAGCCATGGAACCTGAGAGGTTTCCCTGGCAACTAATAGCAAACTGTCTAGGACATTGATTCCTTTGCAACAGTGCGTGACAGGAATGAGGAAAGTGAGAAGTGGTCCATGGCTCTGGGTGAAGAGGGGACACACACATGCATGAAATATTTTTGGGTAGAGTACTCACTGAAAAGGCCAACTTGGATTTCTGAACACAGAAAATGCCTCCTTTTGTCAGTTTCTGCTGTGTTAAGAGAAACAGAGCTTTGTGTACGTTGTTTCCATTTGGGGAAGTTGATTACAGGAGCAAGGTATTTCTTTGGGGGTAATCACGTTTATTTACAATCTAGCAAGGCCTCAAATATTGACTAATGAAGAAGCAAGAGCATTAACCTACATTAATGTATGTGTTTTATCTGTCTTGTTTACTAATGCCTGCTTCAAAGCCAATTAAAGTCAGTGGCAGTCTTTTGATTGACTTCACTTGGCATTATCTGCTTACTACTGGTTGAATCTCTTGAGTCCAGCACTCTCGGGACTTGACTGGTAGTGAACCAGAGAATTTACCAAACCAAGGGAGGTCAGTATTTTTTAACAGCATTACCAACACTTCTGGTGCTTACTAGGCTCTTAAAAGGCTGCTAAATAGTAGCACAGAATATTGAGAGCTAGGACTGTTGGCTGTAAACACGTTATGGGACCATGAGAAACTTGGCCAAACCCATAAGTGGCTATCCGGCTAACTAAATTCATGCTGGACTATGGATGTTGCTGGACCAGAGACTGCTATCCTAGAAACGCTCAACCTGTATGTTTGCTACAAGGCTCTATATAGGCAAGAGTCCTAGCTGCACATCTGGAAAGGAGAATATCGTTTCTAGTTTAAAAATCAGTATTTTCATGCTTTTGTGCAAAATAATACTGAATACATTGAGAGCAAGCTGTTATGCTTGGTAATGGCAAGGTACCTTATCTCATGCAGCTCCTATGACTGCCTACAGGATAATTCACAGCAGCTTGACTGAATTGAGGAAAAACAGCTCACTGGTGGCTTAGGTATTGAAAGATGTGTCACAGTGGGAAATGATTTCATTTTGAGCCTGAGAAGTATTTCAGCCAGGTGACAACAATCATCAGAAGCAAAATTTGACATAGTTAAAGAATCCATATATCTAGAGTGCTCTGCACTAGAGGTTGCCCACCAACAGGGAGAAAGTTCTGTGGAATGCTTCAAGAGTCACAACTGATTTCTTCTGCAAGTATGAACAAATGAAACAAAACTGTCTAAATGAAAAGGATCATAAAAATCAATAAACAGTAGAACTGGGCCAGTATTAAAAACCCTAGCTCAGGGGTGTCCAAACTTTTTTCAAAGAGGGCCAGATTTGATGAAGTGAACATGTGTGAGGGCCGACCATTTTGCCTGACATTCTTTGAACCATTAAAATTAAATGCAAATTAACTATTTTATGCAAAGTTTATTGCAAACGGCATACTTTTCATTTCATCACATGGATGACACATTTAAACAGGTGTTAAATCACTCTGCCTTTCATATCTGAAGGCCAGATGGAAAAAAAAATCCAGGAAGCTGAAATATATGTCAGGAACATTGTAAAGTACATTACATTTTATTGGTAATAAAGGTTGTCTGTCAACTTTTAAGTTAAAAAAATATGAACAGGAACATAACACCAAGTATACATGTTGTGTCCAAATATATTTATAACTGATTTAGACCAATTGACATTAACTGAGATTTTACAATGTATACATCTGAATACATATGGATTCGTTGGGGGCCATAAAAGATAGATATTGCCAAATTACATGTGGGGCCGTATTAAACCGGAACACGGGCTGCAATTGGCCCGCAGGCCGGACTTTGGACATGCCTGCCCTAGCTGCTACTGTCAATGGTATTTTGCTCCCACATTCTATCTACTCGGCTAACACTGCTTATGAATTCCTCCCATGTGTCCATTTTTAATATTTATATCAGTGCCTTGTTTCATAGTCTTGGAACCCATCAGTCTTCCCCTCTAAATCTCTTCCCCAAACCCACTTATTTAAGAATCTCCTTGAATGATTGACTTGAAAATCCAACACTTGTATTACATAAGCCTCAAGACATGTTGCTGCTTTTTAAAGTGACTGACTGACTGCCGATTGGCTTCAATTGATATGCTTGTCCATTTCCCACACCAAAAACTCCCTATGGTGTTGACTTCCATTTTTATTTTAACTCTGGCCTTGACCCTTCATTTGGATCTGCACAGATGTGCACGTGCCATTGGCACAAAGGTGGTGGAGGAGGTGAATCAGGCACAACTACCTGGGCACAGAAGTCTACCTACATACAGTTGCAGAATTTCGGATCTTGGACAATAAACTCTTCAGAGAAGACTCTGACTTATTGGTGATGTCTATCTCAAGTCTCCACATGAGCAAATATAGATACTATTTTAAAAATTAGTTTTTGTTCCCATACGTCATTATAATAATGTTACAATGTAATTAGCTCAATTACCCTGATGCATGCTTAATGAAGGAGTGGGAAACACAGTGTATATTTGCAGTAAGGTATCCAAATTAGGGATTTGAACTGTTAACCAAAGGGCTGCTCCAGGAGGGTCCCTGCCTGTGGTAGCCTAGCCTGGTTGTAGCAGCATGCTGTGGACGGCAACAGGCCAGCCTACTTGGACCAGCCTCTACTGGCAGTGGGTGAGGGAGGTCACTCCAGCCTGTGCCCATGTAAGCAGCTAACTGGTTAACTGATTAAACAGTTTTTTACAAAATAATAAATAAACTTCAGACTTTGGAAAACAAACTGATCTGGGATTTATTCTAAAGCTACCTAATTTTGCAAGGCTGTTTTACAGGTGTATTAAACAGAATCTGTAATGAACAAAATACTTTTACCTGTTTAAAGCCATACAGTTGATACACAAGGCTATTGTTGGCATAAGATAGCCTGCAGACTTTTATTCCTGTCGTGATAGGCATTAAAGATGCATTAAAATCCAAAAGGTCACTGATAAAATATCATATCTGGGAATTGAGGCGGGATTATTAATGGGAGGGAAGCCAATCTTACGAAGATTCCGTTAACAAGAAAAAAAGGATGACAAGTGAATTTATTATTCTTTTGAGCTCTCTTATGTAGGTAAGACTTGTCTAGCCCATACACAAATCTATCCACTTTCAGAATGTTTAGTAGTTCTAAGGAGTTTAAGATCTTACCTGCCTTGCATTTTTGTTCCTTGTATGTAGCACCCTCTTGCCAAATTCTGTTTTTGTAAATTAGAAGACAATATAGGTTCCAAAGGGCAATAGTTAGAGAGCAGATAATGGCAGAGGAAAAATTCAACAGGCAAACAAAACATTTTCTAGATGGAAACTCTCTGTAGAAATGAGTCTGCCAATTCTACTTCATTTGCATCATTATTAGCAAAAACTAAAAAGTCCTGCTGTTTAATTCTGAATATGTCCAATGTACATGCAGAGGGGATTTGCTGCGATTTGTAAAATTGGCTTTTGCTTCTGCAGGATAGTGAATTTGTGTGTATTGTAGTCTAGGAGCCTATTCTTTTTGATTCATTGTTGTCCAAGCATATTTATTGGAGGGCTAGACATCTTATTTCAAAAAGTTCAAGGACCTACAGTCAGTATTTTGGGATGGATTTCTCCCTTGTCCTATAGGTTGAACATCCCTGGTCCAGCAACATCCCTGGTCCGGCATAATTTTAATTAGCTAAATATCCACTTATTATGGGTGTGGCCAAATTTTCTACAGTCTCATAAAGTTTTACAGCCATCACTCCTGGCTTGCAGTGTTTTGTGCTGTTATTTAGCACTAATTTATCCCAACTGTCTTCTAAGTTCCCAGTAAGCAGTGGAAGTATTGGTAATGTTGCTAGACAATATTAACCTCCCATAGTCTGGCAAATTCTGTGGTCTGGCACCAATCCTGTCCTGAGGGTGCTGGACTAGAGAGGTTCAACCTGTACTGTACTACCTTTGTCAGCTCTAGAAGAGAAAGGGACTTGTAATCCATTTGCTGCAGATATTCTTAGCATGGGGGTGTCCTTAGCATGTGTAGTGCCTGTGTCCCATCTTCTATACATCCCAATCCACAGTTTGTGGTTCAGAGCCATGTTAAATGGCAAATGAGGAAGTGCCTGGTGTGACTGTGTTTATACTGTTCCCAGTTGGATGTCAACCACAACTGACATGCCAATAAAGAGCCGTGCAGCGTGTCTATTATTTTCTATAATGATATGGCTGTGGCGGCAAAGGAAAAAGAGTCACTCTCCATTTTGAAAGATGGTTCTAGCTTGCAGAGTGGCAAGCTGTTGTCAGGTTGCTGTGGCATTAGCTATGTAATTCTCAAATAAAATTAATTGAAAATCTTCAGTAGGTTCCATTGAGGGAGCTTCTCCTGTGCCCCAAAATCTTATTACAATTGCCATCATTCTAGCAAAGAACTCGGAAAGGAGATCTAGCCAATCTAAATTACTCCTGGAGGAAACTCATATGACTCTGCAACATGAATCTGTTGGTCTTTTCCTAGTCTTTGCCCCCTAGGAATTGCTGGGAAAAGTATTAAGAGGAGGATCTCACCAGGCCTCCAAAGCTGCAGTACAGATCTCTACTTTCACAGCCATCTTTCTTTTCCCCACTATCAGTCCATTGTGCCTGGAGCCTGAGCTACCACTGTAAGTTCAAACTGAAATTAGAAAAGATTATTCCAATCTGTCCATGCAACTCTCAGCTGAACAGCATTGGACTAAATATTGTTGTAACCCTTCTTTCATCTCCTGATATACAATAGGAGGAACCAAGTTAGAAAAATAATGCTGCAACTATGGGTCTAAGCCCACATCCTTATACATATGCTAGAACATTGGATTTTTAAAATTTGGTTTTGCCTTGCTCTGGCTGGCTGACTAATGTTAAAAATTTAGAAGCCAACTGAAGTAGGGACTGTGGGTTTTAGATATAGATGATTATGGATTAACTCATTTTCCAGTGCACTGTTCTTAAAGTCTCAAGTGAAGATTTTCAAAGTGAGTGGTAATTTTGGGTACCTCCAATTTTGGATGTGTAGCTTTACAGTCTGTGTAAAAGAGCATGGTTTTCAGAGGCTGAGATCAGCACTTTCTTCAAAGTGTTTCATGTTGGGTGCCCAAATATCATTAATCACACTTGAGAATCTTGGCTTCAATTCCTATTTTTAAATGCAGGCAATTACCATATGGGATGTTAATGTGTCATCTTGCTGGCTGGCAATACCTTATTTCATCCCAATTAAATGTGGTTTTGTAAAGTGGGAAAGCTCTGGAGAATGACACTGCAGTAGAGAGCCTTTCTTCATTGATCATAGGCTTCCGTTTGGCCGAGGTTAGATGCGACACAGATGTTCATGTATATGGATGTATGATAGCCCACAGTGTGTGAATTATTAGTCTCCATTCTGTTCTGGGTGTCTATTTTTAGGAAAGGAATACTTAGCATAGATGGCAACTACTGCAGGCTGTTTCGGAGGCCGAGGATTGTTCTGTGTCAGGAAATTATCAGCCTTGTCTCGCCCATAATAGCCTCGCCAGAATGAGGATGCGTGTGCAGCAATTGCCCTTTGTTACCTGTTCCATGGAGAAATAGATCACTTCAGTTTATCTTCCAGTGCTCTCGGTCTATTTTACAATCCCCCATATCTATTTGTGTACATTACACATGCATGTTAGACTCATAATTTGGGAAGAACAGCAATAAAACAAAATGGCAAACATGAGCTTCCACGAGTTTTACAAGATTAGTCGCATTCCTTGCTCATGTTTCTCCACTACATTTCCCCCTCATCTCCTTGAGTGAGTGTTAGGCAAACCTTGTGTTGGAGTGACACAAAATTTGACCTGAGCCTCAGCTCCTCATACAGCTATGCAGGTTGTCATCCAGGCTAATACATTGATTGACAAGTGAGGGAAAGAGGAAGGAATCCTTGAAGGATCCTATCTTCCTTTCTGGGGACAGATCAATACTGAGCTGCAGAATCTGAACTGTGTTTGCATGCGTGTTACACACTAAGCTTTGGTTTTATCTTTGAGTAGTGCCAAAATTAAAAGCAACCTGGGATCGTCTGCATTGGCCTCAGTGTGCTCAGAACTTTTGCAGCTCTATGTTAATGTAACGATTATAATGAAATATCATGTGTCAGGGCTTCAGCCTATCATCTGTATGGGACAGGAAGCTTTTTTCCTGATGCATAATTGGCTGATGCAGCTGTTTTATTTTTATTGTCATCCTCTGAAACACTAGAGATTGGACACAGCAAGAGACAGGATATCAGATTCGGGAGAGGGGGGCAGTGGAGGACTGGCTCTAAAGTGGAATAGAGAATCCTCTTTCTCACGTAACTGGGTAATTAATGTGTTTTGCTCTCACACTTGGTTATGCTGTTCACCAGATTTGGGGCTGGAAAGGAATTTCCTGCAGGTCAGATTGGCTGTGACCTTGCAAGTTTTTCAACTTCCTCTGCAGCATGGGGTATGGTTTGCCTGCTGGGATTTGTGTATAATTTCGCCTAGTCAATTCCAAGTCATTGCAGGGATCTTCGTCTCCACTTTCTTCCTGTCATTCACAGTTTATTTTCCTAAGACCTGGAATATTTTGAGGTAGCTAAAAATCTTTGGATTTAATATAGGAACTATATGGGTATAAATGAATGGCCTGTCACACAAGATGTCAGACTAGATCAAATGGTCCTTTCTGGCCTTAAATTCTATAAAAGTGTGAAGTTACCTTCTTATAGCTTTTGATTTTATTTTTAACATTTCTCAAGAATTGAAACACTGTAAGTACAGCCCTTAGTTCATGGAATAGTTGAATAAAGTTTTGTTTTCAGTACTTTGAGAGAGGAAATATTTCTGGAAATTTAAAATTCTCTATGGGGTTTCAGAAGCCAAGTATTCCAAAACTTGTTTTGCTGATAGTGGACATGAAGTCCTGTGGGAGATTTTTGTTTTGAAAAATATTTATGGCTTTACTGCTGACACGAACATGGTTGTTAGAATATTTCAAGTGCAGATAAAGTAAAGTGGCCTTGACTGGAATTTTGGTAATCTTGAGTGAAAACACATGTTAAGCACTCGGTTGAGCTAGCCCGCAAAGCTGTGGCTGGTAGTGTAATGTGTGCTTAAGAAGGGGTTTTTTTGCTAGCAGCATTGTCCTGTATTGTTTCCTACTCAAAAACCTTTGTTCTCTATTTTGAGGGGAAAAGGAGAGTTGAATGTACAAAGGATGGTCCTAACTAGAGGGTTTATTTTCATAGGAAAATGTGGTATTTTCCTATGAATGAGTAAAAGGTGGCAGCTGAGTCTATAGTAGAACTGCAAATTTGTTCTGATTTAATTGCAGTGTAAAACCTCATTATTATCCTGCGAAAAGCACCAGTGATGCCCTGACTTCCTTGATAACATAAGAATCTGTTCATGGCAATGACCATTAACTCACTGACAGGGTGATAACAAGATTACAGGGTTCAGTTTCCGCCTCTTTATAAAAAATTGGTTTGTGCACATGCTACCCAGCCAGTCAAACTTTAGTGTATGTTGTAGAACAGCCATAGAGGAGAGGTTTTCACATTTTTTTTTGGCTTCTTAACAGTGTAATCTCTATCGGGCACTAGATGTTTTTTCAGTTTTCTTCTCTTGCACACGTGTTGCATTAATGTTTTCCTAATATATTAGAGATGCCTTTCTGATTTGTAACACTTTCCATTGTTTTGGTTCTGAAGTAGTAGTAGATGTGCATAGACTCTGCTAGATGCCAACTTTTCCATAACCACCTCATTTTTAATAGCTAACTGAAAAGAAAATATTTTTTCCTACAGAACTTCACTTGACTAATGGAGTAAAAATAGCTTGTGTTACAATAAGCCAGTTAGTCTTGGGCATGGACCACCAGTGACTTCTGAAACAAGTCACCCTGACTTCTGATAGTCACCCCGAATGGAGTAGCTGTGTGCACAGTGATCATGTATTCATGGATTTCGTTAGGCACAGCTTGAAAACATTATAAAAAGTTATATTTTTGTTCAGATTCTGAGTAATTTCAAGGAAGTGGAGACTTTGATGAAAATTCAATGGAAAAAGCTTGTTTACATGCAGAGCTGGTACAACCTTCATCAGAAGAATGTACTGATTCCTGTAATACAGCATATTGACTAAACACCTGGATGCTCTCGTCAATGATCCATGTCTTAAAGATTCCTGCCATAAGAGATGACACATTTCAATGCAGGAATATTCAGTTAATGTTCCTATCCTGAAGACTTAAAAAAAACCAAGAAAATTGTTACCGTTTTAATGGCTAAACATTAGTCAATGTGAGACGCAAACAATTACATCATGTTTCTATCAACTGTACTAGTCAGAACCAGTGGCAAAAGACAATACAAAGTCTACTAAAAAAGCAAACAGAATGTTAGGAATCATTTAAAAAGAGAGACAATAAGACAGAGTATCTTATTTTCTCTGTATAAGTCTATGGTATATCCACATTTTGAATACTGCATGCAAATGTGGTTGCTTCATCTCAAAAAAGATACCTTAGCACTGGGGGGAAAAAACAGAAAAGGGCAACAAAAATGATTAGGGGTTTGGCTGCCATATGAAGAGAGGCTAAAAAGGCTGTGACTTTTCTGCTTAGTATAGAGGAGACTGCTGGGAGGGGGATATGATAGAGTTCTATACAATCATGACTGGTGTGGAGAAAGTGAATAAGAAGGAGTTATTTATTTGTTCCCGTTACATAAGAACTAGGGGTCACCAAAGAAAATTAATTGGTTGCGGGTTTAAAACAAAAAGAAATACTACTTCATGCAATGCACAGTCAGCCTGTGGAACTCCTTGCCACAGGATGTTGTGAAGGCCAGGACTTCAATAAGGTTCAGAAAAGAGCTAGGTAAATTCATTGAGGGTAGGTTCATCAATGGCAATTAGCCAGGATGAATAAGGAAGGTATCCCTAGACTCTGTTTGTCTGGAAATGGGTGACAGGAGAGGGATCATTACCTGGTCTGTTCATTCCCTTGGGGGTCACCTGGCATTGGCCATTGTTGGAAGACAGATTTCTGATCTAGATGGATCTTTGGTCTGATCCAGTATGGCCATATGTACATTCTTAAAATGATCATTTAGAAAGTTGCTTTGTTTGTATAACTTTTGTTTGTCTCCTTATAGGCCAGTTTTGTGTTAAGTTGATTTTGCTTTTTATTAGGTGTCATTACACTTTTAATAGTATGCCCGATATTTTCCTCAACTTCTGACTCTAGGTCTAGGGTTACAATTTAAATATAGGCAAAGGTTATGAACTATGAGGTGCAGTAGACCTAAGTTATGCAGAAACATCTTATCCTTCTCTCACCACCTACCCAACCATGCACATTCATTTATGTGAAAAGCCTGCACTGACTTCAGGGTTGGCATGAGGGGAGGTGAGAGGAAAAAGTAGTAAGAGATGGAGGCAGGAACAGAGCTTTATTGCTGAATGAATTAAGACAGAGGTGGGCAAAAGGGCCTCCGCAGGCCTGATCTCGCCCACCAAGTGGGTTATCTGGCCCACAGAGTTTCTGATGCTCCCCACCCCCAGGCCAATCAGATCCTAGGGCCGGGGGAGCATGTGGTCCATCGAGTCAACCCTGGCAGTTGACTCCAAGCACCACACGCTGGAGGGCAGGGAGTGAGAGACTTTTCCTTCTCCCCACCCCCAGACCCTGATTTTCCTGGGGGGCAGGGGGGGTGCACAAAGTCTCCTCCCGCCCTGCAAGAGGCTGGGCACTTAGTGAACCACCCGCTGCTGATGGACCGGCGGGGGGTGGGAGGGGAGAAGGGAAGGTTGCATGCGAAGTCTCCTCTCACCGCCAGGGCAGGGGTGCCTGGAAGGAATCGCTAGCTGTTCAGAAAAACTGGTGGTTCTCTCTGGGGTGAGGGCGGAGGCAAAGACTTCATGCACTCCCCCACCCACAGACCAATCAGTCTGTGAGTGAGGAGGCATGTAAGTGTCCTGCCCCTGCACCTTACTTCCAGGCTGTCCCGGGGCCTCTTCAGAAATTTTTGAAGTAGCCCCCGGTCAAAAATTTTTGCCTACTGCTAAATTAGGAGCTGTGCAAGTGAGGAGAGCACAAGAGTCATGCTGCTTGACCACTCTAGGACAGTTCAGCCTCCCTCTTAGGCTGCCATATGCCTCTTGGTCAGTCACTGCCAATTCAGCCACAAAAGCCTTTTCCTGTGGAGTATCTGAGATTGAGCAGACAATCTGAAGATCTGGAAGACTAAAGATGAAATGCTGTTTCCTACTGCTTAAAATATTGAGAAGGTCTGATTAAACCCACCAATACCAGGAATTTGATAATGTCACCCTTGTTCTGACAGTCTTTAAAATACAACAGAGAATATAAAAAATAGTCCCATATCTATCAAAATACTTTTAATTTGTAATACACTTTCTTTGTACACACCCCTTCCATCATTGCCAAGATATCTATAGATAAACAGAAGGAATATTCATTCTAAATAGCAGTCTTCTTTCTTGATTCATTCATGAAGTCCCAGTCCATTATCTGCAATATGATTCTTCCATGGTGACAGATGTGCATGCCTGAAACTTGGAACTGACATTCCTGAATGAATCATGTTTTTTCCTGCTTATCCAAGAACATAGCCTTTTTAAAAATAATGCCTGTAGGCAGAGTTAACTGTAGGATTGCATAGTATAGGGGTTGGCAACTTTTTCAAAGCAAAGAGCCAAAACATCAAAATTCAGAACATATGGTCAACAGAGCCATATAGCAATGCCCCTTTGCGTAACTGAAAATATAAATATTATTGATAATTGACATGATTAATAATAACATAAATGAAATATTGAATTCACAGACTTTACTTAATGGAAATTCTGCTGCTGCATCTTTTTGCACGTTTCTTTGAAGTTTACATCAGAACCTGATAATCCAGCTTCATGTACACATTCAAGCTATCTTCTGTCAATCTTATAGCGGGGGCTGGTGATGTGGGGGTACAGGAGTCTGGGTTGGGGTGTACAAGTCGCTCAGGGCAGGGGAACTGGGTGTATGATGGAGTCAGCACAAGATTAGGGTATGTGGGGATGCAGGAGTGTTATGGCTGGGGACTGAGGAGGCATGGGTGCAGGAGTCTGGGGATGTAGGGTTCATTAGTTTGAGGATGTGGGGGTCTGAGGAGCTCAGCAAGGGGCTCAGGTGTATGATGGGCTCAGGGTTGGTGGGGGGGAGATGCAGGAGTGTTATGGTGCTGTGGTCAGATGGGGGCTGGGCCAAATTGGGGGCTTGTTGTCCAGGCTTCATTTTATATACAGGCAGTCCACGACTTACGCGGATCCGACTTACGTCAGATCCGCGCTTACAAACGGGGCTTTCTCACCCCGGAGGTCGAGGTGGCGGATTGCTACCTGCGAGCTCCGGGGCAAGAAAGCCCCGTTCGTAAGCTGCTCCGGTGCCCCTGGTCTGCTGGAGACCGTCTCCAGCAGACCAGGGGCACCGGGCGGGTTCCTGCGCTTCTGAGGCTTTGCCAGAGCAAAGCCTCAGAAGCGCCGGGAACCGCCGCTGCTGCCGCTTCAGTCCCGGTGCCTGTGGTCTGCTGGGGACGGTCCCTAGCAGACCAAAGGCACCGGGACTGAAGCCGCAGCCGTGGCGGGGTCCCGCGCCTCTGAGACTTTGCCAGAGCAAAGCCTCAGAGGCTCAGCACCCCGCTGCCGCTGCGGCTCTGCTCCCCGTGTCCCTGGTCTGCTGGGGGGGGGGTGCAGCTAGTGTGCCCCCCCCCCCCAGCAGACCAGGCTTTTGTTTTGGACCCTGGGGCAGAGCAGCTGGGGCGCTGCCGATTGGTCCTGCAGCGCCGCTCTGGGCACTACTGGACCAACCCGGCAGCACCCCAGCTGCTCTGCCCCAGGTCCTGATTCAGCCGCTGCTGGTCAGTTTCAGCAGCGGCTGAATCAGGACACCTTGGGCAGAGCAGATGGGGTGCTGCTGGGTTGGTCCAGTAGCACCGAGGAGTGGCGCTACTGGAGCAACCCAGCAGAACCCCAGCTGCTCTGCCCCAGGCGTCCCCAAGTCAGCTTCTGCTGAAACTGACCAGCGCTGACTACAGGAAGCCCGAGGCAGAGTTGCTCTGCCCCGGGCTTCCTGGGATCAGCTGCTGATCAGTTTCAGCAGCAGCTGACTTGGGGACGCCTGGGGTTCTTAAGTTGATTCTGTATGTAAGTCAGAACTGGGGGTCAGTTTCAGCAGCGGCTTAATCTGGACGCCAGTTCCGACTTACATACAGATTCAACTTAAGAACAAACCTACAGCCCCTATCTTGTACGTAACCCGGGGACTGCCTGTAAAGTAAAATATTATGTCAAACACAAAAGGTTTCAGCATTGTCTTTGTTTATGGCAGGAGTGGGGAACCTTTTTTGGGTCAGGGGCTACTGACCCACAGAAAAATCAGTTAGGGACCACACAAGCGAGAAGCAAAAAAACCCCCCACAAAATATCCCCAACCCTTACCCATGTGACCTGCCCCCCCCCCCCCAACTGAAACACCTCACTTCCCTGGTGCTCCAGCCCCCATTGTCAGGGGGAGGCACACGGAGGACTAAGGTTCAAGGCCTTAGGCCAGATTTACTCTTCTGGCGGTCCAGGGTTAGTGGATTTTGTGCGCCCCCCCCCCCCCCGGCTCTGGGATAGGGCCAAACATGAGGGGTTAAGTGTGCAGGACAGGGCTGCCAGTGAATGAGATAGGGAGGGGAATGCAGGATCTGGGCAGGAGGTAGCGTGTAGGAGGAGGGTGAGAATGTGAGGTCTGGGTGGTAGGAAAGGTGCAGGAGCAGGCTGGGAGCAGACAGTCTGGCCAGGAGACATGCGGTGTCGGGGTAAAGGGTGTCTGGCCAGGGGGCTGAGTGAGGGGGTGGGGTGGCACGGCACTTCTTTTCATGCCACATGGCAGGCACCATGTAGCACATCACCTGGCTGCTCTCATTCCCCGGAAGGAAGCCTCCAGGGAAATATTTCCCAGGGAAGGAAACGCAGTGCGCATGGAGCCATTTCGGCTGTTTCTTCCCACAGCATATGGGAAACAAAGAGAAGCATACTTGTTCCCTGCATGCTGGATCTGGTGGGGAGGCTTGGGGCTTTCTCCCCTCGCAGGAGGCCTACGCTGGCTCCTTGCTGGGGGCGGAGTGAGGGGGAGCTGAGCAAGGGCCCCAGAAGAGCTGTATGTGGCTCCCTAATGAGCCATATTTGGCTTTGTGAGCAAAAGGTTGCTGACCACAGGTGTAGTGAATGCTGGCTCTGTCTTTGGTTTCCTGCTCTGCTACAGGTGTTATGTAAGCATCAAAATGGAGGCATTATCAGTTTCAGTTTCTCTAAAGCAATTTCCCTATAGTAAACCTGTTTAACAGTGCTAAATTGTGTTTTTAAAAATTAAGGTTTATGGAGAATACTACATTAAACAACAATTGGGGAATCTACACATGTATCCTAAAACCCTGTGGAGAAGTATACAGTTAAATGCATCAAAACAAAGAGAAATGACAAACTTTTATAACATTCTTAAATATTGTGATCTTTATGAACATTTTTCTTGCAGAAAGGGTTAGAAAGGATGAAAACATTACCTATTAACTTTAAATATATACATTTTGTATGTCTTGACAAGGCCTGAAACTTCTTTGCCTTTGTCTTCTCTTATTAAAGGGATCACAAATGTTAAAGCTCTAACCAAAGAACACTTCAGTTCCTTTTCTTTTGTTGAATGTTAGCCAACTATGTAGACAGTTGTCTGGCTTTTAATTTTTTCTGGTTAATTTGTGTCTCAGCAACTAAAAATGGAAAGACATTTGTCTTGTATATTAAAAGTACAGCTACGTTATATTTTTGCCAAGGAGAAAATGTCTGAGTCAAGATGGGGAATAGATTCCTTGGCTAATGCCCAAAGATATAACTTAGTTGAAAACAGAAAACTAAAGCTCTGCCTTCCTAACAATACTAAGGTCTTCTGTGCATCAAATACAGAGTACGAGAATATCAGACTATAATTTGCTTAAAGGATATTGAGTAGCCTAAAAGATGCTGTGATTAGAAATCAGCAGGACTAACAGCTGAAAAACATTTTCAACCATTAACTGCTTTAAGTCCAGGCACTGTATCTATTTATCATTCCTCATTGCTTCTTTCTATTGTCCGTGATTGATTCTTTCCAAACTTATCACCTTCATTGGAAATCTAAATGAGCACAAATGGAATATTCCAAGCTGTGGATCAGCAACAAATTTCCATTAGACACTTTTTATTTATTACAGAGACCGTCTTAAATGCCTCCTGCTATGCCACTATTTTTACAGATTGACTGCTAAATTCTATTATTCCTACTGAGCAAATCAGAGAGTATACAACACGCGTATTCCTCTTTCAAAATAAATTTATCACAAGTCCTTTATTTGAAACCGCTATCACCTGGTGTCAGAGATGAGATGGGGGTCTCCATGGCTAAAATCACAGGTATGTCTACACAGCATTTTGGAATAAGCCTTATAGCTTGGATCGACAGACTTGGGTTTGCACGGGTGCAGTACCTGTTGTGTTCCCTCGCTCTGGGGCATCTGGTATTGGCCACTGATAGTAGACAGAATACTGGGCTAGATGGACCTTTGGTCTGACCCAGTACAGCTGTTCTTATGTTCACTAACAGTAGGGCTATGTCTACACTCATGGCTTCTTGCATGAGAAATATGCAAATGAGGCTAAGCGTGGAATATTGCTGAGCCTCATTTGCATAGCTAATGAGCTGCCATTTTTGCAGAAGAGACCCTTGCGCCAGGCGGCGCTGTCTACACTGCCCCTTTTTGTGCAAGAAAAACCCTCTTGCGCAATAACGCTACGCTGATTATTTTCAGGAATAATGGCCTTGCTTTTTATAACTTTGGATGTGCTTATTATCTATATCCATGGTGTCCAACGCACTAGCCACAGGTGGCTATTTGACCGGTTGAGTGTAGCTAGTTCACTATAGCAGTAGCCAGTAGTATAGAGCAGTAGCAATAGTATAGAGTGGCTACTGCTTCAGAACTGGTCTGACACTGCGGATCTTTATGAAAGTCAATCCTTTCTCCAATCCTGCTGAACTGTTGGCCTCAGTTTGTCTTCTGGCAGTGAGTTAGCTAATTATGCACTGCATAAAATGTATTTCCTTTTATTAGTTTTATATAAACTGATTTTCAGTTTCAGAGTATGTATCTTTGCTCCTTAGATGGTGAATAGATGTGCTCAATCAATATTACTTATTATTGAATTTACCTTTATCATCTTCCCTCTTATCCACCCCTTGTGTAAAATAAACAGTCCCAGGCTTTTCAGTCTGTTCATATGGAAGCTTTCCATACTGGCATTGTTTCTGCTTGATTAATAATTATAAACAACTAACAATTTGCAGAGCCAATAGCATTATTCATTTAGAACTGGAAAGCTGCTTTTTCAGAGTGACAATCTAAATGTTTGTCTGGTGACTAAAATTAGTAATTGTTAAGCCTTTAGCCTCAATGTATCTTTTGAAGCTCTCAAGAGTTCTTAAAAGGCATGCATCCAGATAAGAACACTATGTGTACAGCCATGAATATTGCATCGTTTTTGTTTTTCTTTTGTGATATGGGTAAGAATTTAATCATTGGGCAGTATTTAGGTGGGAGAAGCATGGTCTCTTAGCCATGAGTACTACCATGAGCCTCACCACCTTCCATTTGAAGTGCAAAGTCACATACATGCATAGCCACATGTGTATATACACAGACAGCAAATATATTTCTCTACTCACACAATTTTTCCCCTGGGGAAAATGGTATAGAGGCGTGAGGATAAAAGGGAGGCGAGAGAGAACAAATAAAAAAGGATAGATATTTGTCATGCCACTTACTGCACCACCAGAAGGTGCTCAATGCTACAGTGATAAGGGCTCTACAAGAATCTATAAGAATAGAACAGTTTAGAACTGGCACAATTTGAATAAGGAATCATAAGATCATTTTTAAAAACATGGAAGGAAAAGGCTATTGAGGTCCTTCTGCTTTTTTTGGTAAGAGGGGTACAGAACATGTTTTGTTTCCCTCCAGCTTTTTTTAAAAAAAATCTGCCAGTTGAGGTTATCTCTTTCTTAAGTTTTATTATTGCTCATTACTGCTGCTTTTATAGAAAGAAAATTCACATGGCTTTTGCACCTTGTGCTTCCTTATTCAAAGTCTGTAGATACTTATGATAATCTCAACGCCATTGTGTCCAAGCATCTTTCAATTTTAAAAAAGAAATAACCAGTCCATCTCCTTTCCCTCCATCAGTATGAATAATAGTATGATTTGGCCAATGCCTGAGAAAGTTTTGTCTCCTGTTCTTATGAGCCTTGCCTTATGGGTAGTCTTAAATATGGATTGCCTACTGAAGTCAGCGAAAATGATTTTTGCTGTGGAATGTGTGTAGCCACAAATCTGCCTTTTTCTTAAGAGCATATATATGGGGTTGAAAATCACCACGATTGCTTTAGTGAGCTAGCCAGAGCCACATCTGAAATTCCAAATTATGGGGTCTCATTTCTTGAGATCATACTAGACCAGCTTCCTCTTAGGTTAAGGTCTAGATTCCTTTACTTCCTGCAGATTGTTTTTTTCCCCTTAGGCAGTATACGTTCCACAACATACAACCTACTATAGCTTTTCTCCAGTGAGTTTTATTAAATCTGTAATGAATACTAATGAAAGTATATTTTTATCATTTCCCTAAACAAAATGTCACTTCAAGCTGTCCTTAGTTTTCTTGACAAGTCTCAGAGGGTTAGCCATGTTAGTCTGTATCTGCAAAACCAACAAGGAGTCCCGTGGCAACAGTGCACTTTTACCTCGAAATAAGCTACGCAATTTGTAGCTTATTTTGAGGTAATTTTGAAATTTGGCGCTGTGTAGACACCAAATTTTTAAATTCATGTAAATTTTGAAATAAAGCGCTATTCCAAAATGTCCCTTAACCCTCATGGAATGAAGGTTACAGGGACACCAGAATTGTGTCCCTTTTATTTTGAAATCTATTTGGAAATAACGGGCTGCTTATTTGGGATACTTCCAATATCCCAAAATAGCTATGAAGTGTAGACGCACCCTTAAAGACTTCTAAATTCTACAATAACAGACTATAATCTGTTAGGGTATGTCTACACTACCACCCTAGTTCGAACTAGGGTGGGTAATGTAGGCAACCAGAGTTGCAAATGAAGCCCGGGATTTGAATTTCCTGGGCTTCATTTGCAATTCCGGTTGCCTACATTACCACCCTAGTTCGAACTAGGGTGGTAGTGTAGACATACCCATGGTCTTTAAAGTGTCACCAGACTCCTCATTGTTCTAGCTCAGTGGCTCCCAACTTTTTTTATACCGGGGACTGGCAAACCCAGTCACAAACTTTTGGTGGACCAGTAACATTTTATTTGTATATTTGCATATCCATTATGCAAATGGTTCTTCCGCGTCTAGGAAGAGACCCCACCTCTGCAGGTTGGCTGAGAGGCAGAGCAGGACGCACCTCTCCTAACAGATATGGCCTGGCAGCCAGAGTTGGGAACTGCTATTCCAAGCTTTATCAAGTCACTTTCACAGCTGATAACGGATTTTTGTTGCTCTTCACCTCACTGGTAATATTCCAGAGTAACTTCAATGGGATCTTTTAGAAGATAAAAATATTCAAATCTGCTAAATCTAAAAGATCAGTTCCTACAAACTATGGGTAAATTTCCGCTAATTGCACAGAATGTTTGCCTGAATAAGAAATGAGTAAAAATGTAAGGACTTTGGGATATGGGACTGATGTATGGGAGCTAGTAATTAGATGGTTCCCAGGCTGTCTGTATGTTCTATGATAACATTGCATTTTCATCTATTTTTGTTCATAGGCTAAAGATGCTAATTTATAATTTGAATCAACAAGATTCTTTATTTTAAATTAGCAATATTTCAGTTATTGCTACTCTTTTGGCAAAGCAGAGGCATCCCTTGTATGTATAGGAAAGAGGTTGAAGATAGATTGAGTATTTTTGGTGTTTGTTAATCTAATCCAGCTGCCCTTTCTTGTTTATGAATTGAGAGATCTCTGGAGGAGGAGGATATCCAATTGCAGGAGGATGAGGAAAAGAATTCCTTAGGGAGGTTTAGGTTATTTATATATTCTCAGTATATCAAGAGATGGATAGTTCTACTGCTGTATCTTTTAATCTGTACTATAAAACATTTGTCTCCCTTCTGGTGTATCAATGGATATTGTCAGTTTGGTACGTGTACCTGAGAAACCGGAGAGGATTACACTATCCTGGGTGACTATCTGTGTACTTACTCTTGCATCTACAATAGCTGTTGGTTTAAATTGTAGATGTGATCGTAATCTTTAAGTAGTTTAAGGTGAGTCATGGAAGGATGGGGTAAGGATGGTCCTTTGTGGGGGGGTTACTTTAGAACTCAGATTAGCAATCACATCCGCAGGCATATGAAGATGAGCCAGTGCTACAAAGCTGAATTTTTATATCCTTGAATGGCGATAAAGTGCAATATGCTGTGAATTTTTGTTAGGGGGAAGAACATGTTTTCCCCTTGGGATCGGCCCATTCTGTTTGTCCTTCAGCTTACTCAGGAGAGGGACAAGTATCAGAGGGGTAGCCGTATTAGTCTAGATCTGCAAAAGTGACGAGTCCTATAGCACCGTATAGACTAACAGATGTATTCGAACATAAGCTTTCATGGGCAAAGACCCACTTCGTAAGATGCATGTAGTGGAAATATCCAGAGGCAGGTATAAATATGCAGGCCAGAAGCAGGCTAGAGATAACAAGGTTAATGCACTCAGGAAGGATGAGGCCCACTTCTAGCAGCTGATCTGGAGGTGTGAATACCAAGAGAGGAGAAGCTGCTTTTGTAGTTAGCGAGCCATTCACAGTCTTTGTTTAATCCTGAGCTGATGGTGTCAAACTTGCAAATGAACTGTAGCTCAGGAGTTTCTCTTTGAAGTCTAGTCTTGAAGTTTTTTTGCTGCAGTATATCTACCTTTAGATCTGCTATTGTGTGTCTAGGGAGACTGAAGTGTTCTCCTACAGGTTTTTGTATATTGCCATTCCTAATATCTGATTTGTGTCCATTTATTCTTTTACGTAGGGGCTTTCCAGTTTGGCTGATGTATATAGCAGAGGGGCATTGTTGGCATATGATGGCATATATTACATTGGTAGATGTGCAGGTGAATGAACCAGTGATGGTGTGGCTGATGTAGATATGTAGGCAGAGTTGGCACCGAGGTTTGTTGCATGGATTGGTTCCTGAGTTAGAGTTATTATGGTGCACTGTATAGTTGCTGGTGAGAATATGCTTCAGGTTGGCAGGCTGTCTGTGGGTGAGGACTGGCCTGCCTCCCAAGGCCTGTGAAAGTGAGGGATCATTGTCCAGGATGGATTGTAGATCACTGATGATCTGTGGGAGAGGTTTTAGCTGAGGACTGTGGGTGATGGCCAGTGGGGTTCTGTTGGTTTCTTGTCCCGCAGCAGGAGGCTTCTGGGTACACAGCTGGCTCTGTTAATCTGTTTCCTTACTTCCTCGTGTGAGTATCATAGTTTCAAGAATGCTTGGTGAAGATCTTGTAGGTGTTGGTCTCTGTCTGAGGGGTTGGAGCAAATCCGGCTGTACCTCAGTGCCTGGCTGTAGACAATGGATCATGTGGTATGTCCGGGGTGGAAGCTGGAGGCATGAAGGTAGGCATAGCGGTCGGTAGGTTTTCGGTATAGGGTGGTGTTTATGTGACCGTCAATTATTTGCACCATGGTGTCCAGGAATGTGATGTGGCAGGTGGCATTCCTTTGCTGGTGTATGTTTTATTTACTTGTCCATGTCCTAGGCTTTTACACTCTGGCTATCTAGTTATGCCATTGTGGTTTTATTTTTTTTATTTTTTTAAGGACATCTCCCAGGCCTTTCTGACACAATGAGAAGTCATTTTAAATGGAGGTTCCAAAGCACAAAGGGGGGAAAAGAAACAAACATCAAGGTGCCAACTCATGTGAGTTGAGAGGCTGCCCCAAATATTGGCAGTCACAAACCATCTAGGAGGTGCCAAAAAAAAAAGGCTTTTAGGTATTGACATAGTGAAGTATGTTGCATTTTTTTTGTATAATTAGATACTGAATGGGTTAAACATCTATAATCAACTGACTTACTTTGAAGGCTTGCTTCATAATTAAAAGTGGAGCTCACTTGTGAGGCAAGGACCTAGAGATATCAAAGGCCCTTTATTTAACATCGCCATTTTACAATTATGCCAAAATTCTTAATCCGCATAAATTACCTAGTTTTGAAGAGATGACCGAGTTTGTTTCAAGCTTGTTTGCATGATACCGTGTTGGGGAAGAGTAAATGATGCAGGAATGCTGTAAGGAACTTTGAGCTTGCTGTCATGCTGATAAAATTTGGTTATTGAAGTAAATAATATATTTTGGACAAATGAATATACATAAAGGAAATAAATGACATAGGTACTGTTCTCAAATATTTTTGCTGATATGTAGATCAATACTGGTAGACTTCAATAAATTGCAGTAAAACCCCCTGGGTTTTCTAGTGATCTGAAATTAAGAACTAGTTCTCAGACGAGTTCAGTTAGTTGAAAAAATGAAAACAAAAGGTTAAAATAAAATGGTCAAAGTAAGTCAATATGATTTCAGGTTATTGAAGCATTAGGATTTTAAGAGCATAAATATATAGGAGGGATTTCAAAGTCATCTCCAGGAGACATCAAGTAGTATAGGCAAATCAAAGAATAAATCGAACTATAGGCAAATCAAACTATAGGCAAATCAAAGAATAAATTGAAAAAGAATGTTAGCTGAGGGAGCTAATGTTAAAGACCTGCCATTTTGGAGTTTTTAAATACCTTTCTGGTGAGTCTTCAGAATTCATATTATAAAATGAAATTTTCAAAAACACCCTTTTAATAGCAGTAAGAATTCGGAATAGTTGCTTGATTCCTAATGAGGAAACTCCTTTAGGTTACTTTCAAAGACCAGGCTCCACCACAGAAAGTGAAATGTCCCATAAATTAAGAGGTAAACATTATACTTGAAAGGCTTGTATTTAGGTTAAATGTTGTAAGCAGTCCTGAATATCTGCCATGATTTGCCTCTTCCACATCCTCTAGAAAAATACTGATTGTAAAAGATGTACAGATCTTCAAAGGCAAAAGGAATATTTTGAAGTTAGTTCTCTAGGCAAAACTAAATGTGTTGCCCCTCTGAGTGAGAGAGAGTTTTTTCTCCCCACAATACTAGCACATAATAAACAAGTATTGTTGCCAACCTGAGCCATCGTCAATAATTGAGGCTCCAAATCATATATTTGGCTTTAAACATAATGAGATGTAAAAAAAGTAATAAATGAGGTTATTTTAGTCTTTTTTGATCTTTCAAAGTTACTTGCAATTTTTTTTCCATAACTTTGAGCATTAGAAAAGTTAGTTACCGTGGCAATATCAACTTTTAATTTATCATCTGACTGAAGGAGCTGGGGATCCTCAAACTTTTGAATTGGCAACGCAGAGCCACTGATGTATAGCTGTCTATCCATAAACTATTAGCTGCAGCAGTACAGATGACTTCCAAAAAGTGAGAGATACCCAGTTAAAGTAAGATTACTGGCCGAGAGAATCATGCATTATATATAGTAAAGTACAGATATTTGCAGATGTTGTTATTTGAAGGCTAAATCAGATTGAAATCTGTGGTCTATACGCTCTGTACAAATGAAATCAAATGTCTGATAAAGGTTAGCATTAGCTAGGCTTGGCCCGTTTCTAACTGATGGTAACCAGAGCACAGAAACCCAGCCAGCCCCCTTCTCTTATCTCTTTGTCCAAGGCAGGGGTGTCCAAACTTTTTTCAAAGAGGGCCAGATTTGAAGAAGTGAACATGCGTGAGGGCCGTCCCTGCACTCTTAGCCCCATGGCGGAGGGCCCGCAGGGTCGGAGGCGGGCGGAGAGCGCAGGGCATGCCGGCCTCACGGCGGCCCGGGGGCAGGGCGAACCCACAGCCGAGCGGGGGAGCGGGGCTGCGGACGTGCCCTACAGGGCAGGCTCTAGGACCGCAGAGGCTATGGGCGGCGGCAGCGCGGCCGGAAGCGGCGCGCTGGACGCGCCAGTTCAGAAGAGCGCCGGGGAGCCAGGAGAGGGGGAGGAAGCGGGGGCCGTATTAAATCGGAACACGGGCCGCAATTGGCCCGCGGGCCGGACTTTGGACATGCCTGGTCCAAGGTTTAGTCCCTGTCACTCACTCTTCTTCCCCTCCCTTCCTTCTATCCGTCCTGTCCCTGGCTCATCTCCACCTCCCTCCTCAACCTCCAGCCAGGCTCCCTCTGCTCAGAGACTGGGATGAGCAGACAAGTAGCCTGGCTAGGGGGTAGGAGTAACCTGTCTGTCTAGAGGCCAGTGGAGGTTAATGAACAGTCGGCTCCCCCGGCCTCGTGGTAACTGAACTTTTGGTGTCTGGTCAGTACATTTCTCTGGACATTGCCCAGTCCCCTTGTTGGCCACTTTCTGGCTGAATACTAGGCACCTGGCAACCCTGAGTAGCATTTAGACACAGAAGCCAAAAACAGGACTGTCCAAGTATAACCCAGATGTCCATACCCTAGATCATGGGTGGCCAAATCGTGGCTCTTGAGCCGCACACAGTTCTTTGCTCAAAGAAATGCATTTTTGCTAGTTCTAAGCCACACATCAGGACTGCTCATGGCTGGCCGCTCTGCGCACGCACCCCAGCGCCTGGCGGGAGAAGTGCATGGGGGCTCTGGTGAGACCCAGAGCACGTGGAGAGGTCTGGGGGTGCTTGGCTCTCAGGGAGGGGTGAGGCATTGGGTTAGAGCACGGGTGCTGAAGCACTTTGCCTGGTACTGAAGTTAGACTTACCAGTCTGTAATTGCCAGGATTGCCTCTAGAGCTCTTTTAAAATATTGGTTAGCTATCTTCCAGTCATTAGGTACGGAAGCCGATTTAAAGCCGATTTAACCACAGATAACAGTTCTGCAATTTCCCATCTGAGTTCATTTAGAACCCTTGGATGAATGCCATCCAGTCCCGATGATTTCTTAACGTTAAGTTTTTCTATTTGTTCCAAAACCTCCTCTAATGACACTTCAGTCCAGGACAGTTCCTCAGATTCATCACCCACAAAAGACGGTGCAGATTTGGGAATATCCCTAACGTCCTCAGCTGTGAAGACTGAAGCAAAGAAATCATTTATTTTCTCTGCAATGGCTTTATCGTCCTTGATTGCTCCTTTTGTATCTCGGTCGTCTAGGGGACCCAGTGGCTTTTTATCAGGCTTCCTGCTTCTAGTGTACTTAAAAAACCTTTTGCTATTGCTTTTTGAGTTTTTGGCTAGCTGTTCCTCAAAATCTTTTTTTGTTTTTCTTATTTTTACACTTGATTTGACAGTGTTTATGTTCCTTTCTATTTATCTCACTAGAATTGGACTTCCACTTCTTGAAAGATGGTTTTTTGTCCCTCACTGCTTCTTTTACATGGTGGTTATGCCACGATGACTTTTTTAGGTCTCTTACTATGTTTTTTAATTTGGTGTATACATTTAAGTTGGGCCTCTGTTATGGTATCTTTAAAAAGTCTCCATGCAGCTTGAAGAGATTTGGCTCTAGTCACTGTGCCTTTTAATTTCTGTTTAACTAACCTCCTCATTTTTGTGTAATTCCCCTTTTTGAAATTAAATGCCAGAGTGCTGGACTGCTGAGGTGTTCTTCCCACCACAGGACTGTTAAATGTCTTTATATTATGGTCACCATTCCCAAGTGGTCCTGTAATAGTTATCTCCTGGACCTGATCCTGCGCTTCACTCAGGACTAAATTAAGAATTTTCTCTCCCCTTGTGGGTTCCTGTACCAGCTGCTCCAAGAAGCAGTCATTTAAGCTATTGAGAAATTTTATCTCTGCTTCTCTTCCTGAGGTGGCATGTACCCAGTCAATATGGGGGATAATTAAAATCGCCCATTATTATAGATTATTTTATTTTGGTGGCCTCTATAATCTACCTTGGCATTTCAATGTCAGTATCACTGTCCTGGTCAGGTGGGCGATAATATATCCCTACTGCTAAATTCTTATTATTGGAGCATGGAATTACAGGCAGTCCCCGGGTTACGTACAAGATAGGGACTGTAGGTTTGTTCTTAAGTTGAATTTGTACGTAAGTCGGAACTGGCGTCCAGATTCAGCCGCTGCTGAAACTGACCAGCGGCTGACTACAGGAAGCCCGAGGCAGAGTTTCTCTGCCCTGGGCTTCCTGGAATCAGCCACTGGTCAGTTTCAACAGCAGCTGAATCTGGACGCCTGGGACAGAGCAGCTGGGGTGCTGCCGGGTAGGTCCCCGCAGCGCCACACCTCGGCACTGCGGGGACCAACCCGGCAGCGCCCCAGCTGTTCTACCACAGGCGTCCGCAAGAAAAGCCTGGTCTGCTGGGGGGGCACTAGCTGTGCCCCCCCCCCCCCCCCCCCCCAGCAGACCAGGGAGACGCGGAGCAGCTTTTCTCGCCCTGGAGGATGCGGGCGGTGGGACCGCCGTGCGTCCTCCGGGGCGAGAAAAGCCCCGTTCGTAAGTACGGATCCGACATAAGTCGGATCCGCATAACCCGGGGACTGCCTGTACTATCCATAGCAATTCTATTGAACATGTTGATTAATTTAAGATTTTTATTTCATTTGATTCTTTGTTCTCATTCACATACAGTGCCATTCCGCCACCCACACGGCCTACTCTATCCTTCCGATATATTTTATATCCCGGTATGATTGTGTCCCACAGATTTTTGGCTATTAGAGGGGTATCCAAGTTTGTCTGTAGAGTATAAACTTAAAAAACAAAACCTGAGTTTTGTCCACAAAAGTTCATGATACCATATACATGTTTTGTTAGTCTTTAAAGTGCTACCATGCTATTTGTTGTGTTTTAAGTTTATCAAAGGCTATTGTTTGCCACGCTGAAACAATTATTCTGAGATACAAGTCTCTTCCTTATTGTTTTTGAACTGCTCATATTTGCAGTCTAGGGCAGACCTGAATTTTTAGAACTATAAAGAAGCCATAATCTTCATAAGTTTAAAAAAAAAAGGAGTAAACCATAGCAGAGATCAAAAAGCTTGGGTTGAAACAGCCACTTCAAATTGTGCTAATTTACTTCCCAGTTCTGTTTAATTTTAAAAAACTCAGAGGACATTATAGGGCAGTAGTGTTAAATTTATAATGCATGATGGGGATGCTTTTTTTTAGTGTGAAAATATTACGGTATTTTAAAAGGTGGGGTTTTTTTGTTTTGTTTGTTTGTTTGTTTTTAAATTTGATGTTTGTTCCTTGTCAGGGTCTCTGAAGATCTATGGACTGACCATGAATTTTTTCAGTGACTAGAGACTTTTTTGTTGTTTTTTTTTCCAAAATGTCCTGTAATGGTATCACTACATTTTGTGTACTATATCAATTTTTATTTATCTATCTATATATATAAATAAACAAGGCTCGACAAATTATAGAAAAACCTACTCGCCAGACAGAAAAAGGACTCGCCACCCCCACCGCGTGACCCCCACTGCGCAGGTGTGTGCCACCCATAGAATGGGACGACCAGAACAGCATATTTGATTCTGTGACGGGGCGGGGCCATTCCGCAGCGGCGAGGACGACCCGCCCTGCACTTGCAACGGTGCCGACCCCCATGCTGCACGGGGAGTGCGACATTCTGACAACGGTCTGCGCCGCTTGCTCCCATGCGTCCACCCAGCTGAGCGGCAGGCGGGGGGAGCTGAGTCCTGAGACGGGAGACGGAAGTAGGGGCGAGGCTGCACCTGGACTTAGGGCATGGCCAGAGTGTGCTTTTGTCCCTGATGTCAGGGTGAGAGGTGCCGGCGCAAAAGCATCGCATTGGAAAGAGGAGCAGAAGAGAGGAGGGAGGAGAGTAACCGAGGAAGAGGGAAGAAAAGAGGCGTAGAGGAGTGAAGGGTGAGAGCAGAGGAGAGTGGAGGGGGACGGGAGACGGAGGAGGTCAGAGAAGGCAGGAGGGAGACGGGGAGTGGAGCAGAGCGTGAGGGCAGAGGACGTGAAAGGAGAAGAGGAGATAGGAAGCAGCCCAGGACGGGGCTCCTTAGTGTCTCCGCTCTGGGCTGCTTCCTACCTCTGCTTCTCCTTTCAAGTCCTCTGCCCCCATGCTCTGCTCCATTCCCCGTCTCCCTCCTGCCTTCTCTGACCACCTCGTCTCCCGTCCCCCTCCTCTTTCACCCTTCACTCCTCAGCCCACCGCCGTTTTCGAGCTTACTCCTCTGTTCTCCCCTCTCTCTCCATTACTCTCCTCCATCTCCTCTCCCCTCTGTCTTCCTCCGCCGCTCTCCTTTTGAATGCGGTGCTCTCTTGCGCCAGCGCCTCTCCACCTGACGCCAGGGACGCACGCACACTCCAGCCCCGCCCTACACCCTTGTGCGGCCCTGCTTCCAGCTCCCGTCCCAAGACTTGGCCCCCCTGCCCGCCACTCAGCTGGGTGGCCGCACGGGAGCAGGTGGTGCAGCACGGGGGTCGGCGCCATTGAAGTGCGGGGCAGGTCGCCCTTGCTGCCGCGGGACGGCTCCGCCCTGTCACAGCTCGCCAGCTGCCAAAATCTACTCACCATGGGCGAGTGGATTTGTTGAGCCCTGAAAATTAAGACGTAATACATGGCTCTTTGCACTCTATCCATAGCAATTTTGGCTTTTCATCTCTTAACTGGTTGGCCATCTCTGCCCTAGATTTAGCTCTTTTAAAAAAAAATAGGATTACTCTCTTATTAATATAATAAAAATATTTTCATAATGAGTACAATTAGAATTAAGTATTATAAATATATTCCCAAATATTCCATTTCTAGGTTTATAATCTGTACTATGCAGCCTGATAAAGGCCTAATACAAATACTGATGCAAAAATTCAGAACAGATTATTCTTGGTAGTGCTTGAAAGTGAGAAATGAAAGTGGAGTAATAACAGACTTCAAAGTAAGATCTAGCCTCCTGACCACAGGTCTATGAATAAGTGAGTAAAAATTTGAGTCTTTTTAAAATCACAGTAGAAACTTGCATTAGCAACTATTCCAGAAGAGAAGTCTGGAAATGCTATTAAATACAATGCCTGCCAGCATTAATTTACATTTTTTTGATCACTACAGGTCAGCTCTAAACATGCCATTCTCTTCCTTGAAATGAGCTGAAAGCCACATACTGCTTAAGTGGTTCTGCATAAAATATTTATGCGTTTAGTGTTCATCACACATTAGTCACTGGAAAACTACGTTCTCTTTAATGTCTACTATTGAAACATCAATGCAACCACTTGTTTTTTTTATAAGTAAGTACTGCAAATTATTGATTTTTTTTTTTATAAATACTCCAGTATAATTTTCAGTCTCTTTAATATGTTTAATATGTGTAGTGTGATCAAAGTACAGTTTCCTCTAAAATTAAACTTCTAATTTTGAGGTGGTTGATATAGAAAGGAAATAACCCAGTTTCATTAAGCAAAACACAAACTGGGGAAGTCGGATGTTTGTTGCTAAATTGTGCCCTTGATAAGGTGGAGATTTTAAAGGCAAAAAAGGCAAATTATTGTTGTCTAATTTGTAAACTGATTTTATATGTGTAATATAGGGAACATGCAAAACGAGCACCTTTTAAAACATGTTTATTAATTAAATAAAACTGACATATTTTGAGGATACATTTAGTGGGGACACTTGCTTTTTGAAAATAGCATGAGATCCTGGCAGCATCTATAATGTGTTCTTTATTCTATCTTGGCCTCTCATTACCACCTGCAAGAGGATAGGCTTTTTTCCTGAAACTTGCTAATTGTATAAGCTCTCCATACCCATCTTGCATCTTTTACAGATGCATCACATCACATCACATAGCTACCATTGTGAGTTTTGCCTGTGCAAAACTCAGCTTCCCTTCATTGCTGTCCTACTAACAAGAACAGTGGACTGTCAGGAGAATAGTTTGTCAAGTAATGTGATAATCAGTGGGGAGAGAGGCTGTGTTTCTTAAGGGAGGGAATAGAGAAAAGCTGGCAAATCTCTTCTAAAAAGAATCTAATTGAATATTTTAAAAATTGCTTGGACAAACATAATTGGCTTGAGGGAGCATAATCCCCCAGGAGCATATAAAAATATTCCACCTTCGTTATTTGTTGACATTCATTATAGTAAGGAGGAAAAAATACTATTGATTTGCTGCATTTGTGTGTCTATGCAGAATGCAATGAGTCTACTGTTATAGGTAGAGAATGCTGTGTACGCTTAGATGCTGTGTACTGTTGCCAGGTGTCCAGTATTGACCTGGACAGTCCGGTATTTTCACATCCTGTCCAATTAAAAAAAAAAATCAGAAAATACTGGACACCTAAAATGTCGGGTATTTTCTGCTCTCTCCCTCTTCCCCCCCCCCCCCCCCCCCAAACCAGGAGGTGAACATACCAGATACCTGGCAACCCTACCACACTCAGGAACTGGGCCCAGTCCCCCACCCCTGACCTAGCCCCCGAGCCCTCCCCGGACTCCCTCCCCCCCAAGTCCTCTCTCCTCCCCACTTACCTGGTTCTGCAGGGGAGCGCTCTTCCTGCACAGAGAAGAAAACAAGATGGCTGCCAGCAAAGAAAAAAACAACCCAAAGGCCTTAAAAGGGCCATGCTGGTGTGTTTGTATTTTTGCTTAATAACTGTCGGGGTCCTTCCCACCTCCCCCCCCCCCTTTTTTTTCAATAGCATTTTTTTGTGGAGGATGCGTGCGTTTGGTATTTTTGGTTAAACCATCTGGCAACCCTAATGCTGTGTGAGGATGCAATATTGAAGAAACTTTTTCTAAGTTAGCTGCTCCTCTCCGATCAGATTAAAAGTACAAATTCTGCTGAAAGAGGAGAAGTGTTAGCCAGCTGTAATGGATTGAAATTACTCAAAGTAAATACTTCAGTTCTTACAATCCTATTACTTTCTTGTGTAGTCAAACTTAACTATATATTTCATGCTTGCAGTTATCCTTACAATTACCCTGTGTTGGAATGGTGTAAATTATTTAATCAAGAACATGTAAGAAGAAAACATAAAATTATCACTGATAAAGCTTGCAGATGACCCAAAAATTGAGCAGTGGTAAAGAACGACAGGAAGAACATTGATAAATGTGAGAGTGTTCAGAGAAAAGCTATGAGAAAGACTAAAGGATTAGAAAACATGTTTTATAGTGGTAGACTCAGAGAGCTCAATCTGTATCTTAAAAAGAGGGTTAAGGGGTAATCTTCATTACTATCTACTAGTAACTACATGGGAAACAAATATTTAATAATGGTCTCTTCAGTCTACTGGAGAATGGTATAACACAATCAAATGGCCGGAAGTTGAAGTTGGACAAATTCAGAATGAAATAAGTGTTATTCACCACTGGAACAAATTTACCACGGTCATAGAAGATTTCTTCATCACTGACAATTTTTAAATCAAGATTGGATTTTTTTTCTCTCAGAATTATTTTGGGGAGGTGCTATGGTGTGTGTTTTATATAGGGTACCGGCGGATGATCACAGTGGCATCTTGTGGCCTTGAATTCTATGCACCTATAAGATCAGAACTCACAGCACCATTTTGAAGAGGACCTACAAAATATGCCTCCTCCAAACACAACTTCAAATGTAATAGCTTCATCCCCTGTAATCTTACAGAACAGTTAATGAGGAGGTGGTGATGATTCACATAACCTGTTTGATATAACTGTGTGGAGTACAGTGTAGTAAGGGATGTCTGAAGAAAGGACATCCATTTACTCATGATGTTGTCTAATGTCTAGCTAACATGTTTGCAAAATTCTTTACGGGGACTGTTGTCAAATAAAACAGGAACCAGGGGACTACTGTAAAAGTTAAGTGAATTTCAGGAATACTTCATTAGTTTGTCTCCCTTCCTTCTCTTCCTGTGCCCTACCTACCTTAACTACAGAATCCAGAGCACCCAGAAATATTAATATACAGCAAGTGCCCAAAACAAGTTTCATTCCTTTGACTTCTAAACTAGAGGTATTGAAACATTATCTGACAAGGAAACAGTAAAACAAAGGAGCAGAAACTCATTTACTTAACTCAGCTAAAAAGCATCTTTTTTATTTTGCCCTTCCGTTTCTTTCTCTCCTTCCAAGTCTAAATCATTCTCTTTATTTGATGTTCATATATCTCTTATTGTTAAAGTTGCCTGAATGAGTGTCATTCTAGACCTCCATTCTGCCCTCCCTTTGTTACTGTTTGCCTTTATGCTTTCATCTCTTCTTTTAAAGAGCAGATATTTCTCTTGAATAAGGAATTGCCATGAGCCAGCAAAACAGTTCACAATCCTTTCAGACGATCAGTGTGTTGTGTCTCAGTTCGGTAATTATTCCTCATAATTTTATTTTTTTAAAGAAAAACAAAGTCAAGTAAATGCATAATGATTCATCATGTACGAGCCTGTAGAGCTAGCATTTTTAAAGTATCAGGTATATATTCACAGTAGCATATATGTTTCAAGTACCCACGATAATATGGTGAATAGCTAGATCTCCTATCATGATAGCTTTTATATTTGACAGCATTAGGAAATGCTCTTTCATGGAGTATGATTCTAATCTTCTCTCAGAAATTGTGTGTTATATTGACTTGATGTTGAAGTGGATACGGTTATCCAAACTGGCCCTATTAATGATAATGCTTAGCACTTTATATCTTCAAAGTGGCTTAAAAACATTAACTTATCATTAATCATGAAATAGCTCCCTTGAGAATGTCCAGAACTATTCTGCTATGCAGTGCGAAGTACACTTATCATTTAAATAATATAATAAAAATTTGATGATGAAGTGCACTTGCTCAAGACCATCACAGAGTTTATATTTGAACATCCTGATTTTTTTTCTTAGATTGAAAATTATTTGTAGGAAGGGATGTAATAACAGGACTATGCATACGGTGTCCTAAGAGTCCCGTTTTTGACTGGGTTCTCTAGTCTTGTTAAATACACACTCCCAGGCGCAGACAGTAGTTCCAGTCTATGCTGAGTCTGCTAGATGCTGCTTGCCTGTCATAAAATCATATTTACAAACATCTTTCTTAAAGAATCCAAACCAACTGCATATAGATAAACTTCAAGCTATTTTGTCCATTCATACCCTTGTTTTGATATTAAGTGGTTATTGGAACACTTTCCTGATTCTATATTCTTTATTGGCAATGTCTAAGTCTATATAACCATATTTTTCATTGCTAGCCCTTAACTGTACTGTTGCTGTGTACTGTTGAATAGCTGTCAATGTTCACTTCAGAGATGTATGAACATACAGAATGTTGTTCAGAAAGGAATTTGAGAATCTTTCTGTCTTCCTGGCAGTAGATCTTTATAAAGTCACTATCATTATTTTTAGAGGGAGCAATAAATTCATATACCTCCAATAAATATCTCCCTGTTGTAATTGTTTTTGGAAATAGATGTTATTTCCTCAGGGAGGTGGTGGTGGAGAAACTCAAGAGTAATAAACCATGCTTACACTATTCTCCTATTTATGTAAGGCATAGGATTTAATTGAGCTAATTCCACCTCTGTATGCAGAGGCAAAATATTTCATTATATTTGGTGAAGACCACAGAACACACTTAGGAATTTTATTCAAGTGCAGTGAATTCTGAGATAGACCAGCTATATTTCTGAGACCTTTCCCTCTAACCTTTTCCCCCACTGTGTTCTAGCTTCTTTGTTTCTGAGCTTAGGGAAACCAAGAAATGTTTTTTCTCAGTGATGTAGTGGTCCATTAAATTGAATGTTCTTTAAGCTAAACCAAAATATTTGACCTATTGTATCGGTTCTATTTGAATGTTTAAATGGTCTGTGGTTTTATGATGAATTTCAAATGACTTCAATCAGTCAATGCTTTCAGAATGTAAACTGGCCCGGGTCTTAAGAGCTGCCGTAGCTACTGAAAATTACCTTCCTAGACACATTAACAGGAAAGAGAGCATCTTACGCAGTGCCTACTATTACCTGTAGGAATAGTTCTGCCTAACAGCTCAGATTTGCCTGTTTGTGTAGCAGAAATGAACAAGCATTTGTCCTATTATGTTAATGCCACCAAACCATGTATGAAGACACTGGGCAAATTAGTGTTCTTTATTCATTTTGTGGCTAAAAGCTTTGTGAAGAGCAGCTTGCTCTGTCTCTGGGAATCACAAAGTTTATCCATTAAGCCTGGATAAATATACTTTGGGCCAGAGAACTATGTGGAGATTGAGGACACAGAGGCAGAGTCCACACTTGAGTCCATGGGTAAGGCACGGAGCTGTGTAACACCTCTGTGATTCCTACTAGGGTGGAGTAAAGGCTCCATATGAAAATTTGAGGCCATTTGATCTGTGTAATTGCGGAACATCCTGCTACCCCCTGCATTTCCCTTACTTGCTTCCTAGGTCTGTCACACAGTACAGCTCTGCCCTGCCTACCAACAGCAGCAGAGTTGCTTTTTCAATCGTCAATTCATGAGTATCAGAACAACTGTGGTTAGTTTTCATTCGGGGGAAAACATCACTTTTAAATGCATACATCTCGCTTGTTCATAAACATCAGCAGTAGTATACTCCTAATTCTGTCAGATTTGACATGAAAATAGAAGGGAAAATAGTTTAAGAATATGGTTTTGCATTGCATGTTATGCCACTGTCAATTGTTCTGTTTAGTTTTCCATTTCCTACATATATTCTTTCCATCTTAGCAGCATTTTATTCCCCCCTCCTAACTGTACTTTTTATGATGCTTAAGAAATATATCCTTCACTTACTACTTTGTGCATCAGCCTCACTTATGGTCTAATTCCATCTAGAATAGTTTAGTTTAATGTCTGTATAATAGAGGCTGGAAAGAAGTGTGTTTCAAGAAAGCGTTGTGAGCTTGCTAGTTGGTCACAGCTGCTCTATACCTGATTAATATTTCTTACTCAAATGATGACTTCACTTGCAGTACCATGTCATAATTTATTTGCTTCTAACCATGAAGAAATAGTGAGTGTGTGTGAATCAATGATCCTGGTAAACTTGACATTTTATAATGATCAAGCAACTTTGCTTTGTTTAACAACCTATTAAAATATATGGACATGTTTTTGTTAACTTCCAGGAGGGCAGCTTTTATTGGTTAATTTGAAGCTAGATAATTTCATGGAATTTTTGCACTCTGTTACAGATTAGGAGACACAAGAATGAGAGAGACAGAGAGTAGTACTGATATGCTCTAGTATATCGTTCTTAACTTTGCTTGCCAAAAATGGCATCAGCATTTTGTTTCAATAAATATAAACTGAAGTGGCATTGTGGAATTTTGGGTTTATTTTTGTACAGATTATGCATGTTTTTTACATGAGAAGGTCTGACAATAATAGTATAATGATAGTAGACACTGAGATTCAAAAAGTTAAAACAATATAACCACTTAAACACAAATTGTCAATATCCACATATACAAGTAAATATCCTAACATCAATAAGTTCTTGAGGCATTTTTCTTACATTGCTTATTTCTCAATTTCTATTTTTAATGAAAATATTTATATTCTTGGTTTGTGTGTGTGGAGAAATTTGTGTTTACCAACATTTCCTAGCTAAAAATTTAGTCCTTACAAGCCTACATTTTGACAGTTGTATTATGATCTGTACCTGGGTCCAGCAGTTCTCTTCTGACTATATTAGGGTTGCCAGGTGTCCAGTATTGACCCGGACAGTCTGATATTTTTGCCTCCTGTCTGGTAAAAAGTATTCTGAAAATACCAGACACCTAAAATGTCCGGTATTTTCTTTTTTTCCCCTGCCCCAGCCCTCCTCCCTCCCTCAGATCCCCTGCTTACCTGGTTCCACAGGGAAGCTGCGTTCTGGCTTGATCAAGAAAAAATGGCCACCGACAAAAGCCTAAAGACCAAGGGGAAGCAATGCCTTCCCTAGGTCTTAGTGCTCAGCCTCTCCCCTGTTCCTATTCCTATTCTGACTGTGTACGCACTGAAAGGGCCATGCTGTTTTATTAATGCTGTTAAATTTTTGTTTCTCAACAACTTTGGTCCCCCCCCCCCCAACTCAACAGAATTTTTTCCGTGGTGTGGGTATTTTTTGGGGGGGGGGGGGAAGGAGGGAGAAGTGTTTGGTATTTTTGGTTAAACCATCTAGCAACCCTACTAGGGATGCCAGGTAGATACTGCCAAAAAACTGGACACACTTGATTGTGGGCGGGGGACGGGAGTGGGGTGGCTGGCCAGGAGGTGGGCGGGGCAGGAAGCAGAGCTGGCGGGGGAGGGGAGGTCAGAGGCTGCAGGGCTGGATGGGAGGAGGGGGGCCTGGAGGAAGGGGGGCAGGAAGCAGACTTGGCGGGGGGGGGGGGGGGTGCAGCCGGAGTCCTTTGGGCCGCACCCTTGGCAGGCACTCCTTTTAGTTGCATGCAAAAACCAGGTGGGGGCGGGGGAGGGACTGGGAGCCACTCCCACTGCCCGGCTTCTGCATGCAACCAGATGCTCCCAGCTGGGAGGCGGGGCTGCGATCGGCGCTGGGAGTCTCTGGTCGCGTGCAAAAGCCGGGTGGGGGCAGTGGCTGGGAGTCCCGCCCCGCCTGGCTTTTGCATACGACCACAGGGGTCTCAGTTGCTCCTCCGCCCATGCCAGGCTTCCGTCCGGTGCTCAGCCCAAAATTCAGAAAATACCGGACACTGCACATGTCCGGTATTTTCTAAATTTTTCTACCGGACAGAGGGCACAAATACTGGACTGTCCAGTAGAAAACTGGACACCTGGCAACCCTAAACCCTACTGACTATTTGACTAAACATGGGGGTTTCCCCCCTAGCAATACTGTAACAGTAATAATAATGGAAAGCTTTTTTGAACACCATTTTCCACTTAAGTTGTTGAGTACATGATTGACCTTTATCATTCATGTGAATAGGAAGACATAGGTGATTGTATGCATTTGTCTTAAAGTTGTTCTTTGGAATCACTCCAGTTGGTACTGTGGTTCAGTGCACCAGCCTTTCCATTTAGGAGGCCTATGGTCAAATTCTGTTTGACTGAGAAAAGGGGGTTGTTTTATTATTCATGTAGTGGATGCAAATCTAAGTAAAAGAAACACTTCACTGCAATGATTTCTGTTACGCTGAGCCCCTGACTTACCAAATGGTTGCCTCAGATGAGGCTTTGATATGCATTGCTATAGCTATCAGCCAGGACAAGTACATACATCTGGTTTAGTCTAACTATACAATGCTGCCCTGTCCAATCTAACTTATTTTGAGGTGTTCATAACTGCCATCTTAAATAAGGACGTAAGCCTCCCAATACTAAAATCAAGATAAGATTCTGAACTGAACTCTGCAACTATTAATCTCACTAATATGCTCTTAGTCTTCTCTTGAGTGAGTGCTCATTAATGCTGCCTGCAGTTTGGGCTGTGGGCAGTGTGAATAGCAGTGCACAGCAAAGTGCTGCACCAAAATTCCCCAGTGTGGATGCCATGTGTGGGAACTAAAGGGTTCCTAGTTTGCATTACAGTAATACTGTTTGAAGGAAGCTAGTTTTAACACATACTAGAAGCTGTTTATTTTGCCTCAATGTATCTACATAGGGAGTTACAGTGCAGCACCTTGGTGTGCACTGTTATTAAATCCCCATAGTTTGAACTGCAGGCTATAAACACTACAGTTTACGCTGTTATAAGTTACATTGCTTAGTGGTGTAAATAAGACCTCCCCCTGAGTGACCTAAGTTACATCGGCCCAAGAGCCTGTATGAACAGTGCTATGCTCCTGCCAAGTGTTTGGGCTGGAATAATTCAATGGTCAGGAGAGCTTTCTGTTGTTGACTTAGAATGTCTGCAGTAAGCAGTACTAAAATGGCGTCAATGTAAGCTCTGTAGCGTAGCCAGACCCAGAATAAGCTATCACCAGCAGGAGTTAAGGGTTACGCAAATCAGTCCACTTGTAAGGACGGGGGGGGGGGGGGGGGGAGAGAAGGAGGGAAGGGAAGGGAAGGGAAGGGGGAGAGAGAGAGAGATATTAAACCAGACGCTGCAGAAAAAAATTATACTGAGTTTTAGCATTTTTATGTCATTGCTTACTGAATTGCAAAGTACTGACATTGTGTGGGCCAAAACTCGAGTAGGTAGGTCAGATTTGTTCATCAGAGGTGCAACAAAAAAGCAGGCCTCAGAAATTAGCACCAGAACTACTTTTTATTTCTTTTATTATTTGACTTTGAATTAAAGAACTCTGTTGATTTAAAAACATCTTTAGTCTTTATAGGAAGTTGGATTAGGTTATAGATCAACATTAGAAACTCCACCACTAAGGCTGAGTTACTTCATGTTAAATACAAGAAATTAGAATGGCTTCTGAAAAGGCAATTTTGAAGTCATTCCATTGTGTATACTACTACTTGTAAAGCTAAATCTTCACCAGGGCTACTGTAGATCATTTCTTATTCTTATGAACACTCAACAGTTGCAACATGAAATACAATAAAAACCCCAAAAATACTCATATTATTCACCATTTGAGGAAAATGGCATAAAAACCAATTGCAAGATTCTCTGTATATAGAACTTCCAGTTTGCCGTCTTTGATCCATATGGGGTTCTTTTTTTTTCCTTTCTCAGATTGTAAACATTTCTTACACATTTCCCACTATGATGGTATTGCAATCAAGTGAGCACTTTGAATATGCCTCTGCCTTCACCTAAACCTAAATATTATAGGGTAATGCCTTTCCATTTAGAAGCATATGCCAAGGAAATAGTAAATGAACATGCTGATTTTGAAATCTGGTCCATGTTCTAGATTATTAACAATAATAATTTCATTTTAGTGATGCAGGAGACAGATAAGTCTGACCGTTTTCTAAAGACCCAAAACACAGTTGTTTATCTGTCTTTGAAACTATTGAGCACACATATAGCAGAGTGAAAAATCAACATATTAATTCTCTGAGCAATATAGACTTTAGCAAAATGGTATGTTGTATTCAGCCACCAACATGTATCTCCCATCTACCGGTTGCTTGATGAAACGAAAGCATTCATGGAGGCAGTTTTACCTGTTCTGCCACTTGCTACATATTTCCTTTTTTTGCTTAATGTCTTTCATACACATTCTACCATGGTTGAGAACTTGATTATGGTGCATTTGCTGATAAGCCTCTTGTGCACAAAAGAGGAATATTTGATTTGCATTTGTTATTTCTAACTTGAGTCAGTATTTGCTATTGCTAGCCTTCCTCCTTTTGCAATCCAACATAGCTCTAGCTGTATTCAAATGTATAGTACAATGTAAATGCAAAATTTTACTTGGGGTGCTGTTTCATCTTATACCTCATACTGCAATTAAAGATTAACCAAGAGGCTGGCTGTTTCTGTGATTATCACAGATCTGGTCACAAGCTCTGTCAGCAGCTCTTCACATTGTTTGGAGAGGGACCTATCCACTGGGGATCCCCATGTGCGTTAATCTCCTAGCAGGCTACAGCATTGTTTCCTCTTTTGGCCTCTCTGGAGCTCAGAAAATTAGCCAGTTCTGTTTGTTGGCCCCTGGACCAGTGCTGCCACCCAAAATAGCTCCCTGGCTTACACACCCTCTCCCACAACTTCACAAAAAAGTGTGAGCCTTCTAGTGTGGGAAATCCATGCCCCAAGGCAATGTACTAATGCCAACTAACCACCAGTGTAGACACAACTAGGTCAACCTAGCTCTCATCAGTGGGGATCTAGCTCCTGGTGCCCCCTTGTGTTGTAGGTGATCTATGCTATGGGGTTGTACCTGTTATAGGAACGGTCCCTGTAGTGTAGCTAGGACTGTAAGTTGTAATTTTTTTCTTTATTTCTGGCTGACACAACATGGTTGTTAATATTTCATTAAGTGGTTGATGGTGTTTGTTGTGGGCAGTCATTTAAGTGGCCATTTCAGACTTTGTAAAGAGGGTGCCTATGTACTACTGTGAGAGGTGCTCTGTATAGAAGGGCAAATTTAAAAAATAAGATTGGGAGGAGAATGGAAATGCACTTTAGTGCAGGCAGAACTCTTCTTACCCCAGACTCTCTGTTCTGCTAAGGGAAGAAGCCAAATGTGGTGTCAGATTTTTATTAGGCATGATGAGAATTACTGATCGTGGAAACGGACTATCTTCTAGGTGTGACTGTCCTCCACAGCTGCAGATGTGTAATCTTCCTAAATAGCAAGGAGCCAAGACCCTGACACGCTCAACTGAAGCTTGTCCTTAATAAACAGAATTCTCTTGATCTCCGAAGAGGCTCTGTTCCCCAGGGAAAAATTATGGTTCCTCGTCCTTACTATCCTTACCTTCACCATTTAAGACCGCATTTAAAGCTGATTTGGAGATGTCAGAAGCAACTAACCTATCTTTTTCTCCTTCCTTCTCCCCTGGAATCACTGAGTTGCTTCAGGTGGAAGCATATGGTGCAGTGAGAGATGAGAGCCTCATTTAGAAATACATGCTTGTGGTCCAGAATACATAACACAGTCTGGTCTGGTAGGCTTTTGGAAGCAAGTTGTCTTTTTTCCATTTAAACTTAATGTTAAAGGGTCACTTTTCTCTCCCTTTTCCTCCCCACCCTATTCCATCTATAATAGGTGTACTTCCAAAGGACCAAGAACAGTCTTGATCCAGGCCTCTAAATTTCATTTAGGTCTCACAAAATTATGAATTTGGCTTAAATGTCCTGAGATGTTAAAGATAATGAATTTGGAGTTTATTTCTCTTCTGGTTTCTGAGCTTTCAGTTCGCATGCTGATCTTGTTTTCGAGCTTTCTAGCAATTACAAGGGCTAGAAACTTTCTCCTTTCATAAATGAAAGCGGAGATTCTTATCCGATCACATGCCTAGGGGCTGCAGCTTTAAGAAACATTCAAAATTCTGTGAGACTCATGATCAAATAAGAATTGGTAAGGTGGAATCTGTTGGTTTAATCTCCTGTCAATATGTGTCTTAATTGGCAGAATTAACAAAGATGTTGCCGTAAGCCCTTGTTGGGGGTTTAAGAATACCCAGCTTTCTACCTGGCAACAGCTGGAACTGCACAGGGCCAACAGATACCTGCATATATTTGGCTGATGTCCAAAGTTAGTGGTGTTCTGTGCACAGAGCAAAGGAACCACAGTGATCTCAGAAACACAAATCTATCTGAAATTATCTCAAGCTCAGTACTTCCCTTCTAAACACTCCTTACCCATGTAGCATTCTTTCCCTGGCTTGTTTCTAACACTCAGTACTCCTACTCCAGGCTTCCCAATGAAGTAATAAGCAAGGAATGTGAACATGCACATCACTCCTCCTCTTGGCAAGGGCTCTTAAATTATTTTCCAGTGCTCACCCTGCACAGACACCTCTGGCTTCTGGATTTTTAAAACCTGTCTCCCCTTGGGAGCTCATGCTATAAACAGGCTCAATAGAATCATTCCAGTTGGCACAAACCATTGCTAGAATTTTCTTACTGTGGTAGAAAATATCATATCCTCTTGTAGATTCTTCATTATAAGGTGGTTTATTGGTTTAATCAAGTATGTAAATAAAAGGTAGGGTAGGAAGTGGCGCAACAAGAGGATAAATGCCCTGTACATCAGGGGCTCTCCTGCATCTTCATAGTTTGTCCTGCATCTCACTAGAGTGTGTCTGTTTTGCAAGCCAGCCTCCCTCCCATCTGTGATCACTTAACATCTATGCACTCATTACTATACATCTCATCTCTGCACCAGATAGGTGATTCCTTTAGGCGTTAGTCCTCAGTCCAGATCCCTCCTGTCTGATGTACACATGCCAACTTGCAATGCCATCTCTTTCCTTGTACTATGTCTGGAACCTGTGAAAAGAGTTTCTTGAATGGAGATTTCCTGTTGTCTTGAAGCTGTATGGAACTTTACTGAGTTTAAAATTTTCAGTGTTTTGGAATTCAGAAGAGGAATAAATGAAAGTTTTGTGGATTTTTCTATTTTTTTTCTGTCATTCAGATTTTGAGCATCATCTCCTATTTTAATTTGTGTTCTGTTGTAAGAAGATTTTGTTTTCTCAGTCATTATTTTTCATTTCTTCCTGTACTCAACCACAAAGCCAGCAAATAGGGAAATGTCTCAACCCACTATCCAGGGTGAATGTGTGCACTGGTAAACATTAACAATGGTTAGTCCTGTGGCATCTGAAAGACCAACACATTTAATTGGGCATAAGCTGGAATCTTTTGGACTCATTGCTTTTGCTGAAACAGTAACACTGATACCCCTCTGACATTAGTCATTATTATTATTTCTCCACATCAGAGCTCTCACCACAAAATCATCTGTATAAAAGAACTTTGCAAAAAAGGGTGCAAAGTGGCTGAGTTAAAATGGGATTCTGACCTTGCAAAACTCTTAATGTCTAGATGATTTTTTTCTTGCCATCACCTGAAGTGCTATGCAAATTTCTTTTGATTTAGGCTAATCCTTTCAGCCAAAAAAAAAATAATTTTGGGACTACAGAAATGATTTTTTAAACATTTTCATGATGAAGTGTTTTGATTTGTTGGGCTAGATTCAGGAGGATTTAGGTGCCATACACAAAAGTGAAGAGCAGGAGGAGCTTTCTCCCTCATATCTAATGGTCATGGCACTCATCTCAGAGGTCGGAGACTCAGGTTTGAATCTGTTCTCTGGAGCAGTGATTTGAACCCAGATTTCCCCAGTCATAGGTGAGTGAGCCACCAACCTGTTGGCAATTCCGGGGCTTAGCTTTGTCTCGCATGTGGAAGCTGTTCCATTATGTGTAAATAATTAAATATATTAATTTGAGTAAGGACTGGAATGCAGGTGTTCCTCTCCCAGGGAGCACCCTTGCCAGGGATGTTGAGTCTCTCTCTCTCTCTCTTTGACCCAATATAAATTGAACTATTTTAACCAAGTCAGTTTAGCAAATGAGAAAAATCTGTCCAAGGATTGGCTTCTGTTTGTGCCACTTTGGGGGAACAATTAAATTTGAAGATTTTTGTGAATTTAGCCCCATTGTTAAAAATTCTTTTATTTCATCCTTCCTCCTCTTAGACAAGTTGAAAAGTTGCTGGGATCCTTGTATCTCTGAGCAGCAAAGCATAGATACAGTGCAAACAAGAACCTTATGTTTTCTTATGACCCTCTTATTGCAATATGTGACAGTGTAAGATAATAGCACTTCAGGGGATGCCAGCATCCCACCCTGATTGTTGAATGATTTAGCTGATCTTCCTCCTGCCTCTTCTAATTTTTAACTGTCTTGTATCATAAGTCAGTCCCTCCTCAGCGCTTGAATGCCATGAGTGAACAGGTTTCTCCACCCAAAACATGTTGTAACACATCTGTTTTGTATTGTGAGTGCTTGTTTTCTGCTAAGCCCTCAAGCACAAAGGAGTCCCTCTCTGAATCATTTATTCTGCGTTCCAGATCAGAGGTATTGTCTAGGAAAACAAGGTATTCTCTCTCTCTCTCTCTCTCTCTCTCTCTCTCATTCATAAGAAGCTTAGTGCTTTTGGAATGCAAGTTCTTTTTCTGAATAAAAATGAACAGAAAACAAAAATTATAAAAGTGAGAAGATGAAGCCTGTTGTAAACATGCAGGGAGGCATTATTTCATCAGTATGAAATCTGATTTCCCAAAGTAGTTCCTGTTTGTTTCCCTATCTTACATGTAAACCTTATCTTTCTTGCTCCTATTGATTGCAGTGTGCTATTAGATGATAGAATTGACAGATCTTTTTTTGAAGAGGTGTGCAGTGCATCTTTGAGGACACAAATATTTTGATTCTAAATGTTTTCTTAAAAGTTAATTATGGGTAATCTGATATCAATCTTGCAATTGGGTATGGTAAGTGATGAAAGTTTCATGGTTCTATTTAAGAACAATCCTTATAAATAGAAAACTTCTTTGCATTGCTAATTACAGCAACACATTTGCGTCCTACAAGTAGATTTCAGGAAAAAATAGGTATAAATAGGTTTCGCTATCATACAAAGTTGTAATTTAAAATGTTCTTGCGCAAACTGAGATAATTTTAGAAAGGATCTTTTCTTAATAACTTTGTTCCAGGCTCCAGATGCTGAAATACTTCCTCCTGCAATCTGTTAGTAAGTAAATGTTCTCTTAAATATTCAGAAATGAATTCCTTGGTAACTGCTAAAGTTAATCAGGCTAATTATTCTTCCCAAATATTATTTTTATTCCATTTTATCCTACTTCTAAATGATTTTCAGCATGAGCTTTCGTGGGCCAGACCCACTTCCTCAGATCAAATAGTGGAAGAAAATAGTCACAACCATATATACCAAAGGATACAATTTAAAAAAAATGAACACATATGAAAAGGACAAATCACATTTCAGAACAGAAGAGGAATGCAGGGGCGGGGGGAAGGAAGGTGAATGTCTGTGAGCTAATGGTATTAGAGGTGATAATTGGGGAAGCTATCTTTGTAATGGGTAAGGTAGTTGGTGTCTTTGTTCAGTCCCCCCCCCCCCCCCCCCCCCCCCCCCCCCGGAGAGTGTCTATAGGAGACTATGGGTCTGTCTCCCAGAGCCTCTTGGAATTTGGTATCCTGTTCCAGTATAGGCTGTAGTTTATTGATAATGTGTTGGACTGATTTAAGTTGGGGGTTGTAGGTGATGACAAGTGGTGTTCTATTGTTGGTTTTCTTGGGTCTGTCTTGAAGTAGATGGTTTCTAGGTATTCGTCTGGCTCTTTCAATTTGCTTTTTTATTTCTCCGGGTGGGTAGTTGAGGTTTATAAATACTTGGTAGAGATCCTGAAGCTTCTGGTCTCTGTCAGTAGGATTAGAGCAGATGCGGTTGTATCGAAGGGCTTGGCTATAGACAATGGAACACACCATACGATCTGTGAAGACAGAGGCAAAAAAGCATGAGTACTTCAGCTTTTCCCACATCATCTGTCACTAGGTTACCTCCCTCATCCAGTAACGCCCACGCCCTCTCTGATCAGCCTCTTATTGCTAACATGCTTGTAGAAACCTTTCTTTTTATCCTTCACATCTCTTGCTAGCTGCAATTCCAATTGCACTTTCATCTTCCTGATTACTCCCCTGCATTCTCAAGCAACATATTTATACTCCTCCCTAGTCATCTGTCCAAGTTTCCATTTCTTATAAGCTTCCTTTTTGTGTTTAAGCTCACCAAGGATTTCCCGAGTAAGCCAATCTGGTCTCCTACCATAGTTGCTTTTCTTACTGATCAGGATGATTTGTTCCTGTGCCTTCAGTAAGGCTTTGTTAAAATACTGCCAACACTCCTAGTTTCCTTTCCCCCTCATGTTAGTATCCCAAGGGATCCTGCCCATCAGTTTTCTGAGAGAGTCAAAGTCTGCTCTTCTGAAGTCCAGGAGGTGTATTTTGCTACTCTCCTTTCTTCCTTTTCTCAGGATCCTGAAATCTACCATCTCATGATCACTGCTGCCCTGGTTGTCACCCACTTCTACTTGCCCTGCTAGTTCCTCCCTGTTTGTGAGCAGCAGGTAAAGTTGCACATGGTCCCTGGTCGGTTCCTTCAGCACTTTGTACCAAGATGTTATCCCCAACATTCTCCAAAAACTTCCTGGATTGTCTGTGTACTGCTGTATTGGTCTCCCAACAGATGTCAGGGTGATTAAAGTCCCCCATGAGAACCAGAGTCTGTGATCTGGAAGCTTCTCTCAGTTGTCCAAAGAAAGCCTCGTCTACCTCATCCACCTGATCCGGTGGTCTATAGCATATACCAACCACAACATCACCCCTGTTGCTTCCCCCTCTAAATTTAACCCAAAGACTCTCAACAGTCTTTTCTCCCTCTATACTGGAGCTCTGAGCAATCATGCTGCTCTCTTACACTCAGTGCAACTCCTCCTCCTTTTGTCCCGTCTGTTCTTCCTGAACAGTTTATACCCTTCCATGTCAGTGTTCCAGTCATGTGAGGCATCCTTCCAAGTCTTCGCAATTCCAATCAAATCATAGTTCTTTGGGCCAGGGCTTCTAATTCTTCCTGTTTGTTTCCTAGGCTTCTTGTATTTGTGTACAAACACCTTAAATAACTAGTTGATTGTCCTACCTTCTCCATTTGAATCAGAGGTCCTCCTTTGCTGCTCCTACCTTCTTGTTTCTTCCCAGTAGTATTCCACTTCCCCACTTACCTCAGGGCGTAGGTCCCCCAACAAGCCTAGTTTAAAACCCTCCTCATTAGGTTTGCAAGCCTGCCCACGAAGATATTATTCCCTCTCTTTTTTTATGTGGATCCCATCTCTTCCTAGCATTCCTTGTGCCAGGAACAGAGTCCCATGGTCAAAGAAACCAAAACCTTCTCTCCAACACCACCTGCGCAACCACGCATTTATTTCCACGATTAGATGATCCCTACCTGGACCTTTTCCTTCAACAGGGAAGAAGGATGGGAACACTACTTGTACTTCAGATTCCTTGATCCTTCTTCCCAGTGCTACATAATTTGCAGGGATCGGCTCAAAGTCATTCTTGGCCGTATTGTGGGTTCCTACATGGGATAAACCAAAAGGGGTAGTGAACCGAAGGTGTGATCAGTGTTGAAAGACTCACATCCTGAGTTCTAGATCCTAGTGAGAAGCACACTTCTCGAGATTCCAGGTCTGGTCGGCAGATGGATGACTCTGTTCCTCTTAGAAGGGAGACCTTGACCACTACCACCCAGCTTCTTCTATTGGGGATGGGGATGGTGGTAGAACCTCCATCCCTAGGACTATGCATTCCATGCCTTCCAGTCGATGGGGTCGTCCTCTGATCCCTTCCTTGAGAGGTCTCTGCCAAAGCATTCTCCATCGTAGTGCCTGTGCAGAGAGCCTGAAAGCGGCTACTTATCTCTACCAGAATTGGGAATGCCTGAGTTGACTTCCTTCTCCTGGAGGTTACATGCTGCGAGATTTCTTCCATGTTCTGTACTGCTCTCATTGGTTTTTCAGCCTGCTGTCCCTGCAGTAGTAAGTGCTGCCTTCTATCGAGGAAGTCTTCATCTTCTCTGATGGAATGTAAGGTTGATACTTGGGACTCAAGTCCTCTAATTTTGTCTTCCAAAATAGCAACTGGGTTGCACTTAGTGCAAATAAAATCCCTTTTATCTTCTGGGAGGAAGATAATCATGGCACATGCTGTGCAGGTAACAACAGCAGACCTATCACTATCCATTCCTGCCTTCCTTTAGAGAGATTCCTCAGCTGTTTTTAATGCCCACTTGAAAGGCAGAAGAGAAACAAAATGCAAAGCAAACTCCCAGGCAAACTCCCTTGTTGGCTGGCCGCTGCCCATTTCGCAGCAAAAAAAGTGTTTGCTCTAGCTGCCTTTTTATAAAGCTGCAAGCTAGACCCAACTCAAAGCCTTGCTTCTAATCCAATCAGCCCTTGAAGGCCCACCTTGAACAAAGCACTCCCAATTCACACTTTTCAAACTGCTGCTCTTTTCAAACAGTCAAACACAGAGTCAAACTAATGCTCACAAACAGACACTTGGACACTCACTCCACTAGCTCACAACACAGCCCCCTCTCCGCTGCTGCCACTTACAAGTTTCCCCACTTGCAAGCAGGCTGCGTGGGGCTTCCACCACCTCCCCACAACACAGCAGAGGGTTTGCCCTTTGCCGTGCCGTTCCCTGCTGACATCCCCCTCTCCTCTGACTGCCTGCCTGCCTGCCTGCCTTCCTTAAACAGCTGCCTGCCTCTCGCTCCCTCTCTGCCGCTGCCTCTGGGCAGCTCCAATTGTCCAACTGGCTGGAGCACTTCCAGGTTCCAGTTGGTGCCCAACTATCAAGAGTGCCAGACGACTGGATGCCGGACAATTGGAGTTTTACTGTGGTTGTATTTCCATCCTTTTGAGATCAGGATGTTGGAGTGTGATGTGTTTTTGGTGGGATTTTTTCCTTCATATATGAGGGTAATTCAATCTTCATATCAATTTGAACTCAAGCAATATTCATGCTAGCTGCCAGTTGTGAAAAAGACTGCTAAGTTTGTGCTGCATTGTTCTGTCTACATGGTAATAAATTGTGTCTGTTGAAGTAATCTGGTAACTGTAAACCTTTAGAGACAAAAATCAAAACAAAACCAAAATCTTACTTTTGCAGACTCAAAGATAGTTTGTTTTGCTTTTGCCAGTTTTTACGGTTATTGGCTAATAGAGGATGTGGCTTTCTGCATACTAGCATGCTTCTTGAGTGTTCATATCTCTTCCAATAAGTTAGCAAATTTGCTGCAAGCCTCAGTTATGAAAACCAAAGTACAGGCAGTCCCCGGGTTACATACAAGATAGGGACTATAGGTTTGTTCTTAAGTTGAATTTGTATGTAAGTCGGAACTGGCTCCAGATTCAGCCGCTGCTGAAACTGATCAGCGGCTGACTACAGGAAGTCCTAGGCAGAATTGCTCTGCCCCCGGCTTCCTGGAATCAGCCGCTGATCAGTTTCAACAGCGGCTGAATCTGGACTCCTGGGACAGAACAGCTGGGGCACTGCCGGGTAGGACCCCGCAGGACCAACCCGGCAGCACCCAAGCTGCTCTACCCCAGGCGTCCTGCAACAAAAGCCTGGTCTGCTGGGGGGGGGGGCCTCTGTGGCTTTGCTCCTGTCTCCCTGCTGTGCTAGGGGAGTCCCCCTCAGCACAGCAGAAAGACCCGAGCAAAGCCGCACAGGCGACGGGGTCCCCCGCCTCTGCGACTTTGCTCGGGTCTCCCTGCTGTGCTGGGGGGGAGGGGGCGCAGCTAGTGCGCCGTCCCCCCCCCCTCCCCCCCCCCCCCCAGCAGACCAGGCTTTTGTTGCAGGACGCCTGGGGTAGAGCAGCTCGGGTGTTGCCAGGTTTGGTGAGACCCGGAGCAGCTTTTCTCGCCCCGGAGGATGCGGTGGCGGGACCGCTGCGCTCTGGGCGGTCCCGCCACCCTCGAGCTCCTGGGAGAGAGAAGCCCCGTTTGTAAGTGCGGATCCGAGGTAAATCGGATCCGCGTAAGTCGGGGACTGCCTGTACTCATTTCCTCCATTTTCACTGAAAGGAAAATTGCCTTGCCATCTGATAGTGTTACTGTCATATCTGCATAGAAATAGAAATCTAAATGAGAGGAAATCCATCTTCACCCAAATAAAAAGAAAATAAAACAAATCACTACCTAAAGCTCACTTTCACACATTATTTAGCTTTATCTATTTGTTCCTAAGAGATTATTTTATCTGTGAGATCGTGAAAATAGAGATGTGGATGTGTCATTAATATCAGCACTGGAGGTTTTTGTTTTTGTTTAAAGGCATTTTAAGTGGTACGGATGCATGATTCATAAATGGCTGAAATTTGTTGAGCAGTGGTGCTTTATAGTATCATCAAGACAGCTGACTCTGCAGATGATTCCATGTGGTGAATAGTGTAATTTAAAAATCTGACACTGTATTTGGTCTTCCTGTCTTGTTTTCCAAGTCTGAAATTATTCTTTTTGAGTCCAACATTGTGTTGAGAAAAATAGTTTATATGGTGTTCCTCCTGAGTTATCTATAGGCATGAAATATTTGGAAAACATTTAGCTTAGCTCACTCAAGAAGCATGCTAATATGTAGAAAGCCTCAGAGACGGAGGTAGTTTATAGAATATTATACGTCTGGGTCTTATTTCTTGCAAAGTAGGTTGGAATGGTTGCTTTTCTGTTAAATAAATTGTGAGTCTGCTCATAGGCTAACATGAGGAATGTGACCTGAAGTATAAACACAAGGGTTAAGATTGGACGTGCACCGCTTTACCAACATCTTATGAGATTATAAAATTGCCTGTTTATGTGGAGTAAATTTTGTTGCAAATAGCAGTAATTACTTTTTGTTGTGCAGTGCCTTGGTCCATGACCAGAGCTTGTAGACAACACCGTAGTACAAACAATAATATTCATGGAACTTTCAGTTCATGAGTGTTCAGTTTGGAGAGACTTCCCATTGTTGCATTCATATAAGAAAAAAAAAGTCTTACTAGAAATACTTTTGCTTTGGTTTAAGAAAAATCAGTGTATAATGTTGAGAAATTATAGTTTTGTAGTTGCTGTTGTACAGAACATGGAAAATAAGTGTAGTATCTGATAAGATAATAAAAATGTTTGAGGGACTTTGTCACTTTCATACCATACTGAAGTGTTTGGAATTTTCATATGTTGAGCGTAATAGGAGTCATTTTATACTTCCCTTGCTGAAACAAAATCAAGGAAGTTTACCTTTCTTCCAACTGCCAAACAAGTAAAAACAATGTCTTCTAAGAATCTGAACTCACTGTATTCTGAGAATTGTTGTAGAGATACAGCATTTTAACCAAAATACTAAACAAGTTAACATGGCTATAAAACATTTACTGACTTGGGGACTTATTTAGATTCCTTTTGTTTTCCCTTCCATGTATGACACTTCTGCCCTTAACATTATTGAGGTGGTTGATGTGCATGTTTTCCAGTTGAGTCTTCCTCCTTCTCCTTGCTCCCATTTTATTTATTGCCTGTCATCTCCAGATGGGAATGGGATAAAGGCTTTTCTTAGTCCTGCATGAAGAGTCGACATCTGTTACACTTTAAAGCAGATTTCCAAGTGAATCCGGGTGAATTTAAAATAATCTCTTCTTTTTTAAAATCACTACTTTTTAATGAAGTATTTCCTCAGTTTATTTGGAAACAGTTTGTACAGTATGCTGAAAGGTAAAGAGGAATTAATGTAATGACAACGTTGATTAAGCACGTAAACTTGATTATCTTTGGGATTCTCTGTAACCATGATCTGAGGAAGGTTCATGGTCTTGTGAAGCGACATTTAGGTCAAAATCCTGCCCAGTCGTGGGCTGGAATAATGTAGTAGAGTGTGTAGCATTTGGACAGGAATTCAGGCTCTGATACCACAGCTCTGAATGTAGATTAAAAACCTGTATGATTAGAAAACCTAATACACTGCTTCTTGGACAATGTGAGTGCCTGGGCTTTAGAAAGTGTTCCTGGGCCGCAGTGTGATGTGATTTACTGGTCTGGAGACATCGCCAGCTCCCCTGAGCATGTGCTTCCTTCTACAGCTGGCACCAAAGGGAAAGAAACATTATCTGTGGCTGCTCTATAGTGCAGTAATAAAGGGACTATGGAGATTTCTTTTCTTCCCCTCCCCTAATATTTTCTTACGCCATCCATCCTGCCTCCACCCCATAGAATAACCATCCTCTGTTTGACTGCTGCTACTTCTCAGTTCCTCTTTTATTCCCCAGCCCAGTCTGGAAACATGAAGAATGATGAGTGATACTCTTGTGATTTTGACCAAAAAGATATTGCTGGCCCTTACCTTCTCTCTTACAAAAAGTGTGTGTGTTGGGATGCACCAAATACCCTTCTGTTTTAAAGAGAGAAGCCAGAATTTTCATCCCAAAGTTACACTTGTAAATCCGTATTTATTGCCTAAATGGAAGTGGATGATACTTTTCAGAGGTGGCAAGTACAGCAGCCCTGAGGAGCAGTTCAGTAGGATTTATGAGTGCTCAGTAGTTTTGTGAATCAGGTAACTTTTATTTAGGTACCTAAATGAGATTTATATATCTAAAGTAAATCAACCAGGTTTGAACATATGCTTATTTCTTGTTGCTTCAACTGAACATTGTCAAGGGGAAAATAATTCCAAAAATTGCCACCTCAAGTTTGTTCTTTTCCTAGTTTCCTATTCAAATGTCACTTGGAGACACCCATCACACAGTTCTCAAGAATACATCAGATGGTGACTTTGATTTCACCTTCCTGAGTCTCACTCTTCTGTAACAACATCTGGGAAATTCGTTTAATTTGCTTCAAATGTGAAATTACTTTCAATTTCTCAGACATCAGCTTTTACTTTGAGAGTTGAACTCCCATGTGGAATGCCTATCATTCAATGACATTATTCTTTTCAGAGTTAAACTTTTATGTTACCAATCACCGAAAACTTAGTTAAATCCAAGCACCTTGCTGCTAGTGCTTCAACTGCTTTTCAGATTAATTTGTTGCAGACAAATACAAGTAACCAAATAGTGTATCACAGTGTTGCCTTTACTGTGACATTTCCTATAGATCCAAAGACACCAGTGATGACTTGTGACTTTTTTAAGACGGGTGAGGCACAAATCACAAAAGAGCTATTTCCTGCCCCACATCGTATATTGTTTACAAACTATTAAAATGTATCTTATTGTGAAAAAGCACAGGAGCTGGTGTCTTTGCTGCTGCTATACAGGACACAGAGATTAGGGGGCAGAAAACAAAGCAGGCCAGGGTTTTGGCAGTGGTCCCTGCATGTGCATGAGGAGCCAGTCCTGTGGGGGAGCATTCTGGTAAGGCACAGGCCTCCTCCTTATCCCCTGCAGCTTGGGTTTAACTGTTCCAATTCTATGGTGGCCTCACCAACAGGTTGTTACCACAGAGGCTCCTTTGTAAAAGGTCTCCTGGGGTGTGGTAAGCTGCTGTGGGAACATGGCAGCTTCTTGAGGTTCTACCACCTATTCCAAGATTTGAGCCTCTTGTACAAATACATTCCTATAACTTTCTAGCATTCACTTCACTGCTGGAGAGAGTGAGTTGCGACCTTAAAACCATATCACGGTTTGTCCATACCTCATGTATTTATCAATTAAATAAAAAAAAATATGCAAGACTGATTTTTGCAGCTTTAGGGAATTCTTGCCAAGATCGTGTTTACTTGTCTGGTCTGAGGAGCTACCCTTGGATAGTGCTCTGGTGGGGAAAAAAAGCTGATAGGAGAGTGATTAATGTTGCACAGAGTACAAATAATCTACTATATATTTGAGAGAGGCTGCCTGTCCATCTTTTTGTTTGAGAATGACTCCTATTCTGTAAGAGCTAGGACTACCAAATTCAGTACACAGCTTCCTTTTACCATAACTTCAGGCAGAGTATGGGTTTGGTTGTGCCAGGAAAATGGGTGGTGCCTGGGATAGGACTGCTTCTCACAAAACCAGGCAGGTGAAAAGGGCTGGCTGAGGGTGCTTCCCCTTCCCCATTTGGAACTCCCAGTCTTCAACTCCCCCTCCCCCAATTCGTATGGGGATGTTGCTGGCTCACTTCACCCTGGAGGAAGGAGGAAGTGCACAGTTTTGCTGCATTACTCACTCCAGCTTGGGAGCACGTGGGCAGACGAACCTGGACCTGCCCCAGCTGGGGGACATGCACCGCTTCCCCAATGGGCACACTGGAGCTGCAGCGACCACAGAGATTTTCACCTGGCCTCAAAGATTCTGTGGTAAGAGAGGGTTGGGGTAGTCCTCTCTCCCTGGGCCAGCCTGCATACTGAACCTATCATCCCCAGCTGCATCCCAGAACAATGATTTAAATGAAGCATGTAGATTTTCATTTTATTAAAAAAAAATAGTAATGGAGTTAAGGTCCTGAGCAATGCATGGTAAATGTGCTAGTTACCAATAAAATGATGAACTAGAGCATAAATCTTTTTCCCAGGTAAAGCTTCTCCTAGTGTTCCTTTCTGAATGTTGCTCAGCACTTCTACCTCCATGGCTTTGTGAGTCATGTAGGGATGTTGTATAGTGTATAACTGAATAGTTATGTAACCTCATGAAATTTTAGCAGCAAGGAGGACAGGGGCAAGCGGGTCCTCAAGGCGGCTCCTTGCATGTATCAGGTCCCGTCTGTCCCCTTCGTCCTCTGTGCTGCTGCCTCTCTATCAGAGCTTGGGGGAATGGGGAGCATATGAGTCTTGTGCTCATGGAGAGCTAGCTTTTAAGCCAGCTCTGCATGGACAGTAGCTCCTGATCCCTCCCCTCTTGCTGTATCTGATACAGAGGCTGGGGGCAGGAGGGGGACATGGAGAAGGGTGTGTACTCAGGCTGATGGGTTAATTGTGTTGTCGCTTACACATTGACATCCCTAGAGTCAGCAGAAGTCATTAGCCCTTTTCTAGATAAATCAAAGCCTATTAAAAGGTTGAAATATTTAAGCATATGCTGTCAATCCGTTAGTTGTCCTACCTAGTTTGCATTGTTCATTCTTCTGCAAGTAAATGAGCTAAGAAGTTGCACTAAATGCTTATCAGAAAATTTTTGAAAAATCCATTATAATTTTGGCATATATTAGAAATAAAAACAAATTCTGTTCTAATTTATACCCCCAAAATCCAGTGAAGTTGCATCATAAGGAAACCAATAAGGGCAGAATTTGGCACTTAAAATGGTAACTGTAAATAGTGTTTTCAAAAGTGCAGGTCCCTTCCTCATGGATTTTGCAATAGCTGTATGACTGGTTTTAGGCAATGTGTTTAAAGCACAGTTAATTATAATGTTTGAATATTCATGCTCATGTTAAAAAATACACCTCTTCGTTTGTTGCTACTCAAGATCCCAGGGAAATGAGTAGCACTAAACAATAATCATTCTGTTGAACATTTTATTGAAGTGAATGCTATAAAGTTATTTGCATACCTGTTCAGTCCCCCTGTTTTCACTGCAAATATGAGCATTATTTACACTTTAATCAAGTGTAGTGGAAAGCATTGCCAGTAAATGTAAATGACTTTTACAGGGAAAGGCGAGGGGGAGAGGGGGTGGTAAATGTAAAATATGATTATAAAAGCACAGACATTTAAAATAGTCTTTTTTTTTCAATTATGGCACGCACAATAGGAATTTTAAACTTCCACTGAAGATATAATTTTTCTGAGCTCCAGGGGTTCATTCTCCTTCCACAGGGAATTAGTAGGAGGATTAACTTTCACTTAGACTTCTCTGTCAGTCACACATCTATCCCTCCATTTTTCACCCAAAGAGTAAAGGAGAACTACTGAAATATGCAGTAGTTTGCTTGGCCAAAAATTGCCTGCTGATTCCTTCCATTTTAAATGAAAGTGCAGAGCACCTAAAGTCCTTTCTCTCCCCAAAATACTTTTCATCATTGCAATACTGTATTGCTGAAGAATTTCTGTGTAGTGAGCATGCTTTAAAATTGGACAGAAATATAAATAATGGCTTGCATTCTGCTAGAAAGGTATAATTAATTTGTGTATTAAACATGGCTTTGTGGCTTTGTGGAAGGTTTTCCATGGTTTTCAAATTTAGTCAATGAGAAAGTACATTAAAACATAAGTTGTGATAGATTTCATGTTTTAGACATTAAGTAAAATGATCAGTGACGTTCTTACAACTTACAGAACAAGCTTCTCTTGTTATTTAAATCCACCACAATTGTTTGTACGGTGTTGTTGTCATACTCTCATATAAGGCAGCTTTACTTTGGCCCCAGCTGCACTGAATAGCATTATAATTAGCAAGATTGTTAGCTTAATCAGAGCTCTTGACTCCAGAGAGAGGTGTTAAAAAGAGTGTGCAACATAATTAACGTTTTTATTCCTTTGATCTTAAGTGTATTCTTTATTGACAGAAATATAAAAAATATTTATTTTTTGCCCTTCATGAGTAAAAAATATATTATTTCGTGTGTGTGTGTGTGTGTGTATATATGTGTGTGTGTGTGTGTATATATATATATATATATATATATATATATATATATATATATATATATATATATAGGGAATAATATATATTAGGAAAAGTTTTCCTGAAACTACATGCTCCCAAAGGATATAAAAGGAAAAAAATAATTGTCTATGTGGGTACATTATATATGCCATGTTTTTTGCCATGTTATCTGAGCAGCTGTATAGCTAGAAAAGGTTTCTGTTCTTGCTGCTGTATTTGGTACAGCTACAGGTCATGGACTTCCATAAACAATTTTAACAATGCAGTGACTGAAAAGCATGCTTGTGCACTGGAGCACTGGGACCACCAAGGTAAGTATATGTATTTTTCATGTTCCTCAAAGCTAACCAAAGATAAGTATAGAAAAAGGAAATGTGGAATGTTGGTGGTAACACTATCTACATGAAGGTTTAATCCAAGGGTGGAGAACCTACAGCCCTTGAGCCAGATCTGGCCTATAGGCCAATTCAGTCTAACCAGTGTGTGTGTAGGGGGGGTGGGTCCAGCAGCCGTGTACCGCTGACCTCTCCTCCAGCACCCGGAGAGACACTTCTGGCCCTTCATTGTCCTATACTTACAGGTGAGGAGGTACATGCAGGTGAGGTGGCTAGAAGGGGCATACTCAGAAGTGCCAGAACCCCTTCCCCACCTGCAGCACTTGCTGCCCCGAGCTGTTCCAAGCATCCATGGGGAAACCATGGGTACCCTTTCCTGCTTGGAGTGCTCATCATCCAGAATCTTGCCAGGAGGCTGCTTCAGGCAGCATCTAGCCCCAGCTGAATGCTGCAAGCAACATCTCCTCCTGAAATCAGATGAGGCATGTGGGAGCGGGGAGGGGAAGGAGAACCTCTGAGATCCTTTCCAGTATGGGGTTCTGGGAAAATGGAGGAAGGAGCAGCCACAGGAGGGCAAGCCTCTTCCCAGCATGAGATGCTGGGAAACGGAAGTGTGCTTCTCAGATCAGGGATCTTTCTCTTGCACGCTCTTTTGTTTTCTCACGTTTGTGTGGCCCCGGACTGATTTTTTTTTTCCTGTGGGTTAGTAACCCCTGACCAAAAAAAGGTTCCCCACCCTGGTTTAATCATATTGCTGTAGCTATGGCAGCAGTATAGCAGCATAAAAAAGAATCAGTGGTGTGCACCATGGTTTGTACCAGTACAGCTTATGAGTTTAGGTCTTTCCCGTGTTCATTAACAGCTTCAGTGATTTCACTGATGTTCTAATAAGTGTGGTGTCTGCAGATGAAGTTTCACAATAGTGCTTCTGAACTTGCTTCCAGTAGAGTTGTCAGGAATAGAACAAAGAACACCCACCAAAGATTGCAAAGCCTAACTTAACTTTTTTCTGCGACTAAGACAATCCTTACTGTTCTTTATCATTCTTTTAAGTTTCTTCAATGTAGTTGGCCCATAAACACTTTAGTTCTCATTAGAAACATTTACCCTGAACACCAAACTGGGGTGAGAAGATGAGGGGGGCATAAGATGAGAGAGAATAGCTGCTCAATCAACAACTAAAATTTTACTCCTGTGGATGTGGGTTAAAAAAGCATTCAACTGCCTACTGAATAGATATTCTGGGGTGAGGTGACAGCAGTGCTTCTTGGATCTTCTCCTTCCTTTCATGTACTGGCACTGGATAGGATCCAATTTTGTCTCATGCTCCTTCAAGCTCTGCAGTTTTACAGACAAGTATTTTCTCAGCTTTTACATGCCATCACCTTTAATGTTTTTGCCATAAAACACTCTCCACTGTCATGTTAAAAATGGTGCTGTTAATTTTAATACTGTTTAAAATACACACAACAAATTTAGGTTGGAAGAACAGCTAAATAAACAGCTAATACAAGCTATGAAGAACTAAAAACAAACACTGGTACACCTTTTAAAGATTTTCCTTATACTCATAGTCTCTTCCCATTGCTTTGTGAAGAGCAAGAGTTACAACATGCCATTACTCCAGCAATTAATTTGTGTATGCTTCGCCAGCAGAAGAATACCCCATGCTAGGGTAGGCTGAGAGGAATGCAGCCATTATTAAGGGACTTTTTATATTAACCTTGACATTGGTAGATTACTTTTATCTGCTGAATGTGGCTGAAGCATTCTAAAACATTTACATAACTGGGTTTTAGGTCAATAGCAGGTTAAATGGTGCATTTAAGTAATCTTTTCTGACAGCAACTGTTGAGAGGCCCTTTATTGAAATGCTTACTGTATTCTTCAAGATTATTTTCACGCTAGTATTAAAGGAACAAGCAATCTCTTTGATACAGGACCTGGGAGACACCTTTGTGTGAAGGACATGACAAAAGTAAGCAGTGAGTTGTATCTCATGAAAGCTTATGCCCCAATACATTTGTTAGTCTTTGAAGTGCCACCTGGCTCCTTGTTTTTGCTGAAATAGACTAACACAGCTACCCTTCTGAAACCTGCCATTTCTTTGAATACCTGTAGAAAGCTAGTGATTGTCTCTTTCTCCTTTCCGGTGATTATTAAAGTGCCCAAGTAGGATAGATCTGGATCAAAATCAAGCTTACAACATGCAGTTCTCTTTCCAGGGTTAGGGTTGAGATTCAGCAGTCTTGATGTATCACAAACCACATTAAAACAACCAGGGAAATTGAACTCCATGCTACAACCGAACACATTCATAGACTTTAAGGATAAAATGGACCGTTTATGATCACTTAGTGTATGACTACACAGCCAAGTTGTTTCGGAATAAAGATAGTTATTCCAAAGTAACTATGCGAGTGTCTACACAGCCCTTCTGCTATTTCAAAATAATTTCAAAATAACAGACAGCTTAATCCAAAATCTGTAAACCCCATTCTATGAAGAATAATGCCTATTCCAAATTAGCTATTTTAAAATAAGACGTGTGCAGATGCTCCACTTCTGCTATTTCGAAATAGCCCCGCATGAGGGCTATTCTAAGTTATTCCTTCCCAGTGCCTCCTGGGGCTCTAAATCAAGATAGCATGTCTACATTAGGGAAACCTGCCTCGGACTAATGTTGAGGCTTCCCTGCAGTAAAGATGTGCTATTTTGAAAGAAGCTATTTTGGAATAACTATCTGGAATAGCTTATTTCAAAATTGATGTGCAGTGTAGATATAGCCTTAGAGACTAACCACTTGGGTTATGAAAGCTATAGAGTTTCTCTGTAATTCTTGAATCAAGCATATAACTTCTGACTCCAGGTCAGGTCTGTGCTAAGGGGCAATGTCAGACTAAGATCCATAACTTCCTGCAGCATTGATCTCCCAGTAAGTGTAGACAAGGCCTAAACTAGAATATGTCTTTTAGAAAAACCTGTAATATTGATTTACAGAGTTCATGGGATGGAAAATGCTAAATGCCTAGGTAACCAATTCCAATAATTAATTGCCATCACAATTAAAATTCACTCCCTTATTTCTAGTCAGATTTTTGTCGAGGCTCAGTTTTCAGCTGTTGGTTTTTTTACTGTATACTACAATTTAAAACAAAGAATGGAGGGTGGCTGGATAGCACTTTTTAAAATACTTGAGATTTCTCTGATACAGTGCTGAATTTGAGTAACCCAGGAAGGAGGGGAGGGGAAGAGAAAAAAGAATGTAATAAATGAATTAAATAAATTAGTTCATGCCTTCTAGTTACTGTCAATGTAACTTGTCTAGTAACAATATAAGGCTGCACTAAGTTAATAGCAATCCAAAAGAAATTGAAAACCTATCCAAAAGAATAGTTTTGTAAGCTCCAATATTTCAAGTTAATGAATCTGTAACAGAATGTACAGCATGACACATTTTTCTTTGCTTAGGCTTTCACATAGCTAAACTACAATGCTACAGTATTTGTATTAATTATACTACCTGTAGTGGACCCTGCAGTACATTGGAAAGGCACTGCACAGGGACTAATGTCATCCAGGCTTTGGAAGGAGAGTTTGCTATGCTGTTGTAGAATGGAACACAGAGTCGCTGCTGCAAACAACTAATTACGTTGATTGGAGAGAGACCTAATTTATGAGCCTAGTCCTAGAAAATAAGTTTAAATGATATACAGCTCAGATTAAAAGAAAAAAATCACTATTTGTAAACTCATCCAAATAATTTTAATCAATTCCAGAATTCTGGTGCTTTTTTCCATGGAGAAAATTCTCAATAAGCTGTTGTACCTACATACTGTTGACATTTAAAATAATGGGGCTGTTCAAGTAACTGAGGCAAAATGCTGGATAGATTCTAGACATTTTGCAGATTAATTTTTCAAACACTGGGACAAATTCACCCTTCAAATAAATAGATGCCTCAAATTTTTGAATAGAATTTCTCACAATAGATTGTTCCACATTGTCATTTTTATTTACTCCCTTTTTTCCATTTTGGTGCAATGAAACTCCAAAACTCAATACAGATGTGTTAAATTATAGGAGTAGGAAATGGTGTTACATTCTTGCATAACAAGAGGAACGCAAATTTTATTTTTGATAACTGAAAAATTAATGTATCATTAACAATTCAGACTGAATCTGACCGTAAAAGGTATTTTACTGATATTAAACATTTTCAGTGATTGTTTAAAGAAAGTAAATATGTAATGTATTCATCTTAACTTCTAAGTTAACAGCTGATGATGTTGGAGTTCTTTGCTGCATACTCTGATTAATTTCAATAACTGTTTACTGAATACTTTTATCTCTTTACTGTAAAGTTTTCTGGAAGTGCATTCTTTGAACTCTTCTTAATTTCCTAGCTGATAATTACAACCATTTTGCTAACTCCTCAAAGTGGCTTGGTTCTAAAGCTGGACGAAAAACAAGAATTCCATTTTGCAAAAGTAATTAAGGTTTCAATTTTAGTTTTCTTTACCCATCAAAATAAAAAAAACAACCTCTTTAAAAAAAAATCAAGATACTGTCACCCTGGATTAGCCGATAACCTGGTGATATGAGACACCCAGGCAGGTTCAAGTCCTTACTAGGGCCACGTATCCATATCAGATGTTCTTGTTTTGACCTGAAATTCAATTCGGGATCTGAAGAAATTTTTGTCTTTTAACAAACAAAATAAATGTTTGATTGAAAAATTCCTAGTCAATTTTAGTTCAGTCCTAGTGGATACTAGAAAGCTGAGTGTGTTAAATTTACAACTTCCTTTTCATTGAGACAACAGATTGGTTTATACTAAATTTCTAATAAAAAAAATTAAAATGGGCCAACAACCTTTAATGACACCAGAGACATCAATCATGTCACACGGAGGTTATTTTGGATTAATATTTCCAGGACCATATCTGGACTTCTTTTTGAATAGGGGAAGAGAGCTGTGGTTTATCGTGTGTGGGGAGCAAAGGTTTAACTTAACCACCTTCGGTTGGATATGTCTGTAAACACACCTGGCAACGCTAATTATCTGGTATTCTACCAGACAGTCTAGTTTTTGCGCTCTCTGTCCAGTAAAAAAATTCAGAAAATACCGGACATGGGGTCAATTTCCGGTATTTTCTGATTTTGCGGCTGGGTGCCGAACGGAAGCCTGGTGGGGGCGGGGGAGAGTGGCTGGAAGGCGGGGCTGCGATCAGGGCTGGGAGCCTGTGGTAGCATGCAAAAGCCTGGTGGGGGTGGGGCTTCTGCATACAACCAGAGGGAATCCCAGGCTGGGAGGTGGAGCCGCGATCGGTGCTGGGAGCCCACAGCTGATTGCATCTGAAGAGAAGACGCCCTGTCCCTGCTCCTAAGCGCTGTTCAAGCGCGTTGTGGCACCACAGTCCAGGAGAGAAGCCCGCAGGTGCTTTGTAGTTGCATTAGGTGCCTTCTATGGGCTCTCAGCCAAAACTGACTGGGGTGGAATTTCTGCTTCCCACTGGGACACCCAAAGACCTGGCTATGGGGGAGTCACCTTCCTACCCATGGTTGCCCCCCGCGCGCCCTGCCATTGTGTTTCCCTGGGGTCTGCCTCTCTCTGTTTTGGATAGCAGGTGGCTGCTTTGCAGAGCAGGCTCTGCTGCCTCCTCCTTTGTTCCCAGCTTGGTGGCTCTTGGTAGTAGCCACACAGGATGTGTTCGATGTGGGTGACTTTTTTTTTTTGCTTGACAAATTTTGAGCCCATGTGTTCAGTATTTTTTAGGAGACCATCTGGCAACCCTAAGCATAACCCACGCAAAAGTAGAGCCTGAGCTTTGTTTCACTACAAAATCAATGTTGCATGGAAAGTGACAGTACAAACTTCTCTGTAATACTTCCTTAATATTCTAGAACCCTAGATATCAACTTGGGGTAGGAGGAGCTAGTTCAGTCTTCTGTCTATTCAGTCCTTGACCTCTTTGGCATCCCTGTTAATCTTACAACAGTCAGCGTGGGTATGTTTTTTTTTTAAACAACATAGACATCTTTTGCTGAAAATTGGACTGATTTTTTTTTCATTTGTAGCATTGTAGTAACCTGTCACTTAGTCTGGAGTTAAACTCCATTTCATTATCAGTCTTTGAACTAGTCAGTCTCTTGAAGGGTAATTATATATATTTTAAAAAAAAGCTAGCTTTTTACTGTAAGAAACTAAATCTTGGGGGAAAGTTGGATTGATTCTTAACACTTGAAGAAAACAAGGCAGCTCTTAAATGGTAATGTCAGTGATAATGCTGACAAATAAGAAATACCTATTCTAAAGGTGAGGGGGAAGTTAATTTTGAAATGTTAGGTACATTTAAATCTGAAAATTGCAATGAGAATTTAAACTTGAAATTCACAATGAGAATTAAAGTGAAAGTATATTGTAAGAAATTAAATATCATGTGGGTTAGATAGTAACGAATCATCCAATATTTACTGTGGAAATGAGCAATAACTATTTAAGGTTGTATGGATATCACCATTAAAGGAGGGTTATTTAGCATTAGCATTTCCAGCCAGAAATATTGCATTTGAATGGGATAGTTTATTATATTAAAACATCTGTAGCCAATATATCATTTGGGAAACTTATGTGACCCATGATCTGTTTGGAAAAAATACTTTAGTTTTATGAGATTGTTCAGAAGAAACTTTGCACAGCAAGCTTTATCTTAATGGATATGAAATGATCTTTCCATGTCTGTCTGCTTGGTGCAGACTTTGTGAGCTTTCAAAGTTTTCCTCGCACACCAGTGTTTAATTTTGGGCTCATTCCCTGTGTGAGACAAGGAAACAGGCTTGTGGAATTTCATAGAGGTTAGGTCCATAAAAGGCTATTAGCTAGGGGATAGAAATGGTATCCCTGGCCTCTGTTTGTCAGAGGCTGGAGAAGGATGGCAGGAGACAAATCGCTTGATCATTGTCTTCAGTCCACCCTCTCTGGGGCACCTGGTGTTAGCCACTGTTGGCAGACAGGCTACTGAGCTAGATGGACCTTTGGTCTGACCCAGTACGGCCGTTCTTATGAAGGGTGTATTTTACATGCTTCTGATATTTGTGTGTCATAGCCTTTAAAAAATAGTCTTTGCTATGAGGGATCCTGAACTCATATAGTGTTAGTGGATTTGTATAAGAACTGCAGTGAAGCCTCTTGAAAGGAAATTTTGAGATTATAAAGTACAACTGCTATTAGGAAAGATTACATCTGGAGCGTGCCTCTGAATTGGCCATGCTGTATAACATGTTTTTTGTGTTCCCTTTTCTACAATAAGTGAAACCAGAATGTCACCATAGCTTATATTTGTGATGCAATAACCACAGCTCAGACCTTGGTAATACTTTGGCTGGCAAACTGTTGAATGCCATTCAAAACCTGTGAGAATTTTGTAAACCAGGAAAATAAGCCAATAGACTACTTGAAAATAACACATTAAATTACTGATCTTGAGCTTAATTGACTATTGACTTCTTAAAATGTGGCTTAATGTTTTCAATGGTTCTGCTGATACCAAGGTGAGGTAACTATATATGTTCGGCAGTTACAGATTAAGTGGATTGGGGGTGAGGATTTTTTTTAAATGCCTTAGAATATAAAATACTGTATTCCAAGCTGCATTACAATTTGCTGTCCATATGCAAATGAATTCTAAAAGCATAGTGTAGCATCATCATAGAGCAAACATGTGAAACTCACCCAGACTACTTTCTGCTTGTAGTAATAGACACTATGTAAAGAAGCAATGAAGAAAGCTTTGAGACCATTGGCCTAGTGCTCTTTAAACAAGGTTCCATTATTATAGTTCTTTCTGATCCAGTACTGGATCAGCTTTTGGACCCATAAGTACAGGTGATAAGTAGCAATGGGACAAAACTTTTTGTCTGATTTTGAGTCAGACGAACATCATGAGGTATAAAATTAAGCTCCAGCTCCTGTGTAATTGGGTGTAAGTTGTGCTTAGAAGAGAAGACTTTTCCATCCCCTTCCTACCTATTTTTCTATCACATATTGCAATGAGAAAAATGAAGTGTACATTTATGTTGCCCTGTGATGAGTTGAAGTAGGTTTGTGGGATCTTGCAAGTCAGATTCCTGCTTGGAGCAGAAATGTGCAATCAGTTTTTTAAAAGTATAGCAGAAGCAGTATCTGCATAGGTCCTATTTCCTTGAACAGAAATGATTACAAACAACACGAGGAGGAAATATGGAACACAGAGAAGTGAAGGTTAGGTGACATGCTAGTTACTTTAAAGCTTGTTTTATAAGCTTTACAGCCTATAACAATTTTAGTTTATTTCAAGAGTTTGAGTGATTTCCCATTCTTCAATCCAAAGAACACCTAAGTGAAGAACTGAGTTACACAGTAGTTGGGGGTTTTAGTTGTGCAGCAGTGAATCACTCATACTGCCTTTCCCATTTCAATCTTGTCGCTTACTTGCATTGCCCTTCCAGGCCTATGATCCTGGCAATATCCCAAAGAGTCATTACAGCCAACAGCAGCATCAACAACTTATTAACAAAAACAAATCTACTTTAGCTTTGCAGATGTTTCTCTTTCTGGGAAACATCAGAATGAAGAATGCCTATATCTCACTGTTTCCTGTCTGAAAGCAAAGCATGGGGGGGGGGGGGGGGAGAGGGATAGGATAAATAACCATGTCTGTTTATAGCAGATGGGAATAATGGAGCCAAGTGGTGCTTGTTTTGGGCTTTTATTCAGGAGTCAATGCCTTTTCCTTTCATGGTTCTTTGCTAATGAAAGTGATGTCCAAGAAATGACTGACAGGAGTATAGTTTGCCCCTTACCAGCAAGAGATGTGCCTCAGAAATGCCTCAAACACCTCAGAACTTTTCCACACAGGTCTATAATCCTGTGCATCTCAGCCCACGTTAATACTTACTTGCATCCTTTGCACAAACTTCACAATGAAGGCTGTTTGGTGATGTGAGTAAGTTTAGGTTAGTAATTCCCTTTTCCAGTTAGGATGGCATGGGAGCCTATTTATATTAATGATATTTTCTCTTTTTTACTTCTTGGCAAATCATACAAGGGTTGAAACAAATGGAGAGAAACATTAATTATTCAGCAGCCAATGAATAGCTCGTCCTAACTAACTCAATTTAGAATTTATAGACCTCTTTGTGTGAACTATTTGCTTCTCCTCATGGTATTTCTAGCCTTTTTTTTAAAACTGAAGTCTGTTGTGTGACTTTAAGGAAGTAAATTGGAAAAGTTCAATTTTGAAAATGCAGGGTTTTTTTCCTGTAATTAGTATAAAATCAAATTTAATAAATAAATCAAACGGTGCATTTTTCTGGACACTGTCAAAGTCTAAATCCAAATGTGTGACCTGTTCTAAAATTAAACACATGAAAATTGCTTTAAAAAACATGATGACCCCATTTCCTAAATATTTAAAATCATATAGCACGCATATATTTTTCACTGAAACAAAATTAAAGATTAAAATAATTAATTACCTTGCACCTTAAATACAAAATAGCCACAAAAATGTGGGAAGTTTTCAATAAGATATACTGGGAATTAGATGGATAATTTCAGTTGCCTTGGCTAGGGCTTTTAGACAAACATGGTCAAGTGACTAAAAATTGTCCTTGCCAGACAGGTTTTGACTCGAGTTAGACAAATCATTCAAACGTGTATAACACATTGTGTGTCTCTATGGCAAAAAACCTGAGAGATCCTAGTTTAAAAAGTCTATAGTATATAGCTGTTCCATTGCTGATCACTATTGTCAGTAAATATCCCAACCCCCTGCACCTCAACTGGTAGTGTTGATGGGACAGAATTGTTTTTAGCATCATTATAGAAAGCGTGATTGGAGACGTCCAACAAGTTGCAGTGATAAAGCAGCTAGTCTAGGTAATGGTCCCTAAGTTACTGGCAAGGTTTAAGATGGGAGTAAAAAGTGTGGAAATTATTTTGCTTAAAGCAGCATTGAATTTTCCTACATAAACAGGCTGCAGCAGATAAACCAACAGAAGCACAGCTAGTGTGTGGGATGTGCTGCCAGCATTGGGAAAGGAATCTTGGAGGCTTGTCAGAAGCTCCACAATGGGGGAAGGTGCATAGGGCCTCTGTTTTCACAGATTTTTCACAATGCATGTTTAAGAGATTGGGTCCTCTCCCCTCCTGATCTCGTGTTAGGCACTTGAGATGTTTTTTGTTATGGACATTATAGAAATCAGATGGATAGACATTACTGACAATCACTGACACAGCTGAGTGACATTTGTCTTCATCTTCTAACATGAGAACATAATGATTTACTCCATAGATAATAATGAAGCTGCTGTTGATTGCTATAGCAGCAAACTACTGTACTGATCAATCCACCCCTCTTCATCTTGGTACAAATCTGCAAGGAAGCACATTCCCACAGTTCTTAGTGAAATGCTCAGCAGCTGGAAATGGAAGCAAAGGTAATAAGGTTAACAAGGCTCCTGGTGGAAAGCATAAACTAAAACTTACAAGGAGTTTGGAGAAGTTCTCAACATTTTGTGGAGCCAGTTTTAAATAGCCTTAATTACATTTGTGGTTTGGATTGCTTTGGTTGAGCTTTAAAATTCATTTAATAGAGAGTAGCATTGAAACGGAAAAGGAACATTTTGTGGCCACAGTGGATTTCCTCCATGCCAACAGGAAGAGTAAATTAGTTAACGAGATATTGAAAATCTGGCCCAAGTGGTTCACCTTTTCCTCACTGGAGCTTATTCTTGAATTGTAATCTTCTTTAACAAGCAATCCAGCGATTGGTGCTTTCCCCCTGCTCCCTTCTCCCCCCCTCCCTTTGCCACCTTCTCCAGGACAGATCTTTAATTACAAAAACAGCAAGGAGTAAATTGTTTGAACAGAAAAATCTGGGAACTTTCTTTATAAATACTAAATTTCCCTTCATGTGAAACCAAAGCACCTTTCTTAATTCCCATTCACAAAAAAAGTTTTGACTCTTTCGTTCTAAAAACATGGGTATAAAACTGTTAAATATAGCCAAAAAGATTAATTAGAAAATGACACCATTCTGAGCCGTTTCAGTTCCAAAAAACACTGAAAATGGGGTGGAGTACAGCTTGGTGAATATCCTACTTCTGCTTTATGACCCAATTTCCATCTTAGATCCCAGTGCTAAGGATGTAAACTGGTAAGCATAACCCTTACTGGGTACTGCTTGCCAGTAATCAGTTAATTGCTGTCTGGTCAGGCCAGAACAGACCCACCATGCACCATGCCGGAGGCTGGGAGCTGCTCCAGTGCCTCCCACCACCACCTGTGAGGCAGTGGACCGGTTAACTAGTTAAACATCTAGTTTAACCAGTTAACGTTTTAAATGGGATTTTAAATCTCCAGTCAGTATTGGGATGGAAACAGTATTCATTTGAGTAACACCTAGGTTACTCAACAATGACAGGTGGCATTTTCCTCTTTGAGTCAGAATTCTGTTAAAGGGTGTTGTGCTGCTGGTGGCTCTTTGCAAGGACATAAAATGATCATCCTTATAATTTGATTATTAAAGCTACCATGGTATGTTTCAGAAGAAACAGGTTTTTAACTTGATGACCAGGTCAAATTCCAAATTGGGCGATTATTTTTCCTACCTAAAATTGTTTTAGTTGGAAATTATTTTCTTCTCACGCCCTAAACGGTTGTATGGTGATTACACCTGAGTGGAGTAACTTTGAGACATTGGGAGTGTGGGGCAGAAAAAGCCCTCTAGCTGAACTTAAAAAAAAAAAAAAAAAAAATCTATGGGCAGCCCATCTGCCTGTCCTCCATCAGCACTAGCCAGGGAACCAACCAGGCAGGGACAAGGTGCCCAGCTCTCCAGTTAGCCAGCCAAGTGGGGAACTAAAGCTTCAGGGAACTCCAGCTCCACAGGAGTCTTTGAGCCTGGGCTTTACTTGAGAGCTTTGGGAGTAGGGCTTCTAAGCTCCTGACTTCCCAAAATCCATCCAAGCAGAATGCTGAGAAGCAGGGAGCCTGGGCTGCAGAGGAATGAAGTAGGCAAGCTGGCAGCAAACAAGGCACCTTTCAAAACCTGACTGGCAGGCAAGATTCCAATGGGATCCTACTCGGTTTCCAGTGTAACTTGGTTGCAATTTACTGATTCCTGTGGAATATTTAGATTTCAGTGCATTTTCTAATGAGCTTTCATTGTCATGGCTCTGTTTTTACACCATATAACTAGCCATGTACAGGGAATAAAACCCCAGATACAGTGTGTAAGACTTATCTGGGACAGATCTTACCCGCCTTAAACAAATACCCAAAAGGTCAGCTTCTCTCTTTTCTAAAAAATATTTTTGGCCACACTTGTATGGTTTGCCATGCCAGGAAGTACCACTGAATTTGTATTCTATTCTAGAGGAGAAGTGATTCTATAAAGCTCTGTACTGCCTGCTCAGATATCTTCTCTATGTTCTTCCTCCCTCTTCTTTTTCTTCATTTAGCATTTTGCAAATTTATTGAAAGGTAAGTATCTACAGTAAATCTTCACCCGTATCTCCTTTCCATTTTATGGCTGCTCAGGCCTTATGCTCCTCGTCTTTCTCTCCTCCTTGTTATGTTCATCTAAGCACTCTTTCTTCCTTTTACTCCACCTTACAGGGCTGCCTATGCATCTGGATCTGTCAGGTTTCTCCACCAGTCTGCATGGACCTTACTCACACAAGTACTCTCTGTGTACTAAGAGCCTGACCTTTCAAACTCTTATGCAAGTACTCCCATTAGCTATGTGATTATAGGATTGCAGGAGTGGGCACATAGTTTGTAAGATCTCTTGCGCAGGGTAAAAATCCTATTGTGGAGCCAGTTTTAAACCATCAGTTTTAAACCACTTAAATTTGTGGTTTGGAGCACTTTGGATGGGCATTAAATTTTGTTTCCAAGGCACCATGCACACCAAGAGCACTGTATAAATGAAGCAGTTTGAGGGCTTAATAGGAAAGGCTCTATAGAAGTAATATATTGCTTCCAGTTTAGAGAAATGGAAGGCACTTTAACATTTATTTATCATAAGCCCTGAGTGTTTAAAGACTTTTACATCTTTTTCCCCACTTTTGTTTAATCACCTCTACAGGCCTAAGCATGTTTGAGCATTCAGAGATCCTATTTCATGTAGGCTTCTATTTCAGATCCAGACCAGATCAATAGAAAATCAGCACACTCAGAAATAACTGTGAAATTCCTTTACATATGGGAAGATGAAAGAGGAAGAATATAACAAGGCAAATACTGATTTTCTTTTTGAGGTGAAAACATCAGAAACCCTGTACATGTACGTTGCATTCAATCTATCGTGACTGAGCAATAATGATCACTGCAAAATTTTGGTATATTTTGTGTCCCTCGGATAGTATTTAATGGCTGTTTTTTTTTTCAAACCAGCTACACAGCAATGGTGGGATGTTGTATGAAAAGAACAGAGATACTTGTAAGTCAGAACACAACTAACATAGTGAAATATGCCTAGTGATGGCCGTGATCTAACAGTGCCTATAGCTACTTGAGTGTTAGATCAAATATATTTTCATTACTTTGAAAAATATAGGGCAAATCTAATCTAGTCTGTAATTTGGATTCAAGATTACATCAGCTCCTCTGATCTTCAGCAAATTTATTTGGCAACACAGCTTTTTCAACTTTGAAAACTGCTTTTGAATTAGAATTGTATTATCCGAGGCTGCTGTGTATGGTTCCCACTTCCCACCCCTCTTGTCTTTTTGTCTTTCTGAATGCAACAGAGAAATATGCCCGTATAATGGCTGGATTATGCAGTATCAGTTGGGTAAATTGCAGGTAGTTGTGAATGCATGGATTTTTGGATTTCTGCCAAAATTATGATGAATTCCATGAACAACTTGGTTATGGTAAACTTGGTTTTACCTCAAGGGAAATCTTGTCACTTAGCACATTTAAACCCAGTCTGGACAAAATCCTAGTGAATGTCTAATGGGGAGAAACTAATACTGGCAAGAATGAGTCTCCTTCATAGGGTCCGCATAGAATAACGGTTAACATGTCGTACTGGAAACCCAGGAGCCGTGTGTTTTATCATCAGTTCTGTCACTTGCTGTCTGTCCTTGAATGTCTTTCTAAAAGACCTGCTCTGGGTATTGTTTTGGGGAAGTTCCATACCCTATGTGATGTGATATATGTCAAACTAGACCTGTGGCTACCGGTCGATCTCAGGGGCTTTAAGAGTAGATCTTGGGCTCCCTCTGAACTGCGCGCCTGCGCAGTACTTTTAAATTTGCATTCTTCATTTGAGGAGCAGCTACTCGCTGAGCAGCAACACAGGTGAGTAGCTGGGCGGAACGGTGAGATCTGTGGGGTCAGAAAGGGCTGAAAGACCCCGGCCAGCTGGCTGTGGCATTCAGCCCAAGGAGGCTGCGCTGTGCTCCAGCTGATCGGGTGGCTACTCCTCTGCTCCAGCCCATGTGGAGTATGGTGCACCCTGGCTGAGGGCCCTGGCCAGGCAGCCGCTCCTATTTGCTCCAGTTCAGCTGCCCTGTGCTCAGCCTGGGGAGGCTGTGCCATTCTCCTACTGATCGGGAAGCCCTTCCTCTTTGCTCCAGCACAGCTGGAGTGAGGCGTAGCCTCCCTGGACTGAGCTCAGGGCAGCTGGGCTGAAGCAAAGAGGAGAGGCTGCCTGGCCAGCTGGCCGTGGTGTTCAGCCTAGGTGCACCCTTTTCTGTGGGAGGGGGGAGTCAGCCCCAGAGGAAGTGCCCACTGGAACTTCCCTGTTCTGCGGGGGAGGAGTACTGGGAGGAGGTGGGTGCAGGGGACTCCCTGTTCTCAGTGGCACCCTGTCCCCTGCTGCAGAACCCTGCCCCCACCCCAGAACCCTGTCCCTTGCCTCCACTGCCACCCTGTCCAGCACTCACTAACACCCTTTCCCAGTACTATGTCCCTTGCTCCCACCAGCACATTTGGGGACACATTAGTGGGGCTTTGAGGGGGGGGAGGTGGTTGGAGGAGGTGTGGGGGGTTTTTTTTTATGTGGGTTGGGGTGTGTGTGTGTGTGTGTGTGTGTGTTTCCCGCATCTCCCTTGTGTGGCCCCAACTGACTTTTCTGTGAGTCAGTGACCCCAACTCAAAAAGGTTCCCTTCCCTTCTCATAAATAAAGACAATGCAGAAACGTTTTGTGTTTGACATAGTCTTTTATTTAAAAATAAAACCTGGCGAACAAACCCCCAATTAGGGCCAAGCCCCCATCTGGCCACAGCATTATAATACTCCTGCACCCCCCAAACCCTAAATCTGAGCCTATCATACACTGGAACCGCCTGCCCTGAGCCCCTCACATACCCCAACCCAAATTCCTGCACCCTCACATCCACAAGCTTGTGGCTTGCTTAGTACCCCAACCCTCCATCTGATGCCAACACATCCCAGTCTGGAGTCCCCTCCCCAAGCCAGCATCCCCTTCTCCACTTCCTCCTGCATCCAAATTTCCTTCCAGAGCTTGCGCCACTCACCCCTTCCCACACCAAAATCCCTCATTCCTACATCAGAGCCCACACATCCTAGCTCAACCCAGTGAGGGTATGGCTAGACTGCAGGAGTTTTTCCAGGATTCCAGAGATATTCCGGAAAAACTCTTCCGCATCCAGGGATGCGTTTGTTCTTCTGTTTTTTTTAGTGGAAGGGCAAACATGCTCTTTTGGTAAGGGGCTGCCAAAAGAAGGGTTTTTCTGACAATTGGTCCAGTCTAGAAAGGCTAAATGTTGGAAAAGCCTCTTCTTACAGAAGAATCGGGAGGGGGAGGGGGGCTTTTTTTTTTTTAAAGGTTTTTCTTAAGGCATTAAAGCTTCAGGAGGAAACTGTTCTAAATTGTGGAGGTGGCTAGACTTTAGTTTAGGATTTTATACAGGGCCATTAACCATGGCTTGCTACATTACAGTTGTATATTAGAAGATCATAAGGAACTGACGTGGATACCTTACAAATGCTATGCTCTGTCACAATAAAGAGACCAGAAACTGAGATCAAAAGCACTGATTATTATCAGTTTTGAGAAACCAGTGTCTTGTTAGCAAACATAGCCATACTAATAAACACAGGTACAAGCTAGGACAGCAATTCTCAAACTTTAGCAACCTCAGAACACCCATTATGATGTTAAAATTTTCATGAACTCCCCACCCCCTTCTTCCTCTGCAGCCCTTGTCCTACCTCCTTCCCCACAGCCATGCCCCTGCCCAACTTCCAGGCCCATTCCCCATCTCCCTCACCCTCCCTCACTTTCACCAGGATGGGGGGGAGGGAGAGGGTCAGGATACACGAGGCAGTGCAGGGTGTGGGCTCTGGAAGGAAGTTTGTGATCTGGACTCTGAGGGTTTTGGGGTCCAGGAGGGAGTTTGTGTGAGCTCTGGGCTGGGGCAGAGGATTGGATAGGGGGGAGGTGCAAGGTGTGGGCTCTGGCCTGCGGCACTTAACTCAGGCGGCTCCTGAAAGTGACCAGCACATCCCTCTGACAGCAGCAACTAGGTGGAGGGACCACAGGGTCTTCATGCACTGCCCCTGCCCTGTGGAGCAGTATGCATAGATCTCCTGTCCAACCCCAAGGGCTGCAGGGACATGATGGTGACTGCCAGGAGTGGCATGGAGCTAGGAGGCTGTCTTAAGCTGCCATGCTGCTGGATTTATAGTGTGCCAGAGGCCCTTGTGGGAGGGGGAAGAGTTGATCAGTGGGGCCTGTAAAACCCCTGGCATGCCCTCAGGGATTCCCCATGTGTCTGAAGACCATGTTCGCACTAACTGCTTATGCACTTGTGTGGAATGACTTTTGTTATGTGCACCAATATGGAGGTGATACAGCACAAAACAAAAGTCATTCTGAACAGACAGTGTGTGGCGGGGGTTGGGCCAAGGGGTTTGGGTTAGCAGGGGGCTCGAGCCTGGGCAGAGTGTTGGGGTGCAGAGTGGAGTGAGGCAGGCTTTTGAGTGGGGCTGGGAATGAGGGGTTTCAGTGCAGGCTGCCCCAGAGAGAGGGGATTGCCCCAGCTCTCTCTCACCACAGCAGCTTGAGGCCAGGAGAAAGGCATTTCTCCATAGCCACCACAGCTCCAGAGGGCACAAGTGAGAGAAGGGTGCCTGTTTCATAACAGGGGTAGGTCCAGGCTAGACTCAGCGCAGGCCAGGAAAGGGGTGCCTGTTAGGGATGTAAAATTCCATTTAATGGGTTAACCAGTTAACTAATTAGGGGTATGGGCTCTGTAAACAGGGGCTACTTCATCAGCAATGTGGTCACTCTGCAGTATAACTGTCCCCTGTGGTCATTGCGGAGAATAACTGTCCTTGTACTCAGACCCTCCCTTTCCATGTTACGGAAAACAATCCCATTCAAGGCACTTCCTGTTTTCCTGGCACAACCCAACCCTGACATTGCTTTATGTTAAGATAAGAGGAAGCTGCCTACCAAATCAGGTGGTCCTAGCTTTTATTGTTTAGGACAGGGGAGGGGAAAATACTGCCCATGAGCCAGATTTGGCTCACCAAGCCTTTTGATCTGGCCCACGGCCCACCCTGCTGAGACTCAGGCAAGCTTCTGCCTGCCACAGTCTGAGGCTGCTCAAAACAGCTAGTGGCTCCCTCTAGGTGCTGCACACTCCTGGCGGGGAGGGGGGACATGACTTTACATGCTGTCCCTGACCCCAGGCCAATCAATGAGAGCTGCAACAATTGGCCTGGGAGCGGACCCAGCATACAAAGTCTTTCCTCCCTCCCTTCCCCTCCCAGGGGCACGCAGTACAGAGTGGCACATGGAGGGAGGGTCCCTGTTGTACTGATGGCTGACTGGGAGCTACATAAGGTGTTTCCTGTAACTCCATCCCCTCCTGCACCCCAAATCCCTGCCCCAGGTCATCACCCAAACCCTCTTCACACCCACGTTACATCTCCCTCCTAGATTCTGCACCCCCTTCTATATATCGCTCCTCCAAGCCAGAATTCTCTCCTGCATCCCTAGCCCCTCCTAGACTCTGAACTCAAATCTGGTGCCCCATGTCTCAACCCCCAACTTCACCCAAATTTTTTTCTCAGATCCCACTCATTCTCCTGCACCCTAAAACCCCTACCCTGAGCTTCCTTGATCATCCAACCTCCATTCTAAACCCCACATCCCCTCCATGGAAAAGGGCAGCTCTTGATCACTTTCCAAAATCTTGTAGTGGCCTCCCATCAAAAATTATTGCCCACCCCCGGTTTAAAAGGAATTTTTTAACAAACAGGCTTAGAGATGGACTCATGAACAGGCAGACACACGCAAAAACTCTCTAAACTATATACAGAGATTACAGAAACGTTCACTAAGCAAGGCACAGTTTGACGGAGATTCTAACACCAGACCTACAAAGCCTCATTTCTGTAACAACAAAATACAAAGTATATACTGGCATTGAAAATTTGCATTTTTCTTATTTTTGTCATTTTCCATTCATATAGTTAAAGCTACACCATATAATGGTACTTTTTCCCTATAAAATAAAACTGCTCATGTTCAACTGTACTATTGGAGGAAGAGGGAAATTGATTTTAGAAGTTTCTACAATAGCTGGTCTGTAAATCATAATTACAGAATCATAGAACTGAAACGGACCTCTTGAATCAGCAAGTCCAGTGCTTTCTACTGTACAGGATCTTTCAAAATGGGGCATTTGTCAATAATGCCCTGTCTAAACTGCCATTTTTTTCCGAAAAGCCCCGTTTCGAAAAAAAAGTGGCAGCTGCCATTATGCAAATGAAGCACGAGATAATTAAATCCCATCTTCATTTGCACTTTTGATAAGTCTAATTTACATCCCTCTGCCGACAGATTAGACGTAGCCTTAGAGCAGTGCATTTTGGGAGGAATGGGTAAGAATTTCTCAGAGGGTTGGGAGAGAAAAGTCAAAGGTTCTATGGCAGACATTTTTAATTCTAAAAATATATTTGTTTGAAAGCTTCTGAATGGTATTGAATGTAAACTAACCTTGAGGGGGTAGGAGTAGTGGGCAGAGAGAAGGAGAGCCTGTCTAAAAGGTACAATAATACTTTCTAATATGGGTCTTGCTACTGCATTTGGACTTTTAGGGGAGATGAACAGGGTTTATTTATATATGTTTCTATATATAAATCATTAGAATGCTGTGTGCCCACACACTTGAAAATCCCCACCAACACATAAGCAAAGGAACCAAAAGGAATTAGGCCCCTAACTTCCATTGGCATTAACGGTGGGTTAGAAGCCAGATTCCCTTAGGTTGCTTTTAAAATCCTAAACATGATGTGTAATAATATGCTTGGTGTCAGTGGAAACTTGTTGGGTGAATCTATTTGGGGCCTCCATAAGAGTTTATGGCTTTTGTGTTCACCAGACACATAGTAATTTCATGTAAATGTGTTTGGTTGGGTCCTGATCTGTGCCTGAAGCTCTATGCTAATATTACTACTAAATAATAATAATAATGTAAATTTATTTGAATAGTGTCATTTGGGCTTAATATACTTATCATGACACAGGCAATTACTGCGTTTTGGAAATGGGACCTACAAGTCTCTCAGATAGTAAAGAGAAACAAATTGAAATGAAATGAATAGAGCAGTAAAAATAAAAACAGAAAAGCCTGGAAGCTAATAGTAAGTAAACTAGTCAGGTAAGTCTTGCTGCAAACTATAAAAAGATCATAATGGAAGGGTAGAGTAAAGGTGGTTGCACTGCGATTTTGAACCTTATCCCGCCAGATAAAAAACTTTGTTGCACATGCTGGGATTTCCTTAATAGAATTTCAGTATTTTAATTTTGAGTGGCTTGGCTTCAATATGCTTAGGACAGATAAAATTCATCAGAACTTGAAAACCAGATTTAACTGGAGGAAGTGACGCAGTGGACTGAAGGGAAATAGGATCTGATTGGTCAGCCCAGGTGAAACAATGACACCAAAACTTGGGGACAGTTACTGCAAGAAGACATGGAGCTAAGAAGAAGATGAGCTGAATGAGTAGAAAGTGGAGTAGGTGCAATGTCAGAGGTAGAGAAACCAAGCATGGAGAAGATTAACCCCCAGGAGAGCAGCTTGGAACTGGAGCTGAAGGTGATAGAGGGTATGTGGCTCTAGATGCTAGATCATAATTGTTCAGTAGAAAGTTAATTAGAAAATTGTTCAGTAGAAAATTAAATGCAACATAATGTTTAGAGTCTGTGGGCTGCTGTACCTGCAGATGCAAGGTAGACCACCTGCCTAGCAGCCCACCAGTGACTTACCCTGACAAACCGCATGGAACCCACTGGTCGCAGGTTGCCCACCACTTATATTTTTTGCCCATCTCTTTTGCCACATCACTCGCAAGTCTCTGCTTAAAGGTTAAAATTCTCACCCCCTCTTTGAAGGAACCACATCATTCTGCCCATGCTAACCTCTCTGTTCTCAATATTTTCCCCACCTCTTCTTTGCCCTTCTGCTGCAATAAAGGGTCCTTCACCACTCTCTGTTCTATGCTCTCTTTTTGCTTGGAATAAGCTCTCTAGCCCAGTGTTTCTCAAACTTTTTTATAAAGTACCCCCCTTAAAAAAAAAATACCCCCAGTACCTATAGTTTACAGACGCATACAATTTTTTTCTACCATCGCAACATATTTGTTTAAACAACTAAATTGTAGCTGTGTGGGCGATGACATTTTTGGGTGTAAAAAGTACAAAAATAATAAAGTGCTTTAAACTTAAAACAAAAATTCAGTTTTCTCCAAATTTCAGTTGAGTTGATGTACCCCCCAGACTTCTCTCAAGTACTCCAAGGGTATTCGTACCACTGGTTGAGAAACACTGCTCTACCCCACTGCATCAGGCATAATCTTTTCAAATTCAAATCCTTCTTCAGATTTAAACACTGAAGCTTCAGAAAGGTACCCTGATTCAACGTGTCCGAGTTTTCGAAAGCATCTCTGTGTCTCATCTTTGTCTATTTTGATTGCAAGTTCCTTCAAACAGGGACCAGCTTTTTCTTTGTGTGTCTCATAGCTCTGAGAAAATTATTGGTACATCATAAAGAACAATAAAGTATTATCTGAGAAAAGCGCAGGGAGTTGGAAGAGATGAATTGTGTGTGTCCTTAAACAGTGCTTATTGCCATGGTAACCAGACACATGGAATGCAAAAACCATTAATTCCAGTCAACTTTTTGACATAAATAGTCTGTAGGATGCCATGAAGCACACTGATTCTGGTGCTGATAAACCATGGTGAAACATGACTTACAAAGGTGAAGGCCTTCAACTGACATGCTTTCCATGGCCCTTGAGGGAGTTAAAGGCTGCTAGGGCATAGTCACAAACTCAGATCCAGATGCAAACTTTAGAGGTGCACTGGGTTGGGGAATGGTTTGAATCTAGTATTCTGGTTTAAGGCTATGTCCATGTCTGCTAGGGACTGTAGTTTCACAATCCGTATTGCATACTTAGAAGACTTACCTGGTGTTCCTAAAATCCTTAACTCATTTTTTTGTTTTTCCAAGATAAAATGAAAATATACATGGCTTATTTGAATCATTGCTCTGGGGTGGTGCTGGGGATGAAGGGTTCATTATGCAGGCTGCCCTGGGGCGGGGGGAGGGGGAGAAGAGGACTACTCCAGCCCTCTCTCACTGCAGCAGCTACGGGCCAGGTGAGAAGCACCGCCCCATGGCCAGTGCAGTTCCAAAAGGCAGAGTCAGGGGAAGGGTGCATGTCACTCTGACAGGGCAGGTCCAGGGTCATCTGCCCCCTTAGCCCCACACCCAAAACAGGGAATGCAGCAAACTGTGCTTTTTCCTTTCACTCCCAGACTCAGGGGAACAGCCTGCAATGTTCCTGTATGGATCAGGAGGGAGGGAACTTCAGCTCCCCCACATTCTCTTCAGAGAGCCCTGGGGTGTGGAAGGCTTGGGTTGGGATACCCCCAAACAGCCCCCATTTTACCTGTCTGGTGATTTTCTTCTGTATGGTTTTATGAAAAGCAAGCCATCCCCCGCCAAGCACATCCTATTTTCCTGCCACAACCAAACCCTTACCTTTCTTTGTTATGATCAGAGCAGGCTTGGGCAATAATTTTTGATGGGGGCCACTCCAAGAATATGGTGAGTGTTTAAGGGCTGCATTCTTCCATTATATTAATGGATGAAGTGCAGGGTTTGGGGTGAAGGTTCGACGCAGAAGGGAGTGTGAGTCTGGGAGGGAGTTTGGGTGTAGGAGGCAGTTGTGAGTTGGGGATGCAGGGGTTTGGATTGTGACCTAGGACAGAAGAGGATTGTGGTCTGGGTTAGAAGTTTGGGGTGCAGGATCTGAGAGCGGTGTGTGGGTGGACAAGGGGGGAGAGGGTTTGGGTTATGTGGGATGAGGGTCAGAGAGTTGGGGAAGGGAGTGCCAGAGGCAGGCTCTGGCCAGGAGACTTACCAGGGTGAGTCCTGGCCAGTAGCCCAGTAGGTTTCTCAGGCAGGCTGACTTTCCTGCCTCACCCCTGCACATGCTGCAGGGGCAATGTGAATGTATGAATAACTATGAGCCAGAGAGGAAGGTGTGGTGCTTCATATGCTGCCTGTTATTCAAACAGGCAGCTCCCATTGGCCAGAAACCGGCCAATGGGATTGTGCTGAGGGTGGGGGCAACTCAAGAAGCTTTTCCCACTGCTCCCCTCTAGGCTCACAGTTGTGAAAGAGAAACAGGTAGGGCGAGGCAAGCAAGGGAGTCTGCCTGGGGCTCCCCACTGTGTCTGCAGGCTGGATCTGGTGGCTTGGCAGGCCAGATCCAGTCCACAGGCCGTATTTTGTCAAGCCCTGGATAAGAGGAAGTTACATACTGAATTTGGTGGGCCTAGCTCTTGCCTTTTAAGAGGAATTCTTGCATGGACAGGCACACAAACTCTCAAATATTTAGTAGATATATATTTGCTTATATATTAAAGGGACACCAACTAATTTATCCGGAATTATGAAAAGCATTTTAAGAAAAAGTCACTATTGCCTACTGATGCCCATCCATTGCTGGAGACCTGTTCCAAAACAGTCATCCTCTTTATAGTCAAGTAGAAAAACTTAGTTTTACTGCCTTTTGACATTTTTATAGTACAACAGTGGCTTTGAGTGCTAAGAAGACACTATTTTATCAGCCCTCAGGTGCTTAGGTATTGTTTCCCCTCTATAAAATATTCTAAAGCTGTTCAATTCTGCCAAGATGCTGAGTTTGTCAGACAATGGAAGGTGAAGGTGCTCATGTTCTCACTAGAGTGGAGTCAAAACACTCAGAGCGGTGCTTCATTTTGTCTTGGGATTCAAACTTCTTGTATGGCAAAATTTTATTTAAAAAATAAACGTGACACTCTCTCTATTTTTTTTTTAAACATAAGCTGTTCTCCTTGCAAAAGTAATCCAAATATAGTAAGTGTAAGAAGAATATAATGGATATTTTTATAACTCCTTTCCTTGTTTTTATAGGTAAATGTGAAAAAGGAGAAGATTGAAAACTGTCCTGGAAACTAAGTGCAGTAAAGAAGAGCCAGTGGAAAAAGTGAATGTAAGTATTTCAGTTTTTCACAAATAAAATGGTTTATGATTAGGAACCATAAAAATGATTCAGTAAATTAGCAGATTATACCAAAATACAGGTTTACTTTTGAAATTCCAGTACTTTTTATATTTCTGTTGAACATGGGACTAATTTGAGCACACCGAGTATGCTCAGTCGGGACTCATATTTTTATTAATAAAAAGAGAAACATTTTTTAAAAATCTGTGCATTTGTAGGCAGTACATGACTTAAACTATTACCAAGATCTTGTCAGTATTGTTAGGTATCCATATATCTGCTTAAAACAAAGAGGCAACAGTGGGCTGTCAGTAAAAACCCATTTTTAAAAAAGTGTTTAAAACACCAGTTGGGAGCCTTGAGTTACGTACAGTAGACATAGTTTCCATTTCAAATGGGATTTAGGTTTACATTGTATAATACAGTCCCAAAGGTAGTATTTCTACCGGTGTGTGGTTTTGGACTGGAGATTTGTATTTATAATGGAAAGAACTTGCACTGAATTTTGTATTTCTCTGTATGTAGAGTTTTCAATGCCTGATGTTTCAGTCTGAGAGCATTACTGTCCTTTGCAAGTCATTTTTGACAACTCTAGAGCCAACTATTTACAAACTAAGAACTCCAGATAATGTAAAATTCTTTGTAAAAATGTTATATTACCATCCATGTGTGGTTGTATTAATCTAATTAAAGACTTTCTTTTATTGCAATCTCTAATGAAATCACACACTATATTTTACTTATCCTCGCACTAGGAGTATTTGATAATATTGTTACCTTTCCTTACCTTACCTTATCATAGTAGTTATGATACCTCTTATTGGGTACATTAAGAATACATTATCTGTGTGTTATAGACTGGCTGCTGCTAATGGAAGTCCTCCTTTTGCTACAGTGTGCAGTGAGTGTACTTGCTGTCACTATGGCAGGCACTGAGAGGCTATAATGATCATGGTAACCGTTCTGCCACAGATTTTCTCCAATATTTTTAATTGGATTTTTCCAAACATCTCACCTCCTGTTTCCCATGGCTGCAGGTTTTTGTGAACTACTACCTAGTCACAAGTGTAAAAACCATAGGAAGACAACCTTGGTTTATAGCAGGGCTACTCTACATGCAGCCCGCGACCTACTTATTTGTGGCCTGTGGGTGAGAGCTAAAACAAAAAAGTAGTCAATATAATGGTCTTCTGTTGATATGCATTTTAGTAGTTAAATTCTTGGACTGTCATTGCTCATTACAAGTGTTTGTCATATGGGTGGGAATCGGGTAAATGTTGCATTTTATTAATATCAGCAGAACTGACTTAAATGGGGCCTGTGTGTTGTGTAGTCTTGCCTTAATCTTTATATTCAGGCCCTTCAGTGTGAAAGAAGCTATTTGCATATATATTTGCATGTATATACAACCACACTTAAGTTGTGGCCATTGGCACACGCTGTGAGTATCACTGTGGCTCCCAGGGCTTCCAAAGTTGAGTAGCCCTGGTTTTAGGATGTTGTCAAGAAGTTTTTGTGGTCCACTTAAATTAAGCAGTGATTCAACAGCAAGATATTTAAGATAAAGGTTTATTGATTCCATCTGCACTGACTAGATGTCCAGACAGCACGAACAGGTGCCTGCTCTTCACATCATCAGTGTAAACTTCACTAGAGAAGCTGAGGGTTGCTGGATCAACACTAAAAACTTCCTAGTATGCAGGGAAGTTACAACCTGGAAAGATTTACAGAGCTATCACTGGTTGTTGAAGTCTTGAAGAGCTGGTGGTGATGTTACTAAGGCATTACAATGACCCTGAATCATCGTGAGATTTTTTTGACAGTTTGTCAGAGAGGGGCAACTAGGCTAATGAGTATGCTTGCATAGCTAGAATTTGTGGGGTGTGCTTATTAAACCATAGCTGTGTTTTGATTGGAAGCAGAGGGAGCGCATGGCTCTCACAGTCAATGTTGTGTGCTACCAGCACACACCTCACTTCATGTGCATTGCTTTACATGTGTTCCACTTTAGTAATACCAGTAGGAAAAAAATTATGTGGATGAAAACCAGCAGACTCTGGCAACCTTGTGTGTAGGTAATGGTAAATAAAATGCCTCGTAGGTAATGTTCCTTCTAAGTCACACAGCAGCACAGCTTCACAGGTGATTAATCAGCTCCGCCCAGTCAGAGGCTTAGGGCTCCATGTAGGGAGCTGAATGACTGGGCCGGGCTCATTAATCACTGTACTGCCATGCAGATAAGAGGGAACACTGCTCATGGGCCCCACACAGAGCCCAGATCGGCTATGTGCAGCCCTAGGACCACAGGTTGCCCACCACTGATCTAAGTAGTAGTGTGAGTTGTGTATTTAGTACTCCACTCTTAGGATGCATCACCTAACTACCACAGAGATATTCAAACTTCCTGAAATCTTGGAGAGTGTGGAGAGCATGCTTCTGTAGCAGTTGAACCAGCATATTTTCATTGTGTTTTACTGTTTGAATATAGTGAGTGTGAACCTTTAAAGAAATAAATATGCAGCACAGCACAGAGACATTTAGTATAGGATTTTTAATTTAAAAATAGCTTGCAAGATAAAAATTGCCATTCAAAATATATAAAACCTCATGTTCAGGAAATGAACAATTTCATACATGCATCGAGACTCACAGGATACAGCAAACTGCTTTAAATTGTTGTCTATCATGTTGGCCAAATCTCTTGCTGTGGATGTTCCTTTTTCAGTTTGAATAGAAAGACTTAACCAGTTAGTTAAATTATTGTCAACATTGTTGTATCCATTGCGACAGAATTAATGTGATCTCCAGTACATATTGCTTTTCATCTGCTTTAACTTTATGAGCATACAGATTAAAGCTCTGAATGGAAACAACGTTTCTAATTTATTTATGTGCCTGTTGTACTAGTAATGCACTACAACTAGACACATATCTTCCTAAAAAAAAAAAAAATCAGATATTAATCCTGCAGTACTGTATATCAGAGATTGGGATAGCACCGGGATTAGCAGATATACAGAGTGGGATAATGCCCTTTTATATCTACTATTTTTTTTTTTAAACTTAATTATTTTCTATTACCATAGCACCCACAGGCCCCAAGCAAGATCATTGTTTGATTATGCTAGGTGTTGACCATACGCAGAGATGGAGAGCTTGCAATGTGTATGTCTAAAACAGAGCTAGGAATATGATTCTAAAAACATGTCAGATTCCTCTTCCTATAGTCCCTTCTGCCATTTGTTTCTTTACTAATGTGCAGCATACCCAGAATGGATTTGGGCAATCAACAATAACTTTTTTGTTTTGGCTAAGAAATGTGGAAAACCGATCTGAAATATGACAAGTTTGACGAGTTAAGAAAACTGTTGCCACGCTTTTTTCATTTAAATTAAGATGGATAAAAACGTGAAGTTTCAAAGCTGTACTAAGTCAGTGTTCATTTATAAAGAACCATGTTTTTTTCACAATTACAATATTCCAGAGTTATGAACAACCTCCATTCCTGAGATATTTATTCTAGAGTATGTCTATATTGCAGCTTGAAATGAGCTTGCCCTAGTGGGGCTTTATTTGTATGATATAAATAGCAGTGTGGATGTTGTGGCTTGAGCAGCCCACAACCGTAGGAGGTCAGCACTAGGAATGTTAAATATTGGTTAATTGAATAGTTGATTAACCTCATGAATTTTTATTGGTTAGTTGACTACTGTATAGTCCCTGGGGGTGAGGCTGGCAGCCAAGTGTGCTCTATCCCCACTCTGTGCTGCTGCCTCTGTATCAGAGGCAGCAGTATGGGTTACCAGGTGGGAGCTGGTCCATGAGGGGAGTCAGTTAAAAAAACCAGTTCCCTCACAGACCGGCTGTCTGTCACCCTACACTGCTGCACAGCGGGGGGTGGCAGCAGCTCCTGCCTGTGGGAAAGAGCTGGACTGCGTTCCCAGACCCCGCATGAGTCGGAACTGAGCCAAGCTTCCTGCCTGGCTCCTAATACACTTTACATGCAGAGCCACAGCAGGGATAAGTCCCAGACCTGACATGAGCCAGGACTTAATCAGGCTGCTGGCTAACCTGCTAAAAATTTTACTAGCAAAGGAGGAGGAGGGGAAGAAATGTGTGTAGTCTATAACATTAACCTGTAAGCTTTTGCTTATTGGTTAATTGACTACACTATTACATCCCTAGTCAGTGCATTAAATGAAGCAGGAATCCTCTGGAAAATCTGCATATGATCATGCAATTAACATGGTATCATAATGTGTATGCATAAGGGGCTGGAACAAAGATGTAGAAGCATTCTTAATTCTGTTATTTCCTAATTTTTGATTGCCTTTGCAACTTTAATATGCTTTCAGTGTGTGTTAGTATATTATATCCCAGGTTTTCTTAAAAAGCAAACTGAAAAAAAACATAAATCCCCTCATGTGAAACTGTTGATTCTATAGGCTCATTTACAGGCTCGGAACCATTAGATTCACATAGCACTGACCTCAGCCATTTGAGCTGACAAGAAAGCCAGTAGAGGAGTTAACCTACTATTGCTGTGTGGACAAGGCACTAGAGGGGGATGAGGCAAACAGTTTGCCAGGATGATTCACATATATTTGCTGTCTGCAAACAGCACTGGCACTTGGGAATCCGGGTTTTAGTCCAAGCTCTGAAGGGGAAGGTGCACCAGGAACTAAAGGCTTTTTGCCCTGTCTCTTTGCATGCACCACATGCTATCCCATTCTTTCGCTTTGCAGACTGCTTTCTTGCCACCACCTGCCTTTGATGGAATGAAACAGCTTCCTCCTTCTCCTTTATACAGCTTGACTGGAAGGGGAATATTGAGATATGGACATGTCTTCACTGCCTGTTGATTGAGGAGGTAGTGATCGATCCAGAGGGGGTTGATTTATCACATCTAGTATAGATACAATAAATTGACCACCAAGCACTTTCCTGTTGACTCCTCAAAACAAGAGGAAGCAGAGACATCTATTAGGGGAGGCTCTATTAATAGAGATGCTCTATGTCCTACTCAGGAGGAGACTATGGAAGTATGGGTCGGATCAGATGAGAGACAGTCAAATGAAAAAAAGTCTAACACATCAAGAAATGAGACTGATAAATAGTGACAAATCATTAAACATGCACAAATGCTAGAAGTCTAAATAGTAAAATGGGTGAACTAGAGTGCTTAGTTTTAAAGGAGGATATTGATATAATAGGCATAATGGAACTTGGTGGAATGAGGACAATCAATAGAACAGAGTCATACCAGGATACAAAATATATTGGAAGGCCAGGACAGGTCATGCTGGTGGGAGAGTGGCACTATACGTGAAAGAAAATGTAGAATCAAATGAAGTAAAAATCTTAAGTGAGCCAAAATGTTCCATATGGATAGTAATTCCATGCACCAATAAGAATATAGCAGTAGGGATATATTATTGACCACCTGATCAGGACAGTGATAGTGACTATGAAATGCTAAGGGAGATTAGAGAGGCTGTCAAATTTAAAAACTCAATAATAGTGGGGAATTTCAACTATCCCCATATTGACTGGGTACACGTCCTCTCAGGACAGAATGCAGAGATAAAAATTCTTGATACTTTAAATGGCTGCTTCTTGGAGCAGCTGGCTTTGAAACCCACAAGGGGAGAGGCTATTCCTGATTTAGTTCTAAGTGGAGCACAGGATCTGGTTCAAGAGGTAAATATAACTGGAATACTTGGAAATAGTGACCATAATGTAATAAAATTTAACATCCCTGTGGTTGGAAAATCACCTCAGCAGCCCAACACTGTGACATTTAATTTCAGAAGGGGGAACTACACAAAAATGAGGAAGTTAGTTAAACAGAAATTAAAAGGTACAGTGACAAAAGTAAAGTCTCGGCAAGCTCCATGGAAACTTTTCAAAAACACCGTAATAGAGGCCCAACTTAAACATATACCCCAAATTAAAATACACAGTAAGAGAACCAAAGAAAGTGCCAGCATGGCTTAACAACCAGGTAAAAGAAGCAGTGACAGATAAAGAGATATCTTTTATAAAGTGGAAGTTAAATCCTACTGAGCAAAATAGAAAGGACTATAAACTTTGTCAAATTAAGTGTAAAAATATAATAAGAAAAGCCAAAAAGGAGTTTGAAGAATAGGTAGCCAAAAACTCAAAGTAATAGTAAAATGTTTTAGTACATCAGAAGCAGGAAGCTGGTTAAACAACCAGTGGGGCCCTTGGATGATTGAGATGCTAAAAGGGAACTCAAAGATGATAGTCATAGAGGAAAAGCTAAATAAATTCTTTGCTTCAGTCTTCATGGCTGAGGATATTGGGGAGCTTCCCAAACCTGAGCCATTCTTTGTAGGTGACAAATCTGAGGAACCCCAGTTGCTCTGCTCAGCCACTTCTCCAAGTCCGCCACTGCTGCTTGCAGCCCCAGCTGGCCTGTCGTGGTGGCTGTGTGGGGCTTCCCCTGCCTCCCTGCAAAACTGCCGAGGGTTCGCCCCTTGTCACGCGAACCCTGGCCGGGCGCAGTGTGGTCCCGGCAGACCCATCACAAGGGTATAATCCCCTTCCCCTCTCCTTTGCTTCCCTTTCCCGGCCCATGAGCGCATGTGGGGCTCAAAGGAGCTCCAATTGTCCAGCTGGCTGGAGCACTTCCGGGTTCCACTTGGTGCCGGATTTTCAGGAGTGCGGGACCACTGGATGCTGGACAATTGGAGTTTTACTGTATATAACTCAGACAAGTCTCAATAGATTATCCTAGGGGGCAGTGAAAGGCTCAGCTGCAAAACATGGAAGTGTTAGAGTTTTGCATCAAAATAATTGTTAGAAATATTAATATAAATTTTGCCTGGAACAATGCTGAGTAGGAAAATATACCTGGCAGTTAAGGTTCCACAAAAATCCTTAGCTTCCTCTGGCACTGTACTGTTGCTGACCACTTGTATAAATTGAAGACTGGTGTAACATAACTGTTATAACAACCTTGAAAGCACTTCACATTACTTATTATGAATGAAAATGTAATACCTATGTCATAGATGGTGGCTCATTCCTCTCCCTCCATGGGGAAAATAATTCTCTGTTTGAATAAAATGAGTGCATGTCTATCATATGTTAGGAACTCCCTGGATCATGCCCTTGAGAAATACTATGTACAGAACATTGGGAAGTGAAAGTTGTGAAAGGTAACTTTTCTCTTAAGATCAGTGACATTTGACCCTCAACTGGAGTTTCTGTTGAATTTGTTTTTAAGGTCCATTGAGGATGATGTTAAGTAGGAACTCATATTTCAGAACACTTTTTTCATTTTTGTATTTTAAGGAATTCATTTTTCTTTCTTTAAATGTAAAAGATCAGCTCATTAATCCTTTATTTGGCTGGAGTACCATAAAGTAATCTCCAATAGTACTCCAATATGTAGGAGACAGTAATGTGAATTCTTTAGCATTTTAGATTGTTGGTATCAAGTTCAATTTCAAAATATCAGTCTACCAAAATACTGAGTAACATTTTGCTCTCCAACAGTGCTAGACCAATGCTGGCTAATCCTCACAGTACACCTGTCTGTCAAGTATTATTTATACATGAGGAAACAAGCAGTGTTTGAAGCCAGCATTTTCAAAGCTGGATGCTGAGTACCTCACTAACTAGCCTTTGCTATCTTAGACTTCAGTTAGTGATCCAAGTGTTCGCTCTTCTGAAATTCAGGCTGGTTACTTTGATGCCTCAATATGAATTTAGGCTCTAACTTTGAGGCCCTCAGTTTGTGTTGACCAAAGTGAATGGCCCAGGGCCAAAGAGGGAACCTGTTAGACCAAAAATACAGTTCAGAAGTTCCTGGTTCCCAGGAGCTCGGGACCTTGTGCCCATACAGCTTTTCATAGCATGAGGCAAATAATTTTTGTTGGAACACCAAAGGCATGAGGACAAAATAGGCAAGTCTGGCAGAGTCTTCCTTTGAAGATTTTATTCAATAGGTATGTATGGGAGGGGAGCTGTATAGAGAGGAAAAGGTGCTTGAAGTTGGAAGTCAAATATGACAGGTAATTTATCTGTCTCCCACTGTTAGTGCCATTAAACATTGATTTATCTTGATACTTTTGTGCTCTTCTATCCCTGTTCTGTTACACAGTCAGCACAATTGGGCTGGAGAATGAATTTGCCATGCTGTTTGACCATAACAACAACAAAAAAGCATTGCAATAATGAAAAATATGTCCCATTCAGTGTGCCGTTTTAAATGTATTCCTCAGCACAATTTAAGTTAAAATATTGCATTTATTTTCAAGTGCATTGTTATGCCATGAAAATGGTGGCTATTACCTGTTTGCTTTCTGAAATTCTGAACGTTATGCAGGGCCTTTGTGCTGGTGAATGACACGCTGGGCTTACAGTGCCACAGCATTCCATTCTCACTACTGTAGAGCAGGTGGGAAACTAAACAAAACTGCAGCAAAAGGCTTTTGGCTGATAGGGATTGTCACATAGAGGAGGGAAAAACCTAGAGTACAAAGAAAGGGTCTGCACTGATTGAACAGCGCAGAGCAGTCACATACAGCTGAAGTAATAGTCGGCATTGTCTGGATTTCAAATTCAGAGGACTTTATAGCTGCTTTAGCCCCGCTTGTAGTGAATAAATGCAACTGCCAGGACCAAAGCCCAAAACAGGGAGAAAAGGATTAAAAAACAGAAAGTGATGACTCACACCCCCATCCCAATTCCCAATAGAGCACTCAGCTCTCCTCCCTCAACTGCCATGTGTTCTGTTTTTATAAATAGCTCCGCATTTGAAATGTTCAGCGTAGGCGGGGTGTGCATTGATAGGGTATTAGAAGAATGCAGGCATCTTCAGAGAAATGCTAAAGCAAAATTAAACTGTAGTTTATTTTTGGACAGGATTGTGTCATCCTATAGAGATAATTGGAGAAGAACAAAGCAAATCTAAGCTTCTGTATAGTGTTCAAATAACCATCGAGAAACCTGTGGGCAGATTAGAATAGAACTTCAGATCAGTTTTCTAGGTTACTATTTTAAAGCTCGACTGCAATTTTTCTAGTTCTCATTTTCTTGTGGTTTATTTAAATCATCACATACTTCCTTTTCCTTTTCAATGCAAGTGAATAAAAACCCTGTTATTCTTATCGGTCACAAAGTGATCTGTAGACAGCATGAAGGAAATAGCACTGATATCATGTTTCTGATAAGCTACTGATATCAACTGAATATTTTTTTATTCTATGTGAAAACAAACTTAAAAAATACAGTATGCAGCTAAATAGCCCTTAGAGAGTCCATCTATGAAAAATGGTTGGTGTCACTGATGCTGAAAATAAGCCCTAATTTATAGATGTTTTTGGAAGAGTGGGATTTTCAGGTTACAATGCAAATTTGGGAAATCTAAGCTTCCTGAATCAACTCCCACGTAATACTATTTGTTTGGTATCTTTTCTTATTAAAAGAGCACACTCCTTATTTAATATTGGATACGTGTTTAGATGAGTCTTATAAGCTACTTAGTATTATGATTAAATCTCCATGCAGCTTCTTTCTAAGATGTTACATAGTTTCTCTTCTCTACCTGTTTTAAACTACTGGACAAAGAAAGCACTCCCTTTGGACCATTGATGCTTGGGCCAGAGTGCAGCAAAACCTTTTTGTATCAGATAAGTAAACATCCCTGGTGTGAGGAAGCGTCATATGGGCAGTGTGAAGGCTAGGAGTTTGGCATGATTTAAATGTGCGCCATTGTTGTTGGATGGAATTCACCCTTCCCCTTGCTCACAGAGCCTAAGGCACTTGGCTTTCATGGGAATTTCTGTTGTGGCTGATGTGGCAGTGTAGACCCTTCACCCCGACTCCCTTTTTTCCTACCCCGTGACTTTCTATTACAGCCCATAGAGTGAAATAATGACCACTAAGGATGTTAAATTGTGTTTAGTCAGATAATCAAGTAGTTGATGGAATTTCCATCAACTACTCGATTAGTCGATAACTGGGGAAGTTTCAGAGCCTCAGCAGAGTTAGCTCCCAGGGCTGGGAGCTAATCCCGCTGCAACTCTGCCTTTTAAATGTAGCAAGAGCCACTCGGCTTGCGCCTAGTCTCCCTCTGCGCCTCTGCTTAATAGCCGGTCCACCCACACCTTGCACCATCTCTGCGGGGGATGGGAGGAGCAGGGGAGGCAGGGGCGCAGCAGGGGACTTGGCACGAATCAGGACACAGCTGTCCTGGCTTGTGCCTGGTCCTCCGCAGTGCCTCTGCCTCCCCTGCAGAGACAGTACTGGGGGGAACCAGCTTTTAAGCCAGCTCCCCTCCCCCATGCGCTGGCTCCTCTCCCCAACCTCTACCAGAGGCAGCAAAGGGGGGAAGAAGCAACTAGTTGAGTACTGACTCAACTAGTTGCTTAGATCCCTAATGACCACTGTTGCTCTGCAACCATGTACGTGAGGCTTTCAGAGTCTGGGTCTATTGAATTATACAGACTAAATTTCAAATCCTCATACTCCTAGTCTATTTTGGCTTGGTGCAGAAACTTCATCTAGTACAGGGGTTCCTAACCTTTTTCGGTCCCCGTACCACCTTGGCTTTTAGTAAACCTTCCCGTACCCCCTATTCAATATGAAAGGAAATAAATTCTAGACTCTAGAATCCACAACTTTTTCCACTAACACTACTACTTTTGGAAGATTTCAGTTAGGATAATCTAGTTATTTACCAAATATTCCCCGTACCCCTTGACAAGTTTCTCGTACCCCCTGGGGGTATGCGTACCCCAGGTTGGGAACCCCTGATCTAGTACAAAAGAGTTGTGGCAAGCATTTAAACAAGGCAGCTTAACTGCTATAGACTGTCTTGTATAGGCCTTCTGAAACATCAGTGTATTTCTTAATTTTGTTTTACTCCAGTGATTTAAGCAGTTATTTCATTTGAACAAGTGTGAACTTGAATGTTATAATTATAAATCAAAACAGCTTACATTAACATGTGAATTTGTTTTCAGTATGCCACCTGCACTGCTTTTCACCTTTACCACCACTTTTGTGCCAACATACATGAAAAAAAATGCCCTGAGCTCTAAGGATTTTTATGCTGTTTGTATGAATATAATTGTCAAAGCCAGTGTGATTTTTCTTTTCTCCACTTGCAGGTTATAAATTAGTATTTATGAACTGTGAAATACATTAACTTTAGTTCAGTTAAAATCCTAATTGATTAGGGCAGAAATAGGAATTAAATAATATTAGTCTCCTTTGTAACTTTTATTCCAGACTCAATGTATGTACCAATCAAGTAACTCATTTAATGTTGACCTTAAATACTTTCATAAAAAAGATTTTGTGGTTGAATTTAGATACTCCTTTTGTACCTTAATTTTTTTATTGTTGACTGTTCTCTTTCTATAATCTTTAATTTGACTTTGAAAAGTATGATAAAGTGATTATCCCAAAACAGGAAGTAAAGGTCTAGATTTAAATACCAACCTCTTTTTAGAGGTAAGCTCCTCTTAAAGGTGTCTTTTTTTTTTTGTTATGTTATAAAAATATTATGTATAAAGTTGTTTGCATTTTGCTGCTTTCCACAGAATGACTTAGGTTTCTATTTGTGGCTAACTCAGATCAACAAAGAGCAGAATCACAGTCTGTAGGTACTCTTGAGTGGGAGTTACAATGTTATACAATGTTTTGAATACTAGGGAGCTGCGCCCCCCCTGCTCGCTACGCTTGTCAACTCTAGGCTCTCCCTCTGACGGTTGGGCTGCACCAGCCCGGCACCACCTCCTCTTCCTCCTCCCCTCCCCTCCACCCCCCCATCTGGCAGCCATGGTGGTGGGGAGGCCAGCCCCAGCCCTACCCTAACTCACCAGGCCCAGCTCTCTTCCCACGGAGGGGAGGAGAAAGGGCGGGGTTAGGCTGGGCTGAAGCTGCAGCAGGGCAGCCCTGTCTGCAGGCCCTACAGATCCTGCTCCCCTCTCCGTCTCCGAGCACAAGGGAGAGGGGAGGCCCCACAGCTGAGGGCAGAGAGAGGGGCTGTGAGAGACAGAGTGACACATGATGTCACTGTCCTCCTGCAGAGAGAGAGGGAAAGAGAGAGCGAGAACGAGAGCGCAAGAGCACGCGCCAGGCAACTCTTTGAAAAATACAGTGGCCAATCAAATGTACACATGAGAGTGCTTGGTAAAACTAACTTTGTTTTCAAAGCGCACTGATTTTTTTTTTCAATGTGAGGAGAGAGAGTTTTCTATGTAAGAATAGTTGGAAGGAAAGGATAAGTTCGGAGACATGATTGATTACCTTGGTGATGATCAACTTCAGTTTCTTTCTGAAAGAAATCAGAGGGAGTAGACATGTTAGTCTGTATCTGCAAAAACAAGGAGGCACTTTAAAGACTACTAACAGATTTATTAGGACATAAGATTTCATGGGGAAAACCCATTTTATCAGATGAATGCATTCAGTTGATAAAGTTGTTTTTTCCTATCAAAGTTTATGCCCTAAAAATCTGTTAATCTCTAAAGCGACACAGTTGTTGCTGAAAGAAGTTTTCTTTGTGGAAATGTGTTCAGAAATATGGCATTAAGTGCTGGACAACAATTAAACATGCCTGTGGGGGAAGAGGGATACAGTCTGACTTCTTGCTCTTTCTTTTTCTTTCTTTCTTTAGGTGGTTCATTCTATTATAACTCCACTTTCTCCAAACTCCTGTGAGGCAAGGGATGGAGATGCCATTTCTAGAGAAGGCCTTACTGAGCAAATAAGGCTAAGGTTTAGATCTGAATGCAGTCTTCCATGTTTTGGTCCCACCAAGAAAGCTCTGCTCTATGTGCCTTTAAGTCTTGTCTAGGGGAAGCCTGGGAAGACAGATTTATGTTAGAAGGGCTCAGTCGAGTGCCTTAAATTGTCCTCTTCTCTCAAGCCTTCAGCTGCAAATCTACATTGCTATTTTTCATGTGCTAGCTTGAGCCCAGCCCCTCATCCCCCCCATCTGGGATGGGAGGCTCACCACTAGCTGCAGTTTAAACCTACCCCAAGAGCCTGGTTCTGTCCCTGATCTGTAGATCAAGAATGGGCTTGAAATTCAGTCTGTAAATAGAAAAAGCTTGAGAGGGGTAATCAAGTTAGTCTGTAACTGGGAAATCTTAAACAACAAATAGTGTAGCTGCAGCACCTTAAAGACTTACAAAACACGTAGATGGTATCATGACCTTTCGTGGTCACAGCCCACTTCTTTAAGGTGCTGCTAGACTATTCATTGTAAATAGATAGGCAGTGAAATTTATAGAACACTGATGTCCTTTGTTCACATTTATACTTGTTGGACATTAAGTGTGCAGAAAGGGTGCACATAATTTTAACCAGCAAGCAGGAAACTGTGGTTTAAATGAGCAATTTTAATTGTTTTGCATTTGTATTTATTCTTTTTCATTCTTTTCCTAAAGTAAGATTGATTTTTTTTTATTGGTCAGTATCTATTAAATCCTGTTGATTGCAATGAATTATAACCTAAATCTGGTGCTTTTTTGCAAGTAAGGAGGATATACTGTATATAAACATATTTATTAAAGCAATCATGTAAGTTCAGATTTCATTTTTACATTTTTAAGTTAGAAAATGGCGACTAATGCATTTACTTGTTTATATAAAACTTCGTGTCAAGTTCTGTTTGTATGGAAATTTAAATTCAATTAATGTACAAAAGAATTGAATTAACCTTATGTGCTTGATACAAACTTTTTTCTTGTCAAAACCATGTTTTTCATTCAAAACTTTGTATTGAGCAGTACTAGTAGTTAGTGATTTTAAGTGGTTATTTCTTCTAACCATGTGCTTCAAAATTTTAGAATGACTAGAACTTATCTTCTCACACTTGGTTTTTATTAATAGATTGGAAGAGAGCAAGCTTTCCTGCTTTCAGCTTCTGATTTGTTTTTAACTTTGAATGAACTAGTCATTGACCTCAAGTAGATGAATAAACTGAAGTGAAGAAAAAATTCTCTTCACCTGCAAAAGAAACTTCTGCTCTCAAAAGTTGCTTTAGCACTTTAAAAAGTGTTTAGTTTGGTTCCAAGCAATTAGAAAGTGACTTCAGTTTATTGCAACTAGGGGGCTGCACCCGTCTACTTGATACAGTCACCAAACCCCCTCTCAGCTGGGGACGACCTGGGTCTGAGGCCACCCATCTCCGGCTCTTTCCCTCTGCACCCCGGCCACCCGGGAGGACCCAGTCCCAAGGCTGCCCCACAAACAGCCCTGGCTCTCAGGCCCCCCATCTGGCCCTGGTTCTTGGGTGCCTCTTCCCCACCCCCCCAGCCACTGGGAGGGGGAGCTGAGCCAAGACTACTCAGACTGGTCTGTTGCCCTGGGTCCAGGCCAAAGCCGCACGCTCCCCCGACTACTGGGAGAGGTCAGGCCAAGGTTCTTTCCCTCCCCCGGCCTTGCTGCCAGGGAGCGTCCGAGGCTGCCCCAGCGCCCCCACCTCTCACCCCCAGTGGCCAGGGAGGGCCCAACCTTGAAGTCGCACCAGCCCTGAGGCTGCCCTGGCTCTTGGTGCCCCTGGCCTCTCCTAGCTCCAGCGCTTGGCATTCTCCCCACCCCCATGCCTTCACTCCCCCCGGCTCTCACCGAGGGGAGCTAGGGCAAAGTGGTGCCCGGCTCTCCTTCTGGCCACCGGAGGAGTTGGGGTAGGCCAAAGCCATGCCAGGGAGGGCCCCCCCCCCCCCCAGATGCTGAGAGGGGCTGGGCCCAAGCTGCGCCAGGTCTGGCTTTACCCCCAGCCTGAGGAGTGGGCTGAGGGCAGGGTGTCTGGCTGAGAGAAAGGGAGGCAGGGTGTTTGGCCAGGGGTAGCAGGTCAGGAGCAGGCTGGGGGCAGGGTGTCTGGCCAAGGGGGAGGGGGCAGGAGAGGGTTGGAGGGGCTGAGGGGCTCTTGCTGGTCTTTGGGTACCACGCCAGTTCCATTCATGACATGGATTCTGGACAATGGGAGTGTAGGGAAAGCCTCTAGACAGTGCACCTTCACAATGCTGTTTCCTCAGTAGGGTTGCCAGGGCTGTCTGGTTTTTGCGCCCTCTATCCGGTAAAACCCACTTCTTCAAGAAATGAGTTGGAGTGGAAATTATATAAGCCAAAGTATATACAACAGCAAAAGCAGTTACCTGTCAATTGTAGGACCAGTGTTAATGATGCTAGTTGAGTCAGGCTGGATGTCTCTCTGAGATACATCCAGTTCATTGGTTAGACTTTCCTTAAAGCTTGCCAGCAAATATGTACTGCTTTAATATTTCTAGTATTGAATTTAAATGATTTTTAAGAGATTATAAGAAGTGTAGGGCTTAATAATGGTTGTCAATTTCTAATTAAAATTAATGTTTGTTTTCAAAAGAACATGTATTTAATTTCAATTTTTAAGAAACTTTGATTTTTGTCCTCCCTATGTGCTACAGCTGCATGCTGCAACAATTGCAGTTTTATAGTTGCACTCTTATTCAGACCCTGATGATTCATAGTAGCAAATTCCTAACTGTAATGGGTTGGATCACAGAAATTCCCCTTGCAGCTGTCACTTGGTGTGCTGATCATACCATTGGGACCATCCACCTGCCTTCTGGGGCACCAGCAACCTGTCCTGCTGGGACAGAAGCTCTGATCTCTCTCAGCAGAGCAACACAGACTGAACCAGCTCAGCTCTGTGAGGGCTCAGCTATGGGTATTTGCCAGCACCCAAGAGTAAAGCCCTCAAAAAGAAACTAAACCCTCAAATAGATCTTACTCTGTATAAAAGTCTTACACAGAGAAAGCACATTCTCTCCTCCCCACTTCCCCCCTTCCCCGTGACAATTATTTACTGGGATTGATAATAAACAAAAGTGTTTTTATGAGGTATAACAAGTCAGATATAAGTGATTGCAAATGAAAAGAGACAGATCAAATTAAGTTACTAAGCAAAATGTAAAACAAAACGTGCCTGCCAAGCCTATTACACAATTTTTTTTTTTTGCATGCAGATTCTTACCCTCTCAGTAGTTTTATCATTTTTTTTTCAAAAGCTAGGCAACCTCCTTGCTTGGGCCTGATCCTTCCCCCGTTCAGTCTTAGATGTTTCCAGCAAACATTTTGGTGGTAGGGGCAACTGGCCATATTGCTGGGTTTCCAGTTTCCCACCTTTCCGTATGCTTTGCCCAAGATGGGAATTCTTTGTGTTCAGTTCAAACTTTTCTCTCCTTGCATGGAAAAATGCAAGATCCAAAATGAGTTCCAGCATGAGGTGACCTGGCCACATGACCTGGCAGGACCAATCACAGTCCAGGCTAATGGGAAAAACAGGACTATTCACAGGTGGTTGGTTTGAGTTGTGTCATTATGTTTCTGGAGTACCACTAATGTCTCTAATTAGCACATCTAGATTTTCGAACAGATTCACATTTCATTTTTCTAATTTTACATACAAAAATAATACACATGAACAGAAATAGAATCTACATATTCAGCAGATTGTAACTTTAATAAATGTCTCATGGTACATTTTGTCTAAAGTGACTTAAAGTTATTCATATTCATAAACTAGTTTTCATAAAGCGGGGAGGAGGGGGAGTCACTAAACTGAGAATGGATAGAGTCCTTTATTGATCAGATTTTGTGAACGTTGTTCCTCGCCACTGATGCAGTTGTATCTAGCTACCTTCTCTCAATGATTATTGATCAGCTGCCCTCAAATTTAAGTATTTTCATTGTAGTAAACAGAACTATTTAATATAGTTAATGTCAAAAAGAAGAAATAATATCCTTTCTGAAAACCATTAGCTGGAGGGAAGCTCATAGACATTTAGATCTGACAGGACCATCACGATCATCTAGAAGATACTAGCCTGAACACCTGTACATTACAGGTCACACAACTTCACCCACTCACTCCTGTAATAGACCCCTAACTTCTGGTTAGGGTTGCTAGGTGTCCAGTATTGACCCGGATGGACAGTCTGGTATTTTTGCTTGCTGTCCAGTTTAAAAAAAATCAGAAAATACCAGACACCTGAAACGTCAGGTATTTTCTGATTTTTTTTCCCTGCCAGGAGGCGAAAATACCAGACACCTAGCATCCCTACACACACTCAGCAACCGCACTCCTTCTCTCTTCTCCTCTTCTTCCCCCCCCCCCCCACCTGGTTCCACAGGGTAGCTCTCTTCTGACACAGAGTAAGAAAACAAGAGGGCCCCCATAAAAAAACCCAAACGTCTTAAAGGGGCGATGCTAGTTTTTTGTATTTTTCGGGGGGGGGGGGGTTGATTGACTCTCTCTGCTCTGTCTTCAATTTCATCACAGAGTGCCTGGAGATAGAAAGACAACCACACACAGTCTACAATGGAACCAAGTCATTTAAAACTTGCTTCAGGGCCTACATCTGGCCAAAGCTAACTTATGAAGATGTGGGTTCAGAACAACCAAGGAATGTGCTGATTCATTGCCACCGTGGGCAGTTTGCAGCCCTTGTTCCAACTAATTCAAATCAGGCCTAATGTATTTAAACTTGTGTAGCGCCCCCTCTCCACCTGGTTACCTTCTTTAAAGCCAATCTCCTTCTTTAAAGGTTTGGATGGATAGGTCTGGGTTCTTCTGGATCCCGCCATCCACTCAATTTTATTCTTTCTGATTGATTGATTTATTTGGCGGTGCCTCCACCCCCCTCACTCTTTCCTGGCAGGGTCACCAGGGCAGCTTGGGAGGAAAATTCTAGCCCAGGGTAATCCCCACCTATCTGACAGATAGTTGGAGACTCCCAGAAAATAGCACAAACACATACACTATAATAAACACAATTATATTAAACAGGAGACAAATATAACAGAAAAGAATAAAATACTATTTTTAGGGTCACCGGTGCCCAGCAACTGTAAGATCAGTGTCCCGTTGGTACGTGTACTTTGTTGGGGCCCTTGATGACTGTTGACCACAAAATCCTTCTTTGCAGTGGTTTAGCCGTGGGGCTGACTAGGTCCAGTACAGCCCAAAGGACTCACAAATGGGAGAAGGCAGTAAATCCCTCCATAGGTTTAATATGCAGCAGGTAATAAAATCCCCAAACAAATTCCCTGACTTACTAACTAAAAATTGGTGCACTCACAGGCTACGTCTACACTGGCCCCTTTTCCGAAAGGGGCATGTTAATTTTACAGGTCGTAATGGGGAAATCCGCGGGGGATTTAAATATCCCCCGCGGCATTTAAATAAAAATGTCCGCCGCTTTTTTCCGGCTTTTAGAAAAGCCGGAAAAGAGCGTCTACACTGGCCCCGATCCTCCGGAAAAAGCGCCCTTTTCCGGAGGATCTTATTCCTACTTCGAAGTAGGAATAAGATCCTCCGGAAAAGGGCTTTTTTTCCGGAGGATCGGGGCCAGTGTAGACGCTCTTTTCTAAAAGCCGGAAAAAAGCGGCGGACATTTTTATTTAAATGCCGCGGGGGATATTTAAATCCCCCGCGGATTTCCCTATTACGACCTGTAAAATTAACATGCCCCTTTCGGAAAAGGGGCCAGTGTAGACGTAGCCACACACTCCACGAATGAGCCTCAGGTTGAGAGATGACTCAGTCACTGCAGAGGGGCTGCTCTCTTCTGGCAGGGATCCTCTTCAGCCAGGAATCAGGCTGCTTCTGTCCCAGAATTTCCCCTCACCGTGAAGGGGTGCAGGGCTCAAGGTGCAGGCCACACAACTGCACCAAATTTCAACTATAACCTCCTAGCCCAGCATTCAGACACACACACAGCAGGCAGCAGCCCTGAACTTGCTGCTAGAGCTGAGCTGACCATGCTGTGACTCCTCTTACCCAGGGAGCTGGAGAGCCAACTCAACCTGGCTGGGGAAGCCTCCCAGCAAACTCCACAAACTGGGAATCAGCAGTGGAGACATAAAACCCAGCTGTGAGGGATCCTGCCTTCAGGGTCCCTAGAGGCTAGTGCTCAGGGGGAACCCTGCATGCAGGCCTGGGACTTACTAGCTCCCACACAGTCTCCCCTTGCCCTGCTGGCTCCAGACTCCCCTCAACAATGGTCTCTCCTTCCCCCTGGGAGGGGCATCTCACTCTCTACGGGTTGCTGGGCAGAGACTGGCCCTAGTAGGGAGGGGGAGCCAAGGCAAACTCAGAGTACCTCTCCCTGAGCTGCCAGCAGACAAGGCCTGGGAATCTAAGTAATCTCCTTGGGGGTTACACTTGCTTACCTTGAACTGACTAAAAATATTAGCTAGTATAATTGTGACAGATGGCATCAATGTCTGACATTGACTTTGGCTGCTGCAGTTATTGTTGGCTTCAGTATTACAGGGGTTGTATTTGTTTCCCAAGTAGATATTTACTATTTGAGCACTGTGTCCACTAATCTTTTCTTTCAATATGTGAATTTTTTTCCACCCATGTGAGGAATAAATTTTTATGTGCACTCAGGTATGAGGGAATATTCACCACCAGTAGAAACAAAAAAAAGCTAGTGTAGGTGAGATATGGTCTGCCAAGCCTTTTGATCTGGCCCACGAGCCTCCCCCTCTCCCTCTGCCGAGACTCCAAGGCAGGTTCTCTAACTGCTGCAGCCCCCGCCTGTTGAAAACATCTGGTGGCTCCCAGGTGCATGCTCCTGGCAGAGGAGAAGGGAAGGTTGACACAGTACTCCTGCCAGAGCGTGCCTCTGGAATCCCACTCCCTCCTTGCACCCCCTCTTACATTCCTCCCCCAAGCCAGAATTCTCTCCTGCAACCCTACCTCTCCTACCGTGCACTCTAATCCCGTGTCTCAGGTCACAACCCTCTCCTTCACCCAAAATGCCCCCTCCAGACTCCACGCCTGCTCCTACACTCCAGTCCTCAGCTCTGAGCTCCTTTCTGCACCCCACCTCCATCCCATACCCTGCACCCCCTCCATAGAAAAGTGTGGCCCTTGACCACTTAACAAAATCTTGGAGTGCCCCCCATCAAAAATTTGCCTCTGCACTAGATACTCTAATGGAAATCTGTATTTTAATAGGTGCCAAATAGCAGGCAGGAGAAAACAAGTAGGTGGCATAAACTGGGAGTGAGAGACTGACACTTTATAGAATATTTCCTAATGTCCATGTGTGTATGTGGCATAATATAAGAAACAAATGTCAGAAACCAGATGTGTTATCTCACTGTTATAAGTGAACTAAGAGGCTGCGCTCCCTGCTCGCTATGCTCACCAACTCCTCCTCATTCTAGGGGTAGATTGCCCTAGCTCTCCCCCCGCCGCAGGGGAGGGCCAAGCTGAAGCATAGCAGCCCTGGCCTGCTGTGCCCCCTCCCCAGGCCGAGGCTAGCCCAACCCTGGCTCTCCTCTCTCACTCCCCTGCTGATCAGGCAGGGACGAGGCTGTGCCATTCCTGGCTCTCCCCCACCCCTACCCCAGCTGCCGGGGAGGGTGAAGGCTACATCAGATCTGTTTGTACCCTCTTCTCCTCCACCCCCCCACATGGCCACCAACGAGGGCCAAGGCCACACCAGTCCCAGCTCTTTTCTCCCGGTCACCAGCGGGGAGAGGGCTGGGGAGCAAGGGGACCAGGCCAAGGCATCACCAGCCTCCTCTCTCTTCCTCCGGCTGAGGCACATAGCCCTGACTCCCCACCAGCACTGAGAAGGAAGGAGAGAGACTGGGACATGGCAGCCCCCACTCCGAGCACTGGGGAAAGCAGAGGGAGGAAGGGAGAAGGCAGGCAGGATGCAGAGTGATGCGATGATGTCTCTCTTATCCCACAGGGAACTTTTTTTTATATATAGAGCAATAACCATCCTGTGCCAAGGTAGCCATCTCCCCATGAAAGGGGTATATAATGGATGAACGTGACCCTTGGCTGATTTTTCTGACAAGTATGAGAGACTGCACTTTTGCTCTAAATTCAGGTACCCATCTCACTTTCTGTACCATGAATTGCAGTGTCATTCTAGCAATGGTATGCATGGAGGTGTTTCAAGTATATTTATTTTATCGTTTGCTCTCATTTTTAGTAAAAGCACATATAAGCTGGTGCTAGCTAGGCAAGTTGCTACCTGACTCACTTGAAGAAACAAAACTCTGACCTTTTGAGAATGTAATGGAAAGCAAGGGTAATTTAGCATAGGCATGTGGCAGACTGTTACATTCTTCTGGAGTCTGCTAAACAGCTGGTGAAAGCCACAGTAGTCATAGAGAGGGCTCAGTACCTGTAGGGACACAAGGGATACAGAATCTTCTTACAAGTATCTTATTTAGCTTTGATACATGGTTCATTGAAAAGACACAACTGTACTCTACCACATTTTTTTTTTTTTTTTTTTGTATCCTTAGGATACACATCAGATCATGGAGCTGTTACAGTACGGTTGTTATATTTTTCTAAGATCTTCATTTTTGCTTTGTATCCCTCTCCAGCACTGGAAAATGTGTAAGCTTTTAAGAGATGTAAATTAGTACAAATTGAAGTCATAAGTGCAAATTTTGTTAAAATTGTGACAATGTGTGACGGTTCTCTGTAAATTAGATTACCAAATGCTTTTGTACAAGACAATACTGTTTACATGATGGGTGAAAGATTATTTTACATATCTGAATGAAGACTAAATGGAGCTGTTAAATGCAGCTGCCAGCAATGGTCAGAAATTTTTCTGGCTTGTTTTTGATAGAGAGCTGTCTGTCACACTTTATTTTTATTATTAATAAATGAAATATCTTCCTTGAAGGGATCAAGAGGTAAATGCCATTAAATTATTTCTACCACAATCAATTATTTTCATAGGGCTCTCATTAAAGACCTATAAAGACCAAAACGGCAATAAATACGGGGTCAAGCCAGCATGAATTAAAAGGAAGTCAAGAATGGTGATGACATAGAACTGGAGCACTCCAGTTCTGGAAGAGACCCACTTGTAAAAATCTTGTAATGCACATGCACAATACGTAGAGAGGGTCCCCATATTTTTAGGAAGTTCTATTTAAAGAGCAGTGGGCTGTTACGGCTCATGTAGAGTAACCAGCTCAGCAAACCTGGCCTGCTAATTCACTTGTGGTGTTTATGGCACTTACAGCTAGTGGTAGTAGACAGAGTGATTTGGCTGAAGTCACGTTCTTTCTTGACTGTTAGCTTTGTTTTAAACATAACCGTGTTAGATCTTGAGGAGTACAACCCACAAAAAATCAGTTGTAAGGGGCTACTGCTATCCTCTTCAGTGGATCCACACAGTCTCTCTCTACAGGGAATTGCAAGGGAAAGCTGCTTTTTAGCATAATGGAGGAAGACATTACTGTGTGCCATTTCTGGCAGATGTAATAGGAGTAAGGACATCTATCTTCAAGGGATGAGAAACACAATTGTCCCAGTTCAGCTCTTTGGTCAGATGCTGTCCAGGAGATGACACCATGCTGAGAACTGTTAAGGATCCTGCTGTCTATCAAACCATAAGGGTGATTAGCAGCAGTCAGTCCCTGGAGGTACAGGATAATCTTTTAGTGATCTTGGAGAGGGAAAATGAGAAATTAACAGAGGCTTGAAATCACAAAGGAAGGACTCATTGTTTCTTCTCTAGATTTTTAAAGACATTCCTGCTGAGAAGGAGCAGCTTAGCTGGCAAGCTTGAGAAATTCTATTACATGTTGAACCTTTCTAGTTGGACACTCTTGAGACCTGACTGGTGCCAAACTAGAGAATTTGCTGAACCAGGGGAGGTCAATATTGTGTAGCAGCATTATCAACATTTCCACTGCTTACTAAGCTCCTAGAAGACATTTGGGGTAAATTTGAGCTAAATCACGACACAGAACACTGAGAGCCAGGACTGGTGGCTGTAAACAAATTTTATGGGACTGCAGGAAACTTGGTCACGTCCATGGTAAGTGGATATCTGGCTAACCAAAATCATTCCGAACCATGGATGTTCTCAAACCGGAGTGCTGGACTAGAAAGGTTCAGCCTGTACTAAATTCTCATACATTTGGAACAATGATGTTATAAAGAATTGATCACCTAAAGAACATAAGGGAAGTTTATCAAAGGTCTGTGAATCTGAGATGTATCAACACTCTAGGAGATGAATTTACACTGTTACAAGACTTCTCAGCAAAGAATACTAGCTATACTGTTAAGCAGCATGTAGATGAAGGATGTGAAATCCCATTTAATTGGTTAAAAACATAGTGTTTAACCAGTTAATCTATTAAAGGGGAAACAATGGGGAAGGACAGGTGTTCCAGCCCAGCTGGAGCAGTCCTTGCCTGCTGCAGGTGTAAGCTGCAGGTGGAAAGGATAGAGAGTTCCAGCAGCAGGTGGTCGTGGGTGGGTGCTGCTTCTGGGTATCTTCACATCCCTAAGGGAGATATACATTTAACAAATACGTTTTTGGTAAGCCGTGCATGTTTGGAACAGTGCAAATGTGATGAACCCCATTGTCCACAAGTTGCTAAAGGCCATTGTAGAGACTATAAATGACACATTGAAGGTTTCATTTGAAAAAATTACAGTCAGGGATAGCTTTTCTGCCTCTTCATTTGTCTCTGTTGTTAATAGAGCAGTAAGAATTTTTGTATCAAATAAGAATGGGGGTTTATTTTTGAACATTCTCTCTGATTACTTCATTAGTCTCAGGGCAAAGTACAAAGGTAACATTAAACAAAGTGTTGACTGCAGTCATGCAGTGACTAATTACATGAAAGGGTAAAGTTCTGTTGGTAAACTGGGAAAGGAACAGGTCTGTCAACATTTTTAGTACCTTATCAACGTGAGAAGATTTGGTGGGAGACAGATTTTTCCTGACTGAATATATATTAGATTAGGATTAAGAAAGTCATCTGCACTAATAGACTGGATTTGTATGAGGGCTAGTAGGTGGTGGCAGAGAGATCAGGAGTTATGAAATGCCTTAAGGATTATCATAACACACAGCAATAGTAATCTAAATAGGAATGGAATATGTGGTCACATTCTATTTATTTTGGGCAAAGGGACTATGCAAGTTGATATTTGAGTGTAGGAACATAAACTATGAACATAAACCGATCTTAGAGCTCTGTGGTGTGCAAAAGCATCTGCCAGTGGCTGATAATAAATTCTGGCTGAAATGTGCTGCCTGATAGAGAAAATATTGATTGAATCTTCTTTAGTGTTTGTAGGCTGTGTCATATCTGACATAGTCCAAGCCTGGAAACTGAAGTATGGGTGTCATGTAAGACTGATGATTGATATGGTCACTGTGAAAAAGTAGTATGTTAAAAGAAGGCACCCCATCGTTTTTCTAGAAAGCATATTGGGACTGCCCCTTCCTTGGAACTTTGTTACTTTTACATAGAGACAGCTATTTAATTCCCTTGATTTCCTCAGAAATGCATTAAGAGAGTATAACTGCCTCAGGGCTCAACTGATTCAGTTAGATACTTGGTGAGAATTTCAATTGGCCATGAATACATTGACTTCTCTGTTTATTTTTTTGTATGATGTGAAATCAATTCTGTTAAAGTAAAAATGTGTCAAACTTTAGCCTAACTACATTTAATAGTATGCTACAGTATTACAAGTATATAGAAATATATAGGTATTAATTATCCTTGCTATACCCATAGGTATTTCCCAGATGGGAAGACTGAAGCACACAGAGGTTAAGTGATTTTTCCTAGGCTAAGCAGTAGAAAATAAAGGAATCAGGGGTTATAACTCAGAAATTCTTAGCCTCCCCAGGTTTGTGCTTAGTACACTAGATCATACTGCTCTAAAGTTTAAAATATGAAGGCTGAACCTATTTCATGCAAACACCCTTAACACTCAGTTCTAATTCCTTTATACCCATGCTTTCAGAAATATTTGTTTCCTGTTTCCTTTTGCAGGGGGTGTCATTTCTTTGTCTTGTTCTGGTTCCTTCAGAATATTGCATTGATCTCTCTGGGGATCAGCATTCTGTGGGTCACCATGGCAACGTTTAGAAAAATGCATGCTGCAGTCTTGAAGCTTCATTTCTGTTATCCCTGTGAGCTCTGATGATTTGTGAACTCCTCGGACTAATGGAGGTCGGGAGGGGGGAAGGTAAACGAGGGAGCTAAATGTATCTTGCACATTAAAATCTTTTGCATGTAATTTTTGAGGCCCTCTGCTGTTATTGCTCAGTGATATACAGCAGCAGCATCTAGCATTTTCATGGTATGCTGCTGTGACTCTCTTCTGAATAAAGTGATCTCTCTGTTCTTATTCCACATCATTTTAACATTAGTGTCTTTGTTGTCTCCAAGCATTCCTCATTTTCACAGAATATCGTGAAAGCTGTTGACAAGGAAAAGATTGCTATGATGGAAAAACTTAATTTGTTGGCAATAAAATTTGACCACATAGGTTGATATCACATTTAAGAGTGAGCGCTTGCATTAGTGCTATTTCCCAGTCATCTTTAAAGAAGAACCAGGCGAACCTTAAAGAAGCCAGGTGGTGGGAAAGTGAACTTTGGAGTTTTATTCTGTTGATTTGAGAGAGAGAAAAATATTCCAGCACAGGGAGATTGTTTTATTATTTCAGTACAGTAGGCTTTGTGTCTGCATGTTGAAATAATGTATCCTAAGACGTAAATAAATAAACGTGCATTTCTCCATAAAGGGATATTTCATCAAAAATTTATTGAAATAAAACAACTGATGTTTGAATATCTGTAGACCTCAGACTGAATATCAGGTGTAAATTTTTAACAATGAGGGAAATTATCCATTGGAATCATTTATCAAGGGTCGTGATGGCTTTTCTACCACTGACTATTTTAAAAGCAAGATTGGATGGTGTTTGTTTGTTTTTTTTAATTAAAAGATACTCTGTAAATTATGTTGGGAAAGTTCTCTGGCTTGTGTTATACAGGAGGTCAGACTAGAGGACTATAATGATCTCTCTTGGCATTGGAATCTATGAAAATGCATCACTGAAAGTGAAACCTCTCAGGTTCCTCAGGACTGCTCATTGGTTTTAAAGTTACAGACTATCATGGCTACCCCTGTGAGTTCTTTTTGGATTGTGACATTGGAGCAGAGAAATAGTTAAGTCCTTAAGGAGTTCTGACTTCCTATTGTAACTCTAAGTTTCAGCATTAATTAACCATTCACTTAATGTAATGGAGCACATGTTAGCTTCCTTCGCTATGTTCAGAATAACTAAACGGTTTAAAATTTAGAACATTTGTAATGGCTATTAATGTATATCTACTCAGAAAGGAAATGGCCAGAGACAAGTCACAATAGAAATTCAGCATGTTGACTCTACCTGTGAAGTATGTATGGTTGCTGGAATAAGAAGTATGATGGAAGTAGTGAGCTTTTTCTTTCTTTTCTTCTGGACCAGAGGATAAGAGTTTTTAGGACTCGGTCTCATTCCCACTACCGAGACCTACAAAACTCTATCTTTGTTGGAATACTAAATGGCTGTTTTATCTATCCATACCTGATGACTTTGCAGAGGAAAGGGCTAAAGTTCCTATGAAGCCTTTTGGGAAGAATAGGTGATAGCCCTGGTCTCCTGGCTGAGAATAAAATAGATATTTAATATCTAAAACTGGTGGTTATAAATTTGCCTATGGTATACAGTCACTGCCCTAACTCACTGCCTAGAGATAACTTGAGTTTGAACAGAATTATAAATAGTGAATTTCTACGTTACACACTATTCAAAAAAATCACTGCTTTTTATTTTGGTTGGTTGGTTGTTGGTTTTGGTTTTGGTTTTTTTGGCCTCGCTGTGGAATTCAATATTTCCTTCTGTAGTTTCTAAAATCCATGCTCTGAAAAGGATAATGCAGTAGGCAACCCTTTTAAACTTAATGAAAAATATGGAAGCAGCAGGGAATGGATATCCAGCTGGAGGGGAGGCGGGAATCAAGTGGAAGCTTTTCCTCCCCTACTCAAATTGGTCTTACTCATGGGGTTTTTATGGTACCACAGTCACATACTTAAAAATAATTATTCAGTAATTCTGCTTCATTTCCACACAGCAGCGATAGAAAATGTCAAACTCTATGCAGCCAGTCAATAACTAGGGTCCCATGTGGAAACTAGTGTACTATTAGTAAACCTTTAACAGATAAGATTATTTTGGTATCGGTGTTTAATTAGGATTAGAATTCTGTGATCGGATACCAGTATAAAGTTCGAATAATTTTTTTTAAAATCCTGCATATTTTTCAAGGTTAAAAGTCGAGGGAAGAGCTGTTGACTAGTTTGAGAAGGGAGTCTTCATTTTAATAAAACCCTGTCTTAATACACATTTAATGGGGAAAAAAGTTTAAATAATTTTAGAGTAGGAATTTGTAATAATTTAATTTGACAGCAGTGCTGTGTTGTCATTAAATAAAGTGGATGCTTCACTTTTAACAAAGGCTAATGCCAACTAATAGTTAACAGAAATAATTAAGAACAAGTTGAATTATACTATAAACTCTTCAGCCAGGATTGTATTTACCAGTTGTTTATTGTTCCTGGTATGTTAAGCACCTCTGACTCTCATAGTTGTCTCAAGCTACGTCACCCTCTCTTTGATCTTGCTTACTAGACAGGGTGGAGACTGTATTTTGATTCCAGGATTCCTTGGAAAACAAGGTGTTGCAAAAGCTATTGGTATTTTACAGGCAGTTTTCTTTCTTTGAGAAACTAACCAAATGGCAATGTCTCGATTTACAGTTTGTAGTACAGTAGAAGGTCAGTGAAAATCTGGTATGCTGATTTTTATGGTGCAGTGCAATAGTGTACATCTTATTGTAGAACGTAGACACTAAGTACAAGTTAGTGAATATTAAAATGAAATTAGTAGACAAAAGGAACATAAGATTGTTATTCCTGGGGGATTTTTGCACCAGTATGTAAGTGCAGAATTCATGTCCCCTGCAGATTTTTTGTTTCCCTGCAGAATATTAGATTCTGGCGGTGGAGGGAGGGTCACATGCCCCTGCTCTGCAGTGAGTGTCAGTTCGGGCATTGGGAGAGATGTAAATCACCACCTTGTGAGGGGGGTGGGAGTGGATATGTGTGTTTTATCCTTTTCACTCGATAGGATGGTGTCCCCAGCACAGAGGGGCAGAGCCCTTGTGTGTTACTGGAGCAGGCCTGGCACTTACACTGTGTCAAGTTAGGTACAGCTTTGCTGCTATGTCCATGTTTTAAAGGGAAGGGTCCAGCAGGGTGATTTCACGCACACCTGCTTTCTGAGTAGCCAATGGCTTGTGCTCCCCACTGGTAGGCAGTCCTAGTGTGCGCTTCTTGTCCTTGTTGCTGCATTCACCCTGCAGAGGTGTGGGGTTCACACAAGCCACTGTAGGGAAATTGAGGAAGCCTTGGCCGGGGCAGCATTTAGGTGGGTCATGGTGGCTAGGAACTAAGGCTGTTAACTAGTGGTTAATCAATTAGTCGATAGGCACGTCCTCATCCACCTTTGAAACGTACAAGAGCCTCAAGAGCTCTTGTACATTTCAAAGGAGGAACGGAGAACTCGGCATACAGCCTGGGGCCAGTGGGAAGTCTTTGAAATGCACAAGAGTCCACAGTGGGAGCTCCATGTTATGGGCTTCCCTGCCCCTTTGAATCATGTGGAGGCAGCAGTTTCAAAGAGGCAGCGGCCACACAGCTGATCAGCTGTGCGGCGGCTGCGCCTTTGAAACTGCCGCCTCCGTGCGATTCAGAGGGGAGGCAGGGGAGCCCGGGCTCAGTTGGGGACTCCCCAGCTGTTCCCCAATCCTGGGGAAATGCCACGGGCTTAACGGCAGCTGCCCTTTCTGAATTGCGCATACGCAGTGCAGCTGCCACCTTGAGGTTTCAAAGTAGCGGTGCTGCCTTTTTGAAGTACCTCTCCCTGCCCTTTGCAGCCTCTATGAAACTCTTCCACTAGTTGACTGGTCTTTAACATCCTTACTAGGAATAGCTAAATGGGTCCTAGAGTCAGTTCCCCTTCAGAGAAGCAGGAAGCACCTGCACCTCTCCAAGGGTTTGTCTACACTGCGTTCCTCTTTCGAGAGGAAATGCAGACAAGCGAAATTGCAAATGAAGCGCGGATTTGAATTTCCCATGCTTCATTTGCATAATCGCGTCCGGCTGCTATTTCAAAATACCCTATTTTGAGTTTTAAAAAAACCCTGTGTAGATGAGCTTATTTTGAAAGAAACCCCTTCTTTCGAAATAACTGTTAAATCTCTTTTTTTGAGAAGTAAGTGTTATTTTTGAAAGAAGGGGTTTCTTTCAAAATAAACACGTCTACACGGCATTTTTATCTCGAAATAGGGTATTTTATCTCGAAATAGGGATGCGATTATGCAAAAGAAGCACAGGACATTCAAATCTCCACTTCATTTGCAGATTCGCTTGTCTGCATTTGCATTCCTCTCTGGGAAGAGGAATGCAGTGTAGACATACCATTAGGGAAGAGACTGGGAATAGACCCACTAAGCTAATGCATTCTCTAAATGGACTCATCTCTTCTCTGCCTTCCTCCCCATCTCTCCTATTTTAGGGTAACTTACACCTCAATCCTGCAGTGAGGATCCATATGGACGCAGGGGTTTCTTTTGCTCTTTACTCCTGGGGGAAATCACTTGATGTCTGCCTTGTTACAGATATACTTGCTGACAAGTATTTTGACATAAATTACCAAATGAGTCTGAGAGGGGTAGCCATGTTAGTCTGTAACTTTAAAAAACTAGTAGTCCTGTGGCACCTTAGAGACCCATAGGCATATGCATACCCATGAAAGTTCATGATTTCTATATATTTTTGTTAGTCTCTAAAGGGTATGTCTACATTGCATTCCTCTTTCAAGAGAGGAATGCAAATACAGCTGAGTGAAATTGCAAATGAAGCACAGATTTGAATTTCCCATGCTTCATTTGCATAATCACGGCTGGCCGCTTTTTTGAAATACCCTATTTTGAGATAAATGCTGTTTACATGTGGTTATTTCGAGGGAAAAAAACCTTCTTTCGAAATAACGCCTTACTCTTTACAAAATGAGGTTTAAGGGTTATTTCAAAAGAAGGGTTTTTTCAAAATAACCCCGTCTAGACTGAGTTTTTTCTTTCGAAATAGGGTATTTCAAAAATGCGACGCGATTAGGCAAATGAAGCATGGGAATTCAAATCCGCAGTTTCATGCAGCTGCATTTGCATTCCTCTCTTGAAAGGAAGCAACTACTTGTTGTTTTAAAATAATTGAAACTGCCATGATTACATTGTGTTACTGACACAAATAAAATATAAACACTTGGCAGAATTTTAAAATATTTGGAACAGAAATTTTAATTTTTTTTGTGCAGAATTAACCCATTCTTTAAAATGTGTAAAAAGAATAAATATCTTAAACTAATTTTGATCAGCAGCCTGGTATCCAGCTTCTCTTTTCCCCCAGTAACCATCACAGACTCCCCAGCCTCAAGGTCACAATGGTGTGTGTATATGTAAGAGATAGGACCCTGGTGCTGCATCTAATTTGTGTATAGCAGTAATTTGCTTGTGGAAGTGTTTAATTTTCTGATCTATCCATCTTGCATTCTTTCCCTAAAATAAAGGCAGACCCTAACAGAGAAGCCACAGGGCAGAGAAGTAAAATCAGATAATTTCGCCAGAAATAAGGGATTTGAATGTAGGGTTTGCTTTCCTGCTGGTGGTCAGGTGAACTGGGGGAAATTATGAGGAACATGCCAAAGTCAGTACCTCTGGAGTGCCACTCTTGATATTAAATTATATCTATAGGTGTGTGTGTGTGTATAATATATAGGAAATGAGAGCAAGAGAGAAAAATAAAACTCCACTTATTTGCAAGCTTCCTTTGGAAGTGAGGCATTGTGCATAATAATGTGCAGCAGTCACACTCAGGGTGTGTGAAGGAGCATGGTACTGTTGGAGGTGCCATTATTTGCATGAAATGAAAGACAAAGTTCCTGAGTGCTTGTAGTCATTAAAGATCCCATATAGTGTTTTTCTAAGAATCTTATTTTGCTTCAGTGATTTGGCCCAATGCCAGCACTGGTAATTGCCTTCTGCTGATCTAAAGTGCTCGGTTTATTTAATTGGAGGAGGGTCCTGTCCCAAAAGACATTGTAGAGGTTCCTGGTGCCAGTACAATGGCTGCTGTGTTTCACCCTTACTGATTACAGTAAAGGGTTAAGCAATTCCCAGTCTATGCAGATCAGAGTTTGTAACTCTGTGTAAATCACTCTGAGGCATGCAAAAAAATGTGTCCAAAATCAAATAGCCGTAGTAATAGGCATAAACAAAGGGTGATTAATAAAATGCTGATCATTATCAGACTAACAAGACCACTATGGAAGTCATTAGAGCTGTTATTATAATACACTGGAATGTATAATGGAGAAATGATTGGCTTGCAGTGAAAATTCAGAGAAGTCTGTCTAACTTAAAGACCATCTGCCTGCCACAGGCATCTGTGATATGTACTGATTCTGGGAAGCAAGGTTGGATGGGACAGTTCCAAACCTTTGTTTTGTGACTCTCTCACTGTCCATTGAAGGCTAATATAAACAAATTCTGATAAAATATTAAATTCAGTATCTTGAGTAAAATCCTCTTGCATACCCACTGGAACACTTGCAACCAACATGTGCTGTGCAGGTAACCCCAGTGTTCCAGCATGTCCTATCAATATTTATAACGTGAAGTTTTGAATAGATCACATAAATGACACTTAAAGCCATCTAATACAAAAAGACATGTTGACTTGCTATTTAGCCATTCGAATTTATGCACTGGCTTTATACTTTTTTTTTATATCCTTCCAGCAAGGCACAGGATTGCTAACTAAGGAACGGTTTTAAATAAGCAAACAACATTCCCGCTGTACAGAGCTATTTTTAAAGGTTGAGGAGGAATTTGTTTAATCACTTAATTGACCTGTTGCATTTTTTCCTGATGTGCTCAGGCCTTACACAGTGACCTGTGTTGAAATCGGTGACTGAGCTTTTCAGCTTCTTTGGATTTTCCCTGATTTTTTTTTTAAGCACAGAAGCAACAATCTGACCTTTTTTTCCACTAACTCCTCTTCTCCAGTACTAAGTAAACATATTTTACAAAATGAAAAAATTGAGCAAGGTGACCTAGGTTTGATCTTTTGATAACTTCCTTAATCAAAATATCAAAGGTATTTAATCTTAAAGCACTGTTTTTTGGCTCAAAGCACAATGAATGTGCATACTTTAAATTCACTGCCAGACACACACTTCATTAAGGTCTGAGGCTTTTTTGAGGCATAAGGATCTTGCGCAAAAAGGGTTTTTTGCGCAAAAAGGGTTTTTTGCGCAAAAAGGGTTTTTTGCGCAAAAAGGGTTTTTTGCGCAAAAAGGAAACTTCCACACTGCTTGTTTTTGCGAAAAAACCCCTAGCGCAAAAACGGATCGGAAGAGAGTATGCAAATGAAGCACGAGAAAATGCTAATCCACACTTCATTTGCATAGGCTCTTGTGGCAAAACTCAGTGTAGACGTAGCCTGGACTAGTTAGGTCCCACCAGTGTTGTTCTCTTTATCATGTGCTATCAGTTATTTCAGTGAATTAATATGTGCACAAGACAGACAATTGTTATGCCTATTCTATTTCATGTGCAATTCTTGGATAGATATAATTGTTTTGTTTTCCATTCTGATCAGTCTCTCAAGACAGTTCTTCTTGTCACATCATCCTCTGTAAATCTATGTGCACAATATATATGTGTGGTATTGTTTTAATTGCTAAACTGCCTGAAGGCTTATCTATAAATACAAAACTTGCATTGGTTGAACTAAAGGCCTGATATTAAGACAGTATAAATTACAGGTGTAAACTAGACCAATATAAAACAAGTTTAAATGCGTATCAGTCTCTGATTCTAAGCAGTCAAACCTGTTGGTTGGCTCAGTGATTGAAGCCGAACATAGGAAACTGGGGTGCAAGGTCAGAACTGAGGTCAGTTTGTAGATGAGCTGAATTAGTATTGTAATCAGAGTCCAGATGCAGGGTTGAAGCTGTGTTGGAGTTAGTCAGGGTCTAGGGCTTAGAATGTAGACTGGAACATGTCAGTAATGGTTTGAGCAAGGTTGGAGTAATATGTGGACAGGGCTGGAGTGGACTGAAACAAAGTTTGGGGCAAGTCTGGGAAAGTCACCTGTTGAAGGTTAGGTAGTGCTGTGGAAGCCTAGGAAGTCTGATAGACTGTGAGGCAGCAGGAGGATTCCTAGCCAGATAGTGCTGTTGAAGGAACTTCCTTCAGCTGGCAGGGTCAGTGAAATACCTGTGAGGGATTTGAAACAAGACAGAACTATGTAGCACTTTAAAGACTAACAAGATGGTTTATTAGGTGATGAGCTTTCGTGGGCCAGACCCACTTCCTCAGATCAATATGTGGAAGACAATCAGCACAACCATATATATCAAAGTGATACAATAAAAAAAAAAATGAACGCATGTGAAATAGACAAATCAAATTTTAGAACAGAGTGGGGGTGAGGGGAAATGTAAGTTTCTGTGAGGTAATGACATAGGGGTGATAATAGGGGATTTGGGCAGGGCAAAGGGGGCTGTTTAGGCTTTGCCTGCTGTAGCATTCCTCATGGATGAGTCACTGAAGACAGGCTCTGTTGGAAGGGTGACTTAGCTCTGGTTTGCCTGTGGGTTTGCCCACAGTAAGAGAGTGACCAAAAACAAGTTTGCACTAATTTGCAGTTTTAATATTACACCCGCAATTAAATTAGTACAACTTTGTGTGAACTTTGTGCGTAGGCCCAGCCAATTGTCTTTATTTAGTATCGCTCAGCACTTGCTCCCACTGACTTTGCAAAATCAGACCAGATACACATGTTAGTTTGGTGTTTGTGCTATTGAACACTGTGTGGCTTTCCATTCATTACGTGGAACACAGTGGGACCCACATGCACTTTTTATTTGTTAGGATGTGTCCTGGGAGGTATGTATGTTTTTGCATAATACAGCTCTGTTGCAGAAGTGCAGTTATTCCTGCTGGTATATTTGATGTAATCTTGTTCATATTTTTCCAACAAGAGTTAGACTGTGATTGACCTGCAAGGACATACACAAGCAGGATTCAAGAAAGTTTAAGAAGTCTTCACCCTCTTGCTTTTGCCCATGTGCAGGAGCTAGCCGCAATGCAACTGTCAAGCAAAGCCACTACTCCATGCTAATGCCAGAAGTGGTGATGGCCAGTGCACAGGAGGACGTCGACAGAGCTATAGCCCCACCATTCCATAACAGCTAACAGCTGGGAACACTGCAATATGTATTCCAGGCTTTCCCTTATCTTCCTCTCTAGCCCACCAGTTCCATGGTAGAATGTCTGTAAGGCACAATCTAGTATCTCATTAAACACCATAATTACAGTTGCCAGATGGTTTTGACCAAAATACCAGACACACTTGATCTCAGATGGGGGTGGGGACCAGCCACGGGGGGAGCGGGGCTGGTCAGGAGAGGAGCGGGGAGAGCAGGGCTGGCGGGGGAGATCGGGGGGAACCAGCCGGTGAGGAGCAGGGCTGGTCGGTAGGAGGTCAGGGGGAGCAGGGCTGGTGGGGGAGTTCAGGGTGAATCAGCTGGTGTGGAGCAGGGCTGGCTGGGAGGGGGAGTAGGGCTCGCCGGGGAAGATGGGGGCAGCAGAGCTGGCCAGGAGGGGGTCGAGGCAAGCGGGGCTGGCTGGGGGGGAACCAACTGGCAGGAAGCAGGGCTGGCTCGGGTGCACGCAAATCCCGGGGCACTGCCTGTCCCACTCTGTCCCAGCAGAGCGCATGGGTGAGTCTGGCCCCAGCCCTTCCATCCTTCTCCAGCCGTGCCACCCCCACTGTGTAGTTGCGTACTGATACTCATGATAATAGTAAAACTTATTTAGTTAGAAAATACCGGACATTTATATGTCCGGTATTTTCGCAATTTGTTTCCCAAACAGAAAGCTCAAAAAACGGATTGTCCGGTTCAAAACCGGACACCTTGCAACACTAATCATAATAAATTAAAACCTGTGTCTACCAATGTACAGCATAAAGAGATATGTACTGTGGGGATAGTTTGCAAGTGCAATTACATTTTCAACAGCATAGTTTTATATTAAAAAAAATTAAATGAAATAACTTTTAGTTTATGTAGAGCTTTTATCAATTGTCCATAATAAACATTGCAAAGAAAGATAAGCACTATTTATCCCATTTTTCAAATGAGGAAACGGAGGGCAGTAGCTTGCTCAGAACTGTAGAGCCAGAAATAAGAGCCCTGTGTCCCAACTTGCCATCCAGTACTCTATCCGTTAGACCAGGCATGTCCAAAGTCCGGCCCGGGGGCCAATTGCGGCCCGTTTTCCGGTTTAATACGGCCCCACAGGTAATTTGGCAATATCTATCTTTTATGGCCCCCAACGAATCCATATGTATTGAGATGAATACATTGTAAAATCTCAGTTAATGTCAGTTGGTCTAAATCAGTTATAAATATATTTGGACACAACATATATACTTGGTGTTATGTTCCTGTTCATATTTTTTGAACTTAAAAGTTGACAGACAACCTTTATTACCAATAATATGTAATGTACTTTACAATGTTCCTGACATATATTTCAGCTTCCTGGATTTTTTTTCATCTGGCCTTCAGATAGGAAAGGCAGAGTGATTTAACACCTGTTTAGATTTGTCATCCATGTGACGAAATGAAAAGTATGCCATTTGCAATAAACTTTGCATAAAATAGTTAATTTGCATTTAATTTTAATGGTTCAAAGAATGTCAGGCAAAATGGTCGGCCCTCACGCATGTTCACTTCATCAAATCTGGCCCTCTTTGAAAAAAGTTTGGACACCCCTGCGTTAGACCATGTTACTAGTACAGTTCCATTGCTGTAGCAACCTTTTCTTTGGCCCAGTTTCTGTGCTGTGTGTCAATACAGTGAAAGCCCTGTTAACCACCATTGCCCCCAACCACAACACTGCAGCATGTTCAGGCATGTGCACCTGACTCTGGCCTATCCAGCCTGCTGTTGCAGGGTTTCTGACTGCCAGCTGACTTAATTAGCAGGCACTTCCTTCCCCTTCACCCTGCCACTAGCTGCCAGGAGCTAGACCTGCCAGTAGGGGTTGGAGGCAGAGCAATAAGCTTTGTTATCCAGCATGTTCAGTTAACCAGCTACCCCCCATACCCTATGAGCGCTGGATAACAAAGCTTTCAATGTCGCAGAAATCTGCTTTCCAATCACATTCTCTGTTATTTGATAAACTTCAGATTCCAATACAGCATTAGCCCAGGGACCAAATCAGAAGCAATTCACGCTTCTAGTCATGGAATTCCCAAAGCAAACTAGCTAATATTTCAGACTCTTACACACAATATTTGCATGCTTTCATTCAGTATTTCAGGAGATACTCCATGGCCATTTTTGTAGTGCCTCCTCTGCCTCCCAGTTATTCTTCTTCCACTAGATACTCTTTATATCATGGGTTCTGCTATTTCCCTTTTACGTTAACGGCATCCACTCTCTTACATCATTCTCAAAGTCACCTGATCACAACAGTTGTACCAAAACTGCTCTCAGAAATGCATATGGCAGGTGGTGTGTATTGATAAGGTTTTGTTTTACTTTTAAACCTTATAGAGCATCATAGGTGCACATAACACTTTATGGCTTTGAACAGAGCTTCTGACACATCTCCCTGGGGGCTGCAAGATGACAGTGGCAGTATGTCTTATAATACTGGCCACACTGAGAAACAATGCATAGCTGTGGAAATGAGACAGTGATCTTTTGTCTGGCCTACAGTACAGTTACACAGGTTTTCCCATGCAGGAAATATGCTGTCACCTGCTCCAAATGTGTCTCTGTATGTTTTTAATAGGGCCACCCTCCTCAATAATTAACAATCCACACTGGAGGTAGACGCATACAATACTGTGACCTGGATCAATCATCATAAAAATGCTTGAAGAAACTTGCTTATTAAATTGTGAGTGCTGAAAATGTACAAAATACTGGCATCTTAACTAAATGTATTTAGAAATTCATGTGGTTCTGAAGAAGCTAATGTCAGTGTTAGTAATTATCAGCATATTACAAACACAGATGTCTTGCAAATCCTTGCCAAAAACTGCTGAATTATAATGCCTGACATTCATGTGAATGCAAATCAAGGAACGTACCACAGTTAGGTATCTACCTCCGCACTTACCATATCTGACAAATAATACTTGAGTGAAAGTTTTAAGGAGTTCACTTATCAGAACTTTACTTTACTTGGGAGGGGAATGTGTGGCTACCACCTAATTAGGAAGTTATTGTTCTTTAAAAAGGGCGTAGTATGTGGTTAACACTGTATAAGATACAGTTGAAGACATTTCTGAGGTGAAAAGTTTACACTGTAACAATTTGATTTACAAAACTAGATTAAATGTGCAAATTTGATTTTTGGCGAACAATTCTAGTAAAACTGAGAAAAATTATGCCATCTTAAAATTAATAATGTATAACAGAAATGCTCAGAGTCATCTGATTGAATTGCCAAAATGTTTGGAGAAGGAAGGATGAATAAAAAGCATATCCCACAGAGCAAGTTAGCTTGTCCATAATTGTTCCTAAAGAATAACTCATACAGGGAATATACAATAGAAACAAAAGTTCATATTCCCTGGATCTTACAAAACCAGTATCTGTTGTCCTATGCCTGTACCATAGCTATCTTTTGTTAACTGTGCCATTAGTATATGTTTTCACTTGATTTACTTTCAGGTAGTTCACAGAAAATTGACCAGGTTTAGAATAGCTCCTGAATAGGTATCTGGTGTTATAATACATACTGATTGCTTGTTTCAAATGAGGGTTTATCCACGATCTATAATACCAAAATATATTGAACAGAAACTGTAAATTCAATATTAATGTTTATAGGCTAAATATAGAGAACATACAGTGTCAGAGACAATGGAGACGATTTCGTTACTATTGCAGTAAGATCCATTTTAAAAAAAAGGTAACGTAAGAACCATGAGGATGTGACTATTGCTCCCCACCAGAAATCTTTAGAGATGGCCTCACTAATCAGGCATACAGGATGCAACTAGTCATAGAAATAGCAAGATTTTCATTGCTCTCTGTTTGCCTGTGACAATTCAGCTAGTTTTTGTTAGCCATAATAAATTATGCTTTCAAACAACAAAAGTTCAACGAAGTGAGAGTATCGCCAGCTGCTGAACATCCCGCTGATAAGGCCTGTGTGCCTCCAAAGTATTTTCTTGAGAAACTTGCCTAGTTACAGGTTTCATTACCTATTCTGTCTATATCAATTCTTACTCAACTGTAGTAAAGTACATCCGTTCCCAATCTCTCTGCTATGTCAATGGAAGAAATCAATATAAAGAGAAGGCTTCCATTTTGTAGAGAGCTTTGTGAACAAGAACACACTGAAGAATTTTTGGTCAAAGACATTAGACCATGTCTTAACTAGAAGACATGGTATAATGAGATAGTATAAAGCGAATTTCACTTTGTGGTCTCCATTTTGTTCAAAGCCGTCTTTCAGGAAAAACCCCTGTATATCATAAGACTCAACTTAAAAGAATCTGAGTTGGCAATACACTGACTGCACAGGGGCTATAGCTGTGCTAAGAAAGGAGTCAAGTCAGCTTTTCAGGTGGTAGGAATGCATATTTAAACACTATATTATGAAGGCAATACAATGCCTCACATGATCCTGAAGTGTACTAACCCTTGGTAGTTTTGGTCTCAGAGGAGTGCATGGTACAGTTTTCTCCTGTTTGATATGGAGAGTTCTCTCTTTGAAACCTTGAGTTTCACTTTGATTTCACTCCTCTGAGACCGAAACTATGAAGGGTTAGTACACTTCAGGATCATGTGAGGCATTGTATTGCCTTCATAATATAGTGTTTAAATATGCATTCCTACCATCTGAAAAGCTGACTTGACTCCTTCCTTAGCACAGCTATAGCCCCTCTGCAGTCAGTGTATTGCCAACTCGCATTCTTTTAAGTTGAGTCTTATGATATACAGGGGGTTTTCCTGAAAGACACACACCTGAAATTTCAGCAGTAATTTTAAAAATAAAAAAGTTTTAGTGTTCATTGGTGTGGAGAAAAGCTTGAAAATGTAGCTAGAATGTGGCCTAAAGCTTTTTTTTTTTTTTAAAGCAAATAAAAATAACCCACAGGTGTATGTTCTTAATCTCATGAATTTTAAGTCAAACTCATGATCTTTTGGGTGTGACTTGTAGTCATTGAATGTTTAGAGTTGGCACTATTGTGATAATGTAAGAAAGCAGTAAATTGGGGTCCAGATTAAATGTACAGATTCTTGAGCTGGAACCTACAAACGCATGGAGGGGAGATGCAAGCACATGCTTCTCAGGCAACAACTTCAAAGTGCAAAAGTCATCCCTGCACAGAAATCCCCCACAAGTCTGTCTTAAGTGTTGCATAGACCTTGTGTGGGCCTTCTGTACAGGATGAAATTTTACTGTACAGTGTGTACTGAGCATGATGCACTAATCTGCCATTTTCACCGACATACAAACAGGTTAGAGGGTGTAGCAGCTTTGTGCAATGGTGTTGTATAATATTGAGGTGCACTGCTTTCGTTGACTCACTGCATGGGGCCCCATCCTAAATGGATGAAATACTTTGTACTTTTAAAAGAAAAATGCTCCTCGGACTGGAATCTTGTTGGACAACACTGAAGGTGGGGAAATGCATTTCATGGCCAAACTGTACATCCGTATATGGATTTTATAATGGCAGTGCTGCCAGACCATTAAACAGATGGACAGGGGTAGTTGCTGCTGTCAGATTCAAGTTACTGGTTAACTGGTGTCCACGTGTGGAGTCAAATTAATGAATAGAAACATGGAACAAGTACACCTAGCTCTGACACAGGCATGTTCGATCAGCAGCCAGTCCATTAGGTCTAAGACCATTCCACTCATTTCCTTTTGTTATGTTTTTTACCCTTTAGTTTATAATACAAGTCCAAAGTGCTGCAGCTCTGCTTTTTATTCTTTTCTCTGAAGTGGGGGTAGAAAGTCCTGATGGGTAAATGTTAACGGATAATCAAATATAATTAAATGCAGCTTCGTTGTGCACAGCATATTACACGCAAGTTGTATCCCACAATGCTTTAACCTTTTTTCTTGCACGTGCCGTTTTAGTGTCTGTGAATTGCTGCGGAGTGTTTGACTTGTGAATACAACCTCACACATTGTTCCCACCATGCCCTGACCCTCTCCAGATATTTATCATCTGATCCTTTTCATCCCTCTGCTGCTCCAGTTACCTCAGTCTGCTCCTCTGTATTGTAATCCATCTCCCTCATTTCCCTCCCAGTAACTCAGTTTCCTTGCTGTGACAGATATCTCCTATCAGACCAGCATCCCACACTATTCGCCTTTGCTGCACCAACTTAGTTGGGATTGGTCCTGCCTTGGGCAGGGAGCTGGACTTCATGACCTTCTGAGGTCTGTTCCAGCTCTATGATTCTACTATGATGATTCAACTTCTAGCCATACACTTTCATTCTTCAACTTCTTCCCCCTCTCACCTGCCACTGCCTACTCCTTGCCCTTTACCTGCATACCTCCCAGTTAGAGCAATCATTCATCTGACTTCCCATCTTGGACATGTACAACGAAAATCAGATGTCATGGGGTTAAATAGGTTACCAAGATAAAAATAAACCATTGCTGAGAGAGATACTGCAAGGAGTAAATAAGGGGGAAATGTTTTTCAGGCACAATGTGAAAATATATGGAAAATCAACGAGGTACAGTGAGTATGGAGTAGGGAGGGCGGCTGAAACTACATCAGGCTGAAAATCACCTGAAATTCTTGTTCTTTTTCCTTTACCTCTTTAACACCCGATAACCTTAATACGCAGTAAGTCAGCATCTCTTCTCTGGAGTAGCCAGACAGCAAACTGAACTAGCAGTAGAGGAGGAAATCTTAACAAGGCTGTTTCTCAAGATTATGAGGGTGGGTTTGTGAAGTGTGTGTGGGGTGGGTGGGTGGGGTTTTTTTGGGGGGGGGGGGAGGGATGATGGGAAGAGGAAAAGGATTAAAATGACCATTTCAAAAGTGGAAAGAAAGCACTATATTGAAAAAGCCAACAATGAACCTCCACAGGAATGAAAACTATCAACATATAACTAAAGACTTACAAAAGCCCCAAATGAAAGTTAAAAATATTTAATGAAGGATAGACCAGACAAAACCCTACAATTTATCTCTAGATGCAGATGCCAGGAAAATTCTCCATTCCTCAACTATGTGTTTCCTGGCTCTCAACATTCAATAACTTCTCAGACAGAGCATTTTCCTCTCTTCTGCCTAACTACAGCACATTATGGCACTCTGGTTAGCTTGGTCATAGCTTTGCCTCCCGTGCATGGTTTCTGTCCCACTGCTAGGAATTTCCTAGATAAATGATGGACTCAGCCAGAAAATGACATTAGGCTGAAAAATGGAGGAACTCGTTAATCTCAAATGGGAAAATAAAGTAATGAGAAACAGAAGAACACTGACATATGATGATACAAATTTATAGAGCAAGCATCATCAAAAAGGGGCATAATTTTTAATGAAAATGTTTTCATTATATGGGGCATAATAAATTGCTCAGTGTATAAATGCTATATCGATTTATGAGTTATTAAATGTATGCAGACTTGGCATTTAAGCTGATAGACAGTAGTTCTATTAAGCCTCATAATCATATTTTAATGTAAAGGTTAAATTATGGATTTGTCAGGTGCCAAAGTGCTGCTGAACTTGGAAATACTATTTGCCATTGTGCACAGCCATAAGATAGTGGGAAAATTCCTGACTATTTACAAGTTCTCTCTAGTCAGGCCTAACTCAGCCCATGGTATGTTATTGTCATAACAGTCACCCAAGTAGGATGGATACTATAGAAAGCTGTAGCTTCCCACTGTTGAAATCCAGAGTATTGTGTGCTGTTACTGTTCATGGAAAGAAGGCTACATAAAAAATGGACTGCTAATGTGTGTGACCCTTTGAGCCTTATTTACATGACTGTAGTGTCATGCAATGACAATTCTGGCAAGAAATGGTTTGGAACAGTTTACTTGCATTCCTCTTTATATGACTGTGCTCAGATGCACTTGCATTGTGATGAGTTCTGCCTTCCTACTCACTTCCTCCAGAGGACATCCAAAATCTATCTGTGAAGATGACTTAACATTAAAAATAAGCCTTTCATTGTTGCAGTATGGAACTAGTGACAGTATCCTTTTACCTACGCTGACCATTTTTTTTCCAGGTCTGTCCCAAATTTAAATGCTCTATCCCGGTGCCCCATCAAGTAGTGAAATGTCCCAGAAAGCCCCGCCGGACATTTCACTACTTGTAGGACACCGGCGTGTCACAGCCACCTCCTCCACCTCCCCCCAGCAGAGCGCATAGGGCAGCCGGGCCAGCTTCCGGTGGCGCATGGCCCTTTCCTTTCTCCAGCGGGATGTCTTTGCCATGCAGGGTCCTGGTCCAGCGGCCCCGCCTCCTTCTCTTTCGGGCCGTCTTGGAGCCCAGCTGGGGCAGGGCAGGGTACACTTGGCTCAGCAGATGCCAGGACTGGAGCGGAGACCACCTATGGAGCTATTTTTAGTGCTGCAGTCCAGGTTCTCATGGGTGGCCCCGGCTGCAGCGGTAGTCAAGTGGTAGTCATGCTCCAGTTGAGGCAACCTCCCTGAAATGCACCTCATGGGGCTGCCACTTGATTCCAGCTGGAGCCAGGAAGCCTGTAGGCACGGACTGTAACACTAAAAATAGCACCACGGGCAGCTCCAGCTCCAGTCCCAGCAAGCAGTCCCACCCTGGGAGCAGCTGGGGTCAGGGCTGCAGGGGCTTCTGGAGCCAGACTGCAGGCTCCAGCCTTGCAAACTGGAAGCCAGAAGGTGAGGAGAGGGGCAGGAGGAGAACTGAGGGGAAGGGGAGTGAGGAGAGGAAGGGGCTTGTGCTGAGGGGCAAGAGGGGAAGGGCAGGAAAGGAAAGGGACCGGCACCAAGGGGAGAGTGGAGGAGAGACAAATGTCAGGGGCCAAGAGGAGACAATGAGGAAAAGGGCAGGAGGGGAGGGAAGGTGTCTGGGGGGGGTATGAGAAGAGAGAGGACAGGGTGATGCTGGGAGAGAGGAGGGACAATGGGGGCAAGAGGGAGAAAGAGGAGAGGGAGGAGTGGGTGTGAGGAGAAGAGGCATCGAAAGAAGGGGTGGGCATGAGGAAGGCAGGGGATGGAGCAAGTCATGTGTGAGGGCACAGAGGGGTGTGAGAACTGTGGCAGAGGGTGATGAGGAGGGGTGGGCACCAGGGAGAAGGAGGGCAGGGGCAGTGACATAAGGGGGAGGCACCAAGAAGGTGCAGGAGTAAGGGAAGATGCAGGTGCCAGAGAACTGAGGGGGTAAAGAAGAAGGGCAGACACGTGGAGGAGAAGGACAGGCAGCAGACGTCAGAGGAGAGAGGCGGGGGGCGGAGGGTAGAGGGAGGTGTTAGGAGAGGGTATGGGGAGGAGTAACCACAGATGATCAGAGTGGGGCTAAAGGAGTGGGCACAGGGGGAAAAGAAGGGCTGGTGTAGGGAGTAAAAAGGGCAGGAGTCAGGACAGCAGAGGAGGGTGAGGGGTGGTGGCCAGCAGCAGGCACCAGGGGAGGGGAGGAGACATGGGAGAGGGGGAGAAGGGGTGAGGCTTATGAGATACTTATTAATAACTTGGGTGCTACAGTGGCACAAATCCGAACAAGTGCACATGACCTCAATACTGGTGCACAAGACAAAATTCACTCTTCTCATGGGAAGAAAATCTTAGTGGAAACACTTTCCCCAGCCTCCCTCCTGCCGAGTTAATGCAATGCAAATTGGGTTAATGCAATTGCAGGCTAGTTGCATGGGGGGGTTCTGTGGGGGCCAAACCAATCCCTAAAGGTAGGAGGGGGATGGGAGGAGTTCTTAGAGGGATCAGACGACACCCTTTACTTCTGGTCATGTGTCCATCTTCACCCCAGGAGAACTACCTCCAAGGGATGGGACTTCTTATGACAGAGGTGTGACTAATGGGGTCAGGGGCATAATTTTGATTCAGAAAATATGGTCACCATATTTTATCATCAGTTTAAGTGTGGTTTTCTGCTTGAACAGCTATATCCTTATTAGTGAAAGCAGGAACAAAGGAACTGAAGTCTTTTTAATCTATAGTGCTACTTCCCATAGACCAGATCTTTGGCTGCTTCTCTAATTCCTGTCTAAAAGAGTCTGGAAAACTGCCCTGATGATGCAGCAGGATATTTTCTCCAACATAGGGTAGGTAGTCCCTGACTTCCAAAGATCTGGATAACCTAGCTATATACCACTTGCTCTTGACTCCTTCCCTCTGTCTTTGGGAGCATGTTGGGAGTGGGGGCAGCATGGCCAAAGCACCTGGCATTCATGTGATGTCCTGCTTTGTAAAACACCAATGGAAACAATCACCAGTCAGTCAGTGTAAGAAAAAGTAGCCTTGAAACTGCCATTTATTACACTTGGGACTAGGGATTAAAATCCCGTTTAATCAGTTAACTGGTTAAATGTTGCATTTAACCATTTAACGGATTAAGTTGGATCCCCCGGACAGAAAGGAGGGACAGCTCCAGCCCAGCTAGAGCAGCTCCCAGCCCTGCAGGGCTCCAGGCTTTATGGGGCTGCTGGCCTGCAGTTTGGTGGGTCCATCTGTGCTGGAGCAGCCCCGTCTGCAGTGCGCTACCTACCGGGTAATCGGTTACCCCTTCACATCCCTGTCTGAGACCAAAACAGCTTTTGGGTACCTTTGAGATTGGGGAGCAGGACTGGAGTGTCTGTCAGTCACTTCTAGGCCACCTCTTGAGGATCCTTCACTCAGCAACGTTTGCCCAGATCTTAAGATCTGGCCCCATAGGCATCAGCTGTGTAGATAGAATTTTGTATATCCTTAAAGGCTGCTTTTATGGAGAGAGGCCATGTGGTCTAACAGAGAACAAAGACTAGGCAGCAGGGACATTCTGGATTCTCAAATTCATGCTGACTCTATTGCTCACTGCATAAAACTGAAGTCATTTGCCCATCTTGTTTGAGTCAACTGCATCTTGAAAAACTGGGAAAAAGAAAGTCCTCTGATAAATGGGTATGCATCTGCTGAGTAAGCTACACAGAGATGGATGGCTGTAAGTGGTGAGGCCCATACTGAAACTACAGATCCAAATCCTGAGAAGGCCAGTTTCAGAAGCAGAATTAAGTCCTGTTCATACCCGAGTTCCCCTCTCCTTCTCAGATAATGTGTGTATCGGGGGATTGGAAATGTGAGTATAACAGCTGTAAGATGAACAGCTCAAAAAAAGTGGATTCTGAAAAGTTCTTTTGGTATAAACTGTACCTCAGAAAAAGAGTTTCATATACAGTAATATTACTACAGTAATTACTAGTGTCTATTGCCATGGATTAAGGAATAATTAATTGAGCTATTCTTATTGATCTTAAAGGGCATTTGGCATTGTGAACCCTTAGAGATGTTCAAAAGCTTCAACTGGATAGCCGAGTTAGTCTGTAACTGGAAAAGCTTAAAAAACAGCAAGTAGTCTTGCAGCACCTTAGAGACTAGCAAAACATGAAGAAGTGGGCTGTGCCCGCAAAAGCTCATGATACCATCTACATGTTTTGTTAGTCTCTAAGGTGCTGCAAGACTATTTGTGTGGGGGGAAGGGAGATTGGGGGGGGTTAAGTTTTTCCTTAGAGATGTTGAAATTCTTGCTTTGACTATTTTTAAAGTGTTGCACAAAAATGTGACTGGCAGACCATGGTAGAAAAGATGGAATGTTTAAAAAAAAAACCAGTTGCCACACTGATCTGGTTGTAATAAAGCAGGGAATTCATTAAAGGTCAGTTTTGTGTTGCACAGTTCTGCTGTTGAGAACTTACTTAAATCTTCAAAATTCCAACATTCTCCGTATACTTGCTGATGTTGCCTGCACTCTCGCTACAGTGGCTCAGACCAGACTGTCAAAAAACAGGACAGAAAACCCTTACTGGTTGCATCTTCTATAATTAGATTTTACCCAGACAGTAATAAGTGTGAGCTCCTAAAGCACTATAATAGTGTTGCAGTCAGTCACAGAAAGTTTGCTTGGGGATTCCAGTCTATCTTGACCTTAGAAAAGCTGAAATGTGTGATAGATAGACACTTGACTTGAAAAATCACAATATTCAAGTGACCAGTCACATCCTCAGGTCAGTTGTACTCAGCTTTCAAGCCAAAGACAATGCTGGTAGCCAACTAAAGATTTATTAACTGAGAAAGTAAATGAGGACCATTTATAAGTTTAAAACAGGAAATGTGTATACACAAATCAGTTCATCTTAGATTTACAAAGGTAATAATAAAGCTCTGAATGTTCTTTGGGGCTGATCCATTCCAAGCAGCATGGCAATCTCTTGCTTATGGTTAGGGATCTTTGCCCCCTTAGAGACCAGACAACTTAAGGATCCCAGTTTCTCCTTGTCGGGAATGCAAGCTGATGGGATGAGTTCATGCACAACAGGCCACCCGTTCCTGGAGGAAGTTGAGGAATGGTCTTCACAGTGTCTACGTTCTTTGATGCTACACAATGCCATATTTGCCTTCCCTGGGTCACCACTTGTGCAGGATGAGCGCTTTAACTTAATGTTCTTTCCTGGGTGGTGAGTTACACCAGAGGATAAGCATACCCCTGGCAGTACATCAACTCTGCTAGATATTTGTCTCATTTTATCACAGGCTCCATAACAAGCACTATGGAAGTCAGTATAAACTAAAATGTGATACACACAATGACATTTATACTGTTCTGTATAGCACACACTGAAATATAAGCATATTATTTATACTCCAATCAACTTATTTTATAACTCTATGGTAAAAATGAGAAAGAAAGCAATTTTTCAGTAATAGTGTGCTGTGACACTTCTACATGTTTTTATGTCTCATCTTGTAAGCAAGTCGTTTTAAAGTGAGGTAAAAGGGGGGTGCAGTACGTAAGACAAATCAGATTCCTGAAAGGGGTATAGTAGTCCGGAAAGGTTGAGAAATACTGAGTTGTACAGTTACAGAGGATTATAACGTGAACACTGAATATAACTTTAACTTTATACCATAGGATACAGATGATGTAAGAAGGATTAATACATGGCGTATCCTACAAGCATTCCATTCATTCAAAAAACTAAATACATTCTTACAACACTAGTACCTATTTTAATTATACTAACACAGAGATGATCCAGACTGGTTTCCTGCTATGTATTTGTCAGAGTTCAGTGAGGTCCTGGGTCTTTGGCATGAGTAGGCACCTAGTATGCCAGTGTCAGTTGGAAAAACAACATGCCAGTGGAAACTCCTTACTTGGAGTTCAAAATGTTTAAACATTGTTGTATTTTCTGTGTTTAATTAGCTGATTGCTATACAAATTAGTGTTCCCTCTGCCTCTTTATTGGCCCAAGTTAGAATTTGGATCTGGAACAATGTTGAATGCTATTTGTGTTCATATGTTTGGATACAGGATGGATACAGGATTTTGATTTGAGCCAGTCTAATGTAAAAATACATTAATCAGCTTTGAGGTAATGTTATAAGTATTCATGTGGGCTTGACCTGCAGACTGCTCCACTCAGACCGTTAGCATGTACATAACTCAAGTTGAGTTCATTTGAGCTGCATAAGATCCAGGAGTCATCCTTGACAGAACATCTTGCTGGATCATGTAATTGTTGCATGTTTATTACAGTAAAGCCTGGGCCAGTTAAGGTAGGAGATAGTCCCTGCCTTAAAGAGTTTGAAGTCTAAATAGATGAGACAGACCGTCTGGGGAAAAGACATAAAACACACAAGCATAGTGAGCAATGTGATGAAAGCAGGTGACATGTTTGTTTCACTTTGATTGGGAAGGCTTACTTCAGAGTTGGGAATAAGCTTAAAAGAAAATGAAGTGTGGGAGGAGAAGGTGTGGTGTGAAACTGAAGTGAGGAGGCTGAGCAACAGGGCTCAGAGCAAACAGCCGAAGTCCAGTTAAAACTGTAGAAGGATCTCAATGTCTAAAGTTCCTTGCTTATATCAGATAATGGAGATGAAGTGGGAAATAGAAAGAGCATCTATTTCCCACTTCATCTTTCTTGGCTGGTATAATATGCCTTATTTTCCTTTTTAAACTTTTTTTTTATTTTAATGTGAAAGCAAATTAAGCATTTAGTCCAGAAACCTTCTACATGCAAGTTTTTGGAGGTATTGTGCATCCCACTATCTGACTAGTTAAAAATTGGAGTAAGGGCTCCAAAATGCAAGGCTTGGTGTATAGTCCACTGAAGTATTTATGGGGTTGGTTGCACTTTCTTTTAATTTCTGTGTGATAGGGGTGGGGATGAGAATTGTGAAGGGTCAGGCCAGAGGGATACAGAAGAGTGATGGAGGGGAGATGTATCAGCCACAGACGGAGTAAACTCTGTTCCTGTTGTAAACTGACAGGAGCTAGTCCAGAACCAGCGAGAACTTTCCAAAATCAATCAAGGCAATTAAGCACCTGAAGCTGATTAAGTGGGCTTGCAGAGTCAGGTGAACCAAGGCTAGTTGGAATACCTGAGGCTAACTAAAGAACCAGATGAGGTTGGTTTTAAAAAGAGCTTTCCTGCAGTTAGTTGGGACATGCTAGTAGGTTAGAGGAAGGAGGGAGAGCTGGAGTTTAGAAGAAACAGCACTAGTAGATGCTAGGAGGCTGTGCCTGAGAGAACGAAGGTGCTGGGGAAGTAGATTTAGGGAGTTTGTAATTGTCTTACAGCAGATACTAGAGACTTTTACAGGCAGTTGCTATTACAGGGCCCTGGGCAGGACCTGGGAGAAGAGAGTACACTTGTGTTCTCCCCAGCACCTATTTCCATTTCGGAAAAAGACTGGTTGGGGAAAATAAATGATTTTACCCAGCCCTGCATCATTTGGGGATACATTGAGACTAGGGATGCCAGACTAGGATCCCAACAGCAGTTAAGAAAAAAAAAAACAGCATAGCCCCTTTAAGAAGAGGCTTTTTTGGGACCTTTGTCACAGTGTGTTGTTTATCCATTAGGGCTGTGAGGAGAATGAAACTTTTATTTCATGAAGGATTTTTATGTTTCAGAATTTGTGTATGTTCCAAATCAAAGTGAAATCCAAACATTGTGAAAGGATATTTTTTTTAAATTACTTTAGGTGAACTAAAATATGGCATTGCATTGCAACAAAATCAAAATGTTTCATTTCACTTCTGACTTACTTTGTATTATTTGTATTGATATTAAAAATTCAAAACAAAAGTCATTACAAACTGAAATATCAAAACATTTCATTTTGAAAATGTAGAAATGGAACATTTTGAAAACGACAGAATGTTTATGGCTTTCTTCTTAAATGATGTTCCAGATCAACCATAGCAGTTTCACAGAGCATTTTGTATTTCAACAGAAGTGTTTATTCCAGCAGAACATGGTTCTTCAGCTTCTCTGACCCACTCTAACCTTGTGAGAACTGCCTTTTCACATGCCAAAACTAATAAAAGCAAGAAGTTTCCCACTTCCCTTTCAAGTTATAAATGAGCTCAGCAAGGAGGATAAAGGAATTTAGTTGTGTTTGCAGAAGAGAGAGGTCACAGGATTAGAAGATACTGAGTTTATTTAAATTGTTTTTCATTGTGCCTAATGATTAAGGTTGCCAGGTATCTGGTTTTTGACTGGAACATCTTGTTAAAATGGGAACCTACTGGCTTTGGTCAGCATTGCTGACCAGGCCCTTAAAAATCCGGTTGGTGGTGCAGACAGACTCCTTACTTTAATCTGCACAGCTCTTGGGAAGTGGCTGACATGTCTCTCTGGTTCCTAGGCAAAAGAGCTACAGGGACAGCGGGTGAGGCAGCACACAGAGCCCTCATGGCTGCCCCTGTACCTAGGAGCTACAGGGTCTTGTCAGCTGCTTACTGGAAGCCACCTGTGGTGAGCACCACACAGAACCCCACCATGCGTCCCAACCCCTTGTCCAGCTTGGAGCCCCCTCCTGCACACCAAATTCCTCATTCCTGGACCTACCCCAGAGCCTGCACAACAGCTAGAGCCCTGCCTTTCCCTCCTCACCCCCATATCCTGGCCGCCTGCCCCACCCTGATGAAAAATGAGTGAGTGAGCAAGAGCGAAAGAGAGAATAAGCAGTGGAGGGACAGAGGATAGAAGGGGCGAGGCCTCAGTGAAGGGGCAAGGTAAAGGATTGGGCAAGGTTGATGAGCTTTCTGCTGTTGGTTCAGAATTTCAGACAGTGCAAAATTTGGATCAGGAGTTCTGGTTTGGCTTATCACAAAATTGATACCAGTTGTGAAATGTAGAATTGGAATGGAGTTCATGTTCTGAAACTTCATTCCCAAACAAGTTGTAGAGGATTTTGAATTGGGATCATCACTGCTCACATTGTCTGATAGACCTGCTAATACCAAAACATGGATCCACCAAAAGGATTCATGTAGAAAACTTAAAGCTGTGAGATATAGTCTTAGTTTGTTTACTTCTGATATGCATAATTTTCAACTATTAAAAGTGCAAGAATACCAAATTTTGTGTGGAACTTAAGTAACTTTAGGACTAAAATAAATGAGATTCCTCAAAATGTGAAACAAGAGAAACTTGGTAACATTTTGCAAAGAGTTTTGGGATTTCTTCCCTCCTCACTCTGATTTCCACGAATTCATATCACTAGACCTTCCACACAGTTTCAGTTTCAGAAAACCCCCAAAATTCAATTAAATTCAGTGGAAAATTTAAGGGCTGTGTCTAGACTGGCAAGTTTTTCTGCAAAAGCAGGTGCTTTCGGGGAAAAACTTGCCAGCTGTCTATACTGGCTGCTTGAATTTTTGCAAGAACACTGACGATCTCATGTAAGAAATCAGTGCTTCTTGCAGAAATACTATGCTGCTCCTGTTCGGGCAAAAGTCCTTTTGCGCAAAAGGGCCAGTGTAGACAGCTCAGATTTGTTTTGTGCAAAAGCGCGTCTAGATTGGCATGGATGCTTTTCCGCAAAAAGTGCTTTTGCGGAAAAGCATCCATGCCAATCTAGACGCTCTTTTCCGCAAATGCTTTTAACGGAAAACTTTTCCGTTAAAAGCATTTGTGGAAAATCATGCCAGTCTAGAAGTAGCCAAGAGGTTTGTCTGGTTTCTGGATAAGAAACCATAATCTTTTTATGGCTTACCCCAAAACCATAGCAGCCCAAGTTTGCAAACCTCCTCTTTAAAGAAAACCTCCAAGTAATTTTTTGTATGTCAGATTTCATTACTGCAGTTTAGTTCAGCGTGGTTACATGGGTTAGCAAAACATTCCAGAAACAACCCTGAAGGTAAATGGTAGGATTATTCCATCTTTGAAGATGGAAGGGATAGTCTTTGTAAAACAACATTTTGAGGATGGGTGTGAGGGGCTCAAGGCCCTCTGAGGCTTTCAGAAAAGGATTGGGTAAGGTAGGAGGAAACATTGCAAGATATCCTATAGGCATCACCCTAAATAAATGCTGCGAGGTGCATTCTTTGGGATAATTACAAGAGAAGCATTAAGGGAATTTGAAAATCAGTGTCTGAGTTAGGGATGGAAAAAACAAATTAAAATTAACTGATTAACTGGAATATTAAACCAGGATCTCATGGGCAGGCATTCCAGCAGCCCCCTGCCCGTGGATCGGTGGGTCCAGCTGGACTACTGGTTAACCCATTAGCAGTAAACATTGCACGGTAAGGGTAGTGCTTGCTGGTTAGCCAGTTGCCCGTTAACATCCCTCTTCTGAGTATGGATTATAGAAAATTCTAATGTTCTGTCTGTTAAGGACTGGACTGATACTTTCAGATTTTTGGTCGTTCTTAATAAAAACCACAGAATTGTGTACTCAGATCATTAAAACTGATCTAATGAGAGAGAGGTGGTGGTTAGCCTTGTCACTTTTAAAAACAGCTTTATCTTAATAACAGTATGGCTTCCCAAATACTGCACCTGCCTTCTCTACGTGGGATTCATTGTGTTGCTTTATAGATGGCAAAGGTGTTTGAGATCTAGTTACATTGTTTTTTATACAATTTGCCTGCTAACATTACAGCACCTCTCCTTGTGTTGGCACAGCTGCTAGGGGTTTGATTCGGGTGACCTATTTTAAAAAAAATTATTTAACCTTTAACAATATATGTGAAGTACTTTGAGGTTGATTTTTATTCTATAATTTATTGCTGCCATCAGATTTTATCCTCTTATAAAATACATGAATTTAAAATTAATTTTAATAGAGTAACAGTAGGTCCGCCAGGGTATATGTATGGTTATTTTGGGGGGAGGAACATATTTTAGAAAAGAAAGTGGTTTAACAATTTATTTAATTCTGATTGATAAATTGAGCAAGAGGTGGTAAGAGAGAAATGACTGGCAGGAATTCGAGGATGAAAAAGACAATGTGGGCTCGTCTACACTGGCCCCTTTTCCGAAAGGGGCAGGCTAATTTCACAGGTCGTAATAGGGAAATCCGCGGGGGATTTAAATATCCCCCGCGGCATTTAAATAAAAATGTCCGCCGCTTTTTTCCGGCTTTTAGATAAGCCGGAAAAGAACGTCTACACTGGCCCCGATCCTCCGGAAAAAAGCCCTTTTCCGGAGGATCTCTTATTCCTGCTTTCAAAGTAGAGATCCTCCGGAAAAGGGCTTTTTTCCGGAGGATCGGGGCCAGTGTAGACGTTCTTTTCCGGCTTTTCTAAAAGCCGGAAAAAAGCGGCGGACATTTTTATTTAAATGCCGTGGGGGATATTTAAATCCCCCGCGGATTTCCCTATTACGACCTGTGAAATTAGCATGCCCCTTTCGGAAAAGGGGCCAGTGTAGACGTAGCCTGTTTGTTTATTTTAAGCCCTATATCTAGCCTCCAATTGGCCCCATTCTGTGTAGTGATGAGGTACTTGAAGTCAGTAGGAGTTTTGGACAGTCTTACACACCTTATGGGATTAGGTGTTAATTCACTCTTACTGCACGTCTTTGGACAAATCACTGAGGCCCTGATTCAACAAGGAATTTAAACACATGTCCAGTTTTCAGCATATGAATAATCCCAGGGGCTGTGATTAAATATATTCATGTGCTTAAATACCTTGTTGAACTGGAGCCTTAATTTCTCTGACTCCTTTCCCTGTCAGTAAAATGGGCATGATAATACTCCCTTTTCCCCCACCTTCTTCTGTTGTCTTTGTTTAAAACATAAAACTCTTTAAGGCAGAGGATTATCTCTTGCTAAGTTGTATAGTTGCATAGATTCTAAGGCCACTGTGATTCCCTAGCCCTACTTTGTGCATAATGCAGTCCACAGAACTTGCCCAAAAATAATTTCTGGAGCATTTCTCTGTATCAGACTCAGCAGCACAGAGAGTGGGGGACAAACCAGCTCCCCACACTCACCTGCTCCTGAGGATCTGGCTTCCCTGTGTGAACGTGTAACCGCCGACATTTTTAGTGGTTACACAATTACCTTAATAAATGCATTTTAACATCCCTAGTAGCGAGATCAGAGTGGTAATGGGCATTTCTAAACAGTCCCCTTTCTAATACCTACATTTCAATTCAATATATATCCAGCTCTTAAAAAGTTAAGTTCTCCTCTCAGTTATATCTTTGCAAATTCATTGACATAAATGGATTTACATGGGAATTAACTGAGGGCATAATTTAGCTTAGGCTAGTGTAAGAAATGGCTGCAGTTTTCCTTAAGGGATATTCAGTAAGTCAAGTCACATTTTGGCTCCTATTGCTAAGCTTAAGTGACAGCATCATTTTATATACATTGCCTTTCCAGTGGTACTGAAGTAAACAAATGTGTTCAAGTTTACCTGCATTCAATGTGTCCTAAGATTTGTGCTTATATTCTAGATGTAGAATTACAGGCAGTCCCTGGGTTACGTGGATCTGACTTATGTCGGATCCCTACTTAAGAACGGGGTTCCCTCACCCCGAACTAGCTGTCCCCCCCCCCCAGCAGACCGCCAAGACGCGTCTCGGCGGTCCCACTGCCCCCTTCCTCCGTGGCGAGAAAAGCCTGGTCTGCTGGTGCGCGCCCCCCCCCCCCCCCCCCAGCAGACCAGGCTTTTTTCGCCACTGGTCAGTTTCAGCAGCGGCTGAATCAGGACGCCTGGGGTAGAGCAGCTGGGGGGCTGCCGGGTTGGTCCAGTAGCGCCGAGGAATCAGCCGCTGGTCAGTTTCAGCAGCGGCTGACTTGGGGACACCTGGGGCAGAGCAGCTGGGGTGCTGCTGGGTTGGTCCTGCCGCGCCGGTCCTGCCGCGCCAAGGGTCGGCGCTACCCGACCAACCCAGCAGCACTCTAGCTGCTCTGCCCCAGGCGTGTCTGATTCAGCTGCTGCTGGTCAGTTTCAACAGCGGCTGAATCTGGACGCCTGGGACAGAGCAGCTGGGGCACTGCTGGGTTGGTCCCTGCAGCGCCGCACCTCGGCGCTGCGGGGACCAACCTGGCAGCATCCTAGCTGCTCTACCCCAGGTGTCCCCAAGTCAGCCGCTGATGAAATTGATCAGCGACTGATTCCAGGAAGCCCGGGGCAAAGCAGCTCTGCCTCGGGCTTCCTGTAGTCAGCTGCTGGTCAGTTTCAGCAGCGGCTGAATCGGGGACACCTGGGGTACAATATGTACCAGTTCCGACTTACATACAAATTCAATTTAAGAACAAACCTACAGTCCCTATCTTGTACGTAACCTGGGGACTGCCTGTTGATATTATTTCAGCTATAATTTATAGCATAGTGAGCCTGCTTCTCCAGCTCATAGATAATATGGCACAAACAAGGTGGCCATATTTTAACGTGGATGACATGCTATGGTTTGTGCTGTTCCATCGCTAAAATATGGGAGGAGCGTTAGCTTGTTTGGATTGGAACACTGAATTCCTGGAGAATGGTGAGGAGGTAATGGGAGAAGCCTTCTCCAAATTACATAGAACAGAATTTCTCTAAGGCCTGGAAAGAGGGTGATAGAGCTGTAGAGGAGCACTGGGTTTCACTACACTTCACAGGAAACATCAAAATGTGCATTCATCAGGAATGCAGTGTAATTCTGGGACTTTCCTGGTGGTTCTGGTATATGAGGTCACACTATTATGAAGATTCAAGCTAAAACTGCTTTTTCTACTGCTGTTTTGGCCCACAGTGGGAACTCTGGAAAATAGGATCAGGGTTAGACTTTGCTATGTCTTATTTTTATTATTTTGAACTAAATTTGGTCTAAAGCTTTCAACTTAAGGAAAGCAATTGTCTCCATTTAAAAAAATCAGAATTAGTGATTATTCAAAATGTCATTGTGGGTTTTGGACATAGTAAATAGCAGTGGTGGGCCTATCAGGGTTTTATGTGCTGCCCACACGCTCCCACACCTCTTGTGTGCTGAGGGCCCTGCACTTCTTCCCAGCACTTCCGGAGTGCAGTGGATTGGCTGATTCATATCCCATCCCTGCTCCTCCGTCCTAAGCTTGATTCACAGTGTTCAAGCTTTGGAAGGGAGAGGGAGGAGTGGGAATGGATCATGCTTCTGGGAGGAGGCAGGGAAGAAGCTGGGTGAGGATGTGAGGGAAGGGGCGGAGTGGAGGCAGGGCCTGCATCAGAGGGGCGAACCCTTGGCCAAATGAGAAGCGACACATCGTTTAAAGTAAGTTCACATGTGAGGTGCATGCTGATTGCCCACACTATTGAAAGAGATGTATGCTCTTTCTGCTGCTTCATGTTATTTTTGCTGGCAATTTAATTTGGCCTTAATAATGGCTTTGTGTTGAAAAGATGTAATAAAGAAGGGAATCAAGTGTGTTTAATCTTATTCTTGGTGTCATGGTTAGTGCACATGCCCGATTTCAGTCTTGCAGCCCACTGAGATTGAGGGCTATTCATGTGACCCACTTACTAGCCTTGGTTGCTCATCGCTGGTATACAGTTTACTATCTTGGTAGAGTTCTTTCCTCTCATCTTGAAATGTTTCTTTTGTGGTTGACTTTTTGGTTCTGCTCTTAAGTGCAAATGATGACTCAGGCAATTCCCTTTTACCTCCCACCACAGAGTTTGCTGTGGCTGCCAACCTCTATTTTGGCACAGAGGTATGGTTCTTCTTCCCCCCCCCCCCTCCCCCCCCCGTCTCTCCAGTTCCTTACTCAGATTTAGCACTTTGTGTTGCTTGCACCCTGCCACAAGGCATTCTGCTGTTAGATTACTTTTTGTTTCAAATTATTTTTCTTTTCTGGTGACCCATTTCTTTTCAGAGTTGACTTGAGATCACTGGTAGTTTTCCAAGTCTTTTCCCCCTCAGGCAGGCACTAGACAGTCACACAATTAACTTTCAAAGGAAGAGTTACTGAGTGATATTTGGGTGCCAGATTTCTGTCTGCATGTGATTTTTTTCCCCCTTATATCTTCATGTCCAGGCCTGCATACTTTCTTTTCCCCACCCTCATATCTTAACTTTTGCAAGTTTGCAAAATGTTTCATGCTTGGAAAGCCAGCCTGAGTGTCATAGGTAAAAGCAGACTCTTACATCTCAAAGGATGTTAATATAATTAATTCAATCAGCTGGTCTATTTAAAAATTCAAATACCATTAGCTTCTGAAAACACAAGTAGCCGAAGTTTGAAGAATTCTAAAAGCAATTCACATAAGACAAATGATAATACTGTTCCAAGGGTTCTCAAGCTTCATTGCTCTAAGACCCCCTCTGGCAACAAAAATTATTACACAACCCCAGGGGCTCACTGGAACCCCACTACCCCAAGGGCTTCAGACACAGACAAGGGGTCTGTAATTTGAGCCCTGCTGCCCAAGGCTGAAGTCCTTGAACTTCGGCTTTGGCAATGAGCAATGAAGCTCAGACTTCAGATCTGTATCCCAGCAAGTCTAAGCCTGTCCCAGTGACCCCTTTAAAATGGGGTCGTGCTTTACTTTGGGGTCCCGAACCACCATTTGAAGAACTGCTGCACTGTTCAGTTTTGTTATTTTATTTAAAGAAACAATGTTGTGTTAAGGGTATGATACATATAAGCAATCAAAATACTGCCCTCTCACTACCTTTTGCTTTTGCCTTGCCTCTGTCTTCCCCTCATCCCATTCTTGGGAGCTTCCCACAGTGCTGAAGTTCACATCCTTGCATCTGGCTTTCTGCTCTCCCTCCTAAACAAGGGGGAACACATTCATATAAGTAATACTTAACAGGATCCAATCTAATTCCTATGTGTCCAAGTCAACTTTGTTGAAAAATAATAAAGTGTATGGGTTTGATTTTTTTCCCCAAGTAATTTAGCATGATTGCTATAACTTTTAACCCTTTAGAAAGATTTCCTGCCTTGACAGATATTGCTGCTCTTCGGATTAATACAAATATTCCAGTTCTCTTTCTTTTCCTCCTCCAACTTATCAGCTCCTCAACTAACAAAGGACTGGAAGGGTTACATAGAAACAATAAAATCCAGTAAGTAGCTTTTAGTGTGCACATTTTAGCTAAAAAGATCATAGAATCATAGGAGATTAGTATTGGAAGAGACTATTCTAAACCCCTGCTCAAAGCAGAACCAGTCCCGTCTAAATCATCCCAGCCCAGGGCTTTGTCAAGTTAGGCCTTAAAAAGCTTTAAGGGTGAAGCTACCACCAGCTCCTTCAGTAACCCATTCCAGTGCTTCACCACCCTGCTAGTGAAATACTTTTTCCTAACTAGAGCTCTCCCAGTGCAGTTTGAGACCATTACTCCTTGTTCTGTCATCTACCACCACTGAGAATAGCCTAGTCACGTGCCATCCTCTTTGTGCCCCCCATCACTTCAGGTAATCAAGGCTGCTGTCATATGCCCCCTGAGTCCCTCACTTTTCTGCAGAGTAAATTATCCTAGTCCCTTCATAAATCATGTGTTCCAGCTCCTCCCCTCTTCCCCTCCCCCCCCCAGCCCCCCCCAGAAGGATAGCTCAGTGGTATGGAGCATTGGCCTGCTCAACCCAGCGTTATGAGTTCAGTCCTTAAGGAGACCATTTAGGGATTTGGGGCAAAAATTTGTCAGGGCTGGTACTCAGTCCTGCTGTGGGGGAAGGGGAGTGGACTCAATGACCTTTCAAGGTCTGTTCTAGGAGATAGGCAATCTCCATTAATTTTTTTAATCATTTTCATTGTCTGCCACTGGACTCTTTCCAATTTGTCCACATCGTTTCTGTGGTTGGGGAGGAAGTTGGGTGAAATACTCCACATGTGGTCTCACCAGTGCCAAAAAAAAGGAAATAATCACTTCCCTCGATCTGCTGACAGTGCTCCTACTAAAGCAATATGCAATTAGCCTTCTTGGGAGCAAGGGCGCACTGTTGACTCAGATCCAGCTTCTTGTCCACGGTAATCCCCAGATCCCTTTCTGCAAAACTGGCTTAGCCAGTTCTGTCTGTAGAAGTGCTTGGGATTTTTCCATCCTCAGTGAAGGACCTTGCACTTGTACTTATTAAAACTTATCATATCTTTTGGATTAAATCCTCCCAATTTATCTAGGTCACTCTGGACCAGGGTTGCCAACTGTCAGTAAATTTACAGACAGTCCATAAAAAATTAGCCGAAATTGGACATGTCCATAAAAAAATTGAGGTGTCCGTAAATTTTGTAAAAGTGCAATAAAATTTTAAAGAACAGCAATTATTCTATACCAATTAAATTTCTTCTGTACCGCTTCAGCCATTTTACTGTGGAGCAGTGGAAATTGGACATTTTAGTTGTTTATTTAGCTCAATGGTTGAGGTGATGTAATGTGAGTCACATGGCCATTTATGTCATCTTAATATAGAATAAAAATTATGTTTGTAAAAAAATGTGTCTATCTGTAAATTTTCCCCATTTTGTCCATAATTGAAATTTCTGTTGGTTGGCAACCTTGCTCTGGCAACCTATTCATATACTCTAGTATATCTGCCTCTCTCTCATCATAGGCTTTGTCTACACTGCCAGCTTTTGCTGGCAGAGAGTATGTAAATGAAGCGCTGATTAGCATTTATTCACGCTTCATTTGCATAATCTATTCAAGCCATTTTTGCGCAAAAACAAGCAGTGTGGATGCTTACTTTTTGCACAAAAAACCCTTTTTGCGCAAGATCCTTATGCCTCTGGGGGTTTTTTGCGCAAAAAGGAAACATCCACCCTGCTTATTTTTGCACAAAAAAGGCTCAAATAGAGACATACAGAAATTGGCTTTCAAGTGGGCTCCCCATACGTATTGGCTCCCATGAAGCTGCTGCCTCTTTATCAGAGCTAGAGGGAGGGAACCAGCTCCCAACAATCACTGGCTCTAGCCTGCCCCTCTCCCCCACATGTAACGGTGTAACTGCCAATAAATCCAGCAGTTATACATTTGCACAAATACACAATAGTTAACATCCCTGATTTACAGTTACTGGGTATGTAAAAAGTTTGATCCTCTTTATACTTTCAGAAAAATTGTCTTATGATCTTCAGTTGGCTCTTAAACTTCTAGAAACTGCCCATAAATCTGATGTTTAATAACACTAACTGTTTGTTTTTATTTAGATTTTGTTCTAAATTAAATGCTGTTTGGTGTGAAGTTTATCTGGAGCTTTTGGTTTATTTTTACAAGCGCAATAAAAGGACTTACAGAACATAACACTTTTGAAAGCAGCAGCATTTCTCCTTCCTCCCAGCCCACCATACATCATGGCTCCATTCATGGCCCGTGGATTGCCAGCAGTGACTATATTCAAACACACCACCAAATTTTGCAAAAAAAACCAGTTGATCTCATTTGACATACTTCAGAGGCTATTTGATTATAAATCAATATTTTAAAGCCAAGCTTACTGAAGTGAAGTTAAGCTTTATTTTTGCATGTTTTATATCTTTTTATTTTTCTCTTTTAGGTATTGCATAGAAATGGCTGTATGGATCTGGACTTTGAGCATTTTGAGCTGCTTTTATGTCTGCTGTGAATTCAAGGATTGTTTTGAAAGTACGACAGAGTTAAACCACCTTGCAGTGAATTATGATACAGGGACTGTCTATTTGGGAGCAGTAAACTACCTGTATCAACTTACAAAAGACTTGAAGAAACAGATGTCTGTAGAAACGGGTCCAAAATTGGATAACAAAATGTGCACCCCTCCCATTGAAGCTCAGTGCCCTGATACAACATTGACTAACAATTCCAACAAATTACTTTTGCTAAATAAACCTGAGAGAAAGATTGTTGTGTGTGGAAGCCTTTTTAAAGGAATCTGTGCTATTAGAGAATTGGAGAACATTGAAAATATAACCTATTACATTGACAGCGGTGGAGAAAAGTCTTTTGTGGCAAGCAATGATGAGACTGTTTCAACCGTGGGACTAATCACCTCCCTGAGTAAAGGCTTAGTGCTGTTTGTCGGAAAAGGGAATGGACCAAGTGATAATGGGATAATAATTAGCACTAGGCAGCTTTACATTGAGGAGGGGAAGGACATTTTTGAAACCTATACAGATGCTACAGCTATGAAATCAGGATATCTCACCTCAAACACTCAGCAGTTTGTGGCAGTCTTTGAAGATGCTATATATGTATATTTTATCTTTAATCAGCAGGAGAAACAGTCCCTTAATAATGGAATACTGATTGCCCGTCTGTGCAAAAACGATGACCACTATTATTCTTACTTTGAAATGGGTTTAAGCTGTAAAGATGATGATGGCATTTATGATCACTGTCATTCTGTCTATGTCACAACTCCAGGAGAAAAGTTGGCTGAGAGCATAGCCCAACCGGGACAGGATGGTAGTATCCTATCAGAGGGCAAAGTTCTTCTTGCTCTCTTCAGCAAATTCAACAAAGACAATGGCTCTCTCAAATCAGCCATGTGTATGTTTTCCTTGAGACAGATCAATGAAAAGATGGAACAGTATCGGGACCAATGCTACACTCAATCTGTCGAAACAAAGTTTTATAAACCCTTTACAGGACACCCCATATGTGTATCACAGAAGGTTCAGGTAATGCAAACCTCAACTGTAAGGTCCATTTCAGACTTTTTGTGTTTGGGAAATGAAGTACTAGGACCGTGTTTCTCAAACTGTGGGTCCCAACCCCCCCCCCCCCCCCAGGGATTGCAAGCAACTTGGGGTGGGGTCACGGTATCACAATGTTTGAGAACCCCCTGTACTAGAAAATTGAATAAGGCATTTCATACTGGGTAGCAGTTTAGGCTATTGGGAGAAGACATAATAAGATCATGTGACTGGAAGCTGAAGTTCAATAAAATCAAATTGGAAATATGATGCAATATTTAGGGGATTAATTAGACATTAGAACAGCTCGGCAAAGAGAAATGGTAAAGCCATTATCACTTGCAGCCTTTAAATGAATACTGGATGTTTTCCTGAAAGACCCATTTTAATTCAATCACAAACTATTGGGCTCAACAAAATTATCATATATATATATATAGTAGCCCAGTGTCTGTGAGTCTGTAACGCCAAAATGCTGGCATTCCCTCTGGGGGGCGCTGTTGCTGAAATGCTGGCTGTTCCCTCTGGGCAGCCCGTGCTGCATGGGGAGTGCGGGGCCCAAACAGCCGCTTGCACTGCTTGCTCCCCTGCGGCTGAGCGGTGCAGAAGTCAGCCGAGCGCCACAGCGAGAGGGGAAGAGGGGCGGGGTGGTGACGTACATGGCCAGGGGACGGGGCCATGGCCTGCCATGGCGCTCGGCTGACTTCTGCGCCGCTGAGCCGGGCCGCCACGGAGGAGCCCAAATAGACTCTTGCTCCCCCACGACAGCCTGGCTGAGCGGCACAGAAGTCAGCTGAGCGCCACAGCAGGAGGCGAAGGGGGATGGGGTAGTGACATGCGGCGTGACAGCGGCTCCAGGCCCTGACCCCAGGCAGTGAACATCACCGCTCCGTCCCCTTTCGCCTCCTGCCATGGCGCTCAGCTGACTTTTGCGCTGCTCAGCCAGGCCGCCACGTGGGTGCAAGTGACCATTTGGGCTCCCCACCCCCCATGCAGCACGGGGAGTGCGGCGCCCAAACGGCCATTTGGGCACCGTGGTCCCCCGAGTAAGAGGCAGGACGGGGAGGAGGAGAGAGAGAGGCAGGAGGCGGAGGAGAGCTGAGAGGGGGCGGGGAAACAGGAGGAGGAGGGGAGAGAGAGAGAGAGACCGGAGGTTCAGGAGAGAAGACCGACGTGGAGGAGAGACCTGAAAATCCCGTCTTATGACGGGCTAATTGGCTGTTTTATATAGTAGGGAAGATGTAGAAATTATAAGGTGAAATTCCATAGGCTGTAAAATACATGAGGTCAGGGAATAGATGATCATCTGGCCTTAAAATCCATGAATCTATTAATTTTTATATGATATTTTAAAAATTCAAGACTGGTGTTTCAGGATCTCTAGCATTTTTAATGTTTTTCAACTGGATTCTAATTTTCAAGCCTAAGGAGGTCTGCATATTTCTTCTGCCAGGCCATGACCACCACATTTTGGCCCAAAATGCTTTCATATAATGGAGGTCATGCTTCACTTTCACCGATTGTCAATAACACTCCTTCACTTTCTAGAGAGCCTTCAGCATAGCTGTTCCAAAATATTCTTAGGGTTAAGGGTGTTGCCTCTCTATGACACTCCCAGACCTGTTTTCCCAGGGAGCCAAAAATATCTAGTATTGATTAAGGAGGTTAGCATGTAGACAACTACACAGTTAACTGATAAGCCCGGTCTTATTGGTTAATCCTGTCGACTACATGCACATCCCCCCTCAACCCCGGCCCTTGCTGCAAGAGGAGAGGGGAGGTTGGAGCCGATGCCCATGAGGAGCCATATCATGCAGAGCTACCTGCCCCACCCCCTACACTGCTGCCTCTCATAAGCTCCAGGTAGAAGCTTAAAAGCCAGCTCCCAGTGCACACTGGCTCCTGGAGCACCACTTGCCACCCCATGCAGCTGCCTCTTTACCAGAGGCTGCAGAATGTGGTGGTAGGTGGGGAGCGGGTACGCGTGGGTAGCCAGCTTTTGTCGCATTTTTTCAGAGGTTACACGGTTATTTACTTACACGTATTTTAACCTCCCTAATCTAAAGCCTATTTATTTTGATTGTACACACTGGCTAGTTTTTTATATCTTTTTCTATCTCCTTAAGAAAATAGAAACAAAGGGTTGGTTTGGAGGTTTTTTTCTCCCATTCAAAACACTTTGTACAAAGTGAGAGACATTCAACCAGTTGCAGTTATCAATCTACTTTTCTGTTGTCCTAAGGAGAAGGAAGAGCTGTGCTGCTGCTTTTTCTTCCTGTCCTTCCATATTCTTCAAATAAGAGACAGAAATGTTTACAATTCTCAGCTAGTCCTATTTGTACAGGGTTATATTGTGATAATACTATTTCATTGTGCTCTGAGTTAGGAGTTATTGATCTGAATGTTTAACATCATTCTATATCTCTGTTCATTATTAGGGTGCAATCAAGAATTTTACTTGTGGTTCTGAACATTTACCATACCCTTTGGGAAGCGAAAGTGGTATTGATGCGAAACCACTATTACAGAAAGAGGGAATTAATCTAACTGCAGTTACTGTTGCAGTGGAGAATGGGCATACGGTTGCCTTTCTAGGAACTTCAGAGGGTAATATTCTTAAGGTAATGTTTCTTACTTTTAAAGAACTAGAACCTGTTTAAAATGTTTCAAGTTGTGGCAGTAGCATGCTTCTCTATTAAAGACAAATAACTTTTTTAAAAAAATAAAGCAAAGTTTCAGATATAGAATCTTTCTGCACTTCCCATTCTTAATTTTAAAGGAGAGAAAATATTTCTGATTTACTTCTTCAGCTACTCCAAAGTGCTGGTTTATTTAGTACAGGTTGGACCTCTCTGGTCTGGCACCATCTGGACCTGACAGGTCCCGAACAAGAGAATATGCTGGACCAGTGGAGGTCCTCTTACAGCGGCTCCTAGTTCTACCACCTGTTGCCAGCTCCCCAGGCTCTAGCTCCTGCTGGGGGACTCCGGCCCCAGCCCCACTTGCTGGGGACTGCTGAGGAGCTCTGGCCCTGGTCCTGCTTGCAGCGGGATCCAGCTCCAGCCCCATGCTTCTGGGAACTGCCTGAGAACTCTAGCTCCGTGCTATCCACCAAGTTGCCCCCGGCCTCAGCAGGATCTCCTACCCTTAGACTCCCAGGCTCTCTGAACAAGTCCTGCCAATAAATCGAAGCAGCAAAATATTCCTCTAAATTTTTCCTACCACCCAACATAGAACATCTTCAGCTTTCCCTAAAAGTTCTACCAAATCCATGTTTTTTTCAGCATACCCAGAAAAGTCATCAGATTTTACCTATTTTATACTGCATTCATTCATAAGACATTATAAGGTCAAAGAATGCACTTTGTATGGTGAATCCAACACAGATCTTTAGTTTTATCTCCATTCAAGGCCAGTTACTTTAAGAACAGTTTTTATGAATGTAGTTCTCCATCCTCATCCTATAACAATCTAGCCCTTCAGTGACTGTAGAAATGTGAAAGGCAATATGAGGTCTATAACTGTAGGTTGTTCGGTTTGGGGAGAGGATTTCTGATGAGTAGGGTGAGTCTTCATCATATGTATAGTGTTATGGATCATCTGATCTTAGGAAGCCCTGCAAAATTGTTTTGCTTGAACATTAATGATAAACACATCCCTCATATAATTTGAAATGTGGAGCAAACTCCATTGGATAACGGTAAATAACCAACATGAACGTTTTTTAGATACAAAGTCATGGCATGAAGACTCGATGAAGTTGACTGATATAAATAATATACATTGGATAAAAGTCAATACAAGTATGACATTGTTCCAACGGAAGGAGGTTTCTTTTCATGCCTCATGATCTGTTTACTGCTTCTCAAGTGGTTTTTGTTAAATTAGAATGTTTTCCTCAACACACAAATACAAGAGACTCAAACACACAATTTTCATTAAAGATAAGTTGAAATAATAAAGTAGCAGCATTAATCACCTATCTTCCACTAAATAGGTGTTGCTTACGACTCCTGCAAATGAATATAGCACTGTGTCCGCTGAAGTAAATAAACCCATAAAGAATGACCTTGTCCTTGATGCTAACCAAGAGAACCTGTATGTGATGACCACAAACAAGGTATAGTATCTTGTTTTTCTTGGGATGGTGTCTGTAAAACTGAGCTATGTGACTATATCTGAAAAGATTTTTATAATTCACACTTATTCTTATGAACCTTCACATCTGGTATCATTTCAGCTACCTCTCCATTTATGTCTAGATCCAAGCTTTTACAGCTATAGTTGTCAACAAATTAAAAATGTTTCAGGACATAAGGCAGAGAGATGAGAAGATGGCTGCTGTCTGCTCCTTCCTTTGCCTGCTTCAGCTCCTCTTTACTGTGCATTCATGCCAGCAGGGAAGGAGCAGTTGGGCAAGTGGAAGGAAGGTGGGTAACTGTAAAATCGAGGACAGTGGGAGTAAATCAAATTCCTGGTGTTGACATTTCTTATGTTTTTATTGGTGAGTCTTGGGATATTTGTTCTCAAAGTCCCAACTGCTGGAGTCAAAAGAGAATGCAAGAATCTTGGCTTTCGTTTAAAAAAAACTGTTCTTGTTCTCATGGTACAGAGATAAGATTGAAAATGTGAAGCAAGGACACCTTAAAAGGCTGTAAAAGAAAATGGCAGATTACAAAAATGCAGATTATTATTTTTAAAAATATATTTTAAGGGTCTGGATGCATGTTTTTGAACAGTTGAAAATGGTAATACCTTGTTCCAGGAGTTCCTGTGTAGTTTGGGGCCCAAGGAATCCAGTCATAAATAGAGGAGCTGCCTCTGGTATAGAGGGAACCATGTTTAAGCTAAGGCAATTATCTCCCTCCTCCCACCCCATCACCACTTGTCTGGCAGCATGATGCTCCATAAGGGAGAGTGAAGAACCAGTAGAGGGCAGGAAGAGATGCCAAATCTCCGGCAGCTACTTCACAGCACCTGACTACTACCTGCCTCCCTTTCCATAGTGGCTGTTAAGTGGCCACTATGGAGCAGGTACACCTCAGAGTTCTTGGTAGCTGGACTCTGGTGTCAGGCATGGAAAGGAACAGACCAAGGCACAAGCTTGTAGGTCGGAGGCATGGCAGCAGAGCAGGAGCTCGCATGGTGCTCATATGTTCTGCATCCCGTTTGCTGGGAAAATGCAACTTTCCCTTTCTGCAGGAGGGAGTAGGGAGTCTAGGCGTGATGGCAGAGCAGGGCAGGGCCTTAAGCCGTGCTTCATTAGGGATCAGCAAATGGAGGTATACCAGTGAGACATCCGCAAATAGCTTCCTCTGCTTCATCCAGGTTGCCATGTAAGATATGTGTCTTCTCTGAATCACCTGAGAGAGATAGGGAGCTGATGCTGACTGAATGTTTCCAAAAACCTGGACCTTATACTTCAGTGTTTTGTGTTCAAATGATACCAGATAATTTAGTTAGGCTTGGTCCTGCTTTGGGCCGGGGGTTGTACTCAATGGCCTCCTGAGGTTAATTCCAACCCTGTGATTCTGATTACAGTTTGGAAAGGTGTCCTACTGTGGAGGACAGAATAAGGTAGGGCTGCCCAGAAATCTTGTGAGGAGGATTAAAGAGTTTCTGTATAAGAGTTTTATGGAGATGTGCAGAGAGTTCCTGCTCGATCTCCAGACACGTTAACAGTCTGTGCATCACATCCAATTGCCCTAACCCACTTGTAGCAAAATAAAAAAATGTGAACTCATCAGAAGTGCCTTCTACAGTATCAGTGCTCAACTATGAAATGTGTTGAGAACAGGGGATTGTCTCCAAGGGTATAAATATTTCTTGGCTCTCAGTGACATTGGTTGCCCCACTCACCTACTAATCTTTCTTATCATCATCATCATCATCATACTGTCCTCCCCCTTGCTGCCCGAGGTTGCCTGAGTGTCTTGGGAGGAATCCACGGACTAGCTAGGGCAGTGGTCTCCAACCTTTTTACACCGAAGATCACTTTTTAAATCTCAGAACAGGCGAAGATCTACCGCTCCGCCCATTCCGTGAAGCCCCGCCCCTTCCTTGAAGCCCCGCCCTCTCTATTCTCCTCCTGTCCATCACTTGCTATCCCCAACCCTTACTTACACACTCTGCTGAACAGTTTATTTTTAAATTATGCGATATATAAAATTAAAATCACATGTTTCTAGTTATGAAATAAATGGTCTGTTTTTTATTCATGCTATTTAAATCTAAAATGAAGCATTTATAATTATACATTTTGTGGGGACAGAGTTCTGCGGCTAGGGCCAGGGGAGAGAACAGGGTGCTGGGAGGGCAGAGGACAGGGTTCTGCAGCAGGGGGCAGAGGGACAGAGTTCAGGGAATGGGAACGGGGACAGAGTTCTGTAGCTGCGGACAGGAGAGTAGAGTCTGGGGAGTGGGGACAAGGTGCCAGTGGCAGCAGAGAGTCCCCTGCATCTGCCTCCTCCCAGGATTCTCCCCCTGCCCCCAGAGGGAAGCCACCACACTCCTCCTCCGGGGTTGATGCCCCCTCCCCCAGCACGCAACAGAGCTGTGTGAGGGGAGTAGCCCACGCACTTCCGGAACTCCCGGAAGTGACGCGGGCTTCAGACAGTACTTACATCCACCCCACGGGAAGCCGGCACTACACTAGAGGTAGGTAGTGGGGCTTCTCGGGGGGTGAGGGGAAAATGGGGGGTCGGGTTGCCCGAACGCCTCGCGATCGACTGGTCGAGGCCTCACGATCGACCAGTTGATCGCAATCGACGAGTTGGTGACCACGGAGCTAGGGAAACTGGAAGTGGTCCCCGTCCCCCAGAACTTAAACTTAATGCACTTAAAGTGACACACACAACTAATAGTCTTGTAGCACCTTAAAGACCAATAAAACATGTAGACGGTATCATAAGCTTTTGTGGGTACAGCCTCCTACTTCAGATGATAGCTCATAATAACATTTACCAGTTTTGTTAGTCTTTAAGATGCTGCAAGACTATTCATTGTTTTTTAAGTTTTTCCAGTTACAGACTAACTTGGCTACCTCTCTGAAGCTTTTGACACAAACAAGTTAGGGACCCTAACCCTATGCTGATACACATGGCTCGCCAAGCTGTGGTGAGCCCCGCTTGCCAGCTGCGCTGTCCGGCGTTCTGCGCATGCACAGATTGCCCGAACCCAGCTCTTCTGGGATATAATCTACTTGCCATGGGTGAGTAGATTACATAGATTGTCTAGCCCTGCTGATACAGGTACTCAAAGCAAAATGTGAACTTTCAGAAGAGGCAAATCCTTGTCATTCAGTCTGCGTCTACACTGCAGCGTTTTTGTGCAAGAAGTCTTTTGTGGATGAGTTCTTGCACAAAAACTTCTTGGGCAAAAGTGCATCCACACCTCAAAGTACATCGTCCTTGCGATGCACTTTTGTGCAAGAGAGCGTCCACACTGCATGGATGCTTTTGCACAAGAAAGCTCTGATGACCATTCTGTGCTTTTTCGAATAGGCTCTTTTTGCGCAAGAAACCCCTGCGGAGCATCCACACACGCCTTTTTGCGCAAGAGCTGTAGTGCAAAAAGGAGTTATGCCACTTAGAAGGAGATTTACCTATGCTGCAAAAAGCCCTCTGTTCTGTCGATTGACTATAGATTTTTCTCATGCAAAAACGCAGTTGAAGTGTGGACGTTCCGTGGGTTTTTGTGCAAAAACGGCTGTTTTTTTGCAAAAACGCATAGTGTAGAAGTAGCTTAAGAGATCAAGCGTAGTGCATTATGCTGTTACCACAGCAAGGACATTATATCAGCGTGAAGGTAGACATACTAGGTAGTGTTATGCTGCAAGATTACTTGGTGTATCTCATTTAAAACATTAGAACTGACGGAAAAATGGTAAAGCAACAAATAGAGTTTAAAGTCCAAGAGCGAGAAACAGTTTCCTGCTTTCATGATTCACTTCTCCTCCCATCTGTTCAGTGTTTTCTTCTGTTGTATAAATAAGCAGTGGGTGGTTTGGAGCAAATGTGGGGGTTTTGTCGTTTTGTTTTGTTTTAAGTCTAGCTCTCTCCCATCTGATTCCCAGAGTTCTGGAGATGCCTCCTACTGCTTCACTTGAAAATTTAAAAAAACCTGTCACACCCCTGCCATACCCTTTTTTGGTTCATTCAACGTGTTCAGAAGTGATAGGCTTCCAAATTTGACATGCTAGCTAGCTCTCATTGGGAATAAAACAGCAGCCTGTGGCAGCTACTTACCATTGTTCTTGGCTTGTTTCCAGTTGAGCTTTTAGCAATCTTTTTTATTAAAGTGTCAGAAAATCTCAAAATGAGTTTGTTTGCATGATTCAGTTTTAGAAGGCAATCTAAACTGAACAGTTATTTTTTTTAGTCCATTAAGTTTACATCAAACTTGTAAAGACAATATTTATTAGGATTTGTTTCTGCCTGCCAGAACTGTGAAACAAATACTTTGTCATAAGTGAGAATGAAAGCACCATCCCTTTAATATTAATGTTTCTCATGACCATTTGCCAAGATCTGAACTCCATTTAAATAAAAGTATAAATTAAAAAAATGAGAAGGGAGGAAAAAATTGGGACAAGGACACCTTTCAATAGATGGGAAGTGTCAGATACTGAAGCTGTATTTAAATTGACCCACATCTTGGCTTCTACTAATGTGGAAAATAAGAACAATATTTTGGACTTTCAGAGTAATTTTTCAGCTAGCTGTCAGATGCTAAAAAAAAAAGACTTGTTATTCTGGCTAAAGTTTTTGTACTCTCTTCAGGAGTAAATCTTAATGGTCAGCAGGGACAGAAAAAAAGAATGTCCATTTCCATCATGAGCTTCTGTGCTATTTCAGCAGCATAATTAAAGACTGACTATGTCTTGGCTCACTTCATCAAAAACCAAAGGAAAACAGTTATTTACATCCATCACTACAGGAAATCAAAAGCAGAAGCAATGTGTTAGCAGGGGGTATGAGTAGCATGGCTGATATTTTTTCCACTATTGCTTCATTTCACAGTTTTACATTGCCTATTTCAATTTTTCCACTTGAATTTGTGGTATGGCAACAAGCAACATGAATAGAAAAATGCATTACTCCTGGGCATTCCAAAATTCTCTTGCTGCTCAACTGCTGCCGGATAAAAATACCACTTCTGGATGTATTTCCAAGCACTGGGTGATAGCAACAACTATGAGAGGATATTCTAGTTATGTAGGGAAATCAGAATAGGGATGTGAATGACTAGTCGCTCTCTCCTTCCCCCCTCTGCCTCTATCAGAAAGACGCAACAAGAGCTGCGGGGGGAGTGGAGAGGGTGCTTCAAAGCAGCAGCACCGCATGGAGCCTGGGGCCAGACCTGGGACTCCATGAGGTGCTGGTACTATGAAACACTACGTGGAGCCTGATGTTGGGTTCCCCATAGCATTTCAAAGTGGCTGTGCCACATGGAGCCTGAGCTGACCCCAGACTCCATGTGGTGCTGCCATTTTGAAACGCCTCAGGAAGCCTGGGGCCAGCGCTTCCCGCAGCGCTTTCACCTTCAAAGGCGAAGGCGCCCTTATCGACTAATCAAATTGCTGATGCAAATTGCATTGACAATTCAATTAGCCAAATAATCAATATTTACATCCCTAGTGGAAATGCCCAACCTACAGCAACTATTCTTTGAAGTTGAAAGTCATTTGTGCGATGCCTAAGTTTCTGCCCTGCAATATTCATTGTAATGGGGATTCCAGAAGGCACCTGCCTAATCTGCAAAAAATGTTGGAAAGGTTCATTTCCAGGCAAAAGCCAGAATGCATTTTGACTGTCCAAAATTCCACATCATCTTGGACAGAAAATTAGATGAGACTTGTAATGTAACAAAACAAAACAAAATGTGAGATTGAGCTCTATTTATATAGTCAACAAGTCAAGGATTAGGGAAGTGATTGATACTTCTCTGTGTGGCCATAGTGAAAGCAATGGAATACTTTCTTTGGAAAGGAAGTTGATCTAAATTGATCAGTATTTTCTTCATTCACATTGTGTTCATTTTTTTTACCTTCACTCTTTAGGTGTGTCGCCTTCCTGTCCAGGAATGTGCGAACTACTCAAACTGTTCTCTTTGTATACAAGCACAGGATCCCTACTGCGGCTGGTGTGTAATGGAAGGGAAGTAAGTATTGTCGATATTTTGCAGTGTGAGGTGGGTTAACACTGTTCATAGAGAGTCTTTGTATCCAGTGGTGTAATGGCTAATGCTGATTATTTTTATAAAACAAACATTTCTGTTAGTCACCCTGCTCATATAAAAAGTTGATTGACTTACATATTTGAGTACATTTAGAAAGTTTCTTTTATGCTTCTAAACATCACTGTGTATTTTATGATTGCATATTTTATAAGTCTGACAGTGCATTCAGCATTTTCCTGAAAATCAAAGGGATCGCACCTTTTTCAAATGCAGAGCATAGCGTACGATTGGGTATAGCAAGTAGGCAAGCAAGCAAGACTGCAATGAAGAGAACTCCTAATACCCAAGAAATATATATCAGTCCAACACAGTTTTATTATGAATTGCTCTGTAATGAAAGTCATAGCGTGCTGAGCTCGAAGCTAATCATAAGAACATAGGAACTGACACTAGACTGATTTGTCTATGTATGTAACTAAATTTAATATTTAGAAGCATGTATTCTTCTTCAAATGATGGTCCCTTCTCTATTTCTCTCAGGGCTATGTGCATCTGCCTTGTATTGCCTCCTGGCTTCGCCTGAGGCAATAAAGGGCACAGTAGGCCATCAGCATCTCCAGTTTCTTCTCATCACCGCATGAACTGAATCAGAGCTTCTACTCTCTTCTCATTCTTGTGATGCATTTTCCAAAACTTTACATAAAGACTCTTAGTACTGTTGTTTGTAGTTTAAATTTATCCTGTATTTTTGTCATAGTAGATCTATGACTTGGGACTTTGATTTGGTGTGGTTTCCAGCCAGACTTTGTCCTACCCCAACCCCAACCCAGCGAGTATCCAGGCCTAAGTACTGGATTATGCCAAAGAAGATTTATGATTTCAAAATCTGTGCCTTCTGCTCTCCTTCCCCCTCTCATTTTCCATCAGCAGTGAGCATCAACACTGTTTGCACTGCGTGGGGGATGGCCATATCGCATCCAGGTGTAGTATCTGCCTCTCTTTCTCTGTCCATACTCAAGAAAACTAGACTGTCCAGCTCAGGAAACTCTTTATGGAGTTTGCCTTAGGGCCTAACTCTGATCCTGGCCAGAGAATTCCCAGGTACATTGGACTCAACAGGTGAAGAGTGCTCCCCCTACCATAGAACCTTCATTGTGCTCCACTAGTACCAGTGCTAAGGACCCTATAGGAGGCCTGGCCATGGACCAAGGAGCTATGCACATAAATTTGTCAGTATGTCTTTTTCCAAGTCTAAGAGAGACTTGATACCATACATGATTTCTGGCCACAAAGGAACAAAACATTCCAAGACTCACAAGATCAACTGCCGGATCCATCAGTACCAATCATGGATCCTGGAACTCTGCCTATTCCAGCTTTGCCAGTGTAATGGGAGCCGTCAGTCTCCAGATAGCTGCAGTTACCCATGCCAATGACTCCAGCAGAATGGACCGTTAAGCCTTGGGAAACTTGTAAGTGCTCCATGTCCCCATGAGTTGTTTTCACTGGAGAATCTGTGGGCTCTAGGAGCCTTGATCCAATCACCAGCTTATAGTGTTATATAGTTTATGCTATGTTCCTGCCATTTATTTTCAGTGGTGCTCCAGTAGTTCTGATGACACCTCATTTGCAAGGTTTCCAACTCCTCTGATTCAGATTATATAGGTGTCTGCCAGAGTCCACTGCTCCTGTTCCTACAGCACAACTGCTGGCAGGTTTTGATGGCACTGTGGCAGTTCCCCACCTTACCAGGCTGGCCATACTGCAGCTCTTGGCCCCAAAATTCACCCTTTGAACAGACCTGCTTCATGTCATCCACAACCCTCATCAGTTAGGCACCAACTCTGAGGTACCGATTGATCCAGAGAGGCATCCCTCATCTTCTCCAGATAGGATCACCTCTTCAGATCTCTTCTCTCCACTGGAAAACTATTGACAGTTTCAGGAACTGCTGTGGAGAATAACAAATGCCCTGGGGATATGTTTGAAAGAGACTACAGGCTGAGAAAAGGTACAATGTCTCTCCAAAAGGTCAAAGTTTCTATTTCTCATCGTACATTCAACTTGTTGGTCATTCAGGCAGCATCAAAATATTCCAAGCAGCGCCCCCCACTCCATTCCATCCAATAGATAGGATAAGAGGCTAGACCTCATGGGCAGACAGGTCTTCTCAGTAAAGGAAGCTATTTCATGTTTCAAATTACTTAGCCCTGATGGCCAAGTATGATTGTATTAACTACAGATGATTGGCTGTTTTCTCAGATAAGATCACAATCAATTACAGGAGTTTTGCAACAAGGCAAGTTACGTGTCAGGTCTATGCTACAGGCCACAGTGGACTCTGCAGACATGGTATGCCATGTTTTGGCAACGGGGATCCTCATGAGGAGGAAATCAGTTACACTCCTGGCTTTCCCAAGGAAGTGCAGAACACTGTAGAGGACCTTCCATTCAACCAATCATGTATTAAGGTACATGCAGTTGCCATGACCACTTTCACCCATCGGTTGATGGCCATGCCATTTTTACCCAACACTTAACTGTACAATTCTGGAAGGACATTCTGTGAGAACACCTTAGTCTTTAGCCTATCGCCCTCCAAAATAACATTAACCTAGGTCTCACCTAATTGACAAATACTCAGTTCGAATCCATAGGCTCCTGCTTGCTGCCTTGCTTTTCTATGAAAGTCACTTTCCTCATTGGTATTACATCATCCAGCAGATTGATGAACAGAGACTCATGATGGCTAACCTCCCTTCACCATTTTCCATAAAGACGAGGTCTCTTTATGCCTTCATCCCAAACTGGTTTCTCATTTACACTTCAGTCAACTTATATGCTTTCCTACCTTCTTGCTCACATTACTAATGAGGATTGGAAACTTTATGTAATGGATGTTCTCAAGGCCTTGGCTTTTTTGAATGGACAAAGCCATTTTGGAACTCTTCTAAGCTTTTTGTAGCCATAGAGGAGAAAATGAAGAGGCAAGCCAATTTCCATCCAGGCAGTTTCTAAGTGGGTATCAGGGTGTATTACGTGGTGCTATCAGTTATCAGGACCATCCCCACTTGGAGAGATTCAGGCCCATTCCAGGAGAATGCAAGCATCAACTACAGCCACGCTCCATAACATGCCCCTTACAGAGATATGCAAGACGGCCCCTGGGAGTGTGGAAGAGGTGTGTACCAAACATTATGGTCTAGTAAATGATTTTGCTAGACGCTTTGTGCAGAATAGCAATCCTCCGTTCTACAGTCTTTTCACACTGTCAAATCACATAGGCACTGCTTGTTACTCATCTTCAGTGGAATACAATAGGGACCATCACTCGAAGAATAAAACAAAATTACTTATCTGTAACTGGCGGGTCTTTGAGATGTGTGGGTGGTCTCTATTTATATTCCAAACCCTCCTCCTTCCCCTCTATGAGCAGAAACTGGAGACACTAGTGCCCTTGATCACCTCAGGCAAAACTAGGAGGTGTGCTGCAGGTCACATATGTGTGAACCACTGAACAGAACTTCTTTCAAAAGCTCTAGCTCCAGGTACAGGGTGCATGCACACTGCTCTCAGTAGAATACAGATAGGGATCACGCATCTTTCAGTTACAGGTAAGTAACTTTGTTATCTATGAGTGTGTCGAATAATCTTGGAATGGCTCTTCTTTTTACACTGCGTTGATGGGGACAGAATAGGAGCTACCACCTTATAATTCTGCTTTTGACTGTTAGGTTAAAATAATCCCTTGGCATGAGCAGGAAGTGCTTGCTGTCTGCACAAAAGGGTTATTTAGTTATTGAATGCAGAAGAATTTCAAGCCTATTGCTTCCTGTTTAAAAAAGTGACCTGTCCCTTTAAGTTACAAGCTTGATGTTAAGCAGAACACTGAGTAACTAGGGGAAGGTTATGCATTTCACACAGGTTTGTGTAATGTAATATAGCTTTATCAGTTTGTTTGGTTAGCGTATATATAACCTTGGCGATTTAGAATATGTGAGCAAGTTGGACTTAGGCTACTGGGAGATGAAGGCTGTGGCATATACCATACAAATGGCAATTTTCTCTAGGTTTCTGATATAAGGTCTGACCTCATAATTGCAAAGTATTACTGGTCCCTGTGAGACCAGGCAAACATGCATTTTTGTACATTTTCTAGTATTTTATTAATTTACAAGGAAAATATAGAACTCATTTTTAAGTTTTACTTAGTTATACCAAATTATAATTCCTCCTCAAACAGACTGTATGTATATGCATAGGCATTTATGTGTGTGTACATAAATACATATAGTCTGTATATCAACAGTCTTCAAAAGGCAGTGTGGCCATTAGAACTAGAGTGATTTTGTCACTTGAATGCTGTTATTTTAATAGTAATATATCCATAAATGTCCATAAGCATTACTCAGGATTAGTTACCATTGTGCTAGGTGTGAATGGTGTACAAAACTGAACAAAAGTTTTGTGGGTTCTCTTCAGCTGACTCTTCTCCTGTTACCAAGTGTGTCACTCTCTTAGAACCAGTTATACCTTTCCTGTTTGCCTCCTGTCTTCTGGTTTTGACAGTCCACTTCGCCTGTTAGCAAAACTCCACAGCCTCTGCTACCCTGCTTTCTTTAGTAGCTAAAAAATGCCAGAAAGTGGACCTGGAGTGGAATCTTTCAAACAGGAGCCATAGCTGATGAATTGAGTCACTCTTGTAGTTAATAGCCCTCTAACATTGGAGTCAGTCAAGCCCACAGCCACAGTTTTGATGCTCTCTGAGTTTTATGCCTCAGTTGTGTGACTGCAGCAGACACACAAATAAATTTTTCACTTGGGCTGTAGAAACAGAAGACTGATCATAGGTCAAGGAATGTAAAGTATGATAAGACATAGATGGAACAGGTCTGATTTGGATTAACTGCAGGTAACTAGTTCATTCTCTGAGTTCTTTGTATTAATTATCTGTCCATAGGATTAGATTGTCTATTTTTATGGAATATAAAATGGCCTATGGGTAAATACTTGTGTTTTACTTTATAATCCTGATGTTTTACAAGCAGCTGTCCTGTTAAAATTAAAAACCTAACTGAAAATGAAATTAATACAGGTTGGACCTCCCTCGTCTGGCAGCCTCAGTACCTGACTGATCCCAAACAAGGGGATTTGCTGGACCAGGGAAGGTCCTTTCCAACGTGGCCCCTTCTGCCCTGGGCTAGGGCTCCTTCCTGGCTGTGGCTTCCCAGGCCAGAGTGCCGCAACCTGGGACGAAGCTCCATGGCTGGAGCCGGAGCTTGGTGGGCAGGGCCAGAACTCCCTAGATGCCTCTGTTGGCCCCTTAGCTACCGCTGTCAGAAGTTCCTGCTTGCGCTGCCTGCCCCTCTGTGCTCCCCTCCCACAACACAGGGGTCCCGGCTGAGTCACCCTCCTCCTGCAGTTTCTCCTGCCCCGTAGCCCAGCCTCCCTATACCTCCCAGGAACATCCGTGGTCCTGCCAGACCAGAGAGTCCCAGTTAAGGGAGGTACAACCTGTACCTGTCTTGTCTTATTATTTCAGAAACATTTCTGTGTCAGCCTAATTTTTTTGGAAGAAGTTATTTAAAGGTTTAGAGAACATGACCTATGAAGCCAGGCTTCATGAACTGGGCTTGTTTAGTTTGGAAAAAAGAAGATTAAGGGGGGACATGATAGCGGTTTTCAAATATCTAAAAGGGTGTCACAAGGAGGAAGGAGAAAATTTGTTCCTCTTGGTTTCTGAGGACAGGACAAGGAGTAATGGGCTTAAAGTGCAGCAGGGGAGGTTTAGATTGGACATTAGGAAAAAATTCCTAACTGTCAGGGTGGTCAAATATTGGAATAAATGCCAAGGGAGGCAGTGGAATCTCCCTCTCTGGAGATATTTAAGAACAGGTTAGATAGACATCTGTCAGGGATGGTGTAGACGGAGCTTGGTCCTGCCTTGAGGGCGGGGGGCTGGACTCGATGACCTCTTGAGGTCCCTTCCAGTCCTATGATTCTATGATTCTATGAAATTAGGGAACACTGATTTGAATCAACTTCGTATTAAATATTTATATTGTGTTGTCTTTTTGTCAGGTGCACGAGAAAGAAAGATTGTGAAAAGGCTAATATGCCGAACCATTGGCTATGGAGCCCAGAAGGAATATGCCTGGCCATTATTAGTGCACACCCTCAAAACATGAGTCGCAAAGCCCCGGGCAAGGTATGAAAAATTGAATATTTGCCCATTGTGTACATAAAACACACACAGTTTCTTTATTGTCTCCACATTGTGGGCAGTCGGTTTTTTAAGCTGAAGATCATTGATTAAGCTTGTGTAACTTTTGCCTATTTTTCCATTTATAAAATGCCTTTATCCAATATTGCTCTATTAGTATGTGTATGAAACAGTAAAATAACACACAACTGGTTAATGTTAATTAAGTGGAACATCTCCAAGAGTATTCCATGCCCTCCCGGTACCCACTTGTAGTCCAATCAGGCAGAAATTGAATGAGCAGTTGAGCTTTAAACTGTGCTTTGAAAGTTGACTTGTAATAGGAAGATGGGAATTATCATCTCTGAGGCTACGTCTACACTGGCCCCTTTTCCGGAAGGGGCATGTTAATTTCACCTATCGTAGTAGGGAAATCCGCGGGGGATTTAAATATCCCCCGCGGCATTTAAATAAAAATGTCCGCCGCTTTTTTCCGGCTTTTAAAAAAGCCGGAAAAGAGCGTCTACACTGGCCCCGATCCTCCGGAAAAAGCGCCCTTTTCCGGAGGCTCTTATTCCTACTTCAAAGGAATAAGAGCCTCCGGAAAAGGGCGCTTTTTCCGGAGGATCGGGGCCAGTGTAGACGCTCTTTTCCGGCTTTTTTAAAAGCCGGAAAAAAGCGGCGGACATTTTTATTTAAATGCCGCGGGGGATATTTAAATCCCCCGCGGATTTCCCTACTACGATAGGTGAAATTAACATGCCCCTTCCGGAAAAGGGGCCAGTGTAGACGTAGCCTGAGAGTGGCAGAAGAAGGTGCCAGAAGCTCTGCACTAAATCATTATAACCCCACTTAGTTAGCTTAAGCCTTGAAGCAGGAGGGTTCAGTTCTGTTCCAAAACCCAGGTATTTCGTTTTAACATTTATTACAATTCTGGGTATTCCTCTTATTTATATAAAAATGTTTAATCCCTTATTGAATCCTGCTGAGGTTTTCTAACTGAATCTATGATGAACTAATGGAAGCAAGCTGCTGCATTGGGACCACATCCTATCACTATCCCCAGGTGTTCAGATCTGAAAACTGTTAGTGAAAGTGTCCCATTTCATTAAGATTGCTTTGGTAGAGTGAGAGAAGACACTCGCCATATTGAGCTGTGTTACATCAGCAACTTAAATTGTACCTGACAGTGAACAGAAAGCCAAGGCATCCTCTGAACAATAGATTTTGTGTGTTCTCTATGGCTGACACGCTGACTAAAGTGAATAAGGCACCCTACGTTCTGCACTAGCTGAGATTTGCCAGGTGGTCTTAGACTCTAGCTCTGTTCTAGAATGATGTGTGATAACCCCATTAGGAGAAGCCGAGGCATGCATGACCATGTGGGACTGACCATTTTGATAGATCCATTGTTGGGAAATAATCTAAAAGAAAAACATTATAATCAAAACTGAGAAAAGAACATGGAAGTCACTCTCCTCCATGTAATTTACTCTTTCCAGTGATGCATCCTAGCTCATCTTTCATCATGGTCCATCTACTCATCTCAGAAATGTGGTAATTCCTAAAGGAAGCTGTCTTAGAAGGGGGAAAGAGGCTATCTAATTATTGACTATAGTACCAGTGGCTACGGAAATGGGGACAATAAGAAACTATCTTTAAAAATACCCTGTAATTAATACACCAGTGTCCAGCTGCATCAAATCTGTAAAAATACTGGGTTTCTTCCTTAGTCCGTCTCTCACCTTGCTCATTTCCCCTTTCTCTTACTTCTCCCCTATTGATCATGGCAGTAATCAAACACTTGCTGCACTGGTTTTTTTATCGGGACAAGTAAAGCCCACCCATACCACTCTCTCAAAAATCCTTTCCTTAGTGTTTTCACCAAGCCATGGTAGTATTCAACTTTCCTTTTCTGGAAAGTTTGTCTCTTCTAACTTTTTCCCCCCCAAAATCCAGCTGCATGACCCTAGCCAGCCTTGTGTCTGGCTTCTTTTCATTGTCCTTCATCTGTCCCATATGGTTAATGTTTGTTAACACAAAGACCGCCACAAATATTATATAAAAATTGCTCTGTTACTGGTATTGACCCAGCTGCTGAGAAGTGCAAAAAAGGAACCATTTGGTAGGACTAGTCCATATATAATTTTTTGTATTAATTTAAATGTGTGGAATAGCCGTACAGATTTAAATTAATAGAAAAGTGATAAGTGGGTGTAATAGAAAAGAGACAGAAATGAGATGATGAGCTGCAACTTTGAATCTTTGCGTGACTTTCTGTGGCACCCCATCCATACAAAACACTCATAATTGCACTTGGGTAACAGTTGACCTAGGTGCCAATGATCAGGGCCAGGAAAAAGGACAGCTGAAAATGTTGACATGGAATTTGTAGGGGTTTTGGTTAATTTTTATTCAGGTGGCTGTTTTTCTGACTTTTTTCTAAAGTAGAAATATGCCTCTGTACTTTCCACAGGTAGAACTGACTGTGAGTCCATTGCCAGATTTGACTGAAAGTGATCAACTTTGGTGTCAGTTTGGTGAAACCACTCAAGTTGCAAAGTTGATAGATGGGACTATTATTTGTGATCCTCCCCAGACAATTCCTCACACTCCAAAAGGTCAAGGTAAGAATACTATGCTTCCTCCCATTTATTTTATGTGGGGTGATTGCTACCAGCATAATCCTCATTATGTATTGTTTGCATGTAAGTTTTTGATGTTCAGCTCTATGGACTGATTTTTTCTGTTCTTGATCCCTTCCTAGCTTCAACAAAAAACAGTGCAGTCACTTCCATGCATGAGATTAGTGAAAATAGTTAGGTCAAAATTAAGGTTTTCCAATTATTTTGAAGAATACTAGCACTTTCATTGTTTACAGTAGGAACTTGAAATTAGAGAGAAGAGGCCAGAGATATGCCTTTCCCTGTAACGGTGAAAATCTGTCTAGATTTAACTGATTTATCTGACTCCCGGAAGCTGACTCCTCTAGCTTCGTAATGTTCTGAATCTTCAAACTGCCTGCCTGTTTCTCCTTCACCCCTGACCATGCTTTCTCATCTGGCACTTCTGTACAAACCATTCACTACATATCTTTCAAATTCTGTAACAAGTTATATGTGTTCTATGAAAGAATAGAATGTCATGTAATTAAAGATGTTATCATTCTGCATCCCTGCTAATATGCATTCATTTTCCATGAGCAATTGTATTTCTTCCAGTATTCATATGTATGGGGGGCTTGACTTCATAGCAGTGTTCCTTAACAACTAATATATTTTTCTGTATGTTATTTCTATTCTGCATGCAATAACGTTGCATGAATTATTACAATAAGTTTTAAGGCATTCTGATGGTTTATCTTTTCTTAGAAATACTCATGAATATGGCTTTCTTGATATCTGGCAGAATAAAATTTCAGTGTTCAAGCACATTAGCCATCTTTGTACTCAGCTGATGACAGTTAGGTTTAGTTACAGAGAGAAGAGCAACATACAGATGTTGAACTGCTGTATCAAACTGCTGAGAGAGATGAGATACGAGAAGGTACCAAGTATGAAGAATAAAATAACGCTCCAATATTTAGTGGCCAATTCACTTTTTCTAAATCTTCTGTAATCCAGATGATTTGAAAAGACTTAAATCCTTCTTGATAAAGCTGTTGTAGTTTGACTCGATTCAGCACATGAAGTGATATAGGAAGCCTATCAGGAGGAGCTAACATTAGAGTAATCAAGCCATATAGAAATCCATCTGGGCAAACCTTCAGAAACAATGTAAAAATACTCGATTTCACAGGCATCACATCAGAGAGAAAACTATAACCTCCAATAACAATGGAATGATTGCTGGTAGAATGTGACACACATTCAGACACAACCATTTAGTCTTGAGAAGCTCCACTATTCTGAAATCATCCACACTGCTGTAATTGTCGAAAAATTCCAAAGGAATGATGATATGTTCTAATTCGAAGGACACCTACTTGCAGATCCCTATAGTATGAGTTGAGTACAAACCTAACTGAAATTTTCAGGATGAACTAGTGGTAGGCAAAGTGGTCTTACAGCCAAGCTGCCATCACACTTTCAAGAAATTATTTGAGGAAAGCACAGTTTGAAATTGCTCAGTAGCTTGTGAAATAGTTTATCACAGGAGTTTAATGATTTCTGCAAGAGGAATTGTAAAGATCGTCATTGCTGAAAGCTCTGATTTCCAAAGATAGGTTTTCCATTCTTTGTCCAGTAATGATCCAGATTAGAAATACAAAGTTATGTACAACAAGCCCAAAGTCTAAAGTAGTAATTTTAACAATTCAGGAATTATTGTGCTTAGTGAATAACTTGTGCAAGGGTGACTTGTTCTAATTCGTAAGTGTTTATAGAGTTTTGTGCAAATGACGAGCAAGCACTTTTACAAGAAATATCTATTTATGAAAGTATTTTCTTAAAATTAATTCTTTGCATATCATTTTTCTTCTCTATCCAATTCTCATTTTCCTTAATGACTCAGTTTTCATCATTCTATTACTTTAAGATATTTCCATACTATAATACTATTCTGTAATGTTGCTTACTTACCATTTCTATTTATTTATACTATCCTGTCTTTGCATCATCAGATATTGAAAATTTGGTAAAAGTTAAGAACAAATAAAATTAGTCCTATTATGACTCATTGATTAATTTTGACCTTGTGATTATCAAATATTGCAGATAAATGTTTGTTTTATACCCTGAACAAATAATAATAATAATAATAAAATGATTGCACCGTCTTATGCAAGAGCTAACATATTCAACTTTATTTACTTTTTTCGGTAGATCATGTTTCAGTTTCACTGACATTAACTTTTGTGAAGAAACAGATATTTTTTGCATCGGCTACATATCCATTCTATGACTGTGAAGAAGCAATGAATCTTTCTGAAAATCTGCCGTAAGTATTATATCTTCTTGAGTTGTTGCATCATGCTATATGTGTTCAGGTAACTGAACTATTTAGTTAATGCAGCTGAATCCTTTTATAGAAAACCCCCCGGCGCAATCAGAATTCTTTAATATCCAAATTCTTCCTTTACATTTCAGTAAAGCTTAAGACATTATTCTAGTGCACAGATCAACTACTGACTAGTTATATTGCAAATGTTTTAATAGACATAAGATTTAAATTGAACATTAAAATGTCATATTTGCATCTGTACTTCGGTGGATTTCCATTTTTGTGGGTGCAAAAATACCTGTGTAACTGGGCTCCCCCAGGTGGATATGAACCTGGGACCTTTAGGTAGGAGCCTCTACAGCTTTAGCTATAAAGATAGCTGCCTCTCAGCTGTTCTGTAGAGTTCACTCATTCTTATCTTTCACTGTAAGTGGTCTAAGTGCCACTACATGGGACAATGAACCAAGCCCACTAGCTGTGTGGGTTACACCTACACTTAGGTTCTGTCAGCATCCAACTTGTAGATTGAATTTACATACTGAAGAGTCAGAGGTGAATTATCTGATTTGCAAGCATGAACTTGAGCTATTTGGGTGTCTAAGGCTATCAGGCCTCTCAAATTCAGGCCCAAAGTTCCTGTGATCCATACTATGGCTTTCTGATGCATGTTGCTGATACCAGAAGCAGGTTACCAGACAGAATTCTTTAATTATTCTCACAATGAAATTGTGAACTCAGCATAGTAATGATTTTGTAGTAAATAGTTCTTTCTGTGACTAAAAATTAATTTTTTTTAAATAACATTTGAATATTTAGGACAAAAAAAAGTCTTATTGATGCTCTTCACATTATATTTGTAGATGCTATTCCTGTGCAAGCAATCGATGGAATTGCCAATGGGACTGGGAAAAAAACATCTGTGAAGAGTCATCTTCAAAAGAGGATGTGATTAAACAAAATATGGTAAAATTTTAAAATTAGAATAGATTAGATTTTATTTGAACACTTGCATATTTTCTTGAACATTGCAAGTTGATCAGTTCAATTCAAGGTTTACATAAAAACAATTATTCTAAAATTAATTTCAGAAAATACAATTTTTATGACTTAAAGTGGGGGTAGGAATGTAGAGCTGTGAGTAGGAGGGGGAAAACAAGACAGAATAATTTCTTAGAGGATATTTTTGTTCATTTTACTATTTTGCTTTAATGGGAGAAATAAGATTTCAGGGCTGGAAAAGATAATGATCTACAGCTTTGGCATATTCTGTAGTCATTTTTAGTGTGTCTAATTTGAAAGGGTGTAATCAAATCTGTCATTTTATTTTAAGCATGGAGTTTTGTCAGAACAAGAATTCAATCATCCAAAGGCTATTGAGGTTTGTTTTGATGGATGATTTTTATTTTAAATGATGTATAAAATTCTTATCTCCATAGGAGAGAGAATGCCCACAGTTTCTAAATCCCAAACCTCCAATAATACCAATGGATTACCCAACAACAGTTCATTTTGAAGGAAAGAATCTAGAAAATTATCAGGTAAATGAATTAATTCTGAATAGTCATTTGACTTTGAGCTCATCCTAAATTCCTAAGATATTAGTGTGTGTTTCTTCTGGGTAATGTTACTGCTTACAAAGCTCTTTTAAATGTGTGTGTAGCTTAATTGTACTTTCCTTTGAATGCCAGGATACATTTTTTTACCTCTGTACTTGCTTTCAGAAATCCAGGTTGAAGACCAGACCTCGTTGAAGTCAAAAGCAAATCTCCTGTTGACTTCAATGAAGTCAAAATTTCATCTTGAACATTTAAATTGTTCTTGACCGAGGGACAGTCTCCTCACAAAATGGAACTCCTGGTGGAAGCATTTGTTGAAGAGAAAACAATGGATCTTTAGTTTCCATTAAAAAAGTGAAACTGCTGTTTTTCTGTCTCTCCCATTGAAAAAATTCAGTAAGATGTTACAGTAAATCCCCAAGCTATTATATTACATCGGGGAAAACTGCTACCAGAACAAACAGCTGAGAGAGGCCCTGAAAGGGAGGTGAATTCCAGTGAGTAGTTTTCCTTTTAAATTCTAAGAGAAAATGTTATCTGAATCCTCAAAAGTCAGGCAGGCTTTCACAATGTTGAGGAACTGAAGTCCCAGCTTCAAAGGTGTTTGAGAGAGCACTCGCATGCAGTTCAGTTTTTTTCTACAGAAAGATCTTGGCTACAGAATTCTCTTCTCTTGATATGCCATACTTTTCTATACATAGGCATATGTAAACCATTGTTTAGTGTGTGTATTGTCCTATGTGCCCAATTCATGGAGGATTCAAGTCTCTGAGGGCATGTCTACACTACAGAGAAGATTGACCCTCTGGAAGTTGATATTCTAGTGTTCAAATTAGCGAGTCTAATGTAGAACCCCCCCTCCCCCCCAAAAAATCTAACTCGAGGGCATTCCCTACTGGTGTCTTATATTCATCATCCTGTGAGGAGTAAGGGAAGCCAACAAGAGCACGTTCTTCCTTTGGCCTCCTGCAGTGTAGACACCGCAGCGGCTCGGCTTAAGGTAAGCCAAATCCAGCTATGTATTTTGTGCAGCTGGATGGCATGCCTTAAGTCGACCTGCCTGGTCTAGTGTAGACCAGGCCTGATAGTCCTCAATTACATAGCTTATTTGTTTTCCTCAAACGGTAGAGACTCATTTTAGTTCTGGAGGTGCCTAGTTCAGGCCTTGGTGTCAGTCAAGATAATGGCCATCTCACACACATAAGCATGCACCCTTTCATGGCTTTTCTATCTGTACTGTGAAGAGGGTGAAATACAGCTTCGGCAATGTAATTTGTAGAACTTTGAAAGAAGTATTGTGTGCTGTAACTTAAAGTGGAGAGGAGTAAGCAAAGAATCAGGCAATGTACCTTCAGAAAGATCTCTGATGAAATTTAGAAATTGGATGATTATAAAAATCTCATACAATTTGGAGAGGGACAGTCATTTGTGTGTATTGGGGTTGGAGATGTGGCATGTGAGATTAAAAAAAATGGTTTTAGAGCTATTCAGGAAATTATATTTGCTTTCCTTAAAGGTTCCTATAGTGAAATATTTGAGAAATATTTTTGAGTTCGAATATTCTTCAAAAGATGTTGGTGGTATTTCAACAGAAACTTAATAATAACTCCCCAAATAACTATTTTGAAATAAGTGTTATTCCTCGTGGCAAGCAAGAAGAGTTATTTCAAAATAACCAGACCCTTATTTTGAAATAGCTCCCTGCTGTAGACCAGGGCCTTATGTTTAAATGTATTGATGGAGTTGCATTGCTTTTAGCTTTGGTAAGTAAATCTTGTAAGCTACACTGAAGCTTCTGCCTACTGTCATTTTTCTTTTTCTCCTTTTTTTTATTTTGTCAGGCGAAGCCTTTTAGGAGTTTTCCTCCATTTTCCTCCTTTCAGGAACTTATATGGGAAAAAATCCTCTCTTCATAATACAATAATGCTCTTGGGAGTTTGCAGTGGAGGGCTTTGTTTCCTACGACTATTCTCAAACCCAGTCTTTTGATGGATGAAAAACTATCCTCTCCCTATTTTTGTCATTGAGAAAGGACAAGAGGAAGAGAAAACCATTGCTGCCCCTTGCTATTGCTATTAAAAACAACGAACAGTCCTGTGGCACTGTAGGCACTAACAAAAATAAATAGTAGCATAAGCTTTCTTGGGTAAAACTCACTTCATCAGTTGAGTTGAAGTGGAAATGAGAGCGAGCGAGAGAGAGAGAGAGACATTTTAACCTACCTGATCACTCAGTCATGGTTTTAGAAGTAGTCATTCTTCTACAAAAGAAATTCACAACCCAGTTACAGAGAGGGACTGCAGAACTGGAAATTATCTCACACTGTTACCCAGGGCTCAAATAAAGATATTAATTGGTTAACGCACTGCAAAGCCAATTTCTCCTGCCTTTTAACACCTCTATTTTCACATCAAAAGCTATGAATGGGACATATGCAGCCCACTTAATTAGCTTCATTAACACGGGTCCTACAATTGACAGGTACTTCTTTTCTTGTTATATATACCTTGGATTCTGTAATTTCCACTTCAGCCCATCTCATTAGATGGATTTTACTCACAAAAGCTCATGATACTTTACATATATTTTTGTTGGTATCTAAGGGTATGTCTACACTAGCCCCCTAGTTCGAACTAGGGTGGCTAATGTAGGCATTCGAACTTAGATACTAACAAAAATATATGTAAAGTATCTTATTGGAACGAGGTGTAGCAGTTAATCCGAACTAATGACTTAGTTCGGATTAAGGGTACGTCTAGACTACCGCGTTTTGTCGACGGAAGTTTTGTCGACAGATACTGTCGACAAAACTTCCGTCGACAGTTTGCGTCCAGACACATGGAGTTCTGTCGACAAAGCAAGCCGCTTTGTCGACAGAACTCCGTAGTCTGGACACAGTGTTACAGGCAATAACACCTTCTGTCGACAGAGTTCTGTCGACAGAAGGTGTTATGCCTCGTAAAATGAGGTATACCAGCGTCGACAAAACCGCGGAGTTCTGTCGACGTTATGTCGACAGAACTCCGCGATAGTGTAGACGCTGGTATTGTTTTGTCGACAAAAGTCCACTTTTGTTGACAAAACTAGGTAGTCTAGACACACCCTAACTTCTGACTGCCGCGTGTAGCCGCGGACAGTCAGTTTAGACTACGGGGCATTTAAAAATGGTGCCTGCCCGGGAACATGCAAATGAAGCCCAGGATATTTAAATCCTGGGCTTCATTTGCAAGTTCGAATGCCTACATTAGCCACCCTAGTTCGAACTAGGGGGCTAGTATAGACATACCCTAAGGTGCCACAGGACTACTCTTTTTTAAAGTTACAGACTAATGCAGCTACCAGTCAGATTTTTTTAATATGCAAACTATTGCTATTAGTTACATAAACCTTTTTAACCCAAAGAATAGCGATCACTCCTGTTTCTGGGCCACAGCTACATATTAAACAAATTTGGGCATCTCCAGCCTCAGACTTATTTAGATGGGTGCAGTGGAAGAAGGTGGCTTACCTATTCTTGCAGCAAGGCTGGATAGTTGAGTAACCAAAAAAACTTATAAAAGTATTGGGAGGTAACCATCTTGCCATGTACCACAAAGAAGGGACCAGAACCCCCCAGTGCCTCATGAAAATTCTAGTTTAAGGAGGAGCAGGCCACTGAAAGAAGTCTCAAAGTCCTCCAAAGGCATCAAAACTAAGGAAGGGACATTCCATGCTGAGGCAAAGAGAATAGTGAAACTTTGTTTTCATGCAAAGCTAGCAAAGGCACCAGCATGACTTGGAATTCTCAGATAAAGTTCGTGTAATCCCAAGATCAACCCTGCAGACAAAACCTGCCTGCTTTGGTTCATAAAACTCTCATGAGCCCCGAGCATGGGATTCACACAGCTCTGTTTGCAACACAGCTGATGAGGGAATGCGCGTGCTGGGTAACACTGGGTTCTGTTATTACTTGCTAAAAATGAATACTAGATACTCTCCTATTTTATTTGTGTTGCTCCGAAGCTTGACCATTAAATGGATGTTGGAAAGGGAATGTTGGCACAAGTAATAGACTGTTGATAATAGGGATGTAAACAAGTAACCAGTTAGTCAGTAAGCGTAACTCTTACCAATACCCTGGAACAGCCCCACAGTGGTTGGGGGCCAGCCACCCCATGTGCAAAGGGGGCCAGAAGCAGAAGCCAGCCTCTCCACAGGCAGGGATGCAGGCTTCTGCTGCCGCTCCCCCTCGCCCCCATGTAGGGGGGGAGGGCCAGGAGCAAAAGTCAGCAACCCCACAGGCTGGATGCTGTTCCAGCCAGGCTGGACCAGTCCTCCCCCCAACCCCTGAGATCCTGCTTAATTGATTAGCTGATTAAACCTAAGTTTTGACCAGGATTTTACACCCCCTAGTTGATACTATCTTTAGCTTTGGGTTTCAGGTAATGATTTAATTGGTTAGCTTTCTAAATCTGATCTTATCAATATCCATGCTGAGCAGTATATTGCTTATTTACATTTTATTAAGATCGGTGGTACTGTAAACATTCTAACATGAACATTTCTCTTGTATAGGATAGGTCTTTTAAGATTGGAAATGACCAATTTGAATTTGAGGCTTCTGTTTACAAATCAGAGAATGAAACTTTCTCATTCCAAAGTAAAGAGGTAAATATATACCCTTTCTGTCTTGTTATAATACAGTGTGTGTGTGTGCTCCTGGCCAGCCGGCCCACAGAGAGAATAAACCCAAATTACAGACTTTTATGGTGACTTTTTCACCCAAAGTGGCAAAAACAACTTTTGGAATAGTAATTTCTCCATTTCCTACTGCCACTTCTCCTCCCCCTCCATCCTGATAGCAATGATTTCAGCATGTATGCAGCTCAAGCATTCCTTAAACGATGCCTGTGGAAACTCTGGACCATATGGTTTTGATTCAGCCTGATCAGACTGATTGAATATTGAGGTAGGAGACAGAACTCTTGAGTTCTTCCCTGCCTCTGACTCACTGACCTTCCTGTGATTTAGTTTCTCAGCCTATAAGAATTTCACCATCCACTGGAATTAAGTGTGACCAATGTCAGGGTGCCTTTTCAGAAAAGAGAAAATGTATGCAAAGTTTGTTGTTTTGTTTACTAAGTTATGAGTCAGGACTAAGCTTAAGTAAATAAGCTGAAGGCCTACTAGCTCACCTCAAAAATTTTTATTTCTGAGGACTGATTAATATCTATGTCACTGTTACATTGATTTATATTCTATATGTTTTTATCTCACCCACTTTTTGGGACCTTATATTATGGTCATCTTCTTTTAAATACAAGAAGAATTCTATGTTTCAGAGCCAGAATGCTAATTTTTGATTAGCCAGAGAATGTGTATTTATTGGCAGGGAGGGCACTACACTGTTGAAGAGACATGAGGCCTTCCTTACCACTTTGAGTGAGTGTGCTATATTGACAGGAATACTACATCCTGATGTCTTGGGAACGAGGAGTTCAGCAGGTCTAGAGATGACAGTTTCAAGCAATTACTGACACACTCAATACAATATGCTAGCTGCTTGGATACCTACCACTGAGTCACATCATGAAAACTGATGATCTTATGGCAATCCAATACTACTCTCTGTTGAACCTTCTAGGTTCTGATTGCTATGGATTAAATTCATTATAAATAGTTTCCCTGAATGCATTTGGCTAAGAATAGAAACAGACCATAGATTTGAAGTGTTTTAGATGGCTTCTGAATCCTCATAGATAATGTTATTAAGAATTATGGGATGCAAATAATAACCTTCCAGAATTAAAATAAGCAGATGCAAATGTCTTCCTGTGTCATCTTTTCCAGTTTTCCTATGGTACAAATGAAACTCTGCCACTTAGTCTGTTCATTAAAACGGATGAGGTCAAGATTGACAGTAAACTAATGGGTAAGTATGAATTATGGGGCTCGGGGAGTGAAATTACGGTAAATTGAGATTTATTCCCATAATACAGGCAGTCCCCGGGTTACGTACAAGATAGGGACTGTAGGTTTGTTCTTAAGTTGAATTTGTATGTAAGTCGGAACTGGTACATATTGTAGGGGAAACTCTAGCCAAACATTTCTCCAGAGCTCAGTTTTATTCTCTCACACCTCACTTCCCTCAGTCCTTTATTCTCAAGCTGAGGTGTCTGCTGAGAAAAGCCGCTCCGCGTCTCCCTGGTCTGCTGGGGGGAAGCAGCTAGTGCGGGGTTGCCTCACCCCGTTTGTAAGTAGGGATCTGATGTAAGTCGGATCCATGTAACCCGGGGACTGCCTGTACATTTTATCTTCATGAATCCACAAATGTTACCTTCTCAAATTTTACTGATTTTAGTAAATAACTTCATTAAATCTAGCAAGGATTATGCATGAATTGTTTGATTCTGCTGGGAAATAGGGATGTCATGACTACATGGTTAACCAATAAGCCTGGGTTTAATCCTGTCAACTACATGCACCTTCCCTCCCCCCCACTGCCTCTGTATCAGCCTCACTAAGGGCAGAGGCTGCTCTGTGAGGTGCCAGCCCAGTCTCTGTCAGCAGGGAGCTCAGGCCCCCGCAGACAGGGGTTGCTGCTGCCCTGCTGCCTCTAAACCAACTCCCGCATGCCAACTCTCATTGCTGCCTCTGACACAGAGGCAGCAGCAGTGTGGCAGGGGCTCCCCAGGAGTTGGGCCAGGAAACTGACGGGCGGCAGACTTGGGGAAGCGGTGGGTAGAGCAGCTGGGGTGCTGCCGATTGGTACGGGAGCACCGCCCCTCACCTCGCCCCCTCTCCTCCACCGCCGCTTGCAGCCCCAGCTGGCCTGTAGCAGGTAGCTGCGTGGGGCTTTCCCCCGCATCACTGCAAAACGGTGGAGGGTTCGCCCCTCGCCGCCCTGTTCCCAGCTGACCCCGCCCCTCAGCTGGCCCCAGTGCAGGTCCAGGCAGACCCGTCACAAGAGTATAATCCCCTTTCCCTTCCTCCCCTTTCCTTTCCCGGCCTTTGAGCGTGCGTGGGGCTCACAAGAGCTCTAGTTGTCCGGCTGGCTGGAGCACTTACGGGTTCCAGTTGGTGCCAGACTATCACGAGTGCCGGAAAATTGGAGTTTTACTGTACATGCTATCTGACATCCCTACTCTGAAAAGCAACTCTCTTTAAAAATGGTATTATGAAATGTCATTGTTAAGCTCAGTGATTTGATAGCAAACTTACTCTCTTCACAGGTAAAAAGGTGAGTTTTCTTAATGCCATATCTACAAACCTCACTTAATTGTCATAATCAATGATAGATTCTGTAGTCTTCTGTTTGGTTTATATTGAGAAATCCAGAAAAGTATTCATTTTGCCTTAATCTTAGTACTTTTGTGTGCCATAGAATTAAGGTATGAAAAATGTGTTACTGCACAAATAAAAAGTCATAATCCCTGCCATAAATTGCTTATTTATTTATGTATTTCAATTTATAATGACATAAAACATTTGAATTAAGTTTATGATCCTGGTCTTGTAAGCTATTGTATGCTGGCAGAGCCCCAGTGAAAACAGTTAAGTATCTCCTACATAACAATTCTTAAGATTAAGGTCTTGTAAACATACCGTTATAGTGCTTGTTACTGTGAGTTGAATGAGACCAATCTCACTCATAAATAATGTCCCCATGTAGATAAAAATCTTGTTTTAGAGGGATTTCCCTGTGTTGCCTCTGCAAGGCTGAGAGCACTTTTTAACTTTTGCCATTTCTTCTTTTACGGGTAAGTCACATTGTAATGGTGCAGCATCAGTAGTTCCATTCCAAAAAATTGTGAAGTTATAAATCGAGAATCTTCTAGAATCTGGTGGGGAGGGAGGAAGGAATAACCAGAAAAAAAGAAAGGGGGAGAGGAAGCAGTGATATTATTAAAGGAAAGCTCTTTTTCAAATACAGATCTATAATGATCACAAAGAGAAGGCTGACGATTTAGCCAAAATGCCTTTTTTCTTTTTTGTTTGAATGTTTTTTTTATCCAAATTCTCCCTTGCTTTAAAATTTCCTTAATATGTGAAGTCCATAGAATAATGGTCTTTAAACATCATACTGCACCTTGAAAGGAACTGACTTTGGAGGAATGGACTTTGTTCAGTTATTTGAATTCCAGCACTTTTGAACTCTCCAGTAAAGAAGCCTCTCCTTTGTATAATGCTAGTGAATGCTAAGTTATGATAGCATTTTAAATCTCAGACCACTAAGGGTTCTGAACTATACGAAATCCAATATATCTATACCTTTTATCCTTTGTCCTTGTTATCAGTTACTTCACAGCCAGTATCTAAAGGCAATGGATAAAGCCTGAATCTAATGAGTGGCTTGCTGCTCCTATATTTAATGAGTTGGTCAGAGAGTGAAGGACTGTTTAACACTTTAAGATTATCTTTCCCTGCCCTTTCATGCCACTGGGTGTGAGAGACTTCAAGATGTTGCAGTGCTTACTTGGTTTGTAAAGAAAGGGAGTGAGACTCCCTTGCCAGCCAGTGAAGGATGATGAAGTAATTCAGCAAATATGTTCCTTTGCTTTGTCAGGTTGCCATGTGGTGGTGTGGGTGGAAGTTATAGGATGTGTGCAGGCAAAGGGAGGATTTAACAACCTTGCTTGTTAAAAGTTTCTGTGCAAGAACAGTCTATTACCAGTTTACGAGTGCTGGATTAGGAAAACGATCTGTTACATATTGCAAATTATGTTCACGTTTGTAGATGTGGGAAAAGCTTTCTCTGCTGCTGCCTGTGTTGAGTGTTCCTAGGATAAAGGGAAGTGTTAACTCTGTTGTTGAAATGGGGGTTGTCAGTCTGGCACCTTTCCCCAGCACTAAATTTGCTTTTATTTAAAAATTGCAGAATGAACGAGTAAATAAATAATCTATTGAAAGTGCTTTGGTGCCTGAGCGACTCCATAGCTGAGTGGTTTTCAGATAAAATTAGCTTAGTGTACAAGTAAAAAGAGACTCTTCCTCACCTTTCTTAGTACTTCAAATCCAAAGAAAAGCTCCCCCCAAGGAAGAATCATATTGAAGTCGTTCAATAATGTGTGTTACAGAGAGACCAGCTATTCTGGGCACCACTCTATCGTGCATGCCTTGCAAAGACATGACAGCACTGCAGAGGTTAGAGATGAAAAAAATGTTTTTTACATTACTGAGTTAAAAAGTAATCTGGCATGGTAGTCTCTTGGGTTTGGCATTAAAATCTATTGCTGTTACTTCAGTGCCTAATTGGTTACTATTAAATTAAGTAGCTTCTTTCATTCCTTTTCATAAAAATGCACTGAAAAGCTAAAAGTTGGAGAATAATGTAGGTGATGCTCTGCCAGAGTTCTAATCCTCTGGGAGCTAAAGGGCGGATGCATGCCCTTTTCAGCCCGACATTTGGAGATGGACTTAACCTGTGCATTCCAAAAGCAGCTGTTCCTCCCTCTCATCCCCCTCGCCACCTTCATTCAGCAATGTGTACTTGCTGCACTTCACGTTAAGGAAGGACCCCTTCTCCAGTGCTTTCATTGTCACTTGGTAAACTGACTAGCAAAAAAGGAAAGCTGCGGGGCTGCTTGTGCTACTTACATACCCCTTCTTTCCTGTGTGGCACCTCTTCAGCCTATCCAGTTTCCACTATAGTAGCTATCAAGTGCATGTCCAAAAGTTCTCTTCCAAACCTTGGCTTTTCTCAAGGTGCCATAATGTTTGGCTGTATAGAGAGGCTTCAGCTTTAACTACTAAGGTTGTGATTATGTAGCGCAACAGAGACCAAGAGCCCATCTACATGGTACTGGCAAAGCACATTTGAGGGGTCTGAGTTGTAGAGCATTCTGTGTACTTGATTATAAACTAGGTATGTTTTAGTTCGTGCCAGCAGGGTCTACACAGAGCAGTCAGAGCAGTTTACAGATAACACCCCCCTCGTGTGTTTTGCTGTATTGCATAGACAACCATAAGGTCCAAGGTAAGCATTGTTCTTTGGGAACACTGGTGCATGGTTCAATAAAAGGAGCATCGTTCAGTAGCAAGCCAGCATAACAGTTGTATTACATTCTCTAAATGAGATGTTTGGCTCTTTTAGTTGCTAGGTTACTCACTGCATTTTAACTGCAGTTTTTGCAGAAGGGGTGGTGGATACTTAAGAGGTGGCTACTCAAAAGGAAAAGAAAATTGGGAGTCACTAACTGAAAGGGAATAATAAAAGGCCAGGAATGAATTAATGAGCATTTGCTTTGGTGTGCAGAAACTACTAGCTTCTCTAGCTGAATGCTTCAAGGCAGATTTTTATAGTGTTGGTTTTGGCCTAAATGACTTGGGAGAACCCTACTTTCTTTGTCCCTGTGATACACTGATATGTCTATGATCAGCAGAAAGGCTGATGCTAGATAACTCCTTTGAACTCTGGAATACTCTCCTCCCTCTGTCTGAAATAGCCTGGATTTTTAATGGTTTTTGGTACACCTGAAAGATCTGTTTGGTTCAGCTGACCTTTGAATAGACATTTAGGCTGATATATGGGGGGGTTGTGGTATTTGAAGAGCGGTAGGTGAACAGATTGATCTGTAAATGGATTTCTAATTTTAAATAAGTGGTAGGGCGTTCAGAGCCTGTTCATGGAAGCTTTTCTTTTGCTAAATTGGCAGACAGTAAATAAGTAAATAGAGCTGCTCAGTTTTCAGTAAATATGTTCTATGTAGCTAAATACATACTCTGTGCAGGATTGGCCTATTGAATGGGAAGACTCTGGCTAGGGCATTACACTTTTTCTTCCCCATCATCTTGTTAAAAGAGAGCATATCCTTGAAACTATAATTGACTTGACACTGTGCACTTGTAAATCTTTTTATAATTGTCATTTTAGTGACTTTATACAACTGCTCTTATGGCCGAAGCGACTGCAGCTTGTGTCTTGCGGCTCATCCTGACTACAACTGCGTCTGGTGTGAAGAAGAGGGCAAACCAAGCAAGTGCATTTATAAGAATCTGTGTCACGATCCTCCTACCGAGACATGTCCTCATCCAGTCATTACTCGGGTATGATCTCCTCCCTTCCCTCCTCTTTCTCCCCATGTACTGTGATTCTTTATCAAAGATACCTCTGAGAACATTGCATGCTGAAAAAGGCTTGGTCAAAGCATTTAAGTAAGCTTCTAAATTAGCTGCCAGGAGATGATATTGGCATAGTGGGTCTGCAAAGTTTGCCAAGAGAGAGATCATAGAATCCTAGGACTGGAAGAGACCTCAGGAGGTCATTGAGTCCCAGCCCCCTGCCCAAAGCAGGATCAATCCCAACCAGAGCTTTGTCAAGCTGGGACATAAAAAACTCTAGGGGTGGAGATTCCACCACCTCCATAGGTAACCCACCTCCATAGGTAACCCATTCCTTTACCTCACCATCCTCCTAGTGAAATAGTTTTTCCTAATATCCAACCTAGACCTCCCCCACTGTAACTTGAGACCATTGCTCCTTGTTCTGCCATCTGTCACTACTGAGAACAGCCTCTCCATCCTCTTTGGAACCTCTCTTCAGGAAGTTGAAGGCTGCTATCAAATCCCCCCTCACTCTTCACTTCTGCAGACTAAACAAGCACAGATCCCTCAGTCTCTCTTTGTAGGTCATGTGCTCCAGTCCCCTAATCACAATCTAGTTGAAACCATGCTAGCAGTACTTAAACATGATGGTTGGTACCATGGAGCTAGTGTAGTTCACTTGACCAGTATGGATTTATTTTTATTTGAGTTCTGTGTTACCCAAGCATGTTGTAGACCACACCTCAACAGGACTATGAATATGTTTCAAGTTGTCATCACCATTCTTCCATTCTTTATCACTAGATGAGGGAGGTCACAATATCTTTCTCTGTTGTAACATGTGTTGTAAGCTATCCCACTGCCTGCTGTGTAGTTAGTCACTGGTCTTTTGCTATACCTGTATTTCTCCTTAGTGATTCAGTTTATAGCACTGACTCTCAGCCTTCTGACTCCATAGCTGTTGACTTTCTTAGGTGGAGACCCAGGGTATGTCATTTCCCTACTGCCACTGTGTTATTCCCAGAAAAAGACAGACTGCCTCAATAGGCCTGCTTGCTTCTCTTGTGAGAGACAAGGTACCACATGATTCCTCCAGTTATGTTAGTACGTAGCCCTTTCTGAGCGAGTCTCTTTATTCTTAGGATAAAAGCATTTACAGAGAAAACATTAAAAACCATAAAAACCCAATAAAATGTAAGAGATTCCCCCTCTTCCTCAAAACTGCCTCCAGCATGGGCTCTGTCAATGTCCCTCTCCCCCCACATACACAAACACACACACACACACCCCATACCCAAAGGAATCTCTTTTGTGATCACAAAGTCATAATAACCTTAGCTCAGAGCAAGCACCCAGTTTTGCAGGATCACTCAGTAAGCTAAGTCTATCTAACCCTTCCATTCATGGAGTAGAGCTTCTTTTTATTTTCTGTATTGGGAGGAAGGCTCCGAGACTACTTAAATTCAGGCTATATATTCAAAATGCAATTCTTTTTTCAGTGGATAATTCCGAGTGGGTCTTTGAACTGTTTGTCTATGACAGGTGATCAGCAGACAAAATCCTCACCCCTTCCCAGTCTCCAAGATGAAGCTTCAAAGACTGAGTCCCTGGGTGATGTTTTCAAACCCATCCTCCTCAGTACTTCCTAGGAATTCCGTTTCACACACATTGTCCCAAAAGTTCAATTGTGTCTAATGTATCATTCAACAGAGACTTAAAATTCACGTGATCTCCAAGCAATGTATTGTTCAGTATCCCAGAGAAATTGCATGTCATTCCACAATAACACATACACAGTTGCATTTGTACTAAAATGGACTTCTGATGGGTTCTCCTTCCTCTTCCTCCCTCCCCTGGAATGGGGGTACCACTATGTCCACCAGCCTGGGTTCCCTTTAACACTGTACTGCTTTGACAAGTTTCAAAGCTCTCTCAAGCCTGCCCTTTCACCAATACAGTAGGGACACACCTAGCTACAGCATATGCAGGCAGGTTCTTTAACCAGCCCCTGTACAGGTAGGCTTCAGCTAGTGCACCTCCCAGTTGCTGAGGCACACATCCCCTCTAGGTGTTAAACCCCAAATCATACTATCTTGTGGTGCACTGGGAACTGAACTACATAAACGCATAGAATTTGCTCCCTTCCTCGCTGTAGAGAGGAATATGCAACAGTGTTCTTCCACTGAATTATGATTCCCACACACTGGTTTTAGTAAAGCAAAAACAAGTTTATTAACTACAAAAAAAATTATAAATGATAACGAACAGATCAAAAGCAGATTACCCTGCAAATGAAAAGTACAAACTAAGTTCAATACACTAAATAGATTGGATCTGAACAGCAGATTCTCACTGTAAATCAGGGGTTGGCAACCTTTCAGAATGCTGGGTATAGTGACCATATTTTCTGAGCCAGCTGCAGCTAGGGCAAATGGTTTAATTTAAATTCTCAAACTGATTAAGCATTTTAAGCGTTTTAACTTTCTTATGTTAGTTTATCAAACTTATTTAAAATAAAGTAAAATATTATGTCCAACACAAAAGGTTTCAGTATTTTCTTTATTTATGGCAGGGGTGGGAAACCTTTTTTTGTGTTGGGGGTCACTGACCCACAGGAAAAATCAGTTGGGGTCCATGCAAGTGGAAAGCAAAACTCCAAAAAAAAACCAGTCCTCACTGATGTGGCCCCCAAATGAGAAACCTCACTCCTTTGGGAAGGGGCAGGGAGGATGGAGGTTCAGGGTTGATCCACCTCACTTGGGCCTTATGAAGGTTAGTGTTCACACAAGGTTAAACTTTATCCAGACTGTTATGCAGCTGCAAAGCACCATTATTATAGGGTGCTACAGACAGGCCTCCTGTAACCTATGGCGGGAGCAGGGGGAGGAGGGAGCTGGGGCAGAGAAGAGGAACAAAGAACACTCTCCCAGAAGCAGTAATTCATCATCAATATCCATACTGGTATAAGCAAAGACATGAGAGCCCTGTTACTCCACAGAACTACAGCCAAGTTTAACACCCACTGCTATCCATTGACATAGGCATCACAAAGTTCCAATGCAGCCTCTCTTTCCTACAATCTTCCCTCTCCCCTGCCATCAGCTTCCCTTCTAGTGGGACCCTCCTTCTCCCCCCAGCAACGTCTCTCATACAGCCCTTTGCCTGAAGTTCTCCTGTCTTCCCAGCCCCTTCCCCTACAACAGATCTTCCTTCACTAGCCCTCCTGCTGTGCAGCCCCTTCTCCTATAAGGGACTCCGACCCCCCAGCTCCCATCCCAGATAGCTCCTTCCCCCAATAGAACCCTCCTGTCACTTCCCTTGTCTCAGCTGCGCTGCCCCCTGAACTCCGCTGTGCCCAGGCTCCTTACAGCACACCCCAGGCCTGGCTCTCCTGGCAGGGCCTGGCATGGCCACACACACTTTCTGTAGCCACTTCAGTGCCATGGAGGAGACATGCTCAAGCTTGGGGCTCTGGGAGGCCGCAGTGGTGGGCGGCTGCTCCCCAGCCAGGCTGGCCCAAGATCATGTCGCAGTGCCTCTGGCCTCTGGGGCTGCCCCAGAACTGTGTGGCTGGGGTGGTCAGAGGCCAGAGATGCTGCTGCCATGGCCACGTTGTCCCGGGCTGGTCCCGGAGGTGCCACCTGAGGAGCCCCCCTGTGCTGCCCCCTCCTACTCCCGTCTAACCTGCTGTGGGGAAGAGGGAGGGCTCCAGCAGCTGTGGGGGGGAGGAAGGGAGGTCTGAGCTCCTGCCCTGCATGCCATTGAAAATCGGTTTGTGTGCTGTAGGCTGCTGACCCCTGCCCTAAATGATGATACAGGCAGGTTCCATGTTCTTAAGGGGCAAGCTGGGCTTGCTTACAGTTTGGAATTCCCAGGTTTTTCATTCACAAGCCTAGGTCCAGCTCTCCCAATTCAGACTTTTTCCCTCAGGTATTTCAGTTTACTTGGTTGGGGAGTCAGTGAAGAACCAAAATGATGTCTCACACACAAACACACTCCCCTTTTATGACAGGAACCTTTTGTTTCAAAGCTTGATTTCCATTCCAATCAGTGAAAAAGTACTGACACCCCAAGATGGAGTCCAGCACTAGGTGATCTGGTCACATATCACTGTAGTGTTACAGCAGCCATTACTCAGAGGCTGCTTGTTATGTCTTCACAAAAGCTTCCAATGTGGGAGATGAGCTTCTCAAAGGCCTGTTCTCTCTAATGGCCTTTCTTCAGCCAGCTATTCAGAGTGAAAGCATATTGTCTAATGGGCATTCCCCCAGTAGAAACACATTTGAAATACAGATACATAGTCATTATTTCTAATTTTAGATACAAAAATGTTACATGCATACAAATAGGATAATCTTATTCATCAGTGACATCTCACATTAGTTATCTTGCATAAAATACATCATAACCAGTGTTCCCAGTAAGCTTAGCACTTGAGTGGCCACCCAGGAGGGAGTCAAATGCCACCCAGCTGATTAGCAGAGTGCCCACAGCACATGGATGTAAAAAATTATAGGGAACATTGATAATAACTGTCATAAACCCATCATAATAATTTCATTGTGAAGAATATGGGGTGCAGTGTCATAAGACCCCTAATGTATTAAACTTAATTCAGTAGTGTTTATCTTAATTCCAGAAAGGTTGTCCAGGATAATCTGTGTTTCAAACTGCTCTTCCACCCTGCACTATAATTGTCAGGAGTTTGTTGAACCAGATCCAGTCACTGGATCAGATCTGCTTCTGAGCCATTTGGGTCTGGATGAAGTCTAGTCACTGTTTCTAGTTCTGGGAATCCAGGGTAATTTTCAGAGCACAGACCTGTTATCTGATGCCTTTTTTTGGCTTGGGGAAGATATTGGACTCCTTGGTTTACCCATTCTAGGTTTACCCTAAAATCAGCATCTGAGACCGCCCAAGAACTCCCCCATCCCAGAGTTACTTATACACACTCCCACAAAGCTTCACCTAGGCTGTGGGTGCTTTGGGTTTTTCAGTTATCTCCTTCAGGGACAACATGGCAAGAAATAGTCTTAACAAAGGAATTTGGTATCCACGTTGACTTTACTGGTGAAGCACTCGAGTTGCAGATTTTTTTAAATGAACAAAAATCTGAGACACATACCCTCCCTTAGTCTGAGCTCACCCCTTCTATGAAACAGTGGTTTTTACCAATGTATCAGGTTGGACTGAGTCCCTTCTGCCTTCTGCTTCCTGTAGGCTCCTATGCGTAACATGTTCCTATATGTAGGCTGCCTGTAACAAATCAAAACTCTGCTCTTACCCAAGCCCTCAATTTCTGCACCAGGCGTTGCAATGGTGGAGATCCATCTGCACCAGGAAGGCTTTCCCCCATCTCCCCTTGTAGAAGGAGCATTGTTGCATGAGAATGGGCTAGTAGTTGTCATTCAAAGTTGATAGTCCCACTTGATCTCAATGATCATCCTTCAATGAAGTAATAAATGCCTTCCCCACTGGGGCAGCTGTCTGAAGTGCCGTACGGTAGGGTCCACTTCTCGAAGGTTAAAAAGCTGAAGTGCTTTCTGGAACTACTAAACAGAAACTGGTAGATTAGATGAATTATCAACATGTTGCAAAATTCAGATCGTTATTCAAATTCTGAGCTGTGGAAATACACCTCTATCACAGAGACCTTTTTCTGCCCTTCAATCACAAATATGATCAATAACTTTGCCTCCTCCTCTGATGCAGTAGGGAGGGATCACAAGTGACAGAAACATCAGTGATAGACCTCTGTGCATAATTCTTTGTGTCCCAAAGTCTATTGTGCAGCTAATACGAACCTCCAAAGTAGAATTGATTATAAAACACATGCACCCAACAGGACAGATAAATGCAAATGCTCTTGAATTAGCTAGAAATGCTTCCTGAAATGGCATGATTCAACATAATAAGTCTCAGTACATTATTTTTCATAATATCACATTTTTTAAAATGAGTGCAACAAAATTATAAACAGGATAAAAACCAGCCACAAATATTCTATGATCTGCTGGAGAGTTTCATTGTAATAAACTGTTATAAAATGATTTGTTTGCCGTGCTATAGCCATTTTGGTCCCAGGAAATTAGAGAGACTGGGTGGGTGAGGTGCCATATAAGTGTAAAAGCTTATCTCTTTCACCAGAGATAAGTTCATCCAAGATAAATATTACCTATCTACCTTGTCTCTCTTATAGAATTGTATTGCTGTTGGAGATCTGAAATCTACAAGTTTATGATTGATTCTGTACATAACTATGCATTTAATTGAGAGGTTTCTTAGACTCTCTTTTTTTAATGAGAACCACACTGAAAAAAACCTCTGTATTTTTAACAAAGAAATGTAGATTGCAAAGTGATGTGGATTTAAACCATATGTAAGAGCAACATCAATCATCACTGTAATTTTCAACTTTGCTTTCTTTCCTCTACAGATTGAACCAAAGACGGGGCCACTAACTGGTGGAATCCTTTTAACCATAATAGGATCTAATTTGGGTATAAAAGCTGGAGATGTCAAAAATATAACAGTGGCAGGGACAGAATGCATTTTCAAAGAGGAATTCTACTCTGTTTCCACCAGGTATTTGCTGATGTTTTCTGCGAGAGATTTTAGAAAAAAGATTTCTGTGTAACTATGAGGAAATATTAATGAAAAAAGGAGTAACTCAATGTACCTAAGTTGTTGGTACCAGAGTGCCCTTTAATTTTTTACATCCATCTGTGGAATGAATTTTATTATGTGCATCAATATGGAGGTGATGTGTGTCAAGGGTAGGGCCAAGGGCAGAGCTGGGTAAGATATAGCTCACAGGCCAAATCTGGCCCACCTAACAATTTGATCCAGTTTCCAAACTGCATCTAGCTGCTTGCTAGCATCATAACACTTCTGCACTCCCCTTTCCACCAGACCCCTACATCTGAGCCTATTATACACTGGAACCCCCTGCCCTGAGCCCCTCACATATCGCAACCCAAATTCCTGAACCCTCACATCCAGAAGTCTGTGGCTTGTTTAGTATCCTAACACTACATATGACCCCAACACTGCCTGGCCTGGAGCCCCCTCCCCGAGCCAGTGTTCCCTTATCCACCTCTTCCTGCATCCAGATTTCTTCCCAGAGCTTGCACCTCTCACCCCTTCCCACACTCAAATCCCTCATTCCCACCCCGGAGCCTGCACATTCTGTCTCAACCCAGCGAGGCTACAGCTAGACTGCAGGAGTTTTTCAAAATTCCGGAGATATCCCAGAAAAACTCTTCTGCATCCAGGGATGCATTTGTTCATCCACTTCTTTTAGTGGAAGAGCAAACATGATCTTTCAGTCACCCCTATATTCTTCTTTCCACAAGGAATAAGGGGGCTTCCAAAAGAAGGGGTTTTTCTGACATTTGGTCCAGTCTACACAGGCCAAATGTTGGAAAAACTTCTTCCTGCAGAAGAATTGGGGGGAAAAGCAGCAGTATAAGGGTTGAGGATAGCAAGTGATGCAGAGGAGGAGAATAGAGAGGGCGGGGCTTCAAGGAAGGGGCTGGGCAGTAGGTCTTGGCTTAGTCTGTCATTTAAAAAGTGATCTTGGGTTTAAAAAGACTGGAGACCACTGGCCTAGAATTAGCAGCATAGCAGCCTCTGTTTGTGGCCAGTCTGGGCTGCTGTGAACAGAGGCTGGTGCCGGTGCAGCCTCCTCTGCCCCCCACCCTACTGCTGCCTCTGAGGCAGCAGCACAAGGAGGGGGCAGGCGGCGCCATGGAGATGGTGCTGGGGGAACCATCATTAATCTTTTTAAGTCGGTCCCCTCAGCACTGGCTCCTGCACCCTTCCTCTCCTTCTGATATGGGGGGAGCGAGTAGCTAACTTGAGTACCCAATAAGTCCAGGCTTATCAGGTAGTCAACTAATCAATTTGTTTTACATCCCTATCATATACCAATACAAAACTTTTTTTTTAATCCCTGTTATTCTGCCACTACTACCAGCACCACTGCATATTTTATATTATAATGACTGCTTCTCTAGTTGGCACATTTTGCAAATTCTTCTGGGGGTATCATTTCCTGTCTGTCTGACAAGATGACATCTTTCAGAGAGACAGTCAAAATTATGAGAATCTGAGTGCAGATGATAGCAGCAATCCATAAACTAAGGATTACAAGGATTTGAAGAATTTCGTCCGTGTGTCAGGATTCCAACAGATAATTCTGGAGCAATTTGCAGTGAGACTTGACAGCCTTTCTTTAGGCCCTAATTTAAGTATGTTATACTTGAAAGAGTGGTTTTCATATTTAATCCTTTCTTAATAGACAATAATACACTGTTTTAAAAATAGCAATCATACTAAAACTGAAAAAGGAAAAACAAAAAAAGAAACCAAGAAATGCTCTGTAGTGTGCTAATTAGTCATGTGAATTTGATCTGCCAATAGCAGCCAAAAGTGACTGTCATTTAGTAGCTCCCGCACACCGTTGATGGTCCCCAGCTTTGTTTCTAATGGTTAGAGCAGTAGTCCCCAATGTGGTGCCCGCGGGCGCGGTGGCGCCTGCTGATCCATTTCTGTGCACCCGCCAAGTGATCGGGGCCACTCCCAGGCGCGCGGCAAAGTGCATGGGCTGTGCCGGCCCCTGGGCACGCGGCATAGGATTGGTGCCAGCCCCGGGCATGTGGCATATGGGAAGCCCCACCCCTGGGCGTGCGACACAGGAGCAGTGCTGGCCCCGGTGGCACTGGCACCGGGCACGCGGCGTATGGGTGGCCCTGCCCCTGGGTGCTTGGCAGCGCCAAAAGGTTGGGGACCACTGGGTTAGAGGGTGATCCTTGCACAACCACAGAGGGATGGTCTCTTCATAACAGAGTTTAAGACCTGTGAGATATGGTGAGGAAGCTTGTGCTTCTGTTTGTGCCCATATGGTAACTAAATAAAAACTTCCATTTCTAATGCAGTTAGAGTGATGTCTTTCATGTACATTGAGGTCCACTTTTTTCAACAGATTAAATGGAGAAAGTTATAAACTTATAGACATATTTGCATTATTTCTGATTAGGATTGTGTGTCAAGTCGGAAGTGTCTCAGAATCCACAGTCGGTGAAATTGAAGTTGATATAAATGGAAAACGAAGTAGTTCAAAACCTGAAATACAATTTGCATACCAAGTAAGTGTGGGTTTTTTTATAAGTATTTCTACCTTATTCTACATTTCTTATTTTTAATTTACCATTGGGATAAACAGCAGTAATTGTACTTTGTAGACTTTATTTCAGAAACAGAAATATTAGTCTTTGCTCATTAAAGTGTGTAGGAAATCACTCAAAGGTTTTCATATGCAATAGAAATGATGATGATCCTTTTGAACACAAGCTACGGAGCTTTGAAATAGGCCACTGCTGTCTACAATTGAAATGAAGAAAACTATAGTAGGAAAGGAACATTTTTAGTGAACTTAGGTACTGTCACAGCATTGGAAAACTTAGGCATTCTTTAGGCATGGTAATTTCACTAGATTTATTCATCACTGTGTTTAGATTAGCTAGTAGTCTTAATCGGGAGCATTCATGCATAGCCACTGAAGAATAAATAATGATGCTGCACATTTTAATTTAATATTTTGTAACCAATTGTTTTGTTCAAAAGCACAGCAGGCACCGAAATAAGCAGTGCCAAAGACAGCATGATGTGCAGGCACATTAGACATGCGATTTATTTTGATTGTCACTATGTTGAAGGGAAGTCCTCAACTGTGACATAATTGCTATGCCACAGCATGGAGTTTAGTTGCAGTTGTTGCAGCTTATGGCCTTACAGGTTGGACCTTCCTTGTTGATGGATGCTGAATGAGGGAGTTTGCAAGACCACGGGAAGTCAATTCTGGCTCCCTGTTGCCTGTCTCCAGGCTTTCCCAGGGGGTGCCAGCCTCCTGGCCACACTCCTGGCTACTGGCTAAGCTCTTGGTCCCGGGCCCAGCCACTGGCTCAGGCCAGGCTGCCAGCCCTGCTCCTGGCTCCAGTCCCAGCCATCGGTCCCAGCTGCACTCCTGGTTGGGTCATCGGCCCCACTCCAGGTCCTCACTGCTAGCCCTGGATGCACTCCCGGTGACTGGTCCTGGCTGTATGCCCATCCTCTCTGCTGCTGGACTCCTAGCCAGCCCTCGCACCCAGCTGCCAGGGCATTCTGGTCCAGCGACATCCATGGTCCTGCCAGAGAGTCCCAGACCAGAGAGATCCTTCCTGTGGTTGCCTGTATTGTGTCTTTACTTGTATACATACAGTTACTAGAATATGATATGATATTGTGGAGTAATCCTGTCACCAGATTTGATAACTTAAAAATAAAGCCTATAAAACACAGCATATGAGGGTTGGGTTTTATTCCTGTTTCTCTCCTGTCCCCCTCTCCATATACAGTTTTAACTCCCATGGGAGGAATTCCAGAACAAATGTGAAAGGGAGGAGTGGGTCAAGTCTAAAATAGTACAAATGGAATTGGGTGAGGTCCTTGTAGAGAGGAGGCAAGTCAGAACTCAGTGTTTTCAGCACAGCCCCTTTTCTTGCTAGCTGTAGATCCCCTTTTTGTAAGACCATCCGTTGCCTGAAACAGCCTCCTACTTTTTACTCTGTCCTCCTCCGTATATCTCATTTTTTCATGAAACTTTCCTGCACTGATTATCATTCTCCTTCATTAGATGTCTCTGGCAGTTCCCAAACTACCTTGTTTCCTGTTTCTAGCTCAGTTATAACGTTTCAGATTTCTGGAGCAAGGACTAGATCGGGGCTTTGCAAGAAGTTATTGTTTTAGGTGGATTTTGCTGTAATTCTACCAGGCTTCTCACTATAAAGCATTCTGTGGTAGCCTGTGTGGTGACACTGGGCAGAATGAAACAGTTTATTTTTATAGGATAGTCTTAGCCATCTTCCTATGCTTCGAAGACCTTTCTTCCTATCTCCTCAGAAGGGTTCTGAGCTGCTTATCATCTCTTCTTCAGATCTGAGGGAGGAGGTGAGCAGCCTCTGCTTTTGAGTACTAAAAGGCAAAAGAGACTTTTTGACTGCTTTCCTCTTAGCTGTTGGGGTACCTTTTATACCCAGATATTAGCCAAGCAGTGTGTGTCTGAAAAGTCAAGACAGATTATGCCCCATTCTATGTGTCTGTTGGGGGCTATGCAAAGTGTGATAGAACTGAGCAAGCCGCTGCTAAGGAGCAGTGCGAATCTATTTATTGGAAAAGAAATAATACTTTGGGGACTCATCTCTCTGCCATGCCTTCCTTACAAAAACAATGCCAAGTAGCACAGACTCTGAAAGGGTAATGCTGTGTGGTTTAGCTGAGAAGCCATCCTCTAATTTGGCTTGTCTTCTATCTTTCCATGAGGAAACAGCTTCTCACAGCAGGAATAAAATTAGTTTGTCTGTGTTACCCATATTGTACACATCTCTACAAGTGTGGAATGGTCTCTTGTGGCTTCTGACATGGCAACAAAATATCCAAGCAGACAATATAATCTGTTTATATGGTCTTAAAAGTTTCTGTTTGGGCACAGTTTGGGATCTTATTCATTGTCTGTGGGGTAGCTACTCTGCAAAAACGCTCATCAGACCTTTTTTTAGTAGAAAGAAAATAATTACATTTGCCCAACCTATTCAGTATTTCTACATGTGGAGAACAAGATTCCTCCTTTTATATAAATACAAATTCTGCTGTGATTTCTAGTCTATGTATTTCCACTGTTTCTTTCATGGATACATTAACCTGCTGCTCTTCTACTGGGAAGGATGGTAATGTGCATCTGTAATCCGCTTAGAGTACCCCAGAATGGCAGGTAGATTAAAGTTAGATGTTCAGTGATAACTTTAAAATATTTTATGGTTACAGAAGAACAGTGTAGATTATAGTAGGAAATAAATGAAATAAAAGGTAACAAAGATTGGCTCAGTTCCCCTCTGCAGCAGTCTGTTGTACATAAAGGCTTTCATTTTACGTCAATTTTTTCTAGTCTGTCTTCCCTTTTACTGCTTCCTGCAGTTGGGTCCAGTAAAATTCCTTCCATGTCTTGTGAATCACTAGCAATCTTTTCTCTTGAAACTATCAGGATCACTGCTCCGCTGAAGTCACTGAACCCTTTGGCATAAAGCAGAATCAGGCCATAGGTTAACAAAGACTTAAACATTCTCTTTCAGTTTTTAACATAGCATTCCTGTACGATGGAAATAAAATGCTCCTTCTAATTTCTCCGTGTCCAGCCTGGTCAAACATCTGGAATAATGGCAGCTCTGCTCATCTTTACCAAATGAAGTAGCAGCACCCGCAGAGCCAAAAACCAAATCTGTTTTCCCTCACTTTGTCTAACTGGTGGCTTGTTGTTTTAGTATTGAATCACAGTATCAAACTACTGTACAAAGAGACTAAGAGCACTACTTTGGGGGGAACTCTCCCTCCCCCCCCCAAAATCTGCACATAGCATTTTAAAATTCTGCCTATTTTATTTGTCAAAATAACCCAATATAATCACACCACTTTCCAGTTTATTTCGGTGTTTTGATTCCTCCAGGAATACAGTTAAAGGAACCCCTATGACAGCCCAGTTCCTGTTTCACTGTTTTGCTTTTGTTGGAAACCTCAGTCTAAGTGTATTACACGTGCCAGTTAGGCAAACCTTGGGTGAAATTCTGCTCCTCCAGTCTCAGATGCCTGCATCCTCTACCCCGCCCCCCCAAGCCCAGGGATCCAGAGAAAGAAAGATGCTAATTCTGTATCCTGGGCTTGTATGGAGTTTCCTGCATGCCATCTCCTTCCTTCAGGATATGCTGAGAACCCTCCAGCTCTCCTCTCTCCCTTCCCCCTCCTCCCGCACTTCTCCCCCCGGCAATGTCTGGTGTTTGAGAGCTGGAAAGCCAGGCTCTTCTGGGTCCAGAATCCCTAGCGGTGGCCAGCAGCTCTGCAACAACAGTTGTGTGGGTAAAAACTAAATTTCTGTGCAGAACATCAATTCTGTGCAAATTCATCATTGTGCAGTTATGAAGAATTCCCCCACTAGTAGTACTTTTCATATGTACATAAGTGATGTTTGCTAATTCTATACAAATAACATTATTCTTTCTCAGATTAAGGGCTCCTGTTGGCACTAGATTTGAGTCCTAATCTGCATGTCTGGCTCTCCATGGGGATGAAATGTTTGAGGATAGAAGGGTAGTAACCAAAGCAAAGGCATTTTATGCCTTGTGAACCATAGTTCAGCTACTGCAACCTAAGCAGTTGCTTTCTGTGGATATACCCTTGGTTCTTTGCACTGCATTAGTCTCGACCACTCCTTCCAGATTTCCATGATGTATTACATTATTACATGGTCATAATACTACTAGCAAAATGTAAATCATAAGCAGAACATCAAATAAAAGTAAACAAGCTACCAGGCAATATAAAGAACATGGAAGTTACCGCTTTCAGCTAAAACCGGCAAATTGGAGGATATAATGACACTAAACTTGGGACAAATAATTCAGCCAATAGACATGCGAGCCAGAGCGGACAGTGTACTGTGGCATTCCTTCAACAAAAGCTACTAAAAGATTACCATGAGGTATCAGGTATTCCGGTTGTTCAAGAAATGTTATACCTAGAAATAGGTAAAACAATGAAACAAGTAGAGCATTTGCCTCACCGAGTACCCTCTGCATAAAGAAGAAAAAATGGGAGTAGTAAGGAAAATGAGGGTGAGGAGGGAAGGCATCATTATTAGTTACAGAACCCACAAGTTGAGTAACAGGAGGCTGGTTATTGAGAAGCCAGGCAAGCTTTGTTTGCATAGATATAAACAATTTAAACTAGGCATTAAAAGGAGCTCATATCCAAGTGCCTACAATTGAAGAAATATTGCTTGACTTAGCAAAAATAAAAATATTCTCAGAACTTGATGCCAAATACAGATATTAGCAAGTGCTACTGGATAAGGAAAACCTTATCATACATTGGACACCAGCAATTGTATACAAATGACTGAGACTTTGTCTGCACTGGCAATTGAGCGTCAAAAATTTTGTCATTACACAGGTACTTCATGTCCTTCTCCTGCCCCCAGACACATGCACACAACAAAAGCGTTGCCGAAGTAAACATTAGTATAAACAATGCTGTCAGCAAGAGTACTTTCTTGTGATAAAGCAAATGTCACTCACTTATAGAGGGGGGAAGGTTTTTGCCACATTTTTGCAGACAGTGTTGACACTGCCTGGCTTTTATCGACACAGCCATGTTGCTAAAAGCTGTGTAAGTATAGACATACGCTGAGAATGGCATTGAGAACCAAATCTGCAGCAAACAATTATCAACACTGCCAATAAGATATATTTTCGCCATTGGGGCTTTTTGTGCAAAACAGTTTTTAGCTGTCTACACTGGCCCTCTTGCGCAAAAACATTTCCGGAAAAGGGCTTTTGCCCGAATGGGAATGTCAAAGCATTTGCACAAGAAGCACTGGTTTCAGACAGTAGAACGTCAGTGCTTTTGCGCAAAATCAAGCGGCCAGTGTAGACAGCTGGCAAGTTTTTGCGCAAAAGCAGTTGCTTTTGCGGAAAAACATGCCAGTCTAGACGCAGCCATGGTGCTTATTGCTGTCAAACAAGGCTAACACAGTGAACAAGAACGCCTTAATATTGAAAGTACACATTGAAACCATCTCAACATTCAGCAGGAGATTTAAAAGATGATATGCTATACCAGCTGATGTGATTGAATTTGTGAAAAGTGCTTTTCATTAAACCATTAAGACACTCTGGCACAAGTTTTTTTATTGGTCCGTTAAGAAACACCTCGAGTGTGCTGAGACAGCTTTTGATCTGTGAGTAACTGATAAACATACTACAAGAGCATAAGGAACTTAGAAGGGTTTTTTTTTTAACTTTGTGATAAAAATGGTGGTTAATTTTATAAATAGGCACTCATTTAAAACAGTTATTTATTCTGGACATCTCAAAGCTATATCTAGCTAAAAGAGAGGCAGTAGAGCGCGGGGAAGCAAGAAAAAATCAAGACACTCATTTTCCTTCCTGGTTTAGTATAATGAACCCCGGATAAGGAATTCACACTTATTAGAGATCATCTCAGATATGTAGTTCAGTACACACTTAGGCCATCTCTGATAATCACTTATATATTTTATTACATTATTTGTAATAGTATAGTACTGAGTATTCATCTTCAGCCTCCTCATTTTTGTCAGTCTTTAAATGAATCCTGCGAGGCACTGCTGGTAAATGAGGATGGGCTTTAAGAAAACTGGGGTTAAAAGGCAATTTCTGACCAAATTCTGTCTCCTCTTTTCTGCCACCAGTCACAGCTCCAACAGGGATTTTAAATTATCAGTAATGTAATTATCGCAAGTGAAGTAAAAATGTGTTGAACCCATATTACCAATATGTCTTGGAGAGTTTTGTGGCATATTTTCCCACTAAAACTATAGCACTAAGCAGGTGGTTTGGTTTTTTAATGCAGATTTTTAAGGAGAGGAAAGCAGTCAAACAGTATTAAAAAAGAACCCATAGGCACAGACTTTAGAAGTTTACTGTACTCCCAAGTATCAAAGTAAAATTGTAATAATTTGAATTGCGAATTTCATTGAACATTGCATTTATTCTCAGAGAAGCCTCCCAGGCATTAAGTATACTTCAGCAGCGCTTCTGGTAGTTCTTTAGCATTCTGTAAAATTAGTGCTACAGATTCACCATGTCAACTGAATCTGTTTTTACTGATTCCAGCAACTTGCAAGGACTTTCAAAACTTCTCAGCTCAGAGGAGGGGTGTAGAAGGGGAGATTTAGACAAATATCATTTGATAAGTACTTGAAGCAATAAAGCACAGAAAGGAGAGCATTTATATGTGAATGATGCCCTATTTTTAATGCACTTTTAAGCACAAGTACAAAAATATAGAGCTGCTGTCTCCCAAGAAAGGATGATGTTTGTGTTTCATATTTCAAAGTATGTTTAAAATATTGTAAATGTTTACTTTTTAATAAGATTTTGTCTCTTTATGTTGTTGGTTAACTCAGGGTAGAAAAACAGATTTAAAAAAAAAAAAGATCAAATGTTATATTTCAATTTGATTTTTTTAAATTTAAATACAAGATTTTTTTTAATAAAATAAATGTTAATTTCAGGTTTCAAATTTACACCTATGCCAAGGCTTAATCTTACTATACTTTAGTAAAACAAGGTGGTTGAGGCAATATCTTATTATTGGACCATCATCTATTGGTGAGAGAGACCAAGCTTTTGAGCTAACACAGAATTCTTATTCAGGCCTACTATAATCTAGTAAAATAATTTAAATTAATTCTTAAAAATATTAAGCAATGCATGTTTGCTAGCAAGTTTTCAGGAAAGTCAGACAGCTAAATTTGCGGAAGTCACTGCCTAATTGCTTGGAGCCAGGTTTTTTTGTGTGTTAAACCAGCTGAAGATGTACATAGGCCAGCAAAAATAAGTAACGTGGAGAAGCTGCACTAGCTGTCTTGCTCCTACTCACAGCCAGACTTTTAAGACAACATCTCACAGTATATTATCTCACTGACTTATGGCCATATTACCTTTCCTCCTCAGAGAGAATTCAAAATCACAGCAGGTAAGAAATTAAAGGCTCAGTGCTGGCTAAAGGAAGTTCTTAAGAAACAAAGATATCCAACATGGCTACAGCTCACTGACAAATTAGAATAGAGCAGATTAATTTAAAACAAAGCACTTTAAATCAGTGAGTTGAATCTGTTTCATGTAGATACCTATATTTACATGTGGTCAAGAACATAGGTACATGAGCAAACATATTCTGTAGTTACCATTCTCCTGTTTTAAAAAGTTTATCATCCAGTCTGAGATGAAAAACCAACAACATATGATTTAGATTACCTCCTTCATTCTTCAAATGGGTTCTGATTCAGGAAAGCACTTAAATATGTGGGATATAAGCACCTTCTTAAAGGTAGACAAATGCTTACATGCTTGAAAATTGTGATGTTTTCTTGAGCCATAGTAAATAGTTTAAATGAACAATTTGTAAATTACTGTTAATATAATTTATAAATAATTAACAGACAAGTTTTTCCTTAAAGTATTCTTTATAAGAAGAAAGACATTCACAGAAATCCGGGTAAACTTGTTTGGTACAGTATGCTCTATTAATTTTTCTCCCCACATGATTTTTTTTAAATCTACTTGGCTTAGCATGTGTGTGTGCATGTGCACCTACTCTAAGCTTCAGTACAAAACATACAACATTGTGCTCTGATTTTTCCAAGCTGTTACCACAGAGACATGACCAAGGTCATTTGTCTTGCCTAACAACTTGTAAATGGAAACTTGCCTTTTCTCTCTTTCTTTGGCAATGTTAAAAAGCTACTTTTTCTCTGCGGTAGACTATCCATCAAGTTGGGAAGACTTAAGGTTGAATCAGCATTCAGGAGGGGAGAAGTACTATAAAATAAAAATTAAAAATAGAAGTCTAACAGGCAATTATAAGACCGCTAGTTAGCAGCCTGTCTACAAGTTGAGGTTGGGATCTTTAAATCTGGAGAAAGCCTGAGGATGCTTTAGTGCAATACCTTGCATATGAGTAAATCCACATTAGCTGTTCATCATCCCATTCTTAATGAAGAATAATTTGTTGTGGCAGATTAGTTCCTAATCCAATTATTCTCATGGGGGCTTTTTTTTATTTTTCCCATCCATACTGATGCTGTCCTTTTCAAAAGTGTGTCAGATTGAGATCTCCGCAACGGGGACTGATTTTTTTGAGAGATGCTACTTTTTTTCTAAAAAGTCAGGCATCCATTTAGATGTTTCACGTTAGGCATCCAAAACTACTGCTCATTGTTGAAAACCTAGTCTATAATCACTAGAAATATAAATAGTTCTTATATAAAAAAAATAAATCTATGCGTTTAATTAGTTTGTTGACATTTTTTTCTTACAGAAACCTCAGCCTACTGGAATACATCCACAAAAAGGCCCCCTAGCCGGTGGAACTGTCCTTACGATCACTGGTAACAATCTGGAAACGGGTTCCCAGAAAGATGTTAGCGTGTGCCTCGGTAATGTGGCCTGCAACATGTACGTATGCAGCATTGTCTTGTACGCAACTAGCACCAACTGAGACTGGAGTCCATCTGTGCTAGACATTGTGCAAATCTATTACAAGAGATTTCTGCCCTGAATGGCTTATCTCTAAACAGAACAAACAGACAGTGAGAGAAAGGGATTAAAAGACTGGAGCAGAGCAAACATAGATTGATGACTTGTGCCCATTAAGTAGATGCCATAATTTTGTTGATTTAATTTTTGAGTAGTTTTTTTGTTTTATATTTTTTCTGTGTATCACCGGGACAGATCGAGGAGAGGGCATTAGCAGTAAGAAGTCATTAAGGGATGGAGTAAGGAGAAGGATGGAAACACTTGTCTTCTATTTTTAATGATGCTTTGCCCTTACTAAAATGTGTCATTTTATGACTGTAATACAGACTAGTATAAAGCCCACAGCCTCCCTTCCCCCCCACCCCCACTTCTTGGCCATGTGGCCATGAAGGTAAACTGCAGAGAGGAACCAGCCAGAGAAGCAAGCAGGTAAGAATAGCTGCAGAAGCAGCCAGAACAGAAACCTTCAGATATTTAGAGATATTTCTGCAGTGTTGACTGGATTTCTCTACCCTGTACTGGTTGGCTATTTGCTCCAACCCTCTATTATTTAGTTGTTCCCATAACATAAGAACTAGGGGTCATGAAATGAAATTAAAAGGTAGCTGGTTTAAAACAAACAAAATAACATTTTTATTCATGCATTGAACAGTCAACCTGTGGAATTCCTCGCCGGAGGATGTTGCAAAAACCAAGACTTTAACAGGGTTTTAAAAAGAACTAAATAAATTCATGGCTGTTAGCCAAGATGGGTAGGAATGGTGTGTCTAGCCTCTGTTTGTCAGAGGCTGGAAATGGTTGACAGGAGAAGGATCACTTGATGATTACCTGTACTGTTCATTACCTGTACTGTTCATTCCCATCTCTAAGGCTCGTCTCTTCGCGTCCCCCTTTCTTTTCATGTAGCTGATCCCCTTTTCTCACTAGACCCACCCAAAAAATAAAACAAAATTTGGAACTACCATGTTTGCAGCCATTTGCTCCACAGTCCCTCATGTCTATCTTGTCTGAATAGATTGTAAACTCTCTGGGGCAGGGATTGTTTGCTACCATTTGTTCAATGTTTAGGAGAGTAGGGCCCCATTCTTTATTATTTTATTTTGCTCTAATGAAGGTAATGATCAAAAATTATGCTAGTAATTTGAGCCTTGTTTCACATTTTGTTTCCCCTCCCATTTCCAGCATTAAATTTGGAGAACAAATAGTTTGCAGAACAGGAAAATATGATAAAGTTGAAGAAGTTCCTGTAATTGTGCATTATGGAGACACGCAGAACTCCATAAACCATCCATTTTTTACATATATTGAAAATCCTACTGTCGTGAAATTCTTTCCAAAAAATAGCTTCAGCAGGTAATGAAACATTTTTATTGTAACTGTGTTCATTCTTAATAAATGAAAGTGTGAAAGTTTTTTCTCCACATGGAACTGTTAGAGTTGCCAGGTGTCCGGTATTGACCTGGACAGTCCAGTATTTTTGTCTCCTGTCCGGTTTTTTAAAAAAATCAGAAAATACTGGACACCTAAAATGTCTGATATTTTCTGATTTTTTTTTCCCAGCCAGGAGGCGAAAATACTGCACACCTGGCAACCCTAACACCTGGGCCCAGCCCCAGGCCTCCTCCCACCTGGGCCCCGACACCCCCCAACTCCTCACTCCCGGAGCCCATTCTTACCTGGTTCCACAGGGAAGCTAAGTTCTGGCTTGAACAAGAACACAAAATGGCCGCCGGCAAAAAGCTTAAAGACCAAGGGGAAGCAATGCCTTCCCTGGGTTTTAGTGTTCAACTTCTCCTCTGTTCCTATCCCTAGTCTAACTGTGCACTCACTCTGAAAGGGGCCATGCTGTTTTAATGCTGTTTTATTGTTTGTTTGTTTTTCTTTTTGCTCAACAACTTTTTGCCCCCTGCTTTTCCTCACCAGTATTTGGGGGAGAGGGGGGGGTTGGTATTTTTGGTTCAACCATCTGGCTACCCTAGGAACTATTTAAATGAATGCCACTATACTGTGTTTATGCTGAAAGTTTAAATGCAGGAGCTTTTACATTTTTTTCCCAAACCATTGCTGACATATTTTAATAATGTATTCTATTTTTACCTCAAAACTTGAATAATACTCCTTTCAAAGTTAAATCTTGAAATCAGAAAAGTAATGAACTTCTTCTAAAATACAGATTTCTTAAGGAAAAAAGAAATGAGATTGAGATATATTTAAGGAGAATATCAACCTATGGTAGTTTTATTTTACTTCTTAAAAATTTATTTTATTTCTATTAAAGTAGAAGTCATCACCTTCTGATAACATAAAACTGTCAAAATGCCTAGGTCCATCCACTTCTGAAACATGTCTTGCTAAGCTTTTAATAAGAGTTGATACAATGGAAATTGTAAACATGACTTGGTTCCAGTAGGACAATTAGTAGCTGGCTAAGAAGCATAAGTGGAGTTCAATGGTGGGGAGGGTAGGTGGCCAGAGTAGTGGCTGGTCTCTGGGAATTTAGTTTTTCTGAATAGAAAACTACCAATAACTAAACATAAAAGCAAACAGGAAATCCCAACATGACACTTTGAACTATTTGACAGTGTACCTCTGTATAGAAGTCCTCTCAGAATTCTCTTCTTTTTGAGGGCTGGGAACAAAAACTACAACCTTTACTCATGGCCTTCATCATCTTAGTATTTTAATCTTGCTGCTTGGTAGAGGATAGTAGGGCATATTTATATCCTGAGAGTTCAGAAGGAAAGAGACTAATCTTAAATGCTGTCACTTTCTGACTAAAAACCCAAATGAGATGATCTGAACAGGATCATAAAAATGATTTAGCTGTGATTTTGCAGGCTTCTTGAACACAACCTTTTGTGTAAAATAAAGTAATACTTAAGATTTTGCCATTTAAGAGATTAGAGTGACAATAGGTGTATTTTTCTTTTTGTTTGATTCATTTGATAGTAATCAGTCTAATTTTATAGTCAGTCACACCAGGGATTCTCAAAACTTTTGATAAAGTGTACTTTATTTTATTAGATTATTTTGTGGACCATCTACCCTCCCAGGCAGGATTATTGTGGTAGTTGGTGGGTGGCACTTTTTATCTACTTTCCTAATTTTTAACAGCTGAAAGCAACAAGGAGGGTTAGCACCATATTAATTAATCTGCTTTCCTAATTTTTAATGTATCTAACAATTGAAAGCAACAAGGAGAACTAGCACCATGTGACTTCTGTTCCTTTCTATGTAGGTTCTTACAACACACTCATCACCACAATATCAGAACACCTTCCAATATTGCAGTAAGCAACATGACTAATATGCAAATGTGCTTGTAGTGGAGTATCTTGTTTTGATAGGGGCTCTTTAATATGAATATTGCTATGTATTTTTCTCAGAGAGGTAAAGTCAAAAAATGCATCTTATACTTGGAGTGGAAGATGGTGAGGTTCATGGTGATCCTTAATTTTTGGTGGAGTCCACACCCTGGGACCAGTCCATTAGAAAGTTCTATCTTCTGCACGGACAAGCTTTACTCTTGTAGGGAGCTCCACTGAGATATAGGAGCAAAGTTGATGACTATGGTCTTTGCCCCAGAGCTTTAGAGGGTGTTGGTGCTAGGCTACGTAGACCTTGAAGATTAAATGTAAGACATTGAACTTGACTTGATTCTATGGGAAGTCAGAGTAGGGAGAAGAGAACAGGTGTAATGTATTGGTGTAGCCAGAATTACTGCAAAGATGCACTGCAGCCTTCTGAACAAGTGGGAGTTTGCTAAGTGCCAAAGGTACTTCATCCTCTGGTATACTACATTGCTATAGTCCAACCAGGAGGTCACGAAGGTACAAATAACTGAAGCCAGGTAACTTTCTGCTGTGAGAGGGTAGTGTCTCTTAGTTACCTGGAAATGAAGCTCCTCTGTCAGAGCCAGCTACAGTGAGGAATCTGGAAGTACAGCTAACCTGCTGACTGTAGTGACTACTTGTGGGAGTGTATCTTCAACCAAAGGAGAATGCTCCATGAATTCAAATTCTTCAGAATGTCTTTCTCTGTCCAGTAGCATGACCTCTGCCTTGCTCAGCTTCACTTTCAGCCAGCTGCTGTTATTAGCTGATCTCATCTGCATAGGCACTGGAACTGCTGCACCTTGTGGCTTGAAGTGGTTTCCAGCATATACAGGGTTTACAGCAGGGGTGAGGATGCAGCTGCTGCCTTGCCTGGATCTTGCTCCTGAGGCTCAGGGCTCCTCCCCAACATTAAGGAGCTCATGCTGGTGCTTCACCACCCTGCCACCTCCCTGTGGGGCTGGAGCACACAAAATCCACTAGCTTGGACCCACTAGGCTCTGGTGCGTGAGAGGAATGTGGAGGGTTTGGTTTTGGTTTTGGTTTGGTTTGCTTCTCACTTGTGTATGGCCCCTCCCCGCCCCCCAGCAGACCAGGCTTTTCTCGCCACGGAGGACGACTTGGGAACACCTGGGGTAGAGCAGCTGGGATGCTGCCGGGTTGGTCCCCGAGGTGCGGCGCTGCGGGGACCTACCCGGCAGCACCCCAGCTGCTCTGTTCCAGGCGTCCAGATTCAGCCGCTGTTGAAACTGATCAGTGGCTGATTCCAGGAAGCCCGGGGCAGAGCAGCTCTTTCTCGGGCTTCCTGTAGTCAGCCGCTGGTCAGTTTCAACAGCGGCTGAATCTGGACGCCAGTTCCGACTTACATACAAATTCAACTTAAGAACAAACCTACAGTCCCTATCTTGTACGTAACCTGGGGACTGACTGTATTTCAAAATAATAATGCCTGCTTGTGAAGGAGGAACAGGCTTATTTCATAATAGTTATTTTGGGAGTTATTATTTTGAAATTTATTTCAAAATAACTCCTGAAATAACTTGGTAGCTTTAGTTTTTAACATGCCACAGCACTCCTCATTTTTTATAAAAATGATAAATGATAAATAGTCCACAAAGTTTGGAACAGCTGTATACATTTACAATTTTGAGTTTACTGGAAGTTCTTACATTTGATACCTAACTATTGTACAAGCACCTGCATACAAAGCTCTGCAAAAATATTTTAAGTGGAAAAAATCCAAGATGGATAGATAAGCTAATGTATGGTTGTAGAACTTCACTGATGTTTTATTTGTATCTTTTTTTTCCTTCCCCTCCCTCCTCATCCCCCCCCCCCCCCCCCACAGTGGAGGGAGACGTATAACTGTAACGGGAACTGGGTTTGATATCATCCAGAGTTTCTCCATAGTTGTGACTGCTGACCTTTATGGGTCTTCCAGAAGAAAGAAGAGGCGAATACAAAGTCAGGACTCAAAATTGGTAATTCTCCTTTTTTGTCAGATATGCTGTCCTCATCAGCAGTGTGATGTCTAAACAGGGCCTGCCCACTGATGTCAATGAGTATTGGATTGGGCCAAAATTATATTAACAAAACCTCAGGCACAATAATCCCTGTCAATAATATACCTCGCAGGTACACTAATCCCCACCAATATTTCTATTTTTTCAGATGTAAACTAAGGGCCTCATTCTTTCTTATGTTGATTAGTACCTTAGAACGTACACAAGTTCCTTTGATTTAAAAGAGATGACTCAAAGAATCAAGTACTATTCACCATGAATAAGGGATGTAGAACTGAGCTATGAATGGAGCAACTGAAATGTATTGCCAAGTCCGAATTGGAATAATTTATCTTATTCCATGTGCTTCCTACTGAGCTCAAGATATTTGGACTTGAATCCAACCACTACTGCTCTTGACTTTGCAAAATCCAAACCTATTCAATTTGGCTTTGCAAACCAAAAAGTTCCTACTTTTTTTGCCCATTCCTACTAAAGTCTTTGTGCAGCATGTGCATTTCCTTATACACTGAATTTAAAACTACTCCTACATGTGATGCTAAGTAAACCCTTTCACTACACAACTGCAAAATTTCATTCCATTTCTGAGGAAGCCCAACGCTTGTCACGTGATTAAAAACCTAAAAAATGGTTCTTTGATGGGAACATGGTTCAAAATTTAGGAAAACGTTTCAAAACTAACTTTTGTTTTTCTGTTGTCTATTTTTGGTCATAATTTCAATTACATAATTTTATTTTTAATAATCTATACAGTTTTGTGCTCTTTTTAAGACAGTATTCCTCTATTTCAATTTTTTTCTAATCCATAAATCTTTTGAGCTGTGACAAATCCAGATTTCTCCCCCACAGTTCTGCCAGGATTATTAGAAAATAAAAATGTACACCTTTAGTAATCTATTTTCTGCAATAACTATGATGTGTATTAACAGATGAAGTTTTACTGTATCAGGCCTACACTAAACTCATGGAAACATTTTTCCTTAGCAAACCTCTGTTTATTGTTCTCAAGTATTTGTTCCCCCTGCGTATATTTATTCTGATGTATTAAAAACATCTATTTGGAGGCACTATACATATTATCTGTCAATCTTTTGTTTACTTTTTAATTCACTTTGTATTCTGATAGTATCCAAAATTAACTAGGAATGATACAATCACATCTGTGTTAAGAGACTGTGAAGACTGTTGTAGGAAGACATAAAGATCATAAAGACAGCTGCTGGTTTTTTTGTTGTGATTTATGTTAATGATTGGTTGAAGAGGATTCCTATTGTTTGTATAAGTATCAAGGAACACCTCGTGCAAAGGAATGAGATGGGGAGAATTATATATACAAAACTAATATTGTTAGAATCCAGAAATTTTTAAGTATGAAGTGCCTTAGAAATAAACATTCATCGTGGGTGAAGATAAGATTTGCTGTGAGTTAGGGTGACTAGTTGGTTGGTGTTAATGTAAATTATTCATAAATTGTACTTAATGTCTTCAAGTCATTTATAAATAACAGAGAAGCCAAGTGATGTGCTCAAGGTTATAGGCAAGTCAAAGATGGTCTGGATTAAAGCTAAAGAGTTACATACTCACCCACTCCCAATCTTCTGTTCTCCACATTAAACCACTCCAAAATATTTCACATCCATAAAATTCAATTACTGACACAAACTTTCTGCTAACTTTGGGAGTTTTCAGAGCTTAGTGTGTTGCTTTAGGCCTAACTACTGACCTACACTGAAGCAATGATTTGTTTTTATCCAATGATTTTTTTTTTATCTTTTACAAAAATAACTGAGAATCTTCACCTTTTTATTTCACTTGTGTTTGGTGTAGAAGTTCCTATTCTCTGGCCTCTATTTATAGGCGATAAATGTTCAATCAAATTTTTTTTGTTTGTTTTTTAGTTTGAAGGACAAAATATTACAAAAATCAATGACAGCACAATAGTCTTCTCTTCTCCACCAATATTAGAGGATCCAGAAAACTATAAGATCACTACATGTATTAAAATGGATGGTCACAATTTGGATCTAAAAAATGACAAGGACCCCTTTAAATATGTTGCGGATCCAACATTTGAAAACTTCACCGATGGCATCAAAAAACAAGTCAACAAACTTATTCATGCACAGGTAAACTTGACAAGACATCGCTGACATTGATTTATCATTATAATCTATTTATTTTAGAAATGTCTGTCTGTCCCTCTGTGAGTCTGTTGGTAGAAGAATCATAGAATCTTAGGGCTGGAAGAGACCTCAGGAGGTCACTGAGTCCAGTCCCCTGCCCAAGGCAAGACCAATCCCAACTAAATCAACCCAGCCAGGGCTTTGTCAATCCAAGACTTAAAAACCTCTAGGGATGGAGATTCCACCACCTCCCTTGGTAACCCGTTCCTGTACTTCACCACCCTCCTAGTGAAATAGTTTTTCGTACTATCCAACCTAGACCTCCCCCACTATAATTTACATAAGAACATAAGAATGGCCATACTGGGTCAGACCAAAGGTCCATCTAGCCAAGTAGCCTGTCTGCCGACAGTGGCCAGCACCAGGTGCCCCTTAGAGGGTGGACTGAAGACAATTATCAAGTGATTTGTCTCCTGCCATTCTTCTCCAGCCTCTGACAAACAGAGGCCAGGGACACGATTTCTATCCCCTGGCTAATAGCCTTTTATGGACCTAACCTCCATGAAATTATCTAGCTTCTCTTTAAACTCTGTTATAGTCCTAGCCTTCACAGCCTCTTCTGGCAAGAAGTTCCACAGGTTGACTACACGCTGTGTCAAGAAGAACTTTCTTTTATTAGTTTTAAACCTGCTACCCATTAACTTCATTTGGTGTCCTCTAGTTCTTCTATTATGGGAACTAATAAATAACTTCTCTTTGTTTGCCCTCTCCACACCAGTCATGATTTTACATAGCTCTATCATATCCCCCCCTCAGTCTCCTCTTTTCTAAACTCAAAAGTCTGTCATTTTACCCTCTCTTCACATGGGACCCGTTCCAAACCCCTAATCATTTTAGTTGCCCTTTTCTGAACCCTTTCCAAAGCCAAAATATCTTTTTTGAGGTGAGGAGACCACATCTGTACACAGTATTCAAGATGTGGGCGTACCATAGTTTTATACAGGGGCAGTAAGATATTCTGTGCCTTATTTTCTATCCCTTTCTTAATAATTCCTAGCATCCTATTTGCCTTTTTGACCGCCGCTGCACACTGCGTGGAAGTTTTCAGAGAACTATCCATGATAACTCCAAGATCTCTTTCCTGATTTGTCATAGACAAATTAGTCCCCATCATACTGTACCTATAGTTGGGGTTATTTTTCCTGATGTGCATTACTTTACACTTATCCACATTAAATTTCATTTGCCATTTTGTTGCCCAATCACTCAGTTTGGTGAGATCTTTTTGGAGTCCCACACAGTCTGCTTCTGTCTTGACTATCCTAAACCGTTTGGTATCATCCGCAAACTATACCACCTCGCTGCTTACCTCTTTCTCCAGATCATTTATGAATAAGTTGAACAGGACTGGTCCCAAGACTGACTCTTGGGGGACACCACTAGTTACCCCTTTCCATTCTGAAAATTTACCATTTATTCCCACCCTTTGTTTCCTGTCTTTTAACCAGTTCTCAATCCATGAAAGGAAATGGAAATGTAATTTACACAAGAGCCTTTGGTGAGGGACTTTGTCAAAGGCTTTCTGAAAATCTAAATATACTATATCTACTGGATCCCCTTGTCTGCATGTTTAACCCCTTCAAAGAACTCTAATAGATTAGTAAGACATGATTTCCCTTTACAGAAACCATGTTGACTTTTGTCCAACAAATTATGTTCTTCTACGTGCCTCACAATTTTATTCTTTACTATTGTTTCAACTAATTTGCCCGGTACTGAAGTTAGACTTACTAGTCTGTAATTGCCTCTAGAGTCCTTTTTAAATATTGGTGTCACGTTAGCTACCTTCGAGTCATTAGGTACGGAAGCTGATTTAAAGGATAGGTTACAAACCACAGATAATAGCTCAGCAATTTCCCATTTGAGTTCTTTTAGAACCCTTGGATGAATGCCATCCAGTCCCGGAGGCATCTCTTCCTAGCAATCCTTGTGCCTGGAACAGAGTTCCATGATGGAAGAAACCAAACCGCTCTCTCTGACACCACCTGCGCAACCACACATTTACTTCTACGATTCGACGCTCCCTGCCTGGACCTTTTCCTTCAACAGGGAGGATGGAAGAGAACACCACTTGCACTTCAAATTTTTTGATCCTTCTTCCCAGCGCTACATAATCTGCAGTGATCTGCTCAAGGTCATTCTTGGCCGTATTGTTAGTTCCCACATGGAGAAGCAGGAAGGGTTATCGATCTGAAGGTTTGATCAGTTTTGGAAGTCACAACCTGAATTCTAGCTCCTGGTAAGCAGCACACTTCTCAAGATTCCAGGTCTGGATGGTAGATGGATGCCTCAGTCCCTCTTAGGAGGGAGACCTCGACCACCACCACCCATCTTCTTCTTTTGGAGGTGGTGGTCATGGAACCTGCATCCCTAGGACTATGCATCCCATACCTTCTGGTAAATGGTGTCTCCTCATTTCTTCCCTGAGAGGTCCCTGCCAAAGCATTCTCCATTGAAGTGCTTGTGCAGAGAGCCTAAAAGTGGTTACTTACCTCTAGTGGAATTGGGGATACCTAAGTTGGCTTCCTTCTGCTAGAGGTTACATTCTGCCAGTTTTCTTTCTTGTTCTGTACTGCCCTCTTCAGCCTGCGGTGTTAAGAACTCTTAAACAGTAAGAGCTAGGACCATCAAATGTAGTATGCCCTTTCCACTTACCCTAACTTAACACAAGATCAGGTTTTGGTAGTGCTAAGAAAATGAGAAGTGCAGGGGATGGGACTGTGTTCCATAACATGGAAAGGGAGGAGCACAGAGAAGAGGGATGTACTACTGAGTGTGGCCACTGGAAGGCAGTGAGCACAGGGGAGAGCTATATGCAGAGTGGCCACACAGAGCAGCCACACCACCAAGAGAGTGGCCAACAGCACTGGGTCTCTATTATCTTGCCTGCCATCAGACTGAGTAAGTGGTAGGGGTGTAATATCTCGGTTAATCAGTTAACTAGTTAAATGTTGGGTTGGGCTAATGTTTAACCAATTAAAGTGGGATTTGGGTTGGGGCGCAGCCCATGGGGCTCCCACCCCTAGCCCTGATCTGGAGCTATCTGTCAGCAGCTCCCAGTCCTATGCGGGTGTTAGGGCTGCCTCTGGCTCCCAGCCCTTGCTGGAGCAGCCCCTGACCACAGTAGGCCCCGGCTCCCGGTGGACAAGAGGCTGCTTCAGATGACTGCTCCCTTGGCTGCAGCATCAGTGGAAGGGAAGGCCTCTTGTGTCGGGGCAGGAGGGAGAGACAGAAGGCTCCTGGGGGTCAGGGAAGGGGAGAGAAAGACCCTTCCCCTGAATCCTTTCTCACCCCCCAGACCTCACTATTGCGCACACACCTCACACACCACCAGCCTCTTGCCATGCTCCCCTTCTCCCCCCCCCCCACACACATCCCCAAGGCCCAGTTCTGCCCTGACTCCTGAACTCCCCATACCGCCAGCCCCCTACCCTGAAGGGCCCAGACAATGCAGGGTAAGTCTGACATTTCCCTTTCATTCTTTGAAAACTGCATGGTGCCCTTCGCTGCTGGAATCTGGAATTTAAAAATTAGCTATGTTCCTAGAGAATTAATAGATTTCTTGTGAGTGTAAAAGCCATGGGGTATTTTTTTCTCCTCCTTCACATCAATGTCAGAATTACATCCTCTGTTGAAAATGCACCGCACAAAAGTTTTCAGAGGGATAGCCATATTAGTCTGTAACTTTGTTTAAAAAAAAGAAAAAGAAAAAAAAAGTAGTCCTGGAGCCACCTTAGAGCAGGGGTGGCCAACCTGCGGCTTGCGAGCCACATGCGGCTCTCAAAGGAAAAATTATGGCTTCCGCACCTGCGGCTCTTTTCATGGTCCCCTGCTCTGACCTTTTTTTCCTTGTTTGGGCAGGGTGCTTCTTGGTGCAGTGAGATCTGATGCTACGGCCAACGGAAGCCTGCTTGGGCCACATTCGGCTCTGAAAGGCGGGCAGTGTGCGTGGGGGGGGGGGTTTCCCTCAACTTCTTTCCCTCGGCTCTTTGCACTGTATCCACCATTATTTTGGCTCTTTGGTTGTAACTGGTTGCCCACCCCTGCCTTCGAGACTAACAAAAATAGATAGTATTGTGAGCTTTCAAGGGCAAATCCCATTTCTTCAGATGACCAGAGACTGCTCATCTGAGGATGTGAGTTTTGCCCACTAATGTTCTGGATACTATATACTTTTGTTAGTCTCTAAGGTGCTTCAGAACTGTTTGTTTGTTTGTTTTGTTGTTTTTGTTCTGAGGGGATACAAAAGGTTGTGTAACCTGTGGACTCTTGCCCTCTGGTTTTGTAGCTAAAATGACAGCCATATATTTTCTGTCTAGGGCAGTAATCTGAACAAAGCCATGACGAGAGAGGAGGCTCAAGCTTTTGTGGGGGAAGAACCCTGCAACATAAAAACATTGACTGAAAAGGACTTGTACTGTGAACCACCTGAAGTACAACCTCAGCCAAAGAGAAGACAGAAGAGAGATACAACCAACAACCTTCCTGAATTCATTGTATGTTCTGTGTTGTCTATATAATCTGTGCATAGATAAAAGGGTATGGACTACTCTTTGTGGAACTGGTACAATAGCTTCCTACCTGTATAGGTTTATTCTTCAGTGGTGTATTATATAAAGGAAGTTGTCTTGTGATGCCACACCACTTCCAGATTCTGCCTGCTGTTTGTAGAAGGATTACAGATAAATAGAATGACCCAAGTTGTTGATTGCCACCTTAATTAAGGGTTACAGTACTATCCCCTCTCGGAACTAGGCACAGAGTTCTCTATTGTGACTATTGCTGTTACAGTCAAACACTATTCTGGGTAGTAAGTGCTTGTAGGATTGGGCCTAAATTCCTTTGTTATAGTAATGTTTTTTATTTTTTATTTTATGTAATAAGTGCAAAATTACTTGCTGGAATAAACAGGTGCTGCTCCATTAGTTCCTTAACTTCAGCGGAACTATGCACATTTACATCAGCAGAAAATTTCTGTCTCAATATTTATTATTCCTTTTTGGCAATCTGGACTAGGAATTCTGTAGATCATATCTATTACTAGGAAACTAAAACACAGCAGCTAAATTATTGAATAATCTTCCTGTAGCATTATTTTGAGGCAGATATAAATATGTATTTAATTATTTAGGTGAAATTTGGCAACAGAGAATGGATCCTAGGAAGGGTGGAATATGACACACGTGTGAGTGACATACCTCTGGAGGTGATTTTGCCATCAGTAATTTTTCCTATGGTATTCATTATCATCATTTCCATCTACTGCTACAGGTAAGATGTGCTCTTCTATTCAGATGTTATTGCTGTCCCAAAATTCTGAAGGAGAAGGTTGATGGTACAGAAAAGCAAACTGTTCTCATCTGCAAAGAGAAACAGTATTGATCACTTAATAAATAGGCTTATGGGCTGGGAGCCCAACATGGGGTTGGAAGCAGCTGGGTTGGAGAAGACCTTGCCTGTGTCACAGGGGCTGTTCCAGCCCAGCTGTGGTGGGTAGAGAGGTCACTCCAGCCCAGCAGGTTGGAACTGGCCTTCCTGACCCACTCTTGTTTAACCAGTTAACTGATTAAATGGGATTTCACATCCCATACTCCCTTCCTGATCCCACGCACTCCTCCTGAATCCCGGTCCCTTACCTAAAACTCCCTTCTTGTAACCAGCCTCCCTCCCAGACTCCACACATCCTCCATTAATATAATGGAGAGATGTGGCCCTCAACCACTTATTAAATTCTTGGAGTTCCCCCTACCAAAAATTATTACCCACCCCTCGCTTAAAATGTGCTCACTGATCTTTAAAATGTAACTTAATAAGTTTAAAATCATTGGGCCCAATCCTTAGCCAATCTGTGTAAGCAGCTCCACTGTAGAGCTACAATGATTTACATTAGCTGAAGATCTGACCCACTATCTCTTCCACTTTTGTGGTTAAAGGTAACAAGGAAAAGAAACGGCTTTCCTCTGAGCCATCAGCCTTCCCATTCAGTGCAGTGGTAATATGCCTCCCTTTAACCATTAATAACTTTTCCAAATCTTATCTTTATTCCTTAAAGGCGAAAAAGCCAACAAGCAGAACGTGAATATGAAAAAATCAAGTCACAGCTTGAAGGTTTGGAAGAAAGTGTCAGAGATAGGTGCAAAAAAGAATTCACAGGTATGATTAGTGTTATATTTCTTAATGAACCTTAATAAGAAGTCTTAAGATAGGCTAAAATTACTTCTCTTTTCTTGCTTAAACTGTTTCCTGGGAGTTACTACAAGCCAATATAACTCCTCTTGTTTGCAGATATCACTGTATGATACATATCCTTCTAATAATTTAATCTAAAAGACACAAGAAGCAATGGGCTTAAATTGCAGCAAGGGAGGTTTAGGTTGGACATCAGGAAAAACTTCCTGCCTGTCAGGATAGTTAAATACTGGAATAAATTATCTGGGGGGAGGGGGTTGTTAAATCTCCATCATTGGAGATATTTAAGAGCAGTTTAGACAGACCCCTGTCAGGGATGATCTAGAGTCTAGACAGTGCTTGGCTGAGCAGGGGATGGACTCGATGACTTCTCAAGGTCCCTTCCAGTTCTAATGTTCTATGATTCTATAAAAGCCATAAAAACATAAAACAAAGTGAAAGGTATTAAAGGAACAAGTAATTTTTTAAGATAAAATATACACAAGTAGTTAAATAAGCAAATGGAAATAGAAACCAGGTATTTTATTATTGCTATTAAGAAGATGCCACTGGTACTGAAAAGTCACCTGTTTCACAACAAGTATCTGTAGTCTGCACTTACGCAGCTGATAAAATGGCACATTTTATTGTAATAAAAATTACAATGTTAGGAAAACCACCAAATGTACGAATTGGTGGGACAAAAAGGATGTGTCGATAGAGTGACATATCTAAGACTGGGAAAATCAGAGAAGCAACACAAATTTAGCTGACAGAACCTGATTTAAGGAATTGGTTCATTCTTTACTGTATGTAAATAGACATGACCTGACGGAAAGCAGTGAAATCTGTAAGGGCTCGAAACCTCCTGATACCAGTCTACTTACTCTGGTGTCGAATTGAAGCATCCATGTTTGAAACTTTGGCCTGCCTGATTACCTTGACCTGTCATATCTCTGTTTAAAATATTGTATTTGTTTATACGCAAGCACTTTTCTTCTGTAATAAAGCTTTTTTTTTGTTTACTATAGAGAAATGACTTGTTTCTTATAGAGAGGGGTTGGAAAAACGGTAGTTGAATCTGAAAATGGCTTAAATTTGGCTTAGGATACTCAGGGTTAGGATTTGGAATTGATTCTCTCTAGATTTTTGCCATCTTGAATAATGTAAATCTCTCAAAATCTTTTCAGAGTAGTTTTTCCCATTGTACTTGAGTCACATCTGCAAAACTGACATGTTCCAAGTTTGGACGCTACCGATCCCAAATCTCTATAGAAACTGTTTGGATTGAGGACTTCAGTTTCCAATACCATTCTGAAATTTGAAGGGCTGAAGATCAAGATTCTGCTTTGGATCCCTCTGTTTATTAATGTTCCTCACCAGCTTGCCTTTGTGTAATCCCTCTTCTTTCTACCCCCAGTTTCTCAGAATAGTTTCTGGAATGTTAAGCTGCTTGTCCCCTGCCAGAGCTCCTAGAGGGATGCAATGAGTACTGCTGCCTGCTGGAGTGTAGGGTTAATTTCCTCCTACTCCATCACTACTGACTCTCTGGGCACAGTAGGAGCCCAAATTGTCTCCAGCAGGTGTAATCTAACATAGAAGATGCATGTTGTTTTGGCTAATAGTAAAGTAAAGCACATAAATGAGAATAGTTTTTAGATTTATATAATACTGATGATGGTAAGTTCAGAAGGATTCTGCCTGCGTGCATCAGACCAGCCATAGTAAAGGAAGTGGTGATTAAGGTAGGAGAACACACATAGCATGAAGCCTGAAACCAGAAGATGTTTTCTTTCTTAAAATTGGCTGAATAAGAAGATCCAGGCTCAATTATGTGGTCAATAAAAATTGCAAAGATGGCAAGCCATTATATTAATTAACATGGTATTCTGGTCAATCAGCAGTATCAGGCAATTGGAAAGCCTCCAGCTAAAATAACCACTTTGTGGAAAGGTGACCTCCTAATTGCTTTCTGTGTCAAGAACTTGAAAGCTTTTGGGTCTCACTGAAGTGTTTTCATCATTTTCAATCAACTGTTTTGCTTTCTTCCTTCTTGCCCTTTTTCTAATAAAATGATTATTTTTATACTTCCTGTTGCTATTGCTCGTTGGTTCAATATACCAGCTACCGTGAAAAGACTTAACAGGAAACTTTCACAATGATGTGGACTCAAAGGAATAGAAAATATACAAATACAAAAAAAGTAGTTGGCCACAATATCTTTTTTCTCCTTTGCTTGTGTGTGTATATGCACATAAAGCCTAGCATTCAAAAATTACTGATTCTACGGTAAATTTACAATTCTCCACTTACAATATATCAGTAATAGATAATACTGTGATAATGAGGATGATTGTTATCCTATGTATTATGATGCAGAGTAGGAGCCCCGGTTATCAATCCAGGCCTATTTATGCCTAGACACAGCAAGTAGCAGCCTGTGACAGCCAATCTCAGAGCCTGGACTCTGTAGTTCACTCCATTCCTTAGAGACCAGGAGCCTACAACTCTAAGCCCAGGTACTGAGACTCACTGTCACAAGCTCTAAATTTCTGAGTAGACATCCTCTGTGCTTCCTCAGACAGCACTAAGTAGTCCGTGTCTCAACAGGTTTATCTGGGAAGAAATTATGGGTTGTAGGGAACATGCTTTTGCAATCGGTAAACATGGTAAGGAAAAAGTATAATGAATGTGGAAGAGGAAATTTTTTCAAATACGTTTAATCATTTTTTCCTACTATAAAATGCTTTCATTGTCAAATGAAAACAAAACACAGTATGGTTTCTAAAACTAACTCTAAACTTGAAATATTGTATACTCTAGATCTAATGATAGAGATGGAAGATCAGACCAATGATATCAGTGAAGCGGGAATTCCTGTGTTGGACTATAAAATGTACACAGACAGGGTCTTCTTCTTGCCCTCAAAAGATGGAGAGAAAGATGTAATGATTACTGGGAAACTGGATATTCCAGAGGCAAGACAGCACACTGTGGAACAGGCTCTAAATCAGTTTTCCAATCTACTGAATAGCAAATCATTTCTTATCAATGTGAGTATTGACATGAGAGTCACTTAAAGCTCACCTTGTACTTTTCAGAAAATGCTTTTTGACTGGCACATGTAGAATGGCATGTACATTTTTAGCACAGATATGCCTAAAGTTTAACTCATAAGTCCATATATAGGCATCTAAAAAAGTGTCCTTATTTCAAAACTGATGAGTGCACAACTGCTTACACAAATATGCTAAATCCTGGCATTCCGTGTAAATCAGGCTGCTTTTTATATGTAGCTAAATAGGGAGCGAGAAGCTATTTTTTAAGCGTGGCCTTAATGTTTATTGGTAAAAGGAGTGTTACAGTCTGCAGTAGAGGAAAACATGTTCTAATACTCAGTTTACTTATTTAGCTCACAATTCTTGTAATTGAAATGGGTTTGTTTTTATATTTGGTTGAGGGTTTCTTTGGGAGGGGGGCAGGAGGACGAAGGCTAAACTTAGTGCAGAGATTTTTTTTTTTTTAAACAAATACTTCATAATATATTGAAGACCTAGATATATTAGTTGAATTAACCCTGAAGACAGTGTGTTTAAAACTGTCTCAGAGAGAGAGCTTATTTATACATAGTTTGTCCAAAACTTTGAGTTTTTTATTTTTTTCCTTCTCCTGTAGTGCCAGGTATGTTTTGATATGTTCTTGAAACGATTCATGACCAGTTTCAGATGCAAAGCTAAATTTGCTTTTTTCTGTTTTAGTTTATTCATACATTGGAGAACCAGAGGGAGTTCTCTGCCAGAGAAAAAGTTTACTTTGCATCCTTATTGACAGTTGCTTTACATGGAAAGCTAGAATACTATACTGACATCATGAGGACATTGTTCTTAGAGCTGATGGAGCAGTATGTTGTGGCCAAAAACCCAAAGCTGATGCTCAGAAGGTTTGAATGATTGTCTTGTTTTCTATAGTCCTTCATTTTTTTGCACCATTGTTACATTTCCAGTGTGGTGTTTTTCAGAGTTTCTGTGTCATGCTGTAGACTGTCTAGAAATAATGATTATGATGACATACCTGAGCACATTAGGGAACAAAAATAAATAGGAATTATTTGTTTTAAGAGCAGCTAGAGACATTTTTCCTGTCCATATAATTTAATTTGGAGGTTGGAATAAACTTGCTCAAATATCTCTCCATGAAAAAAATGCAATATTGAATTTTTTTATACCTCTTATTTAATTGTATACCAGATAATCTAGCATTCTGGCCATATCTCCCTAGTGAATGCTCTTAAAACAATTTCTTAATCCTTAATAAATTGCAGAATTTCATCTCTTGCTCTGTGTACTGTATTTTGTTGCAATTACTTTGTTCCTCAGTAACTAAAGTGTAGGTTTCCTTTAAGCACTTATTCTTACTACATGGAAAAAAACTTCTGACTTGACTATATGGTACCTTTCATTAAAAGTAAGGAGCTGAAAGTATCTACGAACATTGAACAGTGCAAAGCCTTATTTAATGCAGGCACATGCTTTAAAGAACTTCTGTAAAATTATTGCATGACGACAACAAGTGCTGTAAGAGTAGAAATATTTTATTTCAGGCAACACTTAAAAAGAAAATTGCCTTCTTACCAGCAAGTATTTTCGATTTTCATGTTTTTTAGATCAGAAACTGTTGTGGAGAGGATGTTATCCAATTGGATGGCTATTTGTTTATATCAATATCTGAAGGTAGGAGATGAAAGCATATACTTATGCATATACTTTTCCTTCATTAAATACTTAGTTATATGGCATTGATAATACCTTGCATTTTTTTTATTTTATTTTTTCCCTTAAAAAGGACACTGCTGGAGAGCCTCTTTATAAACTGTTCAAGGCAATCAAACACCAGGTGGAAAAAGGCCCCGTTGATGCGGTGCTAATGAAAGCCAAATATACATTGAATGACACAGGGTTACTAGGAGATGATGTAGAGTATACACAGTTGGTAAGTAGCTTATCTGCTAAATCATTAATTTCTATAAAGCTTTTCCTCTTGAATACAATGGAATGTAAGTTTCTATCCATACAGTCTTTCTATAACAATAAGAGCTAGGAAATGTGGGCAATAGGTAAAGAAGTAAGAGCTATGTAGAAGGACTTGGAAGTAAGTCCCCAGATCAGAGCACCCCCAGTCTCTGAAGAAGTTTGAGGTAAATTCCATTAGCCTGATTCTCTTACAACATTTTAATATTGGTTTAATTCCATTGATGTCAGTGGAGTTGCTCTTGATTTACATCAGCATCAATGGGACAGGAATCAGACCCTATGAATAATCTCTAACTCTCATGGCTTGTATCAGGTAATTTCTTTAGGCCTCTAAAGATTATTGTAAATCTAAATCTAGTAATATGTTTTTGCAAATCTTGGCTTGTTTATATAACACATGGTCTAATGAACACACATAATGCTCAGAATTGTTCCCAGAAGAGCAGCACAGAATTTTCTTTTACCTTGAAAGTCACTCTGATGTGATTACTCTGGCTTTATTATTGACACAACTAGCAGCCTTTTTGAATTTTCTCTGTGTGAGACATGCAATGACAGACCTATGGTGTGGATGAAACTTAATAAAAACCTTTGGTTAAAAGCGCATTCTTGATCTATTCCAAAGGGTTCTGGATGGGGTGGCAGCATGGAAAGCTTGCTTTATGAATTGTTCTTACACATGACCTACAGCGGCTGTACTTAACAGATTGCTTGAGAGTGGGGGTTGGATAAAGAACAAAATGTAACTTCATGAATATAGATTTTGGGGGGGGGGGCTAGTGATGCTTTCATGTTTGTCTCAGCTAAAGAGTTTGCCTCATAGTACCACTCGGACTGGGCAAAAATGGTTTACATTGTCTCATGTTTAATGAGCAAGATATTTTTTTATCATATGTCATTTGTCACTTACTGCAATAATTCTTATAATATCTTTTAACCTGGAGGCTTTTGCAATTAAGTTTTATGAATGCAGTTTGAAAGAGAGATATGTGAATGCGAATCAAACCCAAGCCAAAGAAGAATTCTCATAGATACGTATTGCAAACATTAGATCCGATTTGGCCAAAATTTCATTGCATTCTCGAATTGTACTTATAACAAAAAAAATCGCAAGTCTTTTGACAAAAAAAGTGGATTAATATTGTTAAACAATATTGGGATAATATGCTTGACTTACGATAAAAATATATTTGTGCTACTTATGCGAGTGGATGAGTTTGGGCAGACATTTATGGAGCACTTGCTGCTTTAAGTAGATAAATACAAAATTTAATTTGCACACATCTGCTTGAAACTGGATGATGAACTACACTGTATATGCTACTTATTCATTTTACAGTAATTATTTTTGTTTAAAAAATTGGGTATGTTTTTCATCGGTTGTTACAGTGACACACTATATTTTCAACTGACAGCAAAATCATATATAATTAACATAATAAATGGGGATAGGACAAAGAAATACAATTAGCTAGCAAGTTCTGGCTAAGGACAATAAAAAAGTTTTTAATTCCACTGCACTGTAGCACATTTTAACTACATAAATTAATACGTGAGGTGCAGGGATCACTTCACCCAAGACCATATCTGAGAGGGAGGGGAGTTCTACTAGCCAGTAAAAGGGGAAAGAAGCCATATCTGGCTATTTCTGCTATTAAAATATGTCTGTGTAACAGTGTCCCTGAAAATTCCAACATTTTTGCACAACTTTGGCTTTTGGAAATCAGGCAGCCATCAACAGAGGGTGAGGTCAAAGTCCCTGCCTTTTTCTTAAGATGATTTCCCCTTTCTGGACATTATTTTCTTCTTTTGTCTTACCTGGACTGAGATTATCATCTCTATGCTGTGGGCACATTTAAAGTTCATTCTGGGTTTAAAAATACTCGAAGAGATTCCATCCTGTATAAATAACATGGAGGAATACCAATAGAATCCGTGATATCTTGAGAATCAGAATAAAGTACCTAAGGGTACCCTTTATAATTGAGGGTTATTATGATAAGTAGCAAATAGCAAACTGACTTTTCTTTGTGTAGTTCATTATTGGATAACCTGAGTGGTACACAGACAGTGTATGGTCAGGGTATTTTAATACATGCCTGTCTCTATATAAAACTTTCCTTAATAAGTTCCCAAGACACAGAAAAGATGTCATATTAGATACCACAAAGAAAGGGAAAATCCAATCTGTACATTTTCTATTTTATCATATTAGAAAGAATGGGCTGGCATCTAAAATAGCTAGTTGGCTGAAGAATAGTGAAGAACTGTGCAGATAAACACTTTTTCATTAAAAACATATATTGCTGCATGGTGGTGAGACACACAATGCATCATGGGCACTTCCTAGGCTCTAATCACCCAGAAAAACAGATTAGAACTGATATTTTTTAATAATTAGGCACATTTTTTTTCTTTCATAGACAGTAAATGTGTTTGTTCAAGATGGAGGCACTGATTCTGTACCAGTGAAAGTGCTAAACTGTGATACTATTTCTCAAGTAAAGGAAAAGATAATAGACCAGGTCTACCGAAATCTGTCTTGTTCACAGTGGCCAAAAGCTGACAGTGTTGTTCTAGGTAAGTTCTTATTTTTGTTGCTGGTATAATAACAGTGAAAACAGTGATTTGATGCTCTTATCTTTCCTGAAATGTTTCAGTAAATGTCATTCAAAGGTTTAGTTCTTGAACTATTAAGCTGAATCCACCGCTAAGCATGATGCTCTAGTACTTACTATATGGGAAATAAATTAAGTCCTTTGTGATTCAGGGCTGGCTGCAAAAGGGAGAGCAGATATTCCCAACACTGTTGGGTAAGGGATTGCTGGCAAATGAAGTTTATAAAAGTAAGCTTGAACCAGGTAGATAGCTCAGTGTGATGGAAAAACAGCAGTTTATCTGATGAAGGAAAAACTGTTCAAATGGTTTGCCTGCTGCAAATAGCAGTGTGCCTAATGAAGAAAAATGTACCTCCACTGTCTGTGGAACAGACAGAAGGCACCTCTTGGCATGTGATTGCTGAGGATATTGCTCTTGTCCCAAAGGTGGTTCTGGACTTAACTGAAATCCAAAGAGGGAGGTGTTCCTAAGCTTGCACACGGTAACCTTTATATTGCCAATTAGGAAAGCTTCAGAGGAAAATAGAGTGCCATTAACCATGGAGTTCTGCAAATTGTATGAAGGGAGGTAATGCAAAAATCCTCGTAATGTTCCAGAGGTGATTCTAGGCTAAGGGAAACTCAGGCTAAATCTACACTGGCATTTTACTGAGCTGCAACTTTCTGGATCAAGGGTGTGAAAAAACCCAAGCACTGAAAGTTATAGCTGTAAAGCGCAAGTGTAAGCCAAGCTCCTGGCACTGTAAGCTACTACCCTCATGGAGGTCAGGCCTGCTGCGAGGGAGCCAGGAAGGGAGGGGCAAAGAGGGCAACTGCACCAGGGCCTGGTGATTCAAAAAGAGCCTGAGGCTCCTGGCTGCTGCTGCCTTTACTGCAGTAGTAGTGACAGTTGGAGTCCTAGACTCTTTAAATCGCTGCCAGAGCCTGGGTGGTGTACTTTGGGCAGTGCTAAGAGCTGACAAGGGGGGTGTGGCCCAAGCACACTGAGGGCTGACTGCCCAGTCCCGCCCCTTCCAGGAGAACAAAGCTAGGCCCTTCAACCATCTTGCCCAGGGGCCCGGCCATTCTGTCTGCCCACTTGATGGAGGTGGTTTACCTAGAGCACTGGGAGCGTTCTCCCTGCTCTCCTGCTGTGGCCACACTTCTGTGACTGCTCTTTTACCTATGAAGTGTAAACACAGCTTCAAGTGAGTTTGTTGTGGCTTCACACAGCAATCCTTCTGTAGACCAGAAAAAAAGATGGATTGTTCCTTAGGAAGATTCCAGAAGAGAAATGTTTTTGTGGTAGTTTTTTGCAAACAATTTGCTGCAACTGAGGGATCTGGGAGTGATTTCCTTAAATTAATTCAGTGAATCACTCTATTCAGAAAGCAACAGTTTGTTGATTGCGAAGCCTTATCCACCGGTGTGGGAATATCTGCTGTCCCTTTTGCAGCCTTCTCTGACCTTGGCATTTCCAGTAGAGGTTGCCCAGGTACCCTAATAGCCCTCTTACCTGGTTTCATAAAAATGCACAGAGCACATTAACAATTTTCAATAAAACCTATTATCAGAACCAATGAAATATTCATTGTTTCACTTAGTAATTCATGTGACAGTGATATCTTGAACAATTAATTCATGTAAAGTTAATGGAGACAGATTTTCAGAAGTTACTTGTGACTTTGAGTCTGTTAGTTTTTGATTGCCTAACTTATGGCAACATAAAGGGAACTGATTTTTCAGAAATGGAAAAATTTGGAACACTCAGTCTCTGAAAATGATGCCCCTTTAAGGTGTGTCCAGTCAGGCATCCAAAGACCGAAGCCTCCAAAATCACTAGTCACTTCTGAAAGTGTTTCCTTTAATGTTTGAAAAATCTACAGTTGCCTTATGAAAAATTATGAAAAACACTTTTTGTGACATGTCAACTCGTGCCATAATTTAAGGAGATGACAGGCTGTTGATTTTTTTTTTTCCTTCAATGCATTTGCCTGAAAACAGATTTTTGTTTGTTCCACAGGAAGTCCTTAATCCTCTTGTTTTGGACATGACAGCAATTTTTACAGCAATTAATTTGGCGTCCTAAACTTAGGATTTTGACTTCAATTAAAAGATAAACAGAAAAATCACATGAATTTTTAAGCAAAACCTGTATAAAGTTTCCTAATAAGAAACAAATGGGAAGCAGGAAAGCCCAAATATTTTAAAACAAAGTATCTTTTGAAATATTCCATGATGTTTCATTGGCTCTTTTTAATAGAAAACTCTTTAGTGCTGTACTGTTTTCATTGCATAAGGATAAAACCTGTTTCTTCTTCTTGTTTTAATTACTCTGTAGAGTGGCGTCCAGGTTCTACTGCCCAGATCCTCTCAGATTTGGATTTAACATCCCAACGAGATGGCAGGTGGAAACGTATCAATACTCTCATGCATTATAATGTAAGGAGAATTGGTGATATCGGTTAATTGTCTCAGGAATAAACTTCTCTTAGGCAAGCCAGTCCCTCTCGAAAAGCTATGTAATAAGGGAGACTAGAAAACATAATGTTGCTTTCTGGAACGGGAGAACATATCTGTCAAATTCTAGTATTCTCCCTGGCATACTCTGCATCACCTGAATACAATTCCAAATTGCACCATGAGTTTTTAAAAACTCCCCTAGAACTTTACATATCCTCTCAGCAGTCCCAGATTTCATGGGATTGTCTTGCTTTAGCTCCCAAAAATTCATCTCTGTTGAAGGGCTCCTCTTCCATAGCACGGGCTGGGCTCTGCTCTTCTTTCTAGGCATTGCAGTCTAGAACAGGGAGCTAAAGCCAGCCAGCTCCTCACAACCAGAACTGCAGAAACCAGCACAGTGAGATGAGTGTAGGACAGGCTCACTCTACAACTCCCCACTGCCATGCCTTCCTACCCCTGGGTGCAGCACCCACACACACACACTTCACTGCAGGAAACCTTTTTAGCTAATGCAGATTTTTGGGAGATGTATATTTCTGCCATTCCTACCTACTCTTCTTCTCACACCACTTTTCCCATTTTGGAAGCTGCTTCTTTGCCCTAATCCCTACAGATCCTTCCTTCAGAGTTTCTTCTGTGTTCTGCCCCATCTCTCCGGATCTTTTTTCATTTGTGTCACACACACTGCTTCACTGATGCGTTTAAGAACTATAAACCCTGATGTGGAGCAAAGTAATTTTTTAATCTTGTTTATAAACCCCTGGTACACACAGTCAAGTAACCAGTCTTAACACAATGTTTCAGGTTATATATGAAATATGAAAAAAAATGGCAGGATGATGGAGTAGGGGGAGAGCACTGAAATATTTTTTTTGTATATTATGTCTAGGTTTCATGCTGCACTCATCATCAGGATATGCAAGCACATGTGATCTGATTATGTACTGTCCCATCCCCTTCCCCTCCCCCCCCCCCCCCCCCCCCCACACACACTATCTAACCCTTTCCTGGTGGCAAATATGTTGCCGCTTAGGTGATGCAGAGCAGCTCCCTAAGAAGGCAGATATCTCTGGGTATGACTACACTACATGGCTCCGTTGACGGAGCCATGTAGATGAGCTTTGTAGACATAGCAAAATGAAGTGGCGATTTAAATAATCGCTGCTTCATTTACATCAAAATGGCTGCTACGCTGTGCTGATCAGCTGTTTGTCGGCTCAGTGTGGTAGTCTGGACGCTCGGCGGTCGACATCAAAAGCCTTTGTTGACCGCCCCGGTAAACCTCATCCCACGAGGTTTGCTATGTCTACAAAGCTCATCTACATGGCTCCGTCAACGGAACCATGTAGTGTAGACATACCCAGAGATATCTGCCCTCTGTTCCTTTATGGGGAACTCAACGCTGGTGCAAAGGGCCCATGCGAACAGCTTATGTGCCATTGAACTCTCACCCATGTTTTGAATAGCATTATCAGCCTTGGAGAAAGCTTTGCCTGTGCCCTCTAAAGTAGCAAGTGTCAGAGCTTGAGCCCTTCCATAGGAGAGGGCTATTGGAGATGAGGAGCCTGAATGTTAGTGTGCGTATAGCACCTCTCAGTATCCAGGCCCTAACTCAGGAGTGGGCCAAAGGGCCTCTGCGGTCTGGATCCGGCTCTCCAAGTGGATTGATCTGGCCCATGGAGGTCTTGCTACTTCCCTGCCCCCAGGCCAATCAGGACCTAGGGACGGGGGAGCGCGCTGTGCTTAGAGTCGACCCTGTGCTTAGAGTCGACCTTGCCACGCGCCGAAGGGCAGGAAGCAAGAGACTTCACACTCTCCCTGCCCCCAAACCATGTGCTTCTTGCAGAATGGGATCAGGGAGGGAAGAGACTTCATTCATTCCCCTCGCCCCAAACCCTGATTGACCTGAGGGCAGTGGGAGTGTGTGAAGTCTCCTCCTGCCTTGCAAGGGGCTCAGCACTTAGTCAACCACCAGCTGCTGCTCAGCTGACTGGTGTTTCTAATCATGGAGCTCCCTTGCAGGGCAGATTTTCATGCTCCCCCCAGGCCCTGATTGACCTGGGGGTGGGGAGGGAAGCGGTTAAAGTCTCCTCCCATTGCCAGGGTCGTGGGCACCTAGAGGGAACCGCCAGGTGTTCAGAGCAGCTGGTGGGTCTCTCTAGGGTGCATAGGCAAAGACTTCACATGCTCTCCTACTCACAGACCAATCAGGGTCTGTGGGAGGGGAAGCACAGAAGTGTCCTGGCCCCACCCCTTCTGGGGCAACCTGGACTCATTTCAAAAATTTCTGAAGTGGCCTCTGGTCACAAATTGTCCCCTCCCTTCTCTTCCCCCTCCCCCCGGCTCCGCCATAAGTGGAGGATAAGAAAATGGGTTGGTATCTGAAAAAAAACCTGCTTAGGTGGGGAAAGACTCCACAAATATGAGGTTCCGGCCTGCTTCTAGTAATTTTATATTCTCTGTTTTTCTTCTTGAAGGTCCGAGATGGTGCCACACTTATCTTGTCAAAAATAGGAATTTCCCAGCAGCCAGAGGATAATCAGCAAGATGTCCCAGGGGAAAGTAAGTATAATGGGGCTGCTCTGTGTCTCCAAGGGGAGTACAAGACAAAATGCACAAATAGACAACGTTGATTTTGCCTGATCTTGTTTTACAGGAAAATACATTAGAGATTTCCCACCTGGTAATGTTACACTAATTTAAGTTGCTTCTCTTCTGTACACCTTGTTCACTATCTTTCTAAAAGCCTCAAGTTATGGGGCTTTCGCTGCTGTCTTTAGGAGACTGTTCCCTATCTTAATTCAGTTCACTCTCTGGAAACTTCTGGTATTTTGCCAAAATTGGATTTTAGTCTCATTACTCCTAGCTGTAACCTGCATGCTGCCCTCCACTGTATCCCCCCCGAAGTGCTATATTCTCCCACCATCCTTGGTGTTTAGAACCTTCAAATATTTGTAAACTATTTAGATTGTTTCCTTGTTTCCCACCACCGGCATCACCCTCTGTCGTCATTTAAATTCTTGTAGTTTGATTAATCTTTCCTCGCAAGTCAATCATTTCATCCCTTTGAGTATTTTGAGCTGTTCTCTGAATTCAATCCAACTGATCTATACCTTCCTTGGAATACATTGCTCTGAATTTAGTATGAGGTTTCAGGTCATGCTGCACTAGAGAGATGTTTGGAAAGGGATTGTTTATCTCCATGCCCCATGACATGATGATTTGTTCATGCAACCCAATTACAATGGCTTTTTTTCACACTCCTATTGCTTTGCTCATGCTTGGTCTGTTGCCTCTGTTACCTTAAGTTCTTTTCAGATTTACTGCTACCTGATTATTTCTTCACACTGCGTGCACATCAGATAACTTTTCACCAGTTGTATTAGCTTTGCTTTTGTCCAAGTTGAGTTTCCACTTTGCTATTTCCTGCCCACAATCCAAATTTCTGTAGGTGCTGTTTTATTGTTCCTTTCTCCTCGCTGGAGTTTACAACTCCTCCTCATTTCATGTAATTTAAGAATTGAATTATTTTGTTGTTTACTCTCTTTTCTAGATCACTAATGCAGCCATTACATAAAGCTAGTTTTAACATTTCTACCTGCTAAACACCTCCCATCAACTCAGCATATGGTTCTTTGCTTGCATCTTTAAAATAGAGCTTTCAGTCCACATGGCAGTATCCCTGTCCAAGCCAATTTGATCTGAACTTTCAAGGAAGCCTTTGTGAAAGAATATCAAATGTTTTACTAAAGTTCAATGTGTTACATCAACTGTGTTCTGTTTCTTCCACTTATTTTGTCATTTTCGTTCCCTTCCCTCTCCACCCAAACAACTCAGTGAAGTTTGTCTGGCAATATTGACTTTTTGTCAACTTTCTTTATTGTGCTGGGTCTGTTACACTTAAAATGTTCAATGCCTTTTTCCCTTCTCTTCCATTATTAAATAGGGATAAAAGATTTATTCAGTGATAATTGCCTGGATCTTTTTTCCTTCATGTTTTAAACTGATTTAAAATGCTTCTGTCACTGAAGGCTAAACCCTGGGCTTCATTTAATAGTTTATTCTGTTTAACAGATCTGCTGATCTTAGTTTGACAAAATACTTGAAAGCTGTTAAATATAAAGGAATGGAAATAATATAACAGAAATTTACCTCTTTTTCCAGGGGTTCTGTAATGGCTGTCAGCTAGGGCTTTGATATATATTGCTGTTTAATAAAAGTGTGCCAAACTGCCATGTTGAGAGTTGACTAGGGCAGCAGTCTAGGTAGTGCTACGAGCAGTTAAATTTTACTCTCTTCTTTTTGGGACTCTTATTGAAATGTTTTTTCAGGGCCCTTGGAAGGCTCTTCCAAGGGTATTAAGTGTAATGCATTTATTTTTAATTCTTAAATGTGGAGTAAATGTTAAGCCTGTTTGAACCTGCGTTCCACAACTTACATATTGTGGTGCCAAAGGAAATTTTGATATGTTCATTTCTCAAGCCATAGGCAGAGGATGATCCCACTTTTTGCTTTATGCCTATGCCATTACATTCAGAGATGTTATGGGTGAAGAAGCTTATTGAAAACAAATGGCTTATATTGCTAAAATTTGACTATTTAATCATACACGTGTCACTCTAATCAGCAGAGGAAAGCAGAATTCTCCTGCTAGTGTCTTTGCAGAGAGCTCAGTCATGCAAAGAAGCAGCTCTGGTGAATTTCAAATGGTGAAGTACAGGAGTAGCAGCAACTGCTGTCGTCTTTCCATCCCATGCCCTCTCCCATACAAGCCAGAGCTTACAGCAGAAATTGGGAAGGCAATATTTCATGCCTCATTCGTGCATTTTCATTAATGCCTAGGTCTTCTAGAAATATCACATGCCAACTTGTTTGTTTGGAAAGCTATAAAAACATAACAAAGCCAGGCCAAAGTTACAGCTCAATGACAATGATTTGTATATTGCAGAAAAAGGGGAGGAAGGGAATAGAGGCTTAAACACACACTCTTGCATTCTTAGATGACAGAGTCAAGGAGAAACACCTCCTGAGTCCAGTCTTTTTCAAATAAAAAGAGATAGGCTTTCTTTTTAACCAGAGTTTCATGTTAACTTAAGATTTGTTTTGGAAATCACACTCTATCAAAGAACTACATTTGGCCCAAAATAAAAATATAAAATGTCCAAATGTTCTAAAATCTGATGTTGCTTCTTTGTGCTTTCTGTTTCCCAGCCTTCAATCAAGAAAGATACTAGGGGACTGGTTGTGTAAATTAAATGTCAAAGATTTTCAGCTGTGGAGATAGTAATTGTAATTCTATCTTGGATTAAAAATGACAATGAGTTTGCTTGTATACTAGCTTCTATTTCTATAGCATAGGACTAGGAAATTAGGGAAAACTGCCTGTCTGTTCATGACCTACTTGGGCTTAGAGTATCAGGCAAGTTGCAAGTTAGAGTTGTTTCTAGCCAGTCTGTACAGCATGAGTGTGGTTCATGCTAGTGTAGCGGTTATAGGTCTATTGAAGGAGTGGGTGGATGAGGTTCTGTGGTCTGCGAGGTGCAGGAGGTCAGGGTGGTCCATGAGATGATGATAATGGTCCCTTCCAATCTTAAAGTCAGTGAGTCTAGTGTCATAAGTCCCTCATGCTCATGAGTATTTAGTCACCTTGAAACTTTGTTTTAAACAGGAAAAGGGAGAAATTTCAGAGAGTTATAGCCTCTTGTTATAATGTCTTTATTCACGTCTTAGTTTATTATTGGTGAGAACTTAAAAAACAACTGATATCACCTGAAAAATCCTCCGTTTATAAACCATACTATTGGTTGGACCATTCTAGTCTAGTACTATGGTCCCAAACGAGGGGATTTGCTGGACCTGGGGAGGTCCCTCCCCTAATGGCTAGTGCTGCCCTGCTGCCCCCAGGCTAGGCTCCAGCCCAGTCCCCCCAGGGCTCTCTAGCTGCTGCTGGGGCCAGAGCACTAGAGTCAGAGCTCCACAGCCGGGGCTGGAGCTTCGCAGCCGGAGCCAGAGCTCCCTGGCTGCTGCTGGGGCTGGAGCTCCCCAGAGGCAGAGCTCTAGTTCCTTTTGGCCCCAGCAGTTGGGGAGATCCAGCACCAGTGGCATCCAGGGCCGGGACCAGAGTTCCCTGGCTGTCTGGGGCTGGAGCTGCCTGCTGTGGCCAGAACATGGCCAGAACTCCATGCTACCCATTCTTCTCCCCTCCCCCCGAAACACAGCACAACCAACTGACCCCCCCACCCCGCCCTGCCCCGCTGCCAGAAAGTCCTGGTTTAGGGAGGAACAACCTGTACTATGTTTTGTTGTTCCATATTACACATTTCTCTTCCTTTTTCATGCTGCTAATCTTAGCAATGAAGTGGGAATTTTGTATCTTTAAAAGGGCATCTGCTTGTCCTGTTCATTTCTGTAGAGCCCTGATTTTCAATGAAATATTAATTATTTCACCAAACAACCAATTATGATGTCATTAAAGGAATCTGTTTGAAGCTCAGTCCTAGTATAAGTAACCTCTACAGTGGGATTGTCTGTTTACTCTGAAGTTCAATTTGCCCCTTTTATAGTTAAGGAGGAAACAAAGAAATATATGCATTAACCAGGCTTAGTTAAGGTAGAAAAATGGGTTTCATTATAACTACCTATTATCATTTACAGAAGCAAATAAGAAGCCCTGAAAAAATACTACGGTACACAGACAACCAATAATTTTTCTGCATTCGATATTTTGAAAATTCTAAGCTTTAGAAAATAATTAAATTTCTTTGTCGTTCCATTGTGACATCACAGACACTGCACTATAAAATGATAGTTCCAGTAAAACAATATCAGTAGCAAAGGTTGGAATAAATACTTTGTTATACGCCATTTACTTCAGTGACATGTGAACTTATGATCCTGCCCCCCAAAACTCTTAAATTCAAAGTCAAATTAAGCCCACTTTAAATAGTAAGTATGGGGGGAAATTAAATATAATTCAATGGCGACAATGACTGCAAAGAAGCAGTGATTGCAAAATTAATATTACACAAGAGTATACATGTTCAGGGTTCAACAGAAACTTTACCTTGGCCAGATTGCACATATGGATCACTCTCTCTTCTTGTGCTGTATTTCCACTTACATAAAATATGCCATAAAATTTAGAGTGAAAGTAGTTTTTGGGAAACTTAATTCTGCATTTCCTAGTTTTTTTTCCACAGTGAGTTCTTAAGGTTCCATTAAAGTAATAGTATGCATATGTTCTGAAGTCACTAGAAGGTTGGAATAATACAGTGGTGAATTAGCCCTATATGCATAAGTGAGTATTTAAATCTGTGAAAGTCTTCCAAAATTCAAACTTATGCTTCCCATAAAACCTGTAATTCAGCCCCATTGCACACATTATTTTTCATTACTGTTGGGTTTTATGCCTTAATAGAAATAAATGTGTGCAATGTAACCTGAGTTATAGCTGCTAAGGGAAGGATAATTTGGAATCACATTTGTGCATTTAAATTCTCAGAAATAATGGGGCATTAATAAAGTGGGTTGCACTGAGTTACCGTTCTCTTTTTTAAGAGGGAAATTGATTACACCTTTAAATAATTGAACTATGTCAATTTGACTTATATAACAGAATAGTCAGACACACTGACATTTTTTAGTATTTGGATAGAATTTCACATTTAAAACACAGTATATTTATTCTGCTGTGTCTTAATTGAACTAAACTTAGATGCAGTCTCAGTCTTTCACTATGAAGAACTCTAGTTACACCCCTACTGTAATTTGCAAAGATGACTGAATTTGAATTTCTTTTTCTTGTCCCCCCTGAGTGCTGAAATACTCTCTTGAGGATAAGGGCTGGACATGTGCCTTGTAACTCACCATTCCTGTTTCATGGTATCTGTGGGATTAATGAGCTCAGCCTCTTAACAGTGTACATATACTATATTTTTAATGTGGTTTTATCACAATTGCTGTTTCTAGGACATGCATTATTGGAAGATGAAAATAAGGTCTGGCATCTAGTTCGGCCAGTAGATGAAGTCGATGAAGGTAAATCGAAAAGAGGAAGTATGAAAGAAAAAGAGAGAACCAAAGCTATTACAGAAATCTACCTGACAAGGCTTCTATCTGTAAAGGTAGGGTTTACTATCCAATTAGCCCATCATAAGACGGGATTTTCAGATCTCTCCTCCACGTTGGTCTCTCGCTCAGTCTCTCGCTCTCGCTCTCTCTCCTCCTCCTACTGCCTCGCCCCCCATCTTTCAGCTCTCCTCCGCCTTCTGCCTCTCTCTCTCTCTCCTACCTCTCTCTGCTCTCCTCTGTCTCATCGGGGATGCACGCTCGTCTAGGCCCCGTCCCCTGGGCATGTACGTCACTGCCCCACCCCCGTTCGCCTCCCTCAATGGTACTCAGCTGAGTTCTGTGCTGCTCAGTCAGGCCGCTGTGCGGGAACAAGCAACGCAAACTGTCTTTCTCTCTTCTCCTCCTACTGCCTCTCCCTCTCTCCCTCAGCTCTCGTCCACCTCCTGCGTCTCGCTTTCTCTTCTCCCCTCCCGCCCCTCATTCTGTGTTTCTCTTCTTTTCCTGCTGCGTCTCTCTCACTCTCTCTCTTGCTGTCCTCCGCCTACTCTCCACCTCCTCCACTCTTCTGTCTCCTCCGCGTCTGCTTTGCTTTCCTCCTTTTGAATCCGGCACCCTTTCCTGACATCAGAGACACATGCTTGTCCAGGCCCCAACCCCTGGCTAGTCCCTCTGGGTGGCACTGTTGCCTCCCACTGTGGTGCTCAGCTGATTTCTGTACCACTCAGACGGGCTGCCACCCAGTAGCAAGCAGCACAAGCGGACGTTTGGGCCCCGTGTTCCCTATGCAGCACCCTCGTGCTGCATGGGGAGTGCAGACCCCAAACAGCCGCTTGTGCTGCTTGCTCCCGCGCGGAAGCCTGGCTGAGCGGCGCAGAAGTCAGCCGAGCGGCACGGCGGGAGGCAACAGCGCCACCCAGAGGGAACAGCCAGCGTTTCAGCATTACAGAGTCAGACATTGTGCTACTATATATATATATATATGATTAAGCAGTTCTTTTAAGGAAGCTGATTAGATTGCATGGTTCAAATGACTTAAATGCTGAGTTATTAGATAGATGAAGGTAGGGAAAAGTGATTAGGGATGTAAACAAGTAACTGGTTAAGCGATTACCTGGGAGCATCCTGCAGCTCACCGCAAGTGGAGGGTTTGGGAATTGGCAGCCTTGCATAGGACTGCAAGTGGCAGCTTGGGGCTGGGAGTCAGCAGCACACCTATTCCTCTCCCTCCCTCCCACTGCTGCTTCCAGCCCCACATGAGGCTGCCGATATCCAGCCCAACAGAAACACACTGTTTAATTTGCTAACTGGTTAAACTTAAACTAATTCATTTAACTAATTAAATGGGATTTTACATCCCTAAAGGTAATATCTTTTATTGAGCCAACTTCGGTTGATAAAAGAGATAAGTATTATGCAGATCTGGGAAACACACTCTGAGGGCAGGTCTACACTTACAAAATTGATGCATAAAGGTGCTGTACACCAATGGGAAAGAGCACTCCCTTCAGCGTGGTTAAACCCACCTCCCTGAGAGGCGGTAGCTATGCTGATGGGAGACTCCTTACATTAGTAACACAGGTTTATACTTCATATTTCTAAGTTTAAGTAGCAGAATTATAAATAGGATAAACACATTCAGCAGATCATAACCTTTCCAGCGATATTTCACATGAAGTGTTTTGCATAAAGCGTATTCCACTTATGTCATATTCATAAGCAGGGCTCGACAAATTAGTCAAACTGCTTGCCCGGAGCGAGTAGATTTTAAGCCGGCATGGCGCCGCAGCGCGATCAGCGCATGTGCAGCATGCCAAACCGTGCAGCTGGTGAGCAGGGCTCACCGCTGCTTGTCAAGCCCTGTTCATAAGCATATAAAGAATATCAAATGCTCCATGTGTTCCATGTGAAATGTTATGAAATCATACTCCTTTTAAAACAGAGCACGGGATTACTTTCCTCAACTCCATTCATTTTGTAGCTGTTTACAAGGACATTGTGTGGCCATGGCCTGTCATCATGCATCTTTGGCATTCTGGGCCAAGGTCTTCAATGATTATGATCAGAACATAAAATGGAGAGAAAATATAGACTAACATAACATTTGTACTACATGCTCAGTTCTAATATCCGTTTTCTTTTTTTAACACACTTTCAGGGTACACTTCAGCAATTTGTAGATAACTTTTTTCATAGTGTACTCAACTCACATCATGTTGTGCCACCAGCTGTGAAATACTTTTTTGATTTTCTTGATGAGCAAGCAGAAAAACATGAGATCAAGGATGAAGACACCATTCACATCTGGAAAACAAATAGGTAAGGTTCAAGCAAAATAGTAATTGGACTGAAGAGAAACAGTAGCAATCACTCTAAATATAGATCTAAGTGGAAAGAAAATGAATCTGTAATTCTGAGAATGGCTTTAATTGAAACCATTACATGGATCAAAGAGGTACTTATAACACTAGAAAATGCAAAAATAGAGCGAACCCTACTTTAAAGGGTAGCTATTTGCACATGTTATCTTTTATCTGTCATCTTTCCCCAGTGCACCTAGAGCTGGAGATTTCCTGTAATGCTCCCACTTGCCAGCAGTGAGTGGCAAAGGGACCTGTGCTAAAGTATTAAGTTTCAAAACCTAAGCTGATGATTAAAAGGCATAAAAGTAATGTGTATGTTCTCTAACTACAATTGTTTTCTCCCCATTTGGAGAGTTTGGGAATTCTCCACCTCTCTTCCTATGAAAGTAAGAAATGTACATGCTTTTATTTTTAATAAGGGAAACCAGACCATAAGTAGTTGTTCATATAAGAGTCTGAATGCATAAATGAGCTAAAATGTACTCAAAAATACAAATGCAAAGTATACCTTTAGTTTTCTGGAGTCCTATTGCTGCATTATGTTCATTGTGTAAGAGAGTGTGTTTACCTCTTTGTTTCCTTTGCAGTTTGCCACTTAGATTCTGGGTAAACATATTGAAAAACCCCCATTTTATCTTTGATGTTCACGTTCATGAAGTAGTGGATGCTTCCTTGTCAGTCATTGCACAGACTTTCATGGATGCCTGCACGAGAACAGAGCACAAATTAAGCAGAGTAAGTGATTTACATTCTACACCATGGCTAAGTTCACTCTTGACAGACAATATGAGATTCTGGATAGATCTATTTTTAAAACCACTTATAAATTTATCACTGTGGCCATTTAACAGGTTAGGTGAAAGTTTGTAGCTTATAATTTACAAAGGGAATAAGATCACAAACTGTTATTCATCATTATTCACCAAAAGTTTTTAGAGAAATCTAAGTTAGTACAGGCAGTCCCCGGGTTACGTACAAGATAGGGACTATAGGTTTGTTCTTAAGTTGAATTTGTATGTAAGTCGGAACTGGCTCCAGATTCAGCTGCTGCCACTGAAACTGACCAGGGGCTGACTACAGGAAGCCGGAGGCAGAGTTGCTCTGCCCCCAGCTTCCTGGAATCAGCCTGATCAGTTTCAACAGCTGCTGAATCTGGAGCCTGGGACAGAACAGCTGGGGCGCTGCCCGGTAGGTTCCCACAAGACCAACCCGGCAGCACCCCAGCTGCTCTACCCGAGGCGTCCGGCAACAAAAGCCTGGTCTGCTGGTGGGGGGCGCACTAGCTGCGCCCTCTCCTCCCCCCCAGCAGACCAGGGAGACCCGAGCAAAGCCGCACAGGCGGAGGGACCCCGCCGCCCGTGTGGCTTTGCTCCTTTGCCCCCGAGCAAAGCCGCCGCCTGGGCGGGACCCCCGCCGCCTGGGCAGCTTCGCTCCTGTCCCCCTGGTCTACTGGGGGGGGTCCAGCGGCTTTGCTGGACCCCCCCCCCCCCCCCCCCGCCCCCAGCAGACCAGGGACACCGGGAGAAGCTTTTCTCGCCCCAGAGGACACGGGCAGCAACCTGCCGCCCGTGAGCTCCGGGGCGAGAAAAGCCCAGTTCGTAAGTTGGGGACTGCCTGTAACCAGTTTTTTCAGGTCTTCCCTTCATGATGTAACTATTTCCATCCATAGACTGAGGGAAAATGATTTAGGAATGAATAATATCCTAAAGAAATTAAGAAGGGCATTAAAAGAGCATGAATTTATACTTAAGTGTATAAATGGAGAAGTCTTCAATATGGTATAGTCTGTTGTATTATGTATATTAACACTAAACCAGGAGGATGGAGTCTTCCTTTATGATTAAAATCTGCTTATTATATATTTTTCAGGATTCTCCAAGTAACAAATTACTTTATGCAAAAGAGATCTCTAACTATAAGAAAATGGTGGAAGAGTAAGTATGTAGAAACAATTTTTATTTATTCTTGGTTACTTGGTTTAGGCTTCTGGGTACAAGCATGGCAACAGTATAACCCATGTAAATATTAACGTTGAAGGAAAAAGGCCTAAATGTCGAACACAAAAAATACATAAATAAAATCTCCTTGAAAAAGTTAGTCAATCATGATGGTAACCTTATGCATGTGTTCATAAATTTTTGGTAATACTTATCTTTAAATTATCTAAAAAAAGGGAGCCAAAATGTGTACTTTCCCAGGGCCTTTCATTTTGCCTATGCAATCTGTCAAATTGTTCAATTGTTCAGATTTCCATCAGAAAATAAATGGGGGCAGATCATAGCTCATACATTTACTTAGTTTCAAAAAGGTGACATCTATATGAATAAAAATAGCATTAGTCGTGGTAAAAAGTTTAAACTTAGGTCTTCACAAATTTCAAGGTATAAGATTCCTTAAGTAGCAGGTGGGGGAGGGTGGCTCTGGTCGGGCTAGAGCAGCCCCCTTCCGGAGGTACAGCAGACCTGACTGGGCTAGTGTAGCCCTCATCGTAATGGACCTAGCCAGGCTGGAGCCCCGCCCTCCTGCAGCCCCTAGCCAGTGTGCCATGGGCTGTTCCAGACAGACCAGGCTCACGACTGGTGGGAGTTGCTCAGGCCAGGATGGGCCTACAATCCCATAAGCAGGGGGCTGCTCCAGCTAGGCCCACCACGCCACAGGTTAACTGGTAATCGGGTAAGCATCCCCCCCCCCCCCCCCCCCCCCACTAACATATCTACTCTCTTCCCTTCACTTCCACCCAGAGGCCCAGGTGGTCTGTCGGCTCCCCTTCACAAAACCTGTCTTCCATCTGTGACTTCTCTTCCCCAGCAAATATCTAAAGCTTGGATCCAGTCCCTTTACCCTGTTGGGGAATGGGGGTTCCCACTGCCTGCTGCTCCACTTCTGTCCATTGGTTGGGATTGCCTGGTGACCATGGGCACTGGAAGCACTGCAAAGATGTAGGCGCCAAGCAGGTGCACAGGTTTGCAGCACCTCAAAATGATGGAGGGGCAACACGGCAAATTTCCAGCTCCAGTTAGAATTCAAAGTGTGGGCCTGCATGCCATGCCTCCCTCTACTTCCCTATTGTACCAAATTGAAATTTGTCAATTCATTGCAGTTACTACAAAGGTATTCGTCAGATGGTGCAAGTGAGTGACCAGGACATGAATACTCATTTAGCAGAGATTTCCAGGGTAAGTGTGAAGCAATCTGCTAAAAATATTAGTTGTCAGTGTCGTCTCTGCATGGGTTTGTAATGTGCACTAACATCTGATGACACACTCCTGTTTAGAAAGAAAATACTGTGCTTGGTGTGGCTGTTGAAACATTGGTTAATAAGAACATTGTAATACCACCAGTAGTAACCGCCTCAAACACATTTTAACTTCACAGAGGTTTTTCCTGCTTATTGTGGGAAAATGTCAGTGCTGTTGAATAGTTTGTCACTCTACATTTTCTGCTGATTGGTTTAGTTTATCACTTGGGACAGATTGATGGCTAGCACAGTGACTACGTGTTCATAGGGCAATGCCACGCAAAATTGAAAGATACCAGAAATGAACTGACATTTGAATGTGTAGGGGTTTCTTGCAAGGCAAGAGAGGCTTATGTTGTTTGTTCCATTCATGTGGAGTAACTCATTGCTACGGCTGAGATTTTGTTATGGTTACTTTTAGTGAAAATCACAAAGGGTATGTCTACACTACCACCCTAGTTCGAACTAGGGTGGTAATGTAGGCAACCGGAGTTGCAAATGAAGCCCAGGATTTGAATTTCCCGGGCTTCATTTGCATAAAGCCGGGCGCCGCCATTTTTAAATGTCCGCTAGTGCGGATTCTGTGCCTAGTCAGGTGAAGCCTAGTCCGAACTACCTAGTCCGTGCCGCGCAGCTACACGCGGCACGGACTAGGTAGTTCGGACTAGGCTTCACCTGACTAGGCACAGAATCCGCACTAGTGGACATTTAAAAATGGCGGCGCCCGGCTTTATGCAAATGAAGCCCAGGAAATTCAAATCCCGGGCTTCATTTGCAACTCCGGTTGCCTACATTACCACCCTAGTTCGAACTAGGGTGGTAGTGTAGACATACCCAAACAGCTCATGGGCAGTGAACAAAAGTACCCGGGAGCCCTGACCTGCCTGTGACTTTTACTAAAAATAACAGGGACGAGAGGAAGAGCCGTTTGGGTGGAGAGGAAAGCGTGACATCTGAATCCCTATGGGGACAACGGACATACTGCCAGAGGCTCCGGACCCTGCTGAAATTGCAGGGCAGGGGCACACAGAAGTGGCTCTGGCCCCAGCCAGAGTAGGGATGGGCACGTACCTCCAGCAACAGGAGATGAAGGTGGGGGCACAGAGCCTAAGCTGAAGCTATGGGAGATGGGGAGGGACAGTCCCAGCCCTCACCAAAGCCATTGGAGTGGGGAAGGCACGCACAGCAGGGTTCCAGGGTGCCTAGTCAGAGGCTCAGGGCTCCCTGCACAGAGCTGACTGACTGGGTGGGGCTGATTAATCACCTGTGAAGCTGCAGCCACAGCTCAATGGGAACAGTGGTGCACAGCCCCAACACCAGCATCAGCTGGGGATGAGGTGCTGAAAATCATCAAACAAAATTTCTAATCCTATCTCCCTCTTCCAATCCAACCCAGCCACCTATCTAATTTTTTTTAAGATTCAAAGCTTGAGCCTGGAAAAAGAATTATACTGTACCTGGTATTTATGTGTGTGTTTGGTTCTTACCGTTAATTAGTCAAGACTGTATTTTGACATTTTTTTTCTTTTAAATTATTAGGCACACACAGATTCTTTAAACACCCTTGTGGCTCTACACCAGCTCTACCAGTATACTAACAAATACTACGATGAAGTAAGTTCCTTATTTGAATAATATAAATATTTAATGTGCTGTGCATGATTCGTCATAATGGCTACACATCCGTGTAAGCCAAATCGTTTGAGAACCGTCAGGGTGTGTTTAGACCACTGCAATTAGATGCTCGTAGCTGGTCCATACCAGCTGCTTCAGGTCAAGGGGCTTTTAAACTATAGTGTAGACCAGGGTCGGCAACCTTTTCAAACCAAAGAGCCAAACTACATCAAAATTCAGAACAAATGGTCAACAAAGAGCCGTATAAGAATGCCTACTTGTATGAATGAAAATATACAACATAATATTATTGATAATTGACATAATGATTAATAATAGCATTACCGTATATTCCGGCGTACAAGACGACCTCTGAAGTTAAAAAACATCCCCCAAAAATCGGGGGTCGTCTTGTACGCCGGATGCCCCGCCGCCGGAGCCCCTCCGTGGCTTTGAAAGCCTCGGGGGAAGCCGGCGGCGGGGCATCCCAGGCGCGCATGGGCTGCCCCCCCTCCGGAGCCCCTCCGCGCCGCCGCGGAGGGGCTCCGGAGGGGGGGCAGCCCATGCGCGCCTGGGATGCCCCGCCGCCGGCTTCCCCCGAGGCTTTCAAAGCCGCGGAGGGGCTCCGGCGGGCGGGCAGCCCATGCGCGCCTGGGATGTCCCCCCGCCGGCTTCCCCCGAGGCTTTCAAAGCCGCGGAGGGGCTCCGGCGGGCGGGCAGCCCATGCGCGCCTGGGATGCCCCGCCGCCGGCTTCCCCCGAGGCTTTCAAAGCCGCGGAGGGGCTCCGGCGCGGGGGCAGCCCATGCGCGCCTGGGATGCCCCCCCGCCGGCTTCCCCCGAGGCTTTCAAAGCCGCGGAGGGGCTCCGGCGGGCGGGCAGCCCATGCGCGCCTGGGATGTCCCCCCGCCGGCTTCCCCCGAGGCTTTCAAAGCCGCGGAGGGGCTCCGGCGGGAGGGGGGGAGGGGGAGAGCCCGGGAGCCCAGGCGCTCCTGGCGGCTTTGCTCCCGGTGCCTCTGGTCTGCTGGGGACCATCTCCAGCAGACCAGGGACACCGGGAGCAAAGGAGGCAGAGGGGCGCTGGGGTATAAGATGAAACCCTATCTTTTAATTAAAAAGATAGGGGGTCGTCTTATACGCCCAGTCGCCCTATACGCCGGAAAATACGGTATATTATTTGTACTCACAGACTTTATTTAATGGGACTTCTGCTGCTGCATCTTTTTGCACATTTCCTTGAAGTTTACATCATGACTGGTCCAATCCAGCTTCATGCATGCATTCAGGCTGTCTTCTGTCAGTCTCATGGCAGGGAGCTGCCATATGGGGTATGAGGGGCTCAAGGCAAGAGATTCAGATGTATGATGGGTTCAAAGTTGGGGTATGGAGGGAGTGCAGGAGTGTTATGGCAGGGGGCTGAGGATGTGGGGTGCAGGAGTTTGGGGATGTAGGATATGAGGGGCTCAGATGTCTGATGGGCTCAAGGATGGTGTGGAGGGGGTGCAGGAGTGTTATGACACTTTGGCCAGATAGGGGCTGGTCCTCAATTGGGGGATTGTTGGCCAGGCTTCATTTTTAAATAAAGTAAAATATTATGCCTGAGACACAGGTTTCCATGTTTTCTTTATCTATGGCAGGACTGGGGAATCTTTTTTGGGTCGGTGGCCACTGACCCACAGAAAAATCAGTTGAGGACCACACAAGTGAGAAGCAAAGAAGCTACTCCAAAAAAAACCCAGCCCTCACTGTTGTGGCCCTCAACTGTAATGCCTCACTCTTCTGGTGCTCCAGCCCCATGGTGGGGGGAAGAGGCAGGAAGGACTGAGGTTCAAGGCCTCAGCCAGATTTACTCTTCTGGGGTTCCAGGGTTAGTGGATTTTGTGGGTCCCCTAGGCTCTGGGGTGGGGCTAAAAAGAGAGGTTCAGTGTGCCGGGTAGGACTGCCAGTGAGTGGGATAGGGATGGGGATGCAGGGTCTGAGTTGAAAGTAGAATGCAGGAGTAGGTTGGGAGTAGGGTGTCTGGCCAGAGGACAGGAGGCAGGAGCAGGCATGGGGCAGGTTGTCTGCAGGGGGAAGGAGTGGGCTGGGATCAGGTTGACTCGCCAAGGGGCAGGAGAAGGCTGGGGGCAGGCTGTCTGGCCAGGGAGCAGGGACAAGAGTGGGCTAGGGGCAGGGTGTCTGTCCGGGGAGAGGAGCATGTGAGTGAGGGGATAGGAGTGCAGGATCTGGGGAGGATGGGAAGCACTTACATGTTTTTGCGCCGCATCACAGGCGCTGTGTAACACGGCATCCCACTCTCCAGAAGGAAGCCTCCAGGAGGGTTTCACAGGGAAGCCTCCAGGAAGTGTATCCCAGGGGAAGAAAAAGGGCAGCACACAGAGCTAAAAATGATGGAGTCTGTTCTCTGCACACCAGATCTAATGAGGTGGTTAGGGGCTTTCTCACCCCTCTTGCCCTGCCAGAAGCAAGCTCTGATTCCAATCTTGTAGGGGGTTGTAAGGCTGTAGCACCAGAACTGGCTCCCTGCTGTTGGAGGAGCTGAGTTGGGGTTCCAGAAAAGCCATATCTGGTTCCCTAGTAAGCCATATTTGGCTTGTGAACCATAGGTTGTCACCCCTGGTATAGCTCTTTGGGGCTTGGATTGCAGCCTGAGTTCTAGGACCACCCTCCCATCTCTTGGCACCGTCCAAAGCCTGAACGTCTACTGGCATGGGCTGAGCACGTTTTTAATTGCAGTGCAGACGTACTCTCAGATAACCAGGCCAGAGCAGTGTTGAACAATGACCCCACAACATTCCTTTTGAGTTGCATTGACATGGCAACTTCAGTGGTCAAAAGTCAATTGTTATTAATCAGGCGTTGGGAACTTTTTTTGAGGGCCACTGACCCACACAAAAAAATCAGTCAGGGGCCTCAAACAAGTGAGGGAAAAACAACAACTTACTGATGTACCCCCTGACTGAGAAGAAGGAAGACACTTCCCCACATTCCCCTCCTACCCCAGAGTCTAGGGGGCCCAGGCTAGTATATTCTGTGTGCTCTAGTCCCACAAAGTGGCTGGAGTGCCAGCGCAGGCTCCCCAATGCTGGGAGGGAGCCCTGTGCCTCAGAGGCCAGATCCAGGCAAGCCCATAGGCCTTAGGTTCCCCGCCCCTGTTGTAAATGAATGCTTTGATTATCAAATACTTTTCTTCCCTATACTAGCGATAGCTTGACCAGATCTAAAACTAAATTAAAATAATGTATTTTAAACTGACGGCGTCATTTACTCTTTAATTCTCTTCACATCCAACTTGCAGATTAACCGTGCCAACAGGAAAAGAGCAATTGTAGAAGATACAGAGTGGCAAACCCTAGCACTTTATATTAGGAATGGCCCATTAAACTTGTTTTGCCTGTAAAGATGGAAGAGTGCCTTTTTTTTTTTATTAGTTAAATTCTACTTGTAACTTACATGCTTGCTACAATCTCTGTTTTGTTATTGCAAACAAAGTGCCTGACCAACGTAAACTTGGGCAGAATAGCTCTTGACTGTGGGCTGATTGAAAAGCATGCTCATGGATTCTATCCAAAATTTGATTTGGATCCTAGAAGCCTGATGGAGGAGAAAAGAACACACTGAGATGTAGATGGCCTATAGGTCTCTGAAGTTTTACTCTGAGAACAAACAATGAGAAAGAAACTTCCATTTAAGGGTTTCCATGGGGATGAATGTCTCTAGAAAACTCTTGGAATTAAATCAAAGCCAGTAAGAACAGATGCTGAATCTGAAAGGAACTAGGCATATGTGATCTCTCTAGTCCATTTTCCCCACACTGCAGTTTGGGATTTTACTAATGCTTAGCATTAAAAGCAACTGGCCTCATCCTCATCTGCACTGTGGCTTCTTTACACAGCACCACCAGCCTAAAGCAGCTTTAAAATTGGCGTACCCAGGCATGAGAGGGTGGTATAGAATCAGTCTTTATGCCAGCCTCTGCGATGTGACTGTTGTACTATCAAGGACAATATGGTCAGCTCATGGCTATGCCCATCACTGGTAACCCTTCCAGTTTAGAGCAACCTTTCATGTTACATTAGTGGACTGGCTTCAAATACAGAAAGCCTGGGTTTAAGAAGTATAAAAAACACCCATGTTTGTTTCTTGCCCTCATATCTCTACTCTTGAATTGCCGTCTCCACTCATGCATGGACTGCAGCTGCAGATTAGGTCCAAATGTTTTTAGTGAGGTTACTAACTTTCCTCAATTGAAAGTCAGCAAAAACGTTAAACATCTTCCATGTATTTAGTGTAAAACAGCAGATCTGAGGATTTCTTCTGGGGGTTGAATGGCGTAGAAGCAGCACTTTTATGATTCCAAGGGTATCCTACCAGAGAGCCATGGTGAAAATCAGCCTACAGGAAGTTGGCATAAAATGAAACAAATTTAAATTCCATGAAAAATTTGAATATATGCCAGCATTTTGTGACTTCCCTTCTCCTTTACACCAGAGGATCACTGAACTATAGAAAAATCAATCAGGAGCCACACAAGCAAAAAAACACCCTCACTACTCACCTATTCCCAAGTGAGCAGCAGAGGCCCCCAAAGCTAGGGACTTCTCCCTGTAGTGAAGTGAGCTGGTGCTCATGCTCCAACCCCATTGGGGAATGATGCTTTTGGCATGAGCTTTTGGCCTATGACGTGGAGACTTGCTGTAGACCAGGTCAAATTAAGCCTCGGGCCATGTCTTCCCTAGCCCTGCTTTACACTGAAACTACTATTCCCAGATTGCAATGCACTGTTGATCTCTGCAAGTATGTTACATTAACTAAGTGGGTACATTATAATTGCCCATAAGTATATGAAGAGTATGTTCACCAGAGATTCAATAATTATTTAGCCAGGACACACAGAGCTAAAATTGGATGAAAAGAGATTAATTTAAAGGAAAGACGTCCACTTACACTTGGCTGTATTTAATTTTATAAGGGTGTTTATAAAATCTAAGTCTCAGAAATGTTTCCACACAAAAACCAAATTGTTTAAGATGTTTTTTAAAAAATTGTTTTTTTAAACAAGTCTCCTTGCAGTCTTTGCAATTTAAACACTCCAAGAAACACTGCACCCCTGAAAGAGAAACTATTAATAAATGATATTGACTTCATTGATTTTTCATTGTTTAAGTTGAAAGAAGCACAAAATGTAAAGAAAAAGCCTAAGTAGTGACAAGGACACTGGATTTTTGAAGTTCTTGTACTTCTAATATAAACTGGCATTTAAACAAGGTCCTTTCTGGTTTTTGTTTATTATAACTTATAACTTGTGTTCAGAAGGTAATTTTTTTTCAACAAAACATTTTTGCTACATATCATTACTCCTCTGTTAGATTTTGAGGTAGTTTCCAGAAGAATGTGGATGGCTTTGTTTGTTTCAGACATTGTAAATTTGACATTGAAAGCCCTAAGAAATGTGCTTTAGGAATAGCCCTCTCTCACCAAGTGGAATAGAACTAAATGATCTAATTGGCCTCTTCCATCTCAAACTTCAGTAAATTGTTATCTCTTTGGGATGTACTTTGGCAGGTACTCTATAACCTAATGCTGTGCAGAATACCATGTGCTGCTCCTTAGACATGCTAGTTAGACTATAAAACATTGAACAAAATTCTCAGCTATATCCAGAAAAAGCCATAAAAGAGCTGTCTACAGCTCCCTGATTTTGGAGCTAGTTCTGTATTTTTTTTTTAAATTCAGAGCAACCTTGGAGTTTCTCTAATTTATGGTGGCTGGCTGTGGCCATCCCAAGGTCAATAGACTGGAACGCAGGCGGAGCTTGATTAGTATTTGTAAGGGACTCACTGGGATGGAGCTTGTTTAGTATTTGTAAGGGACTGACTTGTCAAGTCTTGAAGGAGAGGAACAGCAAAAATTATTAGAATAAATAATAATTATTAAATACACACTCCATTTTTATATGTAGTATTTTAAAATTTTACAGTAATTTTTACTTTTTAAATCACTCGGATACCACAGTGTCAGGAGATATTATAAAAATCTATATAGAATAAGGGTCCAAGGACCGAGAATCTCCACTGCAAGAATGGAGCAGAAGGGCACAATGAAGGAAAATTAATTAGTATTTGCATTCATTCTGAAAACCAAAGTAGTGTTAAACACTTGATGCAGTAATCTTGGTGCTGATGCTTTTTGAGCATTTTGTTTTTATATTTTCCAGATCATAAATGCACTTGAAGAGGACCCAGCAGCACAAAAAATGCAGCTTGCCTTCCGTTTACAGCAGATAGCAGCTGCATTAGAGAATAAAGTGACTGACCTTTGATTAAAAAGCCACAATAAAGAAATCTGATCTGAAGATGTTTAAATTCATTCTTCCTGTTAAGGAAATAGTGTTCTATTTTTTAATGTATAATTACAACTTTAAATGAAAGATTTCATGTTTTTGATAGCAGAGCTGTAATGTAAAGAATTTTTACTGTAAATTATACTTCTAATTAAAATCTGTGTTGTGTGTAAATGAATCATTTGTGAGGGGGAAGAGTCATTGGGGAAGAATTATAGTTCATTTAATCAAATAGTACAATCTGAAACATCAGCATTTTTAGAATCATTATGCAAGTAAATTAAATACTATAGCATCCTTTATATTTTAAGCAATATTTGTACTTGGGAAAATGGTAGCATATTTGAAGAAACAGATGCAATATCCCCTCTTATGTTGATAACTGGAAATTAATTTCCTACTAGCTCTGAAATCAGTAGCTACATTATGCTCACAACAAATATAGTAAATGACATATCTGCTATGATTTTTCTTTAAGATCTTGGGATGGGTTTTGATTCCATACAATACTATTTCTCTAAATTTACCACACCTATCTATGGTAATGCATGGTATTATACCCATCACAGTTGATTGTTATGGGAGTAATATAGTTATGTCTCCTCTATAGAAAGGTTCTGATGGTAAATTCCAATTTGATTCATAAATCACTGCAAGGGAAATTAGCCCTTAAAACTTTGCAACCTTTTGTTTTTATTGTGAGTTTTACAATATATGCTAATGTGCCTTACTTGTATTAATTCTGTGAATCTGATGAACGGTTTTGTAAAGAGAAGCAGGTCAGAAAAATATTTATGTGCTGTTGAATGACTTTTTTTGTGTGTGAAAAACATGACCAGCAGAATGCCTGTAATTAGTTGCTTGCCAAGAGTGTGCTGTTTAACATGATTGTTATGTAAAATATCTTGTATCAGAATAGTTCGGATTTTTTTAATTTGAAACTTGGAACTATCCTAGAGGAACTACCACTTTTTTTTATTGTACTTGTGATGTAAAATACTAGTAATGAATAATGATAATAGAAAAATCTTATATCCATATAGCTAAATACCACTCACAATCAAGCCTTGGAATGCTGCATATGATCGAATATACATCATAACCAATAGCAGTGAAAATTAAAAATACTTGTCAAGAAGTGTGTTTACAATATAAATAAGTTCTATCCAATTTAAAAAGCTAGGTACGTTTTCTTCAATTGCTGTATTGCACATGAGAGAACTTTGTTTCATTCTTGTCTCAGAGTTTTTTGGCAGTTAAAGTAGCATTTTAATGTAGTGCTGCCATGTGCACTAATTCCCTTTCATTATTGCTTTTTTTTGCCTGCTGAGCACTTGAACTCTGCTAATTCTTGGCAAGATGCTGTAGTTTCTGCTGCCATCTCTTCTTCCCTGTTGTCTGTCCTACAGTGAATTTAAACTTTTGTTGATTTTTATACTTTTTGAAAATATCCTCAGATTCATGAATTGCCTTCCCCTAAAAGTCAAAGGCCTCATTGCAGGGTCACTCTCCCATCCCATTTCAGTTCTTTTATTTAAAAAAAAAAAAAAAGAACAAAACTAGATTTTTTTGCATCCATGCGTAGACATTGCTCAGCATGGCTGGGACGGAAGTTATTTTCCATTTTTTTAGGACTGTGGTACATAAGAATGCTGCATCAAAAACACTGTGCCTGCTACTCCTTGATGAACAGAGACACCCATCATGTTTTCATTGCTAATCTGTTGCTTTTGTCATTATTTGTAAATCCTGTTAATTGTAAATCAAATACAATGTGTTTCTTTTCCTTTAAGTGTCTTAGAATCTTTACTGAACAGGGTTAGGATTTGGAGGAATGAGGGGGGGAATTTGAAGTAATGCAGATGCCTCCTCTAAACTAAGGGTGATGTTTCAGTAGCATCTCTTGTGGTTGGTAACAAATGTATGTCAGTAGGTGTTTGTTCAGAAAATGAGCTCATTATTTGGAAAAAAAAAAGATGTAGTGCAGCATTCTGTGGTAAAATCTCACAAGATGCATAAATTTTTAGGGCTTTAGTAAAATTGAAAACTATGTAGAGCCAGTTTATCTAAATTAGCAAGTGGTGGTGCTTAAGTAGCTTGGCTTTGCTCAAGAAATCTGAAGGTGTTTTCTGTCCTCACCCTCCAACTAGGCAATGACACAAAGCAACTGAACATCAGTTATGATGGTAGATAATAGTAACCCCAAGACTGCATGATATCCCTTACATGTGGGATTTAAATATGTGGATCTATCAAGTAATGATCACTTCCCAAAGTCATTTGTCATTCCCAGATTAGAGATTCTAACCACTGCAACCATACTCCAACCTCCTGTAAAAACAGGCCATATAATTTCCCCAAAATGATTTTTAGAGCATATATTTTAGAAAAAATCCAATATTGATTTACAAATTGCAAGTGATGGAGAATCCACTATGAAACCTTAGTAACCTGTTCCACTAATTACCTTCACTATTAAAAATGTACACTTTATTTACAGTCAGAATTTGTCTAGTTTCAATGTCCAACAATTCGATCTTGTTATACCTTCGTCAGCTAGACTGAAATCTTATCAAATATTTGTTCCCAATTTATTCATAGACTGTAATCAAGTCACTTCCTTGCCTTCTCTTTGATAAGTTCAGTAGATTTAACTCTGAAAGTCTATCAGGATAAGGTATATTATGTAATTATTTAATCATTCTTCTGGCTGTGTTCTGAACATTCTTCAAGTTATCAACATCCTTCTTGAGCTGTGGTCACCAGCACTGGACACAGTATTTCAGAAGTAATGCCTGAGAGAGAAGTCAAAACAGTCCAACATTTACTCAAGATTCCTGTTTGTGCGTCCAAGGATTACATTAGCTTTTTGGCCACAGCATTATACTGGGAGCTCATGTTCAGCTGATTATCTGGCATGACCCCAAATCTTTTTAGTCACTGCTTCCCAAGATAGTGTCCTCATCCCATAAATATGGCCTGAGTCCTGAGTGGCGGGTATTGTGAAGGCAGAGTTTTCCATGTGCCTACAACAGCCTAACATGTCTCTGCTCATCTTCTACATCTAGGGCCCTTGGTTCCTGCTCTTACTGTATCAGAGGCTGGGGGCTGCAGTGTGCCCCGAGACCACACTTCCCCAGCTGCCCAGCACTGAGGGAGGCTGGGGCTGTGCTGTCCAGCCACTCAGCACTCCGGAGCCAGGCGTTGGCTGGGGGCACTAACTTGGCAGTGGTTAGCAGCCCCCGCTGTGCGGAAATGGAAGGTCTGGGCAGGAACCAACAGCCATAGTGGAGGATGTCCAGTATCAGAGGGGTAGCCGTGTTAGTCTGAATCTGCAAAAGCGACGAGGAGTCCTGTGGCACCTTATAGACTAACTGAAGTGTAGGAGCATAAGCTTTCGTGGGCAAAGACCCACTTTGTCAGATGCATGTAGTGGAAATTTCCAGAGGCAGGAATAAATATGCAGGCCAGGATCAGGCTGGAGATGACCAGGTGGATCCAATCAAGGAGGATGAGGCCCACTTCTAGCAGCTGATCTGGAGGTGTGAATTCCAAGAGAGCAGAAGCTGCTTTTGTAGTTAGCAAGCCATTCACAGTCTTTGTTTAATCCAGAGTTGATTGTGTCAAACTTAAACAAAGACTGTGAATGGCTCGCTAACTACAAAAGCAGCTTCTGCTCTCTTGGAATTCACACCTCCAGATCAGCTGCTAGAAGTGGGCCTCATCCTCCTTGATTGGATCCACCTGGCCATCTCCAGCCTGATCCTGGCCTGCATATTTATTCCTGCCTCTGGAAATTTCCATGCATCTGACGAAGTGGGTCTTTGCCCACGAAAGCTTATGCTCCTACACTTCAGTTAGTCTATAGTGGAGGATGGACTCCTGTGGCATGGAAGAGGCGAGGTCTCAGGTGAAAGAAACAGGTTGGGAGGGGACAAGCCTCCCCAAGCCAGAGGTTCATCCATAGCCTAAGGTCTTTGTTCCTAAATGTTTACATATAGCTGTTATAAAACAGATACTGTTTGCACATAGCTTACCAAAAAATTCAGATGACTCTGCATCAGTGACCTGCCCCCTTTATTTTTTTTACCACCTCCCCCAATTTTTGTCATCTGCAAACTTCATCAGTGATGATTTTATTTTCTTCCGAGTCATTGGCAATGTGTTCCACAGCATAGGGTCCAGAACTGATCCTGGGAAGACTCTTCTAGAAGCACACCCATTCCGCGATGACTTCCTGTTCAGTTACGTTTTGAGACTTATTTGCCAGTTTCTAATTCACTTAATGTGTCCATGTCACTTGTGTATCATTCTAATTTTTAATCAAATTCTGCCATACTGGGCCAAATATCTTACAGGAGTCTCCTATATCAACTCTGTTACCTTTCTCAACCAAACATCATCTCATTAAAAATAAAAATACTTTGATGGGATCTTATTTTTCATAAACCTTTGTTGATAGGCATTAATTTTATTACTTTCCTTTAATTCTTTATTAATTGAGCATGGTATGAACTGCACCGTTATCTTATCTGAGACTGATGTCAGATGGACAAGTGTATAATTAGCTAGGTCATTCCATTTACCCTTTTAAAATATTGTCTCCACATTGGCTTTCGGCCAGTCTTCACATTGTTTCAAGACTTATTTAAAAATCACTATTAATAACTCAGGCTGTGTCCAGACTCAAGGGTTTGTTCGAAAACAGTCGCCTTTTTTCGAAAAAACTTCACCTGCGTCTAGACTACAGCTGCGTTCTTTCGAAATTAAATCGAAAGAACGCGGCTTTTCTTTAGACGGCGGAAAACCTCATTTCACGAGGAAGTTTCTGAAGAGGATTATTGAATAACATCAAGAAAAGATACAAAGAACAGGGAAGACTCAGTAAGAAAAGGTCATGACTAAGCATCATATGGTGATTGTTCCCTGATTGTTCTAGGTTCCAGTGCCTGAAGAATCTCTCAGAGCATCCCAGGGTTCCTACACAGGCTGTGCACCCCTGAACAGGAAGACTTTTGGAGGGAGACCTTCAGGGATCTGTTGTGATAATTTGGCCTATGAATTTACTCTGTGTGTGGGCACAACTGCAAAAAGTGAATAAACTTTTATAAACTGTCACAGTTAAGCTGTAACAGTAAATGTTGATGAGAAAAGGTGCAAAAGGGAAATAGACTGAATTAGTCCAAACAAAAAAGGCCAAATGATATTATTCAAGGACTGTATTAAGATCATGCCTGAAAAACAAGGATTACATGTAGGATGTAAAAATGTAGGATTAAAAATCTATGGACCAAAATTGGCTGGTGGTGGAATCTAGGCCTATCTGGTGCACAAAAGAATGAAGGAGTTGGCACTTCTGCCCACAAGACTTTTTGAAGCTGAAGAGGAAGGTTTTGACTTCAAGGTTGCAAATACATGGGCAAGTAGCTACAAGCTCTCAGTCCCAAGTTTTGCAAGTGATTGTGGGTCCTAGATGACCTCTTCAGATTTGTGTGTATGCCCACAGAATGCTACCTTGAATTGTTTCTCACCACACTGCTGTTAGAACTTTGGATGACCCTTCAGTCATATTTCTGAAATACAGTCAGAAAGGCTGGGACCCCTTCTTGGGATGTGTGATCTACAGTCCAGCTGCACTAGGTCTCAAAGATCAATGATGACCCAGCAAGTCTCCCCAGTAGTATAATCATGCCCTCTCCAGAGCTCCACCCTTCAAGGACTTTGCAAATGAATTTTTGTAGAGTATAAGGTAATAAGGGGCCATTTCATCATCATCTGTATATGACAGGTCATTAAACTTCACCCATTTACCTTTTATTTTGAATCCAATAGCTTGTCTGATTAAAGTATATCTTCCAGAAAGGCATCTGACCTTAATTTGAAGATATCAAGAGATGGAGAATCCACCACTTCTCTTGCAGTTTGTTCCAGTGGTTAATCTCTCTCTCTCTCTCTCAAAAATTGTACCTAATTTCTAATTTGAACTATATTTTTGTTAGTCTCTGAGGTGCTACCAGGATCATTGTTGGTTTTTATTATTTGACTTGGTCAGTTCTTAGCTTCCAGCCATTGTTTTTGTTATGCCTTTCTCGGCTACATTAAAGCACTATTTAATTTCTTTGCCTTGTGAAAGTATTACATCTTCCTAGACAAAACACAAGAGATACATTAAGTAAAAACACATACCTTCTTATAAGACACTGCCTCAGTTTCCTTTTCCTCCTGGAGAGCTCCTTGGGTCTGAGTCAGTGTCTTTCAGGAAGTCCAGAATTCTCCTGCCTAGTCTTCTGTTTGGGGAGGAGGGGAGTTCTCTTTCTAGAAAGTATCTCCCTTTATTTTAACAGCAGCTTTAACACCTTGACTTATCCTGTCCTTCCCATTTCCCCCCTTCCCCCCATTCTCTGTGGACTATCGCCTTCAACAACCCCTTCTGGTAGTCTCCATTGTCCTGACAAGGCAAGGTTATCCAATTGCTGATGATCATTAATGTATGTTCCTTTTAGGGGTGGACCTACCAGACACTTCTCTCCCCTTAACCACAGGAGAAATAATGTAAGCATACAAGGCATCAGTAAGGGGATAAACACATGGCATTCACAAATATACACTGGAATTCATAAATTCATGCTAGCAGATTTCCAAAGTGTAAAACATCTGTGTGTATGTGTTAAGCTGAAGAGGGGGATGAAAGCTCTCCGAGTTTGGGTTTCAGCTGTCTCATACCTCACCATTCTAATGAGTTTTTGCTACCAGTCTTACAGTTCCAAACTTACATTCTCCTTCCTTAAAGAGGCCATTTTTTAAGATACATTAATCCTCAATGGGTTAGACCTGCTGTGCCCCAAGAGACCTTTGGGTCAGATATTGAAATGTTTCCTGCATGTGGCCTGTGAAAGTAGCTCATTTAATTGTTGACATCTCCGTTTGCCATTCTGAAAGTTTCTAATTTAACTCCCCCGCTCTTTTTTTTTTTTCCATCTAACCAAACTGATACACCAGATGTCTCAAGAGTTCTGCCCTTCAAGGGCTTTGGACATCCATTTGAATGGTCCTGCTGGTCACCTGTCCAAATCTGTTTCATCCCTTTGAAAGAGTTACTCTTCTCTTGCTTGCTATATGTCGTAAGAACTGTTGCCTACTCTGTACGCAGCCTTGTAGAAGAACAGGAAAGTCTAGTTCCAAAACTCAGGGTTTCTTGCTGCTATGTCCCTATCAGTCACTGGTAAAGACTTGTGTTAGTCTGATTTATGAACAGATGGGTGAGACACCGCTAGTGAAGGGCCAACCTAGCCAAGGCTATTTCTACATCCTGCTCTCAGGTCACCACGCTAGAAATCTGCAAAGTCAGTGATAGTTTTTGCCTCTCCATTTCATCTCACTTTCCCAGGTGGATAAGCCAGACAAACTTAGCTGAGATGATCTTAGCTCCTGAAGTGTTCCAAGTTACTAAGTTATATAAGACCAAGACCAACCTCTTTTTATCATAGGGAGTCATTGTGGAATGGCATGCTAAGCTATAGTATACTGTTCAGCCACTAGATGGAACTATATCATACCTTATTTAAACCAATCTCAGCCATTCCTGGCAGAACAGTAAAGGATTTTATGGTAAGCACATCTTGTGTATATCTCTCTAGGAAGGAAGCCAATTCATTTTTTATATGGAAGCCTTGTACTAATTCACTTCATGTCATGTACACCTTGCACATGGTGGGCTGCACCAGGTTAGTCAGAAGAAACACAGGAGGAAAACTGAAAAAGGGCTGTAAATTGGGGGAAAGGTGGGTTGAGGATGGGGGGAAACAAAGGTTGCAGGATCTCATCAGCAAGCCACTCAGTGCCCCCAAAGAATTGCAGCTTTGACAAACTTTCACAATGGACAGACTGGAAGCAGAATTTTACAAGATTTGGAATTGCTGCGAAACTCCATAAGGAAACTGATGATATACAGGTATGCTCTTTAATTTATGTTATAGGGAAGCAGGCAACGCATATATTTAAATCGTTTGACTTTCCTGAAGATGCTCGTGAAAGAGTTCTGGCTATGTCTGATGTATACTTTATACCTCCGAGTAATGAGATTTATGAAAGACCATGTTTTCACCAAAGAATTCAGGGACGAGGGGAGAAATGTTGAATGTTTCATGAGAGCTCTTCATGCATTGGCTGATTTTGAAATGAAACAAAAACGAAAAAATCAGGGACAGGCTATTCACTGGGTTAACAGATAAAAATATTTCACAGTAGCTACAATGAAAAACAGACTTAATCGTGTCTTTCTTTTTTTTTCAAGACCAGTTCAGATTGTTTTGATATTTGAATGGTTAACAAATGTAACAAAAGTGCTACAAGTCATATCTGGAATAATTCATATCCCAAGAGATGATGCATGGCCGTCCAAAGGCACGAGGTGTAATAAAAGCACAAAATATGGATGTTTTGTGATTGTTTGCCTCACTAAAGCAGCCAGGGTGTTGACTCATATTATAGACAAGACTTGTTGTTTCTGGTATTTATCATGAGTGATCACAGCCTCCCTGGAGAGTACTGAATTTAAAATGGACTCAGGAGCAGATGTCCCAATCTCAGAAGGGAAGTATAATTGCCTGTTATTCCTCCCAGAGATGAAGTCTCCTGACAGAGCTGTGACTAGCCCTGGAAGTATTCTGAACTGCCCAGCCCAGTTCAGCACAGAAACTAGTTACAAAGATAAAACATGCTCAGTGTTCATGTGATCAAAGACCAACAACCTTCACAGCCATGGTGGGGCTACTCAGAAAGCTGATGGAGGATTTGAGGATACTGAACTTTTGAAAGGACATTCAAAGCAAATCCATTTGAGAGATAATGCTGATCCAGACAGTGTACAAACACCAGCACCAGAGAGACTTTGGAAAAGACTAGTTGCAGATTTATGCAAATTCAGAGGACATCACTACATGATCATATTGGACTATTTTTCCAGCTACATAGAAACAAAAGAATTTGAAAGATATAATATATGTGCTACTGAGATATTGAAGAGCACTTTTGCTCACATTAGTATTCCAGAACAACTGGACAATGGACTGCAATTCACTATGGCAAAATTTGTACTTTTGAACAAAATACAATTTTGATCATATTTCTAACAGATCTCATTACCCATAAGCAAAAGGAGAAGCTGAGAGAGCAATACAGACCGCCAAGAAAAACCTACAGCAGGAAGATCCATTCCTTATTCTTCTGAGTTATAAAACAACATCAATAATAGCTACTGGAGTCCAACACAGCTCCAGATTGGAAGACAACATGGACCTACTGTTCCAGCTTTGGAAAAGAATCTAACTCCAAAGTGGCCAGACATGGAGAGAGGAGTCATACTGGATAAAAAGACAAAAAGAGCCTACCAACACTTTTGCAACTGAAGCACTCAGGGCTAGTCTACACTAGGAATTTAGGTGAACTTAACTGCATTAGGTCAATTTTTCTACAATGAGTCCATACCACCAAGTCCATTCCATTAACTTTAAGGGCTGTTAAAGTCAATTTCAGTACTCCTGCTTTTCACAAGGACATTCGACATTGCATAGTCAACTTTAGAATAGCGCTATGAAAGTCAACATTCTTGGCCTCCTGGAGGTGTCCCACAATGCTCAGCTGTGACTGCTCTCACCAGGATTTTCAACTCTGCTGCACAGGAAAGGCTCTGGGAAAATTTGAATTTCATTTCCTGTCTGGCCAGCCTGGTGAGCAGACCTCCGAGTAAGTAGCACACCTCAGCAGCAATCTAACCACAAATGCCCAGAGTCGCAAACGAGCATCAGCATGGGGCGTACAGAAGATCCTGGACCTCATTGCTGTGTGGGGAAAGGAATTTGTTCTCGAACTATGAACCAGTAGAAGAAATGCAGATATGTATGCCAAAACCACACAGGGCACGATGGAGAAAGGATATGCCAAGGCCACCCAGCAGTGCACATGAAAATAAAGAAGCTGAGGCAAATGTACCAGAAGACAAAGGAGGCAAATGGACAGTCTGCAGCATCACTGCAAACATGCTGATTCTATGAGCTGCTGCATGGGACCCCAGGGCGGGGGACCTGCCCACTTCCCTAGCCAGTCCGTGGATTCCTCCCATGACACTCCTCTGGTAGCCTCGGGCAGCTGTGTGGAGGACAGTGTGGATGAGCAAGAGGAGGAGGAGAATGGTGAGCAGGGCAACTGATCTCATGACAACCAGGACCTTTTATAACTTTGGAGACAACCCCCTCCTGCCAGGACATCTTGCAGCTGGGCCCTGATGCCAGAGAGGGCACTTCTGGTGTGTTCACCTTTTTTTTTTTATCGTGCTACAAGTGGGTTAAGGTGATTAGATGTGATCTGTGGAAGCCACTGTGCCTACACAGGGGGGCTCCTTGGAATAGCTTGTTAATGTGTCTGGAGAGGGAGTGAAATCACATTTCACATAAAGCTTTCATACAAGAACTTTCATCTTCTCACAAGGTTTCTGGGGAGGCCTGTCATACTCCGTCCTCCATGGTAGGGCACCTTTCCATGCCAAGCAAGAAAAAAAGGGTCTGACATCATTGCAGCACAAAGCACTGCAGCATAAAGTCCAGGTCTCTAGCCACATTCACTCAGCATCTGCTCCTTATCACTGTGTAATTCGGAAAAGACTGCGTGAGCTCCGGCCCTGCTTTGCCGCTACACCCAGATCACCTCCCCGCTGAAAGCTCAAGCCCTAGCCTGTCCCTTACCAGGCCTGTCATCAAACCGAGACCAGCTGCTCCTCTAAGATCTATGAGGTGTACCTGCTGCATAGTGGGCACTTAAAAGCATGACTGTGCCCCTGTACATAACACGTCCCTGTTGTCTTTAGACCAGACCAGACCTTCCTTTCATGCTAAGAGATCGGGATTTACACTCGACAGTGTATCTCCACTTTTTGTTGCAGGAGGTGCAGCAGTGAGCACCCTATACAGTCCCATTACCCTGTATCTGTCCAGCTAGCATAAATCTGAAGGCAAAAGCATACTAGGGATGGACATGGTCAAGGAACAAATGCAATCCGCCCACTTAGACAGGGAGCCATTAAGCGAGTGGAGGAGTACACTGCTGCAGCGGATGTGAGTGGAGCGTGAGGTCAGGAGAGCATGCAGGGAACTTGAAGTGAAGAACCAGGAGATCGTCTTGACCAGTGTTCCCTCTAATTTTTTCTATCCATGTGCAGAATAGATTTTGTTATATGTACCAAGACTTGTGCAGATGAGCACCACCAGTAGAAACACATGCTCTTGGCTTCTTCCCTGGGGGTACTCTGCTAATCAGCTAGGTGAAATTTCTCCTGTGCAGCTGCCCAAGCACTCAGCTTAGAGGAAACACTGGTCTTGACAGTCATGGCAAAAGGGATGACCCGCCTGGAGGCCTTCCAGGACAGCCACATGCACAGCACCCTCCTCCAGCCCTTGCAGACCCACATTCCTTTCTCACCAAGTGCCGTAGTCTCCTCTTCCAGCCAGATGATCAAGTTGTTGTTTGTTTGGGACATGTAATTAGAAAACCAGTATGATTCAGAGATGCTTAACAAACTGACCCACACTGAACTTCAAAGACAGCATAATGGTATATATTTTGTAAATAGTAGGAACGAGAAGATTTACCCAGCGTTGCTTGGATTTTTAACTCAATGTTTGTTTTTTGGAAAATAAAATGAAAATGTACATGTTTCATTGAAATCATTGTTCTGGGGTGGGACTGGGGCTGAGGGGTTCAGTCTGCAGGCTGCCCAGGGGAGAGAGGTCTACTCCATCTCTCTCCCACCACAGCAACTTGGGGCCAGGTGAGAAGTTTCTCTTCATAGCCACTGCAGCTCCAGCGGGCAAAGACTAGGAAGGGGCACATGTCCCTCAGCTGGAGCATATCCATTTGTCCCCTGTGCTCTCCAACCAGAGTGAGGAATGCAGCAAACTGTTCACTTTCCCCTTGCTCCCTGAAGAAGGGGAACAGCCAGCAACATACTCGTACAAATCAAGGGGAGAGAGCTTCAGCCTCCCTCCGTCTTCCCTAAAAGGCACTTGGGTGTGGGAGGCTCGGGGTTGAAGCAGTCCCAGAAGTTTAGGAGCTCGCTCCTAATCAGATCATTTCACTGGCTAAGTGAACTATAACTAACTGCCTGGTGATTCGTACTCTTCTATTTGGTTGTATGAGAAGCAATCCCATTCCAGGTACAACCCATTTTTCTGGCACAACCAAGAAAGATAAGAGAAAGCTGCATACCAAATTTGGTGGTCCTACCTCTTACCATTTATGAGGAATTCTTGAACAGACAGACAAACTCTTTCAAATGTATAGTAGAAAATGTAGAACTTGGGAGACGTGATAGAATGCTAGGATGTATCATACTGTTCAGCCACTAGATGGTGATGTGTGTATCACATCTTATTTAAATTAATCTCCCTCATTCCTGGCAGAACATTAAAAGGATCTGAGTGAACACAACTGATGTGTATCTTTTTGGGAAGGAAGCTCTGTTGCCAGTCCATATCTGGCACAGAAGCCTGACAGGCTAATAGCAGCCCTGAAACATACCATGTAGAAGAAATACATAACAGCTTGTTAGCTCAGCTTGTAGTCCGGAATTTCCCGCAGGATGGGAGCAGAGGGAACAAATTACAAGGAAAATTTACAGTGTATCCCTTCTATTATAGACTTCCTTCCTTCCTCCCTTTATGTTATGGGAGATCCTATTTCAGTTGGAAGTTCTCGTATTTAAAAATTGCTAAGGAGCTGGTGGACGGTCTCTGCCCTATATATTCTGCCTTTTGCTATTCCTTCTTTCCAAGGTATCTGGTATATACAGCTATAATGCTTGGAATCTGGAATGTCCTGCAAGATGGGAGAAAAAAGAGGAGGACTCCATAACAATTCCCTATAAGTATTTTTTCCCATTCTTGTGCAATACTAGTGACATGGAGTTGGTGCCACACATTACGGGGTTCTCATGCATAGCCCTGACACAGCCTGCTACTCTGTGTTTATAGTACTGCATCCATTCCACTCCTCTAGGGTCTTCTTACACCTGAAGTAGAAGCAATGCTGGCTACAATAAATGTGTAGTTCTTGAAGGGGAAAAAACAAAACACCAACTATAACTAACTTGCTAAGCACCATTTAGTCTGCTCACATATCCCTAAATCCTACTTATTGCTCTTCAAAACACTTACCACGGAATCCATTGGAAGAGAGGGTTTTTAAAGATATCAAGGCATCTCTTAAACATTGAACACTTCATAGAGCAACCCATTTTTCAGTGCAGCAAAGGACAATAGTTCCTATGTAGCTTTCAATTGCTTGTCTCAAAAAGAAATGAAAAAAACCCACCCACAAACAACACACTGTTTTTGAAATCCCTTTTTCAGGACTCTAATTCTAAGCAATGTTTTTAGCTTGTTTGATTCCCTTCAAAACTGAATGCTGAACAAAACTTTATTTTTCTTTAATCTAAACAAGAAGAAAGGAGCTACATGAAAAATGTATCCTTTCATGCACTTAATCTTTCTTTTCCTGTGGCTATTTCCTATTCAACTAAAGATGTACTCACTACTTTTAGGGCATGGATGCCAAACCAGGGAATATAAAAAAGCTGCATGTTTCCAGCAGCTGGGTCTGTGGTGACTCTGGCAATTGTAATACTGCCTGTAGGGTGTTTCTTGGAACTTCACTGTTACGGGTCTGGCTAGTTTCCTTGTCCTTTGAGTGATTTTTTTTCTTTGATTTGCATCTTATGTTTCTCTGATATTTGCTGTAACACAATAAATTCCTCCAAAAATCCAGGGAAGCAAGCAATGAGTAGTTCTCAAATTATTCTTGTAGACCCTAATCCTGAAATGATCTCCATGTGGGCACAGGAATCCTCCTGGGCAGAGTTCATTGCAGGATTCTGGCTGTGGACTTTGTTACACTATAGTACAGCACTTAATAAAATGTAAAATACCTCCCCTATGTCTAAGTCAAACTATCTTTAAAAACCCACAGTCTCCTAGTAACCATCTGTAACACTCTTGACACGTCCAGGATAGTGTCTTTCAAGGCTTCTTCCATAACTTATCCCCTCCACCATCTATCTATATCTAACCTAGTCCTTTAGGCTCCTAATGGAGTATAGAGCCTCCACAGTCATTCTCCATCTCTTGCGATCCTTAGCAATAGTCTTGATTTGATCCCACGTTAAACCAGCTGCTTCTACTTCATCCAGGAAGCTTCGTCACCATGTTTGTTTGGGATGTGCCCTTTTTCTTTTTTCCCTTTGGATTCCATTCTAACGCTTGTCTCACTATACATTCCTCACAGTTCTTACGGAGGATGTGGCCTGCCCATCACCATTTTCTCTTCTTAATCTGGTCCTCTATTGGTTTCTGATTTGTTTTGGTCCATGTGACAGACTGGACTGTGTCTGGGCACAGCTGAGGGCGTCCACTAAGAGCGAACTGCTCAACTTCGGGGCTCCCTACAGCCCCCAGACTGGTGACCTCTCCAAACAGGCCACAAACCAGTCCCACAGAGTGCTTCAGCAGCCTGCCTGAAGCTTCACGAGCAAAACTCCTCCGACACACCAGCAATATCCATGCCCCAGATGGCCCCGGGCCTCATACACAGGTGGGGGGGTTCTTAGGACCCAATCCCACCTACCCAGAGCGAGTTCTGTCTGGACAGAACTCTGGTTCCAAGAAACCAGCCACAGATCCCTGGTCAATTTACCCTCTGGACCTTACCCACAAATCACGCTGAGCCAATCCTTTAGAATCTATCATCTAAAGGTTTATTACCACAAGAAAGAAAAGCATGAGAATTAGGTTGCTAAAGTATTGTAGCGCCTCCTCTCCGCCTGGTTACCTTCTTTAAAGCCAATCTCCTTACAGGTTTTGATAGATAGGTCTGGGTTCTTCTGGATCCCGCCACCCGCTCAACTTTATTTTTTCTGATGGATTTATTTGGCGGTGCCTCCACCCCCCTCACTCCTTCCTGGCAGGGTCACCAGGGCAGCTTGGGAGAAAAATTCTAGCCCAGGGTAATCCCCATGTATTTGCCAGATAGTTGGAGACTCCCAGAAAATAGCACAAACACATACACTATAATAAACGCAATTATATTAAACAGGAGACAAATAGAACAGGGTAAAACACTATTTTTAGGGTCACTGGTGCCCAGCAACTGTAAGATCAGTTTCCCATTGGTACATGTACTTTGTTGGGGCCCTTGATGACTGTTGACCACAAAATCCTTCTCTGCAGTGGTTTAGCAGTGGGGCTGACTAGGTCCAGTACAGCCCAAAGGACTCACACATGGGAGAAGGCAGTAAATCCCTCCACAGTTTAATATGCTGCAGGTAATAAAATCCCCAAACAAATTCCCTGACTTACTAACTAAAAATTGGTGCACTCACACACTCCACGAATGAGCCTCAGGTTCAGAGATGACTCAGTCACTGCAAAGGGGCTGCTCTCTTCTGGCAGGGATCCTCTTCAGGCAGGAATCAGGCTGCTTTGGTCCCAGAATTTCCCCTCACCGCGAAGGGGTGCAGGGCTCAAGGAGCAGGCCACACAACTGCACCAAAATTCAAACTATAACCTCCTAGCCCAGCATTCAGATACACACACAGCAGGCAGCAGCCCTGAACTAGCAGATAGAGCAGAGCTGACCATGTGGTGACTGGTCTCACCCAGGGAGCTGGAGAGCCAACTCAACCTGGCTGGGGAAGCCTCCCAGAAAACTCCACAAACTAGGAATCAACAGTGGAGACATAAAACCCAGCTGTGAGGGATCCTGCCTTCAGGGTCCCTAAAGGCTAGTTCTCAGGGGGAACCCTGCATGCAGGCCTGGGGCTTACTAGCTCCCACACAGCGTCTCCCCTTGCCCTGCTGGCTCCAGACTCCCCTCCACAATGGCCTCTCCTTCCCCCTCCTGAACTCCCTGGGAGGGGCATCTCACTCCCTATGGGTTGCCTAGCAGACTCTGACCCTGGTAGGGAGGGGGAGCCAAGGCAAACTCAGTGTACCTCTCCCTGAGCTGCCAACAGACAAAGCCCCAGGAATCTAAGTAATCACCTTGGGGGTTACACTATCATACATTACATGCATCGAATCTCCCAGTTCTCGATGCAGGCTCTAGCAGAGATGTTACAGCTGCTGGCTTAAAAGTTCTTGTTGCGCATCCTAGGATCAGGATGGGTCCGCAGTGCTTTCCAGCTCTTTGATACCTGCACTGCTGCCTCTGGGATGAAGTGCTGAGCCGAGTACCAAGATGGAGTCAGCTACATGGCATCTTTATATATCCTTCCTGGTCTCTTCTTGGCTGCAGCAGGCCTATCACTGTGTTCCCTGCTGGTAGCCCTTAGGTGTCCGTCACCATTCCCCAGGTGTGTCCTTGGCCCATTGAGTGCTATTGTCCCACAGGGCCTCCCTAATTAGCATGTCCATAGGCCGGGCTCTGCCCAATGCTCAACCACATTCAGAGAGACTTCCAGCCTCCTTACAGATTCCTAACTACACACACACACACATTATACAGATATATGAAGAGCAGATACAGAATCAGAAGAAAGTAAGCTTTTGTTTGACCCCTCACATGGTTCCCTTTGTACCACTTTTGGGGCGAACACCCCCCCATGGGTGTAGCAGTGACCCGGCTGCTCCCCTCACAATCCAATAACGTGACAGTCCACAAGGTTTCATTGGCATTCTATTGTACCACTTTAGCTGGAGAATGTGTCTAAGGCAGTGTTTCTCAACCAGTGGTACAAGTACCCTTAGGGGTACTTGAGAGAAGTCTGGAGGGTACATCAACACAACTGAAACTTGGAGAAAACTGAATTTTTGTTTTAAGTTTTACAGCACTTTATTATTTTTTTACTTTTTACACTCAAAAATTTCATTGTCCTCCTGGCTACAATTAAGTTGTTTAAAAAAAAATAAGTACCCCCTTTTCAAAAAAAAATAGTAAGTACCCCCACTACCTACAGTTTTCAGACACACCGTTTTTTTATTTTTTTTTTACTATTGCAACACATTTGTTTAAAGGGGTACTTTATTTTTAAAAAAAAAAAAAAAAAAAAAAGGTTGAGAAACCCAGGTCCAAGGCATTTATTGACAAATGTCTGAATTCTCTTAATGTTGGTCTGGACAATACTCCATGCCTCCAAGCTATACAGCAGCACTGATTTCACATTGGAAGTGAAAATATATGTAGTTTGGTTCTTTTTGAAATGGCTCTTGTACCCCAGACTGGTCATAGTATGGCAAAGGCTTGTTGTACCTTTCATATTCTCACACTGATGTCCTCTTCAGTTCCCCATTCTTGCTGATAACACTCCTCAGGTATACAAACTGGTCAACCACCATACAGCCAGAGAAACCTGGCAAGTCATCTATGCTAGGTTCTAATGAACTGAGGCACCGAAGCAAGTACCAGAACCCTTCTGTGATCATTTTCTGAAGCCGGGTCACACCCACTTACATTTACCTTAGCTTAGACAACTTGGCTGATAACAGGGAGACGGGCAATCTCTAAAGGAGATGAGAGCTAAACAGTTAGGTTTTGCCTATAAAGTCTTAACACTTGAACCCAGTAGTCAGACACGCGGGGGTGGGGGGAAGGAAGGGAGGAGAGTGAGGTAATATCTTGTTGGACCAGGTTCTCTTGGTAAGAGAGAGAAACTTTTGAGCTCCATCCCTCTCTCACTAACAGAAGATTGATTACCGTACCCCCCCATGGGATGTGAGTTGCAGGAGTCAGGGTAGGAGTTTGGGGATGTGGGGTGCTCAGGCTGGGGTATGGGGGTGATGAGGGGCTCAGTGGAGGGGGCTGTTGCGTGCAGAGTGCTAGAGTCAGGGTTAGGGTTGAAGACAGGCTCAGGGCACAGGACTGGGGATGAGGGTGCAGTGTGGCATTGCTGTTAAACCCAGCCTGCTGTAGTTCAGAGACATACAAGGGGTCATCTTGTGAGTGCTGATTACCCTGTGTGGGGGGGGAAGGGGCTAAAGTCGGAAAAACCCCATCCTGAGGAACCTAGTTCCAGCAAGAGAGCTCCAGTGGGAGGGGGAATTGGCAGCAGGGAGAGAATTCAGCTCCATATGAGAGCACAAGCAGCACACTGATAGAATTGATAACCTTCCCCAGTCCCATAAGAGTAACCCTAATAAATGAGCATACCCAGAGTATTGGGCAAATCTGGTAACTCTAGACACACCAAATTTTGCACGGATACTACTGATTTCCTAACTTAAATAACTGGATTGGTTATATCTTGAAATTGGTTCCCTCAGAGTCCTAATTGGGCCCACTGATAATTCCAAAAGATCTCTGAAATGGTAAGAACTAGACACACCAAATTTTGAACGGATAGTACAGATTTCCTAACTTCAATAACTGGATTGGTTACATCTTGAAATCAGTTCCCCAATTCCCCCAGCGCCTCTATTGGGCACACTGGTAATTAGCTTTTAGTAGCACCTGATCATAGAAACACAAAATTTTGCACAGATATTCCTGATTTCTTAACTTCAATCACTGAATTGGTTATATCTTGAAATCGGTTCCCCCAGAGCCCCAATTGGGCTACTAATTAGCTTTTAATAGCGCCTGATCATAGGTATTTGCTGGACTCTTCTGTTAAGTGTGTCACATAAACTGCAACTACGAGATCCTTTCCCTATGATAACAGAAAAAGTACTAGCTATGTTAATTTCTTAAAGTAATATATAAGAGAAAAGTATTTCCAATAAAATATGCTATGTTAATGTCATTGATGTAGTTCATTCATCACACCTTTTGCTATATTTTCCCCGGGCAACACCGGGTATTTCTGCTAGTACATAGTAGATTACCCTTTTGGTGTTTAATGGTGACACACCTATACTTACATACTTGCCTTACTTATATTGGTGGCCTGTCTGTCTCCATCTATCTTTTAGAGTGAATCTGTCTGTGTGTCTGTCTATGCCTCCATTTGTTCAGAACTCCTCCTAAGCGATAAGAGCTAGGGTGACCAAATTTGTTATACAGCTTTGTCTTCTCCAAACCTAAAATAAGGTCAGGGTTTGGTTTTGCCAGATGAACCAGAAACCCTGGGAAAAGAACAGTTCTCCATAACATGGAAAGGGAGCAGCTTTTCAGAGGGACACGATAGAGAGAGATCTTGGAGTCATTGTGGATAGTTTTCGGAAAACATCCACTCTGTGTGCAGCGGCAGTCAAAAAAACAAATAGAATATTAACAATCATTTAAAAAGGGATAGAGAATATATAAAACCATGGTATGTCCACATCTTGAATACTGCATACAGATGTAGTCGCCTCTTCTCAAAAAAGATATATTGGCATCGGAAATGGGTCAGAAAAGGGCAAGAAAAATTATTAGGGGTTTGGAATGGGTCCCATATGAAGGGAGATTAAAAAGACTGGGACTTTTCAGCTTAGAAAACAGGAAACTAAGGGGGGATATGATAGAGGTCTATAAAATCATGACTGGTATGAAAAAAGTGAATAAGGAAAAATTATTATTTACTTATTCCCACAATAAAAGAACTAGGGGTCACCAAACGAAATTAATAGGCAGAAGGTTTAAAACAAACAAAAGGAAGTCTTTTTTCACTCAGTGCACAGTCAACCTCTGGAACTCCCTGCCAGAGGATGTGGTGAAGGCTAGGACTTGAACAAGGTTCAAAAAAGAGCTAGATAGATTTATGGAAGTTAGGTCCATCAATGGCTATTAGCCAGGATGGGTAGGAATGGTGTCCCTAGCCTCTATTTCTCTGGAAGTGGGTAACAGGGGAGGGATCATTTGAGGATTTACTGTTGTGTTCCCTCCCTCTGGGGCATCTGGCATTGGCCACTGTCGGTAGACAGGATACTGGGCTGGATGGACCATTGGTCTGAGACAGTATCGTTGTTCTTATGATACAGTGGCCACAGGGGGCAGCGAGCCCACGGGGAAGAGCTGTATGTAGATCGACCACTGGGCGGCCATCATACCACCAATGGAGTGGCAAGCACAGCTGGGGGTCTGCCATTTTGCCTGCTAGCAGATCAGGTAAGTGGGGTCCCCCTGCCTGGGAGACAGCTTCAGCTGGTCCCCTTTCCTGGAAGGGACTAGAGGAAGGAAGAGAAAGAGGCCCCAGCCCCGGGCCAGGCCATGGGAGGAGGGAGAGAGGCCCCTTCTCAATCCCAGACCGGGCCAGGGAAGGAGCCTCCCCACCCTGGGAAAGGTCACAGGGTAGAGAGGGAGCCCCCCTGCATCCCATGGACAAGCTGGTGGGCAGGGTTTGCAGTCTCCACTGCCCAGGGCTGCCCTCAAGGAGAAACTAGCATCTACCCACACTCGCTGCCCTCAGCCCCTCCTCACCCCCAGCCCTGACGCCTGCACCACCCATGCTGCTGGTTCCCTGCCATGAAAGACCCAGTCAACACTGGGTAAGTTGTCTAATAATTTAAATCTTTTTGAGGTCTGGTAAGAGTCACACATTACCTTCTTTGACTAGACTATCTGTACTGCAATGTTATGATTGTGTAAGTGCTCTGGTAACCTTTTATTTGGGTGATGGTTGTGAATTCATAGTTCTCTAGTGAAAGGAGGGCTTTGAGCAAAATGGTTCGTTTGTTCTGGAAAATGTTAATAGCTCTGTAAAAGAGAAGAGAGGAAATATAATTTCCTATGATTGGGGTGAAGGCCTGTTCAGGCTATTCCTTTATAAACTTAAAACAGGATGTGATAGCCAATATTTCAGCCATCCCATCACTTTAGTTTATAGTTTCTCTTTCTGTGTGGCTAACCCATCCTATGAATAACTGAGTAGATACTTAACACAGAGCCAGAATCCAATTTCACTGTCTCTCTTTATCGGGTTTTTGCAGTGACAGAACACACAATGAATCTAAGATTAGAATTTGGCTTTAAATATTTAGACTATGTATCACATGCACTTGCACTTTGTTTCAACTTTGAAGTAATGCAGCAGGATGGGCATTCTATGCTACTTAAACATCACAAATAAAAAGAATGATGAATTATTCATTTTAGATTTTTAAGGGGGGGATAACCCTACATGTCTCTCTGAATTTAGTGCTTATGGAAGGGGTGGACTGACTGCCTGAGAAGATGAATTCTGTTTGTTCCCAGAATGGACATACTCCGTCTGGAGTAATACAAGCTTCCCAAGACTGCTGGGCCAACATGCCTCATCCCATACCTGGAGGACTGACAGAGCTGAGAACATAGTACAATCTTGGTTCTATTTGCCAACGGATGTTGATTGGTTATCAGTGCTAGTTTGCAATGTGAGCGTCTGTCCATTAGGAATGGACTGCCACCACCAAACTCATTTTGTTAAATTATGTACACATGGTCAGTCTGGATAGCTGCCATACAGTGACTGGAACATTCATAACAAATGACTTGTCTTGCTGCTTGTGAGCCACTCACCAATGTGCACATTAAAGGACTGGAACATCTGAGAGCCACCCATTTGGAAGGAAATTTGTATTTACAGCCCATCTACAGGAAGGAGAGCAGCATAGGACAAATTAGTTCATTGGAAGGTCCAAGTCATAAGTAAAAATCTGAGGCTGGATCCAGGATGTGGCCAGGCTACATTTAGTGCCAAGTTGAGAGCAGGTTCTGATATTCCATAATCATGAAGTCAGACCATCTAAGAGCTGTTCACAATTATGGCTGCTAGAGAGGACCCCTTTAGGCCAGGGCTACTCAACTTTGGAAGCCCTGGAGACCACAATGATACTCACAACACATGCCGAGGGCCTCAACTTAAGTGTGGTTGCATGTACATGCAAATATATATGCAAATAGCTTCTTTCACACTGACGGGCATGAATACAAAGATTAAGGCAAGACACAGGCCCCATTTAAGACAGTTGTTCTGATATTAATACTATGCAATATTTACCCAATTTCCACTCAAATAACAGCACTTTTAACGAGTAATGATAGTCCAGGAATTTAACTACTAAAATGCATATCAACAGAAGACCATTATATTGACTCACCATTATGGAGTGTGCTCCCAGTGGAGGCCATGTTCAAAGGATCCCACGTGCAGGGTGGGTGTTGAGCCCTGTGTAAACCCAAACTGCATTGCGGGCTACAAACTAACAGCCCATGGGCCGCATGTGTTGAGTAACCCTGTCTTAGGGATAACTGCTGCCTGGGGGTTGATGTTAGAGCCTCATGCTCCAGCCTTGCCCTACCATGCCTCCTCCCCAACACTGGTGCCTGAAGGTGGCAGAAAGAGAGAACAGGTGACATAAAACTGGACTACAAATTGGCAATTCCTAGTTTGCCCTCTTAGCTCAGCTTTCTGCCTCCTGCCAGGAGGCAAGATCTGTGTGATTTGGTCTAGAGCAGGCATGTCCGAAGTCCGGCCCGCGGGCCAATTGCGGCCCGTGTTCCGGTTTAATACGACCCCACAGGTAATTTGGCAATATCTATCTTTTATGGCCCCCAACGAATCCATATGTATTGAGATTGTAAAATCTCAGTTAATGTCAGTTGGTCTAAATCAGTTATAAATATATTTGGACACAACATGTATACTTGGTGTTATGTTCCTGTTCATATTTTTTTAACTTAAAAGTTGACAGACAACCTTTATTACCAATAATATGTAATGTACTTTGCAATGTTCCTGACATATATTTCAGCTTCTTGGATTTTTTTTTCATCTGGCCTTCAGATATGAAAGGCAGAGTGGTTTAACACCTGTTTAGATTTGTCATCCATGTGACGAAATGAAAAGTATGCTGTTTGCAATAAACTTTGCATAAAATAGTTAATTTGCATTTAATTTTAATGGTTCAAAGAATGTCAGGCAAAATGGTCAGCCCTCACGCATGTTCACTTCATCAAATCTGGCCCTCTTTGAAAAAAGTTTGGACACCCCTGGTCTAGAGTCTGTGAAACAAAATCTCACAGATCCTTGACAAAGTGAGATAAGAAAGGTAGCTTAAGTGTTGCCTGAACTGTGGCTAAAATCCCGCAGTTGGCCTACCTTTGCCAGCTGACTCGGGCTTGTGGGGCTCAGGCTTCAAAGCTATTTCATAGCACTGTAGTCTTTCCAACTCACAGGGTCTTAGATCCTGCCTGAGCCCAAAAATCTATACAGTAGTGAAAAATCCCCACAACCTGAGCCCTGTAAACCCAAACCAGCTGGCACACACCAGTTGTGGGTTTTTAATTGCAGTGTAAACATACCCTAAGAGCCTAAATGTAATGAAGAATGTAAGGACGATGGAGGTTTGAAATCCTAATTTGGAGTTAAAAAAATAGGAAGTGAGAGCAATGTGAAGAGGAATAAAGGCCAGGCAGATCACCATCTATCCTTAGTTCGGAGATCAGAAAATACTAAAGAGAACTTTAAAAAAACCCACAGAAATATAATGCAATTCAAATTTACTTAGTATAGCTATTATAGGTAGATGTAGTTAAACCTCAGTCTGCATGAAAATAATTGGATTCAAAGATAAGTAGTAACAAAAATGAGTCAACCAATGTATTTGCACTTCTATAATTCTCTTTATAATGTTTAATTCTGTAGGCACAGACACCATGACAAACATCCCAAGAAAAGGTACTTTACAGATCTACTTACAGATTGGAATGCTTTTGTTTTGTTAACTTATGGCTGTGTCAGAGAAGGACACCAGGTTCATGGTTATTTTAATCTTTGTGAGTGGTGAGTTTCATGGTCATGGGTCAGTCACCACAGACATTCTGTCTCCCTGCTCACAAGTCTCACCTTTGGAGCTGATATTTTTATTATGTCAGAAAAAGGTAGTTGACATCGGTTCTTATCTAGTCACAAAGAGAATTACACACACAACTCCCTGACAGACTTATGTGAGTATATTGTAAATTCACAGTCACTGTTCTTTATACATTGATGAATTTTAAGAAATTAAGGATGTTTCAGTGTCATGAGCCTGTGTATAACCCTTCTGGCAGATAGAGCCAACAGCAGCCAGGGTCAGGTTCAATATCTATTCTGAGAGTTCCTCTCCAGCCATCCAGCAGAGAGTTGGTTTGACTCCCCATCCAGTAACCTGGGAAATTCACACAACACCCAAGCGCCCCTGGGATGAGCACTGCTTCCCCACTTACAAGTGCAGAGTTGGAGTGTAGAAAAGAAACTTTTAATAAAAAGGGGAGGGAAGTAACTTGGCATTAATTTGGGAAAATACCACACACAGAGTTCATAAACAAAACCATGAGTAAAAGTCCCATCCCAAGTAGGTTGGGCAATGTCCTTTTTCTCTTAGGTTTTTAAGTCCAGCAATGTAAATGTCTCCTTCACATGCCCAATCCTTCTCTGCACCCCACTCACAGTTGCTGCCCTTGGTCAGGGCAGACCCAGAGTTCAGAGGTGCATCTGCAGAGCTCACCTCCCATCCTGGGTGGGAGGAGGTAAAGAAGCATCTTACTAACACCACTGGTCACTCACCATCCAACTGCTCACTGATCTCTGCCGCTGCGCTGCTGGCCATTTATCTCACCTCTCCACTGACATCCTGAGGCTGCTCTTTACACCTCTCTGTTGATGTTTTGCTAATTGCTCATCATGCTGATCATGCTCTGCTGGCTGCTCATCACACCCCCACCACTCTGCTGGCTGCTCATCGCATCTCTCTGCTACTTACCCGTTGGCTCTGTCACCATCTGCTGCCATCCACTTCTTGGCTGTGATTTCTGCCCATCAATCTAAACTAAGAACATAAAAGAGGCACCTAATGATGCCTATTTAGCTCACTTCTTTAAAAGGGAGTGAAGGGGGAGGAACAGGTAAAACTAGTCCAACCACGGGGAAGCCTCCAGTCTAGAATAACCGTCCTTCACCTCTTACCTCAATAGAGCTCCGAAAAGTCGAGCCCCTGCATTTGCAAAGTTTTTTCTGCTAACTGAGCCCTTTCATTTGGAACAATGTAGCACAGTCCTACTTTTCTGCATGCCTATAAAACATTGGTAACCATGTTTTAGCGATCCCTGCATGTAATACAAACATAGCTGGTGTTGGATCACAAGTTAAACTGATTACAATGAGCAAAATACCACTCCATCTGCTGAATATGTAACAAATTTAGCAAAGCAGGAGCAAACTGTGCTTACATAAGCTTCAGAGGGTTAGCCAAGTTAGTCTATAACAGGAAAAAATTAAAAAATAACAACATAGTCTAGTAGCACCGTAAAGACTAACAAAACATGTAGATGGTATCATGAGATTTCATGGGCACAGCCCACTTCTTCAGATGATAGTAGTATTAGAAGTCCAGAGCCAAGAATAAATAAGGGAGGGGAGGTGGAGGAGGAAACAAAGAGAAAAAAAGAGGGGAGGGAAAAAAAGAGATCATGAACTCTGCACACACATCTACACTAGCGATTTCATCACTGGACCCATCCACATCAGCCACCAAATCAGAGGCTCATTTAACTGCACATCCACTACTGTGATCTATGCCATCAAATGCCAGCAATGCCCCACTGCTATGTATATTGGCCAAACTGGACGGTCTCTACCGGAAAGAATTAATGGATATCCGAAAAGGCTATACACAAAAACCTGTTGGAGAACACTTTAATCTGCCTGGACACTCATTAATGGATTTCCAAGTTAGCATTTTGTTTCAGCCAATTCCACAAGCCAAATACACAGAAAAGGGTTGGAACTTAACTTCATTCACAACTTTAATTCTTATGCAAATGGTATGAACAGGGACATCAGCTGGCTCGCACACTATCTTCCCCATCCTAATGACTTAACCAACTAGCCAATAGAGCTGGTAATTGTTCTTAACAGCCTCTTGTAACTATTTGAACCATCTACTCACCATCTCTTTTTTTCCTCCCCTCCTTTTTTCTTTTTTTCTTTCCACTCCTCCCCCCCTCCCCCATTATTTATTCTTGGATCTGGACTTCTAATACTCCTGTAATTACATAGACACACCCAGGGGTTCTCTCCCATTCCAGCTACCTGTAACGGAAGCATTCCTTCAAATCCTACTTACACGTGTGCATTTTTTCTTCCGTCCTGAGGAAAAAAGAGCAGACTTCCCATTAAATTTAATGAGTGTTATTCTCAGTTTAAAGACTGGAGAATGTGACCCAAGGAGATTTTAAAATGGAGGAGACAACCAAAACTATTAAGATGAGAAATGCTATCAAATTAGGTGGGAAAACAGAATATTTAATGTCAAGTTAACCTGTCCCCAACCATACTTTATATGAATATCAGTATAAATATGCTTAATCACATTTACTATTCTAAGTCTGTCATAAGCACAGGGAAATCCAAGCTGCAGAGTTTGGATGCTGATATGGTGTTCAAGAGGTTTCTAGCCTGTGTCTATCTGTGAACCATGTCACACATGTCTATAACAATGGGAAGATGAGGCAAGTGCAGGCCTCCCAATTGGGGGAGGGAGGGGTGTGAGGGAGGGAGCAAAGGGTCATCTGACCCGGAGCCCGGCAATTCGAAGGGGCCCAGGACTCCTGACCACTGCTGCTCACCTGCTGGAGCCCCGCGTGGCTTTCTGCACAGCCTGAGGCAGTGCATTCTGGATGGTGCTGGTAGGGAGGAGTGGGGGAACACGATTAACTGTCTTAATAGTCAAATTTTCACTCAGAGAGCCTCATCCACAGCTCATTGAAGACAGTGGGAATCTTTTCGTGGACTTCAGTGCACTTTGGATCACTCCCATTCCTTATGTGATTTATTCTAAAATTAATAAATCTGCATTTTTAGACTTATCAGCATAAGCAATAAATGCCAAGGCCTGGATTGGATGCCAGGAACCAATGGAGAGATGATTGCTAAGGTAAGAAGAGACCAGCAGAACTAGACATATCATAGCCCAGGTCAAGGAAACGTTGTGTTGTATTGACTGGTGACTATTCTACAGACCAAAGTGTGGAATGCTAAGGAGCTGGCCATTAGTTATTGTGTATAATCATTTATACTCATATAGTGCCTTCATCCAAAGAGCTTAAAGTGCTTTACAACATGACTTAAGCTTCTGAATATGCCTGTGAGGTGGTATCTTGTTTTTGATTATGTGGAAACTGAAGAATAGAGACTTTTTTGAAGTTACAGAATGAATTACTGGCACAGCTGGGAATAAAAACGAAAATTCTAGATTCTCCACCCCCTGCTCTAATCCACTGGCATGCCTCTACAGAGAGAGAGATGAAAATTGAGCCGATAAATTGCTGTATCTGAATTGACTTCTGCCCTTGCTTCAAATGAAAAAATATCTAGAGACTGGAGTGGGATGAAAGCCCAATATGCTCTGGCAAATGTGATTTGAGTTTAAATTGCTCAAGCTCCTTGATTCAAAGCAAAAATTCTGTGTGCACGTACATAAAAAGGACACCAGTCTCTTGGGAAGGAGTTAACCTGCTCCATGCTGAGGCACTACTAGACTAAAACTGTAAATAATTGGGATTCACCACCTAAGGCCACAAGTATGTAGCATATACAGCAGTCTATCCTGCAGCCCAGAGGTGGCTCTGAAGCAGATGGCTAAGATCTTTGTGATTTGATTTGTGAACACTGATTTCAAAATGGAAAAAAAATACAACAAAGTTTAGGCACCATGTTGTGTGCCTGAGTGCAAGCACCTAAAACAACCGCTTTTTGCAGAATGGCTATGTCTGAGGGTACAGCTAGACTACAAGTTTTTGTTGGAAAAAGGTACGCAAAATGCATTCTACATTTTGTGTACCTTTTTCCGATTCTTTTGTCAGAAGAGGCTTTTCCTACATTTGGCCCATCTAGACTGGGCCAAATGTCAGGACAAAAGCTTCTTTCTGAAACCCCCTTCTTCCTCATAGAACGAGGAATACAGGGGCTTCTGAAAGAGCACGTTTGCTCTTCCGCAAAAAAAAGCGGAAGAGCAAATGCATTCCCTGGATGCAGCGGAGTTCTTTCTGGCTACCTCAGGTATTCTGAGAACCCCCACAGTCTAGCTGTACCCTGAGACTGACACTTGCTCCTATAGTATCCAGTATTGTCTGTTTCATTAATTTGTTCATTGAAACAAATATTCTGCATAAAGCATGAATGATCCAGCCATAGGCAAAGGGAATACAGAAAGAAATACAAGCAATGAAGAAATACAAGCAACTGTAGCCCCAAAACTGAGACAATTTAGGAGTCAATTCTCCCCTAAGTCTAAGCTCATTTTAAACATTTTATACATGGACAGAGTGGAGATGGAGAGGCTACTGGGGGACTGTTGGTCCTTGATTCAGAACCACACAGTCAGAGCACAACTTCTAGCTAAATAAAGCATCCTAGCTTATTCTAGCACTGTAATATTCCCCATGAACCTTCTGCTGGAGGAGGTATCAGGCATAGCTCTGTGCTGCTAACACAATGCAAAGTGTTCTTAGTGAACTAGAAATGTTTTCTTAATACCGATTTTTCATTTCAGTGAAAACAGAGCCTTTGCATGTAATTGTTTCCCTGAAGTGTCTACAATCCATATTATGGCACCACTGTGAAATCGAAAAAAATGTCATGCCAGACCAGAGAGGTTCCACTTGTAGTAAAATCTACTAGTCCAGGGGTTACTTTTTTGACCCAGTTGAATGAAATGTAACAAGTAAACATGCAGTATAAATGGAGTGGGGGGAGATTTTAAAGAGCTCTTGTAATTTAAATAATCTAAAGTTGTATCTAACACAGATAACACAAGCAAGCAAATTTGATTTTTATAGATACCCATATTGACATGCACATATTTATGTATTAGCTGCATATATTTAACTTGATTGTGTGTCATTAATAAACTTGTGTTAAAAATTCTCAGGGATTCTCAACCAGCTAAGCTATCCCTTAAAGCTTATCCCTTAATAGGGCATTGTAAGTCTCAAGGCTTTAACATTGTGTTTTGATCGATTCCTTGAAACAATTCAGTTCTTATCAATATTAATATTCTCTGATGTGAGCTGGTCATTGAAAGCGCAAGATAAAACCTATTTTGCCTGTGAATTTCACTGAAAGTTTGAACTAATGTGTCTTCGAACTGTGACTAAGAATGGGAATGCTTTTATATATATATATATATATATAATATTAATAAAGAGCTTAGTTTAAAATTAATCTTCATGTCCTGTGACTAGAATTATTTTCAGGCATAAATTTACAATTAATGTTATTTCAAGAGAGACAGTAAAAAATCGATGAACATTTGTGATCATCATAAACCCTGTTCACTTCTGGCTGCTTTTGAATATGACACAGTACAATTTTTTTCTTACTGCGGTCCTAATTTCCGTATACCAAATGTTGCAGACATTGATATGCTGCATTTTCCTTCTTCAGAACTTGCTGCAGAGAAAGTAAATCAATCCTTTGCATCTGTCTTCACTGTAGAGCCTGTGAGGGAGATTCCCACGTCTAAAGCCATTCTTTTTAGCTGACAAATCCAAGAAATTATCTGAGACTGAGGTATCAGTAGAGGAGTTTTGGAACAAATTTATAAATCAAACATTAATAAATCACTAGGATCAGATGACTGGAAGACAACTAATAAATATTAAAAAGGGATCTCACAAACTGGGTAACTGGGCAACAAATTAACTGAAGAAATTCAATGTTTATAAATGCAAAATAATGCACACTGGGAAACATAATCCTAACTATACCTACAAAAATGATGGGGTCTAAATTAGCTTTTTATTACTCAAGAAAGATATCTTGGAGTCACTGTGCATAGATCTTTGAAAACATCTGCTCAGTGTGCAGTGCCAATCAACAAAGCTAACAATATTAGGAACCATGAGAAAAGGGATGGATATGAAGACAGAAAATATCATAGTGTTTCTATATAATCCATAGAATACTGCCTACAGTTATGGTTGCCCCATCTCAAAAAAGATATAATAGAATTGGAAAAGGCACAGAGAAAGACACACAAAATGATCAGGGGTATAGAACGGCTGCCATATGAAGAGGAGAGATTAATAAGACTGGGACTTTTTCAACTTGGAAAAGAGATGACTAAGGGGGGATATGATAGAGATCAGTAAATTATTGACTGGTGTGGAGATAGTGAATAAGGAAAAGTTATTTACTGCTCATAATACAAGAGCTAGGAGACACCCAATGAAATTAATATGCATCTAGTTTAAAACAAACAAAAGGAAGTTCTTCAAGCAGAGGGAAATAATCCCGTAGTTGGGACCCTCCTCCCCGAGGATGTTGCGGTATCCTCTCGCACTGAGGCTACCTCTGAGGGGGAGGGAGTGCCAGTTAGGAAGAGGCAGGTGTTAGTAGTGGGTGATTCGATCGTTAGAAACATAGATAGTTGGGTTTGTGATGACCGGGAGAACCGTATGGTCACTTGCCTGCCTGGTGCGAAGGTTGCAGATCTCTCGAGGCATCTAGATAGCCTTATGTGTAGTGCTGGGGAGGAGCCGGTGGACGTGGTACATGTTGGTACCAATGACATAGGGAAGGGTAGGAGAGATGTCCTGGAGGCTAAATTTAGGCTGCTAGGAAAGAGACTGAAATCCAGGACCTCCATGGTGGCATTCTCGGAAATGCTTCCAGTTCCACACGTAGGGTCAGGTAGGCAGGCAGAGCTTCAGAGTCTCAATGCGTGGATGAGACGATGGTGTAGGGAAGAGGGGTTTAGATTTATTAGGAACTGGGGACACTTCTGGGAGAGGGGGAGCCTATACAGGAAGGATGGGCTCCACCTAAACCAGGGTGGAACCAGACTGCTGGCACTAAACATTAAAAAAGCCATAGAGCAGTTTTTAAACTAAGAGATGGGGGAAAGCCGATTGGTGCGGAGATGCACGTAAATCGGAGGGAGTCTTCTCTTAGAGGAGAATCCATTGATAGAGATTCTCTAAGCTGTAGTCAGAAAGAGAGGAGGGGAGAGGACAAACCATGGGCCAGAGCAGACAAACAACCGCATTCTAAGGAATCCAATGCATCAGGGAAGGGCAGACAAATAAGCAGTGGCAAATTTTTAAAGTGATTCTACACAAATGCTAGGAGTCTGACTAATAAGATGGGTGAACTGGAGTACCTTGTATTAAATGAGGAGATTGACATAATAGGCCTCACTGAAACCTGGTGGAATGAGGAAAATCTGTGGGACACAATCATACCGGGATATACAATATATAGAAAGGATAGAGCAGGCCGGGTGGGTGGCGGAGTGGCACTGTATGTGAAAGATAATGTAGAATCAAATGAAATAAAAATATTAAATGAATCAACATGTTCCATAGAATCGCTATGGATAGTAATTCCATGCTCCAATAATAAGAAATTAGCAGTAGGGATATATTACCAACCACCTGACCAGGACAGCGATACTGACATAGAAATGCTGAGGGAGATTAGAGAGGCTACCAAAATAGAGAACTCTATAATAATGGGGGATTTTAATTATCCCCATATTGACTGAATACATGTCACCTCAGGAAGAGAAGCAGAGATAAAATTTCTCAATGGCTTAAATGACTGCTTCTTGGAGCAGCTGGTGCAGGAACCCACAAGGGGAGAGGCAATTCTCGATTTAGTCCTGAGTGGAGTGCAGGATCAGGTCCAGGAAATAACCGTTACAGGACCGCTTGGGAATAGTGACCATAATATAATAACATTCAACATTCCTATGGTGGGAAGAACACCTCAGCAGTCCAGCACCCTGGCATTTAATTTCAAAAAGGGGAATTACACAAAAATGAGGAGGTTAGTTAAACAGAAATTAAAAGGCACAGTGACTAGAGCCAAATCCCTGAAAGCTGCATGGAAACTTTTTAAAGACACCATAATAGAGGCCCAACTTAAATGTATACCCCAAATTAAAAAACATAGCAAGAGACCTAAAACAGTGTCACTGTGGCTTAACCGCCATGTAAAAGAAGCAGTGAGGGACAAAAAGGTATCTTTTAAGAAGTGGAAGTCCAATCCTAGTGAGATAAATAGAAAGGAACATAAAAACTGTCAGATCAAGTGTAAAAATGTAATAAGAAAAGCAAAAAAAGATTTTGAGGAACAGCTAGCCAAAAACTCAAAAAGAAATAACAAAATGTTTTTTAAGTACATTAGAAGCAGGAAGCCTGCTAAAAAACCTGTGGGTCCCCTAGATGATCGAGCTATAAAAGGAGCAATCAAGGATGATAAAGCCATTGCGGAGAAACTAACTTATTTCTTTGCTTCAGTCTTCACAGCTGAGGACGTTGGGGAGATTCCCGAATCTGCACCGTCCTTTGTGGGTGATGAATCTGAGGAACTTTCCCGGACTGAAGTGTCATTAGAGGAGGTTTTGGAACAAATAGAAAAACTGAATGTTAACAAATCTCCGGGACCGGATGGCATTCATCTAAGGGTTCTAAAAGAACTCAAATGGGAAATTGCTGAGCTATTATCTGTGGTTTGTAACCTATCCTTTAAATCGGCTTCCGTACCTAATGACTGGAAGGTAGCCAACGTGACACCAATATTTAAAAAGGGTTCTAGAGGCGATCCTGGCAATTACAGACCGGTAAGTTTAACTTCAGTACCGGGCAAATTAGTCGAAACAATAGTAAAGAATAAAATTGTGAAGCATAATTTGTTGGACAAAAGTCAGCATGGTTTCTGTAAAGGGAAATCTTGTCTTACTAATCTATTAGAGTTCTTTGAAGGGGTTAACAAGCATGCGGATAAGGGGGATCCAGTAGATATAGTATACTTGGATTTTCAGAAAGCCTTTGACAAGGTCCCTCACCAAAGGCTCTTGTGTAAATTACATGGTCATGGGATAAGAGGGAAGATCCTTTCTTGGATTGTGAACTGGTTAAAAGACAGGAAACAAAGGGTAGGAATAAATGGTAAATTTTCAGATTGGAGAGGGGTAACTAGTGGTGTACCCCAAGGGTCAGTCCTGGGACCAATCCTTTTCAACTTATTCATAAATGATCTGGAGAAAGGGGTAAACAGTGAGGTAGTAAAGTTTGCGGATGATACTAAACTGTTTAGGATAGTCAAGACAGAAGCAGACTGTGAGGGACTCCAAGAAGATCTCACCAAACTCAGTGATTGGGCAGCAAAATGGCAAATGAAATTTAATGTGGATAAGTGTAAAGTAATGCACATTGGGAAAAATAACCCCAACTATATGTACAGTATGATGGGGGCTAATTTGGCTACGACAAATCAGGAAAGGGATCTTGGAGTTATCGTGGACAGTTCTCTGAAAACTTCCACGCAGTGTGCAGCAGCGGTCAAAAAGGCAAATAGGTTGCTAGGAATTATTAGGAAAGGGATAGAAAATAAGACACGGAATATCTTACTGCCCCTGTATAAAACTATGGTATGCCCACATCTTGAATACTGTGTACAGATGTGGTCTCCTCACCTCAAAAAAGATATTTTGGCCTTGGAAAGGGTTCAGAAAAGGGCAACTAAAATGATTAGGGGTTTGGAATGGGTCCCATATGAGGAGAGGTTAAAGGGACTGGGACTTTTCAGTTTAGAAAAGAGGAGACTGAGGGGGGATATGATAGAGGTATATAAAATCATGAGTGGTGTGGAGAGGGCCGATAAAGAAAAGTTATTTATTAGTTCCCTAAATAGAAGAACTAGAGGACACCAAATGAAATTAATGGGTAGCAGGTTTAAAACGAATAAAAGAAAGTTCTTCTGCACACAGCGTGTAGTCAACCTGTGGAACTCCTTGCCAGAGGAGGCTGTGAAGGCTAGGACTATAATAGAGTTTAAAGAGAAGCTAGATAATTTCATGGAGGTTAGGTCCATAAAAGGCTATTAGCCAGGGGATAAAATGGTGTCCTTGGCCTCTGTTTTTCCAGAGGCTGGAGAGAGATGGCAGGAGACAAATCACTCGATCACTGTCTTCGGTCCACCCTCTCTGGGGCATCTGGTGCTGGCCACTGTCAGTAGACAGGATACTGGGCTAGAAGGACCTTTGGTCTGACCCAGTACGGCCGTTCTTATGTTCTTATGTTCTAATGCACAGGTGACAACAGTGGAACTGTCAGGGAATTTTATGAAGGCCAAAACTAACAGGGTTCAGGACAAGAATGAGAGAATTTCATGGAGGATAGATCCATCAGTGACTATTAGCCAAAATAATCAGGGATGGTACACCATACTTTGAGTGTCCCTATTTTTTGTTTGCCAGAAATTGGACGTGGTTGACAGGCAGTGTTCCCTGTAAACTGTGCACTTGTGCAGCTTTTGCAGATCTCTTCTACTGGGCTGGCTGTGCGGGCTTCTCGGGGTGGAAGTTCTCCTGCAGCCCCCCGATTGCCCTCTCCCCCCGGATGGCAGCCTGTGGCAAGTGCAGCCGGGCTGATGGCCGAGTGCTGTGATGTTCCGCGTGTGGGCACTCAGGGAACTCCAAGCCAGGACTGCTTTGCAAGCGGGGAACCCTGAGAACTGTCTGTCCGGGGTGGGGGTCGGGTCCCTTTAAGCACAGCCCTCAGCTAGCCTGAGACAGCAGCTCCACGCTCTAAGTCCTCATCTGATGCCCTGCCGGCACTGCTTCCGGCCATCCTTAACCTCTGTTCAGGGTCCACTCTGTGTGGACATGCTAGTTCGAATTAGCAAAACACTAATTCGAACTAGTTTTTAAGTCTAGCTGCGCTAATTCGAATTAGCTTAGTTCGAATTAACTAATTCGAACTAAGTTAGTTTGAATTAGTGCTTTAGTGTAGACCCGTGGGCACTGTGAGCGCCAGCCCCGCGGGCGCCGCGGATTCACCCCCCGCGGCGCATGGGGGGGGGAGAAAGCGCTAGCGCCGGCCTGGGGTGCGCGGCGCTTGGGAGGGGGGGGGGGAGAGAGCGCCAGCGCCGGCCTCGGGCGCGCGGCGCCTGGGGGGGGGAGAGAGCGCCGGCCCCAGGCGCTCGGCGCTTGGGTAAGGGGGGGGGAGAGAGCGCCAGCACCGGCCCCGGGCACGCGGCGCTTGGGGGGGGGGAGAGCGCCGGCCCCGGAATGCGGCTATGGGGGGGCCCCGCCCCCCCGGGCGCCCAGCGGGCGAACGGCCACGCCCCCTGGTGCCCAGCAACCCCAAACGGTTGGGGACCACTGGTGTAGACATACCCTCGCTGACATAGCTCTGGTGGATACTATGATAGATCTGGTGAAGACAGGATGTGAATGCAGTAGTATGGATGAAGGTGGAGAGCATCATGGTGGAACCTGACTGCCCTTGCTTAAAAACACAAATGCACATTTCTCTCTTTGCTTGTCTGTGCCAGGGTTCCCAAACTTCATTGCACTGCAACTCCCTTCTGACAACAAAAATTACTCCAAGATCCCAGGAGGGGGTGCTGAAGCCTGAGCCCACCCAAGCCCTGTTGCTCTGGAGAAGGTGCCAAAGCTAAACCACAAGGGATTCAGCCCTGGGGGAGGGGAAGCAATAACCTGAGTCACGTCAGCCAGGCTGAAACTCTTGGCAGTGGGGCTCAGCCTTAGGCTTCAACCTAGGGCCCAACAAATCTAAAACCAGGCCTGTTGACACCATTAAATGGGGTCCCAATTTACGTTGGGTCCCAACACAGAGTTTGAAAACTGCTGGCCTATGCCATTCTGGAGGCCTCTATATTATGATGAGGCATCATGTGGAGCTGTTAAATGCTAGATGTTATGCTGTTACCATAGAAACAGGAATAAACAATGTCACTATCACCACATTAAAATGACCGCCTTGAAATATTTGCGTTCCTGTGTGTTAGCTTAATGAATCTGTGTGCTATTTCAAGACCAAACAATGGATTTTTTGTGACTTTAAGATATTACAACAGCGAAATCTCATAAGAAGTTTGTACAGGTATTGCAACGTAATAGTGCTAGTGCCATTTTTAGTCAACATCATTAGCATCATCTGGATCATCTCTGTCAAGAATGCATGGTTACCACAGTATTCTTGCATTGGCATGTACACAGTTCTATGCAGGAAAGATTTTTTTTGTGAGGCACCCTCTGCTACTGGGTTGCCTTAATGTTTTGCTGCTGTAGCTCCCAAGCTCACAAACAGCCAAACAGCTTGCAGGTCACACCACACCCTGCATGTCTGTGTATACCTGCAGCTCTGGTCCAGAATGACCTAGACCAGCAGTTCTCAAACTGTGGGTTGGGACCCCAAAGTAGGTTGGAATCCTGCAACTCCACAGTGGTCTGGATTGTCCCTTCAAATATAAGCTGCTTTCTTGAATGGGAATGTAAGGATGTATGGACAACAGAACACCTGCAGGTACATTTGCCTTGGTTAGAAGCACTTAGTCCCTACAGTCAAAACCACCACAATCCAAGCACCTCATGGCTAATAAAAACAGTGAGGAAAATTGGAGCCTGCTATTGAAGGGAATTGTTAATGAATCCCCTTAGTGAGCACAAATTTCCTGCTGCCTCAGAGCACAAAGTGGCTAGGCTCCTTTTCAAGAAATCTGCTCCTGATATTTATAAGTTCACCAATCTTCTCCTTATGGAGCAGACCGGGAAGAAGCAACTCTAACAAAACCTAGGTTTCTGGCTTCAGCTCAAGATTGCTCCTGTATCTGATGAGCCAGAGGAAGTGTTTTAAAGCAGACAGGAGGTTTGTTGTCATTGCTCCATTTATGAAACAACTGCTTCTTACCATGACTCCTTCAGCCCTTTTTATCTCCCTACTCCAGCCCACTCACCCCTCCCACAAAATTCTATTGACCCATGTCCTCTTTATAGTTGTATTTTCACAGGGCTTCCCAAATCCCCATTCACTTCTTTTAAGTCCCATTCACACCTCCATTCCCCTATCCCCAATAAACATTCCTCTGGTTGCCCTCTCCTCTGTTCTGCACAGCATTAATACCTCATGTACTCTGGGAACTTAAACTGCAGTCCTGGAAAAACCGCAGTGTTGGAGCTTCTCCCTCTATTTGCCCTGCATACCAGACACCAGTGCTTTCATAGATAGACTCCCCATCACCACTACCCTATGGTTCATGGTGGCTCCACATCATGCCAGGTCCCCTTAAAATCCCACTCCTCCTCCTTCACCTTCTGCCCACCCACTTCCACGCCATCTGATCCATTGCCTTCCCCTGCACACACTCCACCTCATGCTCCCATGCCTGCTGGTGCCAATCTGTCTCTGCACTCAGGGGTGGTGGCTGGTGTGTATATAAGAAGAGAGTCTAGGAGTAGGGTAGACTGGACAGTACTGGAGCATGTGGAGACAGAATTTATCCCATTGGCTTGATTTTATATGGCTGAATTAGGTTATGGTGATGAAGTGGAATGGCTCTTTTTCTTGTGTATGCTTAAATGGTTAACATTGCCCTGAGATATAATGACGTGTGCATGTGTGTGTGTGCTCGCGCGCATGCAAAAAGGACTGCTACTTAGATTTATAAATTGGAGAGGTGATATTACCCTCTGTGTATGGTATTGATGAGACCAATATGGAATACTGAGCAAGTCTGGGTGTCCGTATTTTACGTAAGAAAAATCTGAGTGCACAGCATAAAGCCACAAAAATTATCAGAGGGCTGGAAAAATATGGAATTTTAAAGAGATCAATTGATCTAGCTTATCAAAAAGAAGAGTGAGTGGTGACTTGATTGTGGTGTCTAAGTATCCTTCACGGGGAGGATACACTGAGGACAAATGAGCTCTTTAATTTAGCAAAGGAAGTCATATCCAGAATGAATACTTGGAGATTAAAGCCAAACAAAATCAAATTTGAAATATGGCACACATTTTTAACTGGGTGGGTGATTTACCATTGAAACAAATTGCCAAAGGAAGTGATGGATTCTCCATCTCGCTGTATCTTCGGATCGAGACTGGATGCCTCTGTGAAAGAAATGCTTTAATTAAACACAATTCTTGGACTCAGTGTGGAATAACAGAATGAAATGCCATGTTCTGTGGTTGGACTAGATCTAATGGTCTCTTGTGACCTTCAGCTCTGTGAATGTTAGTTAAAAAAATTGTATGTTAACATATCACAGTAGAAATGGTAAAAAAAAATGAAATAATATCAAACATTTTTCTCCTGTGCATTATTTACAATAGTACTGAAGAGCTGACCTCAAGGACAGTTTTAAAATGTCTGCCATCTCTTGTCAGTAGTGTCAACATGTCTCATGTTTCAGCCATACAATAAAAGCGTTTGAGAGGATGTTTTACTTTTCTATATAAAGTGTTCCTTTGGGTATGGTCCATCTGGAAGACTTTAAAGCTTTCTCTTAGTCTTTGATTGTCACAAAAATCACTATTTAGGGATGTATATGTAGAAATTGGTCTCCAGTTCCTGTTATTGTTAGTGAGATTTGCTTCCTTAATTCCCTGTGTTGAAATTGTCTTCCTCGGTTTGTTTGGAAATAGACTGCATTAAGTCATTGACTCCATGTTGTTTATAATTTTGAGCTCTTTCAGTATAATTTCCCCCAAAGCTTTGGATTATATTCAGCTGCAGAAGAATAATTCAGGACTAAACATGTTGTTCTTTAAAATTAACACGATGACTAAAGCTGGTTTCTCAACAAATGTTATTGAAATGCCGATGATTAAGATCTCTTCTTAGCAAATAACATTTAATTCAGTACAGCTGTAATGTATGTACAGTCTAATTATTTAAATGCAGAGCCTGTTTATTAACTGCAATATCATTACTGTTATGCTTTTCATTTACTTTTTAATATTAAGAGTTGGTACTAACATGAAGGAAAAATGTTATAATTCCAAAACTTACTGACTATCTATGCCTCTAACTTTCTCTTCTCTGCAGCCTTAAGGGAATCAGCCACATTCTACAGACCAGGCAACTTTAGTCCAATCTCTAAATCAAGAACCCAAGAAGGCAGATTCTAGACATCCTCCATTACCTGTCCATAGAAGCCACAGGGTCATGGGATGCAATGCAGCCTTGTGGATAGAACATGAGTCTGGGGCTCAGGATACCTGGATTCTCTTCCTAGCTCTGCCAATGGCTTTCTGGGTGACCTTGCACAAGCCACGACATCTCTGTGTGTGTCATCTTCCCAATTTGTAAAATGGGGACATTCATACTGGTCTCTCTGTGCTTTGAGAGCAGATGGAAAGCACAGTGTAAGAGGGAGGTGTTTTTTGACTGTGTGGGTTTCCTCACAGTGGTTTAAACCCATGTTTTAAAGGTTAGCATATCAAGTTCAAATAAATGGTATTTAGACATAGCTGGAAAAATTGTTAATGTTAGAATGCAGACAGGCTCTGAGGTGAGGCTGTGAGTGCAGAGTTTGGGGTGCACATACTGCTGCCTTGGCCGCCCTGGAACCTGCATAGGGCACATCAAAAGCATCTTTGTATCACGAGACATTGAGGCTTTTCTCCAGAGCAGGTTGGGTTGGTGTGACTGTGGCTGTCAGTGGGCCTCCAAGCTACCACCAGCAGCACATTCACCTTGCACGACACTGCATGTACTCCAATGCCCCCATAGCACTGTGTGTGTGTGCTGCCCAGAGCCTGCGTGGGTGGGGAGGAGGATGCACCCCATCACCTTGTGGCCTGACTGGTGAAGGGTTAGGGCCTGTGGGAAAGGCTGCCATCGTATCACATCTGCCTCCCTCCGCTCACCGCAGCAACAGCAGCCACCTCAGCCTGGCCTGATCCCTTGTAGTCGTAATGGTAGAGCTGCCCTGATGGGCACAGCATGAAAGGAGCCATCCAGCAGCTGGTGAGGGAGCAGCAGCCAGCTGCCCAGGGTACAGGGACATTGTTGGAGATGGGTGCAGGGGCTGTGGGAGGCATCAGGACAAAGGCTCAGTCCCGAACACTGGTAGAGCCAGGGTCCCATGAATATTATTGGACAACGGGCACCAAGGGTCCATATATCTCACTGCCTATGACTAGGAGGCATGTTTAGAGCCTTACTGCTAAATTAAAGGCCTCTGAATTTCCCCACATTTCCTCCTCCTTTCCCTCCTAACTCTCTTCCCCTTCTCCCTCTTCCATACCCAAGTAGGAGACCTTCAGAGATCTTCCACTTCCTATGGAACTCTTGCATTTCCTGTTGGAGTTTTACTTTGCTTGGTGCAGGGGTTTAGTTACCTATTATCCTCTTCTCAGTGCACTATACAGTTTAGAACTCTCAGCAGCAGCTGCGATCACAGCTCAGTCCTGTGCATGTCCTTTGCTAGACATGGAAAAGATTTTGGAGTGATTAGAAGTGAGATCATAGCCATGAGAAGAGTTTCAGTGGCCCTGGGACAACTCTATAGCTGTAGCCAAAGAGGCCAGGGGTTTTTATATGTATTGTTTTGGAGCTCAAACTGCCCCATGTGGCACAGATCTGCTGTGTAGGAGAGCCTAGGAAGCCTCAAGCTCACACCCTGTACATACACACAACAGTTCAGGATTCCCAGCTAGCACTCCATAGACCTCTCAGGTGGGGGTCTCATCTCCTCTGGCTGCTGTAGGGTCAGGCAGCATGTTTTTGAACAGGGATGTAAAAATTTGTCAGTGGCAGGAAGTTCCCTTGTTTCAGAAAGGTGTCTCTTCTGTCCTTGTGAAAATACATCCATATTTGGCCAAATTATAAGATGCTAAAAATGCCATTTCATATTCTCAATAGAATCTTTTAATGTGGCAGCAAAATCCTCTGTCTACACAGAGATAGCTTCATCACTCACAGCTTTGTGCCAACCACAATAAACGAGCTCCAAACACACAGTGCTCCAAGAATTTGCTCCAGCCTAGGGCTGAGCAGGACTTTTCTCACAATTGCTTCTCCTGAGATCACTGAGAATCAGGCACCAGAACAGGGAGTAGGCAGCTTTCTGCCTGCACCCAGAGAGGATGAGGAGAAGGTGGAAGCTGCCTGACTTGAATGTTTGGGTGGCAGCAGGGACCCTGAGGAAAAACAAGACAAGTGTTTACAGCTGCAACGAAACCAGTGACTTGAACATACAAAGTGTTGTAAAAAGGCTAAGTGCTTTGAAAAAACAGGTCATAGGCATCCACGCTGATAACCTAGACTGGTGGGCACTTTTAACAACTGTGGTCTTAATTTAGCTGTGACTGGGATTGCCCTCTGAAAAATGGCGTTAGTACCACCTGACTTTATAAGGGTGCTGTGAATTTGAATTCATTAATATTTGTGAAGCACAAATACTATACTAAAGTGCACGCTACTATAGTAAGTGCACCACAGAAATGCCCAGGAGGAAATGAGTAACTTTGTCTTCAGGGTAGAGTTTGAGGCTATGTCTACACTGAAGAGTTTTTGCACAAAACTGGCTCTTTTTGTGCAAAAACCCGTGGTGCATCCACACCTCAAGTGTGTTTTTCACAAGAAAATTTACAGTGCATCAACAGAACAGAGGGGGTTTTGCAGTGTACGTATTCTTCTTTCTACAAGGAATAACTCCTTTTTGCGCAAGAGTTATTGCAGAAAAAGGTGTGTGTGGATGGGCAGCAGGGGTTTTTTTGGCCCAAAAACAGCCTATCGAAACAAGCACAAGTGCCCTAGTGGCCATTCTGTTAATGGCAATCAGAGCTTTCTTGCAAGAGAGCATCCATGCAGTCTGGACGCTCTCTTGCGCAAAAGCGTATCACTTTTCCGATGCGCTTTTGCAGTGTGGACACGCTCTTGAGCAAGAAGTTTTTGCGGAAGATCTCTTCCGCAAAAGGCTTCTTGCATGAGAAACCTGCAGTGTAGACGTAGCCTGAATGGTGTGCAGTAAATGAGGCCTGGGACCAGACTCTGAAAGAGAAGGATAAAATGAAATACTGAAAATCTCCCCCCCGAGAAAGCACCATCCATCCTGCGCACTGACTGAGGAAAGGTGCCTGTGGAAAAAGTAGAGTGTGGTCATGCAATTAGGAACTGTACCAAAGTGCAGACTCACAAGAAGGTCAAATTAAGGTTGCACATGTAACCTTAATTCTCGCATTCCCTAACTTTTGAGCTATGGACTTTACAATAGTCTTGTTCTTTTACCCAAGATATTTTGTATGAATGAGCCTAAAATATGCTTGTGACTGTACTGAAATATATCATTTTAAATAGTGACCTTCTGTGTCTTAAGTCCTATAAAGCAGGCCATCTGTGCCTGCTTAGGGAGGCTTTCCTGCAATAGGATGTGCCTGAACTGCAGTTGTTCTTCATCACACGAAGGGGGAGGTGGCTGCTAGCAGGGACAGTTATACTGTGTAATCACCACAGTGTGGTTTCTACTGACTCCTGCACTCCCCTTATCCTCTGCCCCCTTCACTAAGACCCTCCTCATCCCCAAATCCTAACTCCTGCACCCCCCCACACACACTCAGTCTCCTGACCTGAGCCCCTTCTCACCCCCATCCCTGACTCCATCACCCTATACTCAACAACCCCTGCCCTGAGCCCCTCCTTACCCTCCAACCCTAACTCTATCGCCCCCCCACAACAATACCCTGCCCTGAGCCCTTCCGCACCCCTCCATCGCCCCCACCCCACAACCCCTGCCCTGAGCCCCTTCTCACTCCTCAGCCCTGGTTCTTGCACCCCCATGCCCAAGCCCCCTTCCCTGAGCCCCCCAAACCTTCAAGCCCTCACTTCTGCACCCCCCACACACCCAGCCTCCTGCCCCACCTCTCCCACATCCTCAAGCCCCTGTCTTGATTCCTACATCCCTAGCCCCCGGCCCTGAAAGACCTGAGCAAAGCTGGATAAATCTAGTATGTAAATAAACAAACTCTAGGCAAGCTCTAAGATACAGAGACTAAGTTATATTTAGTACAAACTCCTTTCAGGCTATGTATTTTCACTCTATCAGTAACAGAAGTGCTATTTGTCTGGCAAGGCTGAATAAATCTATTTTCAAATATTTCCTTGACTCCTTTACATTCAGCTGCATTCCACTGATAGATACCACAGTAATCTGCTCAGACTGGAAGAAAATATCAAAGGTTAAGAACACACTCAAATGTGCTCACTTCAAAAAAATGGGATAGAATTTTTGGTTTGTTTGCAACTAAGTCAACTACAGGGCACCTAACTCAGAATTTCTGGGCTATTGGTGGTAATAGTAGTAGTAATGATAAATGTTAGTGCTCATTTTGATGAGAGAGCTCTTTTGTTTGCTTACAGTTTGCTTATTTACATACATTGTTTCTTTAAAGTTGTATCCACTTCAGGAGCGCATCTTGAAACAGGCCCAGATGGCCTTTTCCCGGGATCCAAGACACTGCAAGTCAACATTTAAAACCACAAACTACAAGTACACGCATTCATTCTCACCCAGCATCATGATGATAAATCAAATTTTAGTTAGAAGACACAGCAACAATCTTTAACTTGATAAACGAATAACTTTTCACTATTGACAATTTCAAAAACAAAACAAACATTTTTAGAAAAGTGGAAAAAACTTTAAATGACCCCAGACTAGTACCACATTATTTTGTCTCATGGAACACATGACTATGCTCTGTTAGTCATATGTCCCTTCAAGCCCACCTTTATTTTAACCTGAGAACTCTAGTGCTATTTGAACTGATGCTTGGGAGTAAACCTATCTGGAGCTCTACAATTAAAGGCCTAGGCCCCCCTTGGCAATATTGCCATAACTAGGCATTCAGACCTCTGGATGTGGAAAAACCTGCTGATAGGCAGGTGGGTACATTGCCATGGTACTGTATTTCTATTCTGGGCACTGATCAGATCTATTCTGGGCACTGTATAATAGAATAGTAAGACAGGATTTCCCTTTACAGAAACCATGTTGACTTTTGTCCAACAAATTATGTTCTTCTACATACTTCACAATTTTATTCTTTACTATTGTTTCGACTAATTTGCCCGGTACTGAAGTTAGACTTACCGGTCTGTAATTGCCAGGATCGCCTCTAGAGCCCTTTTTAAATATTGGTGTCACGTTGGCTACCTTCCAGTCATTAGGTACAGAAGCCGATTTAAAGGATAGGTTACAAACCACAGATAATACCTCAGCAATTTCCCATTTAAGTTCTTTTAGAACCCTTGGATGAATGCCATCCGGTCCCGGAGATTTGTTAACATTCAGTTTTTCTATTTGTTCCAAAACCTCCTCTAATGACATTTCAATCCAGGACAGTTCCTCAGATTCATCACCCACAAAGGACGGTGCAGATTCAGGAATCTCCCCAACATCCTCAGCCGTGAAGACTGAAGCAAAGAAATCATTTAGTTTCTCCGCAATGGCTTTATCGTCCTTGATTGCTCCTTTCATAGCTCGATCATCTAGGGGACCCATGGGCTTTTTAGCAGGCTTCCTGCTTCTAATGTACTTAAAAAACATTTCGTTATTTCTTTTTGAGTTTTTGGCTAGCTGTTCCTCAAAATCTTTTTTTGCTTTTCTTATTACATGTTTACACTTGATTTGACAGTGTTTATGTTCCTTTCTATTTATCTCACTAGGATTGGACTTCCACTTCTTAAAAGATACCCTTTTGTCCCTCACTGCTTCTTTTACATGGTGGTTAAGCCACGGTGACTCTTTTTTAGGTTTCTTGCTATGTTTTTTAATTTGGGGTATACATTTAAGTTGGGCCTCTATTATGGTGTCTTTAAAAAGTTTCCATGCAGCTTTCAGGGATTTGGCTCTAGTCACTGTGCCTTTTAATTTCTGTTTAACAAACCTCCTCATTTTTGTGTAATTCCCCTTTTTGAAATTAAATGCCAGGGTGCTGGACTGCTGAGGTGTTCTTCCCACCACAGGAATGTTGAATGTTGTTATATTATGGTCACTATTCCCAAGCGGTCCTGTAACGGTTATATCCTGGACCTGATCCTGCACTCCACTCAGGACTAAATCGAGAATTGCCTCTCCCCTTGTAGGTTCCTGCACTAGCTGCTCCAAGAAGCAGTCATTTAAGCCATTGAGAAATTTTATCTCCGCTTCTCTTCCTGAGGTGACATGTATCCAGTCAATATGGGGGTAATTAAAATCCCCCATTATTATAGAGTTCTCTATTTTGGTAGCCTCTCTAATCTCCCTCAGCATTTCTATGTCAGTATCGCTGTCCTGGTCAGGTGGTCGGTAATATATCCCTACTGCTAATTTCTTATTATTGGAGCATGGAATTTCTATCCATAGCGATTCTATGGAACATGTTGATTCACTTAATATTTTTATTTCATTTGATTCTACATTATCTTTCACATACAGTGCCACTCCGCCACCCACCCGGCCTGCTCTATCCTTTCTATATATTTTTTATCCCGGTATGATAGTGTCCCACAGATTTTCCTCATTCCACCAGGTTTCAGTGATGCCTATTATGTCTATCTCCTCATTTAATATGAGGTACTCCAGTTCACCCATCTTATTAGTCAGACTCCTAGCATTTGTGTACAAGCACTTTAAAAATTTGCCACTGGTTATTTGTCTGCCCTTCCCTGATGCATTGGGCCTGAGAGACTCAGGGTATGTATACACTACCCCGCTAGTTCGACCTAGCGGGGTACTGTAGGCATACCGCACTTGCACTTGCAAATGAAGCCCGTGATTTGAATTTCCCGGGCTTCATTTGCATAAGCAGGGAGGTGGGGAAATAGAAGAACAAGAGGGAATAGAGGAGAAGGAGCGAGATGATGTGGAGGAAGAGAGGCCAAAAGAGAACCAAAGAACGAAGGGTGAAAAAGAAATTAAGGAAGAGAGAGAGGAGGGGGATGGCCAGGAGGGAGAAGGCTGGGGGAGGAATGAAAGGCTGGGAGGTGGGCAGACCATGGAAGAAACGAGGTGGAACGAGGTGTACCGGTAGTTCGGAATAGGAATCCTAGTCCGAACTACCTAGTTCGAGCCCCGTGTAGCCGCGCTACACGGGGTTCGAACCAGCAGGGATTTAAAAATGGCGGCTCCCCGCTTATGCAAATGAAGCCTGGGAAATTCAAATCCCGGGCTTCATTTGCAAGTGCGGTATGCCTACATTACCCCGCTAGTTCGAACTAGCGGGGTAGTGTAGACATACCCTCAGAGAGTTGGTTATGGAATGCAGAGAATTTCATAACCGACCTATGTCAATGATACTAGTCTGTCAACAGCTGACTGTTAGGTGCCCTCTGGGAAAGGAGTTCATTGTTGCAATCAACTTCTGCATGTTCACTTATCAATACTAATGCCATAATAGGCACCTTTGGTATTCTCAGCAGACAAGAGGAGCACTCAATAGTCAAGGATAGGACCCCACCAAATTTACAGCTGTCAAAAACGCATCACAGACTGGGAAACCTGGTTTCTCCTGTGAAATCTGGCTATTGTAGGGGGCTTGCAGGACCCATACTTCTGCATTGCATTCAAAGACGGGCTGCTGGAGAATGGAGAGCAGTGGCTGCTGGCTAGGTGTCCAGCCCTGAAAGCTATACCAGCAGCAACACAGAAGAGAGGGCAGCATGGTATGGGGAGGTTGCCTTTTTCGTGGGGGCAGGATTGGTTTTGTGGTTGGTGACATGGGTACTGTGGTCATCCCTCCACAACAGCTATCCCAAGAGCCTTTTAACCACCAAGTGCTGGGGCCAGAGTCAGGGAGGGGAAGGGCTGGGGGTACCACAGCTGGGGGGTCTCTTACCGTGTGTATGACTCCAGCTGCTAGTCCTGGCAGGGCTGGGGAGGGACTACAGTTCCTCTTCCCCTACATGGGCTACTCCTGCAGCTGAGTCAGAGCCACTTGGGGGAACCTTCTCTGGCTATAGCCCAGCTCTGAAGTCATTACCACCGCCAGGAGCAATGCAGAAGTCAGAGTGTCAATATCGTGCTCCCAGTAAAATAGCCTTGTGACCACCCCCTGCAATGTGCTTTCTGGTTAGGACCTTCATGGTCACCCCACCATGAAACCATGACATTTAAGACTTAAAATCCTGCAACTGTGAAATTTACCAGAATGGATTGTGAATTTGGAAGAACTCTAATCATGAGATCTGAATGGTTCTTGAAACTGTCAAGGGTGCCCTTCCAATGTCAGGATGTGATGATTCCCTCACCCATGCTTTATGAAAATTGGCTTGTGAATATAAATGTGCATAAATCAGAAATGCTTTGGACAAAACACCTCATGTAACTTATCAATTTTAATCTTACAGTCTGCTGGATCTGCATATCCTATTTTGGTGCAGGTATCATTCTTGTGTGTGAAATTAGAAATGTGAAGCGTGAGTCTGTTTATAATTTTAAATGTGCTGAGAGCCATTGCTGGTGCCCCAGAAGCATAATGATTGGGTGATCATCTTAATGATTTGTAATTAACTTTGTTTGTCCTGTAATTCTGGAAGGTTGTTGATCTAGAGATGTGACCTTGCCAGCTAGAATCCATTTTGAACTTGATATTTTTCCATGGAAGGGGGAATGTAAAATAAAGGGTTCCCACCATGGGGGAAAGTCTATTTAAGCAATGGAAAGCAATCCCCTTTTATCTTTGGCTGGCCTGGGAAACTGCCTGGCACACCCTAAAAGGATAAAAAAAATTATATAGAGGACTGGAGACCTACGTTAGAGTAGAAGATTGTCTCTGACTTGAACATAATGCCTGAAATAAGAACAGCTCTTTAGGGTAAGAATCTGCTTGCACTAAGTTTCTTAGTGAATTAGAACTAGCTATGTGTTTTCTTTTCATTTTAGTTTCGTAATTTACTTTGATCTGTCTGTTTTCACTTGCAACCACTTAAATCCTATTGTTTGTATTAATAAAAACAATTTTGTTTACTATCAGGCTCAGTGTAAGTAATTGTTACTTGGGGGGAGCAACCACTGTGCACATCTCACTTTCATTGATATAAGGAGGTTACCTGATAAAGACAATTTATTTTGGGGGGTTTGGTCCCATTTGGGGGTTGGTTTCCTGGGTGCTGAGCTCTAGAACTGCATCCACCCAGAACTGGAGTGGTTCAGTGTCTGCATTGGTCTGCAGAGAGGTGGTAACCCCAACTTTGTGCATCGTCTGGAGGAAACCAGTGGGACAGGGTGATGGCAAGCCCCAGAGATCAAGAAGGCAGGCTTCAGTGGCATGATCAGCACACTGGAGAATAATCCCAAGTGTTCTTCTATGAACGCATCCCGTTACAATGACTTAGACATGTTGGCAGCATACTGCATAGAAACCTGCATTATCATTGCCTATGTTGAACCTGTTTGTAGCTAAAGACAGGACTTCATATTCCAGTACTGTCAATCAGGCATTCTTCATGAGTTTTAAATATATACACAAAATGTGAAGTAAAAAAATATCAAGTCTGCAGCTAGCCTAGCAGCGTTTTCCATACCTGCTAGGAGCTGGAGTAGGATTTTATTACCAAAAAATTGGGTTTCACTAGAATTTAACTGAATTCAGTCCATTCTAGGACTTAAAAGAAACAACTCTACAAGGTTATTCTAATACCACAAGACAGTGTACGAATTAATGCTGAAAGAAAGTACCCATACATGTGTCTGATAGTGCCTTATCTCCAAAGAAATGGGATAAAAAGAGATGCTGAAAACAGATGTTATCACTTACTATGCTTATTGCTTTCTCTTTTCAGATTCATTTTCTTCCTTTGAATTTGTTCTATCCACTGACCCAATTTTATTTGCTGGAGGATGTTAGACATTTCAGAAATGCATTATCTACATTTAATCTGATAACTTGGCACTGCAACAGTAGTATCCTGCATGGCTTTCCCACCCATGTGTGTCATTTCCCTGTCAGTAGAGAAAGGAACAAGATATCAATAATATGCAGCTCCATTTCTCAACTGTATGATTTTCAGTCTCAGGTGCAATATCGTCAGAATGTTGTCTATCTCCTTCTAATATTGTATTCATTTTAGTTGATGCCTATCATTCAGGATCTCTAGGATCATAGATGTAGGAAAAATATCTTTACTAAACAACTTGAAGAAACTAACATAAAGGAGTACAGGAACAGAATCTGAGTTTGTCTTGCACTGATGTACTTTCATCCATGCATTGCTGTTTCCTGAGGTTTTGGAAAAATTAATGAACTTTATTTTTGGCAGACAAAACTAAGAACAAATATGAGAAAAGTGTGTTACTCTCAGGACTACGTCAACACTGTGGGGCTGTGTTTAGACTGGCAAGTTTTTCCACAAAAGCAGCTGCTTTTGTGGAAAAACTTGCCAGCTGTCTACACTGGCCGCTTGAATTTCCGCAAGAACACTGACGATCTCATGTAAGAAATCAGTGCTTCTTGCGGAAATACTATGCTGCTCCATTAGGGCAAAAGTCCTTTTGCGCAAAAGGGCCAGTGTAGACAGCTCAGATTTGTTTTGCGGAAAAGCGTCCGTGCCAATCTAGACGCGCTTTTCCGCAAATGCTTTTAACAGAAATCTTTTCCATTAAAAGCATTTGCGGAAAATCATGCCAGTCTAGATGTAGCCTGGGTGTTTTGCAGAAGAAGAAATGCAAATGGAGTGCTCATTTTCATATCTTACGCTTTCATTTGCATATCTTCGTCCGATCCTTTTTGCAGAAGACGTTTTTGCGTTAAAAAGCCCTGTGTAGATGGGGCCATTTGTCAGGAAAAAAAACTTTTGCACAAGAGCCCTTATTCCTCCAAAAATGAGGTTTACAGACTCTTGCGCAAAAGGGCTTTTTTTCTGACAAACGGCCCCATCTACACAGGGATTTTTAATCACAAAAACCTCTTCCGCAAAAAGGACCGGAAGGAGATATGCAAATGAGCATTCCATTGGCATTTCCTCTTCTGCAAAACACCCACCATTTAGATGTCACCTCAGTGGTGGTTTTTAACTTTCTCCACTGCACTTCTAACTGTTCTATAATTAGATTTCACCAACCTAGTAACAAATGTAAGTTCCTGAAGCACCATGAAGTCTTACAATGGAGTCACAGATAGACTGGAATGACTAACGGGATTATCTTCCTACCCAGGCAAGCTGGACTTAATGAAAATTGGTTGCCATACCCCAATATCACAAAATATTCAAGTTGCTTCCAGTTCAAAAAGACCAGTCACTTATACCAGGTCACTTTGTACCTTAAATCTCACAACACAGACAACACTTGTAGCGAGTCCTACAGTAAACTAGCTAAGGATTTCTTAACTAGGAAAAAGAAATGAGAAAGTTATTTACAGGTTAAAAAGGCAACACATATACACAAATGAGTTCAGTCTATAGTTCCAAAAGGTGACAGAGTTGTAATCTGTCAGCTTGGAATGTCTTTAGGGCTATCAAAGATTGTCCCTGAGGATCTCTACAGGTAATTCCTCGCTCCAGCACTGTGAGAGTCCAAACAGTGAAGAGAGACAATTTTTTCATGTGTCCCTGTTTTAGCCCCTTCTTCCAACACTCCATCTGATGAGAGTGCTCCCTTATACGTGAGCACCTTCAAAGATGTGAGAGGGCCATCAACCAAGTCTTTTTACCGTGATTTTCCACAATGGCCCATTTAGTTTGATAGACCTTGATGGGCAGTAGACAAGTCCTCCTGACTGGGTTCACAGGCCCAGAGCATGGATTTTTACACTAAATATCAAAACTTGCATGTCACCTAATACAGCATGGGATACAGGCACTAAAAGTGAAATTAATGCATGCAGTAACTTACAAGCATTCCACAGACCTACTCATATAACCTATTCATATAAGTCTAACACATGCCTTAAACAATACTAACATACAGCTCAGCTAGTCTCTTGTCCAGCTATGAATCTGTCGGTATTTAACTGACACCAGCAGCCTTGGCATGAGCTGACGCCTGGTCTGTAAGCATCGCAATGAGCTCCAATAAAGAAATACAGGAGAGAATTTAGTAAGGGACCATTAATTAGTTTAGCTGTCCAGGATTGCAGAAATCCTTATTTTAAAAAAATATACAAAAGGGAATTTCAAAGGAGATAAAGAGAGTTAAATGCTTAACTCCCATTCAATTATTATTAAGGCACCTAATTACTATAGACTTTATTGGAAAATCCCCGCCTAAACTAAGCAGCAATCTTATCATATAAGAGAATAAAATAGACAATTTGTTATACTGTACTGAGCAATGAACCATCTTTTGATTATATCATATATGTAGACAGTCAGAAATAGATTTCTGCCAGTATGCTATGTGTCGTATCTTCTTGGGAAGGAACATTTCTCATTTCCAAGAATGTTTATGTATTTTCATGATGATGATTTGTTCAAAAATGGCTTCTTACTATTCCCAAGTCTTTGGGGATATCCCACCACCTCAGGAACTAGTCCTCCCTACCTTTCCTCCTCCACAATATTGTATTGTTTTTTTCTGTAGTTGCCAGTATTTGATGGTTAGACAAACAGCAATTTAAATACGTTTATTTAGTTTCTTCTGGTATTTTTAAATTTCACATTGCTCTGGGTACTTTTGCAAAAATTAAACAATGATAATATGTTGTGTACAATGTAACACCACAGCCATTAAAATATATAAAGGATTACTTCTATCACATAGATATATATTCAACCACCTACTAATATTAACAATCACTGGCTTAACATCATTAGCCCTAACCAAATTTACATCCTTCACCCCTTCCCCACATGCTGCGGGGGGGAAAATGTGATGAAACACAAAGGTTAGGAGATCAGCAAGGGACACAAATTCTACAGTTTGTATCCATTTATTTTATTTTAAATGAATTTAGCAATGTGGTATTACACCACTGTGGGTTTGGCTCTAGCAACTACAGTTTCAAGCTTATCAGAGTCAAAGTCACTTCCGCTACTTGATCCAAATTTAATTTCCAGGAACACATAAAGACCAAGGATAGTGACCACGTATACATTCATGAGCACTAGGGTCTAGTCTGCTTTTCAACTTTTATTAAAGTTAGAATTAAAGTTATGATCATCCCAAGCATACAGACCTATGCACAATTTACAAATACAATTATACTCACATCCTTATCAGGTGCATTAGGGTCTGATGGGTCTCTCATGGGTTGGTCATCAGTAGAGGGATAGTTTCTGCTGGATTCTTCCATAGACATCTCAATTTTCCCATTATGGGCATGGCATCCCCTTTTTATGTTGTGATTTTTGTCTCTATCTACATTCTGTGTATGTCTATCAAAGTATCAACCCACTTTTCTCCTATTGATCTTGGAAACTTAAAGGACCCCAGTTTTTGTATAGGCTGTGTAAGTTCTCTTTAGTCTCATTAATATTGATGCACAACCTGTATCCTGTGGTTAAGACACATGTCAGACAGATGTGAATTTATAGTATTTTTATAATCTAATATTAGTCTTTTAGGTAACTTTGTGCAATATGACCACATGGTACCTCTCTTTCCATAATCTTAGGGCATAAAGTTATTTTCCAGTATTCGTTGGGCTGAATCTTGCAACCCACAGCCTACAGACCTTGCATTCCAGCTTGTCTTATTCAAGTCTAATGCTTGTTTCCTCTAAATATTGATCAGTCTAACACTTTTATAATCTTACAAAGTAATTCTAATTAGCATACAATAAATATGTATGCTATGATATATTGATTAATCATCATATTACACAATAATTGGATAATAAACTGAAGCACTGGCTAAAAGTTGCTCACTAAAAATGAATACATCGAGCCAATTAATGAGTCTTTCACAGAATAATAATGTTCCACATTCACTCCCACTAGACTAAACATAATCTTCTGCCTCTGTGCTGTATTGACTGTATCATTTCCTATAAGTGTTTTACTTTCCCTGGGTATGACCTTATTTCAGAGTTCAGGCTCTCTCACAGGAAGGCAGAACAGCTGCTTCTGACACATTAGGGAGAAAACTAGAAAAGGCTGGTTTACTCAAGGGTAAAACCTGCCATCCTTTTCCTTAATGTCCTTGGCTATCTGAAATTTGCTGTATCTTAAAATGTAACTTGGGCTGCAGGGCTACGTCTACACTGCAGCGCTATTTCGAGATACTGCAGGTATCCCGAAATAGCAATTCCGTGTCTTTAGAGGGCACCCGTTATTTTGAAATATAACCAGCTTGCTATTCCGATGTCCCTGTAAACCTCATTCCATGAGGATTAAGGGACGTTTTGGAATAGTAATTTATTTAAAAATAAGTGCTGTGTAGACAGCCTCAAATTTTGAAGCAAAATGCAGGACAATGTAGCACTTTAAAGACTAACAAGATGGTTTATTAGATGATGAGCTTTCGTGGGCCAGACCCACTTCCTCAGATCAAATAGTGGAAGAAAGTAGTCACAACCATATATACCAAAGGATACAATTAAAAAAATGAACAAATATGAAAAGGACAAATCACATTGCAGAACAGAAGGGGAATGCGGGGGGGGGGGGAGGGGGAGGAAGGAAGGTAAGTGTCTGTGAATTGATGATATTAGAGGTAGGGAGAGTGGGATGTTTGTGAGTTAATGGTATTACAGGTGATAATTGGGGAAACTGTCTTGGTAATGGGTGAGATAGTTCAAATTCTTGTTAAGTCCTTGTTGGCAAGTGTCGAATTTTAACATGAATGACAGTTCAGAGGATTCCCTTTCAAGTGCAGATGTAAAAGGTCTTTGTAGCAGAATGCAGGTGGTCAAGTCATTGAGAGAGTGTCCTTTCTGGTTAAAATGGCAAGAAACTGTTTTCTCTTTGTGATCTTGTCTGATATCTGTTTTGTGGACATTAATCCTTTGGCGAAGTGTCTGAGATGTTTGTCCAATGTACATAGCAGACGGACACTTTTGGCACATGATAGCATAGATTATATTTCTGGATGCGCAGGAATATGTGTTCTTGATCTTATAACTCACTTGGTTAGGTCCAATAATGGTATCAGCAGAATGAATATGTGGACAAAGCTGGCAACGGGGTTTGTTGCAAGGGAAGGTACCAGGGTTGGTATTAGTGTGGTATGTCCTGTGGTGGTTGGTAAGAATCATCTTGAGGTTAGGTGGTTGTCTATAGGAGACTATGGGTCTGTCTCCCAGAGCCTCTTTGAGTATGGTATCCTGTTCCAATATAGGCTGTAGTTTATTGATAATGTGTTGGACAGGTTTAAGTTGGGGGTTGTAGGTGATGACAAGTGGTGTTCTATTGTTGGTTTTCTTGGGTCTGTCTTGAAGTAGATGGTTTCTAGGTATTCGTCTGGCTCTTTCAATTTGCTTTTTTATTTCTCTGGGTGGGTAGTTGAGATTTATAAATGCTTGGTAGAGATCCTGAAGCTTCTGGTCTCTGTCAGTGGGATTAGAGCAGATGCGGTTGTATCGAAGGGCTTGGCTATAGACGATGGATCGCGTGGTGTGTTCTTTCATGTCATTCATGTTAAAATTCGACACTTGCCAACAAGGACTTAACAAACATTTGAACTATCTCACCCATTACCAAGACAGTTTCCCCAATTATCACCTCTAATACCATTAACTCACAAACATCCCACTCTCCCTACCTCTAATATCATCAATTCACAGACACTTACCTTCCTTCCTTCCTCTCCCCCTCCCCCCGCATCCTCCTCCTGTTCTGCAATGTGATTTGTCCTTTTCATATTTGTTCATTTTTTTAATTGTATCCTTTGGTATATATGGTTGTGACTACTTTCTTCCACTATTTGATCTGAGGAAGTGGGTCTGGCCCACGAAAGCTCATCATCTAATAAACCATCTTGTTAGTCTTTAAAGTGCTACATTGTCCTGCATTTTGTTTCAACTACCCCAGACTAACACGGCTACATTTCTATCTCAAATTTTGAAATAAGCTATGCAGTTTGTGTAGCTCAAATTGTGTAGCTTATTTCAAGCTACAGGTACAGTGCAGATGCACCCCAGGAGTGTAAATGTTTAAAAATATTTAAGGGAAGATCTTCAACTTGTTTAATATTTCCATTGAAGGAGAAATCATCAGTTGGGGGGGGGGGCTAATACGTAGAGCTTGGCTATTTCTTATAGGAATTCTTTCTTTTTCATGAGATCTCTTGTTCATAAATGACCATAATGACTCATTGTGCTTTCCTTTAATATGAAGAACTAATTTACTACTGCTTGTGGATTCTCTAAGGGTATGTCTACACTTGCACCTTAGTTCGAACTAGGGATTCAAATGTAGGCATTCGCAATAGTCAATGAAGCAGGGATTTAAATATCCCACACTTCATTAGCATGATCTCGCCGGCACGTTATTCCGATCAACAGCTGTTTCGAAAGTGAAAGTGCGCACCAGGATGCATTAGTTCAAACTAAACCCCTTGGTTCGAACTAATATTACTCCTCAAAAAATGAGGAATCCTAACACAGCAACCTCTGTTAACACTTACCACTCAGAGATGGGAAAGTAGTGCTGAAAATTTCACAAGAGGAAGAATTGGTTACAACATACCAAGGTACAATCTAGGAGAATGAGTAACTGTGACATTGCTGCCCTCTAACCTGGGGTGCCCTTTACAAGACTTTGCTGCTATGGACTTCAGTCTGGATTAGTCACAACAGCCACCAAAGTGCAAATCACTCACAGGTATTTGCTGCAGCCAGCTACCTGTGGTTGCACTACAGGGTGACCCCAACACACTTAGAATTTCCCCCTAAAATATATATCCTGTACTTCTCAGCCCTCTCCTGCACAATACACATTTATATGAAGTCTGTTATTTCTTTAATAGAAATAGCATGCATGTACTCTCTTACCCCAAATGAAGTTTCCTAAACACTTCCGAATTTAAACACTCTGGATGAGAGAAAACAACAAGTTTGTCAGCTACAAAAAGAGAGATTTTCAGTGAGGACATGTAATGAGGCATAGAAGCCAGAAATGGATGCAAGAAAAATAAAGATAAAATGCAATTGGTGCCTAATTTAACCAAATACACTAAAATTCAAAAAAAGTTTTCTTACCTCATGCTTTCAGCAGTCTTACTGATCAAACTACTTAGGTCAGGACCCTGTCTTCTGGAGTTCAACAAATGTTTCCTTTGTCACTCTGGAGCCATGAATATTATGGGTGTGAGTGTGTGTGTGTGTGTGTGTGTGTGTGTGTGTGTGTGTGTGTGCACGTATATGTGAGCATGCACGTATGCCTGTGTGTGTCTCTCTGTGTCCCTCCTTTTTAGAGTTTTTAGCCCTCATTAGAAAAAAAAATTCAGGTAAGATTCCAGAGACAAAGAGTCTGTGTGAAAGGATGTTTTTTTCACCTGTTTGAGCATCCTTTGTTTCCCTTCCTATTAGATGACTTTTTACTACTTAAATGCAAATTCAGCAAAGCACACATTCCTTTGTTTGGGACAGACCCGTTTGCCAAACTCTTGTTTGGAACTTTTGTTTATTAATGCCATAGAGTGGAGTCTTATAACTTCATGTATAATGTTCCCACATGTATTTTATCAGGACAATGCTGATCAGCAAAATATGAGTTTTCAAGTGATATCTGATGACATATTTTGTATAGTGTGACCAGATGGCCTATTTTTAAAGGGACAGTCTCTCATACAAGCCCTCCTGCAAGTGTCCCGACCTTTTTATTAAAAATGGGCAAATTGTCCCATATTTTCTATCTCCCCTCCATCAATACTGGCAGGTCTCACTTCTGCCTGGATCCCTGCTGCCTGACACTTGCCCACCAGTGGTAAGTGGGGAATCCAGTGACTGACAATGGAGAAAGATATGCAAAGCTGGTGGTGGGATGAAGATGCAGCATGTGAGGCTGGCTGCTTCCCCTGCTGGTCCATCAGTGCAGTCCCAGCAGTGTGTCGTCTCTGTAGGGGAGCCAGGAGAACTACATCTTGACCAGAATAATAATGTCTGCATTGTCCAGCCCTGCCTTGACCGGACTAACGATGGCTGTCTTGCCCAAAGTGTGGATTTCTAACAAAGCAAACCCAGGCCTGACTCAAGTCTGATGCACGTATGCCCGCAGGCCAGGCTGAGGGGGAGCTTTGAGAGTCAGGAGTGCTTTAAACAATCGTGCGTAGGGAGTATGGTATAGTGAAACCATGCCAAGAACATTGGGAGAAACTTGGCAAACAGCACAGATACAGCCATAGAACTGTCAATCAAGAAAAGTACAGCCTGAATAGCAGGATGTATCCCAAATATGGGCATAATAGGTATTTTATACAATATGTAATCAATTGGTAGATATTACTAGAATGACCAAGTCGAGTATAAATATAGCTGTAGAAAAGATAATCAGTGGGAGGGAGGGAGCAGGACTGACTCTCAGGTCCTGCTCGTTGTAACCAGAAGTAATAGACCCTTCACATCAGCTGCAGCAGTGCATGGTGTTCCGATGGGTGGGCATCAAAGGGACCACGACCTCTTGCCTGGTACTGTAGGTAGCATACGGGTGAAGTGTAAGCCACTCTGGAACCCAGCCTACCTTCAGTGGGTTCTTTATCCTGCCTTCCTAATACAGGAGCCTGCTTGCTTAATTATTATATTATAATAATCTTCTATTAATTGCCTTTGCATTGCTTTGTGCTGCATTAATTGCTTTAGAATTTATAGTATTTAAGGTTTAAATTGTGTAGTAATTGTTTTTAAGGCTTGTAAAATGTAAACAACTATATAAACTGCTTAAAGCTTGCAATAAATGTAGAGGTGGTTAAGTCTCTCTGGAGTGTCCTGGTTTCCCTTGGATCTAAAAATTGAACCACATAACAGGCTCTCAGCCAACAGAGCCTCATTCTGGTCTCATTCCCAGGTAGGTATGTGAAGTGTGGCTGTGCAGTGTGGTGACTGGTGAATGTGGCCAGGTGCCAGATGGCGGCTGGTTTTGTATTACCTCTTCTGCCCATCCATTGGCCCTTTTTGTACTTCCCTTCTCATTGTTCTCTCTCTGCTTTGCCTTTTAACCCTTCCCTCACCCAACCCTGCTGCTTTTCCATACTATCCAGGCTGCAGGCATGTCCCAGTCCCAGTGCTGTGCTGATACCAAACCAGTAGCACTCAGCTCACCAGCCATCAGGCTTCTTCCCTTCCCCATTGACTCTGGCTGAGCTGGTGCCCTGTGAAAGCCCAAAATCCTGCATTCCCCCTGCCTATGTGCTGCCTTGAGAAGATGCAGTGCTAGATACCAGGAGAGGTAAGGCCATCCCAGGAGCCCAGCCAGGCATGGAGGGTGGAGAGTGCAAGGAAGAAGAGTTGAGCCAGTCAGTCATCCTTTCCCCACATATGAGAGAGATGTATGTATGTCCCCCCATGTGTGTGCGGGGTAGTAGTGTGTGTGTCACCCCTCTCTGTGTGAACCTTAAAAATAAGAAGGTAAATCAAATGAATCCAACAACACCGTATTTATTTTTAATTGAGGTTCAGTCAACTTAATGTTAATTTGAATATTTGTACAGTTTACTGCCTTTGAACTTGTTTGGATACAAATAATTTTACCAGGTGTCCTGTATTCAGTATAGGGAAATATGAGCTCCCTAACTTTGTACACAGATTATTAAAGTGTTGTGGTCAGTATGGACAGGGGTACATTCCATCACACTGGCTCAGAGGCATAAGATAATAGATAGCCCCTTTCCTCTTCTAGGGAAGTTTGATGGCTGGCACGACCAGTTGTATGGATCTGAGTTAATAATGCAGTTTCTCAGGTGATCCTTTAACCCTGTCAGCTTTACTTCTGTAGTTACACAGTGTGCGTAGCATACATAGTATGACAGCTATGTCAAAAGTGAATCATATTTGGATGCCCAACTTCAGACATGTTAAAGGGACATTTTTTTGCAATCTCTGGGCCTTTGGCCTCTGAAAATCAGGCCCTTGTAATGTGTTCAAGCATGCACACAAAAATGGAGGTACCCAAAATCAATAGATGCACCTGAAAAGTTAGGCCACTAGCTTTATAAAGAATCAAGTTACTATAAGATATATGGGTTGGGAACTGTCATGATCTATATCAGGTTTTGTATCATAGTTGTGAACAGTGACCCATAAAGGCAACACTCTCACAATATGCTTAACTGAATTAATGTCCCACTTAGTCTTAGTTTTAAATTATTATTAAGCCTGGGACAATGTATCCATTGGTATTTGTGATTTGCTTTAAAAGGAGCAAGGAGTATAGACAGTCACATTTATAGCACTGTCCACTGAAAAGCCAGGGGAGTCTTGGGAAAGCTTGTGGGTGTTCATGGGAACACAGGTCTCACTGACAGAGCAACCGCTGCTGGAGGGGGGCGGGGAGGAGTGCACAGGTGGCGCCAGGGGTGGATGAGTGTGCCGCGGGGCCCAGGGCAGCGCCATGGGGCCCTGGGCAGTGCCATGGGGCCCCGGGCAGCGAAATTTTGTGGGTCCCCCCCTTTGACACGGAACATGCGCGGGGCCTCGGGAAGCGCGGGGCCCGGGGCAGCCGCCCCACTCACCCTGCCCTAAATCCACCGCTGGGTGGCACTTACCCCAGGGCCCGGTGATTTAAAAGTGCCCAGGGCTCCAGGCCATTGCCATGCTACTGCAGCAGCAGCAGCAGTGGCCAGAGCCTCAGGCCCTTTAAAACTTGATACCTAACCCCCATGCAGGGCAGTCCAGGCAATGCTGAAGATTGGCTGGGGGAGGCACAGTGCCCGCCATGTGGCACTGAGGGCTCACTGCCTCTAGCCTCACCCCAGCCACCAGAGGCCCAACCCCTTCCAGGGAATCTAGAGCTGAGCCCACACACACATGGCCCAGGGTCTGGCAAAGTCTGTTGCCAGCTCTGCTCCCTAACAAAGTCTGGGGAAAACGAACTCTTACATTTTCCAGCAAATTCTTTCCCATTTTTCTCCTATTTCATTTGTACTGGGATTTCATGATGAAGTGATCTTCTTGACTTCTTGTCTCTCTGCAGCCTGATACACGGACAGTTTATAGCAATTTGGACACCTCCAGCTGGCCCCAAGTATATTACAAAAATAAATGAAAATCTCGGCAGTCCCATATGAAAAGCACTGTGCTAACAACTGCTGATATTTGATTTATTTTCTTTTACACAAATGTTGAGGTATGTATGACTGTGTGTTAATTTGGCAATCACTCCCAATGGTAATCCACTAAGAGGAGCTGGGAGGAAATGTTTTTCTAGGTAGATTATTCTAACGTTTCAAGCTGCATAACTCATTATTAAAGAGAGGTATTGGGAGCTGGGAACCCCATGAGGCTATCAGTTTCCTATCTCTATGAACAAGATGCTGGAATGAAACTGACTCTCTATTTGGCCCAAAACAACATTGTGTCTTCATCTGGAGAGTTTGGCCTGCATCTTTGCATCATATTATCTCTGATTATACAAGGCAGTTCCTGTGCTAGTCTAATCCAGTCCAGCTGTGAGTTTAAATCAGAACAAAGGCCTGCTGGCCTTTAATAGCATGCTCCACATCACATCTGGAATGTATGTCTCAGCTGTGGACAATTATATTTCTTTGCTTGAATGCCAAGGAAGTTCTTTTTACCCCCAAACCAGTTACTGTAAATAAATCCAATTAATTAAAATGTTTGGGTTTGCCCATACAAAAGTACCAAAGTTCTGAAAAATGGTAACTAGAATAACTAAGGCCAAGCCAATGCTGGCACTTTATAGTGCTGTAATTTTCTGACTCAAGGGTGTTAAAAAACAGAGTAATTCTGGTTTGTAACTCATTCACAAACGACTCATTGTGACATCCAAAATGGGATCTGTTGACACTAGGCACACAGATCATAAGGATATTTCAGCTTCCTGACTGGACACCTAAGTGTCAGATTTTTGGTGACAATATTCTTGGTCTCACATCCTCAAAGGTATTTACGTGCCTAAATCTCATTGATGACCTGGTCTTTGATTGCAAATTGGAAATAAGCACTCTCTAGCTATTTAGTCACTTCAAGTTCACTATTCAAATTCCAATTCAAATATTCACACCAATCCCAGAAAACATTCATAAAAAATCCAAACATGGACTAACGATTTTTTTAAAATGCCTACAGATCTTTAGGGAAAAAAAATGCATGCAGAGTTTGCACAACTTTGGTAACTATGAGACAGATTTGTAAGGGTGGTTAGGCGCCAAAAGATACAGAGAGGCACTTAGTGAGATTTTCAAGAGTGCCTGGTTACCTAGGATTAGTTGCCTAAGTGCTTCTGAAAATGCCACTAGATACATTTTTGTATCTTTAGGTATCTAAATATCTTTGAAAATCTGACCCTGTATAAATAAAATCAATATACACCCATGGGCCAGGTTTGAACTGGTGACCTGGTAATAAAAGACTCCATGACCCCCCCACTCTGCCTCGTGAGATCCCCTCCAGCGTGATTATTTTAACAGCCTCCAGTGGCTAGAAATCTTTTTTCTTTGTTAAATAACTTGCTACAGCCCATTTTGATCTTCACTAGAAAGGAGCAGGGGTTTATGCTAGCTCTGAGAGCCATCTAGTGGCAGCCCTTCATTCCCTCACATCTGGGGAAAAAGCAATCAATAAATCTGAAAGTTTTGTTTCTTCTGTGATGTGCTTTGTACCCAAACGGAGACGGGGGACCTGTATGATTATATGTTTATACCACTTTCTTTTCAGACCCATTCTGTATCTTTAAAGAGCTGGGTATGAATCCTTTCTGAGCCTTTTGTTGTTGCTTCTTATGGACCTGATTGTATCTGTCCCTAGTACAGATGTGGAGGGCAGTGAGCTTCCCCCCTCACACCTAACCACTATGGGCATGTCTAAACAGCAGGGCTAAAATTGAATTAAGCTATGCAACTTCAGCTATGTCAATTGCGTAGCTTAAGTTGAAATAGCTTAACTCGGCTTTAGGCGCTGTCTACACAGGAGGAAGTTGAAGGAAGAACACTCTTCCTTCCACTTCCCTTACTCCTCGTGAAATGAGGGTTACAGGAGTTGGAGTAAGAAGTCCTTCAGCTTGACATTATTTTGAATTAAAGGCTTGTAGTATAGACACGCTCTTTGTTCTTTCGGAATAACTGACATTATTCTGAAATAATGCTGCTGTGTAGACATACCCTATATGTCCCAGTCAACAGGGTAGTCCCTGCACCCAAAGAAAGGGCCTACAAAACATTCCGCAGCAGACAGGAAGGAGGCAGGCTCATGACCTGGTCCTCCCTGCTGCATTGTCTCTTGGAGTTGGCCAGGCACATAACAGAGCAGTATCAACATGAGGGATAGTGAAGCAGTGACACTTCTTCTGCATACCAGGGAGCTTGAGTAGAGACTGTGCTTCCTCAGACACAATCTTCCATGGCAGTCATCTAGGGCAACACAGTTCCACACTACCCTGCATATGAGCTTAGACTTGTCTAGCACTCTATGGCCCTAAATCAGTTGAAAAGGGAACAACACTGAAGATTTATTTTTAAAGGTAGTTTAAAGATCAGCTATGCTTGTTCCTCTAAATGGTTAGGCACTTAGGGTATGTCTAGACTACATGGCTCCATCGACGGAGCCATGTAGATTAATTTACTTGACATAGGAGAATGAAGCAGCGATTTAAATAATTGCCACTTCGTTTACATCAAAATGGCTGCTGCACTGTGCCGATCAGCTGTTTGGCGGCACAGCGGGGCAGTCTGGATGCGCCACGGTCGACAAGGGAAGCCTTTGTTGACCGCTCCAGTAAACCTCATTTCATGAGGCATACTGGAGCGGTCAACAAAGGCTTCCCTTGTCGACAGCGGTACATCCAGACTGCCCCGCAGGGCTGCCAAACTGCGGATCAGCACAGTGCAGCGGCCATTTTTATGTAAATGAAGCGGCAATTATTTAAATCGCCACTTCATTTTCCTATGTCTAGTAAACTCATCTACATGGCTACATCGATGGAGCCATGTAGTCTAGACATACCCCGACAGAGTAGGCTACATTGAGTTTTTATTCCTCATTTCTCTTGTTCTTGTAAAGGAATTACCTAAAATATATCTGTATATTTGGCAGAGTATCACTCAGTTAGCCGGGAAATGCAGAATAGATAACTATTACAAAAAACAAGATTTTAAAAGTTAGGAAGATAACCAAGCACTACTGAACATAGACAATATTAAAAGCCATCAGCTTACATATTTCACAGTTTCACATTAAAAATCTTATTTCTGTTTCCCCTCACAAAAGAAAGTATTAGGATGTCCTAGTACCATGGGTATGCATACCTATGGGGGTATGCAGTGGTCTTCCGTGGGTACATCAACTCATTTAGATATTTGTTTAGTCTTACAACAGGCTGTATAAAAAGCACTAGTGATGTCAGTACAAACTAAAATTTCATACAGATAATGGCATGTTTATGATATTATCTATATTATAGATTGAAATTTAAGAACAATATTTATATCCCATTTGATTTATTTTATAACTATATGGTTAAAAAAAGAAAGTAACCAATTTTTCAGTGATTGTGTGTTCCAATTAGCTGAATGCTTAGGCAGCCACACAGGATAAATTCAAATGCTGCCCAGCTGAGTAGCAGAGCACCCATGGTGCCCACAGCCAGCAGCATATGTTTCTACTGGTGGTGCACATCTGCATATGCCTTGGTGCATATAACATTTATTCTGCACAGTGATGTTAAAAATTAGAGGAAACATTGGTGTGCAGTGACACTTTTGTATTTTTAGGTCTCATTTTGTAAGCAAGTAGTTTTTAAGTGAGGTGACAGTTGGGGTGTGCAAGATAAATAGGACTACTGAAAAGTATGCAGTAGTCTAGAAAGATTGAGAGCCTCTGTCACATAGAAGGCGTCCCATACTCTCCTGATTGTAATGAACATTGGGCTTGAATGGTCAAAAGATCTGAGAACCTTAATGAACATTTTAAGTACCCATTTGAATGTTGTGTTAGTGCTGAAACCGAAGCCAGGTGACTTTGCATACTGTTGGATTTTATTCTGAACTTTTCATAAGAGCAGCACATATATTGGCATACTTCAGTACCCATTCACCCCAGAAGTGTATCTTAGTTCATGTAAGATTAAGACTTTGATGCTGTGTTGTTCATTTCAAAATGCACTTTATGTGTTTCAGGTTAATTTAATAATTTTAACGTTATTCAATTTAATGTAAATTTCAAATGGAAATAATTTTCAATGTAAGATAGTGACAAGTATCAATGTACTATTCTCCTCTCCTGGATGTTATGTCCTGCCCAATCAAAGATATTACTGGGGCTTTTAACTTTAAAAATGCAGTCAGCCATCACTGTAATCTATTTTACACCCACATACACCCTGGCTGTAAACTATGTTGCAACTCTTTTTAAAAAACTGTGGTATGGCTCTAGATTAGTTAGAGCACAGCTTTTCAGCCTCTTTGTAGTATAGCTGGTTTGTTACTGTGCAATGTGTGGATTAAAACCAAATTACAACCATAGTTGGCTCTATTAGTGTTTGGAAAGTTTTACTGAATCAGATTTCCTGATACTATGTGGACTGGGACTCTGTTAAATAAACATCACATAAAAATGATTAAAGAGCTCGAAAACATGACCTATGAAGGAAGATTGAAAGAATAGGGTTTGTTTAGTCTGGAAAAGAGATGTCTGAGAAGGGAACATGATAATAGCTTTTAAGTACCTAAAAGGTTGTTACAAGAAGGAGGGAGAAAAAATATTCTCCTTTACCTCTGATGAAAGGACAAGCAATGGGCTTAAACTGCAGCAAGAGAGGCTTAGGTTGGACATTAGGAAAAATTTCCACTATGAGGCTGCAACACCATCTCCGGCTTCCTACTCAAAGGGGCGGGGAGTGAAGAAAGCCCCGACCTTCCCTGCCAGACCTGGTTCATAGAGAGTGGCAGAGCATGGGATGGGGAAAGAGCACATGGAGCACACCTGCTGAGCCTGAGCGCACCCCACCCCCAGAACCCCAGGCTCCATGCAGCCCGTGGTGGGGCTGGGGCTGAGGCAGCAGCTCTAAGGCGCTGAGGTCCAGGAGTGATCCACTGGGTTTTGTCTCAGACCCGCCTTCCCTCCTATTCCTTCTGCTGCCCCACCCTCAGCCAGTATGTCAAAGGCCCATGTCCCTGCTGCTCTTTGCAGCTTTCTCAGAGGGCCCAAGGGAGTTGGAAACTCTCTTCCTCACCAGTATTACACAGGCTGGGAGCTGGAGCTCATTTCAAGCCGAACCCTGAGTTTACCTTTGCTCCAGGATGGTGCCCCAGCAGCAGCCGTTCCCAGCAGTGGCCGCAGTAACAAGCAGCCTGGAGATGGAGGAGGAGGCAGCTGGACCGGGGGCCCCGCGCACCAGAGGCAGTCCTGCAGTGGGAAAGAAGGGGCCGCATGGCAGTGGCTAGGAGGGACTTGCCAGTGGTGGTGCACACCGTGCTGGAACTCGGGGAATGCTGCGGTGTGAGCAGTAGTCAGCTCGGGGGTGCCTCTGAGTGCCCACCTGCTGTGCGTGCAGCCTATCTTGCTGCTGGGGAAGGAGGAGAGAACCAACTGCTCATGCACTACAAGAACTCGGGCTCCCCACTGTGCCAGGGTCACTGAGCTCCTGCTATGGACTGCACATGCCACTCAAAATCAGCTTGCATACCACTTCTGGCATGCGTGCCATACGTTGCCAACCCCTGGCAAGCAGAATGCACTAGAGGGATTCGTTTGGGAGCTTGTATTAAAAAGTTGGCAAACCTGAAAACTCACATCGTTCAATTAACTCAGCAGGGATGATCTTTAACTTCAGAACATTTTTCTAGTTCTTCTTGATCGTAGCACTTAAAGAAAAATACTTGTCAATCCACAAAATCTCAAACTTTGCATTAAAAGACTACATAATCTCAGGAATTTTAAAAGCACTAACCAGAATGCAGACAATGTGTGGTATACATACTTCAAATAGCGGATGGATTGGTTTGGTTTTGTTTAAAATCAAATAAACAGAGCTTCTCCATACACCATTTCCTGTGCAGGACTAGACGGTGGAGAAATGAATGTGGAGTTTTCATTCTCTCTCTCCTCTCTAAAACTAGATTTATAGAACCACATAGAACTGGAAAGAACCTTGAAAGGGTATCAAGTTCAGTCCTCTGCACTCATGGCAGGACCAAGCCCAGAGCATCAATGACAGGGGTTTGTTTAACCTGCTCTTAAAAATTTTGAATGATGGAGATTCCACAACCTCCCTAGACAATTTATTTTATTGCTTAGCCACCCTTCCACCCAGACCTCACAACCTCTCTCCCTTCTGCACCCCACCTCCCTCCCAGATCCTGCATCATATCTCTATTCCACTTGCTGGCAGCCATGTCCCACATACTGAGCGCCTCATTTTTATCCCTATCCCAGAGCCTAAGGGGGTCCATAAAATCCACTAACTCCAGAACAGTAAATGTGGACTATGGGAAGCCTGGAACCTCAGTCCTCTATGTCCCTTCCCCTCATCCCATGGGGCTGATTCATCAGAGGAGTGAGATGTCTCAGTTGGGGGCCACATCAGTGAGAGTTGGGGATTTTGGAGGAGTTTTTTTGTTTGTTTGTTTGTTTTTTTGCTTCTCACTTGTGTGGTCCCCATCTGATTTCTATGTGTCAGTGGCCCCCAACCCAAAAAAGGTTCCCAACCCCTGCCATAAATAAAGAAAACATTGAAATCTTTTCTGTTGGACATCAATTAATATTTTACTTTATTTAAAATGAAGTTTGATAAACTAACATGAGAAAGTTAAAATGCTTACTCTGTTTAATAATTTAAATTAAACTGTTCTCTCTAGCTGCAGCACTAGCAAAATGGCTTGGGTATAATTATTTAATTAAAGGTGAGATTCCATTAGCAACTGGTGGTCCGTGGAAAGGTTTATACTGAGCCAGGTAATCCACAGGCCAAAAATGTTGAGAACCACTGTGCGAGTGGATGAGTGCTGCCCAGGCTTTGGCTCCGGGGCTGGACAGTGGTGGGGGCAGCTGAGGGGAGAGGAAAATGTGTGGGGGGTGGTCCCCCTGCCCCAAAGCAGGAAGGTGAGGATGCCATGGACTGGATCCCCATGGGACCCTACGCCCAGCAGGGCTGGACACCCCGGGGTCACCTACACATCCCCACCACTCCCATTTCCCTGAACCCCCACCAATCTACCCTGACTCTAGCCTGCGCTGGCGATCCAGCCTCTCACTAGATTGGAGTCAGTTTTGCCGACTTCTTGGGGGGGAGCCCCAAAGCTCTGCACTGCATCCAGCTTCTGGAAAAGCATGCACACACTGCTCCTCCCCTCTGCACAGGAAAAGTCGAAAGAGAGCCCAGGGCAGGAGACCAAGTGGGGTGTGCGGTGGAGAGTGTCTCTCCCTCCTTCCTGGGAGTGCTGCACAGCCCAGGGCAGGAGGGTTAAATCTTGGCATGCCACTTCGAAAAGGTTGCCGACCCCTGCTGTAAATCTGATTCTATACTTATAATATTCCCCTCCAGAACTGAGCTCTTAAGGGATTCGTAATGCAGTAAATATTTGGGGATAAATTCATCCCTTGTGTAACACCTTTGATTCCAAGTGGCATTACGCCACTAGTGAAGTTAGCTGACTAAGACAGAGTAAAACTGTCCTTGAATGTTCAGCGAGTGGAAAAAAATCATCATGTCAAAAAAATCGACTTTGATTTCCATTCTAGATTAAGCTGTCATCCTTGCATGTGGGGCTAGGGTACAAACTATAGAGGACCTGAACAGAGACCCAAGAAAACTGTTACTTCTCCTAGAAAAGCTGAAATCATCCTAGAGGATTTAGATTATGATTCAGAAGCCAATTCTTGTGGAGACCTGGAAATGGAAATCATGAGATGTGGCTCTCTGCAAATGTAGAGCCACTCCTTCAGGTCTGATGTTTGAGACTGAAGAAAGAGAGCTGACCTACATTATTGGTTTTTCTAGTCAGGCTAGTTAACTTTGTAACTTAAAATTGGTGTTTGAAATTAAATTATAAAAGATGCATGTTGCCTTTCAGGAAGGCAACTGTTTATTCCATAGGTTTATGAATAACATAAATCCAAATATACTGATAAGTTATATCTTACCTTTCACCCAATAAGAAAAGAAGAGAGAGAGAGAGAGAGAGTATGTGTGTGTGTAAAGTTATATCTTACCTTCACCCAATAATATGTGTGTGTTTGTTTTTTTAACTGGACTTATCCCAGGTCTGCCATGCTGATTTGTTAGCCACATAAAATTCTATGATACTTGCACATGCTAGGGCAGGGGTGGGCAATAAGCCAGACACAGCTTGCCAGGGTTGGCCCTTGGTAGGCTGCTGGTGCTCTGTTTACCTGCGCCTTTGCAGGTACGGCTGCTTGACTATCCCATTGGCCGTGGATCAGTGTTCTCAGCCAATGGGAGCTGCGGGAAGTGGTGTCCCAGTCCGTACCACTTCCTGCAGCTCCCATTGGCTGGGAATGGCAATATGCGGCAAACAGGAAGTTAGAGCAGCCGTCCCTGCATAGGTGCGAGTAAATAAAGTGCAGGCAGTCTGCCAAGGGTTAACACTGGTGAATCACATCTAGCCCACATGCCAGTTATTGCCTGCTGCTGCTCTAGCGGTGCCTGCTGTTATCCAGCGCCTAGGCTTAAAGCATAACCCTCTTAATTTAGACACCCATCTTTACCCTGTTTCTAGGGTTCAGTGTGTAATTTTACACTCTAGGGCACCATCCTTACCCTTCCATGAGCTCAGGGCATAACTTTACAGTCTGTAGGTTTGCAGAGTCTTTTAAAAAGCCTTACACAGTAATATCTTTAACTGCTATTTATTAACAATTACCAAAAAAGAATGCACCTGCTAAGCATACAATGCTCACCACTTGCAATAAGGCAGGTCAACTATTCTTGATGGTCAGTCAGGATCAGGTCATCTGGGGGACTTCAGTTTCTACCCAGTGTAATTAGCAGGGTGCTGAGGCCTGACAGCCCTGATCTTCGTGGCTATATCCTGGGGTTGGTTCCAAATAACTTCCTTTTGGACTCCAGTTTACACAATGAAACTTGAGTCTTGCTTAGCTGTATCTTAGCTATCATTTTATTAAATATTACTAAACAATTTTCTAACCAACGCGAACACTTTTTAATACAGTTCTTTAACTAGACATGCCATGCCCCTCCATATTGTGGCTGAGGAAGCAGCTCTGGTTCTCCAGCTCTCATGGCTGGCTGGCCTAACTCTCCCCAAGAACCAAAATGTCCATACTGCTATTTTTAGAGCATTAGCTCATGCACTGGCATTACAAGGCTATCCACCCAGCTGGGAGGCTCACTCCCATCTACTGTGTGGTCTTATTCTTAGATAATTTAAAAAAAAATCAGTCTATTTAGTTTATCCATGAGAAGCTGAAAGAGTGATGTGATCTTGATCAATGGAGCCCAGATCTTCAAAAGTATTTAAGCATCTGAATCCCATTTGTTTCCATGGGAGTTAAGCACCAATGTACCATTGATTATTTGGGCCCAGGTATATGTATGGAAAAAGATTTCTAATAGTGAAAGTGTCTTTAATCTAAGCAGACAAAGAAGTAACAAGATCCAACAGTGGGAAGCTGAAGCAGACACAGCCAGACTAGAAACAAAGTGTAAATTTTTAATACAAGGGTGATTAACCACAAGTGCATCTTACCCAAGGAGCTAGTAGATTTTCTATCATTTGAAGGCTGTTTGTGACTAGTGTGAACCATGGACAGAAATCTTAGAAGGGAGTGTCTTTCCTGTGACTTGCTCAGATATTCTATGTGAAAACGTGTCCAGATGCAGAAAAAAACCCTTAATGATCCGGTGCTAAGGATCTGACCCTCTATACTGCTATTCATGTGAGTAGCCCTTACTCAACATTCAGCTAAAATGGTGATTTGTACTAGGTAACTATCTAACAATCATTCCCTGAGTATCCCCTTTACTACTTAAGTAAGTTACTCAAGGGAAGATTGGGCCCTAATTCATGATAATGAAGGGGGAAAAAATCAGAGACAGTTGGCTGGATCTTATACATTTATTTTTTTTAAATTAATTACTGGGTCAGGATTATCAAAGAGAAATATGTCCTTATTAAACTTCAGTCATCTTTTATTGAGTTGACCTGAAAACAGCAGTCATTAATAACAGTGACTTTATTTCAATACAGACAAGGACTCTTGTTGCTATTTGGGTTTCTATCCTGCCCCTTTACAAAAATCAAGGTTTTAATGCCAAAAGCAGATGTATTTAACTTGATTTTTATTAACATACCAGAGGTAAGTCTCTTTTTTAAATTTCAGGTTCTTGGGTTAAAAAATATACTCTATTAAACTTTGACCCACTTCTCAAAGGATCCTGTAACCTAGTACTTACAGGCAAGTAGTTACATACATAGTGAAGATTGCCTGGCACTTGATACTATAAAACCCTGTTTTCAGTTTTTTATTATAGTTTTGCCAAAAACAAAAACAAAAAAAAAATCAGCTTGAGGCAGACATCTGGCATGCAAATTTTCAGCCCAAACAATCAAAGTTTGGCAAACTTATAAGGGTCTTATAAAAAACATTTTAGGCCACATTAATAATAGCTTATGCTACCGGTCCCTCCTAGGATACTTATATATAATAATATTTGATGCATTTTAAAAAAATCTTATTTCCAAAAGATAACAATAGTAGCCAAGTATTAGTCATAGACTTCTGAGACAGATGGCCAAATTTATTTAAGTTAATCATACTGTTAGATTTAAGTAAAAGTCCCATCTCTCTTGTCTGGCCTTCTCTCTTGTATTTGTACTGCTTGCCATCTACAATATTAAACTCTCAGCTGCCTAGGGTTGCCAGGTGTCCAGTATTGACCTGGACAGTCTGGTATTTTTGCCTCCTGTCCAGTAAAAAAATTCAGAAAATACCAGACACCTAAAATGTCCGGTATTTTCTGATTTTTTTCCTGGCAAAGAGGTGAAAATCCCAGGTGCTTACCTGGTTCCACAGGGGAGCTGTCTTGCCTGGACCAGGAAGACAAGATGGCGGACAACCGCTGGCAGCCTTTTAGGGCCAAAAAGTCTCAAAAGCATTTCTTAAAGGAGTCATGCTGTTTTATTTTTTTTACTTAATAACTCTCAGGGTCTTTCCCCGCCCCTCTCCAACTTTGGTCTCCCCCCTTTTTTTTCCTCAACAGAATTTCTTCCCCAATGTTTTTTTCTGGCTGGGGGGGCGAGGAGAACTGTTCAGTATTTTTGATTAAACCATCTGGCAACCCTAGCTGCCTCCCAATTTTTATGGCTCAATCTTTTGGGGTTTTCTTATCTTTTAGTTGTTAATAATTCACCAGAACTGATGGCTCAAATGCCTGTGCATATAAATGACTTATACAGAATATGGTTTTAATTCAATCCTTAGCGACAGGCTTCAGGGACACCTCTCCCCAGAGGTCTCTGGCACTGGAGATCTTGGCAGCTTCCCGGACTCAATTAGGTTAAGTCTGCTCCTTTCTGGAGAAGCAAATGCAGGGCTGCCTCTCTGAGCCCCTGACCCCATGCTCCAGGGAGCCACTCCAGTGTTGCTTTCTCATCCTAAAGCTAAGCTTCTCTCTCTTCTCCTCCCCAGCTGCCAACTAACAGCCTTTATAGGCCCAGGTGAAGCCCAATCCTCTTTAGTTAGCTGGATTGGGTTCATCTGCTTTGGTCCAAGGGCACTGGGCTTAGTCTGTCTGCAGAGACCAGCTTCCCTGTAATAGTGTACAAAAATGGTTTTGGATCATCCACAGATACTAATAAATTTGGTCCATTTTCTTGGGAAATCCTGCTGAGGACTGTAGATATCAGGTTACCCAGCTGGGTTCTCTGCCATAAGATACAGAAATACTTTTCCATATGATACTTTACTTGCTTCATCGGATACAGATTTTTGAGACTTTGTATTTTAAAATAAAGTGTTATTAAAGCAAAGTACCGTTGTGAATTTTAGAAGCATAAGGACAATAGCAGATGGTCTTGTTCTTTCAAAAACAGTTAGGATTACTTTCCTTTTTGAAAATTGTAGGTTAAGCACAGCAATGTTTGATATCTAACTATTGTATGCATCAGGCGGAGATCTGTCTGAAGGGGACTTTCTGAATGATTGCTTCTGTTTTTACAGGGGTGTTTAAAAATCAAGATTATTAATCTGCATTTAAGAAGTGGCCAAACCTCCAGGATTGGCCAGGACTCTCCCAGAATCAGCATCAATCTTCCAGTGAGTACTGAGAACAATCCTGGAAATTTTAATAAAATATTTTAAGAAAATGGCATTATGTCACATTGGCGAAAAAAAGCCTCCCAGAATTATGTCATCAGATTTGGGAACCCTACTTTGCATTAGCTTTCACTTTCAGGTGAGAATATGAAGATGGAATCTCACTCAGATCAGTCACCAAGCATCTAAGGCAGGGTGGGCAATAATTTTTAAAGGGGGGGCACTTCAAAAATGTTCAAAGTGGTCGTGGGCCATCCTGGAAGGGGCAGGGCCTTTGAATAGAAATAAATGAAAGGACTCATGCCTCCCTTACGGCTCCCAGGCAACACCTTAGAAGGCAGGAGCTCTTTAAATAGAAGCAGTTGAAAAGGTTCACAGATCCTGTCCCCCCTCCCCTCCCCAAACACATTGCCTGGCAGCCATGGGGAAATCGTGAAATTGAAGTAGTTAAAAGGGCTCGCACATCTCCAGCTCCCAGGCAACGTGTTAGGGGCAGGGCCAGGAACTGCCATGTAGTCGAGATAAAAGAGCTAGAGGGGACATATCTGGCCCACTGACAGACTCTTGCCCAGCCCTGATCTATAGGGAAGGGGCCCATACAAAGCCTTCAACCTGAAAGTTGCTGTGCTGGGAGACTACACTAGGCTGGCAGTCACTCTCCACATTGCTTATGCACTATACTGTGCGCTGCGACCACCAGAATAGGCTACCATGGTGGGATCTACTGAAAGCAAGCTGGGAGAGGCCATAGGATCTTCACACAGATCCAGTGCCTTAAAAAAAATCTACATTGCAGTACAGGGCATGGCTGCTGAGGAGGGGCTTTATTGTAGCTCTGAGACCTATTTCTTATGGATCTTCTTGCTCCTCCCTGTTGCACGTTTTCTTGCCCACTTTTTTAGTCTGAAAGTTTGGTCCTGCTCAGCTGAGGAATAAAAGGTTCCAATCCTGTCTTGATTGATTAGCAGCTCTCAGACTTTAATAGCCTGGACTGTATGTTGTAGATTGTCTTGTAGATCCTCTCCCCTACCAGCTGTCTAATAATAATACCTTTCACAGTTGCATCATGTCCAGCTCTTGCTTACATGGAGAAGTAACACCGGGAAAGTATTCATTTATTTCAAGGGTCTTTAATGTGATCCACGTTTTTGAAAAATATTCATACGCTGTCTCTTTGGCCTTTGTTGTATTTTCCATCACTATCTAATCTAACCTTGATAGAAATGTAGCCGTGTTAGTCTGGTGTAGCTGAAACAAAATACAGGACTATGTCGCACTTTAAAGACTAGCAAGATGGTTTATTAGATGATGAGCTTTCGTGGGCAATATCTGAGGAAGTGGGTCTGGCCCACGAAAGCTCATCATCTAATAAACCATCTTGCTAGTCTTTAAAGTGCGACATAGTCCTGTATTTTGTTTAATCTAACCTTGATGCTTCTTTTCCTTTGAACTTGCTGCCCAGCTGCCTAATTTTCTCATCCTCCTGTACATGATGCCCAGCTACCTGGTTCCCTTTTCTCCTGATATTTATTTCCTTCTAGAGAGAATGTTGCCATGGTGATTCAAGTCCTCAAGACTAGCTCCTGTTTCTCCCCTGCATAAGAGCAGCATTTTCTACTGAGGACAAGTGAGCTAGGTCAGTGGTTCTTACCCGCACACACCGGTGCCAGTCTGCAGACCGCTGGCTGCCAGTCTGCAGCAACTACCAGAGCTCAATCCATCTGTTCACAGCAGCTCAGCTCCAGCAGCTGCGGTGGCTGAGGCAGCAGCAGGAGGAGGCAGTGGCAGAAGGAGCCTCCCTCCCTCTTTCCTCCTCCATGCTTGGGGAAGGAAGGGGTGCAAAGGAGGAGAGAGCACATGCACCACTAATGGCTGCTCCTCCTGCCCACAGCTGCTTTTGCCACCAGCAGTGCTGGGGCTGAGGCAGCAGCAGGAGGAGGCAGAGAAAGAGGCGCCCTCCCCCCTTGGTAATGGTGGCCGGCCAGGGCTCCACGCTCTCCCCCGCTTTGACCCATGGGGCACAAGACACACTTGGGGAGGGAGGGGAGTGCAAAGGAGGAGTGAGCACGTGCATTGGCAACGGCCGCTTCCCCTGCCCACGTAGCAGTAACACTCATGCTCCCTAGAGGGGCAGCCTTGCTCTGGGGAGTGTGGGGTTGGGAGCAAAGGGGTGTTGGGTGAGGGCATGGAGGGATCATGGGGCAATAGGATGTTGGCATGGGCTGTAAGGGCAGAGGTTAAAGGGTCAAAGGACATGGGGCATAGGGGTGGGGGCCAAAAGGTATTAGGCACTGGGAACAAGGGGCTGGTTTGGGGCTAGGCAGACAGGTAACATTTCACTTGCATTTCTGCATATTCATTATATTTGTATAATACATATGCAAATATGCACATAAACTGTTCTAGGCATCTATGTCTTGGTAGTGGAGCACCTGTCACTTGTAAAAGCAGCTTAAAAAAAGAGAGGAGGAAGAGCCAGCACCATGGGCCTGAATTTCTTCTACTTCAATGCAACTCTATTGACATCAGCAGAGTTACTGATTTACACTGGGCTAAATGAGAGCTCTCTGTGGACCACTAACATACGTCATGGATCACACTCTGAGACCTACATAGTAGATAACCTACGACAGTCAGGATTCTGAATTGGTGCATTTGGATTCTCACTTGGATGGCAAAATGAAAGAAAACTTTATTTTGAAGATCGTGCTTTCCTCTCCACTCCCCAAGTGAGTCCTGTGTTCTTCATCAAATTTTTAATATAATTATTCTAAACAAATGCATATACTTTAATAAAAGACACTTTCTTGGAAGGCTCTCTGCATCTGACTGGCAGCATACCAGTTCACAATTAGCTTTGGAGAGTCCTCTTTTACTGTGGGGCCCATCAGCGGCCTTCCTCAGCAGCTGGCTAATTAAAAAAATAAAATAAAATTGGACATAGTCCATAAATACTATAAGGGCAAACTAAGAGTGACTTAGCCTGTGTTTCTAGGAGCAACTAGCCTTAACTAAAGCACAGAAACAGTGGACTTAATCGTCCTTTTACTATGTGGATATAACTCATCGACATTAGTGACATTACTCCTAGTTATCCCGCTAGAGTAGTAATTTGAGCCCATGTTAAATTTAGATTATTTGGTTTTAAATTGAGTTGAGGTGCTGGCCTGAAGTATAGGCCCAAAGCATGTGACCATAAAGTAAAAGATCACGAGAAATCGATTTAAATACAAGTGGTTGTATTTAAACTTGTAGTGACCCTTCAAAATAGTTTAGCTTTGGCCTGAAGTAATAGAAATAAAAGAAGGTTAATTGTGTACCAGATGCAGTAAATAATCTACTATATATTTGAGAGAATTTGTCTGTCTGTCTTTCTTTCCGAGAACTCCTCCTAAACCATAAGAGCTAGGATCACCAAATTGAGTATACAGCTTCCTCTGATCATAACTTAAAGCAAGGTAAGGTTGTGCCAGTAAAATGAGATGTGCCTGGAATGGGATTGCTTCTCATAAAACCATACAGAAAAGAGACAGAATCACCAGGCAGGTGAAAGGGGTTGGTTGGGGCACTCCCACCCCATCCGGGACAGCTCCATCTCTGAGCCTCCTATTCCCATGTGCTGTTTAGGAAGGGGAGAAGCTAAATTTCCTCTCCCCCCCCCCCCCCCCCCAATTCATGTGAGAACATTTTTGGCTGTTCCCCTTCATCAGGGAGAGATGGGAAAGTGCAGTTCGCTGCCTTCCTCATTCTGGCTGAGGAGTGCAGGAGGCAGATGAGTTGTGTACTTTGCTCTTGCTCCCTGACAGAGACAGGAAGGGGAAGAGTAAGCAGCACTGTTATGAATCTCAGGGCAGGGGCTTTGGCCCCCCATCCTCCCCGCCCACCCCCTACACATACCCATACACACACAGAGTCCCCTGCCCAGAGCCCCTCCTCACCCCCAAACACTGACCCCTACACCTCCCACACTCCCAGTCCTCTACACTGAGCCCTTCCTTAAAAACTCGAGAAATGCCAGGTGAATGCCAGTTGACTATACAGGTTGAACATCTAAAAGTCAGGACCCTTTGGCCTGGCAACATCGGTGGTCTAGCAAGACCAGGGATATTGCTGAACCAGAGAGCCCCGGCTGGCCAGATTTAGAACTGCAGCCCAGGCTGGGCTGGGGGTGGAGAGCACAGCCCTGGCCAGGACTGACGACAAGGAGCAGAGCCCCAGATGGGGCTAGAGGCAGCGGGGCCAGCAGCCAGAAATGCAGCTCGGCCTGAAGCTGGTGAAGTGGGGAGCACAGTTCTATCCGAGACTGGTGCAGTGGGAAACACAGCGTCAGTCGGAGCTAGTGCAATGCGGGGAGCACAGCCCTGGTCAGGGCTGGTGGCAGGGAGGGGTGAGGAGGAGCTCTGGGCAGGGGACTCTGTGTGTGTATGGGTATGTGTAGGGGGGTGTGCTGATGATGCCACTGAGATGCCTACCTGGTCTCCCCTAGCAAAGGCACAGAGATGGGGTAAAACAATCCCCTTCCTCCCCCGTCTCAGAGTAACACAGATACTTGATAACTCCGGGAGGGAGGGCTCAACTACAGGCACTTGACAGCACCCAAGAGTACAGCCCTTAAAAGGAACCAAAACTCCAAATAAATCCATCTTACTCTGTCTAAAATTTTTACACAGAGGCTATGGCTACACTGCTGGTTTTTTGCAGAAGAAGATATGCAAATTGTGCTTGCATTTGCATATCTCCTTCCGATTCTTTTTGAGGAAGAAATTTTGCTGATATTTGGACCCATGTAGATGGGGCCAATATCAGAAAAAAAAACCCTCGTTCTCAAGACCTCTTATTCCTCGTAAATCAAGGTTTACAAGGTTTTACAAAAGAGGCTTTTTTTTTCTGACATTTGGCCCCATCTACATGGGGCCAAATATTGGCTGAACCTCTTCCGCAAAAAGAATCGGAAGAAGATATACAAATGCGAGCATAATTTACATATCTTCAGCCGCAAAAAAATGGCAGTGTAGCCATAGCCAGAGAAAGCTCATAAGTTCACTCCCTTTAACAATGAAAAAGGGATATGCACAGTTGTTGCTCCCTCGCCCTGCCCTGGTAACAATTATTTATACTAAGTTTGATTTAAAAAAGTGTTTTTATTAAGTATAAAAAGTAGGATTTAAGTGATTACAAGTGAAATAGGGAGATCAAAGCAAGTTATTAATCTAAAAAAAATAAAACACTAAGATGACAGATTGTTACAGAGCATTTTCCTCACTCTAGCCCTGATTTAAGGTAAAATCCTTCAAGTCAGAGCTGATCTTTTTTCTGGCCTGTTTCTAACAGCTTCCTGTGTATCTTCTTAGAGTGGGGAAGCAGTTTTTAAAAGTCAGCTACAGACCATCATTGATTGCTTCCCATCCCTTAAACAGAATTTCCCCAGGGCAGGAATCCTTTGTTTAATTCTCCCCATCCCCGTGTTAAAATACCAAATTCAAGATGGATTCCAGCACCAGGTGGCATAGTCACATATCTTTGTAGTAACAACCACAGTTTAGGCATACAGGAAAAACAGAACCATTCATGCTTAAATTCATTCATGCTTAAATTCGACGCTTTATGCCTAGGACTAAACAAAGACATTAATTATCTTACCCATTATAAAGATAGCTTCCCCAACTATCACCTCTAATATCATTAGCTCACAGACATTTACCTCCCCTGCTCGTCCCCCTTCTGTTCTGAAATTTGATTTGTCCTTTTCATTTGTGTTCATTTTTTTTATTGTATCCTTTGGTATATATGGTTGTGCCAATTTTCTTCCACTATTTGATCTGAGGAAGTGGGTCTGGCCCATGAAAGCTCATCACCTAATAAACTATCTTGTTAGTCTTTTAAGTGCTACGTAGTCCTGTTTTTTGTTTCAGCCATTTACAAGTCATTGTCTGGATCTCCGGCCATTGTGTACCACTAATGGCTTTCACTAGAAGGCCTATATTAGTAAAACATGTTTCCACTTCATATTTCTAACTTCATATACAAGACTAATACATACACACAAATAGAATACATACATTAAGGGGATCAAAGGCTCTTGAATAATAGGCTACTTGATCTGTTTTGAATAAAGCATATTTAGGTTATGGATATTTGTATTCAAAACCATATTCCCCTTAAACTATGGGCACTTAGCATCACACCTATCTCTTTCTGAGATCTGAGTTAGCGCTTTGTCATAAGGACAGCATTCTATTAAAATGACTAGTTGATAGGTGAATTACTAGATTTTATGACACTCCATAAACAAATCTGCATGTTTCAGAAGTAAATTCTCCTGATACTGACCTAAGGTCTGACTGTGAATCCAATGAATTTGTGCTTTCTTGTTTTAATTTCTTCTGTCTTTTAAACACTTTGTTTTGACTTATTTGGCCAAGAACTGTAAAATAGCAGCTTGATATGATACTGGCCTCTGGACATAGCAGACTTTCAAAAAGTTTTAAATCATAGTTCAGACTGGATCTTTAATCATATTGTTGATGTATTATCTACCTTCATCCTGAGTCATTCTTGGAGAAATCATGGCCAAGATAAGTCCCTGATAATGTGGTTCCAATGGATCTGTAATGACAAAGAGCCAAGAAGGGAATGGAGGAGATGGGAGCAACAGAGGAGGGCCTCGGCATAGAACCTCAGCGTGGATGATGGCTTTCCCTGGATCTGTCAAGTTGGGAGTGGAGTCTACCATAGTTTCTTCATAGTAGGAAGGCAAATACTGTGTCTCTCCTTTCCCCTAGCCTAGCTTGATGGCTTGGCAGGGGGCAAGCAGTTAAGAGAACTGTCTTAGCTCCTCTGAGAGTTCTTCCCCTCACACCCCTCCTGCAGATTTTAACATAGGTGAGCAATAAGAGCCTAGATCTCCAACATACAGGGTGCATCTACACTGTACCCTTACCTTGAAATAAGCTATGCAAATTGCATAGCTTATTTTGAGGTAATTTCAAAATAAAGCACTATTCCAAAACATCCCATAACCCTTATGGAATGAGGGTTATAGGGATTCCAGAATAGCGTGCCTGTTATTTCGAAATCTATTTAGAAATAACTGGTGCTCTCAAAAGACTCGGAATAGCTATTTCGGGATTCTTCCAGTATCCTGAAATAGCTCCGCTGTCTAGATGTAGCCACACATTTCATGTTGTCTGTGCTGAGTGAACTCCTCTTTCACAAAGAGAGAAAACTATTTTTCTAAATATGGGAATTTTAAAGTGGTATTTGTGGTCCTATATGTTATTGAAGGAAGGGAAATATGTTTTCCAAGAACAAAAACAGTTCAGTGGCAAGTTTAACATTTTTAAGTTTGTCCAGATCCAGAAAAGTGTAACATGTGGAATATTTTTGAAGATTTTGTTCTAGATCAGCCTGACTATTACCTCCTTGGAGCTCAGTATGTTTTTACTATGCCTGTAGTACCCCTTCCAGAGTAGGGACATGAGTTGAATGGGACTGCTGAATGCTACTGTCATCTAAATAACAGTGGAAGAGTTTTCAGAGGCATGAGCAGGAGCCGGTCACTTAAATCTCCTTTGTGTCTTTGAAAATCTCCTCCAATAATAAAAGGATTGTCATTTTAAATCATGCAAGACATGGCATGAGATGACACATCTTATCTCATATAAATCCCATTGAGAGTAATCTCACTTACAGTGTGTTTATATGGCAGGGGTGGGGAACCTATGGTGCACTTGGATCCATTCCCTGCTCCTCCCTGCCATCAGAGAGCCCATGCTGAAGCTCCAGTGCCATGCCCTCCCTTTCAGACAGATGCAGGGAGCCCTGAGCCTCAAGGGCTGGAGTCAGGCAAACTGGGATCAGATCTGATCCACGGGCTCTGTCTGACAGGGGGGAGGAAGCGGCTTTGTGTACTGCTGCTCCCTTTCCCCCTGCTTGGGAAAACAGCAGCACAGCGAAGTGGTGGCTGGAGGCTTTCCTCCCTCCACTCTGATTCAGACCCGGCCAATGAGTTTGTGAGGCCCAAGGCAGTGTGGCTGAGCCGCATGTCCACATGGCTCCCAGTCAGGGCAGCGACTGAGAGGCCGGGTGGGTGGGGCCGGGAGCTGGGCAGTGCAGGGTTGTGAACGTGCAGGGCCCTAGGCAACTGCCTTGCTCGCCTTGCCCAAAGGTCGAGCTTGCTCTGATTGGACACAACCAATAGGAGCAGCAGGGGGTGGTGCCTGGGAGCGGTGGGGGACACGGAGCTATGTGCATCCCCAGGGAGCTGTGCCAGGTAAGCACCCCCACGTCACCCAGACCCTCACCCCCACTTCACTCCTGCGCCCTACCTCCCACCCAGACCCTCCATCCGCAGCCCATTCCTGCACTCCTTCTGTACCAGCACCCTTCCTCCCACTCAAACCTCTTGCCCCATTCCCAATGTATTCCTGCACCCCCATCCACCCAGACCCCGCAGTCCCACTCTGCTCCTGGACCCTACTTTCCATCCAGCCCTCCCAACCCCAGCCTGCTACTACACCCTGCCACTCTCCCAGACCTAGCAATCCCCAACCCAGTCCTGCACTCTCCCTCCCACACCACAACCCACTTCCCTGCAGCCCTTGCCCACACAATGAACCCTTCACTATTGGCCCCACCCCAGAACCTAGGGGGGGGCCACAAAATGTATTAGACTGGGCCCCACCTAAGCTCTGGTATGCAAGGGAAATGTGGGGAGTGTCTTTCTGCTTTTCAGTCAGGAGCCACATCAGTGAGGTGTGGTGTTTTGTGTTTTTATTTAATTTTATTTATTTATGTTTCTCACTTTTGTGTGCCCCTTACTGATTTTTCTGTGGGTCAGCAGCCCCTGACCCAAAAAGTTCTTCACCCCAATACAGGAAACCCACACAATTCATGGTGGATGTGTTCCTGACATGCGTTCCATCCATGAATGGCCAAATTCACAAATACTGGGAGCTGTGGCTCCTAGCCCCTGCAATGAGCTCCCCATGATTCCCCAAACTCACTCCAGGGCCAGGAGCTGTGGGGAACTCACTTCAGGGATTGGGAATTCCCTGCAGCTCTTGGCCCTTGCCACGCTTACCCTGGGATAGGAGACCCCCCCCCCACCTTCCCCCCACGAATACTCGGAACCATGAATAGTAATTCCACAGATCATGAGGGTCTTCTGTATTTAAGCTTCTGCTTTATGATAACTGTAAACAATGTTTGCTCTGAAACCGTGGACTCAGTGAGGAGGGATGGGTTTTTAACCATCAAGAAGACCTATCAAAACTAAATGTGCCATTGTAGAACATCACAATACAAAGCCTTTGTTAATTGCCCCTTTATATCCATGAGGAGGTTGAGTGCAAGAGGGCTCTTCCCATTTGCTTGAATTCCGGAAGAAGGAAATTAAAGTAGCTCACAAGAAAAAATTTTCATCTATCTTTTGCTGTTTGGGCTCTGTCATAACTATGAGGGTTGGCCAGCACCTGGGGACTAAGGGGTTAACATGTCACCTGTACCTAGCCAGGTGTCTGGTTAGCCAATAGTAATGCAGGTAGGGGTTTCAAACTGGGACAAAGGAATTTTTAACTTTTCCCTCCTTTGTCTGAGTCAGAGTGGTTTTCTTCCAGGTAACAGGGAGATGGGAGGCCTTCTCTCTCTCCAAGAAAAGTCTCCTCAAAATGTGTAAGTAGAATAAAGTTAGTTAACCCATCTGTCTTTATTGTTTTCCTGGTGTGGGAATGTGGAAATTATGTCTGTGCTGTTAAAAGTGGGGGTTTCCTCTCTTTTGTAACTAAGTCCTGAGCCCAGGGGATTCCCCTGAGTATCTAGATTAATTGGTGGCTCTTTTCATCTAGCCACTTTATTATGCTTGCGACTATGGTATTGTTTTGATAATAAAAGTTTGTTTATTTTATTTTATTTATTTATTTTTTTCATTAACCTGATATTCGTTTATTTGTGTGTCCTGGAAAATCTGATGTGAATACCTGCATGCCTCTGACTAGGGGACAGCTACCACAGACTGCAGCTTGTATTTTCTCTTTTCTTTTTCAAGCTCATTGGGGAAAAGGCTTGAGGTACCTCTGAGGTTTTTAGGGAAGAGATTTCGCACGTGATCTCTTCCCTTGTTTCTTTGGAATACTTGGGTGGTGGCAGGGGGGTTTTTTTATTCTCCAAAGTCCAGGTATTAGGATTTTGGGAGGAGTTTTTGTACCAAAGAGATCAGGTTTTGGGGTGCTTTTATGTCCCCCCACTTCTGCATTTATCGTGCCAGAGTGGGGAACAGCCTTGACAGGCTCTCACAGGGCTGGAGCTACAAAACAGAAACAGAGCCTTAAAGACATTTGAAGTTTACAGATTTCTATAACTTTGTCGCCTTTTAAAACCGTGGACTGTAACTCATTTATGTTTATATGTTTGTCTGCTTTAAACCTGAAACAACACTCTCATTTCATTTTCTACTTCATTAATTCATACATTTTTGGTTAGTTTTTTACAGGATTAACTAGAAGTAATATTTTAGGTGAGAGATCTAAGGTACAAGTTGACATGGGGTAAGAGCCAGGTTTCTTGGGATTGGAAGCAACCTGAATATTTTGTCATCTCTGGTGTAGAACAGGGGTGGGGAACCTCCGGCCCAGGGGCCTGATGTGGCCCCCACATTGCCTGGATCCAGCTCCCGAGGCTCAGGCCCCACCCCCTGTATTGGGGAGCCTGTGCTGGTGCTCCAGCTTCTCCCAATCCCTGCCGCTGGCCCCCATGGGGCTGGAGCACACAAAATATAATAGGCTGGGGCCCCCTATGCTCTGGTGTGTGAGAGGAATGTGGGAGCGTCTTTCTCCTTCTCAGTCAGGGGCCATGACAGTGAGGTGTTTTTTGTGTGACTCTCGATTAATTTTCCCGTGGGTCAGTGGCCTCTGACCCAAAAAAGGTTCCCTGCCCTTCGTGTAGAACAACTAACTAGCACCAAGTCCTGCTTGCCTGGGTGGCACTATGGACTGGTATGCCCAAAGAGACTGTTTGTGGCTCAATGGTAAGACTGTTACAATGTTTTAGGAGTTCACGCTTGTTTTTGGGGTGTCTGCCCTGCCTCTTGACAATCTGCCCAGAGGCTGGCATTCATGGTCCAGAAACTGTGACACTCATAAGTGAAATAAATCTTTTAAGAGAATCCATTCCATAAATAAACATTTACATAAGAATTGAAGACCTACTTTAGGTTAATGCCCAATTTAAAAAACAAAACTCGTGGCTAGTAGGTACAGGTATCCAATGCAACTGCAGTAGGCAGTGGAAACTGATCTGTTAAAGGAAATTCATCAATTGTTATAATACATTTTTGTATCAAAACAATACATTCTGTTTAAAGATTAAGTGAATGGCTAATTGTTTACATTATTTGCTCCAAGTTTTTCTGATGTTACACACTTTTTAACTTCATTGCTTGATTATGCACATACAGAACTTCCTGTCTAGCCTTCATGTATGATAGGGTTATGTCTGATATTTTTATTACACTTTAATCACATTTAATAAAAAAAAACATTTTCCAAATTAGTGAGTACATCTTTCAGAACTAAACCAGGCAAGAGGATAAACTTGCATCCCTCTAAGATTTTATACCAGGCCTTGTTCAAATCTTCCTTTGACTTCAACAGGAGTTTTTCTGGGAAGAGCTTCAAGATTGGGCTCTGTCAGCATATCAAGAGTACAAATTCTAGCAGTGTCACATGGTAGATCAGAATCTGAAAGTTTAATTTTTCATCAGCAGAATCACACACACTGCACTTCCTGCAATTAAAGTGTAAAACATGCAAATGTTATAGAGCATGCAAGCAATAGCTATAAGGAACCAAAGAATATTACTCTGGTGAATGTGATAATGTTGTGTAAGACATACAGATGACATGGTGAAATTTCTCGTTCTCACTGAATTCTAGCATACATACAGAAGATTTCATTGTACCATCCCTTTTTGTTAAAAGTAGCCAGTCATTTGCAAACCATAATTTGTAATCACAGAAAAGGATACTCACAGCCACTTATAAACAAAATATAAAGCAGCTGTAAAATGCACATTGCTTGGTGCTGAAGTATTAGCTGTTAAATTAAGAGACTTAAAAGGATGTCTGTATATTATTCTGAACAATGTAAGTTCCTGGCCTGCCCTGTTATGCATAGTGTATGTTATCTCTGAAACTGTAGCATCCAGCCAATTGCTGGTGAATTTAGATTTGTAGACTGCCAAGAGCTTCAGTTTTTGTCTGACAATAAAGACCGGAAAGACTGTGAAAAATAAGTTAGTGGACAGGCATTTTTACAAGTCCAGCCTCATTACAAGCTTCCATCTCTATTTGGTGAATGCTGCATGCTTTAGGCCTTTTTTGTCTCACATTTTAAAGTCTTTTGTTATCTCGTATTTTGTTATTGGCCAGTCATGATCATTCCAAGGGTTGCAGTCTAAATTAATCCAATTAAAAGATGATTTAAGATCAGATTAGAATTTCTTGTACTGTTTGACTATTCATGGGTGGTTTTAATACTTCAAAATGCAGATATTTTAGATAAAATGCTGAGGTGTAAATTCATTTCTAGTGTCATAAGCCATTCAAGGTCTTGGTTCTTACTTATCCTAACAAGACAGGCATCTGGCAATTATAAAACTGCCCCTTTCTCTGTGTCCCCCTAGCAACTGGTGGAATTTGTGACGGTTGAGTCAGAGTTTTCTGAATTGAGAGTCTGTTGCTATGTTTATGGCATTTTCCCCTGTTGACCACTGGATTGCTCACTGAGCCAAAGACTTATCACTTGCTAGAAGACCTTTTTTTTTTTTTTTTTTTTTTGGATGAAGCTGGCAACTAACAGCTTTCAAATCAACCCGGTAATGTCCTTCTGGGTGGATTCCCCCTAGAAATATCTCCTCCTGACATTAATAATGCAGTGATAGCTGAGGAAAGAAGGTGAAAGTGTGGCCCACTTTATGTGAGTCTGAGACATAATGTGCAGTTATGTATTATAGTGATGGGAAGGGCTCGGCAAACCGTGGCAAAATCCACTTGCTAGCCCCCCCACTGCGCATGTGCCAGACCCGCACTGCACATGCGCACGCTGCCGGTGAACGGGGTGACCGGCTGAAATCTACTCGTCACGGGCAAGTAGATACACAAATTTGTCGAGCCCTGATGATGGATAACTTAAACCTGTGGGTGTAGTGGCCCTGTGTCAGAGGGGAAGGGAAGTAAAAGGGGGCAGTAAAAGGGCTGTAAACATTCACTTTGGGGAGATATTATTTTTAAAGTTTCCTGGATCATATGCATAACTTGACACAATTCCTTTATACAAACACTTAACAAATGTTAAGTACCAAAACATTCTATTTAATCAAGTGCAACATACTATATCATAATATTTGTCTTGGCCATGCATTGTGTCAGGGAAGTTCATATCACTATGAATAATTTATTATGCTTTGTTGAAAGGTTATGGTGGGCAGCTCATAACTAGTGTCTTGTTCTTGCTAATTATTCAGGAATTTTCTTGTTTAAAAAAGGATGGTCCCTAAAGCTAAAATGGAAATTTGATTCCAATCCTTGGCACTGTCCCCAGAGCTGGAAATGTCTGCATGAGTTGAAAGTTTTCTGTATATTAAAACTCAATATAAGAATAGTTTGTTTGGTTAAATAACTGTAATAATGCGGCAATGGTAAGAGACTTGTTTTTATCTAGAGTATATACCTGCTCATACATGAGGGGTAACTTGCCACTGACTCCAGTAACTACTGTCTATACCTTATCTTCCTTGTAAAAAAAAATCAAATGCAACAAAACAAAAAGACCAAAACCACCATCCACAAACCAGTACAGCCAATTAATAAAATACACAAATATGACATCGAGAATGAAGGTTAGGGGATCCAATTCCATGCCTCCTCAGCAGATGAGACAATTTAGCTATCAATAAACCTCATCATTAAAACTCAGTGGCTTTCTGATAACAGCCACTTCTTGCTTTCAAAACACTTCCTACTGCAGTAGTCCATTTGAAAAACACAGGCTCCAGTGGCATTGTCAGTGGTTGTGTGGCTTTTATTATTTCTGCAGCACAGCTTGCAGCATTCTAGAATTTTGTGAAGACAAAGTCAGTGGCATTGGTTCTGGTAGATGTCTTTTGTGACATTAATTAATGTTGTATAACCCTGCAAGAGCTGAGATAGGCCAGATGGGCCCCATCAGCTAATTAGGTTGCAAGGGTAGTTTTAGGCTACATGCTGCTAATTAGAAAGCAGGCTCAGCTATGTAGAAACGTATGGGGCCAGTATAAAGCCAGGTAGCTGGCTGAAGGGCTACTGCTGAGAAAGGGTAGTCATACCCTAGGAAGAGGGAGGACTGTTTGAAGCTGGTATTTCTAAGAAGAGCAGGAAATAGTCCAGGGAAGGGGCTGAGTGGGTTGGGCCCAGAAGTGCTGAGCTCAGGGTCCCTAGACCTGAAGCCTACAGTGCTAGAGCTGGGGGTCCCTAGAACTGGAGCCTACAGTAAAGGACAAGCCCACGTTCCCCTTCCAGCCAGAGAGAGTGTGGCATATTAGCTGAGGCAGCCAATGGGAAGAATGCCTACAACCTGAACCCTGGCAGGGGGATGCCTAGTGACCTACCATGTAGCCTAAGTCATAAAATAGATGCTGAGGATCTTGGAGTGAGAGGAGCTGCAGACAAGAATCAGAGCAACCGCTTGCACAACCACAGAAGGGGTGTCTATCTCAAGATCAAATCCTCAGAGCAACCAGGAGGAGGCACCAGACCAGTAGTGAACCCTATGATTAGCCCCATCACCATAATATTTGAGCACCCCATAGCATTTATCCTCACCCTTGTGAGATAGAAAAATGCTATTATCCCCAGTGACTTGCACAAGGTCACACAGGCAGCCTGCAGAAGGCCAGGGAACTGAATCCACATCTCTAAGGACCCAAGTTCATGCACAACCCACCACCCCATACTTTCTCTCACTTGATGTCACTAGATATGTGTGTTGCATGGAATTCGTGACAGGTTATGGTCTTTGATAAGTAACAGAGAAATCAGGGACTGTGCTGAAGTCTGATTGCATGCTGGTAGTTGTAGTTGTGTGTGTTAATAAACATTTGGGCTATGTCTACACTGGCGGGTTCTTGTGCAATAACATCTTGTGCAAGAGTTCCTGTGCAAGAACACGTCCACACGGCCATGTGCTTTTGCACAAGAGCATCCATGGCAGTGTGGACACTCTCTTGCACAAGAAAGCTCTGATTGCCATTTTAGCCATATGGCTTTCTTGCACAAGAAACCCCTGCCACAAGTTCACACTGCCATCTTCTGCAAGAGCTCTTGTGCAAGAGGGCTTACACTTGTGAGAGAAGAACATAGCTCTTGTGCAAGAAGCCCTCTCTTCCCATGCTTTACTGTCAATCTTCTTGTGCAAGAGCTGGTGGGCCATGTGGATGCTCTGAAGATTATTGCACAAGAACAGCTGTTCTACAGAAGGAGCTGTCTACACTACCCTTTCTTGCACAAGAAAACCCCTCTTGCGCAATGCCATTACTCCTGAAAATAATTAGTGCAACGGCATTGCGCAAGAGGGGTTTTCTTGCGCAAGAAGGGGCAGTGTAGACAGCTCATTCTGGCACAAGAGCTTCTTCTGCAAAAATGGCAGCTCATTAGGTATGCAAATGAGGCTCGGTGATATTCCACGCTTAGCCTCATTTGCATGTTTCTAGCACAAGAAGCCACAAGTGCAGACATAGCCATGGGCTGTGTCTACTTTGGCCCCTATTCCATAATAGGGATGCAAATGTAGCACTTTGGAATAGGCAAATCCGCGGGGGATTTAAATATCCCCCGCGGCATTTGCATTAACATGGCTGCCGCTTTTTTCCGGCTTGTAGATAAGCCGGAGAAAAGCGCCAGTCTGGACGCAATCCTCCGGAAAATAAGCTCTTTTCCGGAGGATCTCTTATTCCTACTTTCAAGTAGGAATAAGAGATCCTCCAGAAAAGAGCTTATTTTCCAGAGGATCTCTTTAAATAAGCTCTTTTCCGGAGGATCTCTTATTCCTACTTTCAAGTAGGAATAAGAGATCCTCCGGAAAAGAGCTTATTTTCCGGAGGATCGCGTCCAGACTGGCGCTTTTCTCCAGCTTATCTACAAGCCGGAAAAAAGCAGCAGCCATGTTAATGCAAATGCCGCGGGGGATATTTAAATCCCCTGCGGATTTGCCTATTCCAAAGTGCTACATTTGCATCCCTATTACGGAATAGGGGCCAATGTAGACACAGCCATGGTGTTTAAGATAACTGTTAAAATCACAGTCTATGATATGAGCTTGGTGCTTGGCAAATTGCCAGCCACATGCCAGCATGGAAAATGTTGTTTATTGAGTGCTTCACAATACCAAATGTTTCCAGCAAAAGTTAGAAGTAATGCCCCCCCTTTCCCCCCCCTCCCCCCCCGCCCAAGTGGGATTACTTTCCAGACTGAGCAATAAAGAGGGCTGTCTCGGTTTCATTTCTGCAAAGATTTATTTTACTTCTGACACCATCTGATGCTCAAGACTACTGGTAGGAGATGAATTGTGCTCAACAAAGATGTTCCAAGAGGTGAGGGGAAATAAAGTAGCTTCATGTCACTTTGTATTTCCCTGATCTGGAGACAGGCCAGAGGCTAATCCAGCTCAGATGTAAGTTAGAGCAGGTTCAAGACTGTTAATGCTTAAACCCAGCTGCCCACAGCCCCAAGAAGCAGTTCAGGCAGCTGGAAACAGCTGAACTGTAAAGCCACTGCTCTGTGCCCTTGGGGGATTCCAATTTGATGGCCCCTTTGTACTTGTAAAGTGGCTGCACTGGAACAGAGAATCGAGCATTCAACTGCAGGTGCTTCAGTAAAAGGTAGGTATCACCTGCTGATTTTAGGAGAGTTAGCATGTTGTGATCAGTATATCAGTTGTCTTCTCCACAACTCCTGCTGCCACTTTCTCTGATTTGTGGGGAGAACAGAGAAGTGGCCTGATGACTTCAGTTCGCTTTTCTTGATCTCTGCGGGAAAGAAACTTTTAGGCTGCTGCAAAGAGACGTTTGAAGAAGAATATACCCACAGCATTGAGGAGACACCTGTCAGAGCTGTCTTCCTCATGAGACGAGTTCTATAAAGCAGAAATCCAAAGCCACTGATGACTGCACTGCATTTCTGTTTCTATAAACAGAATATACATGAGTGAAACAACTTTTGAATGTGGCTGAATTAAGAAACTGACAGCATTGACAATTTGGAGGCCATGCAATGATGCATTACAGGGATGATTAGTTGGTGGTATAGTCAATGAAACAATTCAAAATGGTTATTGACTGAAATTGATTTGACCCGACATTTTACACTGATAATTAGCATATATTCAGAAACACAGCTTCTAAGTATGCCAAGGAGCAAAAACAATATCAACTGATCTGTACAATAAATAAACTGGGGGTAAAGCATAAATAATAAACCACACTCAAACTGTGCTTTTGTCATTGGGAGCAGTCTTATAGTGAACATTAGTGATAGTTTAAGGAGAAACCTATAAGAGTCCCAACAAATTGGGGATGCACACAGCACATGTTCAGGTCAAGGCAAAAAATAAAATTGCTGTCTCAGGAGGGCAATATCAGAGGATTTCTGATTCATTGGCATGTGGGTAACATTAAGTTCATAGCAAATGTTATAGCATCTCTACATCTGTTTCATGTAGAAAACAGTAAGCAAAGGGTTTTAGGTTTGTTTAAAAGTGAATACAATAAAACTTAGAATATATCTTGATATAGGATCTTGCTGTATTGGTAATTTCACAGTAGAATTATTAAAGATTGCTTAAAGAGATAAAGTTGAAGAAAACTATAGTGCTGCTAAAATATATATGAGAAGTTCTAATTAAGGTAACACCTAACTGTAAACAGCAAATGCTAAACTTCTATGTTGTGAAGTCAAGGGACCATGCAATACTTGGAAAAGAATAGAAAAAAGATTTTGATTTTTAAAATTATGGGCTCTGGCCAAAACAAAATAAAAAAAGCTGAGCAGTTGGAAAAGGCGGCTGATTTCTTTCAGGGTGGTATTATAATCTTAAAACACATGAAAGCAAAAACTCTGCTTCAAGAGGGAGCTGTTCCTGAATTTTACAGAACTTATCCATGACCTTTTGCTATATGGCCAAAGACAGAGGCAGAATGTCATCACTTATAATTCCAGAGTCCTATAAATGTTGACAGGTTTAGCAGGCGTGGATGAAGCACATTTATAGCACTGGTAGTGAAAAGGACTAGAGCTGGTCCATGTCTATGGTGAGTTCAGCATTACCCTTGAGTGGCAGCCCGTCCATAGAGGTGAACTAGGTGGTCACCTAGGGCACCAAAGTTAAACAGCATTGAGGGTTTTAGAGGTGGGGGCGCTGATCGTGCGCTGATCGCGCGTTTCACCTAGGGTGCCAGTTGCCGGCAGCTCGTCTAGGGCCGCTCCTGTTGACCCAGTATTGCATGTTAATCAGTATATTTTTATATAGAACATCAGATATACAACTGGTACATCTGGTATATTTAGCTTGTAGTAAACATTTCTCCAAGATTGACCTAGCCAAAGCCTATCTACAAATAGAGATTGAAGACCGTGACAAGAACTACCTCATGATTAACACACGCAAGAGGTTACCACTAGAACAGGCTAGTTTTTTGGAACAGTATCTGGACATGCTCTATGAGTAAGGCTATTATTGGGTATTACTGGATATTCCTGGTGTTACTTGAACAATACTCTGGTCTTGGGGGCTAATGACCCTCCCAGAGGTACAGGCAAATCTATCCAACTATGGTCTAAGAGAGAATAAGAAAAAACAATGAAATTTTCAAAGATTCAGTTGTTTGTTATGGCTATACCATTGACAAAGATGGTTTGCAGAAATCATAGGGAAAACTGAAGCTGTTTTTGAGCACCCTCTGATCCCCCAACCACAGAATGTGACACAATATGTTCCTCTCTGTTCCCTTCTGGGGATGGTTGGTTATCATCACAGATCTTGCCTAACATAGCTACAATGCTACGTCCTCTAAATGAACTGTTACACAACAGACAAAAATGGTGTTTGGTCTAGATCGGGAGTGGGAAACCTTTTTTCATTTGGGGGCTACTGCCCCACAGAAACATCAATCAAAAGTGAAGAAAAACCCAACCCTAACCCACAAACCCTCACTGACATGGACCCAACTGAGGAGAAAGACACTCTCTACATTTCCCTCGCACACCAGAGCCTAGTTGGGCCCAGGCTAAAAGGGCAGACTCAGCTTATGATGAATCTTTGGATCACAGGATGAAAATGATAGCCTGTTTTACATAGAAGATCAGACTCAGTGTTTTATTCTGACCTTAATATCTATGGAACTGATCTTGCTCCCATTTAAATCAATGCAAATGTTAAATGGGAACAAGATGATTTTATGATTCTATGTTTCTAAGATTGTGTAAGGGAACTGTTAGCCCCTTACTAAAACTCAGTGGGAGTTTTTGGTTGGCCAGCTCCCAGTACCAAAAGGGGAAGGGTCCATGAAAAATCAGGGCCCTGAGACTGACAGACCTCAGGGACAATGGGAAGAGGCCATCTCTCCAGTTCAGCCTGACTGACAGGTTGGACAGATCAATGAAGAATTTGAAGGCCAGGTCTCGTCCTCCCTGTGAGCTGGGTTTTTTCTGGGTCTTTGTGAAAAAAGGAGAGCGAGCTGAGAAGAGCAGCAGGAAGAGCAAGCTGTGTGGAGAGACAGACCTGTAGTGTCAGAGCCATGCACGCACAGCCTAAGGAGTGTAAGCTGTGCTGAGGGGCAGACCTGCAGTGATAGAGCCACACATACAGCCCAAGCAGTGCAGACCCTGTGCTGAGCAGCAGACCTGCAGTGATCAGAGAGCCAAAGGGGTCAGAGAAGCAACACAAGGAGCTGGAGTATGGCAAAGCGCCACGGTCTACAGCTGGGTGTGGTGAGCAGCTGGGACCAGCAAAGGGGGGGAAAGAGGCTCTGGGCAGGGACACGCCACCAGCCAAGAGACCCTGCAGGCCAGACTTGGAGAGGGATTGTAACTCCAGCTGGGAGAGAGGTCCTGCTACCTAGAGCCTGAGGCCGTGTGGTCACTGCCAGAGCAAGCGTATCCAACCTGCAGCCCCTCTGCAGCACAGCCAGGGCCTGAGAAAGAGCCCTGGGACCTATAAGGAACAGACTGTGAACTATCCTTACACTCTGCAGACTGCTGTTTGCGATGTCCCCGTGCTACAGAGCAGGACTATGTGTGCTCATTTAACCTTTCTTGTTTTTCCTTATTCTTTTCTTTTTAATCAGTTGTTGTTTAATAAATTTCATTTGCTTTGAACTGTATGAAATGATCACTGGGTTAAGAAAGCATGCAGTGTTCAGAGAGTACCTCAGAGTGGGGACACCTTAGCCCCTGTCCAATGTGACTACAAGGTTGGAGATTAAGCCCCAGAAAACCTGGGCCCAGCCTTGTTGGGATTTCGAGGAATCTGCTACTCAGGAGAGTGGAAGGGGAGCCCTCAGGGCCAGGGAGGCCTTTGGGTAAAAGAAGTGGGAGCAGGGACTCAGATCCTTTCACTGGTCCATTTCACCAGGATAGTATAGAAGCCAGGAAAGTTCCCCACAATAGCAGGACCATTCTCCCGCTTACAAATTGGGCCTTTTGTATCTTACAAATTTTGTTGTATCCATATTATGATATTATCAGAATGGTGATACATCATGCCTGACAGTTCAATATCATGGTGCAGTGAAGCAGCATTGAAGTATTACTATATGTCTTGTAACTCAAATACAGAGCAAAAAAATTGAAATCCTGTGACCCTATATTGGACTTGTTTCAGCCTTAACCTTGGCCTCATTTAATGTGGAATTATCTGAAATCAAATGTGTATTTATTTGGCTTATTGCAGCCTCTTTCTGAAAGTTCATATGCTGAGGAGCTCATATTGACATCACTGAATAGGCCAAAACCCTGTCCACTGGAATATCCTTCCTTTCCAACAGAATGAAGCAAGCCTAATATTAAAGTATTGTTGTAAGAATGATAGGTACAAGTCTTCATTTAATAGCATGATTCCTTAGTGGATTTTCTATGTAGTGGCAGCAGACTGAAAGTTGTAGCTTCAGTTAGAAATATTTCAGGAGGCAAGGTTAATAATAATAATAATAATTCATAAATCATAAAATCCAGGATGTGTCTCCAGTTTCTTCTGTATCTAACATACATGACTAATTTGTAATAAGACAGCATGTTGTCAGACTGGAAAAGTGGACCTTGAACCATATTTAATGTTACCAACTAGAGATTTGGCAGGAAACAGGAAGTCATTATGTTGGAATTGCTGGATAGAGCTACCACCTTGAGGGAATATGAAAACATATTTTGAAATTCAATAACAAAGATATACAGACTATTGCAAAACAAAACAAAAAAATGCAGACTCCTAAGTTAACGCAACTTAATGACTGAGCACTTAGATTAAAGAAATTCCATGGGATTTCTGTCCTGCTGCCCATATGTAGTTTTTCTACTATTTTATATGATGATACATTTGTTAAAATTATATATGTACATATGGTCTCTGAGGGTGCATCTATACTGCACCCATAGCTCAAAATAAGCTACACAATTTGAGCTATGCATATTGCATAACTTATTTCAAGTCCATTTTGAAATAGCTTATTTCAAAATTTGACGCTGTCTACATAGCACTTATTTTGAAATAAATTGCTATTCCAAAATGTCCCATACTCCTGATGGAATGAAGTTTACAGGGACTTCAGAACAGCAAGCCTGTTATATTTTGAAATAATGGGTGCACTCAAAAGACACAGGATAGCTATTTCAGGATATCTCCGGTATCCCAAAATAGAGCAGCAGTGTAGACATAACCTGAAATGTCAAGCTCTACAAATAAGGTCATATTGTAGCTAAGCTACCATGATAATATAACCAATACATTGTGGGTTTGTAGAATATTCCATTCTCGGATCTAAAATAGCATTTTAAATATTTAAGAAATAAAACCTTACTATTTTAGAGGGGGATGAGATCTTCCCATCTGAATTTTTTCTCATGAAAAATTAAACTTTCACTAAATCTTGGAGGAAAATCTTCTCTCTTTCCCCCCACCCATCACAAAATTATTCCTAGCCTCTGCAGCTCCCACACTCCTGGGGCAACTGCCAGACTACACCCTTCCTCTACAGAAAGATGTACCCCACAAATGGGAGTATTAGTGACTGTGCAGCTTCTGCATGCCCAGGAGCTCTGGCAAGAACTCTGTCTCTGCAAGGCAGCATGTTTGCTGGGGTTCTCCCTGTGCTTCCAGGCTGGGTGATTCTCCAGCAGGCTGAGCTGGCTAGTGAGTTCCCTTGTTCCCCAGCTGGCTTCCAGTTGTGCAGCCAAGGAGCTGGGTTCTCCAGCTTCCAGGACTCCCCAGTTCTTAGGACTCCCTGGCTCTGTTGCTGGCTGGCTGACTCCTCAGACTACCTAGCTCCTGGGCTGCTTGGAGATTGGCTACTTGCCTGCTCACCAGATAAGCAACCATGGAGCCTTGTGAGCCAGATACTTGTGCATCTATCCATCATGCAGGCAGTTGGCAAGCTGAAACGCTTCCTTGTCAGTAATCTTAAAGCAGTATTTTTCCAGGCTTGGGTTTCTTGTTTTTGTTTAGTTTCAATTTGGAATGAAAAAAATTCAAAATTTCAAAATGTTTTATGGAAAGAAAGATCATATTCTCCACAGCTCTACTTACTACACTTCCGCAAAGGTGTGCCTATACAGAAGTGTTACTTCGGAATAACTATTGTTATTGTGAAATAACATAGTCCGTGACTACACAGCAAGCGGTTATTTCGACATAATGTTGAAATAGTGTCGAGCTGGACGAATTCTTACTCCTACTCCTGTAACCCTCCTTTTACAAGGAGTAAGGGAAGTCACAGGAAGAATGCTCTATCTGGGTATGTCTACGCTAGCCCCCTGGTTCGAACTAGGGAGGCTAATGTAGGCATTCGAACTTGCAAATGAGGCCCGGAATTTAAATATCCTGGGCTTCATTTGCATGTTCCCAGGCGGGCGCCATTTTTAAATCCCCTTAGTTCGAACTGACTGCCCGCGGCTACACGCAGCAGTCAGAAGTTAATCCGAACTAAGTCCTTAGTTCAGATTAACTGTTACCCCTCATTGCAGTTAAGGACTTAGTTCGGATTAACTTCTGACTGCCGCGTGCGGGCAGTCAGTTCGAACTAAGGAGATTTAAAAATGGCGCCCTCCCGGGAACATACAAATGAAGCTCGGGATATTTAAATCCTGGGCTTCATTTGCAAGTTCAAATGCCTATATTAGCCACCCTAGTTCGAACTAGGGGGCTAGTGTAGACATACCTCTCAGACTTCCTGCTGTGTAGACAGCGCCAAAAGCCAAAATGAGCCGTTTTGACTTAAGCTACGCAGTTGATGTAGCTGAAGTAATGCAGCTTATTTTGGCTTTAGCCCTGCTGTGAAAATGTGCCCCAAGAGAGCTTGGGGTGGGCTGGGGGTTAAATACAGTTATTTCCTTGGATGTGGAAACATCTGCTAATTGATATATCCAACTTCTCAAGCAAATGTGTCAGAGCTGTAATCAGAACAAAAAAGGATTCATTCTGAAATCATGCTGATTGTAAGAGGCAAATCCCTTGATTTTGATGGAGTTTACAAGGATGTAGCAGAGTTGAAGTATATCTCTGATCTGCTGCTGTCACACCTGCATTCTCAAAAAATGACACTCAATTCAAGTGCTACAATTCCATTTTCTGCCAAGAGATGCCTTCTTTTTGGTATTCAACCAGCATTCATTCCTCCTTTTGAGTTTGCATGTTTATTATGAATACGAATGTTGCAACCATTAAGTCACATTAAATATTAAAATAGTGATTTGTAAGTTGAAAACAACCATTAAAGCTTGAGAGAAAAGAAATGAGGGACTAACGGAGTTGTAATGTGGGCTTTTACCAATATATCAGAGGGGGAAAAAAGAGGGAAATACTCTTTCTCTAGCAGACTATGGTTGGGATGGTTCTTATACTAAATGGCCCTTCACCATTAATTTAGTGGCTTTACACGTGCCCACTATCTGCACTGGGTGCCTGTGAGTTTCCAAAATAAGCTGAATGTGTGGGTTTCACATATGAGGCTGTGATGTTGCAAAGATTCACATTCACACACATGCTTAACTTTAAACATGTACGAAACTCCAGGAGTGGGGCCCATATTTCTAAAGAGCTTGGGACTTGCCTGTCTGAGAAAATGCCACTCTTCTTTTGCCATATGACCACAGCTGAGTTCAGCAGAGATGCTTGACCTCCTTCAACATAAAATAAGTGCTGCTGGCTGGATTTTCTTTGTCAGGGCCCATTGTCTTTTTAATTTGCTCCTCATCTTTCAAAAACAGTCCAAATTTGCTGCCATCAAAGTCTCCAGATTCCTATGTGGCTATTTACTGACTAGACCGTGGCTGTTCCCCTGGATTTAACATATCAGGATTTTGGTTTCCTCAAATCTTACTTTAAAAAATGAATGAAAATAGTGGGATAGAAATATTCTCAGTTTGATAGACAAGTAAAATCATAAATGTCAGCATAATCAATTAGAGGAAAGCATTTATTGGGGAACTGCAAAGATCAGTATTGAGTATTCATTAATTATCTGTAACAGAACATCAGATAAGCAGTATAGAAATTAAATTAGTCAGATACTGTGGTGAGTTCAATATAAATACCTTGACAGAAGCACAGAGTAAATACTACACTGAGAGGGATTGTAATTACTAACAAGACAGAAAAATGATACAAAGGAACCTCTGGATAATTAGAAACACAGTAACAAGAGTAGATTCAGTTAGGAAAATTGAAAAAAAATCTACATATGGTGAAAAATGATCCAGCATTCAATGGGTGGAAGAAACTCATAAGGCAATAATTCTGAAAGAAACTCAAGTGCATAGAACCTGCAAATGAGATCTCTGTTTGCAATTTTCTACTGAAAAGATTTTAGCCAGCATACTTAGAAAAATCACATCACAGACTGGGGAAGTGATCATTGTTTTCTCCATAACTCTGGTGTGACTCCACTGGGATTTTTATTAGAAACCCAGAAGGTGATACTGGGAAAAATAAGCTCATAGAATCATAGGGCTAGAAGAAACCTCAGGAGATCATTAAGTCCAACCCCCTGCCCAAAGCAGGGCCAATCCTAACTAAATCATCCTCGCCAGGGCTTTGTCAAGCCTGGACTTAAAAATCTCTAAGGATGGAGATTCCACCTCCTCTACAGGTAACCCATTCCAGTGCTTCACCACCCTCCTAGTGAAATAGTTTTTCCTAATATCCAACCTAGACCTCCCCCAGTGTAACTTAAGACCACTGTTCCTTGTTCTGCCATCCATCACTACTGAGAAAAGCCTCTCTTCGTCCTCTTTGGAACCTCCCTTCAGGAAGTTGAATGCTACTATCAAATCCTCCCTCACTTTTCTCACTTTTCTCATCTGCAGACTAAATAAGTCCAAAATCCCTCAGACCCTCATGTGCTCCAGACTCCTAATCATTTTGGTTGCCCTCTGTTGGACCCTCTCCGATGCGTCCACATCTTTTCTATTCTGGGGTGCCCAGAACTGGACGCAATACTCCAGATGTGGCCTCACCAGTGCCGATTAAAGGGAAATAATCACTTCTCTAGATCTGCTGGCAATGCTCCTCCTAATGCAACCTAATGTGTCATTAGCCTTCTTGGCTACAAGGGCACACTGTTGACTCATATCCAGTTTCTCATCCACTGTAATCTCCAGGTTCTTTTCTGCCAAACTGCTGCTTAGCTAGTTGGTCCCCATCCTGTAACAGTGCTTGGGATTCTTCCATCCCAAGTGCAGCACTCTGCACTTGTCCTTGTTGAACCTCATCAGATTTCTTTTTGGACCAATCCTCCAATTTATCTAGGTCATTCTGGACCTTATGCCTACCCTCCAACATATCTACCCTCTCACCCTAGCTTAGTGTCATCTGCAAACTTGCTGATGGTGCAATCCATCCCCTCAGCCAGGTCATTAATAAAGATGTTGAACAAAACCAGCTCTAGAACCAGTCCTTGGGGCACTCTGCTTGAAACTGACTACCAACCAGCCATTGAGCCGTTGATCACTACCCGTTGGGCCCAACAATCTAGCCAGTTTTCTATCCACCTAACAGTCCGTTTATTGAATCCATGCTTCCTTAACTTGCTGGCAAGAATATTGTGGGAAACCCTTTCAAAAGCTTTGCTAAAGTCAAGCTATATCACATCTACCGACTTCCCTATTTCCACAGAGCCAGTTACCTCATCAGAGAAGCTAATCAGGTTGGTCAGACATGACTTGCCCTTTTTGAATCCATGTTGACCATTCCTGATCACTTTTCCTCTTCCAAGTGCCTCAAAATGGATTCCTTGAGGATCCCCTCCATGATTTTTCCTGGGACTGAGCTGAGGCTGACTGATGTATAGTTTCTTGGATTGCCCTTCTTCCCTTTTATAAAATGGGTACTGCATTTGCCTTTTTCCAGTTGTATGGGACCTCTCCCAATCTCCATGAATTTTCAAAGCTAATGGCCAAAGGCTCTGCAATGACATTCCCTGAGTACCCTCAGATGCATTAAATTTGGACCCATGGATTTGTGTATGTCTAGTTTTTCTAAATAGTTCTTAACCTGTTCTTTCTCCACCAAGGGCTGTCTACCTTCTTCCCAAAATGAAGTACTCTGGCATCTGGCCTTGTCTGTGGAGACAGAGGCAAAAAAAAAAAAAAAAAAGCATTGACTACTGTTTTTCCCATATCATCTGTCACTGGGTTACTTCCCTCATGTAGAAAGGAAGGGCACCACACCTTCCCTGATTACCCTCGTATTGCTAGCATGCCTGTAGAAACCCTTCTTGTTACCCTTCACATCCTTTGCTAGTTGCTATTTGCAATGCCAATTACGCTTTCACCTTCCTGATTGCTCTCCTGCATTCTCGAGCAATATATTTATACCTCTCCCTACTCACCTATCCACATTTCCACTTCTTGTAAGTTTCCTTTTAGTGTTTAAGCTCGCCAAGGATTTCCCTGGTAAGTCACCCTGGTCGCCTACCATATTTACTTTTCTTACTGCGCATTGGGATTGTTTATTCCTGTGCGTGTGGTAATTAGGGTTGCCAGATGTCTGGTTTTGAACCTGACAATTCAGTATTTTCGCCTCCTGTCCAGTAAGAAAATGCAGAAAATACCAGACCCCTAAAATGTCTGGTACTTTCTCATTTTTTCCCAGCCAGGAGGCAAAAATCCCAGGCTGTCTGGCTTAAGACAGAGGCAGCCTGGCAACCCTAGTGCTTACCAGGTTTCGCAGGGGAGCTGTCTGGCCCCGCGCAGGGAGGCAAGATGGCGGGCGGCTGCCAGAAGCCTGTTAAGGCCAAAAAGTCTCATCACCTGTTTTTTAAAAAAGTGACGAGGAGTCCTGTGGCACCTTATAGACTAACTGAAGTGTAGGAGCATAAGCTTTCGTGGGCAAAGACCCACTTCGTCAGATGCATGTAGTGGAAATTTCAAGAGGCAGGTATAAATATGCAGGCCAGGATCAAGCTGGAGATGACGAGGTGGAGCCAATCAAGGAGGATGAGGCCCACTTCTAGCAGCTGATCTGGAGGTGTGAATTCCAAGAGAGCAGAAGCTGCTTTTGTAGTTAGTGAGCCATTCACAGTCTTTGTTTAATCCAGAGTTGATTGTGTCAAACTTAAAGATGAACTGTAGCTCAGCAGTTTCTCTTTGAAGTCTGGTCCTGAAGTTTTTTTGCTGCAGGATGGCTACTTTTAGATCTGCAATTGTGTGTCCAGAGAGATTGAAGTGTTCCCCTACAGGTTTTTGTATGTTGCCATTCCTAATATCAGATTTGTGTCCATTGATTCTTTTACGTAGGGCCTGTCCAGTTTGGCCGATATATATAGCAGTGGGGCATTGTTGGCACATGATGGCATATATTACATTGGTAGATGTGCAGGAGAATGTACCAGTGACAGTACGGCTGATCTGGTTAGGTCCTGTGATGGTGTTGCTGGTGTATATATGTGGGCAGAGTTGGCACCGAGGTTTGTTGCAAGGATTGGTTCCTGAGTTTGAGTGATTATGGTGCGGTGTGTAGTTGCTGGTGAGAATATGCTTCAGGTTGGCGGCTTGTCTGTGGGCAAGGACCGGCCTACCTCCCAAGGCCTGTGAAAGCGAGGGATCATTGTCCAGGATGGGTTGTAGATCACTAATGATGCGTGGGAGAGGTTTTAGCTGGGGACTGTAGGTGACTGTTTTTTTAAGGGGCCACACTGGGTTTTTTTGGGAGGGGGGAGTTTTATGGTTTTTTTTTTTTTTTTGATTAACAACTCTTGGGGTCTTTTTTTTTTTTGTTCGGTATTTTTTCAGAAACCATCTGGCAACCCTACTTGTAATGCACCCCCAGGTTCCTTACTGGGCATTCTTAGCACTTCAATTCACCATGCATCCAGGAGAGGGCTCCATGATTCCTCTAGCACAGGAAAGAAACTCAGCTTGAGGGGATGAAACTCTGCAGGGAGGTGGAGACGCTTTGTGAAAGGAGGAGCAGCAGGTTTGAGATAAGGATGTTAAGTATCGGGTAACTGACTAATTGAATGATGCATTTTCACATCAACTCGTTGATTAGTTGATAGGGTGCCTCCACCTCTGAAGTGTGGCAACAGCCTTAAGGCTTTGCTACACTTCAAAGGATTCCCCCACTGACCCTGGGCTCCATGCGGCACTGCCACTTTGAAATGCTGTGAGGAGCCTGACGCTGGGCTCCCGGCAGCATTCAAAGCGGCAGTGCAGCATGAAGCCCGGGATCAGCTGGAGCAACTGATCCTGGGCTCCACGTGACATTTCAAATCAGCAGTGCCTCACGGAGCCTGGGGTCAACTGGGGAGTCCCCAGCTGATCCTGGGCTCCATAAAGCGCTGCTGCTTTGAAATACCGTGAGAGGCCTGATGCCCGATGCCCACGGCATTCAAAGCAGCAGTGCCACACGGAGTCTGAGGTCAATCCCCAGCTGACCCCGGGCTTCATGTGGTGCTGCCGCTTTGAAGTACCTGCCTCTCCCCCCCCCCCCCCCTTGCTGCTTCTATCTGATAGATGCAGCGAGCAAGCGGGGGAGGGGGGGAATGACTAGTCGACTATCCTATTGGCTATCCAAAAGGCATTTGCTTATTGAATAGTTGACAAGTCATTCACATCCCTAATGTGAGATAGCAGAGAGGGAGCAGGCTAGGAAGGGATGGCTGAATATCAGGAAGACTGGGAGCCAGGGCCTAGGAGTAGGATACAGGCTTATCCTATTGGTGCCAGGAGGCACCTGGACTTTGTTACCTTCACATCCCTTGTTTAGATTGCCTTGCCCCAGTTGGTTGGATTGATAACTGCTGTGTTTATCTTTGTCTGTTTGTTTGTTGAAACTGTTAATCAAGTGTCCCCAGTGCTATTTCTCACAGTGGTAGTGAAACAAAATAGAGGTGGTTTTGGATGGGGAAGGGGAAATCAACTAAAAGCCAGAATCCAAAGCCCACAGGGCTTGGAGTACCTACAAAACTTGCTTTCCAGATAGAGCTATGCCCACCCAGTGACTGATGCACCACTACACACACTGACACCGTGCAGTGGGGTTGGTGACAGTGTGGTGAAACAGAATTCAGGGCAGAGCAACAAAGCGATCTGGGAAATGGAAGATTCATAAGGGGACTTATGAAGAAAGATTAAATATATATTTGGGTAAGCAGCACAAGGGGCTATAAGAAATAATGAGAAGTAACTGGGGGGGTAAATATAGGGTGAATATTTCTGTATTGCTAACTTGCCTTCAAAAATCACGAGATTGGCTTAAAAACACAAGATGGTAAAAATAAACAGGGTTCTTTTTATTTGTTTTGTGGTTTTTGAGCCTTTAGGGGTTGTGTTTGTTAAGCTTTTCATTTTAACCCTGAGTTCTTCTGTAAATGCTAGCTGACAGTCAAAATAATCAAGGGAGGCTGGGGCTTCAAGAAAAATACTACCTATTCATCATGAGATTCACCAGAAAAATTACTAACGCTGGCAAGAAGGTAAAACAGCCTGGTAGCCAGATCCGTGAGGTAGGGAGCTTCCTGCCGTATCAGTACATTTACATGAAGTGGGTCTGGCCCACGAAAGCTCATCATCTAATAAACCATCTTGTTAGTCTTTAAAGTGCTACATTGTCCTGCATTTTGCTTCAAGTACATTTACATTACATTCAATAATAGAATAGAACCCGCGAACAGCTGCTTTGGCAAAACTGGGTGACCAGGTAGGTCCCGCCTTTTCTCTCTGCGCTCTCTGCTGAATTGGAAGAGGCGGGGCAGGGGATGCCCTGATTCTTCCAGGCTCCGGCAGATAGTCTGAGCTCTGCCGGGTTCCCCTCCGCCCCCACGCTCCCAGCCTTCTGGTCTGTTGTTGTCCGCTGTGTTCATGAACCAGGGCCTGCCCCGCCCCGCCCCTTGCTGTGACTCTGTGTGTGCAGCGACATTGGCCCTGGGCTCGCATTTCTGGCTACCTTTCTACGTGCCCCTCCTCCTTTCTCCCCTCCTCTTGCCGCTTACCCCTCCCTCTGCCCCTCCCCGGTCCCTCCTCCCTGCCCCCCGCCGGCGGTGCCCGCCCGGCGCTTTCCAGCTGGAGCGCTCTGGCGGCTGAGCTGGTGCTGCTGCTGCTGCTGCTGCGGCGGCGGCTGGTGCTGCGCACAATGTCCGCGCGAGGCGGCTTCTACAAGCAGGAATTGAACAAGACGGTGTGGGAGGTTCCCCAGCGCTACCAGAACCTGACCCCGGTGGGCTCCGGAGCCTACGGCTCCGTGTGGTAAGTGCGCGCCGCGGGAGAGCTCGGGCCCCTGCCGGGGAGACAGCTCCGGGCTCCCGCCCCGGCCAGCGAGAATTGCCCTGCTCGCCTAGTGGCTGGGCGCAAACAACTCGCGGGAGCCCCTTTGCACGGCGGGTCGCTAGGCCTGGGTTGGTATCGGCGAGCCCGGGGTGGGCGTGTTTGTGAAACGCCCAGGATGCGGGGAGGGGGGGAAGGACTCTGTCAATGGGCTGCTCTGTGTGGTCGATGCGGGGTAGTCAAGCGGGGCTGGAGCAGTTTGTGCAGCGGGGCTGCTGAGGGCCATTGATCCAAACTCTAATCCTTGGGTATGATGGAAACCACTTCAAGCCAGGAAGCGCGGCAGCAATTCCAGCGCCCCTAGTTAAGCACCTCTGGCCCATAGGGTCTTTATATGAGTATCTGCTATGGACCCAATAATGCTATAGGCTTGCTCTTCCTCTCTGTACGATGCACAGGGGGTTGCTCTGTGTGTGACTTCCTCTTCCCCGCCCCCACTAGGGTTAGGCGAAGGGAGAGGAGAGCTGGGGTTGAGCGCTCACAGTAATGTTGAGCTCTGGAATTCCTCATGGGTTGCTAAGGGTAACCTGGGTCATTCCTTCTGCTGAAAAGAGGCTTCCCCTCTTTTCCCCTGTGGATTTAAGACCTTCCTGATTGCTGAGCAGCATGCATGAATTAAAGTTTGCTAGGATGATTCTTTTATTCACACTGCAATTGAGGGGAGGGCAAATCTGGTGCATTCATTTTAGGGGGTGGAGGTAAAGGTGACTGGTGCTATCTTTCAAACAACTTAATATTGCTCTCTTTAAATAAAACTTTAGGTGAGTAAATCACCGGATCCACTGTTTTCCCCCTTCAGTAGCCTTCTCACTAGTTGATATAACACTGTTGCATCACCTGAAACCTTCACCTAAAATACCTCAAGGCTCATTTAAAACTGTTTCTAGGTGCAGGGAGACAATGACGAGTTTGTTTACAGAGTCTATTCATCTGTCAAAGAATCCTTCATGTTATGTGCACATTTAGCTGAATTAAAATTGCAACACTGCCAAGGATCTTGCAGAGTCATTGTCTCTGTGAATCAGAAATAAAACCTGGCTGTTTCTTTAGAATGAGGCAGAAAAAACTAAGTGTGTTAGAGCTCAGAGATCATTTTCATGAATAGCAAAGTTCTTGTTAATGTTATGAAAAACTTCACTGTATTTTGTCATGCCTGTTTCAGGGATACTTTGTGACCCATTGTCTTGCCTGCAATTCACTTGCTCCATATTTGTGTCTATCAGGGATACTTTGTGACCCATTGTCTTGCCTGCAATTCACTTGCTCCATATTTGTGTCTAAATAATACCTGTACTCACATTTCTCTGAGTTATGTGATTTTTGACAAACAGATTAATCAGAGGGCCAGCACAAAAGTGGAGAACAAAGAAATAAATAGAATGATATATAATGTTAAACATTATTTGAGGTGACTAGTATGATATATGGAAAAGCACACAGGGATCAAATTCTGCTCTGATTTATACCCCAGATAGCCTCATTTGGCCAGATTCAGTTGTTGGATGACTATATGTACATTTGTAAAGCAGAGTTAGAAATAAAGGGTGGGGGAGATCAGATGGTTTTGTGCTGGTATTGCTCAAAATGGGCTTGGTATAAAACAAATGATTTGCAGCTCCTTTTGCTAGGTATTTATTTAAATGCTTGGATGTTGTACTGGATTGAAAATTCAATCTGTGACCCACAGAGATTAGTCTCCACTCTGAAGAAACATTACAAAGCATATAGTTTCAGAAGGGTAGTCATGTTAGTCTGTAACTGAAAAAACAACGAATAGTCCTGTAGCACCTCAGAGACTAACACGAATATAGATGCTTCAGGGGGTAGCCAAGTTAGTCTATTACAGAAAAAAACCAAAAAATGGTCTGGTAGCACTTTGTAGACTAACAAAACATGTAGATGGTATCATGAGCTTTCATGGGCACAGCCCACTTCTTCCGATAACTGGAGTTAAGGGGTCCAGGGTACAAATAAACAGCAGAGAAAGAGAGGGGATGGGAAGGGAAAGAGAAGGAAAAAAACGGGGAAAATATTGTCAATTAGTGTGTGTCTGTTAAACGAGTCTAATAGAGTGGGCTCTAAGTACCCAGTGCTTAGCATTTTATGTCATGAGGGTGTAGAATATAGCGGCTTATCCAGATCAGGCCTTGATTTGTTCAGGCCTTGATTCCAGGTGTCAAACTTGTAAATGAAACCAAGTTTTACAGCTTCTCTCTCAAGTTGGGTTTTTAAATTGCTTTGTAATAATATAGTCACTTTTAGATCCATTAGTGAGTGCCTGGGCAAGTTAAAATGTTCCCCAACAGGTTTCTGTGTGTTACCATTTCTAATATCTGATTTGTGTCCATTAATCCTTTGTTGTAGAAACTTTCCAGTTTGGCCAATATACATGGCAGAGGGGCATTGCTGGCACTTGATGGCATCGATCACATTGGTGGGTGTGCAGTTATATGAGCCTCTGATGTGGTGGCTTATGTGGTGATGTCACTTGCATAGATGTTTGGACAGAATTAGTATCGGATTGATTGTAGGGGTGGGTTCCTGGATGAGTATGGTAGTGATGTGCTGCGTGGTTGCTGGAAAGAATATGAGGTTAGTGGGTTGTCTGTAGGCGAGGATTGGCCTGTCCCTCCAAGGCCTGTGAGAGTGAAGGGGTCATTTTCCAGGACAGGTTGTAGGTTGTTAATAATGTACTGGAAGGGTTTAAGTTGGTGAGAGTAGGTTCAGTGGTGTTCTGATGTTTTCTTTGTTGGGCCTATCTTGAAGAAGCTGATGTCTGGGTACTCGTCTGACTCTGTCAGTCTGTTTTTTCAATTCCCCAGATGGGTATTTAAGTTTTAAGAATGCTTGATATAGATCCTGTAGGTGTTTGTCTCTATCTCTGGGACTGCAGCAAATCCAGTTGTATCTTAAGGCCTGGCTGTAAACAATTGATTGGGGAATATGTCATGGATGGAAGCTAGAGGCATGTAGACAAATGTAGCAGTCGGTAAGTTTCTGGTGTAAGGTGGTGGAAATGTGGCTGTCGTGTAATTGTACTGTAGTGTCAAGGAAGAGGATCTCTTTTGTGGATTGGTCCAGGCTAAGGTTGATGGTGGGGGTGAAATCTCTGTGGAATTCAAGGTTTCATTCCCATGGGTCCATATGATGAAAATGTCAATGTAGCATAAGCAGAGTACAGGTGCTAGGGGGCAAGAGCTGAGGAAACGTTGTTCGAGGTCAGCCATAAAGATGTTGGCATATTGTGGGGCCATGCGGGTGCCCGTAACTGTGTTGCTGACTTGAAGATATTAGTCCCCAAATTGAAAATAGTTGTGGGTGAGGACAAAGTCACAGAGCACTGTAACTAGGTGTTCAGTGTTGTCATCAGGTATAGTGTTCTTGATGGTCAATAATCCATCATCGTGTGAAATGTGGTTATAAAGAGCTTCTACATCTATGATGACTAGCATGGTGTTTTCAGGAAGATTACTGATGTTATATAGTTTACTCAGGAAGTCGGTGGTGTCTCAAAGGTAGCTAGGAGTAAGGATGCTAAGGACTAGGAGTTGACTAGTTGCTCCCCCTCTCCCCCTTTTCTGCCTCTATTACGTAGAAGCAACAAAGGAGAGGGAGAGGGGATACTTCAAAGCAGCAGTGCTGCATGGAGCCTGGGATCATCTGGGGAGCCCCTAGCTGACCCTGGTCTGTGTGTGGCATTTCCGCGGAATCCGGAGTTAGCTGGGGAGTCCCCAGCTGATCCCGGGCTCTGTGCCATGCTGCCGCTTTGAAACCGTGCCGCTTTCCCACTGTGGACTCTTGTACATTTCATAGTCGGGCAGCCCAGGGTCAGTGGGAAGTCCTGCTGACTCTGGGCTCCACTGGGACGCTTCCTCTTTGAAATGCACAAGAGCTCCTGCTGTAAGTGTGCCAGTGCCTGAGATGATGGGTCATCTGGGATTTGCAGGTTTGTGGATATTGGGTAGCAGATAGAAAACTCTTGGTCAGGGATTTGGGAGGGTGTTTGTGTAGATTTTGTCCTGAGTTGTAGCAGGAAGTTTCATGAGCAGGTGGTTTAGGGTTTGGGGTTTTTGGAATTCTTTAGTGGGATCAGAGGAGAGAAGCCTGTAGAGTCTGGTGTTGGTGAGTTGTCTGGCAGCCTCTTGTTCATAATCTGTTCTGTTCATAATAATCACAGCACCCCCTTTGTCAGCCTCTTTGATTATAATGTTAGAATTGTTTTTGAGGCAGTGTATAGCAATGCATTCTGCATGGCTGAGGTTATATGTTACATGATGTTGTTTACTGACAACGTCAGCCCGTGCATGTTTGTGGAAGAAATCGCTGTAGAAGTGAAGACTCTCGTTATAACTCTCAGGAGGGATCCACCAAGAGGCCTTCCTCTTGTGGGGTTGGCGGGTAGGAACTGGAGGGTCAGCGTGTTGTTCATTGTGTGTTGGAAATATTCCATAAGACAGTGGCGGTGAAAATGAGCTTCCAGATCTCCACAGAACTGAATCATATTTGTGGTGGAACAGAGAGAGAGTCCCCGAGATAGGATAGATTCTTCAACCAGGCTAACAGTGTGGTTGGTTAGGTTGACAATGTTGCTCAGTGAGTTGGGGTCCCAGAATTGAAATACAGTAAACTTCCGATAATCCGGCACCTTTAGGACCCAGGGGGTGCCGGATTATCAGATATGCCGGACTGTTGGAAGGGGGGATATGAAGGGTCTGGGGTGGGGTGGGGTGGGATGCCACCCCAGACCCCTCATAGCCCCCCCTTCCGATAGTCCAGCTCTGCCCCAGGCATCCCCAATTCAGCAGCTGCTGGTCAGTTTCAGCAGCGGTTGAATCGGGGACGCCTAGGGCAGAGAAGCTGGTGAGCTGCCGGGTTGGTTCCATAGCGCTGCTCCTCGGCGCTGCGGGACCAACCCAGCAGCACCCCAGCTGCTCTACCCCCAGCTTCCCCTATTCAGCTGCTGGTCAGTTTCAGCAGTGGCTGAATCGGGGAAGCCGGGCGCAGAGCAGCTCCAATTGTCCGGCAGCCGGAGCACTTCTGGGTTCCTGATGGTGCCGGACCATCAGGAGTGCCAGAGCATTGGATGCCGGACCAAAGGAGTTTTACTGTATTCTGAGGCATATAGGAGTTTGGATAGTTTATTGTCCTTTATCTTCTGATGGGAGGTGAAGCATATAGAAATCCAACATTTTGGTGTAGGGTTGCCATTGGACTTCAGAGTGTACGAGCACTGCACAAAGAACTTCTGTGGAGGCTTTATCCCAGGCCTTGCACCCCTATGTTGTGTTTTCACCAGATAACTCTGCATGTGTAGGCTGCACAGTCTTCCTTAGCTGAGCACTTTGTATGGATGAACCTTCACCTATTCAAATCAGTGGATGCTCTATTGTCAACTTGGTTATGTGCAAGATCAGGTCCTTTAAGCTTAGTGTAAAAGGAAACAAACGAGATATGGTGTATGCGGGTTCCATAAGTTTCAAAGGGTCATAACTTACTCAGATCAAACCAAATTTCACTATAATACTCCACAGCATTTCTTCTCACTTAGGTCTATTTACATGATACCAAATATCTACTTTCAGTGCCCAGCCATTTATCGTGGAGAGCTGGTTTTGTTTACATTTTTAAAAGGGTGCAAGGATTTTTATATAATGGAAACGTTGTTTTAAATTATTTAGTTTTAAACCTATCCCAACATTTGTTTGACATATTAGTCCAGAAAGTGAATATTTCAGGAAGCTATATGTAGCAAATAACGAGATTAAAATAGAAACTATTATGCAGCTTTAAACTATGATTACTTTTGATATAGTACAAATAAATTATCAGAGTAACTAACATAGCGATGTTAAATTTAGCTTTATCGACTAGTTGATAGAAATTCCATCGACTAGTCGATAAGTGGGGGAGCCACAGTGGGGTTAGCTCCTGGCCCCGGGAGCTAATCTTGCTGCTGCTCTGCTTTTTAAAAGTATAAGAGCCAGCAGGTTCTTAATGCATTTAAAAGACTGATGCGTAGTGCTGGGGACCGAGCATGAGCTGGGACAGCTGATTCCCGGTTCGTGCCAGGTCCCCCCACTATGCTTCTTCTTTTTAAATGTATTAAGAGCTTGCCTCTTTTTTCATTTAAAAAGCGGAGGTGCAGCATCTGAGATTTTGGTGTGAGCTGGGAATTAGCTGATTCACGGCTCATGCCTAGTCCCCGCTACCCCTCTGCCTCTCCTGCCCCCTGTGGAGACAGTGCTGGGGGGGATTGGTTTTTAAGCCAGCTTCCCCAGCAGCAGGGGATAGAGGCAGCAAGGGGGCGAGAGAAGTGACTAGTCGAGGGACTAGTCAGTTACATCCCTACTCTGACACCAATATCATGCATTTTAGCATCCTCGATACAGATCTTTTCCTGGAAGAAATTCATATACATTAAACATCTAGGGTTAAATCCCAACTTCTCAGTGGCAAAACTTCCACTGACTTCAGTGGAGCTAAGATTTAATCCCTACTCAGTGAGTTTTTTAAAAAAAAATTGATTTAAACACATTTTCTTTTTCTTTTCTTTTTTTAATCCCCTTTGCTTCCTCCCTGTGTTTCAGAGAATTTTGTACTATCCGATCATTTGGATGGTAAAGACATGCACTGAAGTGAATGGCGAGGTGTATTGCCATCTTGTTTCTGTTCTAGGATCAATATAATAAAATTGGACTGTGTCATGATTACAGGGCAAGCTTTGTTTTCAGTCATTTTTATCCCATTTGAGTGTACTTCTCAACTCACTGGCCTCAACTCTAAGTGGCTGGGTGTGATACAGTCAGTTGTCACCCGTGGCGTCTCCTGTGGACTGCTGGCCAACTTCTAAACAAGACACAAAATCCCAATGAACCCTTTCTGGTGTATGAAAGAGTCCAATAAATAAGCAATCTATTTGCCCTCTATAGGATCTTCAGCACCAGCTCTGGCCCCTTTAAATTCAGCATGTTGTGCAGGCTCCCAAATAAGCCCTGTCTCTTTGGGGTTTATACTACTTTAGCTGTGACTGGTATGGGAACCTGGGCCTGCCCACTTCCAGCCCAGTACCATGTACACAGCAGTCATGTACTGCTGACTTCAATCCTTTGCTGCTATTTCCCTGGGCTTCATCCTACCAGACTCTTTTTTTTCTCTGGCCTTATCTCAAGGCCACTGCCCTTTGGTCACTCTCTCTCTCTCTCTGCAGTCCTAGCTATGTAATTTCAGCCATTGTCAGGCTCCTTTGCCCAGAGAGCAAGCTGCCTTTTTTACTCCTCTGCTCACATCTGAGATTTGACTTGCTAAGGCCAGGTAGCTCCTTCTGTCAGGGCCCTCCAGGCCTTGATGGGCTGTTGCTAATTCCTCTAATCCTTGGAGAACCAAGCTTCTGTGGATTCCAAAGTGGCCACTTCAGAGTGGCCTCTCTAAAGAATCCACTTTCATTACTCTGTTTCTCCCACATGGCTGCTGTCTGGGATAGGATGTAGCACGGAGCTGCAAAGGCCAGGTCCACCTTACCGCAGGGAGGCAACAAGGAAAGGTTCTGATAGCCCCAGAGCCTTTCACTACCATGGCGAGCTACACACAGAATATGGACAGTTTACTAGTCTTACTCTTTACTGTGGCATGTTTCCATACCTCAGTGCAGTGCCAACATGCCTTTAGATGGGCTATTTGGATTGAAGCCCCACCCTGTTTCCCAGCCTTGCTCACCCAGCAGGCCCAATTAAGTTTTCCCACTTTTAAAACTTTTCCTTCAGGAGTCTGACAGCAGCTGATTTAAGTTACTCAAAGACAGCTTCATCACAATAATGCATTATTTATTCATCCAAAGATACACTGCATGCAGAGCAAAAGAAAAACAGAACAAAAGCCTATATGCATATTTTCCTATACTTGCACCTTGCCAGCTTTTGTAATTGGCTATCAGCTTCTGTAATTGAGTTCTACCCAGTTAACTGCATCTATGGCTGGGCTAGGCACAGCACAGACGGCCATCTGCAGCAGACTAGCTGGAGCCAGGGAGCTATTCCCCAATCAATAGCTACCCTGATGTTTCCTCAAGGAACCTTGATATTCTTTATGTTAGCACCTTATTTTAGCCATTGTTTCATTTCCTGTTGGTTTTCTTCTTACAGCCTCTTTTGATTTAACTCCACATATTTAGGCAGATAATATCACGCAGGTAAACTGAGGTGTGTGTATTTTGTTTTTAAAAACACAGTGTACTCTTTCATTTTCCTTAGACTATAATAAAATATACACTGATTAAGAAAAGCACTTACACACATGCTTACATCTCATTGACTTTAATGAAACATAAGCATTTGCTTAAAGTTAAGCTTACATGCTATTCCTGTAAGGATCCTTTCCTGAATGGGGTTTTACTTTGTTCTCAAGCATTGGAAGGAAAGGCAAAAGTAATAGTATTAAGCCTCCCAACTTCTTAAATTTAAGGTCTTGATCCTGTGATTCTGATGGTTTGAAAATCAGGTTGGGGGTGCAGTGAACTGCAGGACTGGGGCTTAAATTATACAGCAATAGCTTACCAAACTAATTTAATAAATTGTCACAATGTTAAGAGCAGCAAAATTGCTTCAGAAACCATTTAATAGTGTTGGAGGAACAGCGGGGGAGATTGTAGGTATTTTTTAAAATTATACAAAATGGTTAGACTGATGTAAATGGCCTTTGGCTAAAAATAGAATCCCTCCAAAGCTAAGATTTATTTTTTTTTATCTGAGGACTTTTAGTCCACAGCACCTTTTCATGGTAGTTTTCAGCCATTGCAAATAGATATTTCTAATGGAAATATTAAATCAGCATTAATTACAGTGACACTAAAAGTATAATTTCAACTTTAAGTCAAATATCACTGCAGTAATTTGTATCATTTGTAAAACTGCCAGTGTATTTGAATGTTACAGGAATACAGAAGCAATCATGCTTCATAATAATACACTCACTTTTTGTATATAGATGTATTTAAAAGCCAAAGACTTGAAGATCTGCAAGAGTGAAGGTTCAGATTCTGCAATCAGCTATGCACCAATGCGGTTTTGCAGAGATAGTTGATTTAAGTGGACTTTGTACAGTCTGAAAGGTGCACTCATTGGGATCCCTTTGCAGGATTTGGGCCTACATTCAGCCCTGGTGATAGTTAATTTCATTGTCTTCATTAGAGGCGCACCTACTTACATCACAGCTAAGCCTGGTTCTCGGTATGGTTCTGCTGATATCTATGTTGGTTCTGATGAGATCTGTGTTTTAAAGAGGATAATGATTTTCACTGAAGATGACTATGCAAAGCTTTGTAGTGAATTGCAAGATATGGATCTTATTTATAGGCGTTTTAGACAGATTTCAAAGCAAGGCTGGCAAAGGAGGTAGAAAAACCATCTCTCTTGTAGCAAAGGGAGACTTACTCCTGAGCAGGCATGTCCAAAGTCCGGCCCGCGGGCCAATTGCGGCCCGTGTTCCGGTTTAATACGGCCCCACAGGTAATTTGGCAATATCTATCTTTTATGGCCCCCAACGAATCCATATGTATTGAGATGAATACATTGTAAAATCTCAGTTAATGTCAGTTGGTCTAAATCAGTTATAAATATATTTGGACACAACATGTATACTTGGTGTTATGTTCCTGTTCATATTTTTTTAACTTAAAAGTTGACAGACAACCTTTATTACCAATAATATGTAATGTACTTTACAATGTTCCTGACATATATTTCAGCTTCCTGGATTTTTTTTTTCATCTGGCCTTCAGATACGAAAGGCAGAGTGATTTAACACCTGTTTAGATTTGTCATCCATGTGACGAAATGAAAAGTATGCCGTTTGCAATAAACTTTGCATAAAATAGTTAATTTGCATTTAATTTTAATGGTTCAAAGAATGTCAGGCAAAATGGTCGGCCCTCACGCATGTTCACTTCATCAAATCTGGCCCTCTTTGAAAAAAGTTTGGACACCCCTGCTCCTGAGCATTTGAGTTTTTTCTAACACATTTTGCAGAGGAAATGGTAGGACTCCTGCCCGAAGATAGGCTCAAAACCATGGGCAGTCAGTGATGCAGGCAAGAGAAGGCACAGCCTTCCCAAAACTGCCTATATGCCGTCCTGCCTAAGGCTGGGGCTGCTGCTGTGGCTGCCCCACAGCAACCCTGGCTCTCCATTAAGGATGTTAAAATGTGATTACAGGCAGTCCCCGAGTTACGCGGATCTGACTTATGTCGGTTCCGCAGTTACGAACGGGGCTTTTTTTGCCCCGGAGGACGGGAGCAGCGGGACAAAGCCTTGGAGCACGCCCGCATCGGGACAGCCCAGGCGCGCCCCCCCCGCCCCCCGCAGCAGACCAGGATTTTTTTGCCTACCCCTGGGGTAGAGCAGCTGGGGGCTGCCGGGTTGGTCCCGCAGCGCTGCTCCGGACCAACCCGGCAGCACCCCAGCTGCTCTGCCCCAGGCGTCCTGATTCAGCCGCTGCTGGTCAGTTTCAGCAGCGGCTGAATCAGGACGTCTGGGGCAGAGCAGCTGGGGTGCTGCTGGGTTGCTCCAGTAGCGCCGAGGAGCCGCGCTACTGGAGCAACCCAGCAGCACCCCAGCTGCTCTGCCCCAGGCGTCCCCAAGTCAGCCGCTGCTGAAACTGACCAGCGGCTGACTACAGGAAGCCCGAGGCAGAGTTGCTCTGCCCCAGGCTTCCTGGAATCAGCCGCTGATCAGTTTCAGCAGCAGCTGACTTGTGGACGCCTGGGTTTCTTAAGTTGAATCTGTATGTAAGTCAGAACTGGCGTCCAGATTCAACCGCGGTTGAAACTGATCAGTTTCAGCAGCTGCTGAATCTGGACGCCAGTTCCGACTTACATATAGATTCAACTTAAGAACAAACCTACAGTCTCTATCTTGTACGTAACCTGGGGACTGCCTGTATCTGGTTCGTCTATATCAACTGTACTATTAGTCGATAAGTGCTGCTGTGCAGAGCTGCAGCGGAGGTGGCTCCAGGATCCGGCTCCAGAGCCACCCACACTGCTACTCTGCATTTTAAATGTAGTAAGAGTCGCTGGGCTCTTAACTACATTTTAAATGCAGAGGCGCAGCAATCAGCGTGTGCTGGGACTGCTCAGTCCTGGCTCACACTGAGTCCAGTAGCCCTTGTTTGCAGTGGACAGGACTGTCCGTGGTGAGCAGGAGCTGGTCTAGCTCTGGCATCAGTCTCTGTTCACGGCAGCCAGGGATGGCCATGGGGAGGGGCTGCTGCCTGAGCAGCCCCTGGCCTTGAACAGGGGTTGCTTGTTGGCAACAGCCCCTGTCCACGGGAGGCCCAGCTCCCCACTGGGACTCCTGCAAACAGGGGCTACTTCCCAGCAGCGTCCCCTTCCCCCCCTTGCTCTCTCTTATAGAGGCAGCAGGGGACACAGACGGCACCCCAGAGATGGTGCTGGGGGTGCTAGAGGCAGCGGGGGTGGTGGGCGGTGGGAGAGCTACAGAGAGCAGGGAGCGAGCAGGCATTGCTTGAGTCCTTGCTCACTCCATGCTTTCTGCAGCACTTCTCTGGAGGGCTCTTGTACATTTCAAAATTAGAAGCACCAGCAGTTTCCCTGAGGTGCCTCTGCGTGCCCTGTCTCCCGTGGAGATGGTGCTGAGGGGAACTGCTTAAAGCCAGTCCCCCCCCCCCCCAGCACCTGCTCCTGCTCCTGCTCCTCCCCCTTGCTGTCTCTCTCTGACAGAGGCAGCAAGGCGGGGGGAAAGCAACTAGTTGAGTGGCTATTCAACTGTCCGATAAGCATTGCTATCGGATAGTCAACTAGTCGCTTATATTCTTACTCTCCATGTGACCAGGAAGGATCAGGCTGGGAGGGGCTGGGGCTTGGTTCCAGGGGCAGGGCCTTAGACAGAAGGGGCTGGGCTGGAGCTTGCCTTCCCCAGCTGGGCTTTCACCCAATGCCATGCTCAAAACTGATTTGTTCCCTTGAGTTTGCATTTCTGTTTCCTGGTAGAAATTGAGTGACACTCCTGACATGGAAAAATGAACTGAACAGAGCTTGCCTTCTTTCTGATCTTTCACAGCTCTGCCATTTAGGGGTTTGATAAAATTTCTCCTGCTCTCATTAAGTCTTTCCTAGTTCATGGTGACTCTTGATACTAACATGGCAGGATTCTGATTGCTTGGGGACCTTGAATTATAGTTTTGTTCTTATTTCTGTTACTACAGAGTCTAAGGGCCCCTAGTCACAAGCTCGGACTCCACTGTGTAAGACAGTGTACAAACGCTGCCCCCGTCCTCTCTGCCAGGAAGAACATGGAATCTAAATATGGGACAAGTCTGCAGATTGATATGGACTTACAGAATACACAATGAAACAATAAGACAGTGTTGGTCAGCCTGATGGTCAGTGATCACTGCACTGTACCCTAACTACTGTCATATTTTTTGTAGGCATCATGGTAAAGGAGAGTTCAAGGAGGGTTTTGAAGAAGGACAGTGCATTAGTTATTCAGATGTTTACTGAGAGCTGCTCCCAAACATCTGAAAGAAAGCATGAAGTTGCTTGTTTGAAACTTTAACAAGTGGGATGTGGAGGCTGGCATTGTGTCGATCAGAGGTGGAAATCAGCATCTCACTAGTTGTTAAGAGATGATAAACAGAGTGGAAACAGGCTGTCTAGAATGGAGATCTAGGAGGGGAACTCTAGACAGTAGTTGCAAAGAGCATGATTAATGAGCTTAGCAATTACAGGGAGAATGCACAGGAGTGGCAGTTGGAGAGGCAAGTGACTTAAGAGTAAGTTAGGAGGCAGAGAAGGGTGTGGCTGCAGGATCTGGATTTGTGCTGGTAGGAAGAGTGGGGAGATTTGGATGAAGAGGAGCATGTAGAGGGGGAGAGTAACAAGGATATGGAAATTTTAACAGTGAGGGGAAGGAAAGGAGAGAAGGAGAAGTAGATAGGTGAATGGATGACCTGAGGCACCAAGGATGTGATGAGAGCCATGGTGAGCAGCAGATGGACAATGATTACAAAGAAGAAAATGTCTGAAAAATGCTGTGCAGGTATGAGGGGTGGAGAGATTGGGATAGAATTGGCTCCCTGGTGCTAATGATACCAGACCGCTTGAGTGCTTTTCTCAGGAATGGGAAGGAGGCAACCAAGTTGCATGGATCTGGGTGGGATGGTTAGGTCATTGGGTGGCTCTCTAGTGCTTGTAGCAGGACTTTTTAGAGTTCTGGTGGAAAAAAGTAACTATAAAAATGATGCTATGGGGAAATACAACTTCAGCAAAGGCAAATACAAAAAATGAGCACATTTTTTCTGGAAAAAGGAAGTTAATTCAGCCTGCTATTTGGAAATGGAGCAGTTTCCTTTCCGTTTTCTGCATCATAACTATTAATAATGTTGTTTATTGTTCATCTAGTGCTGAAACAAGCCTGACAGTTTACAGATAGAGTAAAAGATTGTCCATTGTCGCAAAGACCTTTAAGATTTAACATTTGGCTGCATGTAGCTCTTTGCAAGATCAGGGTATACATTTAGGCATAATGACCAACGTTTTCTAGACTCCTAAGTCTATATTTAAAGCCTAAGTGTGTGAATTTGAAAAGTGCCCAAGTGACGTAGGAGCCTAAGTCTTACAACTGAACATTTTTATCATTATGGAGAGAGCAAACAAAATATGGGTGATATTTAAAGAAAAAAAGGATTCTGGAAATGTAAATGAGATGGTGGGTGCTTGCTTGGATTGATGGCACTATTTTAAAAAAAGTAAATTTTGTGTGTAACTTAGAAGTTGACTATTTTAATTATAGTTTTGTATTCCAGAATCTATAGCTACCTGACAGTTTTGGGGGGGGGGGTTAGTGAAAGGTGGAATAAAAGGCACCTTGATCTTCAGTAGTATATTATTGTTTGATCTTTGTGACTGTGACAGATGTTTATTATTTAAGCACTGGCATTCTACTCAAAAGCTTAAGGTACAGATCCCACATTGTGCCTGTACTAACAAAGCTAACTGTTCCAAGTCTAAGCACATGAGTAACTTTACATGTGTGATTGGTCCCAAAGACTTCACTTATAATGTCTGTAATGGTTCCAAAAAAAGTATTTAGTGTGACTACTCATGTGTAAAGTTACTCTGTTGAGGGGCGACATTCCCTGGGAGGCCCCTCGAGCTTAGTCCCTTCGCTAGAGACAATATGCCAGCCAAAGTCAGTTCCCTAGTCCCTTATACCAGGGTTATTACTGGCCAAAGTCTATTCCCCAGTCTCTTATATTATGAGCTTCAGAGGGGTAGCCGAGTTAGTTTGTAACTGGAAAAATTTAAACAACGAATAGTCTAGGAGCACCTTAGAGACTAACAAAACATGTAGATGGCGGTATGAGCTTTCGTGGGCAAAACCCACTTCTTCAGATGACTTATTCCCCAGTCTCTTATATTATAGTTAATACGGCCTACTGGCCAAAATCAGTTCTCAAGCCTTTTTTATACCAGGATTATTACGGCCAGTTGGCCAAAGTCCCTTATATAAGGGTTAATACGGCCCTGAGGCCTAGTACACAGGGGTGTAGGCCTCTCAAGCCAGCTACGGGGAGGAGAGGGGGGGACCCAGGCTCTCCCACTCCTCCGGATCCCAGCCCAGAGCCCTGTAACTCCCCAACGTGGGCTACTTCCTATCAGAGTCCGCTGGCTGTCTCTCCTGTGTCTTCGCCGGCCTTGCAAGTGGTAGCTCTTGGCTGAAATGCTGGTGGACGTTCTGGTAGCGCCTTCTCTCCAGAGGTCTCTCAGAGGCTCCCTCCCTGTCAGCAGTCAGCCCCGAACGAGCTGCCCCAGGGCTCTTTATAGCGAGGTTCCACTGTGAGCATGCCCAGCAGGGCTGTGTGGGAGGGGCTCTTTCACCCAGTAGAGCAGAGCTCACTCCCTGTTCCTCCATGCAGGGTTGATATATCCCGTCTCATACTCATGTGCAGGGGTCGACAAATTATGGAAAACCCTACTCGCCAGACAAAAAAGGGACTCGCCACCCTCCCCCACAAAAAGTGTTTTTTTAATGGCATAAATTCCTAATAAGAATAAGAACAGTAATTACTAATAAGTTATTAATAAATATCTTATAAACCTCTACCTTTTCTTTCTGCTGCCATGTCTCCTCCCCTTGCTCCATCAGCTCCCCTGGTGCCTGCTGCCCCCCAAACCCACACCCTCTGCTGTCCTGATTCCTGCCCTTCTCACTGCCCTTAGCCTTCCCCCGTCTGCCAGCCCTTCTCTCTGCCCTGTGCCCACTCCTCCAGTAGCCCCACTCTGATCGTGTGAGCTACCCCTCCTCATCCCCTCTCCTAAAACCTCCCTCTACACACCTGCCCTGCCTCTCTCCTCTGGTGCTGGTCCCTCCCCTGCAGGTGTCTGCCCTTCTGCTTCACCCCCAGCATCCCTTGGCACCTGCACCCTCCTGGTGCCTCCCCCTTCCCTCACTGCCCCTGCCCCCTTTGCTCTCTTTTTCCCTGATACCCACCCCCTCACCATCCTCTGCCCCCATTTCCCTCATGCTCCTGTGCCCTCACAGATGCCTTGCTCCATCCCTGCCTTCCTCATGCCCACCTCTTCTTTCAAGCCTTCTCCCAGCACCTCCCTCTCCCCCTCCAGCCCCCAGTGCCCTTACCTTCTCCTCTCCCAGCATCACCCTGTTCCCCCTCCCACTGACACGTCCCCTCCTGCCCTTTTCCTCATTGTCTGCACTTGGCCCCCTGGCATTTGTCTCTCTTGCACCCCTGTCACTTGGTGCCTTCCCCTTTCTTCTTCTTCTTCTTCTTCTTCTCCTCCTGGCCTCCTCCCCTCAGCACAAGCCCCTTCCCCATATTTTTCCACCCCCCTCTCCACAGCCCAGCCCAGTCCAGCCCAGCCCTTTCCCCTCCCCAGGGGCCAACTGTAGGTTTTTTGCTGCCCCAAGCAAAACATTTTTTGCCCCCTCCCCTTTGTTGTTGTCTCTTACACATGTTTGCATTTTGCAGTGGGTTTTTTTTGTTTTCTTTTTTATCCTGACATTTTAGCCCTATAAATAGCAAATAGCATTTTCATTCATTTTTTTCCATAAAGGCAAAGACGCTTCAAGTGAACTCCCCCTTTCACTCACTGCTGGGTCACAGCAGCCTTTTCCCTGCCCTTTCCAGCCCCTTCCTATGGGCAAGCACCCCTCACTCTCGACCCACAGGGGGAGCAGGGTGCAGGGACAGCACAGAGCCAGAGGGGTGCAGGGAACAGTGGGGGAGTACGGGGGTGGCGCGGGGAACGGGACGCGGGGAACGGGAGGGGCAGAGGGATTGAGGTCTAGGGGCAGTGCAGGGAACGGGCAGCACAGAACTGGGGGGGCAGAGATCGGGGGGAGCAGAGTGCAGGGGTGCGGTGGAGGCACGGAGAATGGGACAGGAGGGGCAGAGGGATCGGGGTCTAGGGGCAGTGCAGGGAATGGGCAGCACAGAGCTGGGGGGGCAGGAAGGGCAGAGGGATCAGGGTCTAGGGGCAGTGCAGGGAATGGGCAGCACAGAGCTGGGGGGCAGGGATCGGGGGGAGTATGGTGCAGGGTGTAAGGGCGGCGCAGAGCCAAAGGGTCGCAGGGAAGAGGGAGAGCAGGGGGTCCAGGGTGCAGGGGAGGCGTGGGAAATGGGCAGCGCGGAGACAAAGGGGGGCTGGGGCCGTGGCAGGACTGGAGCCGGCGGGGCGGGCCGTGGCTATGCCACGCGCCGCAGCCAGCTCCCAGGGACACGTGGCCAGAGCCAAGCTGCCGCAGCCCTTTAAAATCAGCGGGCCTAGGTCACGCCAGCGTCCTGGCGTCCCGTCCTGCCTCCTCGCGCCGAAGCTGCACGCAGGCAACCCGGTGGGAAGAATCGCCACACTTTCCCCTTCCCAGCGACGCTGTGCTCCTCTGCTGGCCGTACCTCCTGTGGTGCGGACTTCGGCCAGCCCGTCATGATGACCCACCGGGCCAGTCTGCTCCTGCACTCGCCAGCTGGAAAAATCTACTCACTGCAGGCGAGTGCATTTGTCAAGCCCTGCTCACATGAATAAATGTTTGAAGAATGGAAGCCCTGACAGACAAAGATTAAACTAAATCTCTCCAGTAGCTAAAAGGTTGAGTATAATTAGTACATTAGGTAATAGCTTTATACTGAAACTATTTCAGTAAAAACAATGAGGAGTCCTGTGGCATCTTAAAAACTAACCAAATTATTTGGGTTCCAACCCATGAAAGCTTATGCCCAAATAAATGTTTGTGTTTTAGGTGCCACAGGACTCCTCATTGGTTTTTATATTGAAATTAGTTACCATTTGTAGTGAAGAACTGTGTTTCTTTGTTAGTAAACTAAGGAGACAATTAAATATAAAAATGTTAAGAAGCCGAAATGTGCAATTTTATGATATGCTTTATACAGGATAGGAAGTGTAAGTTAATATAATAGCTGATACCTGCTTTGGCATTCAGATGCTAGCTGTAAATTCATCTTAAATAATTGGCATTGTTTGTGCTGGAACTAAAGTAAAGCTGAAGTTCTTACATATCTTATAAGCAAGGAAAGTTGGAACAGTATCCAAATGATATATTAGGGTTTTATAGTGATGCGATACTGCTCTGTTTATCAGGTGATCTAAGGGTTGTTCCTGTAGCAATGAGATTAGTATGTTGTTTCGCTGCAAACTATTACTCATCCTCTCTCCTGTTGTCTAGCTGTCTTTCATATTTTTATATATTTATTCTTATGCATGTACTTGTGCATAATTGTGTATTTCCTAGTAGACAAAGAAGCACTCTGTGCTTTGTCTGGTAAATCGTCTCTCTGAAAGTTGCATTCACTAATGTCTTTGAACTGATATAAAATAATAAAGCATTAGTTTGGGGGTGAGAGATCAAGGGAATACTTCAGTTCCCTGTGTTTATGTTGTGTGTTGGCACTGCTTATCAAAAATTGACAATGGGAAATGCTTGCTTCTGTAAATTAGGACAGGAATTGATTCTGCCATGTTGCTAGCTGCTCTCGCAGCAAATTTCCTTGTGGTTGGATTGATGGCGCATGTGCTCTTTCCCAAGACTATGCTCCATAATTCATTAAACAGTTTCAGAGGAGTAGCCAAGTTATTCTGTAACAAGAAAAACTTTAAAAAACAACAAAAAATCTAGTAGCACCTTAAAGTCTAACAAAATATGTAGATGGTAATCATGAGCTTTCGTGGGCACAATCCACTTCTTCAGATGACTGGAGTATTAGAAGTCCAGATCCAAGATTAAATAAGGAAAAAGGGGGAGGGGCAAGACAGCGAGTAGATAGTTTAAGTAGTTACAAGAGGCTGATAAGAAAAATTGGCACCGCCATTAAACAGAGGCTGCTTTAAGAGCAGTCTCTTCTTGGTCCTTTCCAAGACAGTGATGTTTGTAAATTTTGTATGTAAAATAAAATCATTAGTTTGTCCTGAACTGTTTCAGAAGCACACCGAAAGAAACCAAAAATTCAAAGTGATCATGTAATGCAATTGATAAGCATAAATCACATAAACCAGACATTTTATGTATACATAGTTGGATTGCCAATCCCACACTCCCCCCAACCTGAAGCAAATACTTAACAGCAGCCACACATCACACCTAAGATACACTCAGCCAGAAACCTATACCTGCCACATAGCGCATTGCCAACTCTGTCCACAAATCTATAGAAGTGACACCATCACAGGACCTAACCATATGAGCCACAACATCAGGGGCTCATACAACTGCACATCCTCTAATGTTGAATGTGCCATCAAGTGCCAGCAATGATGAATTGGGTTTTACCCAAGAAAGCCCATGTTTCTATATGAGAGAGAGAGTCTCGTCTCGTCTCTAAGGTGCCACAGGGCTGCTTGTTGTTTTTCTAAGTTGAATGTTTATCAAGCTACTGAACTGAAGTGGGGGAGAAGATGTTTATCAGAATTACGGATCTTCCTAAGCCCTTGTTGAGAATGCCCAAGTTAGAGAAGACGTTCATGTGCCAGGGAAAGTATGAGAGGAGGTTCATGCATTGGCACAAATAAGGTTAGTTGCTAGGCAGTGCTCTGCAGTAGATGGCAGTAAGTGTTAAACCACCTGTGCATCCATTTCCTTTCTCACAAATGTGCAAAGTTTAAAAGCACTAGAATGTAAGTGAAGCATAGGTATTTCTGAAGAGAGATGGGGTGAAGTATTGGCCCATTGAAATTCATATAGCTCATTCATTGACTTCAGTGGGATCAGGATTTCACCCTCGAGTTTGGGTCCAGTCCTCAATGTGCTATTGAGACATGTGACTATATATTTCTCTTTAGGACTCGCTCCTGTCCACATTTTTCCCTTTTCCAGTAATGAAAAACCTAACCACAAAATAAATCCACTTTCCTTGCCTGTACTTCTGAGCCCAGCAGCCCATGTCTAACACCCCCACCCCCTTGCTCTAGCCACACATCAAATTGTGGCTTCCATGTCATCTTAAATAACTGCCTCCTCCCTATTTGTCAGGCCAAATCTCTCATCATATCATTCTGCCTGTTCCTCCTCGCCAGAGATGCCAGCCTTCTCCTGTAACTGCCTGTGCTTTCTTCCATTCTTCCCTTTAGTGGTGCAGCCTGTTTTCTGGAGTGCTCTGCAATGCCTCTACCTTCTCCACCTTTAAATCCCTCTTGAAGATCCAGTTCTGTGAGGCTTACAAACTGACTATCTCATGATTGACTCACTCTCTGATGCCTACAAAAATTGTGCTGATTAAGTCTATTTCCTCTTTCAGTGTAACTGATTAAAACAAATTCATCTGCTTTGGCCTTTGCTGAGTTTCTGTGTAATCTGACATAACTTGAGCTGTATAACCTTACTGACATTGCCCTGGTTCTTCTGCCTCTACTTTTCCATGTTGGCTTTTTTTGCCCCCTTTTTGCGTCTTGTCAGGAAAAAGGTCCTGATCTTGCATTGGGCGTCGGATGAGTAGACCTCCACTCTACATGGAGCTCTATTCAATTCAGTGAGGTGCCATGCAAATGTGGAGTTCCACCCACAGGAAACACAGGAGCCAATTATTCGCTTGTAAACTACTTTTGGCATCTTATTTCTTTGTGGGGGAGCTCTTAACACAGTTTTGGGAGCCATTAAAATAGTAACTAATAATATTTCACAGTATGACTATTTACTATTGTCATCTCACTCTTACACATACAGGCAGTCCCCGGGTTACGTACAAGATAGGGACTGTAGGTTTGTTCTTAAGTTGAATCTGTATGTAAGTCGGAACTGGCGTCCAGATTCAGACACTGCTGAAACTGACCGCCAGTTCTGACTTACATACAGAATCAACTTAAGAACCCCAGGCGTCCCCAAGTCAGCTGCTGCTGAAACTGATCAGCAGCTGATTCCAGGAAGCCCGGGGCAGAGCAACTCTGCCTGGGGCTTTCTGTAGTAAGCGCTGGTCAGTTTCAGCAGAAGCTGACTTGGGGACGCCTGGGGCAGAGCAGCTGGGGTGCTACTGGACCAACCCAGCAGCACCCCATCTGCTCTGCCCCAGACGTCCTGATTCAGCCGGTGCTGAAACTGACCAGCAGCGGCTGAATCAGGACCTGGGGCAGAGCAGCTGGGGTGCTGCCGGGTTGGTCCAGTAGTGCCCACGGGCGCTGCAGGACCAATCGGCAGCGCCCCAGCTGCTCTGCCCCAGAGTCCAAAACAAAAGCCTGGTCTGCTGGGGGGGGGGGAGCACACTAGCTGCGCCCCCCCCCAGCAGACCAGGGACACGGGGAGCAGAGCCGCAGCGGCAGCGGGGTGCCGCGCCTCTGAGGCTTTGCTCTGGCAAAGCCTCAGAGGCGAGGGACCCCGCCACGGCTGCGGCTTCAGTCTGGGTGCCTGTGGTCTGCTGGGGCTTCAGTCAAAGCGGCAGCAGCGGCGGTTCCCCGCGCCTCTGAGGCTTTGCTCTGGCAAAGCCTCAGAGGTGCGGGACCCCCCCGCGGCTGCGGCTTCAGTCCGGGTGCCTGTGGTCTGCTGGGGACCGTCCCTAGCAGACCACAGGCACCGGGTCTCAAGGGGCAGCAGCAGCCCAGCAGACCAGGGGCACCGGAGCAGCTTACGAACGGGGCTTTCTCGCCCCGACTTCCGGGGCGAGAAAGCTCCGTTCGTAAGTGCGGATCCGACGTAAGTCGGATCCGCGTAAGTCGGGGACTGCCTGTACTATTGAATTTTCAACAAGTTTTGTGCTCAGTAAAAGGTTTGCTGCAGGGGTTCTCAAACTTTGTGATACCGCGACCCCCCCTCTAAATTGCTCGCAACCCCCCGGGGGTCAGGATCCACAGTTTGAGAAACACGGGCTTACTGTCTAATAATGTGTTAAAGATTATCTCTTTATGCTCCTGCTGTTTCCAGCAACTGTGGATTATGTTATCAACACTTTCAGTAGACAACTTCACAATTTCTTTTTAGCTGAACTGAATTTATTTTAGTGGGAAAGTAAAAATGCAGAGATGGTATTCAATAGGTAAACTAGTGTTTCACTATTGATGAGCCACATAAGTAGTTTTCAAATGTCCTGTGTATTGTCAGGAAATGAAATGTAAAAGAACCATTGTTTCCCCTTATTGCAGTATTTGTTTGGGGCTTGCTATTTGTTACAGGCTTGCTACTGTACTGAAAATTAAGTCCCTGTTCCTTCAAATGGTTATATACATGCTTAACTCTATGCCCTCCCACTGATGACAGTGAGTTGTTCAAGTGTTCAAAATTAAGTGCACATTTAAATTTTCGTGGGATTGAAGCCTTAATTGCATGTGCATGCATTTATATTGGTGATTCGTTTATTAGTAATGGCTCCTGAGGCAACTTTTTTATTCTTGATGGTGGCTATTTTGAAATTTTAATTTGGTATCAGTAGATCTCTGAAGGTGTCACAGACCATGTAAATACTCACTAAACAATAATTAATATTTGCCAGACTGCATGGCAGCCTCCCTATAATTAGTAAAGGCTCCAGTCTGTCTACTAAGGACTGCAGTTGAAATCCTTATATTCCCTAAGAGCATCTTGAGTTTGGGCAGGGGTTGGAAAGCAAAATTAATGAAGCTAATTCTCTGGTTATTTTCCATACCAGATGGGGACAGGGTAATACCTAGGGATGATCAATATCATTAGGAGTTGATAATTTGTTAGTAAGATTGCAAAAGTGGTATCTTTGAATATTGGAGGTTGTCTCCAAATAACTCTCCTACCAGAGATCAATGAGTGAGTTTCAGGTGATAAAGCAGGAAATAGAATCATAACCTTTGGACTGTTACATTATGAAGCCTTGCCTATTGATGCCAGGGTATTTTTAATCTTTTTAAAATTGTCTCTTAGTTCAGCTTATGATACCAAAACAAGACAGAAGGTGGCAGTAAAAAAGCTTTCAAGACCTTTTCAGTCACTAATTCATGCAAGAAGGACCTATCGGGAGCTTAGGTTGCTTAAGCACATGACACATGAAAATGTAAGTGAAGAGTTTTACTTTCCATTGTGTTTCTATAGATTAAAGTTTATAAGTCAAAGTTTAACTTATTTTGCCTATGCTTACAGTGGTACAGTATATTCCTGCCCTTCCAAGAAAATGTTGCTGTTACAGGAATTGATCCTAAATCCATTGAAATCAATGGGAAGAATTCCATTCACATAAATGAGTACTGATAGACATTAACAAAAGTTTCTTTTGTTGGAAGTGTGTGGCTATACTAGAAGAGAAAGACACGATAAAGCATCAAACCCAAATAGAACTTAAATCTGCATTTGTCAGTTTGGGAATCTATAGAGTGGACCTCACTATTCTGGCACCCTCAGGACCTGAGTGGTCCCGGATGAGGGAATTTGCCAGGCCAGGGAAGGTTACATGCCTCTGGCCCACTCAGCCTGCAGCCCCTTTCTGCTGCCAGCTCCTTCGGCCCGCTGCTGGCCGGGCAACACAGCTGCTCTGGCCCCACTGCCATAGCTGCTGCTGCTCCAGCCCCACTCCTAGCATGGCAGCACGCAGCCCTAGGTCTGCTGCTGCGGCAGCAGTCCCGCTGCAGGATGGCAAACAGCCTCGATTGAGCTGCCAACCTGCTGCGGCCCCAGATAGGCTTCCCTGCCGGGCTGCTGTGACCAAGGCTCACTACCTGCCGGGCCAGCACGCAGCCCCACTCAGGCTGCTGCAGCACAGCCACACTGCCGGACCAGCACATATGGGTTGCACCTGCCCCACTACCACGGCCCTGCTACCGCTGCCTGTCTGCTGAGCGCCTAGCCCTGCTACCACCAGCCTTGCCTTTTGTGGGGGGTTCTTAGTTGCTGGCCTCCTGGCCTGGCACACTCTCGTTCAGCAACATTCACAGTCCTGCTGAACCACGGATGTTGCCAGCCAGATGAGAATCCCAATTTATGGAGATGCAAAGTGTTCTGAGAAATTAAAGCCAGATTTTGTTCTCATATATGCTCATACAGCTCTCACTGAAGTTAATGGGAGTATAATGTACTTATCTGAAGACTGAGTTTGGTCCTTGACCTAATGCAAGCTGCTGGGATTTAATGGCTGTGATTCAACAAGGTATTTAATGTGCGCTTAACTTTAAATCCAGTCACATCAATTTCAATGGGACTGCCAATTTACTTAAAGTTAGGCAGGCACTTAAGTACCTTGCTGAATTGGGATCCGAATGCTGTGAAATTTCCCAGACTTAAACTAAAATTAAAATTATGTAGTGATAGGCAATTACACAATACATATAGCTGAGAAGAGGTGTTACAATAGATTGAAAAGTATGTGGAGAGGGGAGCTTACATTTTTTATTTTAGTAAGTATGTTACAAGAAAACATGTAAAGTATTACTTAAACTTTAAATGCAATCCCAATCATACATTACATGTTCTATAATGGGAGATTAGGTCTCCTCCTTCTTGACTTTGGATTGTCTGAAGTCTTGTTCCATTTTTTCATAAAGTAATGTAATATTTGCCCTTAGAGATAATTTTTCTTCTAGTGGCAAAAACAAACAAAAAACAACCATCTCTATTCAGGTTCGTTCAGCTACTATTCTGGTTTTGTTATGTTTTCAGGATGAAACCATGTTGTTCATATGCATAGTTCCAGGCATTCTAAGCACAGCCAGCATAAATGATGTGCCATCTCATGAATTTCTGAAATAAAAAGGAAATCACCTTTTCTGTTTCAGGTTATAGGATTACTAGATGTTTTTACACCTGCAACTTCAATAGAAAATTTTAATGAAGTGTAAGTAAAATTTTAACATCAGTGTGACTAATTGGTAAGCTATGAAGACAGACGCTGTGATATTCCTGGAAAACTGACACACGCTTTTCTATTCTAGCTGCAGCCAAAGTGAGCTTTGAGAGACTGAAACATGCCTTTGGTTCCCTTTTCAAAAAAGGGGGAATGGGACTCTACCCAGGGAATGGGATTTTATTGCCTGACATGTTGTTTGATACTGTATGTTCCTCTAAATTTTTGGTATACAGGCAGTCCCCGAGTTACGCGGATCCGACTTATGTTGGATCCGCAGTTACGAACGGGGCTTTTCTCGCCCCGGAGGACGGGAGAGGCGGGACGCCCAGATGAGCTGCGGTCCCGCCGCCGGGGCCGAGAAAAGCTGCTCCGCGTCTCCCTGGTCTGCTGGGGGAGGGAGGGGGGGCGCGCAGCTAGAGTCCCCTCCCCCCCAGTAGACCAGGCTTTTCTGTCCACGACGCCTGGGGTAGAGCAGCTGGGGCACTGCTGGGTTGGTCCCACAGCGCCGCTTCTCAGCGCTACTGGACCAACCCAGCAGCACCCCAGCTGCTCTGCCCCAGGCGTCCCCAAGTCAGCCGCTGCTGAAACTGACCAGCGGCTGACTACAGTAAGCCCGAGGCAGAGTTGTTCTGCCCCCGGCTTCCTGGAATCAGCCGCTGATCAGTTTCAGCAGCAGCTGACTTGGGGACGCCTGGGGTTCTTAAGTTGAATCTGTATGTAAGTCAGAACTGGCGTCCAGATTCAGCCTCTGTTGAAACTGATCAGTTTCAGCAGCGGCTGAATCTGGACGCCAGTTCCGAGTTACATACAGATTCAACTTAAGAACAAACCTACAGTCCCTATCTTGTACGTAACCCGGGGACTGCCTGTATTCATTTTAACCTTGTTTTGAGGTAAAGTGTTTAGTCTAGCCAGTATGTATGACTTCAGACATATAAAGACTACAGGAAAATATTCTGTAGCGGGTGATATCTCTGGGAATGAGTCTTCTCTCATTTAGCATTAGTTTTACATTGGTGTAGCTTTAGTGGAGTGGCTCCTGATTTACACTGGGGTAAGTGAGAAAACAATCAGGCCCTCAGTCTTTCAGGAGAAATACTGGGTGAAATTCTGACTTAATTGAATTCAGTAGCAAAACTCTCTGATATCAGTGGGTCCAATGATTACTTTAACAGAATCTAGAACCTGAGGATAAGTTTACACTGCCACCTTACTACACAGCAACTTTCTGGCTCAGGGGTGTGAAAAAATGTCCTCCCACCCCCAAGTGCTGCAAGTTACAGTGTTATAAAGTGCCAGTGTAACTGGGCTTTCAGTGCTGGGAACCATGTTCTCAGCACTGTTAGCTACTCCCCTCATGGAGGTGGGAGGAGGCTCTCTCCCAGCGCTCCTGCCATGGCCACTCTTTCACTTTGAAGAGCTACATGACTGCACTGTTATTTTAGAAACGTAGACATAACCTAAGACATAAATTAATTGGTTAAAGTTGGTAGAGTGCGGTGAACACTCCAGTGTGGATAAATAAAAAGTGACTTTTAAATATTTGGTATTGAAATTGCAGTCATTTATAGGGGTTAGCCTGGATGGTTGTGGTCTGATCATGTAACACTTACTGGCTCCAGTCCTGTTGAAGTCACTTACAGGATTATTCATGTGAATAGGGGCATGAGGTACACGAGCTACAGCACCCATGGGGCACTGTGGCCCTCAGATTTATTTGACAAGCCAAAATGAAACTTTGGTTAAGAAATGTCAAAATGGTTTTGTTTCAATAAGAAATACAGAAGCAAAACATTTCAGATTTTTCCATTCTATGAATTTTATTGTTTCATTTCAATTTGGGATGAAAACTAATTTCAAAATATCAGTGTTTCCCCTGGGACTCAAATTTTGTCCGTCTCCGCTCATTGAAGGGAATCTGTATTGTAGCAGTAGCATTATAAGCAAAAGCAGACCTGACTTTTTATAGAGATTTGCCTTTGACTTCAGTAGGATCAGATGGGAACCCAGATAGATTGTGCTGTTTCTTGACCAGCAGTTCTCTTCATCTATGATCATTTTTGGCTTGCTACAGTTGCAGTAAAAATACACTGATTGACACATGAATTGCTATTGTTATATGCTATTTTCCCCTAAACTGCCCAACTTCCTGTGTTTGTACACACTGGTCTGTCAAGAAGACATTAAGGGTGTGTCTACACAGTAAAGTTATTTTGGAATAAGGGCCATGTGAGCGTCTATACTGCAATTCCATTATTTCAGTATTCTGACTTCTGTAAACCGCATTCTACGAAGAATGCCTATTCTAAAATAGCTATTTTGAAATTAGGCACACTCCGCTTCTGCTATTTTGAAATAGCCCCTCACCAGGGCCATCCTAAGTTATTCCTCCTGGGGCTCTAAATCGAGATAGCACATCTACATTAGGGAAGCCTGCCTCGGACTAATTTTGAGGCTTCTCTGCAGTGTAGATGCACTATTTCTAAATAAGGTATTTCGGAATAACTATTCTGGAATAGCTTATTCCGAAGTAACTGTGCAGTGTAGACATAGCCTGTCAGGATTTTAGGTTTGCAGATTATTAAATTCTGGTAAAGGAGATTTTCTTCTTTTACCATTGATGGATGGAGTAGGAATATACATGGGAGTGAATAATTAGTATGACATTAAACAAACTAGATTTACCTGCTGCTTGTGCTTAATAAGTTATTTTATTTTTACAGGTATCTCGTGACAAATTTAATGGGTGCTGACTTGAATAACATTGTAAAGTGCCAGAAGCTAACAGATGACCATATACAGTTTCTCATCTACCAGTTACTTAGAGGACTTAAGGTACAAGCTGCAACTGCATTATTGCATTTATTTTGTACTCAGCCACCAAAATGTTGTAATAATGAGAGTTTCATTCAAAAGAAAATGTTTAAATCCATGTTCAGAGCTGAATAGACTTACAAATACTCATGACACCTCTGGTGATTTATATTTATAAACCATACTAAATTTAGAACACTCGAGATTCCTTTCAGAACTGGAAAAAAGACCCTAATCCTTCTAATACTTACACACAAGTTTGACTTTACACATGTGAGTAGCGCTAATAATTTGAATGGGATTACTTGTGTGTAAAATTAAGAACCCCTGTAAGCATTTGCAACATTGAGGCTTATGATTTGTCAAATGGTATAATGGGATTATAATATTATAGTTTTACAATAAATTAACATATAATCTGCTCAGTTTGTATGTAAAATATGTCTGGGTTTTTTTAATTGTCGGTGCTGTAACTTCTCCCTTGGATACAAAAGTTGTTTTTTTTCTTGGATATTGACCTCAGTAATAAAGATCCAGGGGGGCTAATTATGCACTCTGCTGTTGATGATGTGCTGAGAAGATTAAAAACCGTGTTGGCTTTCATATCCCAGGGCTGAAGATAAGAAAAAAAATGCATCTTTTTACTTGTAAACTGATCAAAGCTTGATAAGAAGACACTGAAAGACAATACACATGACACCTCAGGGTTCTATTTTTAGTAATTTTTCAAAGTACCATTGCTCCTCAAACTTCAGGTAACTGGTATCTGAAATAGGGAACTGCTCTTTTTAAAACAGCCCTTACTCAGATTTCACCTGATCTTATGAGCATCCTAAGAATGTTTTTTCTCTTTCTTGTTGTTGTTGTGAAAAGCAAGAATTCTCTTTAAAATGTGCACATAAATACAGTTAAACTCCAGTGGTCCGGCTTCCAATGGTCCGGCACTTCTGATGGTCTGGCACCATCTGGAACCCGGAAGTGCTCCGGGCAGCCAGACAATTGGAACTGCTCTGCCCCCGGCTTCTCCGATTCAGCCGCTGGTCAGTTTCAGCAGCGGCTGACTTGGGGAAGTCTGGGGCAGAGCAGCTGGTGTGCTGCCGGGTTGGTCCCGCAGCGCCGAGGGGCGCAGCCTCCAGCCCAGACCCCTCATAGCCCCCACTTCCGATAGTCTGGCATATTTGATAATCCGGCACCCCCTGGGTCCTAAAGGTGCCGTATTATCGGACATATACTGTATATGCTTGTAATGAACTCACCACTCTGCTTCAATATAAATGCAGTTACATGGTCATATATTGTGTTTGTGAAGAGTCTAGCTTGTGGCAACGGTATGCATCTATTGACTTGCTGGCATGCAGGCCCACTGATGCAGGTGGGGACAAAGAGGTCAATTGCCCAGGGGCCTTGCCCACTGCCAGCGCAACATAGTTAAGGTGGGCTTTCTGCCTGCTCTCATTCCACACCACTCTTGAAAGAGGCTGGCATATCCCTGCGGCCTGTGGGAGGGGTGTCTTCATGCACTGTTCCCATTCTGGGAACTACAGTCAATGGGAGGTGCAGGAGTGATGTCTGCAGGCGAGGGCTGAGCAAAATACAGCCCGGGGGCCAAATCTGGCCCATGGACCACCCTGGCGGGACCCTCAGGCACACAGCTGCCACAGGTTTAAAGTGCAGTCTGGCGCCTCTCTGCTCTAGAGGAAGGGGGAAGCTTTGTGTGATCTCCCAACCCCAGCACAATCCTCAGCTCCTATTGGCCAGAAACAATTAGTCAATGGGAATTGACCCCAACCAATCTCTCAGCTCCTATTGGCTGGTTGTTCCCAGCCAATAGGAGCTGAGAGATTGGCCTCAGGGATGGGGGCAACGCAAGCCTCTTCCCCCTCCCGGATCTGAGAGTCACATGGAGGGAATAGCCTTCAGCTATAAGTGATCTGGGGCTGCAGCAGACAGGGAGCCCATCTTGCCTTGGGAGTGCTTGCCAGGAGATGCATAGGCTCCCAGCTGGAGCCTGCCTCTGGCACCCTTGCCCCTCCCGTACCCCAACTCCCTCACCCAGGTCACCATCCAAACCTTCTGCACTGTCCTGCCCCAAGTCCCAACTCCCTCCCTTCTGTACCCCCTCTTACAGCCCTCCCCAGGCCAGAATCCTATCCTGTAACCAAATACCCACCCAGACCCTGCACCCCAATCCTCTGACCGAGGTCACATCCCCTCCATCACCCAAACTCCCTCTTAGACCTCACATCATCTCTTGCACCCCAGTCCCTTACCCCGTGCATCCTTCTGCACCCAACCTCTATCCTAGACCCTGCACCTCCTCCACAGAAAAGTGCGGCCCTTGACCACTTTCCAAAATCTCGGAGTGGCCCTCCACCAAAAATTATTACCCACCACTGCTGCAGGCAGTCATGCATGGAGATCCCCATATCAACCCCACCTAGAAGCTGCTGCCAGAGGGATATGCCAGTCACTTTTGGGAGTCACCCAAGGTAAGCATGCCACTTACCCCTTTCTTCACCCCAACCCACTGCCCCAGTCTAGAGCCCACACCCAAACTCCCCGCAGAACCCGCAACTGCTCCTGTGCCCAAATGTCAGACAAACCATGTCCTCGTGTACTTGGCTTGTACAAGCATGGGGGGACCATTTACTGCCTTTGTGCCCAGGTCTGCTTGTGGTTTTCATGGTTATTTTTCTTGAAGTGTTCATATTTGAAAGAGAGAGAGAGAGAGAGAACACTTATGTCTTGGAGCAAGTCAGTGACACTTGTGCTATCTGCCTGTTAGCATTTGTGATTGCTGTTTAGACGGGACTGTTTCCTGACCGAAATCTGAACTCTTTATAAAACCGCCAGACATAGTGAAGAAAAACATATGAATAGAATAAGTGACTGTTACCTGTTATCCACTTTTTTCGAACCTTGGATTCTTAGCTTTTCTTTTTTTCTTTGTTCCACAGTATATTCACTCAGCTGGAATCATCCACCGGGTGAGTTCAGTTAGCCACAGAAAATAAATTAGTGCAGTGTGCACTGCCCAATGTAAGGCTTTATGTTGTCTTTATACTAATTTAACCTTGTTAGGTATGCACGACTAACTCTGTTTGTTCTGTTACAGGACTTGAAACCCAGTAACCTAGCTGTAAATGAAGACTGTGAATTAAGGGTAGGATTCATGCTATTGTGATGAAGGTTCTTGTAATATCTCTAGAAGTAGAACTTTTCTGTACCAATATTAATGGACATTTTTACATTAGTACACATCCAACTGTAAATAAAAATCCTCTTAATGCTAAAAAACAGACTAAGAAACACTTAGGTTAAAAATGGGCTTAGTTGATACTCAGTTGTTGGTGACAAGACTTGAGGATCTGGCCCCAGATGTTGAGGTGAAGCAGTACATATAGCAACTACCTTATATCTACAGGACATACACTTATAGAAGGTTGACAACAAGTAAACTGAGCTGAAAATATAAGAATGGTCCTTTGCTAATGCAAACACCAGCATTATCACCCGAGGTGTTCAAAAGTCACGAGTCGGGCCTCAAAAATTGTGATTTATTTAAAAAAAATAAAATGTAGATCTTTTTGAATCGCCTTCTGGATTGTTGTTGTTGATGTTGTTAACTGTTGTTTATAATTTGTATCATAGCACCCAGAACAAGAGTGGGCAAAAGGGCCTCTGTGGGCCGGATTCAGCCCACAGAGGCTCTATTGCTCCCCCCACTCCCAGGCCAATTAGGGCCTGGGGGCAGAGGAGTGCGCGAAGCCTTTTCTGCTCTGCTCCCACCTTGCAAGCAGCGCGCGGCACTTCAGAGCTCCATGTGCTCCTGGCAGGGAGGGAGGAGGCTGCATGTGCCTCCTCCCAAGGGGTGGGGGAGCACATGAAGCCTCCTCCAGCCCTGCCAGGAGTACGTGGGCAGGGTGAGGGGGAGAGCGGATTACAAAGTAATCAGGACTCTATAGTGCCTGTCTCCTGGCCACTCTTAAAGCTGCAGACACCCTGGAGAAGCCTTGTGGCAGGAAGCTGGCCTCATGAGCAGCATCTCACCGCGTGGCTCTCCCTGCCACAAGCCTTGCCACTCATGTCAGCCTCAAGACCCCCGCAACTCCCTGGCCCATGCAGGGAGCAGTCCCAGGACCCACCCAGGGGGACCAAGAGGCGAGCACCCTCCTGGTCCGGACTGGAGATCCTGTCCCTCCTCGAGCTGCGGGGCAAGGAGGAGTCCTTGTAGGATATCCAGGCCAAGTGCCACAACATGGACATCTATGACCTGATAGCCAAGTCCCTAACGGAGTGCGGACACTCACGTCCGGAATAAGGTTAAGGAGTTCCGCCGGGATATGTCCAGGCCAGAGAGCTCAGCTCACACTCAGGGGCAGGACCCCACATCTGCCCCTACTTCGATGAGCTGCACCAGATCGTGGGGGGTTTCAAAACGTCTTCCCCACCCGTCCTCATGGACTCTGGCTTGGAGACCCCTGTCATCGCCCAGTAGGAGGTCTCGGCGGAGGAGGAGCAGGAGAACCAGGGCCAGCTGGAGGCGGAGGAGGACATGGACACCGTGACCCTCTCCCTGGAGCCAGTGCCTGTGAGCCAAGATGTCTCTCAGGTCTCCTCAGACACCTGGGAGGGGGATCTTCAGGTGAGTGGTCTCTTTGTCACACACACAGGGCGGGGGAGACGGGCGCACAGGGGGTGGGGAGGTGAATGCTGCTCGGGCTGGACATCGTGCTGTGGTCCGTGCACGTGCAACCACATGCAGCACATGGACGCAGCAGGCAGCCCTAGAGCACAGCTTGGATCCTACTGCCAGGCTCAGGGGAGGCCACACAAGTCCTACTGGGGATGAGGGGGCTGCTACAGCTGAAAGCAGGCTAGCCACAAGGACACAGGCATGACCCCACACAGACAGAGAAGTGCTGCAAACAGCACATGAGCATGACTGCAAGTGCGAGGCAGCAGCCACTCCCGTAGACAGTGCTGCAAGCCACAGCTGTGTTTGCAGACCCCAGGGAGGCCCAGGCTGCTCCTGGCTCTTCTGCCACCCATAAGGGGATCCCACTGTGGCCGGACACTTCCCTTGACTGCTTGTCCATGGGCCGTGGGTGGGGGTGGGAAGCAAGCAGCACGGTCCTCTGGGCACATCAGGCCCGGCTCTTGTGAGACATGGCCCGCTTTGCAGGCCACACATGGCCTTGCTCCCGGGATATCCCCCTCTTCTGCCCTGAGGACTGTTGGTCGCTGCTCACAGAGGAGGACAAGGCCTCAGGGACAGTGTCTGCAGGGATGACTGACCACTTCTCCCTCTGTGCGTTCTCCACAGCCGGACCAACTGGGACTCGGGCGAGCCACACCACCGCAGCAAGCTGCAAGAGGCTGGGGGACCCAAAGATGCGCCAGGGTCCAAGAAGACCTCATGTGCCAGCATGTCAACTTCCTACGAGACATGCAGCAGACTCTGGCACAGAAGGTCTGCAAGGACTCTGAGTGGCGGAACCACGCATGGGACCAGCTCATGCAGCAGTGTGACAACATGTATGCCGTCATGTCGCGCATGATGGCACGCCTGCCTGATGCTGCTGCTCCTGGCTTCCACCCTCCTGTCCCCCTGCTATGCCCATTCCTCCTCCACCTGCCCCCCTGCTAGGCCTCTTCTCCCTTCCCAGGTGATGCCCATGCTCCCTCCCCAAGTGATGCCTATGTCTGCCCTCCCTGCCAACCCTGACCCTGCGCCACCCCCCCCCCCCCCGTTAACCCCCTGTGGTCCCCAGACCCACCCAACTCTGACGAGGTCCCCACACCAGAAGTGGCACATCTAGCTGCCCCCCCCCATGCTCCTTCCAGGCCTGAGCTCCCCTCTCCCTCTAGGTTATGAGCCTCCTCCCACTGCCTACCTTTTCTTAATGTTACATAAATACAGACTTTGTTTTGTGGAAAACCAAACAGGTGTGTTTATTGAGAAGTCAGGGAAGGGGCAAATGGCGAAGTTGTGTTGGGGAAAGGATAGAGCAGCAAGTCAGAGGCCCTTATTGGGGAGGCCCTGGGGAGACTTACTGGGGTCCTTGAGAGAACCTCTCCCTCAGGGCCTCCCAGATGCGCACCCCAGCCTGATGGGCCTGGCGAATGGCAGCTGTCCTTGGCTGCTCGAACACTCACCCTTCGCTGCCAGCGTCTATCCTCCACCCCAGGCGGAAGGCCTCCCCCTTCCTCTCTACAATGTTGTGGAGGACACAACATGCCACGACCTCCTCAGGGATGTTGTGCTTCCCCATGTTGAGGTGGATCAACTGGCACCGGAAGCGTGCCTTGAGGTGGCTGAAGGCACACTTGACCTGAATCCTGGCCTGGTTCAGGTTGCATTGAATTGATCCCTGTTGGATACAGGTGGCCGGTGTATGGCTTCATGAGCCACGGCATAAGGGAATAGGCTGCGTCCCCCACGATACACAATGGCATCTGCACATCTCCAACCTCAAAGCCCTGGCAGGGGAAGAATGTGCCAGCCTCCAGCTTGTGGTACAGGCTGCAGGCATCGTGTGTCCTGCCCGACCACTTGACAAAAATGTCCGTGAAGTGTCCACGGTGGTCACCCAGGGCCTGTAGCACCATAGAAAAGTAGCCCTTCCGATTAATGTATTGGGCCGCTCGATGGTCAGGTCCCATCATTCGCTCCGCCTCAGTTTGAGAACCCCAGGACAGCAAATCCAGCCACGATCGGGTCCAGGTCTCCCAGGCAGACGATCCTCCGCAGCAGGATCAAGTCGATGGCCCTCACCACCTGTGGAAGGAGACAAACAAACATACAAAACAGAGAATGAGAGAGGGAATGCCTGAGCCCTTGGGAAGTGCCCGCCCTCCTACCATCTCCCCCCCCAAACATCCCAGGAGACACCCCCATGAGGCCACTCCCCCAGCAGCAGGGCTGTATGAGGGCGGGACGGCACAACCCCCTGGCACTCGAAGCAACTGGTGACCTAAAGCCCTGCCTGAAGTGGTTCCAGGTGGCCTTTTATGCAAGAGGTCAGTCTGGATGCTTTTTGATGTGCTTTGGCAGTGTGGACGTGCTCTTTTGCAAGAAGTTTTTTCGGAAAATCTCTTCCGAAAAAAGCTTCTTCCGAAAGAAGCCTGCAGTCTAGATAAAGCTCCAGGGGGCGGATTTTTAAAAGTATTTAGGCACCTTTATTTCTCCTTATTTCAAAGGATGCTGATACCCCTGTTGATTGGGTTAATGGACAACATTTAAATTAGAATATTTCCCAACAGCACCTCTGCATTTAGGAATGCTTGTGCAGCACAGTCCTTGGTAGGACGTTGATTATCCCAAGAGAAGAAGTAGATACCAGAAAGCAAAGAAACACAAAGCTGAAATAACTTTTTTATGGACATAAGCTCTCCAAAAGGAGGGCATTCAGTGGACAACATTATGCCATCAAATGTGCATGGTATTTTTAAGAAAAATTCTCTTTTCATTTCAGTGGGGTGTTAGATGGAGCTTACAGGTGCCTTTCTTAGTGCCATCAAAATGTGCATGATTGAGTAGTTGCTATATGTGCTACAAGGCCTATGCACAAACAGGTTAGCTAAGGGAACATTAGGGAATCTGTGAGTAATACAGAGGGTGCTTTTAACATGCTATAGACTGATGTTTTGGGGCATTGGCATTTTATACTTATACACTTTAGATGTGATTTTCCCTGTTGATATTCTTCAGCTCTGATATACTAGCTGTGATTATTGCTATAGCAATGCTAGTAATGAAAGTAATCTTACAGGAAAATTAAACTTAAAGTCAAATTCAGAGTTTGTGTAAAAGGGTCCAATTCCACTTGTGCTCCAGTTCTACCAGCATAGTACCATGGGGAGATCCTGGCACCAGCACATAGCCCCGATGACTTTAATGGGTACTGCATAAGTTGAGCCATTGACATTAAGACCAGGTTCTTAATTATTAAAGTACAGGCAGTCCCCGGGTTACGTACAAGATAGGGACTGTAGGTTTGTTCTTAAGTTGAATTTGTATGTAAGTTGGAACTGGTACATATTGTAGGGGAAACTCTAGCCAAACATTTCTCCAGAGCTCAGTTTTATTCTTCCACACCTCACTTCCCTCAATCCTTTATTCTCAAGCTGAGGTGTCTGCTGAGAAAAGCCGCTCTGTGTCTCCCTCATCTGCTGGGGAGGAGGGCGCTAGCTTCGCGTCTCCCTGGTCTGCTGGGGGGAACCAGCTAGTGCGGGGTTGCCTCACCTCGTTTGTAAGTAGGGATCCGATGTAAGTCAGATCCATGTAACCCGGGGACCGCCTGTAGTACATCTTTCTTGGTGTTACCAAAAAGCATGAGATGGGGAGAAATCTTAAACTGGGTATGAAATGTTGAGGGTCCAGTTCATTTCAAGATGAGGTGTTCTGACTGCTGAAGTAAGCCAAAAGTAAAGAACAGGGAACAAATCAGCTTCTGTAATAAAAAATAATGAGAAATCCTGTTTTTTTTTTCTTCTGTAGATTTTAGACTTTGGCTTAGCTCGACAAACTGATGATGAAATGACTGGATATGTAGCAACAAGATGGTACAGAGCTCCGGAAATTATGTTAAACTGGATGCATTATAATCAAACAGGTAAAGGAAGGTACTTATTTTTAAACTACAAACAGTATAGTCACAACAGGGAAAAAAACAACTGCATTTAACCATTTTTATGTTTATCTTGCATATCCTTCCCTCCTTATTTTTGACAGTTGACATTTGGTCAGTGGGATGCATCATGGCAGAGTTACTGAAAGGCAAGGCTCTTTTTCCAGGAAACGACTGTATCCTTAACATAAAATGCAGTTACATGATGTGCAAATGCACTGCAGTTCTTTCTGTTCTCTAACCACCAACATGTTCTCCAGGCTCCATTTGTCAGGTAACAAACCTTCGATACAGCAAACAGAGTTGCTAATTGTTCAGCTTGCAGCTGACCATAACAGCCGTCAAAAGAAAAAGCAATAACATGTTCTTAAACCACAAGAAGCTACATGCAATCTTTATTTTATGCCTGATATTTAAATAATGACCTACTTGCAGGATTGATTTCTTCCATTTGTGCTGCTTCTTAAAAAACAATTAGAATTAATATGCATTAAGTATGTTAAGGAGCAGGTATTTGGCTAATGGTGTAACCAATACAATTTGCATCAACTACATGATTAGTAGAAAAGGAGAGGGGCTCTGCAGAGCTGCAGTGCAAGTGGCTCCTGGAGCTGGCGTGATCCTGGACTGAACTTGCACTAGCTCTGGGACCGCTGCGGCTCTGCCTTTTAAATGTAGTAAGAGCTGCTGGGCTCTTACTACACTTAAAAGGCAGAGCTGCAGCAAGGGTAGGTTCAGGACCCAGCGTGAGCTGGGACTGAGCAGTCCCGGCTCACTCTGGGTCCCAAACTACTGTACCTCTGCCTCTCCTGCCCCTCTCCCCTGCCCCACAGAACTTTTAACCCAGTTCCCCCCAGCACCAGCTCCTGTTAACCTCCCACTTTGTCTCTGACACAGAAGCAGCAAGGGGAGGAGTGAGTAGTTGAGTTGTGACTTGATTACCCAATAAGCCTAGGCTTATCGGGTAGAGGACTACTCAACTAGTTGCTTACATCCCTAATATGCATGTCACTTAGGCTACATCTACACTTCAGTGCTCTTTCGGGATACTAGAGGAATCCCAAAATAGCTATTCTGTGTATCTTGAGCGCACCCCTTATTTCGAAATATAATGGGCTCGCTATTCCAACGTCCATGTCCCTGTCCAAGAGGAATAAGGGACGTTTCGGAATAATGATTTATTTCAAAATGAGTGCTGTGTAGATAGTGCCAAATTTCAAAATAAGCTATTTTGAAATAACATCGAAATAAGATAAGCAATTTTCATAGCTCAAATTGCGTATCTGATTTTGACCTACAGTGCAGGGTAGACACACACTTATTGTTATAAAATTGGTGTTTCTATTTGTGTAAACGAGAGACAAAAATCCCACAGTCCAGTATAAAGTAGTGGAATTGTTATTGTTCATGGTGCAAAATTAATGGACTCTATTGCAGCCTTTCTTGTTTCTCTGCCTGATAAGGCAGAAAAAGCAGTTGCAGGGTAGAGTAGAATAATACTAAAAGGAAATGCAGAGGAAATAAAAATGGAGACTGTAGATAAACAAATGATTGTGAGATCACATCAGAAAACCTCATTGCATCTGAAACAGGAGTATAGTATACATCAGATTCTATTGTGTTCCACACTGAGGGCATGTCTATACTACTGTCCTAACTCGACCTATGTTAGGTGAATTCACAGTCGCCACAGTCGTTCTGCGGTGGCTGATGTCCAACACTCTTTCTGTTGGTGATACATGTCCTCACCAGGAGAACTTCCGCTAACTGAAGAGGGACAGTGTCTGGAACTGAGAGCTAGGGCTCCCCCCAAGTGCCACCGGGGCTTCTTGCCTCCTGGAGCGGGAAGCAGGGAGCCTCTGAGCAGCAGCCCAGTGGGGTTGTAGAGCAAAGGGCAGCCAGGCTCTAGCTGCCTGGCTTTCTAGTCAGTTTCTGGAGCCTGAAATTGGTTGTCTGATGTGTATTTTTTTCAAAAAATAGGATATTTTTGCATACTATGGACTTACTAGTTTTTTCACTTGCAAAATGCAATCTAGGATTATAGTGTTTCAGTAAGACTTTAAATTAATCTTGACTCATTAGAGAAAGGGTTAGTATGGTTCACTTTCCAGATCATATACTAACTCAGAATATGTACATTTTAAACATATGGGTGTCGTCCTACATGCTTTTGTTCCTCTGCAAATCGGGTTTAATATGTAACCCATTCAGAATTCTCCACTCAGTCCGCAAGTCAGCAGTCATCCTGTTCAGCAAAGCCCACGGACATGAGCTGAAATTGTTAAGCACATATGTAAGTCCTATCCAGCTCAAAGTTAGGTGTATGACTTGGTTGCACTGGGACTTTGCACTGCTGGTAGCATTTTACATTCACATTCTACAGATATAAATGAATACACAAGGTTCTGGGCAGTGGAGAATAAGACACTGTCCCTAATCTTCAGTTAGTGTAATTGGCTAACCCCACTGCAGTCAGTAGAGCTCCCTGAGGATCTCCCTGCAGGAGTTTAGGGTTTATTTAAACATACAAGGCTTGTCTGTGGCTTACTTTTACTATCTTTCCTGGAGTTTTCTTGAATACTTGCAGATATTGACCAACTAAAGAGAATAATGGAAGTTGTAGGAACACCCAGTCCTGAACTTCTTAAGAAAATATCATCGGAACATGTGAGTTCACCATTCCATAAATTTGCTGATTTATCCATTTACTTTTCCATAGTACAGGTTGAACCTTTCTAGTCCGGCTCCCTCAGGACCTGACTGGTGCCAAACCAGAGAATTTGCTGAACCACATGAGGTCAATTTTGTCTAGCAGCATTACCAACAGTTCCACTGCTTACTGGGCTCTTAGAAGATATTTAGGGGTAAATTGGAGCTAAGTAATAGCACTGAATAGTGAGAGCCAGGAATGGTGGCTATAAACAAACTTTATGGGACTGTGGCAAACTTGGCTATCCCTATGGTAAGTGGACATCCAGCTAATTAAAATCATGCTGCACCACAGATGTTGCCAGACCAGAGAGTGCCAGACTAGAGAGGTTTAATTTGTAATTGGTTTGGCACGTCATTGGTTGTGTTTGATAGCATGCTGCTTAATTCCAAATATGAAAATCTGTTTAAAATACTCGCTATTTTGCTACTAGTGGCAACATTCAGTAAGTGGAATAAAATGTTTCCAATGTAACTTTCAAGATTTCATCTTTCAATGAGACTTATTTCCTAAATCACTTAGGTGCTCTTGAATATGTTAATAGCTCTGACAGTTTAGCTGTTAGTCTGTATCTTTAAAAATGAGTAGTCCTATGCCACCTACCTTTGTTAGTCTTGAAAATGTTAGTGATTGTTTTTACAAGCACTAAAACTAATCATTGATTATGTAAGAATGTATTCAGTAATCTTACAGTCAATTTGGATGATTCTTTGTTTTGGTACTGAACTTTGAAAAATAAATATTGATGTTTGCCAAACAGCATGAAATTATCAACTGAATTCTGTTTAGTTTTTGCACCTTCAGTTCTTGAGATAGATTCAAACAAAAATGCTGGATCCAAACATCACTATGTTCTGTATATGTTTGTGTCTTTTGGGTCCTAGTCTTGAGGCTCATGTGCACTCATCTTTCCTGTCTATTTATATGGGATCTGCTTTTATAATTTTAGAATTGAAGTCATAATTTGATCATTAAAACTCTACATATAAGGTGCATATAAAGCAGTAGCAATAGAGGTTCCAGGAGAGTCTGAAGGAGAATTAATTAGCTGAAAGTTGTGACCTGGGTTGGCCTGTCAAGGCATTGAAATGCTATGTTCATGGGCACAATGTCATAAACATTTGGTGAGAGAAATCACAGCACATTTACACCACCTCAGCAATAACAGCTTTGGCTCAGATCATTTATTTTACTGTACATTGCATATATAGAGCTCACTCCTTAGTTATATCTGACTCCCGTTACACTTTCCCCTGCTCTTGGTGTAGTCCCTGGAGGAAGTGAGAGCAGCCACATTTGCATGCTTATAACATTGTTGGGCAGATCTCAAGGAGAAAGAATACATCTTTGGTGGAACAGTCTGTGTGGTCATAAGTCCAGCTTCAGAGGTGCTCATTGCCATGAGCTTAAAAAAAAGAATGGATGGACTGTCACATATTTGTTACATAGTCAATATTTTCCCCTCTGTTTAATGTGCTACTCTAAGGCTTAATGCAGAATATAAGAACTGTGTAGGTGACAAGTAAATAAAGCTGGTCTAACACCTTTTTGCTAATTTGCTGGATTTCTAACACTGCTTTATTTCTCACCGTCTGTGAAAGCTATTCTTGTATTCCTTTGTGTGTTTTATTTATCTTCTTTGCACTTAACTTACCAGTCCATTTATATTTGTTGAACAATTGAAGAAACTAGGTAGGTGAGCACTTTTATTGCACCCTCCAGCTGTTTATTTAAATAAAATGTAACTGTTATGTACTTGGAGCATCCCCACAGTTTGTGGGCACTCAGGCTCCTGGGAAGTATTGATGAAGAAATTGATGATTAGTTGGCTCCCCTTCATACCCTGTGCAGAGAGATTGGGTCAGTCAGGCACTGCAGGGAGGACTCCTCAGTACCTGGTCGCTTGGTTTTTCTTGAGGCCACACGTCTGAGCTTTGCACCTATGTTAGGTTCAGCGATGTATATCTACTATATGTTTGAAAGAGTTTGTCTGGCCTCCATTCGTACTTTACCCAAAGAGCAACAGCTTTGTGTTCCCAGCTACACTCCACTCAAGGCAAGATCAAGACTTAAATGGAGAATCCCCAAACCCATTTTCAATGATAAACAGAGGATTAAAGAACTGGAAAAATAAAGGGATCTTTTATATAAACTTTACCAGATGTTTTAGAACAAGTTTCCAAGTCAGTTTACAGATGTGATGTCTTAATTTGGGGTTAGGCCAAAATCTCACTTTCACTATTTCCAAATTCAGAATTATTTAAATACTCTGGTCTCCCTGGGTGGGTTTCTGTGGAATGACAAGCGCATGAAGGAAAGATTGGTGAGTAAACCAAGATGCAGCCAAATTGATATTGGTCTCATTTGGATGTAGCCTGAAAACAAAACAGTCCTGGCTCCCTGCAATCACAGATGGATTCTTGACATGTGGAATGGGATATGAATAAATCAGCACAGATTAGGCACAACTGTGGTCAGATGCCCAGGTATCTGATGATTTCTGTTGGGTAATGGTTGATTTATTTACCTTAGTCTAGGGGTGTCCAAACTTTTTTCAAAGAGGGCCAGATTTGATGAAGTGAACATGCGTGAGGGCCGACCATTTTGCCTGACATTCTTTGAACCATTAAAATTAAATGCAAATTAACTATTTTATGCAAAGTTTATTGCAAACGGCATACTTTTCATTGTCACATGGATGACAAATCTAAACAGGTGTTAAATCACTCTGCCTTTCATATCTGAAGGCCAGATGAAAAAAAAATCCAGGAAGCTGAAATATATGTCAGGAACATTGTAACCTTAACAGGAACATTGTAAACATTACATATTATTGGTAATAAAGGTTGTCTGTCAACTTTTAAGTTAAAAAAATATGAACAGGAACATAACACCAAGTATACATGTTGTGTCCAAATATATTTATAACTGATTTAGACCAACTGACATTAACTGAGATTTTACAATGTATTCATCTCAATACATATGGATTCGTTGGGGGCCATAGAAGATAGATATTGCCAAATTACCTGTGGGGCCGTATTAAACCGGAACACGGGCCGCAATTGGCCCGCGGGCCGGACTTTGGACATGCCTGCCTTAGTCTGTAGTTTCCATGCAAGAAAGGGTAACTGCATAGCAAGTTATATCAAGATGTGCCCCTAAAGCTCTGATTCTTTGAAGTGATGACCTGTCTTAGCACCCATGGGAATAGCTCATGCTCAGCATCATCTCCCAAGAGTGCCCAACACTCTGCAGGGATGTATTCTCATGTCACGGAGAGAAAAGGGGAATGAATCCTGTTCTCTGTCCTTTAAACCTAGGTCATCTGTAGATGACTGGCTACTGCTGGTAAGAACAATCATACTTTTTAGAAAACTGAGCTTCCAGCCTCCTTAGTAAAATGGGTAAAATTTGTTGAAATATGATGCTAATGGCAGCCATTCTGGTTTCATAATTTTTTTGTCTGTAAGATAAAGATTTAGCCCTGTACTGGGATACATTTTGAATGGATACTGTATCTTAGAATGACCTCTCAAAATACTAAAGTATTTTTTGTTTTAGTGCATAACAATTGAAAAGCTTAAAAAAGATCGTGGGGAAATTAGAGAAATATCAGTAATGTGTTGTCACACAGAGAGAGAACTGAGTAAAGATCAGGATTCCCTTTCTTCAGTGGCTATATTCTGACTCACAATAACCCAATAACCTCTTATCACTGTGAAAGAAAGGATGCGCAGGGCCAACTTATCCTGAAGGGGAGGAAAACACATCTTAGTGCCTTCTCTCTGACCAGGAGACATGGAGTTGGTCAGCTTGAGCACCACTTTTAGCAGCTCTTTGCATCTTCGGTCCCTCCTCTTGTCTTCTGTGAGGCCCTGGAGGATTACTCAGTTTCCTACAGTAACAAGTGCTGAGGGGAAATAACCCATGTGTAGAGAAGAGAGCTGATCAGGACTGAACAACCTTTCTTAAAGAAACCACAATTTGCCTGGAGCCTCTTTTTCATGTGTACAGGGCTGTTCTGTCCTCTTTCCTTTGACAATTCCATTTTCAGAGCTATCATCTACCAGGGTCTGACTGTTTACCCTCAAAATCCTCCTCTAGTCTCCTCTGTCCCATAATCAGCAGGTCACCAGCGTATCAGCTTGGACATCAGGAAAGCAATGTCTTCAATTGTGTCAGGTCCCAGCACCTTGCCTGGAATATGTGGGTTGGGCAGCTGAATATGTGCTGTGTGGCTGTCTCTAAGTTGGGGGTCCTGAGGATTCTAGTTCACCCCATGGCCATGGAGCCAACGCAAGCTACAAAAAGTCCTGAGGGGCTGCACCTTGGAGGCATCTTAAGTTGGGATTTGATTCTTAGTCAATTAAACATTAGTGTGATGGTGGTGAGCTGGATAGGAAGGGTAATCGCTCTTTGCCAGTGGTAACTGAAAGTTACATGTGGCAGACAGGATGGTATTTTAGGGTTAATGGTGATAATCAGCTAGGCAGGCAGATAAAAACATAAGCAAATGTTTCCATGTGAAATAATTTTAACTTTAAGGAGAAAATTCACCTTTTATAACCTCTTGCCCGTGGCCTTTATAAGACCTATAAAGGTGATTGAGTGCATCTAGACACCCACACATACACAATAAGTTTGTATAGACAATGTCTACCTTAAATAGGACACCTAGCAATTAGATTATTTTCCAGAGTTGCCATGCTTACTGTTGAGCAAAAATGTAATCTGTATATGCCTTGATTTATTCCCAGGCTAGAAAATACATTGAATCTCTACCATATATGCCTCAGCAGGATTTGAAAGCAGTATTTCGTGGTGCCAACCCATTAGGTAAGAATTTTTAAGGCCTTTCAGACTGATGTCATTTGGTTCTTTCACAAGCATCTGAGCTCAGGTTTTACTGTGTACTAAAGCCAACTGACTAACAATGGAGCACAATACCATAAGCATTCCCAAACATCTTGATTTGGATGTTTACTCTTGATTTACTCTGATGAAACCTATTCAGACCCTTTTCTTGGTAGGAAGAATAAGCACGTGGATCCGGGTGAGCAGCAATCCAAGGATTAGAGCTCAAATGGCTGCTTTCAAAAAGTAAAAACCAGACAAATATTGTATAACTGATATAACCAGAGTTAGAGCAAAGATTAAAATTTGGAACTGCCTATCAAGAATGATGGAAAATGTTTTATTTGTAATGGATACCCATTATCTATTTTGCTCCAGTATGGTTCAAACCAAAGGTCCTAGAATATAACAACTCTACTGGGACATATCAGACCATCAGTACTATTTAATTGGGTTTTTCTGAAATATGGCCCACTGTTCGGGGAAAAAAAGCATAAATACTGAGGATTACTGAAGCAACATTGTCAATACTCAAAGTGTAGCTAAATCTGTAGAAAATATGGGGTTTATTACTACCCTGCATCAACTCACAATAAAAATTAAAAGTTACAATGTCAGTTTTTCTAATCCCACACAAAGGTAAATCAGAAAATTTTTTAAGAATTACAGTAGACTTCCGATAATCTGGAACCTATGGGACCTAAGTGGTGCCAGATTATCAAATATGCTGGACTATCAGGAGGTACTATAAGATGGTTGGTTTTATATATATGTGTGTGTGTACATTATATACTATATATAAAGTGTTCTTAACCGTTTTTATTGTACATACTGTATACAGTATACTGTAATGTTTTAGTTTTTTCAAGCCTTTTTTACCCTTTTTGCTCAGTTCAGCTGCTGCCGCTGTTACCTTATGACTCATTTTTTGTCGAAGCTCACTCACTAGGCTCTTGCCATTTTGATGCCGGACTATCAGGAGTGCCGGACTATTGGATGCCGAACTATTGGAGTTTTACTGTAGTATTTTTATCTGAAAGTGAAAATGTACTGAAGTTACGCAACATTTTTATCAATAAGGTGTGATTGAGATCTCACAAATTTCATTGGGAAATGAAGTGCAGTTCTCTGATACAAATGAATTAAAAGATAAACTGTCTGAGTCAATATCTTGCCACTTGCTCTGGGCCAGTAGAACAAACTTCAGTAGCAGAAAGTATGATCTGAGAAAGATGATGGTAAGAAATATAATATATTAAAGAGGAAAAACTAACAAAATGGTGATTGTTTATATGTTAAAGAAATTGTCATATATAAATTATAATATATTTAGTCAAAAACATAATATATAAACCACTTCCAGTCCTCTGGATATCTCTCTCATGTATAGTGTTATACAAATTTAAAATGAATACATTTTGTACGTATTCTGTATTCTGTGACTGTCCCCTTTATGGCTAACTAACAATCATCATATGAACATTATTTATGGGTATAAAAATTACAAGTGTGAACTTGCAATCACAGTTTAGGTCATTATGACCCTGATACTGTGGACATATGCATATGCTTAAGCATGTACTCTTACCTGCTTCATTTTAAGTACAGGCAGTCCACGGGTTACGTGGATCCGACTTACGTTGGATCCCTACTTATGAACGGGGCTTTTCTCGCCGCGGAGGATGCGGGCGGCGGGACCACCCAGACGCGCCGCCGCCTGCATCCTCCGCGGCGAGAAAAGCTGCTCCGCGTCTCCCTGGTCTGCTGAGGGGGGCCTCCCAGCAGACCAGGGAGACGCGGAGCAAAGCCACGGAGGACGCGGGCGGCGGGACCGTGGCACGTCTTGGCGGTCCCGCCACCTGTGTCTCCCTGGTCTGCTGGGGTGGGCGCAGCTAGGGCTCCCCCCCCCCCCCCCCAGCAGACCAGGCTTTTCTTGCCGCGGAGGACGCGGGCGGCAGGACCGCCGAGACGCGCTGCGGTCCCGCCGCCCGCATTCTCCGCGGCGAGAAAAGCCGCTCCGCGTCTCCCTGGGGGGCCCCCCCAGCAGACCAGGGAGATGTGGAGCAAAGCTGCGGAGGACGCGGGCGGCGGGACCGCGGCGCGTCTGGGCGGTCCTGCCGCCCACGTCCTTCGCAGCAAGAAAAGCCGCTCCGCATCTCCCTGGTCTGCTGGGGGGGGGGGGCAACTAGTGCGCCCCTCCCCCAGCAGACCAGGCTTTTCTCGCCGCGGAGGACGCAGGCGGCGGGACCGCTGAGATGCGCCGCGGTCCCGCTGCCCGCGTCCTCTGCGGCGAGAAAAGCCGCTCCGCGTCTCCCTGGTCTGCTGGGGGGGGAGGGAGGGTGCAGCTAGTGCGCCCCCTCCCTCTCCCCCAGCAGACCAGGCTTTTCTCGCCGACGCCTGGGGTAGAGCAGCTGGGGGCTGCCGGGTTGGTCCCACAGCGCTGAGGTGCGGCGCTACTGGACCAACCCAGCAGCACCCCAGATGCTCTGCCCCAGCCGTCCCCAAGAGCAGCTGGGATGCTGCTGAGTTGGTCCCGCCACGCCAAGGGTCGGCGCTACCAGACCAACCCAGCAGCACTCCAGCTGCTCTGCTCCAGGCATGTCCGATTCAGCTGCTGCTGGTCAGTTTCAACAGCGGCTGAATCTGGATGCTTGGGCGCTGCCGGGTTGGTGTGGGGACCAACCTGGCAGCACCCCAGCTGCTCTACCCTAGGTGTCCCCAAGTCAGCTGCTGCTGAAACTGATCAGCAGCTGATTCCAGGAAGTCAGGGGCAAAGCAGCTCTGCCTCGGGCTTCCTGTAGTCAGCCGCCGGTCAGTTTCAGCAGCGGCTGAATCGGGGACACCTGGGGTACCGGTCTTACGTACAAATTCAACTTAAGAACAAACCTACAGTCCCTATCTTGTACGTAACCCGGGGACTGCCTGTATATGACTATTGATGAGCTTACCATTAAGCATATGCATACCTGTTTGCAAGGTCATGGCCTTACGAGGAAGTCTAAATGAGGATTCTGATGTCTAAAATGACCTAACTTGTTTTAAATTTAATTAGAGTTTTGGTTTTGCCCTAGCTGTAGATCTTCTTGAGAAGATGCTTATATTAGACAGTGATAAAAGAATAACAGCCTCAGAAGCACTTGCTCATGCTTACTTTGTCCAGTATCATGATCCTGATGATGAGCCTGAGGCCGAGCTATATGACGAATCAATAGAGAATAAAGAACGAACCATAGATGAATGGAAAGGTAAGGGATACTTACATGCAACTCTTCAAATGTGTAGCAAAAGAATTTGCTTAAAAACAGATTTTGCCTGGTTCAGACCCAGGAAATTGCAACACATCTTGAACTTAAACTTCAGAAATAACAAGGCATATCTATATGTATTTCCCTCTGAGGTTCTATCTCTCTTCCCATCATCTGACCACTGGATTTTCCTCAGTACACACAGCCCCACATGAAGGTGGGCACAGGTGATCTTATAAGGATCCCATACTTTTGTTCTCGTGTAAACTCCTGTGAACCAAATCCTCAGCTGGGATAGCAGAACACCACCAGTTTACACCATGTGAGGTTTTGGCTCCAACCCTTCTGTAGTTATAGCAAACGTGTCCTAAATGGCCTGTTAACGCTTTCCTATACATGCTTTCACAATAAAAGGTAAAGTAGATTACGTGTATAAATGCGCACCTAGGGTGAAGTTCACCTCAGTATACTGGGCTGTCTTGTGGCCTTTGCATCATTTAAGTCCCAAAAGGATTATGTGGGATAAAAGTGCTGAGTGTGCTTTTTGTTGTCCATTTCAAATTGGTGAATTAGCACCACGATGCTTGCCCAAAGTATTTGTTCCAGTTGTATAGTTGGCATCAAGAAATTTGATTCTGTACATGCATGGCCAGCTACTATGGGCATTAAAAGGTCTGTTGTGGTTTTAACTTCCAGCACACATTTGTAAACAAGAAACTCTCAATATTTTTTACATATTCCATTTGAGATGGAAGAAATATAAAACATGGGAAGGTAAAGAAAAGCACACAAGGAATCTCCCATTTATGTGTACATTGCAAGCGATGTAGGAATACTCACTACCCCCTGGCTGGGTTCTCAGAACACTCTCTCTATTTAGCACCTCCTCCTAAGAGCTGAGACCTTTCAGTCCAAATGCCTCGCCCCGAAGCCCAGTGGTGATCCCTCAGACTTCCTGTACCTTAGGCACATTCTTTCCCAAGATTTCACCTCAGGGTAGACACTGTGGGTTTACTGTTTAACTCTTCAGGGACACAGGCACATGACAATAAAAGCCAACAGACACACGCGCAGCCTTTGCACAGGATTCTAAACACAATTACTCTTTACTTAGCAATACACAGAGGGCTAGAACAGGAGACAATGAAGCTGCTTCTGCCAGTTTTCCACTAATGAAGAGTTGTGGGTGGGTGGGTGGAGGGAGATAATTTTCTACTGTCTCCAGCCAATGTAAAACCACTTTGCACTACTTACGTGGTGCAGAGTGTCTTTATCAGAACAGAGAATCCTGCCTAACCCTTTGTGTGGTTCCCTCATCACCAAATGGATACAGCAGAGCTGGTTTACATGGCATATTTTTGCATGGAGTTTACTTATAGGGAGTCTGATTCATTGTATGCACTTCTGTGGAGTAAGACACTCTAGGCCAGATCCTGAGCTGTAGTGCAGAAAGGGTGCTACAAAGATAACTGATAAATGATCTTTGCACTCCCCCACTTCTGAAGCTGGTCTCTGTTTTAAATGAGAGCAGACTGATAACTACTCCAAATTACACTTATCCATCACTCCAAGGATCTGTTCCAGCACCTGGAGATACCAGGAGTGTAAGAGATCCTCTCCAGTGCCCTTTTATCTGCTCCTCTCCCCATCATGTCCTCCTACAGTGTCTGTCTGTGTCTGTGCCACATAAGGACCCCTCTGGTGAAATCCTACAGTGGCTGGGTTCTAGGAGTGGTGCAAAGCTGCACTAACGCAGGGCAGGAAATGTGCCACAGTGACTACTCAGGAAGGAACAATCCTGTATTAGCCTGAGGAGGGCTCTGCTATGATTCTGCTAGTTCTAGATTGTTGATGATAGTTGATTGCCATCAGGAACTCCCTCCACAAAATCTGTCTGCAGCAAAGCCTGGAAAATATACAGGCAGTCCCCGACTTACGCGGATCCGACTTATGTCGGATCCGCACTTACGAACGGGACTTTTTCGCCCCGGAGCTCGCAGGCAGTGATCCGCCACCTCGACCTCCGGGATGAGAAAAGCTGCTCCCAGTGCCCCTGGTCTGCTGGGGACCGTCTCCAGCAGACCAGGGACACCGGGAGCGAAGCCGCAGCCGCGGCGGGGTCCCGCGCCTCTGAGGCTTTGCCAGAGCAAAGCCTCAGAGGCGCGGCACCCCGCTGACGCTGCGGCTTTGCTCCCCATGTCCCTGGTCTGCTGGGGGGGGAGGGGCGCAGCTAGTGTGCTTCCCCCCCAGCAGACCAGGCTTTTGTTGTGGACCCTGGGGCAGAGCAGCTGGGGCGTTGCCGGTTGGTCCTGCAGCGCCGCTCTGGGCACTACTGGACCAACCCGGCAGCACCCCAGCTGCTCTGCCCCAGGCGTCCTGATTCAGCCGCTGCTGGTCAGTTTCAGCAGCGGCTGAATCAGGACGCCTGGAGCAGAGCAGCTGGGGTGCTGGTGGGTTGCTCCAGTAGCGCCGAGGAGCGGTGCTACTGGAGCAACCCAGCAGCACCCCAGCTGCTCTGCCCCAGGCGTCCCCAAGTCAGCCGCTGCTGAAACTGACCAGCGCTGACTACAGGAAGCCCGAGGCAGAGTTGCTCTGCCCCGGGCTTCCTGGAATCAGCTGCTGATCAGTTTCAGCAGCAGCTGACTTGGGGACGCTTGGGGTTCTTAAGTTGAATCTGTATGTAAGTCAGAACTGGCGGTCAGTTTCAGCAGCGGCTGAATCTGGACGCCAGTTCCGACTTACATACAGATTCAACTTAAGAACAAACCTACGGTCCCTATCTTGTACATAACCCGGGGACTGCCTGTATATCGCCTTGCACGTACCTTGTTGAGTATGAATCCATGCTGCATTTGCTGCTGTAGCTACAGGTACTTGATTTGTCTGTCTGCTATTTCCTCAGATGGTTGAGCCCTTGACAGGAAGGTTTAACAATTTCCTTTTCACAAAAATAATTCCTCTTCATGATGCAAGCCTCTTTTAAAATGGTTACAGGGGCAAACTTGGCTTAACGTTTCCTGAGCTGAAACTGGGAAGTGGGGATAACTGCAATCATGTTTTATGCAGCAGCAGATTCTGTTGCATCAAAAAGATGGTGAAATTAACCCTTGTTCAAAGAGGCAGCACAAGCTTTAGGGGCCACGTAAGCTTTCAAAATACGGCTTTCTTGAAACTGAAACAGAGCATAGGCCTTTTTGTTGGCCCGCTGTACAGGGCTGAATTTCACCCCCCAAGGGATTTCATCTCATTCTCTTCTTTACATACTTCACCTAGCATTAGAAAATGGATCTTGCAAATACCCTATGCTCTGAAAATAAAACAAATACAGTAGACTTCTGATAATCCAGAACCTATGGGACCTAGGTGGTGCCGGATTATCAGATATGCCGGACTATCAGGAGGTACTATAAACTGGTTTTATATAATACTGTATACATTATATACTGTATATAAAGTGTTCTTAACCCTTTTTATTGTACATACTGTATGTTTTTGTTTTTTTAAGCCTTTTTTACCCTTTTTGCTCAGTTCAGCTGCTGCTGCTGTTACCTTGTGACTCATTTTTTGCTGAAGCTCACTCACTAGGCTCTTGCCATTTTGATGCCGGACTATCAGGAGTGCCGGACTATTGGATGCCGGACTATTGGAGTTTTACTGTACTACATCTGATTCTGCAGTCTGATTATTTCAGTTTAATTTTGACTTTTTACTGTGTGAATAGAAGTGGAAACTTCTAGGCCATCAAACAGTTTTTCTGAGGAAAATCACAATTAATATTTCAGATGCTGCATTCAAGTAAATGTGTGTTCTCATTCCATGTGTTGAATAATTAAGTGCAAAGGTAGTTTTATATAAGAATTATTTGAGAGATTTATTTGGTTAGCATTTCTTTAACAGCTTCAGGTAAAAGTATTCCTTAATGAAGCTAAACTGGTTGAAATTCTTGAAAGGGGAAAAATCAAGGTCTTTGGGTTGTTTAGAAAGAAATGTTGTTATTGCTTTAGTAGGCCTAAAAATGGCTTGATTGAAATCGTTTTGCAGCTTTAGCTAGAAGAGCATTAAAACAAGGCAAAATATGGTTCTTTTGTTCTCTATTATGGAAGAATAATATTCCAAATGAAGTAATATGTTCACGATTGCTTGCAGAGATATAATAGAAAATCACTCACAAAACTGAAGAAGTTGCGAATTCTCTTATTTCATCACAACTGAGCTTCTGTAGTACCAGAAACTGACACATTGTGAAGCTATGTAGTATTTTTGTTTCTCTTCTGTTAGAACTTCTCAAGAGAATAGCAAGCTGCTCTTCTAAGTCTTAAGGAACAGATACAAGGCTAGATAGAGGGCTTTTAAAATTTTCCAACAAGCTGCTCAGTTCAGTTTGTGAATCTAGTTCCTCATCAATTTGTAAGATTTTTATGCTTGTCTCTCCTCTAGCTTTTATGAAAATAACTCCGTTCCCCCTCAATGGAAGAATTATATCCAAAGCACCATATTAAAGAATCTAATATGTGGGAGACATTTCTATGCCATTTGGATGGAACTAAATAGGAAAATTCAAACAACAAGGGGTAGAAGGCACATGGATGGGTTCTTTTAGTCTCTCATTAAAGATACATTTTAGTCTGAATTTTGTATTTGTAAGGAAAAGTCTACATTCTGTTTAAGCACAGTCACAGAATAGCTCAGTGTACTTCATTTAGTTTTGGTACATTGAAAGAGGCATGGGAGGCATAGCATTATGCCATCCCTTGTTAGTTGTCAAGGGTCTCAAGAATAAATGAAATAGCTAACCTCGTATTTTGTAAAAAGTTCCATGAAGGCTCTGTTTTTGGAGACATGAATCCTGCAACATGTAAAAACAGCAAGTTGCTTTAACATAAATGTAGTAATGCCTTTTGAACACTCTGTATTCCGTGCACATTTAGAATCAGAAGCCTTACATACTGAATTATTTACCTTGCATCATTTGATTGTAGGCGTTAGTGCAATGAGACGGTGTTTTTGTATTTTAAACTTTTTTATATGCTTTTACTCAAGTCTATGCTTGCCCTAAATTTTTAGTGCCTATGTATATTTTATTGAGGTTTTTTTAATAACTCACATTTTCCATATTTTGGTATTTATAGTCCTATGTGACTAGTAATAAAGGACATATTAGCAAACACAGTATTTATATATTCCCCAACTAAAAGCATTGGTAAGATACAGTTAAGCCCATAAATCAGCCATTAATTGACAATGTTTTAATAATATGATTTCAAATCAGTTTTGTTTGGGGATGGGCTAACGTCTAGAATTTCAAGTATTTTAGTTATTGAAAAACAAAACAAAAAATTCTAACATCTAACTGCCAAAAATACCCCTGTTGAGGTACCCAAAACCAACCTTAACTCTGCCCCTTCTCCTGCTTCTCCTCCTCCCAGTGAGAGAACCCCACTCATTGAAACAATAATGAAATTAAAAGCCTGATCTTCTTTTCCCTTACGCCAACCAGTGCAAGTCAAGAGTAACTCAACTAAAGTCACTAAAACAACATCTGTGTGAGGACAGCTAGGCTTGGATACATATGAATTATTCTTATACCTGACAGAAACATTTTGAATTTCAAAACTTTTTGACAAATAATAAATTTGGGAAATCCTTTTATTTGCAAGCAGCTCCGATGACTGTCCAGTGGTATTTCAGTTTTGGGTGATACAACCCATTGTTTCCCTTCTAACCTAGATCAGGGACAGCATCTCATACTTGAAAGGGAGTATATGAGTTTTGATCAATATGTTTAGCATCGGGCAATCCTAAGAGATTTTGAGAGGCTGTAAAAAATGTACCCTGGAAGTGTCCCCAAAAATTTACACAATCCTCTCTCTTCCCTTTTAACACTTGTCTCTCCACTGCTACCACACAGCTCAAACCAGTCTGTTAGCTCTTTCCTCCAAGAGGCTAATGCTTTTCATCCAAAATTTATAACCAGAATAGAACAAAGGTAGTGTACTTTGCTTAACAACTTGTTAGTAGCTTTACAAGAATTGCCCCTTAATGATTCATCTTTTAAAATGCAAACTGCCTTAATATTCATCTGCTTTACATCTGTCTACAGAGATTCTTTGAGTTAATTTATAGGGGGTGAGGGAGAATAATTCCCTTGCATGCTATAAAAAAATCTGGGGAACAGCTTTCAAAGTACCTGATGATTTTCTATCTTTGCTGATTAAGTGTCTGGCTTGCTTTCTTCAATTATCAAGTGAGTGATTCTCTGGTGGATAAGAGCGAGCATATGCATAACTTTATTTAAAAGAAAGCCATCTGTTTCTTGATGGTAGAAAAATCCTACTTATATCCATGTAGTCCTTAGTGGAGGACAAATGAATTGGATGACAACAGAAGAATCCTTCAAGGAAGACCAACAAAACAAATTATAAGAACATTCCAGACAAAGTATTTGAAGTTGGGTGCTTAAAGTTAAATCCATATTTAATCACCTGAATGGAAGTGACCTGATTTTCAATGGTGCTGTGTATTCTCACAGTCCATCAACACCAGTACCAGTGCTGTGGCTCTGCAAATCAGGTTAGTCTTTCTTTTAGGTGCCTAAATAGATATGCAGGTATCTGACTTTCAAAATCTGGCCGTAATATTTATAATGACTCAACTGTCTGCAAGCAACTAATATTCATACCTGAGAAGGCTCAAGTTTGTTAGACTAAGCATTTAGCTATGTAATAGAAAATTGATTTTCACCCAAACAATGTACCAAGGAAAACAGGGCTGTTTTTTCTTCTTTTGATTAATTTCTGTAAAGCTAACAGTCTGTTTTTATTTTATAACAGTGGTTCCCAACGTTTTCGAGCATATGGACCCCTTTTCAATCTATTAAAATTTTATGGACCTCCCTTCCCCCCCCCCCCCCCCCCCCACCATATTGCTGTTTTCAAACATTCCATTACTTGATAATGCAGCAGCCAGCACATCCCTTGGCCTGCACTGCTGCTTCAGTTCCCGCCCCGCCGTCCCCTGCTTATTCACAGAGGATATGGTGAGGGAGCTTTCATGGCCAAAGGCAGCTCCTGCCCCAGCACTCTGCCCTTGACTAGGCTCAGAGCCCTGGTGGAGGAAAAAAAAATAAAAGGAAAAGAAAAGTAAGGATTGAGCCCACCATGGGGCTGGGAGGGGGGCGAGGACTGGAGCATAAATGACAGCGCAGCTGGCTGTGGGAGGATGGATGGTCTCAAACTGAGCCCTGGGCTGAAAGTCCCTGTCCCACAGTGGGCCTGATCCTTATGTTTAACCTTTCCACGGACCCCTTACAGTACCGTCGCAGAACACAGGTTGGGAACCACTGTTTTATATTATGAATAAAAATAAAAGGAAGCACATAGCATTAATTCAAGTGTTTACTCAGTTATCTTAATACAGTAAAACCTGTGTTATCCGGCACGCTCGGGGATTAGGGCGTTCCAGTTATCTAAAAATTCCAGTTATCTGAGGGTCCCATCAACCTAGGAAAAACCAATGGACAATAATAGTAAAACTCAGATTTTTAATATTGGTAGTTTTGTAGTGTAAGGCAGTTGGTCTCACATTTTTATTTTGAGTTAAAGATGATTAATATTTCTTACATAAAAAATTGTTAAGCCACTCATGGTAAACCAAGCCAGGCCTATGCGCCTGAAGATTTGACAGTATTGTGGCTGGAGGCAATATGGTTAACAACGTTTTCTGGTTAACAGAGTGCTGGATAGCAAAGGTTTTACTGTACAAGTAGTATAAAGTGTTAAGACTATTTAAGAGAAAACAAAATTAATCAACTCTGGATTTCTAGATCAAATTGTTTTTGAGAGATGTGGGGGGAAAATAAGGGCCAAGAAAGATTTCAATAAGTTTCTTCTGATTTTCCACACTGTTTAAAAAATGTCCTGATTTCCTCCAAATATGCCAAAATGAATTTTCCTTGGCATTGGACAACACAAGACAGTTTGATAGATGTAAGTTAGATGAAATTAGAGGAGAGATCAAATTGGTATTGTAATAGAAAACAACTCATAGCATTAACGGTAGCGAGACAACATCCTCTCATTAATCTGTGCAAACTGTGGGTTCATGTACATCTCCACAGTGACAGTATTTCATGATGGAAACAAATAGTATATCTTTCCATGAATAATACGATTGTGAATATTTCCTGCAAGCAGAAGTTTCTACACATTTTATTATGCCAATAAATTAACATTATTTATTACTGCTTCTCAAATACTGCAATTGCTAATCGAAATAGGGAGACCTTAAAGGTCCATTTACAGAAATGATTTCTCTGAGTTGTTAATGGAATATTGGCTCAATTTAAAATAAATAAATAAATAAAATTGATAGCACATTTCTTCCCATTTTCTATTCTTCAAACTTTAAAGTCTCTAAGTGGTTGATCCTGAGTGAGGAACTGAGCACCTGAATGGGGTTACAAGTGCTTGGTATGTCCAAAGAGCTTCATGACATGTTGTTGAGGTTTACAGCCAGGAAATTCCTGGCTGTTTAATCAATCAGGGTACATCTACACAGAAACATTATTTCAAAATAACTTAGTCAGCGTCTACACATCAGGCAGTTATTTCGAAATAATGTTGAAATACTGTCAAGGTGGAGGACTTCTTACTCTGACTCCTGTAACCCTCATTGTATGAGGAGTAAGGGAAGTCGGAGGAAGAGTGCTCTATTTTGAAATAAGTGCTGTGTAGATGCTCCCAATTTTGAAATAATCTATTTCGAAATAAGCTACGTAATTGACTTATCTCAATTTCAAGTTAAGCCCATGCTGCTTTGCACCACCTGAGCAATGTGAAACAGCGTACAGCTGTGGCCAGGTTTTGGCCCTAAGTACATAACATTTAAAGACTACATTGAAGAAAGCTATGCACATGCAGATACACACACTTACTGCTGCAGTACGTGAATCTTTACCAAACCAATTCACATGAGCATGTTGAGCTTTAAGCTAGGGATGTGAAAGTGTAACCATTTACACAGGGAGGTAGGGCTGCTTTTAAAACAGAGACAACATATAACCATGAATGTTAACCATTGAGCTCCGGCAGCGGCAGCAGCATGGGGTGGGGGGTGGCTTTAGCATAATTACATGCAGTTTAACATTTCTACTTTAAACACTAGCCAGTGAGCAAAGGCCTCTTCCTGCACATGTGGGAAGTTTTTCATTTACGACAGTGTGGAGAGGATCAGTTCCTTATGGTCTCTTTCCACATTGAGAGAAAAGGTGTTTTTAATAGAGAAGAGCCAGAATTGTGATATTTTTTTCCTGTCAGTTGAAAGATATAACTTGCTCCTTGCTGAAGGGAGATTGCTGTCGTCAGAGAGAGAAAAGGGGTTAGGCAGAAAGTAGAGCAAAATGGCACTGCATACTGCCACTTTGGGCAAGTCTTGGTTCAAGCAAGTTTGGGAGCTAACATACTGTGCAGCAAACAACTATCCTGTAAGGAAACTTTAAAGCTACATACATTGCAGTAGAACCCTCAAAGAACAAGGCATAACAGTAGAGGTTCAAGTGTTTCATTTAGGTTGGAACACAAGGGATTGAGAAATAGATGAAGAATGTTCTTTTTGCACCTAAAGAAATGAAATGATAAAATGTATATTAAAATAAACTCAGTTGGGCATTATAAAGGTTTCATATTATAGTTTATTTTATTTCATTAAGTCATCCTGGAAGTTCTTTGACAACATACGCTGCATTTCCTCTTCAAGGCTAGTGTGTTTTAGTAATAAACTGCTTGATGCAAATATGTCAGAATAAGGAGCATGACTTCCACTGACTTCAGCAGGCTTTTGATCAAGTTCGTAGTAAGGTTAGAAATGTAAACCCTTTCATGGTACCTGTGTGTCTCTTTTGCCTTGAATATTTTCTTTGTAAATTGATACTTTTCAGATACTTTAGGTCTACATACAGTCTACATACAGTCACTACTTAAATGTGATTCATTTCAGATTCAGGTAGTTCACATCTCTCTTTTTTGTCCCCTCCAGAGATTACATATGAAGAAATGATTAGCTTTAAACCACCTGATTTAAAAATGGATAGCCTGGAAATAGAACAGTAAATACAGCCAGCTGTGTTTTGCCTCGCTGGACTACCAAGACTGTTGAAAACATAGCATTACAATTTAACCTGTATTCCCAAGAGTAGATTTCACTCTCCAAAGATGTTGGAAAAGGTATGGAAGAGCAGGTAAATGATATTGAAGCCAGAGTTTATTTGTTTTTCCTTGTACTATGAATGTAATCACAGAAAATAAAAAGGTGGTAAAGAACTGCTTCATTCTGACAAAATGATGCACTGAGTTTGGTTTTGCTGGATTTTTTCTGCATGTTTCATTTTATTGTTTGTAATGCCAAAAATGAAGGTAACTTTTTATTATTTTGAATATACTTTTTAAAAAATTGTACATTTAAAGCATGAATATGTGCAAACATGAAAGTAGAAGTACATATACGCAACCACTTGTTTCCTGGCATTACCCTAATTTTATCTGTTTTTTTTTTTTTAATTTTATTTATAGCTAGTGCCTTTAAGGTAAAGAGGGCATGGTAGTGAGTTAGACGTAATATGCAAATGTAGTCATATCTGTGGTGGTCTTATAAACATACTGGATGTCTCTTGAGTGGTTTAACACCAGTTGGAAATCAGTGAATAAAACTTTGTCCTGCTGCCATGTAAAGTGTCGTTCTCATTATTTTCGGTATAGCTTTTAAATCTGCAGAGGATAAGTTTTTGAGAGACAGTGTTTCTTTGTGATGCTACTACAGACTGTGTCACTAGTGAACAGTTATGAATTTGCACAGATTACAAGAATTCACACTGCAGATGCTTTGAGGAATTTTTGTAGTTTTCCAGAAATTTTACCGAAGATACCACAGATTATAATTTAGAGATAATGTGTTCAGCTCTCAGCATTGAACTCAGTATCTTCCTTACTCTCTTTATTTTCATTCAGTCAATCCATGAGAGGCCAACATAATACTAGAGATTTTAGAAACAAAACAGGGATAAGGGTTAAGAATAACTTGGAGATTTGTGAAAAGCAAAATATTATAATCTAATTGGAATTGCATTTTAAGCAATATTTTAAAAGCTCCAATTTAGACCATCTAAATTTAAAATTCATTCATAGCAGAATATATCTGATGCCAAGATGTCTTAAAGAATTAACCCTATCATTTCTTTCATCCCCTGAAAGTGTAACCATGATAAAAGAGCATTCATATTAACATCTTTCAGTTAGAGATCCTCTGGTTAATATATGTCCATGTTTGCCTCATTCCTTTGTGATTCACAATTGTAAATACCAGAAGATGCTATCGATTTTCTGTGTACATAGTTTGTCATGTCATGTCTCATTCTGTCATTGGCTTATTTGGGGGATTGGTTTTTTTTATATTAATATTGTTACTTTGTTTTGCTGCAATTACTTTGTCATTAATTTGGCTTGTACCACTCTTTTATCAGCTGATGAATTTGCATACATTTGTTTACTTTCTCTATATTTGCTATTGGATCCTTTTTTCTTAATAAACAGCTACCAAAAAAAGCAAAAGGAAAATTTATTTCCCATAGCATTTAATTACTAGAAACAACTGAATTAACCTCAGTGAAAATGTATGAACACTGTAGATGCACAGGAGGTAATAATTATAGGATGGGAAAATAAGTGTTCACGTCATGGTAAATATTCAAAGGCTTCAACATCATCTTATTTGTGAGAATTTGTTTTCTTTATAACTTTACTGATTACTGAACAAATCTAGTGCTTATGTTAAGCTAGTTGAGACTTCATAGAACATGACAATGGGAACGGTTGGTTCTCATGATTTTTTAATAGAAAATTGCTATGTATAAGCTAAGGCCTCATCCAAAGCCCAAGGAAGGCAACAGGAGTCTTTCCATTGACTTCTGGAGACTTTTAATCAGGTCAATAGTGGCCATTCAGTGATTCCTCGCTTATGATTTCACATTGATTAAATTAATCAGATAGGCTAAGAATAGTGAACTTTGTGTAAGCCACTCAGAGGCTGTGTCTAGACTGGCAAGTTTTTCCGAAAAAGCAGCTGCTTTTGCGGAAAAACTTGCCAGCTGTCTACACTGGCCACTTGAATTTCCGCAAGAACACTGACTTCCTACTGTCTGAAATCAGTGCTTCTTGTGGAAATACTATGCTGCTCCCGTTCGGGCAAAAGTCCCTTTTATGCAAAAGGGCCAGTGTAGACAGCTCAGATTTGTTTTGCGCAAAAAAGCCCCGATCGCGAAAATGGTGATCAGGGCTTTTTTGCGCAAAAGCATTTGTAGATTGGCACGGACGCTTTCCGCAAAAAGTGCTTTTGCGGAAAAGCGTCCGTGCCAATCTAGATGCTCTTTCCCGCAAATGCTTTTAACGGAAAACTTTTCCGTTAAAAGGGTTTGTGGAAAATCATGCCAGTCTAGACATAGCCTAAATGTCTTCCTTGACAGAATAATGCAAATAACATTCATTTTATTTTCAGACATAGAAATTTCATGTAATTGAGCTACTATATTTTTTTAGGAAGTAATCAATACCTGATTGTCTTGAAATATTTTAATGTTAATTCCGAGCCTGGTGTGCATCTACTTTAACACCAAAGAGCCACCAGTAGTATTGTTTGTAATGTCTGTGAACATAAGGAAGTAGGAATAACTACACTGAGTCAGACTAAAGGTTCATCTAGCCCAATATCCTGTTATTTAATAACAGCCAAAACCAGGTGCCCCAAAGGGAATGAACAGAAGAGGTAATCATCAGGCAGGCCTGTACACAAGAATTTCTTTGAGAGGGTGCTCCAACTCTAGCCCCACTCAGATCCAGCCCTGGCTCTCTACAGCTGGGGGAAGCCGCAGAGCTCCAGCCCCATGCAGCCAGGGGAAGTCACAAGGCTCCAACCTCAGCCTGGTGCAGTCAGTGGAAGCCACAGAGTTCTGGCCCCAGCCTCACACTCCTGGAGGTTGTTTTTTTGACTGCTGCTGCACATTGAGTGGATGTTTTCAGAGAACTGTCCACAGTGACTCCAAGACCTCTCTCAGGAGTGGTAACACTAATTCAGTCTCCTATCATTTTATATGTATCGTTGGGATAATATTTTCCAGTATGTATTACTTTGCATTTATCAACATTGAATTTAATTTGCCAACACTGAATTTCATCTGTCATTCCACATTGTGGAATGTTTTGCATTTGGTACTAAAGATTTCAGTGCAGGAACTGAGAAAAAGGTGGGTGAGGTAATATTTAGTAGAACAACTTCTGTTGATTGACAGGACACATTTTTGAGCTTCACAGAATTCTTCACAAAGCTTATTTCACCAAGAGAAGTTGGTTTGGTGAAATGTATTACCTTACCCACCTTTTTCTCTGTTCTATCCTGGGACCAACATGGCTATCCATAGGAATAGTCATGTGGATCAAACCCAAGATCCAAAGCTGGGGCAGGTCCAGTGGCCAATACCAGATGTTTCCAAGGAAGTTTCAGAGCCCAACAGTAAATAACAGACACAGGATAATCTGTCCTCAACAAAGGCTCCCTTGAGGCCCCCTCACAATTCCTGCTAGAGCTGCAGTTCCAAAGTTGGGAACTTAGCACCAGTCCTGTAGATCTGTGGCATTAGCATGCTTGCTCAAGCAGAGTTAGCACATGTCTGACTAACCACTCTGGGAATTACACCTCCAAGCTGCTGTGTATAACTACCTAAAGTATAGACTAATATACACTTGGATTATTTCTACTGACGTACCATCACAAGCCATATAATGTTATCTCACCTGCATGCCTAAATACATAGAAGTCAGGGTGCAATCTTCTTATCTCCGATATTTCAAGTTCTGAGACAGATTTTGTAAAAGGTATTGAGCCTTTTTTATGGATTCATTTAAATCCTAATAATCAAATTATTTTCCAGATTCGAGGTTCTCCTATGCTATGGTAATGTGATAAATTTATCAAATTAACAGGCAGGGCAGGATTGCCAGGTGTCCAGTAGTCTACCGGACAGTCCAGTTTTTGGGCCCTCTGTCCGGTAAAAAAAAAATCTGAAAATACTGGACATGTGCAGTGTCCGGTATTTTCTGGTTTTCCGGCTGGGCGCTGGACTGAAGCCTGGCGAGACAGGGGGAGTGGCTGGGAAGTAGGGCGCGGTTGGTGCTGGGAGCCTCTGGTTGTGTCTGAGGAGGAGGGGAAACCCTGTCCCTGCTCCTGAGCGCTGGTCAAGCACGTGGTGGAGCTGCAGCCAGACTCGATCATGCGCGGGACAGGCAGCACCCTGGGATCTGCACATGCCCGGGTCAGTCCTGCTCCCTGCTGACTGATTTGATTTTCCCGCCTCTTCTCCCTCTCCCTCCCCCCCCCGGCCAGCCGGTTCTCCCCCACTTCTCCTCCCCGATCTTCCCCGGCTAGCCCCACTGCCCCCGACAACCCCCCAGCTCCCCCGGCCAGCCCTGCTGCCCCCGCCAGCTCTGCTTCCCACGGCCAGTTCTCCCCATCTCCTCCCAATCTCCCCCAGATAGCCCCGCTGCCCTCCCCTCCCCCTGCCAGCTCTGCTTCCTGCCTCCCCCCCCTTCCTCCCGGCCAGCCCTGATCCCCTCCAGGCCTGTCCCTCCTCCCTCCCCCCCCCACCTCCGATCAAGTGTGTCCAGTATTCTTTTGCAACTACCTGGTAACCCTAAGGATAATTGAAACCCTCTTAAAGTAGATATGAGGAAATTTATTGCTAGCAATGCTTATCATTTGAACACAGGTGAAGAAATCTTTTGTCAGCCTACCCACAATAGACTGTTAATGTATGTAAGCATTTAAGGAGCAAATCTTTTCATGCCTACTAGACCTACAGGACAATTGCTTGTTTGGCCCAGTTCTGTTCACGGAATGGAGTCTATTACAGTAAAGGAGTCTATTACAGCATGTATGTTCTTTAATATTGTGACATTTTGTTTAGTTAAATTATTACAATCAAATTTTGATATGTTCTTTGTATATAGTGTGTCCATTTATGTAAAGCATTTCATATTCATAGATTTTTAAGGCCAGAAGAGACACTCATAATAATCTAATTTGACCTGCTCTATAAAACAGGTCATAAGACTTCCATGGGAATTCCTGCTTCAAGTAGGGATACAATAGTAAACATGGAAATAGTTAACAGATGAGCCTGGATTCTTTGGTGAACCTTCATGTTTACACCCAGTCCTCTCTCCCTCAGCCCCTGTTCCCCCCCTGTGCTGCTGGGGCAGGGAGGAGCCAGCGCTCATGGGCAGCCAGCTTTTAAGTCAGCTCCCCACAAGCACTGACTCATGTGGAGCCATGAGCTCCCTGGCCTGTTGCTTCTGATAGAGAGGCAGCAGGAGTGGGGGGGCAGACAGGAACCGGTACACACAGGGCTACATCTACACTGCAGGCTTTTTGCGCAAGAATGGCCGCTCTTGCACAAAAGCTTGCAGAGAGTGTAGACTGCACGCGTGTTCTTGCGCGTCTGAACAGAGGGCTTCTTGCCCAAGAGCTCTGACGCTCCGTATGTGGAAGAAACCTTCTTGCGCAAGAAACCCTTATGGCTAAAATGGCCATCAGAGCTTTCTTATGCAAGAGAAGATCCACACTGCCGTGGACGCTCTTGCGCAAAAGTACATGGCAGTGTGGACACGCTCTTGCGCAAGACTTTTGCTCAAGAACTCTTGCGCAAAACAGTTCTTGCGCAAGAAGTCTGCAGTGTAGCTGTAGCCAGGGAGCTGACTTAAAAGCCAACCTACCCCGCCTCATGCTGCTGCCTCTGATACAGAGAGAGCAGCACAGGTGCATGGGGTTCCATGGGCACTGGTGCTAATGGGGAGCCTACATAAAAGGTGGCTGCCCACAAACACTGGCTGTGTATCAGAGGCAGCAGAAGAGGAGGGGTGAAGGTGGCTGAAAATTTCAATGTTACATGTTTACCTGAAGAACCACATTTTAACATCCCTAGCTTCAAGTCCAGTATCTCTGATTGAACTAGAGATTCTCTTTTAGAAAATCATCTAATTTTGAGTTTAAAATTTCCAGTGATGGAGAATCCACCACAATCCTTAGTAAATCATTCCAATGGTTAAGTATCTTCATGATTAAAAATGTGCACCTTTATTTCCAATGTGAATTTGAATAGCTTCAGTGTTCAGTGAGAGGATTTTGCAGTGTCTGTGCCTGCTAGATTGAAGGAGCCCTCCATTAACAAATTTCTAACTCTAATCAATTTTTAATGCAATGTGAATTCTGGTAATTTACTGACATTATTTTTCTTAAAATAAAGTTTTTCTTGCAAAGCTTGTACATAGCACTTGACTATTGTACCATATACATTTCTTCTAATATTGTGATACTTTGGGTCTATCAATCTGACTGGCCCTACAAGGACTGTAATAGAGCATAAATTGCAGGCACACTAGTAGAAACTTAAGTTTTGGGGAGTGAAGAGGAAAAGCATAGCACTGTATGGCTGTGTCTAGACTGGCCAGTTTTTCCGGAAAATCAGCCGCTCCAGAAAAACTTGCCAGCTGTCTACACTGGCCACTTGAATTTCCGCAAAAGCACTGACTTCCTACTGTAAGAAATCAGTGCTTCTTGCGGAAATACTATTCTGCTCCCGTTCAGGCAAAAGTCCCTTTTGCACAAAGCTTTTGCACAAAAGGGCCAGTGTAGACAGCTCAGATTTGTTTTCCGCACAAAAGCCCCGATCGCGAAAATGGCGATCGGGTCTTTTTTGTGGAAAAGCGTGTCTAGATTGGCACGGACGCTTTTCTGCAAAAAGTGCTTTTGCGGAAAAGCGTCCGTGCCAATCTAGACGCTCTGTTCCGAAAATGCTCTTAACGGAAAACTTTTCCGTTAAAAGCATTTCCGGAAAATCATGCCAGTCTAGACGCAGCCTATGTGTCTTGTACCAAAATACTCTGAATGCTCTCCTCACAGGAGAATGTAGAAAAAGGTTAAATATCAGAAGAAATGTACTTGACTGCTTATGCATTTTGAAATTAGTAGCAGAACAGAATCAAAGTGGGAAATTACAGTCCTCAAAACTGTAAAATATGAAAAGTGAATTATGCAGTAGTGGAGCAAAAGTCTAGTTACTTGATAAAATTCTATTATGGATTCCAAGGCCAGAAGAGACCATTGTGATAATCTTGTCTGACTTCCTGCATAACACAGGCCATAGAACTTAGCCCCAAATCATTCCTACAGCAGATTTTCTAGACAAACATCCTCTCTTGATTTTAAGCTGGCCAGTGCTGGAGAATCCAACATGGCCTTGGTAAGTTGTTCCACTGGTTAATGACTCTCACTGTTAAAAGTTTACATCTTATTTCCAGTCTGAATTTGTCTAGCTTCAACTTCCAGCCATTGGATGGTTTTATACCATTCTCTGCTAGGTTGAAGAGCCCATTATCAAATGTTTTTCCTCATGTAAGTACTCATAGACTATGATCAATTCACCCTTCAGCGTTCTCTTTGTTAAACTAAATAGATTGAGCTCTTTGACTTCATCACTTTCAGATATGTTTGGTAATCCTTTAATCATTCTCATGGTTCTTCTCTGAGTCCTCTCCAATTTATTAACATCCTTCTTGAACTGTGGACACCAGAATTGGACAGGATAGTTTAGCAGCAGTTGTACGGGGATGGTAATGTAATCTCTCTATTCCTACTCAAGAATCTTATTTGTGTGTCCAAGGATCACATTAGCCCTTGTGATACAGTGTCATGCTGGGAGCTTATCTACCATAACCTCCAAATCTTTTTCAAAGTTAGTGCTTCTCAGTATAGAGTCCTGCATAATGTATGTATGGCCTCTCCATTTAAAAAAAAATACTGCAAGGGATTAAGGAGATGATGGGGGGACTCCACATCTCAGGATCAGGCTTATTCACACTCTTGAAAACAACTTGTAAAGATGCAACATTTGCTAGACAAAGTTATCTTCAATTCGTTAAGTGATCAATTTCCACCCTCTCTTTGAAGTTCTTGAAGAGTGTTCAGTGTAAAAACCACTTCCTTCCTATATATTTTTAGATCATAAGAACATAGACAATCCTCTAATTCTCAGAACGTGACGAAGGTGACTCTTTGAAGAAAGTACCTTCATTTGTGGCATGTTTAACTTTAGTCAAAGATGGTCTTAATAGCATTTGCAACATGAATAATCACAGGCTCCACTCATGAATCTCTGAAAAAATTGCTGGTGATACAAATACAGTAGAACCTCAGAGTTAAAAACACCAAAGCTGTGGTCTTACTAATCAACTATCCACCTCATTAGGAACTGGAAATACAGTCAGGCAACAGAGACAAAAAAGAAAATACTTTACAGTACATTTGATAAGGTAAGGAAACTATTTCTGTGCTTGTTTCATTTAAATAAAGAGGATTAAAAGTAGCATTTGTCATCTGCATAATGAAGTTTCAAAGCTGTTTTAAGCCAATGTTCATTTGTAAGCTTTTAAAAGAACAGCCATATATTTTGTTCAGCAGGACAAACATCCTCCATTACCAAGATGTTCATAACTCTCAGGTTCTACTGTATGCTTAATCTTTGTTTGTATTTTATTTCATTCTGGAAAATATTTTTACACCTAAGCTTGTGTGACAGGGTGTTTGCCCTGCACTGTCTCTTTAAGGGCAAAACCCCAGCCCTGAGTGAGGCCTGCAGTGAAGCCCCAACTGAGGCAGTTCTGACTAATGAGGGCCCAGCGGGGGGGCTATATAAAGGACTCCTGGCGGGAGAGGGAGAACTGACTGCTGCTCTGGACAGAGTATTAGGGACATGACTGCCAGGAAAGTAGGCGACTTCCTGGAGATAGAGCAGTGCTGGGGAAGGAAGGCAGAGCTGGGGAAGCTCTGGCCAAGTAAGCTCCCAGGCTGCAGGGCCTGAAGTAGCCAGGTTATGCAAAGGCGGCAGGTCCACACCCCTTTGCCAGTGATGAGTGGCCATTACAGACTGCAGTTTGCCCCTGTGGCAGGGGCTAGATGAAGACTGGAAGTGGGTCACTGTGGGTACAGGGGAACTAGGTGTTTCCTGGGAGAAGAACTGGGTGCCCCTTGGAAGGGGAGGACCTTGGAGTGTGCAACACCCCCCTGGAAGGGGGCTCAGAGAGACTGGAGTGGGCACTGCCAGAGGGAAGTGTCTGGAAGAGGACACCGTGGTCAAAGAGGAACATGGGGAGACCAGCTCGAGGGAGGCATTCAAAAAGCTAATTCCCAGAGCAACCAGCTGAAGGTGCCATGGTGGTGAGTCTGCCCCGTGACAGCTTGTTAGCCAGGACTACCGACAAGGGGCAGCTGTCCTGGAGGCTGGCAGTTTAAAAGGATCCAAGGCTCCCAGCTGAAGCTACCTCAGCAGTGGCTGAAGCCCTAGGCCCTTTAAATCACTGCCAGAACCCTGGACATTGCAGACTGGGTGAGGCTAGCCCCGAGGCCTGCCCCTTTTACTCCAGGCCCTGCCCCTTCTAGAGACCTGAAGTCAGCCCCCAGCCTCCTAACTTGCCCAGAGGTCCAGGAATTCTGTTGGCAGCCCTGTTGTTAGGATAAACCTTCACTGGATTAATTCCATATTTTTTTTCAATAGCAGCAAATCTTTCAACCTACCCATCTTCACTGTGTCAATCTGATTAGGAATCTAAGTGCTAATTTCAGCACCTCTGTTTCTCTCAGCAGGGAGAAGAGCAAAAGCAGTGTGTGTTGCTGCAAGGTGCTCTGTGAACTAAGCATCTAGCACTCATCCCCATATTGCAGCTCATTAAATCTGACTTTCTCTTGCAAAAGCAGCATTTCCTAACAGAGTGGTAGCACCAAATGTAACAAAGCTGTAATGTAGGTTTTCAACACCATGTGCAATGAGCATTACTAAATGAGTTCTGTGTAAGTAGGTGAAGATGAAATGGTAAGGGTTTTTATGTGACTATCATCAGGAGAGTTGAATAGCTGCAATAGTGCAGCTGGCAGTGACCTTGTTTTCTCCTGTTACATAAAATATCAAACTGACGTTCATAAAATTTTCCTTGCTGTTTCCACTGAAGAGAGCGAATGCGCTGGGAGGTGTCTGATTTTCTCAGCCATGTGAAGTCCAATCTGTTATACTGTAAGTCTCTATAATAACCAAAACGGTTCAACTTAAAAAATCACAAATAGTTTAGCAGTGCCTTTAAAGACTAACAAAACATGTAGATGGTCATGAGCTTTTGTGGGTACAACCTATTTCTTCAGATGACTGGAGTATTAAAAGTCCAGATCCAAGGATAAATAAGGGAAGGGGGAGGGGAATTTTTTTTAAATAGTGAATTGGATTGTTCAAATTACAAGAGGCTGATAACAATTTGCACCTTTATAAGAACCAACCAACCAACTGGTAAAGTCATTAGGATGTGGAAGGTAGTGTGCAAGCCAGCCAATATGTTTATTCATTCCTCCCAGTTAAATGAGCCTCTGATGTAGTGGCTGATGTGGTTGGGTCCATGGGCACCATGGATGTAGAAGCTCTTTACACCAACATTCCACATGAAGACGGATTACAGGATATTGGGAACACCATCTCCGATGACAGCAATGAACACCTGGTTACTGAGCTCTGTGACTTTGTCCTCACCCACAACTACTTCTGATTCAGACACAACTTGTTTCTTCAAGTCACCAGCACGGCCCCACAATATGCCAATGTCTTTATGGCTGACCTTGATCGATTCCTCAGCTCTCGCCTCCTAGCACCCTTACAGTACATTGACGACATCTTCATCATATGGACTCACGGGAAAGAGACTTGTTCTTTTCCCCACTCCTTTTCTCCTCTGCCTTCCCTTATTTATTCTTGGATCTGGACTTCTCATACTCCATTCATCTGAAGAAGTGGGTTGTACCCACGAAAGCTTATGAGACCATCAACATGTTTTGTTAGTCTTTAAGGTTCTACTAGGCTATTTGTTGTTTTTTAAGATTTTCCAGTTACAAACTACCAAGTTTCAGCTACCCCTCTGAAGCTTTAAAACGGTTCTGTAAAACCTCAATCCTGCAAACATACACATGCTTAATTTTACATTCATATAGACCCACTGGCTTCAATTAATGTCAAAATAACTTGTTGACAGGAAGGGGGCCTTATTCAGTCAGAACTCCTTGCCTTTTAATTACAGAGCTGAACTAAAGCAAAAGTGAAATGAGTGTAGTGAGCTCTACCTAATCTCTAGGGACACTTTGTTTGAAAACTGTCACATAATGGGATGTAGTTGACAGCCTCCGATCAGCAATACCTCATTCTTTATAGTGCTCACTAGTGATATGCAGTAGATTAGTACTACTGAGCTAGAATCAGTGTTGCTTGTGAGCTGTGCACTGGTGCAGCCACTCAGGAGAGATTCAAATGCTGTCCAGCTGATTAGCCAGAGCTCCCACAGCTAGGTTTGTTTCTACTCATGGTGCACATAGGCATGTGCCTTGGTGCACATAAAAAAATGTATTCCACAGATGGATGGGGGAAATCCACAGCTGTGTCTAGACTGGCCAGTTTTTCTGGAAAATCAACTGCTTTTCCGGAAAAACTTGCCAGCTGTCTACACTGGCTGCTTGAATTTCCGCAAAAGCACTGACTTCCTACTGTAAGAAATCAGTGCTTCTTGCGGAAATACTATTCTGCTCCTGTTCAGGCAAATGTCCCTTTTGCACAAAGCTTTTGTGCAAAAGGGCCAGTATAGACAGCTCAGATTTGTTTTCCACAAAAAAGCCCCGATAGCGAAAATGGCGATCGGGTCTTTTTTGCGGAAAAGCGTGTCTAGATTGGCACGGATGCTTTTCTGCAAAAAGTGCTTTTGCGGAAAAGCGTCCGTGCCAATCTAGACGCTCTGTTCCGAAAATGCTTTAAACGGAAAACTTTTCCGTTAAAAGCATTTCCAGAAAATCATGCCAATCTAGACGCAGCCCTAGTGTATGGAATAGATCAGAGGGAACATTGGCTAGAATTGCCAATTATTTTACAGTAGCCCAGTCAGGTCTGAACTGTCATCATGCTCAGCACTATAAACAGATAATATGACAGGCTCCTGCTCAATCCATCCTTCAGTGTAGTTCAAACAAACACAATAAATGAGTGAAATAACAATATAAGGAGGCCGGAGATGGGAGGAAACTCTTAGACTATGTCTACACTAGCGGTTTCTTGCGCAAGAACACGTCCACACTGCCATGTGCGAGCTGTGCTTTTGCGCAAGAGCATCCATGGCAGCGTGGATGCTCTCTTGTGCAAGAAAGCTCTGATGGCCATTTTAGCCATAGGGGTTTCTTGCGCAAGAAATCCCTGTCAAGCATCCACACTGCCCTCTTGCACAAGAGAGCTTACTCCTGTTAGAAAAGAGCGTAGCTCTTGCGCAAGACGCCCTCTCTTATCACGCCGTACTGTACATTTCCTTGCACAAGAGCAGGTGGGCAGTGTGGCTGCTCTGTGGATTCTTGCACAAGAACGGCTGTACTAGCACAAGAAGCTGAGAGTGTAGACATTGCCTTAGAGGGAACGCTTCCCCCAGCCTCTCTGCCCCCCAAGTTAATGTCACACACATTGGGTTAATGCAATTGCAGGATAGTTGTATGAGGTGGGGTTTGGTGGGGACCAAACTAATCCCTGTTGGTAGGAGGATGGTGGGAAAAGTCCTTCAAGAGGGGTGACATGACACCTTTTACTTCTGGTCATGTGTCCATCTTGCCCTGAGCGTGTTATCTCCAGAGGCCTGGTTAATGGAGGTGAGGGGGTGTGGCTAATGGGGCACCATCAAAAATTATACAAACCTGCCGCCCCAATCTTTCAGGGCCAAATTTGGCATAAGGGAGACAAGTTGATGTTCTTGGACTCTGGGACATTTCCCATAGTGCCCCAATGTGACCATTTTGGCCAGCACTTTCAACTCTGCTGCACACCCAGATACATAGGAAAATACCTGGGAACTTTTGCATTTCATTTCCCACCAGCACATCTGACCATGAATGCCTAGCGTCACAAACAAGCTTCAGCGTGGAGCATGCTGGAAATGCAGAATCTGATTGCTGTGTTGGGAGGAGAATCTGTTCAGGCAAGTGTGCCAGATGCAAACAGTCACACCAGGCCAGAGCCAAAGACATACTGCTTCTATGAGCACCGGCATGGAATTCTAGTGGGGGAACCAATCAGTGTCCCAGAACTGTCCCTGGATACTTCCCAAGTGAGTCTCTGGCAACAATGCGGAGGATATTGAAGATGAGGAGGAGAAGAATGCTCAGCAAGCAAGCATAGATCCAGTCTCACTCACATCCAGACAGTTCTCCTAACTCTGGAGCCAACCGTCTCCCAGGACCTCTCGTTGGCAGACCTTGGAGGTGAAGAGGGCACTTCTTGTGCATGTAAATTTGTAATCGTACTACAGTGGTTAAATGTAGTTGGGTTTAGCCCTTGATCTGCCCTAAGCAATTGGGGTACAGTAGCGGCCTGTCCACCTACACAATGGGTGCTCCCTGGGAAAGTGTGTTAACATACCTGGGGATGGGCGGGAATTCTCCCTGCACATCTCTTCAAAGCTCTCATAGGGGTACTCCGCAATCCTTCTCAGCAGCTCTCTGGAGAGGGCTGCCTTATTCCAACCTCCATCAGAGGACACCTTTCCATGCCAAGCCAGCAATAAATGATCTGGCATCACTGCAGCACAAAGCAGAGCAGCATACGGTCTAGGTTCCTGGCCACATTCATGCAGCACCCACTCCCTGTCTGTTCTCTGTGATTTGGAGAACAATGATATTACGCATGGAGATCTGGGTGAAACGGGGGAAGTTTTGTAATTGATAGCACAGAGGAGAGTCACCTCTGTTTGCTCATCCCTGACCCAGGTTTGCTGGCTTGTTTGTGATGGGCATGGACAGTGGATACTAGGGGCAGGGTAAGGCAATGCCTTCCCAAATGCCCAGCCCACACTCCACCTCCAGGCTCCCCCCATTCAGTGCAGCTCCCTGTTTCCAGGGGTTGCCTGGGCTTCAACCCTGTACTGCCAGCCCTCCCCATGCTCTGGTGCCAGAGAAGCTGGAATGGGGAGGGGGTAGTGCCCACCCCCTGCTCCAGGAGGGCCATGTGCCATCTGCCCTCCCCATGCTCGGAGGGGCTGGGAAGATCAGGGCCATGGGCCACCTGGGCCTGTCCTCGGGAGTACGTGGGGGCTGCAGGCTGCCCATGCTTGGGGGGACTGCCTCACAGTGCCGGGGGGCTTGGCTCTCATGGCTGCAGGGATGGAGTCTTGGGCAGAAGCAGCAGGTCTGGGGGCTTGCCTACGCCAGCCCTAGGTTCACTCACCACCCATGGTGATGGGCTTGAAAAGATCATCTTGGAGAACAGCCATGCTGTGCAGGAAGGGGGACACCACACTTGTGATGTTTATAAGAAGCACAGGGGATCTTTTTCAGGGGAAAATATCCTGCATTTATTGAAAGTACAACATGAGAAGCAGCATGTGTGTGCGCACGCGCCCATCCTGCAGATGGTGCATAATTACTAGTCTGTAGTGGCTCAAGTCAGTCTTACTGGCAAGGCTAACTGAGTGAGGAGATAGGGTTCATTGATCATAATTTGAGGCTCCTCTGAGCCTTGGCTTGCAGGACCAAAATTGGAGCCTAATGGCAAAAGTACCCCATTTTATACATGTAAGGTCCCTGTGAGTCTACAGGTATTTGCGTCTACAGGCAGTGTCATGCTGCCATCATTTATGCTTAAAAAGTGCCAATCTCCGTATTCTCCCACAGTTATCCTTTGATGCTGATTGTCAGTCTTCCCATCATTGTCTTTTGTTTGTCTCTCACTCTTGGGGGTGTCTGTCTATCTTCAGGGTTCCTCAGTTCTGCTAATCAGCCTCAGACACAATGGATGTTTCCTAGTTATCTTCAAGGTTCCCACTTCTTGACCGCGTACGCATTTGTGATGGCTTTCACACTTACACACATGCTCCATTTGCACCAAACAATTTGCAGTTTCAGACCAAGGATTCCATAGTTACTAGAAGACACAACTTAGTTTGTAATGCAGACATGAGGTACAACTTAATTTGTAAAGCTAACAGGAAGCAAGACCTTACAGCAAACGTCGTCTAATCATAGAATCATACAAAACTTATAAGCAAATCATATAGGATTTTTTGCTATCATTGCACTTATATTCTTACAATATTAAAATATTACAGTTTGGCTACACACTGACTATGCATGTCTGTGTCTCTCCACCCCAAACCTGCTGCCCTTCTTTGGAAATGCAAACACACAACCAATGGGGGCTGTGGTTTGCAAGAACTCTTTCCCATATATTTTCAAAGTGGAAGTTAAATACCCCTCTTAATGAGTTGCTAACCGTGCTTGCCTACCTGCAAAGTTTTGCTGCTCAGCACTGGTAGGTGCTCAACTAAAAATGAAAAATTAAGCCTTGTATCGAACACATGTACTTTGTGCTATAGAGTGCTTCATTCACTGTAAGGCTTTGTCTATGCTGCTGGCTTTTGCTAGCAGAGTATGCAATGAAGTGCTGATTAGCACGTTGTCACACTTCATTTGAATAATCTATTTGAGCAGTATGGACGTTTCCTTTGTGCGCAAAAAACCCTTTTTGTGCAAGATCCTTATTCCTCTCTGGGAAAGACAAGGAGCTTGCACAAAAAGGAAATATCCATACTGCTTGTTTTTGCACAAAAACCCCTTGCGCAAAACCGGCCCAAATAGTTTATGCAAATGAAGCATGAGAAAATGCTAATCAGCGCTTCATTTGCATACTCTCTGCCGGTTTTGCCGGCAGTGTTGATATAGCCTAAAAACGTTAACTTTCTGGGTTTTACAATCTATCTTCTATAAATTCTACCCTTGTTTTTTCTAATGCAGCTGACCGCCTGTATGTGGTCTCTGCCCCTGCTCTAGCAGGTAGGCTATCAGAGATCAGAAGATTATAAAAAAAACACAGGATGAAATGTTTAACAAGTTCATGCAATCTGGTCACACTAAAAGGGCACAACTCTAGAGGTCATCTGCACCAAATGGGAGGATAGGAAAGCATGCAGGGAACATGAGCATAACACACAGGACAAGATACTGAGATTCATGGGGGCAAACAGACCTGATGACACACCTGGTAGAGGTGCAGAAAAAGCATCTAGAGCACAGAGCCTCCCTGTACCCATTGATAAATCACCTGCCCTCCTCACCTAGTTTTATACCCTACACTCCCAGATGTCCTGGAAGGGGGAGGAGGAGGAGACATCTGGGAGACAGGTGAAAGTAAGCCGGTGCGCCCTGGTGCTCAGCTTCAATAAGAGCTGGCAGAGCTGCAGCAAAAGCCAGTGGGGAGCTATGTAAAGAGCTGGCAGGATCCTAGGTTGCAATAGGACAGTACCTGTAAGAAATTTTAAAATACTTTCACCACTGGGGGAAGGGAAGGGCCTGGAAGCCTTTCACTCAAATCTAAGGCTCCAAGGGATGGCGTATGGAGCAGAAGGCTGTCATCCGCATAGCTCTGATTGCTACACAGGGCAATTGTAATAAGCTGCATGTCCTTGTGGCCCCTCCCCAGACCTGGGTTATCAGGCCCTTCTTACATCTGCCAGTCTTTTTCTTTTTCTATTCACTGTTGCCAGTGTTCACTGTGTTGCCTAAATAAAAATGCAAAATTTCAGAACGATGGGATCTTTATTCAGTGTACCAACTGAGTCCAGGTCTACACCGGCGGAGAAGTTCCATGAAAGTGATATGCAATTCCAACTACGACAATTGCGTAGCTGGAGTTGATGTACCTTTCATCAATTTTCTGGGACAGCCTCACAATGGGAGGTTGATGGGAGAAATTCTCCCATCGACTTCCCTTACTCCTTGTGACTATGAGCAGTACCGCAGTTGATTGGGGCGCCGTCAGCATTAAAATGTAGCAGTCGTCACTAGCCCCGCTAAAGCAAACCCTGGAAGATTGACTGCCGCAGCATCGATCTCCGCAGCAGTAAACACAAGCCCTTGGGTGTGGGGGTAGAGGGGGGGAAATTACAGGGCGTATGTATACATCAGGGCTGCTTGGTAATGAGCAACAAACACAACTGTCACTTCATTGTGTGGTCATTCACTAAACTGTTTTTTTAAAGCTTCTCTGATGTGCAGTGCATCTCAATGTGCTCTCCTTATTGCCCTGGTGTCTGGCTGCTTATAATTGGCCACCAGACAATCTGTCTTAATCCCTCACCCTGCCAGAAACTTTCCCCTTTACTTTCCCAGATATTCTGCAGCATGCAAAACGCAGCAACAATAGGAATATTACTTTCTCTAAGGTCTAACCTACTCCATAAACGACCAGCATCCTTTTAAATGGCCAAAGGCAAATTCTGCCATCATTTTTGCACTTCCTTAGCCTATAAACTGCTACTTACTGCTATCTAGGCTGCTTGTATACAGCTTCATGAGCCATGGGAGCAAGGGGTAGGCTGCATCTCCAAGGATAACTATTGGCATTTCAACATCTCCAATTGTAATTTTCAAGTTTCAACTTGGAGCTTTCTGTAAAGACTTGAGTTCCTAAAGATGAACACGTCATGCACCTTTCCCGAGCATCCCACGTTGATGTCAATGAAATGGCCCTTGTGATCCATCAGCACTTGCAACACCATTGAGAAGTACTCCTTGAAGTTTATGTACAGTACTCTTTGGCAAGGTGGTCTGGTGCCAAGATAGGTATATGCATCCATCTATCGCCCCACCACAATTAGGGAACCCCGTCATGGCAAAGGCGCAACCAGTATGTTCTCACATTCACCAGAGTCACTATCATTCCTAGCAGAAGGGTACTGATTGCCCTGCACTCTCCTGGGCAATCACAGCAGCCACCATGGTAGATCACAGTAGCTGCCATGGGAGTTTTACCTACTCCAACTTGATTTCTGACTGACCAATAGCTGTCTGGCATTACAAGCTTCTATAGGACTCTCATCACTTGCTTCTCAACTGTCAGAGCAGGTCTCATTCTGGTATTGCTGCACCTTAGGGACGGAGAAAGCAGTTCACAAAGTTCCATGAAAGTGATCTTATGCATGTGAAGTTCTTAGCTACTGATCATTGTCCCACAGTTGCATAACTACGTCATCCCACCAATTTGTGCTAGCTTTTTGGGACCAGAATCGGCGTTCCACTGTGTCAACATGCCCGACTGCTGCCAGCATCTGCCAATCAACACATTCAGTGGGTTCCTGCATGTCTGTGTGTGTCCTTCTAACATTCTTCCTCATGCACACAGCTCCTGGGTAGGCCCTAGACAAATTTCAGGATAATGGGTGAGGTGTTTGCAATTCTTGCCATAGGAGCATACCGCTGAGTGGCATCCATCCTTACTGTGCTGTGGCATCTGCACAGATAACCAGGGGGGAAAAGGTGCAAAGAGAGAGTGAAAGAGGACAGAAAAGAGGAGGCTGACGACATGTATCCAGAACCATTCATGACAATGTTTTTGTCCCATCAAACAGAAGCCTAACCCACAGTTCAAATGGGCAGCAGGAACTGTGCGATGACTACCCACAGTGCACCTCTGTGAGAGTCGATTGTAGCCATGGCAATGGGGATGCACTCTGTCGACCGAATGTACTCAGTGGGGGACATGCATCTTCGACTTTATTAAATCGAATGCTAAAAGTTGACCTCAATTCAACCTAATTTCATAATAAAGACATACCCTCATTTAGCAGTTTGTTAGGCGGGGTCCTAAGGCAGGATTTGAAGGAAGAGAGAAGTGTAGATATGTGAGAGCTTTTACAGACAAGTGTGTTTATTAGGCTTGACAGTTAACACACAGCCCTGCCGGCTTCATTTCCTTTGCCCTTCCCACCAATAAAACAATAGATAACAGCTGTAGGCCAGCTATAAGTTCTCACTGTAATATCCAAACCAATGATTTGTAAAATCAAACTAATAAAAAGAATTCAGCTGACTGATGTTTATATCTTTCTACTTAGTGTTGAAATAATTATTTATTTTGTGACAAAAAATGTACTCAATGCTTTACATAACAAAGCCAAACATAACAAAACCAAGAGGTCACAATTATAGCAAAAACAGAACACTGGGCAGCAGTTCAGGCATGGAAGGGTGTGGAGACAACAGCGAAGAGAAAAGCTCAAAAAGGATTTTTCAGCGGAAAAAGAGACTTTTGTTTCATTTTTTAAAATAAGGAGAAATATTGATTGAAATAATTCTTATTTCCTGCAAGCAAACAAAGTTCTACTGATTTTAAAAAAAAAAGCATGCCTTTTGAAAAAGCAGAATTGAAGGAGAATTATGAACAAGGCTAATTAAAGGGGGTGGGGGGGAGAGGAAGCTGTTTTAAGAAACAAATCATTTCTCACTTAGGAAATACCCTTTAACAATGCAGAAAGACATAGCCTTATTTTATTTTGTGAACTGTTTTTATCTCAAAATGTAAGAATATGGGTAATAGAACTGTACAGGCAGTGTTACAAAATCTCATCATTAAAAGCACATAACTAAGTAGACAGTAAGAATCATGTGCATCTTTACTTTGTTCTCACTGGAACTATACTTAATCTATCATATAAGCAGCTGGGCTGGGAGGGGTTTGCTTGTCCTACTGAGTTTCAATTACCTCATTTCCACTGGCAGAACTTATGCTGCCCCTTGCCTTGATTGAGGGAGTAGTAGGGTAAAACACCTGCAAGCACCCCATACTCTCTGGCTCTCTCTCTCTCTTCCAGAGTTGTCAGGTCAGCATGCAAAGTGGATACAGGTATCCCAGGAGTGGGTATGGCTGGGAAATGTACCGATTTAGCACCTCTCCAAGGGTGTGTCTAGACTACATCCCTCTTTCGACAGAGGGATGTAAATCAGGCACTTCGAAATTGCAAATGAAGCCGGGATTTGAATTTCCTGCGCTTCATTTGCATAATCGCGTCATGGTGCTTTTTCAAAAGTAAAATCGCAGTCTAGATGTGGTTCTTTCGAAAGGGGAAGGCTACTGAGTCTTGATCGGAATGTATAGATCTATACATTTCCACTGCAGGAAAAGCAGAGTTAATCTCCCTGCTTCTATCCAGAACCAGGAATGAGCCTTGCTCTGCCACAGCTTGCCCATCGGACAAGAGGATGCCGGCTAAAGTATCAGCAGTATGGTGGGGAGCATATAAAAGCTGTACTTACCCATGTCCCCATCTACTCTTGAGCCTTCACTGTGCTGGCAATCTTCCAACAGGCTGTGGTCTGGCCCTTTTAAAATAAAATCATTTCTTGACTGTAACACCCTTGCCATCTATCACTCGTTTGCAAACCTTCCTTTTCTGGAAAAGGCATTGAGAAGGTGGTTCTGTGTATTAAACTATATATGTGAACTACTCTTTAGAATTGGAAATGCCCCACCTTACTATTGACAGACTTGATTGTGGACTGTGTTTAAGAGTCTTTGAAACAGCATGGCTACGTCTAGACTGGCATGATTTTCCGCAAATGCTTTTAACAGAAAAGTTTTCCGTTAAAAGCAGTTGCGGAAAAGAGCGTCTAGATTGGCACGGACGCTTTTCCGCAAAAGCACTTTTTGCGGAAAAGCATCCATGCCAATCTAGACACGGTTTTGCGCAAGATCGCCATTTTCGCTATCGGGGCTTTTTTTGCACAAAACAATACCGCGTTGTCTACACTGGCTCTCTTGCGCAAAAGCATTTGCGCAAGAGGGCTTTTGCCCGAACAGGAGCAGCATAGCATTTCCGCAAGAAGCACTGATTTCAGACAGTAGGAAGCCAGTTTTCTTGCGGAAATTCAAGCGGCCCGTGTAGACAGCGGCCAGTCTAGATGCAACCTACCTGTGACTTGTACTTACCATGCAAACCTTATTTCATGGTTACAGCCTTCTATGTCTTCAGCAAAGGTTTTTTGATCTACTTGTTGAGCCTTGTCATTATACAACCACTGGTATGTCTATTTTGCAATTGGAGTTGCGATTATGGTATGTGTAGATTGAGACTCAGGTCCACTGGGGGAGGGCGAGCGAAGGGGGCAGCTGCCCAGGGGCTTGCATATTTTAAAAGGCTGGAAGCAGCAGGCTGATTTTGCAGCTCCCACTGGCCAGAAACTGCAGCAAATGGGAACTGCAGGGGGCAGTGCATGTGACAGTGGCATACAGGGGACTTCCTGGGCTCTCTGCTTAGACGCTGCTGCCAGGGTGTGCTGGTCCCTTTTGGAAGCCACAGAAGGTTAGCACCAACTCCCTGCACCCCAAACCTGCATCCTACACCCAAGCTTCCCCCCGTAGACCAACCCACTCCTGTTCCCCCTCCACAATGAAGCTCCCTCCCAGAGCCCACCTCCTGAACTTCCTCCCATACCCCAGCCAACCCCCACATCCCAACCTGGTGCTTGTGGGGGAGAGTAAGTAACAGAGGGAGTGGGGATGAAGTGAATGAAGGGCAAGGCCTCAGATAAGAGGTAGTACAGGGGTGTGGCCTCAGGGAACAGATGAGAGAGGGGCAGGGTAAGGGTCTTTGCATATTAGTAATTACACAGATGGCAACCTTATTGGTTGGGCATGCAGAAGCCTCATCTGTGTCAGGAAAAGGCACCCAGCAAAGTAACCAGGAGGGCATCAGCCGGTGCAGGTGCAAAACCGTCCAGATGTCAGGCGGTACATTTGTATGTGACTTTTCTGCCCTGAGGCCTGGAACTGCTGTAGGGGGGCCTGCATAGCCTAGCTAGCACGCCAGCAGCAATGAGGCCACAGCAGTACAGGCTTCAATGCAGGCCAGCAGCCAAATAAGTTCCCAAGGCTTTTATAGCCTGCTCCATTACTATGATAGTCATGCTAGCTAAATCAAAGCTAGCTTGGGTATGTCTACATCTAAACTACAAAGAAAAGTCAGAAAAAGGTATGCATATTGCAAACTGCGTATCTTTTTCTGCTTTTCTTTTGGAAGAGGCTTTTCCAAAATTGGTGCATCTACATGGTGCCAAATTTAAGAAAAACCTGCTCTTTTGAGCCATCCCTTCTTCCTCATAAACCAAAGTTTACAGAGATGGCAAAAGAACGCATCCATGTGTTCCTTGGACATGGCATTGCTTTTCCAGGATACCTCTGGTATCCCAGAGAAGCACTTGCAGTCTAGATGTAGCTTATGTCTACGCACGCACCTCCAACTGCTGTGTAGACATGCCCCAAGATCATAAATTCTAGGGGTAGGGTTTGTTTGTTTTTTTACTTCACATTAGCACAACACCTAGGGTCATGGGGATCTGATTCCCTGACAGCTACAACTACTGTAATACATTATTTAATCATTTGCATCAGTGCCAGTGGCTGATCACACCCTTCCCCCACACGGGCTTGGGACTTGGCTAGGCCATAGCAGTAGCATTAGTCCCACTGATATATTTCCATTAACTAGAAGCCCATGCCGATACTGTTAGCATCATAGAACACTAGAACTGAAAGGGACCTCGAGAGATCATAAAGTCCAGTCCCCTGCCCTCATGACAGGACCAAGTGCTGTCTAGATCGGGGCGGGGAACTCTTTTTTGGGTCAGAGGCCACTGACCCACAGAAAAATCAATTGAGGGCCGCATACAAGTGAGAAGCAAAAACACTCAAACAGCATCTTCACTGACGTAGCCCCCAACTAAGAAGAAAGACATTCCCCTCTCATTCTAGAGCTTTGGGAGGCCCAAGCTAGTAGATTTCATGTGCTCCAGCCCCATGGAGGGATGGCGAGAGGTTGGAGCACCAGTTCAGGCTCTCCAGTGCGGGGGGAAGCCCTGAGCCTCGGGGGCCAGATCCAGTCAAGCTGGGGAGTCGCATTTGGCCCCCAGGCCTTAGGTTCCCCACTCCGGGTCTAGATCATGCCCGATAGATGTCCATCCAACCTGCTCTTAAATATCTCCAGTGATGGAGATTCTACAACTTCCCTAGACAATTTATTACAGTGCTTAACCATCCTGACAGGAAGTTTTTCCTAATGTCCAACCTAAACCTCCCTTGCTGCAATTTATTCCCATTGCTTCTTGTTCCATCATCAGAAGCCAAAGAGAACAATTTTTCTCCCTCTTCCTTGTAACACCCTTTTAAATACTTGAAAACTGCTATCATGTTCCCTCTAATAACTTAGATGAAAGGAGTGAAGAGCAAGAATTAGCCTTAGGGGTTTTGGAAAGGTCTCTACTGGAAATAAGCAGCCTTTCCTCCGAGTTTCTGACAAGTGCAATGTTGTCCTGTTGCTGGTTCAGTTTACCCCATACTGTCAAGTCAAACACATCTCTCACGCTCTCTCTTTCCTCCCTTCCTCCCATCCCTGAATAACAAAACAAAACCAAGTTTCCAGTGACATTATTTTGCTGAAGCCTCAAATGGGAAAAAGATGTACAGTGGTGGTGACCACATTCTCTATACAATCAAGGCACAAGCATTACATTTGTTCTAGATATGCTTGTTGTATATAATAGAACGACTGAAAATTGAATAGAAGTAAACTTACTCTTGCCACGCAATGATGGGCCTAGCCTATCTCAGGTTTCACTGTGGCCAACTCATCCCCTTAAAGCTATACCATCCTCTGTAGTAATTAATTTTAGAAAGCAATCCTACAGGAGTCCTGGCTTTACAAAAAACAACAGTTCTGTACACTTAATCTAACACTATACACGCACATTGTACTACCCTGTCTACCAAATGTCAGAAGGGTCTATAGTTTCCATGTTTGTTACTATGGTGAGTCAAGCAGGTCAGCGATCAATAGAAAATGTCCATGGAAAAACATCTATGTTGTGAAAGGATGTCAGAGCTGTTCTGGTGTGGCTGCAAATGAATTTACGACATGTCTCCAAAAATAAATGTGGAAGGCCTGTTTTTCTACTACATCTGACATCTCAGTCATCAGATGAAGACAGGTGGGGCTGTTTTTCCAAACTTGCTATTTACACATGAAGAGGAACAGACCCATGGCAACTATCAAAGAGGCAAACGGAACAATCAGCTTGTCCACAGGTGGGGTGTGAGAGCCCATTTCAAGGTAAGCCACAAACAGAATGCCAGTGACAGCAATCCTGAATTTTTAACCTCAGCAACACTGCTCAGGGGTGAAGTCAGATGCCACAAAGATTTTACCACCTCCCAAAGGAAAAGAATTTACATCCCCACAGAGAAAATGAAGACCATTTTCAAAAGTAGGTGTTTGTGCTTTACACAGGCCTTCCTGCAGTGGTCCCCAAACTGTAGAGTGTGCCCTAGTGGGCTGCAGAGGAATGTTCAGGGGCCCTCAGTGGGAGGCAGGCCAGGCCTCACAAAGGTGAGGAGGGAGTGCTCTCCAACCCCCGAACCCAGCTCCAGCCCCAGTTACAGCTGTCCCTACCCAGCCCATCTCCTTCCCCAGCCGCACTCTGTCCCAGCCAAACTCAGGCCCCACCTTCAGCTCAAGTTCCTCTGCTGAGCCAACTGTGCAGTGCTGAAAGTGGGTGGGGCACAGACAGATGCCATTCCTGGTAAGGGAGGGGTACGACAGGCAAAGTTCAGATATCACAGCTCTATTAAAGTAGTACTGTCAAGGTGCTTTATCTCTATATACCTGCACTGAAATTGTTCTAAGCTGCTATAGGCACATTGTCCTGCAAATGTGCACCAGGCTTCTTGCACTGAAAGACAGTACAGGTTGAACCTCTCTAGTTCAACACTCTCTGGTCCAGTAACATCCAGGGGCAGCCCGTGAGCCTAGGCAGACTAGGCGGTCGCCTAGACCGGCGGCAGCACGGGTGCCCCGTGATTACATCACAGCCTGGGGCGCCAGCTGCTACAGCCGGCCTCGGACCGCTCCTGGTAACAGCCATAGCCCAGCATGATTTTAGTTAGCCAGCTGTCTACTTATCATGGGTATGACCACATTTCCCACAGTCCCATAAAGTTTCTTTATAGCCACCTGGTCTGGCTCTCAGTGTTCTGTGCTGTTATTTAGCTCTAATTTACTCCTGTCTTAATTGCCTAGTAAGCAGTGAAAGTGTTGGTAATGCTGCTAGACAATATTGACTGCCCCATGGTTCCGCAAATTCTCTGGTTCGGCACCGGTCAGATCCCAAGGATCCCAGACTAGAGAGGTTCAACCTGTATATATGTCAAGTATAGGTTGAGACGTTTTTAGTATTATTTAAAAATGTTGTAATTTGGGTTGTGCTCCTGGAATGAGGCTGAACAGCAGCAAGCACAATCCAGTGGAGTAGGCGTGCAAAGGTGACAAAGTTCACTTTTGCTTTCCTTGCTCTAACTTGGAAAGTTTCTACTGGAAATAGTCAGCCTTTGATCTGAGTTTCTGGCAAGTGCAATATTCTCTTACTGCTGGTTCATTTCACCCCTCCACACAGTCAAACCAAACACATCTACTTTGGCAAACAGGAGGCCAAAAAACCCATGCAAGCTAGTGCAGCCTAGCAGCAAGAAGGGGAAGTGGCATAAAAACCCCTCAAATGGCAATGAAGAATTGTCCCCACACAGCGGTGGTGCTTGCTATCCTCATTATCCTTCCACACAGTCGTGCCAGGGTTGGTGCAAGTGCCTTCACCTTTGCAGCATCTGCCACCTAATACAGCTATTGTGTGGGTCTGTTCATTGATTCCTCAGGGATAGGTCACTCCAACATAACACCAATAACTGCAGTGGATTCATGATTTTCACAGCGGTAACTAGGAACAAAATTAAAGTGGGTGTCTCATTTTAAACCTACATTGAAAATAAGCCTTTTCTTGTCTATAACTTAATTTCTTCCCCTCTGCGCTATTTTTTACTTTTTAATCCCAAAACACTTCAAAGAGTCAAACCCAGTTACAGGTTAGATAACATATTATATAAAACAAAGCTGGATCAGTGAGGGTGCAGTGTAAACCCCTTGTACGTACATTAAAGAGAAGACTGATACAGAAATTCATAGTTAAGATTTTTCTTTTGTCCTTAACTTACACCAGAGTGCCAACATGTCCCATACTAGAGACCTACCAAGCCTCTCACCTGAAGTCCCTTATCACAGACCCATTCTCCAATAAGTCTCCAATGTTCTCAGGCCAGGTCTTGCTCCCCACTTTCGTATTCTAGGCTCAGCTGCCTTTGCAAAGACCCCGGTTAGAGAAGAAACAGGCACCCCAGGAGCAGATGGGGTAAACAGAACTGCTTTATTGCCCACACACGTTTACCTCAGACAGTCAACACAATGTTCGAGTGGAAACAATTTGGCACCAATTACACCCTTTTATCTATTTTAATATGTTAATTCACACGTCTATCACTACTTTCCCTAAAATTGTATTAGTAATATTAACCTCTACACAATGAATATTAATAAGCAGGTGATGAATACAACTATACCTGCCCCTAATTACTATTTACAAAATTTCTAATTAAATCAACACTTTTCTACACTACAAACTTTCCAAATCAACAGGTTACAGAGATTACAAGAAAAGTAACCCTAAAAATATCTTATACAGAGCCAGTGAGGGTAAGTAGAAGACACAACAAAGAAGAGCAACTGCATACTTATCTGTTTTTCTAGGCTGCAAAAATGAAGGGACAAAGCATATTTATACAATAGAAAGTATAATATCTGCTTGGGCCAGACCCTAATCTATCTTTCCAGAGTGCAGAAAGAGAGAGAAAAAATATGTTTAAGGGTAATGCCCCTTTACCACTATCCCAGGCCCCTATTAGTTTTTACATATGCCAACAACCACATGGTGCAGCAGATGCATCACAACAATGGACTTCCCAGTGAAAATGATCAGGATTGGGGATTTTCCCTTAGCTTTGCACTCACAAGTTTTGCAACCCATACAGGTAAAAACTTTACTGCAACAGAAACAATTCAACCAAACCAAAACTTGAGGGCAGTGGGTTTTGAGCTGCACCTGCACTCAATTATGACAGGTTTTGGTGAAAGCAGAAAGGAAAGTGAGTTCTGGAGACATTAAAGCCAGATGGCCACATTGGTAACAAGAGTCAGCCCATGCAACATACCTATTTTGTATAATATGGGAACGCTGGTACAAGTTACAAGATAAATGAAAAAATACCATCTGAATATACCTGGCATCAATGACACAAGATAGGCAGGGAGTGGCAAGATAGAGCCTGATCGTGCTATGGTCTTAGGAAGAGGAACATACAAATGTGATATAGGAATTACCCTGGGTAACCTCACAATGAAGAACCTGTGGCTTGGGGAAGACAGACTAGTAAGAGCAGCAAACAAAGCATGTCAAGTGTATAATAATCCAAGTATATGCACTGACAACTCAGCAGTTGGCAGTGAAAATAATGCATTCTGGGAGCAGGTGCAGCAAGTATCGGATGATGTGCCTAATCATGATATCAAGCTGATGATAGGCAACTTCAGTGCACAGTTGGCAGTAACTCTACTGGCTGGGAAGGAATCATAGGCAGTGATGGAATGTATATTAACTAACTAACTAATAATGGCAAATGGCTCTTAAATGTCTGTAGCACAAATACCCTAATCAATGATAGACATCAGTCTTTTCCAACACAAGAGAATAAAGAAGAAATGCAGGCAAAATAGAAGAACCTGGGTTCAGGAGAAGGCTGCAGAGGCAGAAGAAAGAGCACAAGGGAGATTTCAAGCAGCTCCATAGAATAGTCAAATACATATCAGGAAGAACCAGACTGTCACAGGTGGTGCCCAGCAGGGATTCTCATGAACCTGTTGAAAATGCATAAAGAACAAGGCAATCATTCTATACTAACGTGACCAAAGTCAATGATCACAAAGCTTGGTGAGAAATTCCATGGGTAAGCTAGAAATAGAAGGGGGACAAATAACATCTAATGAAATAACAGCATTGCAGTCACCAAAGTTCTTAAACGGGAGAGATTCTGGGGTTGACAGAATTCAATCAGCACTAATAAAGTCTGGAGGGAAAATTCTGACTGAACAGCTAATAAAACTCTGTAATGAAATATAGACAAGTTAAGGTAACAGGTGCAACAAAACTGGAAATATGGTACCACTGTGGCACTGCCAAAAAGTCTGATCTTATTCAGTGCACAAGCTGAAGAGGAATTGTACGGCTAACAATCCCAGGAAATAATTGGCTACCTTTATGCTGAATAGGATGAAGGTGGCAGTGAATGAAATATTACAAGTCTGGATTCCATCCAGATAGTTCCTGCTGTGAATTGATACTCACTCTTTAACAGATCATTGAAAAAGCTACTGGTTGGCAACTAATACTCCATTTTAATTAACTCTCTCTAGTTTAAAGAAAGCATTTAATAGAGTCCACAGAGAACCCTGGGGAATATTGCTAGAAATTATGTGATACCAACAAGCTTATCAACATTATATGCTGGAAGGAGACCTAAATTAAGAGGAGATACAGGCCTACATGTTTCAATATTGTGAGTGGTGTCTAACAAGGGTATGTTTTATCACCAAACCTCTTTGCATTAGTAATAGATTGGGTGATGAAGCAAGCAACAAAAGGTATCATGGATTCTGTAAAATGGGTTAGCAGAGATGAATTACATTATCTTAACTTTGCTGATGACATTGCTTTATTAAGCATGATGGGGAACTGAAGGATTACCCTTACATCAGCGGTAGAACAGGAAGCATAAAAAAATTGGATTGAAAGTAAATGCATAGAAAACCAAGATTATGAAGGTAGGAAACTGAACAACAGATTCAAAGATGTACACTGATGGAAAAGAAATTGAAAAGTTGAAAGAGTTCAGCTATGTGAGGAATGTGTGATGACATTTAAAGGAGGCTGTGATGAAGATGATATTACAAGATTAGGAAAAGAAACACCACTTTTGGAAATATGACCCATAACCATTCTGATAGAGATCTCTACTCCAAACTAAGGATCAGATTATATCATACAATTATACTGAGCATGCTACTGTGGAGAGCAGAGACTTTGCCAATGAGAGTTGCTAAAAGAAACTGAAACTGAAAGCTGCCCAACACAAATGGCTAAGGAAGACACTACACATTTCATGAGCAGACAAAATAACAAATGAGAGAGAGCTTACAGAGCAGGACATGCTAGAACATATCAGCAAAGAAAGAAGACACATGATGTGGTAAAATGGGAGAACATAACTTAAGAACATAAGAAGAGACATGCTAAGCAAGCACTGAATTGGTTACCTGAGTGAAGAAATAGAACATGAGAAAAATCAAGGAAGCACTTGCAAGACAGAGACAGAGGATGTAGCATACGTTGGCATTACCTCAGAAGAAATACAGCAGAGGAATTAAACAGCTTGATGTGTCTGTGGCACTGGAGGAACTAAGGTATAAGGCTCCACTTACATATTAAGTGATATGTACCAAAGTTGTTCACTTTCACTGTGTAGTATGTAGTTATACTGCAGAACCAGCTTGACTGTAAGCACTTACTTGATGCAACAATATAGGCAGTCCCCGGGTTACGTACAAGATTGGGACTGTATGTTTGTTCTTAAGTTGAATTTGTACGTAAGTCGGAACTGGTACATATTGTACCCCAGGTGTCCCCGATTCAGCTGCTGCTGAAACTGACCAGCGGCTGACTACAGGAAGCCCGAGGCAGAGCTGCTCTGCCCCGGGCTTCCTGGAATCAGCCGCTGATCAGTTTCAGCAGCAGCTGACTTGGGGACACCTGGGGTAGAGCAGCTGGGGTACTGCCAGGTTGGTCCCCGCAGCGCCGAGGTGCGGCGCTGCGGGGACCAACCTGGCAGCACCCCAGCTGCTCTGTCCCAGGTGTCCAGATTCAGCCGCTGTTGAAACTGACCAGCAGCGGCTGAATTGGACACGGCTGGGGCAGAGCAGCTGGAGTGCTACTGGGTTGGTCCAGTAGTGCCGCACCTCGGCGCTGTGGGACCAACCCGGCAGCGCCCCAGCTGCTCTGTCCCAGGCGTCCAGATTCAGCCGCTGTTGAAACTGACCAGCGGCGAGAAAAGCCTGGTCTGCTGGGGGGGAGGGGTGCACTAGCTGCGCCCCCTCCAGCAGACCAGGGAGACGTTGGTGGCGGGACCGCCAAGATGCTCCGTGGTCCCGCCGCCCGCGTCCTCTGCGGCTTTGCTCCGCGTCTCCCTGGTCTGCTGGGGGGGGGGGACCCCCAGCAGACCAGGGAGACACGGAGCGGCTTTTCTTGCTGCAGAGGACGTGGGTGGCGGGACCGCCCAGACGCGCTGCTGTCCCACCGCCCGCGTCCTCCGTGGCTTTGCTCCGCATCTCCCTGGTCTGCTGATGTGAAGGAGGGATATAGACAGGATAATAGGGAAATGGGAAACTGTGAACGAGTTTTACTCTGACAATTGGGCCAGAGGTTTGGGGAGAAGTAGAGAATGGCATGTTATGTGACAGCAAAAATAGAAAAAAATGTTAATGACAGTTACACCTTTTCACTGTATGATCCACCAATTTTTGTTTAAATCTGTTTATCTACACAAACTTTTTCAGTTATTCACTTTGGTGCAGGATATGTTTCTCAGGCTATGTCCAGACTGCAAGCTTCTTTCTGAAGAAGCTTTTCCAGAAGAGATCTTCCAGAAAAACTTTTTTCAAAAGAGTGTCTACTGAGCAAAAGTGCAATGAAAAAGTTATCTGCTTTTTCGAAAGATAGCATCCACTTTAATTGAACGCTATCTCGCATTTCAGTTGTGATTACTGTGGATGGAGTGGCCACCAGGGCACCTGTGCTTTTTCCTGCAGGCCTCTTCTTTCAAAAAAACATTCTTCCGTGACCACACACACCTTTTTTGGAAAAAGCTTCTTCGAAAAAAGGCTTCTTGTAGAAAAAAGTATACCGCTGACAGAAAAAACCCTCCATTCCTTTGACTTTCTGTCGAAAGAATGCAATAGCAGCATGGATGTAAGTGTAGTGTTTCCAGAAAAACTCCCATTTTTCCAGAAAAACTCCACAGTGTAGATGTACCCTCATTCTGTGTCCACACAGTGCTTAGCACAACTGGGCCCCAGTCCAGTTGGTGGGAGACTTTAGATGCCACTGGAATAAATTAACAATAACTCTCCACTGATCAAATGTTCCTTCATCCCCTTAATCGACCATAGTAGCTCTGACAAAGATAAAAAGAGATGGAAGTAGCCACCCTTGGGTTCTTTCATGTGCATACAAGACGTTGCCTTTTAAGTGTATTTTATTTTTTTGAGACAAAAAACATTTACAAAAGCCATGGAACTAAAATATATACCAAATTTTACTGCAAAACCATGCTGCTTTTGATTACTTGTGTCAGTGTAATGTTTATCAAACTGTTCACTGGGACAAACATCTAGGCTCCATATAGGCAACTAACTGGATTAGTGGGTAGGTACCAGTTTGCAGCATTGGCTCTGGGGCCTCATATAAGTAACCCCTCTTCACCGGGGTCTTGTCTGTAATGCAGCGTGCAAACCTTGCTTTCTTTTGTCTTGTTGCTTGCATGTCCCAACACACTCTCTGTAAATAAGAGCGTGTGCCATTCAGCTAGACCCTCCCTTTTTCAGAGAACTCAGAGATCACACCTAGCTAGAAAGCTGCTTTCGAATACAACAGGCTTCCTTGAAACAGGCTAGAAATGGGGGGCCTTTCGGGGTGCGGGGCGACATCTCACCACGTGATCTCGAGTTGGTTTGAGAAGAGCGAGCAGATCCTCCCTAGCCCAGGGGCTGAGACCCTCCCAGCCTCGCCATCAGGCAGCAACCGCAGGCAGGAAAGTTATGTGTCTGTGACAAAGCAGGCAGCCCCAGATGCGGAGGGGGAGGGGGGAATTCAGTGTGACTCCCACAGGACCTCCTCCTCCTCCTCCTCCGAGAGGGCAGGCGTGGAGGTGGGGAGGGGAGAGGAGAGGCGGGGAAAGAGAAAGCCGGAGCCACATTCAATCCCCGCTAAGAGAGGGTCCCACACGTACACACACACCCCGGGAGCGCTTCCAAGCCCAGCCCCTCGCACCAGCCCCGCCGCCGCAGCCCCTCTCTCCGCCTCGGGGCTCTTTGTTGGAAGGCGCCGACAGGGGGCCGAGTCACCATGTCCTCCGCCAAGAAAGGCTTTTACCGGCAGGAAATCACGAAAACCTTGTGGGAGGTGCGGGAGCGCTACCGGGACCTGCAGCCGGTGGGCTCCGGAGCCTACGGCGCTGTGTGGTGAGTGAGGCAGGGGAGCAGGGGGTCCCTCCCAGCGCCTTGCCCAGGGCGCCCCGGCCAGGACAGGGCTGGGCGGGAGCTGCCTGCGCTGCGCGCCCGGGCTAGCAGAGGGCTGCTCTCTGCCTGGCGCCCCGCCCTGGCGCTGCAGAAAGGGCTCGGGGAGGCGGCTCGGGGGGTCCCTGGCTCGCGGGGGAAGCGTGGCCACTTTCCCTTTAATTCCTTCCAACTTTGTGGCTGCTCCGCCCCCAGCGGGGCCCGGAACCGCTCCCCGCGGTGCCGGAGTCACTGCAGCCAGTTCCGACATCGGCCCGGCCGGCTCCGGTGCGAGGGAAAGGCGTACGCCCGGTACCTCCGCGCTCACATTGCAACGAAGGGCAAGTTGGAAGGAAAGCCCAAAGCGGACAGTTCTGCGATCCTGCCCGGAAAAGCTCTTCCTTAGTGCCAGGGGGCAGGGCATTGAGTTCATCACCTGAGGCATGAGAGTTTCTAGCCTTTCTGTGTAACTTTGCATGGTCCCATTCATGGATATAGGCAAGCACTTTCCTAGCTACCCTAAAGTCTTGCAGTCCGCGGTGTCCTGTAGCAGTGAGTTCCACAGTTACATAATCCAGTAAAACTGCATTTCCCTATTATCTTTTTTGCATTTTGACTTCATCAGAATGTTCCATTCTTTATTACAGTATGAGAGCTGATTGACCTCTGTTCAGACATTGCTTTATAGACCTCTACTGTGGCTCATCAGAATTGCCTAGGAAGAATGGTCTATTTTCATGGTGTCCAACCAGTTCTGAAGCTATAGCTTAGGGAGTTATTATTCCCACTTTACAGTAAGATAAACAAAGGCACAGATAGGTTATGTGACTTTGCCTCTGTAACATAGCAAATCAATGGCAAGGCGGAGCAGAGCCCCACACCTGGAGTCCTCTAACTTATTGTTCAATGTACCTTGCGTGTCAGGACTTCCAGCATCACTCCAATCCTCACTCACAAACTCTATACTTGTTTTCTTAAAGCTCAGCTATTGATGGAAGAAGTGGCATCAAAGTGGCCATCAAGAAATTGTACCGTCCATTTCAATCTGAACTCTTTGCCAAACGAGCCTATCGGGAACTACGCCTCCTGAAACACATGAAGCATGAAAATGTAAGTTTAGTTGTTAGCATATACTCTCAAGACTGCAGCTTGCACAGCAAAATGCATACATTTCACCATGCATGGTGCCTGATCTACTGTCCCCCATACTTCCAGTATTCCCATAATCTGCCAAGGTAGACATGCCCTGGCACCGCAGCATCAGTAATTTAGCTCTAACAAAGATTTTTAGCCATGTATTTAGCATAAAAAATAGTGATGATGAGAGTGCATGTATGTGCCATTAGAGAGCAGCCGTCAAAAAGTGACTTTAACCTATACTGTTTGCATGCATTTGTCTATGGCTATCCTGTAGATTTTAAACTGTGAGGGATAGTTTTTTTTCTATCTGTCTTTACAAAGCCTACCACATTCTGGGCACTATTGTAATGTACAAACAAATCTATAAACACAATGCATGTACACCTATATACATTGTAACTTGCACAGTGCATATGCCTGTCTCCTGTGATGGAATACTTGTTGGAGAGGCGGAATGTGTGAGTAGCTTTGAGGATTAACTCCATGGTGATCTGGAAGAGAATAAAATGATGGTTTGTGAGGAGCAGCAATCAAGGCTGGACTATCAGGGATGAAGGAAAGTGATAAAAGATGAGTGATTAAATAGGGAGAGGCAGAATTGTTTTACTGAGGGCATTCTGCACCAAAAAATAAAAATTCTGCACACAATTTTTTAAAATTCTGCAAAATTCTGCAAATTTTATTTCTCAAATAAATGTGGAGGCCCCAGCATGACAGTGGGGAACTCTGGCTACTGGCTGCACAGAGATGGGAGATCACTGTGCAGCTCCACTGCCACAGGTCATGGACTGTGCAGTGAGACTGCACCCAACCTTGACAGAGCACAAGGACAAAGCTTGCCCAAGAAATACCTTATGGGCAAGGCCTGTCCCTCCTTGACAGATGCCCCAGGTATGGTCAGGGAAGCTCAGCAAGGCAGTTAAGATGACCTAATCCCCCAGTATAGACAGCATTAGGTCGACGGAAGAATTCTTTGGGGAGGTGCCTTTTGGGGAGGTGGATTACCTACAGTAATGGGAGAATCCTTCCCCTTGCTATGATGTCTACACTGAAGCAATACAGTGACACAGCTCAAGTGCTGCACTGGTACTACTGTCATATTTCAAGTGTAAACAAGATCTTAGTCACTTGAAAATGTCATTTAGCTGCTTCTTGAAAATTTTAGTCACTTCGATATAAGGGAAGTGGAAAAGGGAAACTAGAGGGAGATTCAAAGAAAATGTGAAGATCGGATGTGATCAGAGTAGTGGAAGGTGATTGTAACACCTGTGTTTGCTCTGGATTGGAGGAGGGTAATGTGTCAGGGAAGTGGAAAAGGATAGGGCTGCAGTAATGAAGAGAGGATTGGAGGGAAGGAAGGAGTCAAAAATTACAGCCAAATTATGTGCCTGATGGACAGGAAGGATAGAAATATTGTGAACAGCAGGAGAAAATAGGGAGCAGGGGAAAGGAGTTCAGAGGAAATCTCAGATTCATTTTTGACTATGTTAAAATTCATGTTGGTGGCTAGATAATTGCCATGAAAAGATCTCAGAGAAACAGATTGAGATGTGGAATTAGATGAAAGAAGAGAAGACAGGTCAGTAGTGGAGAGGTTAATTTCTGAGTCATTGAGATACAGATGTTAATTGAAGATTTCCTCTAGAGTCCAGTGTGGCTCCTGTTGGGAGAAGACAACCACAAAAGAGATTTTGAAAGAATGATCCATGTAACGAGAACCAGGAAAGGACTGTCACAAAGGTTTTGAAACAAAATACAGGACTATGTAGCACTTTAAAGACTAACAAGATGGTTTATTAGATGATGAGCTTTCGTGGGCCAGACCCACTTCCTCAGATCAAATAGTGGAAAAAAATAGTCACAACCATATATACCAAAGGATACCATTTAAAAAAATGAACACATATGAAAAGGACAAATCACATTTCAGAACAGAGCGGGATGTGGGGGGGGGGGGGGGGGAGGAAGGTAAATGCCTGTGAGTTAATGATATTAGAGGTGGGGAAGGGGAGATGTCTGTGAGTTAATGGTATTAGAGGTGATAATTGAGGAAGCTATCTTTGTAATGGGTAAGGTAGTTGGGATCTTTGTTCAGCCCTCTGCGGAGAGTGTCGAATTTTAGCATGAATGCCAGTTCAGAGGATTCCCTTTCAAGTGCAGATTTCAATGTCTTCTGAAGTAGGATGCATGTGATTAGGTCATTGAGACAGTGTCCTTTCTGGTTGAAATGGCAAGAAACTGTTTTTTCATTGTGATCCTGTCTAATGTCTGTTTTGTGGGCATTGATTCTTTGGCGAAGTGTCTGAGACGTTTGTCCAATGTACATAGCAGACGGACACTTTCGGCACATGATAGCATAGATTATATTTCTGGATGCGCAGGAATATGTGTTCTTGATCTTATAACTCACTTGGTTAGGCCCAATAATGGTGTCAGCAGAGTGAATATGTGGACAAAGCTGGCAACGGGGTTTGTTGCAAGGGAAAGTACCAGGGTTGGTATTAGTGTGGTACTTGGTAAGAATCATATTGAGGTTAGGTAGTTGCCTATAGGAGACTATGGGTCTGTCTCCCAGAGCTTCTTGGAGTTTAGTGTCCTGTTCCAGTATAAGCTGTAATTTATTGATAATGTGTTGGACAGGTTTAAGTTGGGAGCTGTAGGTGATGACAAGTGGTGTTCTATTGTGAGTTTTCTTGGGTCTGTCTTATAGTAGATGGTTTCTAGGTATTCGTTTGGCTCTTTCAATTTGCTTTTTTATTTCTCCAGGTGGGTAGTTGAGGTTTATAAATGCTTGGTAGAGATCCTGAAGGTTTTGAACAGTACCTAAAGTGACAGAAATGTCAAGGAAAACAGATGCAGGCCAGGGCTTTAAATGTAGTCAGGAAGAGGTCAAGAGAAATTTTGATAGAGTGAAGGAATTGAAGGGCCCAAGATGGAGGATCAGTATAGCTACAAATGCATGTTCCTTGAGTTAAGAGGTGAAGGAAAGGAGAAAGATGGGGACATACTAGGAAGAGAGGGAGGGTGCAGCAACTGATAAAACATTTGAGGATGTGGGAGATAAGAGCATGCTTTTAATCTTCGTCACATGCATCTGACGAAGTGGGTCTTTGCCCACGAAAGCTTATGCTCCTACACTTCAGTTAGTCTATAAGGTGCCACAGGACTCCTCGTCGCTTTTGCAGATTCAGACTAACACAGCTACCCCTCTGATGCTTTTAATCTAGGAACAGCTAGTTCTTTGAAAAGAGCAAGAACTTGTGCAAGAGGGAGAGTGGGAAGGTCAGCTCAGCTAATGGCTTGGCATAATAAGTCTTTGTTATTTAAAGTGATGGAATTGACACTTTAAACACAGCACCAATATTGTGTTCAGTTTTTAAACTAATCTGTGAAATACCTTGGTTCCCTATCTAGATGAAGCAGACTTCACTTTAGACTTACAAATCCACTAGTGTCTGTCCCTCAGGCATTTTAGTCTTAAGCATTCTTTTATAATTTATGGTTAATTCATTTCACTCACTGCATCCTTAAAGTAATTGTGTTTTGCCATTAACAGCTAGCATTTTATATGTCCAAACTGCTGTACAGTTAATATTTGTACATCACGTAGGCCCTTTTACTACATTTGGAACATGCACAAAGTACTCTGACTGAACATTTAGGCAGTGATGGACTTATGCAGTTACCAAATATCCATCATAGCTGGATGATTGTTTTCCCCTATTTCTCAGAGTATTTTGTACTTCAGCTGGCTAGCATTTTTCATCTGTTGTCTTTGTGCTGTTTATGCCTTTTAGGAAAGCAATCTTGAACTCTTCCATATGCTCACTTGATAATTAAAGACTCTAGAAGAGAGTAGAATCTGGGGATGTGATCTCAGTCCATAAAAGGCTTAATAATCACCTGTCTGGATTTGGTCCCTGGTGTTCAAGGGCCCCTCCCCCAGCATTGGGGAGCCCAGGCTGGCACTCCAGTTCCCCCACCATTCCCCCATGGGGTTGGAGCACACACAATTTACTAGCCTGAGCCTCCTCCCTAAGCTCTGGTGTGCAAGGGGAATGTGGAGAATGTTCTCCACATTCAATCATTGAGGGTTTTTTTCTTTCTTTCTCACTTGTGTGCAGCCCCCGACTAATTTTTCTGTGGATCAGTGGCCCCCGACTTAAAAAAGGTTTCCCACCCCTGCTATACATGAAGAAAAGGCATAATTTAAGGTCTCAGAAGGGAAATCAAGAAGCAATGACTTGGAATTCTGGGGGGGAGAGTACATAGCAAGTCCTTCTGGAACACAGCTTGAGTAAGAGGCATCTGTGCTGGGATTTAGTGGTGATTAAAGGGGTGGAAATCAACCATTCTGCCCTGTTAGGGGTGAGTTGTATCTGCAACACAGCACCTCTGAGACTTCCTAGCCTCTCAATATTGACGCATGGAGGCTCTTATTTTAATCCACATCAGTAGTGTCTCTGAAGAAACATACCCTGGATCCACCATCACTTTGCCAAATAGCCCCCTTTTCTTTGTACAACCCTGCCACAGAGCTTAAGTGACAATGATTATCTTGAGATGGTATTTCTGCATTTGAATGAAATCTTGGTAACAGCAGTTAGTCAGACAATAACGTGAGGGGGAATTAAAGTACCATAGCTGCAATTATTTAACAAGTTCCAAAAGATATTAATATAGAAAATATAGAGCAATAGTATCTTATCATAAATACAATTGTTATAAAATGCAAATAGAGTTGCAGTGCTGTTTTCCTAAATAAGATGATAGTTGGAACAAGATAGAGATGAATATTATTAATATTTGTCTTATCTATCTTAGGTTTTAAAAGCACCTTGCTCATGACATCTAGTGTAGGCAGTATATAATACAGATCTATCAGCACTGTATTCCAACATTTAACAGTGCAGCGGCTGCATTTTATACTTGGGACACCGTTGCAATATTGAATTAATCTGCTAGTACATAATCTTCTTCGACTTCCTTTTTTTCCCACTCAAGATGTAAATGATTTGTAGATACTGGAAGGTCATCATGGTTAAAATGATATTCAATTTTCTATTATAAATTATGTTTTTCTTTGGAAGTGTCTTATGCAGCAGTTAAACATTTAATAAGGAATTCTTATTAAAAGTACTTCTTTATCATTTGCAATATACTGTGGAACTGTTGCAATGATTTTTTTCATTTGTGAAGCCATCGTGAGTATGTCTAGTAGCTAGTAAAATGAAAGCTCTTACAATATGTTGACTATAGATGGCTATATTCCGACTCAACCATTTCACTTAGTGGTATATTCAGAATGATAGACGAATATGCCTTGGTATGATATATTATGTCAAAAATCCTTGCAGTGATTATTTGAACTTTTATCTTGGTTTGCTTACTCTACCTACTACTGTACCACAACAGTGCATCATCACATTTGGAAGCAAACTTCTATTTAATATTCTAAAATGTCTTACTCCCATGAGTAATCTTTATTGGAGCATTCTGAATTGAAATATGCCTCAGAATATTTCATTCCCATTTACTTCAGCAGGGCAATTCACATGAGTAAGGGTTGTATGATCTGTCACCTGAAGACCAATCCTGCAAATACTGAAGTGTGGCTGGTCCTACTGAATTTAATTAAACTTTTATCTCAATGGAGCTTGTGATATACGTAGATTCAAGGGTCAGCAACGTGGCGTGCCAAGATTTAACCCTTCTGCCCTGGTCCATGCCACTCTCCCAGAGTTGGGGAGGAGGGGCTCTCCAACATGCACCCCATGGACCACCTTAGTCAATGCAAACCTTTCCGCGGACTACCAGTTGCTCATGGAAACTCACTGTTAATTACATTATTATACCCAAGACATTTTGCTAGTGCTGCAGCTGTGGAGAACAGTTTAATTTAAATTATTAAACAAATGAAGCATTTTAACGCTCATGTTAGTTTTTCAAATTTCATTTTAAATAAAGTAAAATATTATGTTCAAAACAAAAGGTTTCAATGTTTTATTTATTTATGGCAGGAGTGGGGAACCTGTTTTGGGTCGGGGGCCACTGACCCACAGAAAAATCAGTTGGAGATCACACAAGTGAGAAGCAAAAAAACTCCTCTAAAAACTCGCAGCACTCACTGTTGTGGCCCCCCCAACTGAGACACCTCACTCTTCAGGTACTCCAGCCCCACGGGATGAGGGGGAGGGACAGGAAGGACTGAGGTTCAGGGCTTCCAATAGGCCAGATTTATTTTTCTGGGGTTCCAGAGTTAGTGGATTTTGTGGACCCCCTTAGGCTCTAGGGTGGGAACAAAAATGAGAGATTCAATGTGTGGGACAGGGCTGCCAGCGAGTAGGATAGGGATGCAGGATCTGGGTGGGAGGTGGGGTGTAGGACAGAGTGAGAAGGGCAGGGTCTAGAAGGGAGTTTGGTGGCAAGAGAGGTGTGGGGAGGGGGCATAAGAGGAAGTTTGGGGGCAGAAGGGAGTTGGGAGAGTAACACAGAAAAGGTGAAAGGGTGAGAATGCAGCCAAATAGCTAGTTGGGGAGGGAGGCAAAAAAGTGGGGAGTAAAGGAAAGTGCAGCTTCTGCAAAGTAAAACTGTATCCCACCTCACATCTTCCCGCTGCTCCAGCCTCTCTCCCCTCAGCCCTGTGATCCCCCAGCCTGATCCCCTGTATTGCCCCATGCCCCTCAGTGCATCCTGCCCCTCCCCCCCGCATCATCCTTCATCTCTCCTCTTGCCCCCACATCCTCCTGCACACTCACTGGCAGGCCGGCAGGCCAGCAGCCCCCAGGAGCAGCACTGGAGCAAGGAGGAGGTGCGGGCAGTCTCTTCCCTTCCCTGCCCAGCCCAGCCATTTACCTTGCAGGCGGTGGCTCCAGGGCTGGGGAAGGCAGAGCCCCAGCTGCCCAGCGCTGGTTCCAGCCCGGACAGGTGCAGCAGGGCGCTTTGGGAGGGGCTCCCTGCCCCCGCACAGCCAGGGAGGAGCAGCATGGCATGCTCCGGGCCCTGGCGTGCCAAGTTTGACTGGCCATCCAGGCGAGCAGGCCTAGCCCTGCCCCCTCCCGAAGCAGGAAGCAGATCCTGTTGTCCATTCCACGCCACCAAAGAGAAGGATCACTGCTGATGAACAAAAATTCCCTTCTCTCTTCTGCACATAATGCTGACAGGATGAGCACTGTGCTCTTATAAGGGTACATCTACACTGCACCGTTATTTTGAGATAACTAGCATTATTTCGAAATAACAAAGTGAGCATCTACACAACCATTCCGTTTTTCAAAATAATTTCAAAATAACGGATGGCTGTTTCTGAAATATGTAAACTTCATTCTATGAGGAATAATGCCTATTCCAAAATAGCTGTTTCGAAATAAGGCACGTCTAGACGCTTCACTGCTGCTCTTTTGAAATAACCCCTCACAAGGGCCATTCAAAGTTATTCCTCTCCAGTGACTCCTGGGGCTCTAAATCGAGATAGGGAAGCCACATTAGGGAAGCCTGACTTGGACTAATTTTGAGGCTTCCCTGCGGTGTAGACATGCTATTTCGAAATAAACTATTTTGGAATAACTATTCCGGAATAGCTTATTGTGAAATAAAGTGTGCAGTGGAGATGTACCCTAGGTAATGAGAGACTTCACTTTGGCCATCTGCTGCTGAATCCATGAGAAGAAGTGATGTGAGAGAGTTGTTTTGTTTGTGGAGCACAGAAGTGAGAATTTGAGAGATTCTGTTCCATTTGTATCTGAGTTTTTAAAATGAACCACTTAAGCTAGTAGCAGTAATGTCCATCTTTTTAAAAAATATTTTGAGTTAATGTTCAATTTGAAAAGTTCTGGGAAGAAGCTGATGGAGGAAATTGAGGAGGTCAACGCATGAGCCACTATAGAAAAACAGGCTGTTTACAAATGAGAGGATTTTTTAGCATTTTTTTTTCTTTTGAACTTGACTTTAAATCTATAAATGTGACCTTTAAAACTCTCTATATTATATTTTTAATCCTAAACAGAAAAGAAAAAAATGCAATACCCAAAACAATACAGGTATTTTAACAACAAGGAGTCCGGTGGCACCTTAAAGCAGGGTTGAGGAACCTCAGGTCTGGAGGCTGGATGCAGCTCTTAGCTTTCCTGGATTTGGCCCCTACGGCTCAGGGCCCCCCTAAACATTGCGGAGTCTGCGCTGGTGCTCCATTCCCCCCGCTGCCTCCCCATGGCGCTGGAGCACACTAAATCTACTAGGCTGGACCCCCCCTTAAGCAATTGTGTGTGAGGGGAATGAGCAGAGTGTCTTTCTTCTCATTCAGGGGCCACAGGGAGGGCTTGGTTTTTGGGGGGTTTTCTGCTCTTCTCACTTGTGTGCGACCCCCGGCTGATTTTTCTGTGGTCAGAGGCCCCCAACTCAAAAAAGTTAAGGAGGTAAAATCCCATTTAATTTAACTGGTTAAATATTACGTTTAATGGTTAACCGACTGAATAGGGTGGGGGGGCGCCCCTGCGGCATCGTACCTGGGCCAGGCCCAGAAAGGTTGGGGGCTTCTCCAGCCAGCCTGGAGCACCCCTGCCTGCAGAATGCCAGGGCTGGAGCAGCACCCTAACCATGGTGGGTGGGGAGGCTGCACCAGCTCCCACCAGTTAACCGGAACCAGTAAGGGTGAGGCTTGCCAATCAGCCATTAACATCCCTAACTGGTAAGCCTCATCCTAACAAGGTGCAAGTACTTGCAGGATTAGGGCCTTTGTTACTTCTAGTTAACATACGATTTTGGTTTTTGTTCTGCACACTGAACAGAGCAATCATTAACATGCCTGTTTTTGTACAACAGCAGTTTGTAAAGAGACATACATTAAACCCATCTTGGTGCCCTCTTGGGGATATCAGTTAGTGTCTGCTTCAAAGCCACCAGTGGAAGTATAGAATATTGGGGGAGGGAGGGATTTTATGATGTTGAAAAACAATGGCTATTGTTAAATAATTTATTTTAATTTTTTCAGCAGCGAAGTGTATTAAAATATCCTAGATTTTACCAAATCTAGAGCGAGTTCGGCAATAATTTTTAAAAGGGGGTCACCCCGGAAGGGGTGGGCAGAAGGGCAGAGTCAGAGACTTCTTGTGCTTCCCCCCTACACTCTGATTGACCTGGGGTGAGAGAGTGGGAGAAGTCTTCTGCCTCCCTCTCCCGCCCCGCCCCCTAGAGAGAAACACCGGCTGTTTTAACAGCCGGCATGTCTCTCTAGCCCAGGAGTGGGTGAAGGCCCTTCTGCCAAAAAGCAGTGGATGTTTAAGTAAGCTACAGGCCTCTAGTTTTCAGACATATAATATTACATAAGTTGAACTCTGTGTTTTGCAAAATGCTCACAGGCTGTGTCTAGACAGGCAAAACTTGCCAGCTGTCTACACTGGCCGCTTGAATTTCCGCAAGAACACTGACGATCTCATGTAAGAAATCAGTGCTTCTTGTGGAAATACTATGCTGCTCCCGTTCGGGCAAAAGGGCCAGTGTAGACAGCTCAGATTTTTTTTGCGCAAAAAAGCCCCGATCGCGCACAAAAGCATCCGTGCCAATCTAGACGCTCTTTTCCGCAAATGCTTTTAATGGCAAAGCAGCCACATTGTACAGCTGCTTGTTTAGATATATACAGTGCACCTATCTGGAAACTCCATAAACAATTTAAGAGGCATCTTACTATATATTTCATCCTGATGCAGTGTTAAAACTAAAACAGCCTCCATCCTACCTACATTAATGATCTCCTTTCCACCCTTCCATCTACCTGCAAAATTCCTGAGTAACCGATAAGCTTTCCAACATGCCCTGAATGCAGATAATTTCAGGTTGTGTCAGAGCAAGGAAGAAATTTGTTCCAGATTAAAGTGCCTCTTGCTGAGAAACTTGCTTTTACCAGTTGAACAAATTTTGGGCCTGTCAGCTCAAACATCTTGGCTGATCTCAGCTGCCAGTTAAAACATGGAAAGAGAGTCAGTTTCTGAGATACACAAATCTGAAACCAGGAAGGAAGTTACAGATCAAAACCTGCATCTTGGATTGCAACAGGAAGTGAACCGAAAGTCTGTGTAGTTTTTGGAGCATAAACTCCTTGCAAGGATTTCTGCTATGTAATTGGGTAGCCACTTTCTGTGCCAGTTAAAATTTCATCTACATCAGATTTAGACTCCAGTAGAGTGTAATGCTATAATGTAGGCTGGAGGTGACAAAGGCATGGGAGAGTGAGAGATCACATTCAAAAGACATATTCATAACTTTTTAGCCAAGAATGGATGGAAAAATCATTCTTGGCCACCTGTACTATCTGGATCTTCAGAAAAGCCAAGGATCTCACTGGGTCTCACTCAACTTCATAACAACAAAAAGCTGGAAAATCTTCGGTGTAATGACATATCAGTTCTGTCACTTCCTTTGATTTTGACAATATACCAGTTTTCCTTTCTGAACTGAGCTTCAGGTAGCTAACCATATTCCAAGTCCCAATCTTGACTAGACACTAGAAAGCAAATCAGCTGCACACACTTGATCCCATCAGAGATATAGCGTGGAGAGTCATCAGCATATTGATGGCATTGCAACCCACTCCTTCTTTCTGTCTACCCTAATAGCACTGCATACACATTGAACAGGATGAATGACAATAGAATCTTCCAGTACATTACAGAAAAAGAACCCTCAGGGCAGATGAGAAAGCAAATACTACTTTCTGAGGCTTCTCAGAGAAAAGATTGGAACTACTTAAGCCTGACTTGAGAGTCTGTAGACATGTTGACATCATCACTTAGTCCTATTGCCACAATATTTCTCTCCACAATAGTCACATAAATCCTGATGTGTGTTTATTTTTCAAAGACCTACTTCAGATCTATAGGTGGTAGTGAATCTGAGAGTCAGGATAGGTATCTTTTCTCCGATCTACTTTTTCTTCTTGATTATTCTCATTCTTTTATAACATGGAGTAAGGGAGAGATGGAATTATGAGGAGACTCTTAGGGTTCGTCTACACTGCAGGCTTATTTCGAAATAAGATATTCTGGAATAGTTATTCTGAAATAGCACATCTACATTACAGAGAAACCTCAATATTAGTCTGAGGCAGGCTTCCCTAATGTAGACATGCTATCTCAATTTAGAGCTCCAGGAGGCATGGGGGAGGGGCTATTTCAAAAGAGCTGCAGTGGAGCATCTCCATGCGCCTAATTTCAAAATAGCTATTTTTGGAATAGGAGTTGTTCCTCATAGAATGAGGTTTACAGATTTTGGAATAAGCCGTTTGTTATTTTGAAATTATTTCAAACTAATGGAATGGCTGTGTAGACGCTCGCATTGTTATTTCAAAATAATGTTAGTTATCTCAAAATAACGGTGCAATGTAGACGTACCCTTATAAGGGCATAGTGCTCATCCTGTTGGCATTATATGCAGGAGAGAGAAGGGAATTTTTGTTCATCAGCAGTGATCCTTCTCTTTGGTGGAGTGGAATGGACAGCTATTGAAGAAAGACTCAGTGAGGAAGACAGGTGACTGCAGCACAGGCTTGGTGGCAAGACAGTTTAGAAAGGAAAAAGGATGGGTGAGCCTGAGAATGCTACATGAATGCAAAGACCCGGTAATGTGAGGCAAATATAAATATGCACAACATTAAACTAACCATGCAGTAAATAAACAGTTTGATCTACAGTTAATGCAGCAGGGATAGCTCCTATAAGAATGTCCTTATATTTGCATCATGAATGCCAAAGTCATTCAGCTTCTCTGTCTTTTCCATATTTAACATTTACAAGATGACACAATTCATAATGTAAGGCACATTTCATGTTTGAACGTACAGGATCTGAGGCTGAAGAGGACATGCTCCATCTACCTTCAGAAAACTTTCCTTTATACTGCATAAACCTAATGGAATCAATCTTCAGATAAGACTATTTAAGTAATGAAGCCATCTTGAAACATGTATATTTCAGTTTAGGACAATTCAAACAGAATCAGTGCTTATAATAAAATATGTATTAGTCTAAGTCTAAACTGAAAATCCCTTTGCCTTGTGAGTCAGACTGGATTTGCCATTTGAAAGTTCAGTCTCTTTATACATCAAAAGTGGCTTTGGTTCTTTTACTCATGAAAATGACAGGGTAAGAAAGTGAAGGCACAAGAGTGGTCATGTGCCCCACCCCACCAGAGCAGGTGCTTAGTTTCCTGCACCCAGAGCACGCAGCAGAGAGCGAAATCACCATTGTGGGGGTTACCTTGGACCATCCAATGGATGGAACAGCTCTGTCTCTGAGCAATACAGTTATACTGACCCAGTCCCTGGTGTAGACAGAGTTACGTTGATGGGAGGGCTTCTTCCATTGGCATAGCTAAAGCCTCTTGTGGAGGGGTGGGCAAGAGACAGCTAGCGGGCCAGATCCAGCCTGTGTCTGCCTTGCTAGCACCCTTACTATACAGCAGCTGCAGCTGCTTTAAACAGCAGGTTGCTAACTGCTCTTCAAGCTGGGCAGGAAGGCTGCTTAATTGCTCTGCATGCTGGGCAGCTTGGTATGCTGTCCCTACCCTCTAGCAAAATCTCCAAGCTCCCATTGGTCAGTTTCCAACCAGTAGGAGCTGAGAAATTTTGCTGAAGGCAGGGACAGCAAATGAAGCTGCCTCCTCCTCCCTCTCTCCCTGTGCTGGAGCAGAGCCACATGGAGCAGTGCCTCCCACCGCGCACACATATAGAGAGGGAGTCTATCAGGTTCTTGCAAAGGAGCTGCCTAGGTAAGCACCTCCCAACCAGAGCCTGCCTCTGGGACCCCACCCCTTTTCTGCCCCCAACTACCTGCCCCAGACCACCACCCAAACCCTCTGTACTCCCTCTCCCCACCTCCTTCAGGTCCCTCCCCCAGGCCAGAATCCTCTCCTGCACTCATACCCCCTCCCTGACTTTGTACCCCATTCCCCTGCCCCATGTCACCATGCAAACCTTCTGCACCTCCTTTCCCCCATTCTCCCAGATCACCAGGGCTTGTCAAGCCGTGGCGAGCCCCGCTTGCCAGCCACGCGGTTCAGCATGCTCCGCATGCACAGATCACGCTGCGGCGCCGGGCTATAATCTACTTGCCTTTGGTGAGTAGATTACCTAAATTGTTGAGCCTTGCAGATCACAGTTCTCTCCCAGATCCTGTACCCCCTCCTACACCCATCTCCCAGGTCAGAAGCCTCTCCTGCACCCATAACCTCTCCTGGACCCTGCACCCCAAGCCCGTGCCCCAGATCATAACCCCCTCCTTCACCCAAACTCCCTCTCAGACCCCACATTCTCTCCTGCATCCCAGTCCTCTATCCCAAGCTCCCTTCTACATCCCACCCATCATCCCAAACCCCACACTCCCTCCACAGAAGTGGGGCCCTTAACCACTTACCAAAATCTTGGAGTGCCCCCCCCCCATTAGAAATTATTACCCACCCTGAACTATACTGAAGCTCTCTTGTCAGTGTAGTAGAATCTTTGCTGAAGTATCATAGTGTGCAGCTGCCCTGGTGCAGCTGTGCTGCAGCAGCATTTTAAGCATAGACGTTCCATTAGACTTTAATTCATGAAATACTAGTAGAAATAAAACTTTCAAAATAAGGTTTTATTAATTACCCAAGAGAGAGTTTTTGGTAAATGCTCATATTGTAATTACACAATAGCCTAAATATGCTCAGAAGGATCCCTAGCTATAAAACAAGAGAGGCGTGGTGAAGCACCAATCTCTTCAGGAAAAATGAATCAGCAGTTTCAGAGAGCAATTCTGGCTCCCTCACCCTACTTCACCACAGGCAGTAATGGATTATGAGAGCATTGAAGAATTTGACTGATCTGTCTCCCAGTTGCCATGGAAACAGATCCGCAGATTTGAAACTTTTTTTTCCCCATCAGTTGAGCAATATTTAGAGAAAACTTAAACAACCAATTGTCTGGCAGCAATTTAAAGACTAACAAAACATGTAGCTGGTATCTTGAGCTTTTGTGGGTACAACTCACTTCTTCTTTAGATGTTAGTCTGTCTTTGGCCACAGGGGTCCCTTTCTTCCTTAGGTGACCTATACAGGTAGGCACTTTAAGCATGTCAACAATGGGACCTAAGCACATATTTACAGTTAAACATGTGCTAAGTGTTTTCCTGAAATAGGGATGTTTTCCTGAATCAAGTATGTCACAACAGTATTTTGAAAGGAGCCTCCCAGCCAGAATTGACAGACTAGGGCAAGTGGGGCTCCTCCTGCCAGTACTCTAAAAACAGCTCTATAGATTACACCTTGAAGTTGTGACTCAGATTCTGAAACCCACCTACTCTCCCCATGTTTCAACTTTCCACGACCTTTACATAGGTGGTGATTTTTTTCTCTCATGTCAGTCCTCTAAATTAATACTATAACAATTCTAAAAAGAATTAAAATAAAATAAGCCTCCTCATCCTCCTGGAATCTTTTCATTTGTTCTCTCTAATCTGCAATCTAAACTCAAGAGCACTCTCTAGAGTGCTCAGACTATTAATGGTATTATGCTGCTCAGAGGTCAACTGTGAGCTGGGACAGGGACCATGCATGAAAGCTTGGGTCTGTTGAAGTCAGTGGAAGTTTTGCCATTGACTTCAGTAGAGCCAGGATTCTACCCCCATGTTTTTCACCATTTGTAATTCTATACAGGCAGTCCCCGGGTTACGTACAAGATAGGGACTGTAGGTTTGTTCTTATGTTGAATCTGTATGTAAGTCGGAACTGGCATCAGCCGCTGCTGAAACTGATCAGTTTCAACAGCCGCTGAATCTGGACACCAGTTCCACTTACATACAGATTCAAGATAAGAACACCAGGCGTCCCCAAGTCAGCTGCTGCTGAAACTGATCAGCAGCTGATTCCAGGAAGCCCAGGGCAAAGCAACTCTGCCTCGGGCTTCCTGTAGTCAGCCGCTGGTCAGTTTCAGCAGTGGCTGACTTTGGGACGCCTGGGGCAGAGCAGCTCGGGTGCTGCTGGCTTGGTCCAGTAGCGCGGCTGCTCCTCGGAGCTACTGGACCAACCCAGCAGCACCCCAGCTGCTCTGCCCCAGGCATCCTGATTCAGCCACTGCTGAAACTGATCAGCAGCTGAATCAGGACGCCTGGGGCAGAGCAGCTGGGGTGCTGCCGGGTTGGTCCAGTAGCGCCAAGAAGCGGTGCTGTGGGACCAACCGGCAGTGCCCCACCTGCTCTACCACAGGCCCCCGGCTTTGCTCCACGTCTCCCTGGTCTGCTGGGGGGGCACTAGCTGCGTCCCCCCCCCCCCCCCAGCAGACCAGGGAGACGTGGAGCAAAGCTGCGGAGGACCCGGGCCAAACCGTGGCGCTTCCAGATCAGCGCCGCGGTCCGGCCCGGGTCCTCCGCGGCTTTGCTCAGCGTCTCCCTGGTCTGCAGACCAGGGAGACGCTGAGCAAAGCCACGGAGGACCCGGGCAGACCCGCGGCTTCCAGATCAGCTGAAAGCGCTGCGGGTCTGGCCCGGGTCCTCCGCCGCTCTGCTCAGCGTCTCCCTGGTCTGCAGACCAGGGAGACGCTGAACAGAGCGGCGGAGCACCCGGCCGGACCCGCGCCGCTTCCAGCTGATCTGGAAGCGGCGCGGGTCCGGCCCCGGGTGCTCCCGCTTTGTTCAGCGTCTCCCTGGTCTGCAGACCAGGGAGACGCTGAACAGAGCGGCGGAGCATCTGGCTGGACCCGCGCCGCTTCCAGCTGATCTGGAAGCAGCCGCGGGTCCGGCCCCCGGTGCTCCGCCGCTTTGCTCCCGTCTCCCTGGTCTGCTGGCTCTGCCAGCAGACCAGGGAGATCGGGAGCAGCTTTTCTCGCCCCGGAGAAGGCGGGCGGCGGGACCAGGCGTCCCGCTGCTCTAGTTCTCCGGGGCGAGAAATCCCCGTTCGTAACTACGGATCTGACGTAAGTCGGATCCGCGTAACTCAGGGACTGCCTGTATACAAATGTTTGGTACATAAATCCTGATAGATACTGATAGATGATTAATAACAATTAAAGGTATGTTCCAGTGTTCTTTGTAAGAGTTAGTAAGCTAAGGGATATGTTTAAAGCATATAGCCAAAATGGTAAAATTCAGGAGAAAGAATCTACTCAGTTTTTTTAATCTTGATGTAATTTACCTTAATCTTAGCTTTAGCATTATCTAATATATATCTGAGAGAGTTTGTCTGTGAGCAAGCATGTGAATCTATCTGTTTCTCTGTCTGTTTGTTCAAGAACTCCTCCTAAAGCAGTGGACTCCAACTTTTTTACGCCCAAGACCACTTTTTAAATACCAGAACAAGCCAAGATCTACCCCCATCCTTCCCCCAAGACCCCACCTTTCCCTGAAGCCCCGCCCTCTCTGTTCTCCTCCTCTCTATCACTTGCTATATTGTCAGCCGACGGTCAGGGCAGTAAGTCCCTTATGACCGACTGAAGTTCTTTTAAATTGTGCTTGGTTCTGTTACAGCAACTGAAGGAGTCAGGTTAAAGCTTAAACAGTTACTATTTTATTGTTACAGGGTAAACTTAGCTGTTAAATGCTACTGCTGTGTTACAGATAACACAGCCACTACAAAGGACAGGACAGAAATTACACTAAGAAAGTCACTTACAGGTACCATGAAACCCTTTTGGTTCTCTGAGCTCTTATTAAATGCATGCAAAATAGACACATAGCAGGTATATATTCTCACCCCTGCGTTCCAGACTTGGCATGGCCAGCGTCTTTCTCTCAATCCCTCGGGAAGAAGTAGGGCGAGGTTGGGCGTCCCACAGACCTCGGGAGACAATCAATACCTGCCAGCAGGTATAGATGATTGGAGCTCAAATAGGGTGGGCTGCTGAACCCCTTTTATACCCCTTGGGTCATGTAGGCTTCTTCCTGGGCTCAAGTGGCCAATTAGGAAAAATGGCTTTGAATGCCAAGTTTCCCACGAAGGGTGCAAAGCATAATTTACACCTGGGAAAATGCACCTCTGGTATGTGATGGGCGAAGATTCCTCTCTGGGACAGTGCAGGCGTGTCAATTACTGGTACTAGCCATCAGGGCGACGGGAGGCCCCGGGTCATCAGCTAGCCCATTTACTGTCTGGTTTCTGTTTATGGTAGAGTCAGGGACAGGCAGCAAACCTGTGTTCCCAGGGCATCAAAGGCTGACTGCCTTTCTCTTGCTCTCTGGGGGGGAGGGGGAAACAAGATGGGGCTCGTGGAAAAACAAGATGGGGTTTTGTGTCTGGCTACATATATCTAGCCCTAATACACTCTCAGGGTATGGCTACACTGACGCTTTTTTTTCAATTCTTCTGTAGGAAGAGGTTTTTCCAACATTTGCCCTGTCTAGACTGGGCCAAATGTCAGAAAACCCCCTTCTTTCAGAAGCTCCCTTATTCCTCGTAGAACGAGGAATACAGGGGTTGCCGAAAGAGCATGTTTGCTCTTCCACTAAAAAAAGCCAAAGAACAAATGTGTTCCTGAACACGGAAGAGTTTTTCCAGGATACCTCTGGTATCTCAGAAAAACTCTTGGGCTAAGTCTACACTGGCCCCTTCTTTGGAATAGCCATGCTAATTTAGAACTTTGGAATAGGGAAGTGCGCGGGGGATTTAAATATCCCCCGCGGGATTTAAATAAACATGGCCGCTGTTTTTTTTCCGGCTTGGGGAAAAGCCAGAAAAGAGCGTCCAGACTGGCGCGATCCTCTGGAATAAAGCCCTATTGAAAGTAGGAATAAGAAATCCTCCGGAATAGGGCTTTATTCCGGAGGATCGCGTCAGTCTGGGCGCTCTTTTCCGGGTTTTCCCCAAGCCGGAAAAAAAGCGGCGGCCATGTTTATTTAAATCCCGCGGGGGATATTTAAATCCCCCGCGCATTTCCCTATTCCAAAGTTCGAAATTAGCATGGCTATTCCGAAGAAGGGGCCAGTGTAGACACAGCCTTGTAGTCTAGCCGTACCCTCACAGGGTTGAGACAGGATGTGTGGGCTCTGGAGTGGGAATGAAGGATTTGGGTGTGGGAAGAGGTGAGAGGTTCAAGCTCTGGGAGGGAATTTGGATGCAGGAGGAGGTAGAGAAGGGGATGCTGGCTCGGGGACGGGGCTCCAGGCTGGGGAGTGTTGGGGTCAGGTGAAGGGTTGGGGTGCTGAGCAAGACACAGGCTTGTGGATGTGAGGGTGCTGGAATTTGGGTTGGGGTGTGTGAGGCTCAGGGCAGGGAGGTTGGGAGTATAAGGGGCTCAGGACACAGATTTGTGGTATGTGGATGGTGCAGGAGTGTTGTGGCAGAAGACTGAGGTTGTGGGGTGCTGGAGTTTGGGAATGAGAGGCTCAGGACAGGGGGTTCCAGTGTATGATAGACTCAGATTTGGGATTGGGCGCTGTTCAGGATTGTTATGATGATGCGGCCAGATGGGGGCTTGGCCCCATTTGGGGGTTTGTTGGCCAGGCTTCATTTTTAAATAAAATATTATGTCAGACACAAAAAGTTTCAGAATTGTCTTTATTTACGAGAAGGGTGAGGAACCTCTTTTGAGTTAGGGGTCACTGACTCACAGAAAAGTAAGTTGGGGCCACACAAGTGAAATGCAAAAAGCCACTCCTCCAAAACCCTCCAAGCCTCACTAATGTGGCCCCAACTGTGCTGGTGGGAGCAGGGGACATGGTACTGGGGAAGGGTGCTAGTGGGTCCTGGGGCTGAGACAGGGTGCCAGTGGGTGCTCAGGACAGGGTGGGGGGGGGGACAAGATGCCTGTGGGTGCTGGGGACAGGGTACTGCGACGGGGAGGCAGTGGAGGCAGGGGGCCAGTGGAGGCAGGGGGCAGGGTGCTGGGGCGGGAACAGGGTGCTAGTGGGGACAGGGTGCCAGTGGATGCTGCAGCAGGGGACAGGGTGTTGGTGGGTCTAGGGGACAGGGTGATGGGGCAGGTGGCCGGCTGCAGGTGGGTGCTAGGGCAGGGAAAATGGTGTTAGTCGGGGCAGGGAAAAGGGAGTCCCCAGCATGTGCCTTCTCCTGGGACTCCTACCCTCTCCCCTCCCAGGGGAAGGACGTCTGGCGTGCGCCTCTTCTAGGGACTCCTACCTCCTCTCCCCTCCCCCCCCTGGAGAGGAGGGAAGTCTGCTTGTGCCTTCTCTGGGGACTTGTACCCCCTCTTCTTCCCCCTCCCCCAGAAAAGAGGAGGAAAGTCTGCACACGCCTCCTCCAGGGACTCCTACGCCCTTCCCCCTACCCACCTCAGAGGAGGGAAGACCGTGCGTGCATCTGCTCCAGGGACTTCTGGCCCCCCCCTCTCCCACAGAGGAGGGACGTCCACGCGCACCTTCTCTGGGGACTCCTACTTCCCCCCCACCCCCGCACAGGAAGTCCCCGGCATGCCACAGACTTGGCCTTTCAGGTACCGTGTCAGCTATTTGGGGGAGAGGGAGCAGCCAGTGCACTTCCTGAAACCTCAGAAATGGAGCGCAGCTGTGGGACTTCCGTCCATCCCACAGGAAACCAGCGCTACCTCCATTGTCACGAAGGTAGGTAGTGGGGCTTCTTGGGGGTGGGGAGAAATGGGAGGGCCCCGAACACCTCACGATCAACTGGTTGCGATGACCACGGTGCTAAAGGGTAAGAGCTAGGACCACCAAATTTGTTATGTAGCCTCCTCTTTGCATAACTTCAAGCAAGGTAAGGGTTTGGTTGTGTGGGGGAGAGGAGACTGAAACTCTCCCCTCCAGATGCATATGGGGATGCATAAAACCATACAGAAAAGAGACTAAATCACCAGACAGGTGAAAGGGGTTCCCCCTGTCCTTCTTCCCTCCCCCCGCCCTGGTCTGGGACTGCCTGAACTCAGCCTCCCATCCTGCAGGTGTTCTTTAGGGAGGTCAGAGAGAGCTGCAGCTGCCCCCTCCCATTCATTGCTGGCTGTTCCCCTTCATTAAGGAGTGAGGGTAAAGTGCATAGTTTGCTACGTACCTCAGTCTGGCTGGGGAGAACAGGGGGTAGACAAACCTGGATCTGCTCCCACTTGGGGGGACATGCACCCCTCACTTGGCTGTGCCTGTTGGAGCTGCAGTGGCCATGGAGAGGCACTTCTCACCTGGCCCCAAGCTGCTGCAGTGAGAAAAGGCTGAAGTAGTCCTCTCTCCCCGTGGCAGCCTGCATACTGAACCCCTGAGCCTCACTCCACTGCAGAACAATGATTTCAGTTAAGCAAAACAAAACTTTATTGAGTTGAGGACCCAAGCAATGCTGGGTAAATCTTCTGGTAACTAAAAAAAAGTAGGTGGCTTGATGGTACTACATGAAAATAAATTTAAAAATGTAAATGAAATTGCCTGTTGGCTTGTGGTAATGGATGTGCTGCCCAATGAGATCTGTCAAACTGACTCTGATGTTTGCTAGCTTGGGAATCTACAGGCATTGTATATATTAAAGAGAATGTCTGTGATGGTTCTTGGGGCACCGATGGTTGTCAGTCATCTTGTAATCCCCTGTCTCCGGTGTGAGGGATTCTTGACAGTGGCTAGCTGAACATAAGCCCACCTAATGCCACCCACCTGTCAACCTCATAGGCACTCTCCTCTAGCCTATGCCAGCGCTGTCTTCACCTTGCAAATGAATAATAGATGCACCCCAGCCCCTGAGTCTCTTTGAATCATTCCTCTGTGATAGCCAGCCCTTGACACTGGCTACTTGCAGAAATGCCAGCTCTGCTGTCCCCAAGGAGCAGCATACCTTAAACCACTGCTCCTGTACACCACATAGCGCTTGTGAGCACTTAAAATAAACAAAAATAAGTTTATTTTAAGAAAGGACAAAGATTTAACTAGAAATGAGAGAAAGTGATGAAAACAAATGGTTTCAATACAAAATACAAACCTGGGTCCATTCTTATTAATAAAGTAGGTTTCCTTGCCAAAATTCAAATTGTTGCAAAACTGGCAAGTTTCCGAAGAACCTGGATCTAAATGTTTATGAAAACACTCCTCCATAAAGGGGTTCCCTTAGTGAATGGATCCATAGTGCTTCTTCCTCTGTTTCACACTAAAAATGGCCTTCCACTCACAGTGGGTACATCTACACTACGGGCCAAGATCGAATTAAGAAATGCAACTTCAGAGACATGAATTGTGTAGCTGAAGTCAAAGTACCTTAATTCAACTTTTGGCGCTGTCCACACGCTCCCTTTGATGTTTCTTATTCCTTGTGGAAGCAGGACTACTGGCATCGACCAGAGTGTCCCTCTCAGTTCTAATTAGTGTGTCTTCACTAGATTTGCTAATACGAACCCTGGAAGATCGACAGTGGCAGCTTTGATTGTTCTCTGTTGTGTAGATGTACCCAGACAGAGTGAACCCCATCTTGTTGTACATTTTGCTTCTTACTTGCAAGTAGTTTTGTTTGCATATGCCTCTATTGGTTCTGCATTGAAAGTCCTCGTATTGCACAAAGCTAAGCTATTGAGCTTTGCATTGCAGCACCAGCTAAAGAGGGTGAGGTGACAACTCCCACCTGTCCAAATGGTCCGTCACTGAGACACATTATCCCTTGGTGACTAAGGCCATGTCTGCATTGACAGTTTTTTTCCCAAAAGTTTTGTCGACGATCAGAAAGTGCTAATAGAAAATTGTTATTACATGTTCACATTCTCATCTTCCATTGATGTAGCACTTCCACACTTGGGGCAATAGCACTGACAGTGAGAGCAGTGTACTGTGGGTAGCTGTCTTACAGTTCTGTCCATCTGGCATGAGATCTTGTAGAAAGACAGAATGGATCCATGTCCCATAATGCATTGCTTTCTGTCTCAGCATTCCATGTGCTTCTGTCTTTGGTTTGTGGCGCTTTTCAATGTCCCTTGAAAGAATAGATCCTGTACTGCTTTCCAATGCTTGGTTAGCTGTCAGTAGCACATTGTGATTGACAATACAATTAATTGTGAAGTTCAGAATTCAGTGGGATTCATAGATGCCTGAAGTGCTATATGACATTGGTAGGAACAACATTAGATTACTTTTGGCATTCACAAAACAGCTGAACATGACAGAACATCACTTTTGTGCTCAGAAAGCTAGCACTGAATGGTGGAATGCATTGTTGTACAAATCTGAGATGATGAGGAGTGGCTGCAGAACTTTGGGCTACAGAAAGCTAACTTTCTGGAACTGTGTGCTAAGCTCACTTCAGTAGTGCAGTGCAGGGACACTCAAATAAGAGGTGTCGTGTTGGTGGAGAAGCATGTGGCAATAGGAGTGTGGAAGCTGGCAACACCAGACAGACAGTCGCAAATCAGTTTGAAGTCAGGAAATCAACCAGTGAGTTTGTGTTAACTCAGGTGTGCAGGACCATTAATTGCATCCTGCTGGGAAGGACTGACTCTTGGCAATGTATGTGAAAGAGTGATGGCTTGCAGAAATGGATTTCCCTGACTATGAAGGGGTGATAGATGGCACATATATTCCAATTTTGGCACAGGAACACCTTGCAATGGAGTGCCTCAGTAGGAAGGGATACTTTTTCATGGTGTTCCATGTGCTTGTGGGATCACTGTGGACATTTTATTGACATCAATGCCAGATGGTCCAGAAAGATGCTTGATGCATGTATCTTCAGGAACACCATACAGAAAGCTGCAAGGGTGACTTTCCTGCTAGACCAGAAGATTACAGAAGAGGATGTTGAAATGCCCATAATGATCCTGAGAGACCTTTAATGCCATGACTCATGAAGTCTTACACAGGAAACTTAGATAGCAGTAGGGAACAGTTCAAGAATAGGTGCATGATGCCTGTTGAATGTTCATTTGGCAGATTAAAGGTATGCTGGCAATGCCTTTGTGGCAGGTTTGGGGATACTGTTCCCATGGGCATAGCTGTGTGTTTCACAAATATTGTGCAATGTGCAGGTAAGGATGTGTAGACTGAGCAGCCAGATACTAGAGCTATTAAAAGGGTACAGTCTGGAGGGGGGCTGTTCAAATCAGGAAGGCTTTTAGTCAACTCTTCAAAGATGAGAATTAATAATGTATGTTGCAAAGGTGTCAGTGAGGGTGGTAGGGATGTAAGCAACTAATCGACTATCTGATAAGCAAAAGCTATTCGGATAGTCGACACACTAGTTGACTAATCGCTTCCCCCCTTTGCTGCCTCTATCACAAAGAGCCCCTGCTGGGGACTCGTGTGCATTTCAAAGCAAAAGTGCCCTCATGGAGCCTGGGGTCAGCGGGGGACTGCCTGCTGGCCCCGGGCTCCATGCTGTGTGCCAACTTTGAAATGTACAAGAGTCCCCAGCAGGGGCTTTGTGCATTTCAAAAAGGAAGCCCAGTATGGAGCCTGGGGCCAGTGTAGGACTGAGTCCAATGGGGCTCTTGTGCATTTCAAAGCGGAAGCACCGCGGATTCCCCACTGACCCCAGGCTCCATGCATTTAAAAGCAGACTCGGACTCCAAGCTGCATTCCAACTTTGAAATGCACAAGAGCCCCAGGGGAGAGACTCTTGTGCATTTCAAAGCGGAAGGGACGCATGGAGCCTAGGGTCAGTGTGGGACTCAGAGTACATTTCAGAGGCGAAACGTGGAAGTTCTTATTGACGAATCAAATAGTTGATGGAAATCCCATCAACTATTCAATTAGTTAATTAATCAAAATGTAACATCCCTAGAGGGTGGACTGAATGGGAAAGTGAGAAGTCCTATACAGCAGAAAGGAATTCACAGGTGGAGTTTCGGAAAGGCCTGGGAAAAGTTCTGAATGCAGGGTGGGCATGCATCTGCTCAGTCTGGAGCATTGTGAGGAATTGTAGCATCTCAGCTAGCTTCTCTATGCCTTTGATTATCCTCTCTATTGTGGCCATAGCATAGGCCTCATTTTCTATTCTGTCCTGCCTTTCTATTTGCCTCTACTGCCTACATTTCCTCTTTTCTGCATGTAAGCATTGCATCACTTCCCAGAACACGTCTTCCTTGCTCCATTTTGGGTGCTTTTTTATCTTGTGGAAGTGATCCATCCATGTGTAGGGAGGTGCTTCAGAAGCATGATTATTAAGTACATGCACAGCATTGAATCAGTACAGTAAAATACACTTGTAGTAACATGGCAATTACTTTCTCACTGACTTTGACAAGTACACATGCCAGCAAACACCCCAAGCATCGTGAGTTTACCTTAGGGTGGGGAGCATTTTATATGGGGAGAAAAGCAATAAGAAAGGGTTGCAGTGCTGTTGAGCAGTGATAATATTCTAAATTTTCTCACCCTTTTCCACAGGTGGGGGTTATTGTATCAGATATCTCACTTCTGAGGGTAAGCATGGAAGCACACGTGCATTTGTTGTGGTTTCCGTCCTGGTCCCTTTGCTCCTCACCTGGGTGCTGCTTTGGTGCCTGCGCAAATGATTGCAGAATGAAATGGGAAAGCTTTCTTCAGTGGGAGAAGGAACAAAACAGCTTTGTAAAGGAACCTTCAGCAGAAGATTGCCAAGTACCTCCAGGAAAGTTTCCTAGAGATCTTTCCGGAGGAATCCCATGGGTGTGCATCAATGCCCTATTTTGCTGTACTGCTTAGTTGCATGGAGAAGTGTTACCACATTGAAACCCAGCCAGCACTGTACATTTCTATGCCCTCAGTCCACTTCTGCACTTCACAAAGCAAAGCCATTTTCCACTTTTTGCTTCCTCCTTGCCAGAGCGCAACTGCCAAGATTGGCTAGACACCTCCCGAGCAGAGAACAGCTCCTGACTGGACACATCACCCAGGTGACCATCCTGTTTGTTCCACCTCATTTTCTGCCTCCTTTTTGTGCTCTAGATTAGGTCCACTTTCTGCTGGCTCCAGCCCCACAGAGCTCTTGAGATATGGGATTTTTGCTGACGATAGCATCCAACTCCTTGTAAAAATGGCAGGTCTCGGATGCAGCAACAGAGTGAAGGTTTGCCTCCCTTGCCTTCTGGTATTCATGCCTCAGCTTCTTGATCTTTGCTCTGCCTTCTAAGTGTATCCTGATCACAGGTTTTTTTACACAAGCCCTGAGAAATTTGCACATAGGTATTGAAATTTGTATGGTTGGAGTGCAGCTGGGACTGCACAGCCTCCTCTCCCCAAATATTGAGCGATCCCACAGCTCTACATTAATCCGAGCAGGAGAGCATTTGCCGTGTGGAGCCACAATGGTCAGCTGGAAAGACACAATGTGAGCTCTCCATGCTGAGCAAACAGGAAGTAGGATTTCAAAAATGCCCTGGTCTTTAGAGGAGGAAGGGTGGACGGTAGCATAACTAGCTGTACAGCAGCAAAGTTGAAATAGCTGACCCGAGCACTCAGGATGGACATTGTGGAACACTCACAAATTGATAAAATCAAGTGTGGTGTCTGCACTGGCACTTTGGTAACGAAATTTTTGTGTAAAAAGCTCTGTGACTGTTGTCAAGGTAGTTTTATTTTGTTACTGAAACTGAGGAGCTTTGTTACCAAAAATGGCTTTGCAGTATGTATACCTCCATTGCCTAAAGCTGCCTTTTGGTGAGAAAATTCTGCAGTATAGACAAGGCTTAACTTTTATTCCAAGTCCATAGAGCATACTTTCAGTATAAATTTTTTAATCCTTCAATATTATCCATACATACATCTCACAATGATTATGAACTAAGTTATGGCTTTCAATAGATACCACGTGTGTTACTCTTCAAGGATATATATCCTGTAAATTGTTTCTAGTGTTGCAAGTTTGCCAGGTCTGCTGTGAGTTGTTAGCAAAGAACAGGGAACCCTTTGCCAAGGGCTGTCTGTGTCACAGTGGAATATAAAGAAATCCATCTTTTTGTTTGCCAAGAATCAATTCTTTTAACAATTTAGTCTTGATTGTATTTTCTTCTCTAGACTTAGAGCTTCTTTCAGAATCTGTTCTTCTTCTGAAATATTTTAAACATGTTGTTGCAAACTGCTACTATTACTGAAAGCAATTGAATTTTATTACTATTGTCTTTGTTACCTTGCACTCCAGGGGTGCGTCTAGACTGGCAAGATTTTGCGCAAAAGCAAGTGCGCAAAAACTTGCCAACTGTCTACACTGGCCACTTGAATTTGCGCAAGAGCACTGACCTTCTAATGTAAGAATTCAGTGCTTCTTGCACAAATACTTTGACGCTTCCACTCAGGGAGAAGCCCTCTTGCACAAGAATACTTGCACAAGAGGGCCAGTGTAGACAGGTACCTTAATTTTTTGCGCAAGAAAGCCCAATGGCTAAAATGGCCATCGGGGCTTTCTTGCGCAAAAGCGCGTCTATACTGGGCACGGATGCTTTTGTGCAAAAGCACTTTTTGCGCAAAAGCATCCATGCCAATCTAGATGTTCTTTTGCGGAAATACTTTTAACGGAAAAACTTTTCTGTTAAAAAGTATTTCCGCAAAATCATGCCAGTCTAGACGCAGCCCAGATGTTCAAGATCAGTGTTACAACAACTTCATCCTCAGAGTACCTCCTCCTACTCTATTGGGGAAGAAGAAAGAGGAATCTACATAAGAAACTAATACTGAAAAACTCAGATTTTTTTGGATCTCCTCTCCCCCCCTCCTCCCGAGTTATCCCCCTACCATTCACTCCACTTTGGATCTACCTTTAAAGGAATGGGGGAGGGACTTTCACTGAGTTTACAAGGAACTAATTAACACAGGATAAAATAAACAATCATTCAAATGGCCTTGGGTTGATGGAATACACTCCTCCTTGTGCTACTCCATGCCAGAAATCTCAATTTAAAAACTGAGCAGTAAAGTGAAACTCTGGAGAAGTGTCTTTTCCAGTGACATTCTTTCTCCACAGAACTTGCATCTATAATAACAGTAAATGCACTGGTGAAGAAATTGATGCATGATTTTTCATAGATTCCAAGGCCAGATGGGATCTTGATCATTTAGTCTGACTTCCTGTATAACACAGGCTATAAAACTTTTCCAAAATAATTCATTTTGTGCTGGAGCATATATATATAAATCTTAGTTTTAAAAATTGTCAGTGATGGAGAATCCACCAGAACCCTTGATAAATTGTTCCATCAGTTAATTACCTCACTGTAAAACATTTGTTCCTTATTTCTAGGCTCTTTTCTGATCCTACTTATTATCATATTCTTGAATTTTGGACACCAGAGGTATGTCTAGACTGCATCCCTCTGTCAGCAGAGGGATGCAGATTAGGCAGGTCGACATTGCAAATGAGGCAGGGATTTAAATATCCCATGCCTAATCTGCATAAAAATGGCCACTGCGTTTTGCCGACTCAGCACTTTGTCTGCAAAAAGTGGCAGTCTAGAAAGGGATCTGTCGAGAAAGAAAGCCTTTTTCGACAGATCCTGTAAACCTCTTTGCTACGGACATAAGGGATCTGTCAAAAAAGGCTTTCTTTCTCGACAGATCCCCCTCTAGACTGCCACTTTTTGCCAACAAAGTGCGGAGTCGGCAAAATGGGGTGGCTATTTTTATGCAAATTAGGTGCAGGATATTTAAATCCCTGCCTTATTTGCGATGTCGACCTGCCTGATCTGCATCCCTCAGCCGACAGAGGGATGCAGTCTAGACATACCCCAGGACTAGACACCATATTCCAGCAAGGTTGCACCGGTGCCAAAAAGGCAAAGTAACCTCTGTGCTCCTACTTAATAACCTCCTGTTTATGCATTCAAAAACAGAATTATTCCTTTTGACCACAGTTTTGCACTGGGAGATTATGTTCAGCTGATTTTCCATCATAACCCCAAATCATTTCCAGTCACCACTTCCTAGTAAGGGCACTGGAACCTTTGAAGAATTGGGGATGTGGGTATGGCCTTTGGCAATGCATGTGGGAAAATGTGATGGTCCCATGCCCCCACAGATTTTCTTCTTGGCTTATGCTAAGCATGCTCAGATGGACTGAGCGAAACTCCGTGTGTTTCTTTTACTAATAAAGTGGGGGGCATGGCCTTCTCAGTTTTAAGTGTGTGGGAGCATTGCCTGGCCCCCCCTTTCCCAGGTTTCAGAGCCATTGCAGAGCCCTCCTTCTTCTAACTGCGGCCTACATTACTTTTTCATGTAGTTGTATTAAAACAGATGCTATTTGCTTGTGCCTAACTTACTGAGTCTTCCAGATCACTCTGTATTAGTGACCTGTCCTCTTTATCATTTTTGATAACTTCAGGGTTTTTTCTGGGTTTTTTTATACATACCAACCAAGTATTCAAAGGATTAACCACACTCGTAATTTGTGCTTTACTATCCAAACTGGTCCTTATGTCGATCGTTATGTTTTAAGTACTGTGCACTTAATAGAAAGATGACATTCCATGATAGCAAATGTTTTTGCAGAGTATTATGCAGAAGAATGTTTCCAACATACTATCCAGTGATTTTTCTTATATTTGCATTAGTCACTGAAATTACATTTTTTTTATTTCATCTTGTATCCTCTTGTTTTTAGTGTATCTACAGCAAGCTGTGACATGAATGGAAATATTAATAACTGTATTCTAGTTGGGGAAAACATTCTGAAACATAGCTATTAAATAAAGGTCACTGGTGATAAGGAAATAGAATTCTCTTTGATATTTATAAATGATTAATTATTCTTAGTCTGACTTGTCCAGGTCAATTTCAATGATGTTGCTTTAAAAAATCCATTTTGAAAAAGGAAAAGCAATTTTATCAAATCAAATCAAATGACAATAAATGAGGTACTATCATCCATTGCATGTTTATAAAATTATCTATTTTGCGTGCTACATTGGTCTTTTGAAATTTCCTTCAGGATGTTTAAAATGGAGTTGCTGATATTTCTCTGGTCTTTTCAATTTAGAGGACAAAGACCAATGACAAGCTTGTCTCAATTAGTTTTCCAGTTTACTGGAGAAGTATGAGCTGAGTCCTTGCCTCTCAGGACAAATCCTGTTGTTAACTAACAAGATAGTCCAAATAACTGATATATTCCACTGACTTTAATGCAAGATGAAGCAGAATTGTAATGATCTTGATTAATCTCTTAGGTGTATGGTTGGTATTTTCAGTTGAAAGGACCCATTTCAAGATTCTCATGTTTCACAGTAAGAAAAGGAGCATAATATGGATTCCCATACTTTGTTTGCTATAAGGACACTGGTTGCAAATCCATGTGGTACAGCATCCATACAATTACAGCAAGGGAATTTAATCTGGACATTAGGAAAAACTTACTGTCAGGATGGTTAAACACTGAAATAATTTGCCTAGGGTGATTGTAGAGCAGGTTAGATAAATATCTGTCAGGGATGATCTAGATCAGGGTGGGCAATAATTGTTGATGGGAAGCCACTTCAAGATTTTGATAAGTGATCAAGGGCTGCACTTTTCTAAGGCAGTAGTGCACAACCCGTGGGTCGCGACCCCCAAGGAAGTCGCAGATGTCTTCCTGGGAGGTTGTCGCGCGGCACGGCCACCAATGGCCAAGCCCAGCCCCCAGCCACCCGGATCTAAGTGCCGCACCACGTGGCCGCCAACGGCCGGGCTCAGCCATGGGGGTCGCAGTTGATAAAAGGTTGCACTCCTCTATTCTATGAAGGGGGTGCAGAGTCTGGGATAGAGGTTGGATGCAGAAGGAAGCATGGGGTAAGGGACTGGGGTGCAGGAGAGAGTGTAGGGTCTGAAAGAGTTTGGGTGAAGGAGGGGGTTGTGACATAGGGCAAAAGAATGGGATACAGGATCGGGGAGGGAGTCTGGGTGCAGGAGAGGATTCTGGCCTGGGGGCGAGGGTATCGGAGGAGGTGCCGAGTCTGGGAGGGAGTTGTGACCTGGAGGAGTGGGGACAGGTGCAGAGGGTTTGGGTGGTGGCCTGGGGCAAGAGAGAGTGTTGGCCTTGGGCAGGGAGTTGTGCAGGGGAAGGGGGCAATGGGAGCTGAGGAATTTTTCTGGGGGGCAGGAGCAGTGTACGAAGCCTTCGCTTTCCCCTTTCATCTATGTCCGTCCCCCCCCTCAGCCCCTGGTGCCCAGAGCAGACAGCCACAGGGAGCAACCAACCACTTAAAACAGAATGGGGCTGTTTCTGTGATTGAGGGTCCTGGCAACGCAGCCCACAGAGCCCACCCTGATCTAGATGGTGCTTGGTCCTGCCATGAGTGCAGGGGACTGGACTTGATGACCTCTCAAGTTCCCTTCCAGTTCTAGTAATCTATGATTCTTCTGTGGTATCAATTACTTTTCCTGCTGAAGTGCTGTCACCATGATGTAGCTTACAATCTAAGATAGGCAACAGTTCAGGTAAAAGAGGGCATAGAAAGCTTATTGGTTAGAAAAGGATAAGGAACACTTCTTCTCAGGAAGTAGTGGGTTTTCATGAAAAGAGAAAGGACTTCATGGATCAAGTTGACTATCCAATAACACACACTATATATGTTACCTATATATATTTTAAGAATTTTTGAAATGTAGATTCAGCCAGGTGCAACTTCAGAAAAATACACTTTCACAGTTTTCACAAGCAGCCAAGCCCTTAAAATTTCATGATTCAGCTTTGATGAGCACATCCAGGCTAACTTTAAAATCTCCTTTATATTTTTTAAATAATTGAAGAGGGTGAAAGTTTATGTGTAAGGGCTTTTTAAGTGGGTGGAGACTATATTTATATTTAAAGATTTAAATGAAACAAATCCTGTTCCTTAACTGTATTTCTTTCACTCCTTTTTCTCTTTGCTTCCAGGCTTGGTGGGAGGGGGGGATTTTGGGAGGGGGGGGAGGGAGTTTAAGAGTTTTGGTAATAAATTGTAAGTATTGGAAGAAAAGAGGAAATTTGTCATTTTGCAAAGCAAGTTTTAAAATAGTTTTTACTGTTGCTCCTTAATTTCATGGTAATGCCACAAAGCATGATAAGGTGCTAATCCTGATTGTTGTATTTTTCCACTATTTAATTTACGGATGTTTAATTTACTTCAGAGGAGTATTGGCAATGATTGTAATTATATCCAGACAGCTGGTCTCATTCCACTGAAGGACTTATTAGTGAAAAATCAGGGAAATGTCTATTTTATACATTTTATTAAAGTTTTGTTGAAAAACACAATATTGTTAAGGAGAATCCAAAATATAGAGCTGTTAAATTCCCAGTTGCGTTCTTGAAGACTTATGGTTACTTAAGGCCAATTAGCCCTTTTTCACAGGAATAAACAATTGTAGTCCCAAGGTCCTGGCCAAGTTCCATTCTGAGAAGTATATTCTGCCTAACAAAATTCTTCTGCAGATGAATTTGGAAAATTAATTTTATTTGCTATTCTAAATTACCTAGCATTACTATATGTTGACCCACAGTTGGCTCACTTTTCCCCAGAGGAAACAAAAAACAGGACTATGTAGCACTTTAAAGACTAACAAGATGGCTTATTAAAGACTAATAAACCATCTTGTTAGTCTTTAAAGTGCTACATAGTCCTGGTTTTTTTTTCAGCTAGACCAGACTAACATAGCTACATTTCTATTACTTTTCCCCAGAAGTGACTCAGAATAGTAAAGATGGCCTATTCCTATGTGTACAATGGGGTGAAACTTTTGTTTGATTGTAAAATACTTTGGATCCTTCAGTGTGAGAGTTATCAGCTGTTCTATGTAATTGCCACTCAAATTTGCCTGTATATTAAAAAAAAAACCTGTAAAATTTAAAGTTTGTTTATACTTAGGTCAAGCAAACCCAGTGATGGAGGTGAAAATTGATGGATAATGGGTGACAGACCTTTAGAGTTGTGTGCTTTGCTATAGGCAAGGTCCTTCTCATCTTCATATTTATTATGTGGTTGAAGGTTTTTTTGTTGATGAAATATTAATCCATATATTTCTGTATTTTTCTCTCTTCTGTATTTAGGTTATTGGAATATTGGATGTGTTCACACCAGATGTAACACTGGAGAAATTTAATGATTTGTAAGTTTTTGATACTATGAGAAATCATAGGCATTAACTTATGGTTTATTTCTGAATTTCAGTTTAATATAAGTATTAGGTTCATGCCTAAAACATTTTAAAGGACTTGTAAGGGCACATCTACACAGCAGGGCTAAACTTAAAATAAGCTGTGCAACTTGAGCTATGCTAACTGCATAGCTTAAGTTGAAATAGCTTATTTCACTTTTGGCACCCTATACACAGCAGTTATTTCGAAATAGAGCACTCTTCCTCCAACTTCCCTTACTCTTCATACAACTAAAGTATAGGAGTCAGAGTAAGCAGTCTTCCAGCTCAACATTATTTTGACATTATGTCGAAATAACTGCTTATGTGTAGATGCGGACTATGTTATTTCGGAATAACATCAGTTATTCTGAAATAACGCTGCTGTGTAGACATAGCCTAAGAAAGTTAGATGCCTGTTATTGAAACTCCATGGGAATTGGTGCATCCCTCCCTTACACACCTTTGAAAATCCTCAAATTAAAGCACTGAATTCATATCAGAGAAACAAAAAGCTAAATTCTGATCTCCAGAATCCACACTTCATATTTCTAACTTCATGCACAAGAGTGATACATGCACCGAAATAGAAATATACACATTCAGAAGATCGTAACTTTAAAAATGATGTTACATGATGCATTTTGCCTAAAGCACCTGAGTTACTGTGCTTCCAGAGTAAAGCCGTTACCTTCAGTAGATTGCAGTGTATTTCCTCTATTATAACTGGGATCGGAGTTGTGTTCAAAATGTTTTGAAATCACTCTTCTGGTAATACAAATCTATCCCATGTTGTTTAAAAATTCAACGTTAAAATACAAAAGTAGAAAATAAAACACAAAAATTGGGTAAGCCCAAGGTTGTGGACTGAATGCCCCCTTTACCCATGCAGGACTTTGAGGCAGAGACTTTATAGGATGAAGTGTCTAGTAGACTAAGTAAAACATCACCCAGGAGTTTTGAGGGTACAAAAGGCAGATAGAGGCTTATTGTCATGACTAGAAGCACAGCAGTGTGTTGCAAATGTGTTGTGTATATTCTCAGCAAGCTGTCCAGTGTAAGCAAGTACAAATGTGTTTACAATTAAAACAGAAATTAGTGGAGGTTTTTGTGCATTAAAGGTCAGATGAGTCATTCAAGGGGAGATTTGATTGTTTACCTCTTGCTAACTAGTCATGTGGGAGCTTGTTTGGGCTGTGATATGAATTTGATCCTACTGTACTGTAGCTGCCTCATGGCTAGAAACAGCAAGGCTGGGGCAGGCAGTTCCAATATTGCCAGTCCTCTAGGGCATTATTCCTGTCTGAACCCTTTAGGAATTGGAAGGCACATATTTTGATATGGATCCTACCCCTTCTTTTTGGAGGCAAGCATACACTTAGATCTTGCATCAGCATCAATCTGCCAGATAAAGTGGAAGAGGTACTGGGGCGAAAGCCCTGCCCCTTCTGAGACCCCAGTGCTGTTTCAGGTGGCACCTGACCATTTTCCCCACATACACACACCTTCCCAGCCCTGTCACTCATGAGATGAAAAGCTAGGACCCTAACCCTGCAAAGAGTCACACATATAGTTTGTTAGGACTACCCACCGAGCATCTAGTTAACTTCCCTATAGAATCATAGGACTGGAAAGCACTTCAAGATGCCATCTAATCCAGTCCCCTGCATTCTTGGAAGGTGTGATGCATTCAGTCACAGGAGTCCCCTTGAGTCTGTCACCCAGTATGTTGGTCATGCCACTGAGCCTGCCTACCTGCCCTTTGGGGCACCCACCACCCTGTCCTGCTGAGTTAGAAGCTCTGGTCTCCCTCAGCTGAGGCAGAGTTGGGGTAACAGCCCTCCAGAAGAACAACTCAGACACTGAACCAACTCAGCTCTAGGAGGGCTTAGCTGTGAGGCCATTGACAGCACCCAGGAACACAGCCCCAAACAGGACCAAAACCCCTAATAAATCTGTCTTGGTCTGCATAAAAGTTTTACACAAAGAAAGCTCAAAAGGTCAGCCCCCTTTGTCAGTGGAAGAGAGATATGCACAGTGATTGTTCTACACTGCCCTGCCTGGATAACAATTTACACGGGGCTTGATAATAAACAAACGAGTTGTAATTAAGTATAAAAAGAGATTGCAAGTGAAAACAGACAGATCAAAGTAAATTACTAAAACAAAATAAACACGCCAGCTAATCTTAATACACTAATCCTTAGTTTTACACAACGTATTCCTCACCCTAATCCTTAACGCAGATGCAGTTCTTTACAAGCCAGAGCTGATCTTTTCTCTGACTTTTGTCTATCAGCTTCCTCTGTATCTGCTTTAGGTGGGAAGGCAGTTTCAAACTTCAACTGAAGAGAAAAGCCTGAATTCTTTCCATTCTTTAAATAGACTTCCCCAGGGTGGGAACCCTTTGTTTAGTCCCCCAATGCCTATGGAAAAATACCAGATTCAAGATCGATTTCAGTACATGGAATGTGTGTGGCATGGTCACATGTCTTTGTAGGGCTTTATAGGGTCACAGTTTGGGCTTACAGAAAAAACAACTATTTACAGATCATTACCTGTGTAGCAAGCCGTTAGTTTCCAGAGTATCTATCACTAATGGTCCACATTAGCACATTTAGAATTATAAACGAATCCACACTTCATATTTCTAACTTCATGCACAAGAGTGATACACGCACCGAAACAGAAATATACACATTCAGAAGATCGTAACTTTAAAAATGATGTTACATGATGCATTTTGCCTAAAGCACCTTTGAGTTGTTCATATTCAGATTCATAAACCAATTTTCATAAAGCATGGGGGGGACATGATAGCAGAACTAAGTATTCTCTCTAGACCATCCCTGATAGATGTTTATCTAACCTGCTCTTAAAAATCTCCAATACCAGATATTCCACAACCACCATGGGCAATTTATTACACTATTTAACCATGCTGACAGGAAGTTTTTTATAAAGTCCAACCTAAATCACTCTTGCTGCAATTTAAGCCCGTTGCTTGTTGTCCTGTTTTCAAAAGAGAATAATTTCCCCCCTGCTTCTTGTAACAAACTTTGATGTAACTGAAAATTGTTATCATGCTTCTCCCACCCCCGGTGTCTTCTCTTCTCCAAACTAAACAAACCCATTTTTTTTCAATCTTCCCTCATAGGTTATGTTTTTCTAAACCTTTAATAATTTTTGTTGCTCTTCTCTGGACTTTCTCTGATTTGTCCACATGTTTCCTGAAATGTGCACTCAGAACTGGACACAGTACTCCAGCTGAGGCATAATCAAGGTGGAATAGAGCAGAACAATTATTTCTCAAGTCCTGCTTACAACATCCCTGTTAATATGTTGTTAGTGGGGTGTTTTTTCCCCAGCAGTGTTACATTATTGACTTATATTTTGTTTGTGATCTTCTATGACTCTCAGATCCCTCTCTGTAGTACTCCCTTCCAGGTAGTCATCTCCCATCTTTACATTTGTCATGATTGAAATTCATCCTATTTTCTTCAGACCATTTCTCTAATTTTTCCAGATCATTTTGAATTTTCTGTCTTCCAAAGCAGCAACCCTCCCAGTTTGGTATCTTCGGCAAATTTTATAAACATGCACTCTATGCCATTATCTAAATCATTGATGAAGATATTGAACAGATCTGGACCAAAAACTGATCCCTACAGACCCAATTCAACATGTCCTTGACTTTCAGCCACTGTTAGCTACTCTCTTGGAATGTTTTTTGAACCAGTTATGTACCCATCTTATAGTAGCTTCATCTAGGTTGTATTTCCCTAGTTTGTTTATTAGAAGCTCCCGTGAAAGAGTATCAAAACCCTTACTAATATCAAGATATGCCATATCTACCACTTGCCCCATTCACAAGGCTTGTTACCCTGTCAGAGAAAGCTATTGAGTTGCTATTTGTTGCTTGACTCAATTTGTTCTTGACAAATCCATGCTGATTGTTACTTATTACCTCATTATCTTCTAGGTGTCAGCAAATTGATTGCTTAATTATTTGCTCCATTATCTTTCTTGGTACTGAAGTTAAGTTGACTGGTCTGTATTTCTCTTTTTTACCGTTGGCCACTATATTTGCCCTTTTCTAGTCCTCTGGAATCTCTCCCGTTTCTACCACTTTTTGAAGAAAATTGCTAATGGCTCACATGCTTCCTCAGTCAGCTTCTTGAATATTCTAGAGTGTATTTCATCGTCCCTGGAGACTTAATATAATCTAACTTGTCTAAGTAACTTTTGACTTGTTCATTGCCTATTTTAGCCTTTGATCCTACTTCAGTTTCACAAGTGTTGACTATGTTAGACATCAAATCACTACTAATCTTTTTGGCAGAAATTAAAACAAAAAGTCACTTCTGCCATTTCCACATTTTCTGTTATTGTTTCGCCCTCCCTCATTTGGGTAATGGTGTATTCTGTTATTGGCCTTACTCTTGCTTTTAATGTATTTATGGAGTGTTTTCTTATTACCGTCTATGGCTCTAGCTAGTTTACTCTCTAGTCTTTCTATTGTGTCCCTTATCTGCCTGTGTTATAGTCATCCTCTTGTAATTTAAGCTAGTTTCCACTTTTTTTGTAGGACTCTCTTTTGAGTTTCACATAATTGAAAATCTCTTGATTCAGCAAGTGGTCTCTTGCCATACTTCTTATCTTTCCTATGCAGTGGAATAGCTTGCTTTTCTGTCCTTAATAATATCTCAGAAAAACTGCCATCTCTCTTGAACTGTTCTTCCCCTTAGAGTTGCTTTCTATGGGATCTTATGTACTAGCTCCCTGAGCTTGCTAAAGTCTGTCTTCTTGAAATCTTGTATCTTTATTGTGCTGTTTTTCCTCCTACCATCCCTTACAATTGATAACGCTACCATTTCATAACCACATTCACCCAAGCGGCCGTCCACTTTCAAATTCTCAGTTTTTCCTCTCTGTTTGTCACAATCAAATCTAGAAGAGATATATAGAATGACTTCTATACTTTATATTTATCTATTATGATTATGACTGCTTGAAGCAGGTACTGAGTAACTCAATCACTTGTACTAGGAAGTTGTCAATTACTGTAATAGGAAACGACAAATTGTTCAGAAATTATAATTTCCTATTAACTCTCTACCAATTTCCTGGAAGTCGTATTATTTTTTAGAACAAATTATTTGGTTCTAGAGGTATTTAATTTAAATGGGAGATCAAATGAACCAATAGCTTAATTAAATGATAAGAACTGTAATTTCTAATGATCTTATGTAATGTACTAGTATGTTTCACTTTGACAAACTTGGTGGAGTTATTTTGTATTCAATTTTTTTTTAAGCTACTTAGTCATGCCATTTATGGGAACAGACTTGAGTAAGATAATGAAGCATGAGAAACTAACTGAAGATCGAATCCAGTTTCTGGTCTACCAAATGTTAAAGGGCCTAAAGGTTTGCCATTTTTATTACTCTTACTTTTACAACTTATGTTTTTTCTTCGGAGATTGATTTAGATCAGTGGTCCCCAACCTTTCGAGGTTGTCGGGCACCAGGGGGCGTGGCCGTTTGCCCGCCGGGCGCCAGGGGGCGGGGACACTTGCGCGCCTGGGGGCGGGGCCCCCCATAGCTGCGCGCCCGGGGGCAGGGCCCCCTCCAAGGGCCGCGCACCCGTGGCCGGCGCTCCCCTCCTCCCGCCGAGTGCTGCGCACCCAGGGCCGGGGCCGGCGCTCCCCCCCCCCCGCTGAGTGCCGCGGGGCCGGGGCCAGCGCCCTCCCCCCCCCGCCGAGTGCCGCACGCCCGGGGCCGGCGCTCCCCCCCTCCCGCCGAGTGCCGCGCGCCCGGCGCTCCCCCCGCCAAGCGCGCTCCCCCCAAAAGCGCATGGCGCCCGCGGGCACCGTGTTGGGGACCATGGATTTAGATAACTGCATACATTTTCCAAAATTTGAAATCTCCCTATAGATAGACATTGTGAGCTCTGGAATTCCCTGCAGTGAATATGTTTCTTGATGATGAATATTTGTTTCTGTTTTTTCCAAAATCACATGTGGGGGTTGCAGAATGAGTCCCTCACCTTGATGGTCTGATTTTTGTAGTTGAGAATACAAAGACTCTCTTGTAGTAGATCATCAACAATTTTATTTTAACAAGTCAGATTTTAGTCCATCCTTTTCTAACAGTTAATTGTGCTGCTTCTTTGGCCCATCTAGCCTTTGCTAGCTGAGAGAATTAGAAACCAAGGGTGAAACCTTGCCCCTGTGGAAAACATTTACACTGATTTCATTGGGGGCCCAAATTTCATCCCTCACTGAGAATCAAACTTGGATCTCACATAGGGCAGTGCAGAACACCAGGTTACATGTTCAGTTTTAAAATCTCCCATTTACTAATCTACAGACTTCTCAAAGTCAGTTTAAAGTGGCATGGTTAAGAGAACAGTGCTTTTTTCCATAGTAGCTACTGAAGATATGACACCAGATGTGATTTCTTTCCCGTTTTTGTTTTCTTGTTAGTTCTGTTCATTTCAGTTAACCATCTCTGGGGAGCTCCTTTCATGTACATATTTCCTATGCTTATTGTAAATTTGTTTTAATCCCTTTTTGATAAGATGAAAAGAGACTGCCAGGCATGGGCATCCCAGAGTAAAAATATGGACTTGTCAGGGTGAGGGTTTGATGGCCTGCTTAACTAGAGAGCCCCAGATGCTGCTGAAGGGACACTGCATGCTGGACTCACGCTTCCCCCATGATTCCCCTATCCACTTTTCTTCTCCATCCCTCTCCTCTCATTCTCTTCCGTCTGCCCTAACCCACTCCCTGTTCCTCCACCATTGCCTCTTCCCCCCACTTTCTAATCCTTCTTCTCTCATTTCCCTCATGCCAGCGCCCTTACCCAGCTCCACTGCAGGCACAGAAAACAGGAAGACTTCCTTCCCAGCACACACAGAAGAAAAGGGGATAGGGTAATTTCAGGGAAAGCAGGAGTCTGTCATGCAGTGTCCCCTCAGCAAGAGCTGGGGCTCTCCAGTTAAGCAGGCCCATCAAACCCTCACCCTGACAAGCCCTTCTCCCCTGTACCTAGACCTATCTGACGAGACCCCCCCCACACACTCTGACTTCCACCCCACAAAGCCCCAGTAAGACTCACCTGGACCCTCACCCCATCATGCCCCATTTCCCCAGCACCAAGCCCCACCTCTTCTTCCATTATCATGAATCCCAATGCCCCCAACAAGCCCCTGTGCATCCAGATCCCCACTGATCCACCCACACCCAGATTGCCCCACACCTAGATCCCCTCCACACTAGGCCCCTCTACACTTGGATCATGCTGGGCTGAGCCTGGTACTCCTAACACAGAAGGGCAGGACCAGCCCTTACATTGTGTCAGGGTCAGGTGTAGCCTCACTGGTAAGATCCTGTACTGGGATAGATGGGAATTGCAGATTGACTTCCCCAACTCGGTGCAGCCAGTGGCCTGTGCTCCCCACTGCAAGAAATGTGAAGATCTGGGGTTTTCTTAATGGTCCTCCTATTACAGACTTCCAGTAACACTGGACCTCTCATTTAAGACTTGATCTCAAAGGAAGTTTTTCCACTAATTTAAAAAAAAACCCTACAGATAAAGAACTTAATTAGCCCAATCCTCAGTTTCTCCATCTGAAAAAACAACAGATAATAGTACCTGCATGCCTCACAGGAGTTTGTGTAAATTCATTGGTTGTGGTTAGGTGCTTTGAGGTTATCAGATGGAAAGTGCTTGGAAGTGCAGTTTTCCAAAGTGTTTTTTACAATTCCAAAACCTTTCTGCTTCATTCATGCCATAGGCACTCCTCCTGGGCTACAGGAGAATTTCAGTTTGGGACTTTATGGGATAAATCATTCTCTCACTATGTGATGATGCAGCAGTTTGTTAGAAGAGGCAGGGGCCTCCCCTTACCATCACTTTTCAGAGGTCTAGACAAAGATGCAAGTAGGCCAGACAGTGTTATGCTGTGTGTATGCAGCAGGAAGTGCTGGGTCATTTGTGGCAGCAGGCACCCTGTGCTAGTTTATTCTCAGGCCCAGGGCCAGCTAATAGGCGGAACAATAAATGGCCAGGAGGAATGGATTCCCCTTCCACCTGTGCCAGAGCTCTTCAGAGCGTTCCCATAGGTAATTAGTAGCTTGGACCAGAGCAATTAGGTTTTTTTAATAGTTCAAGTTCTGTGATGGGCAGGGCAGGGAGAGCACTTGATGGGGAGGGTAGTGAGCTTGAGCAGTGGGAGCCTGGGGACAGAAAGGTGTGGAAGAAGGAAAGGGGGAGCAGAGGAGGAGGCACATGGTGGTGAGGAGGAAAGGAGGTATTGGTAGGATAGGGCTGGGGATTTTGTTCCTTCACCCCTGGGGAATTGGGTCTGCCAGTCTGGCACATAAAGCTGGCACCACCGTGCTGTCTCAGTGGGACATTTTGCATTCTTAGTTCTGTGAGCTGAACAGGTGCTATTGTTGTTAAAGCAGCAACCAGCCTGTATTTTACTGACAGCATCCATGTCCCTTGGTAATTCTTATTCCTTGTCTGAGGTACTTACTGCTGTTGAAACAATCAACATGTTTGTGTGAACAATCCACTCAGTGTGCAACAGCAGTCAAAAAAACCAGTAGGAATCATTAAAAAATGGGATAGCGAATAAGACAGAAAACATCTTATTGCCTCTGTATAAAACCATGGTACGTCCATGTATTGAATACTACGTACAGATGTGGTCGCCTCATCTTAAAAAAGATATACTGGCATTGGAAAAGGTTCAGAAAAGAGCAACAAAAATTATTTGGGGTTTAGAATGGGTCCCATATGAAGAGAGATTAAAAAGACTTGGACTTTTCAGCTTAGAAAAGAGGAGACTAAGGGAGGATATGATAGAGCAGGCCTGCACAACTCAGAAAGTGGCGAGGGCCATATTACTCTAAAGAAAACAGCTGCAGGCCGCAAGTAGGGTTGCCAGGTGCTCTCCCAAAAAATACCAAACACGCGGGCTAAAATTTTTGTTGAGCAAAAAAAAAACCACCACGCGTGTCAGGCATACAACAAAAAACACCACAGCACCCGGCTTCAATGGGTGCTACCAGGTTTCCATCAGTGCCAAGCTGGAAATTCAGAAAATACCGGACATTGTACATGTCTGATATTTCCTGAATTTTTTTACCGGGCAGAGAGAGCAAATACCGGACTGTCCAGTAGAAAACCAGACACCTGGCAACCCTAGCCGCAAGGGTAGGTTTGGGAGGGGGGGGTGATACTTTATTAAGAATTTTTCAGTTAAATCAGGCCTGCACAACATATGGCTCCCAATGCCCTTACCCTCTCCTCTCCCAGCATCACCCTGTCCCCCCTCCCATTGACACCTCCTCTCCTGCCCTTTTCCTCATTGTCTCCACTTGGCCCCCTGGCATTTGTCTCTCCTGCACCCTGTCCCTTGGTGCCTTCCCCTTTCTCCTGACCTGCCCTCCTCCCCTCAGCACAAGCCCCTTTCCCTCCCCTACCTGGCTACTGCCTTCCAGTTTGCGGGGCTGCCAGAGCATTTTTGAATCCAGTGGTCGTGGGCCATGACGTCACAACACCACGTCACGCCAGCATCCTGGTGTCTGCTAGTGTCCTGCCCTCTGGCTCATGCCCAGCCTCCTCACACTGGAGCTGCATGCAGGCAGCCCGGTGGCAAGAATCACCGCACTTCCCCCTCCCCGGTGGCGCTCCGCTCCTCCGCCCAGCCGGCAGATCGGATGGGGCCGCGCCGCCCGTAGTCGTCACGGGCCACACAGTGAGCCCCTGCATGCCGCATGTTGTGCAGGCCTATGATAGAGGTCTATAAAATCATGTCTGGTATGGAAAAAGTGAATAAGTAAAATTCTTTACTTATTCTCACAGTATAAGAACTAGGGAGTCACCAAATGAAATTAATAGGCAGTAGGTTTAAAACAAAAAAGAAGTTTTTCTTGACTCAGTGCACAGTCAACCTGTCCTTGCTAGAGGACCTGGTGAAGGCTAGGACTTTAACAGGGTTCAAAAAAGAGCTAGATAGATTCATGGAAGTTAGGTCCATCAATGGCTATTAGCTAGTATGGGTAGGAATGGTGTCCCTAGCCTCTGTTTCTCTGGAGGTGGGTGACAGGAGAGGGATCACATGAGGATTACCTGTTATATTCCCTCTTTCTGGGGCATCTTATTGGCCACTGTTGGCAGACAGGATACTGGGCTGGATAGTATGACTGTTCTTATATTCTTATGTTCTTAAGAAGTAAAAGAGAGGTGGCAGCTTTTGCAGTCTGATTCCAGTAATTTTCTTCCTGTCGGGGGCAAATGTCACCTGAGGGGGAGACCTGACACCTTGTTTTATTGTGTAAAGAAAAGACAGAGATTTCCCAATTAACTTTAACTAGTGCTTGCCATTCTGTGTTCCCCAGGATCAATGAGAGGAATTCTGAGTGTTTACAAGCTGCCTGCATGTCAGCTATCTGGGTATATAAAAAACCTGTGACTGACAGGTTTGTATTCCCTTATTTAGTGCTTTTAATTAAGTACCTTCTGCATGTCTGGCATGCAGTACAAAACATGCTCTATTTTGTCAAGAAAGAAATTGCAGAAAAGTGGAGGATTTTTTTCAAAAATAATTTGCTTGGGTTTAGTGGCTTGGCTGGAAGGGAACAAGCATGTAGTGAGCAAAGACAGATGTGCAGGGACAGAAGAGAGGAGGGAGACAGTGGGAAAGGGGCTTAGGAAGGGACCCAGAACCTGACACAATACTCAAGCTAAGGCCTAATGAAGGTGTAGTAGAGCAGAAGAATTACTTCTTATGTTTTATTTACGCTTCTGTTAATTCATCCAAGAATGATGCTTGCTTTTTGTGCAACAGTGTTACACTGTTGACTCATTTATTTTGTGATCCTCTATGATCCCTAGATTCCTTTCCACAGTACTCCTTCCTAGGTAGTCAGTTCCCATTTTGTATGTGTGCACTAGATTGTTCCTTCCTAAGTTGAGTACTTTGCATTTGTTCTTACTGAATTTCATCCTGTTTACCTCAGACTATTTCTCCAGTTTGTTTGGATCATTTTGAAATATAATCCCATCCAATCCTATTTTGTTCTCTGTTTTGTTTCACTCAGCTTTCATAAGAATGGCTATAGTGGGTCAGACCAAAGGTCCATCTAGCCCAGTATCCTGTCTTCTGATAGTGGCCATTGCCCGGTGCCCCAGAGGGAAGGAAGAGGACAGGTAATCATCAAGTGATCCATCCCCTGTCACCCATTCCCAGCTTCTGGCAAATCACGAGGCTAAGACACCGTCCCTTCCCATCCAGGCTTATAGCCATCAATGGACTTATCCTCCTCGAACTTATGTAGCTCTTTTTGAATTCTGTTATAGTCTTTGCCTTCACAGCATTCTCTGGCAAGGAGTTTTACAGGTTGATTTTGCGTTGTGTGAAAAAATACTTCCTTTTGTTTCTTTTAAACCTACTGCTTCTTAATTTCATTTGGTGAACCCCTAGTTCTTATTCACGTTGAGTATGTCTACACTGCACAGCTATTTCCAGAGGTATCCCGAAATAGCTACCCCGCATCTGCACAAGCTGCCCATTATTTCAAAATATTTTTTGAAATTATGGGCATGCTATTTCGCCATCCCGGTAAACCTCGTTGCATGAGGGATAAGGGATGGTTTGAAATAGCATGTTATTTTGAAATTTTTCACTGTGTAGATGTGCTAAATTTCAAAATAAGCTATTTGGAAATAGATTCAAAATAAGATACACAATTTGTGTGGCGCAAATCGCGTATCTTATTTCGAGGTTAGGGTGCTGTAATGATTTCACAGACCTCATCATATCCCCCATTTAGTTGTTTGTTTTCCAAGCTGAAAAGTTCCAGTCTTATTAATATCTCCTCATATGGCAGCTCTGCCATAGTCCTAATAATTTTTGTTGCCCTCTTCTGAATCTTTTCCAAGTCCAATATGTCTTTTTTGAGATGTGGCAGCCAGACCGGCGTGCAGTATTCAAAATGTGGATGTACCATGGATTTATGTAGAGGCAATATGATATTTTCGTCTTATCACAAAATAAACAATGATTATTAGCATTCTTTTTGTGAACCACAAATGATAAAAAATTAGAAAAAATATTTAGAACTCCCATGTACCTGAATGATTCTTATAAATGAAAAGATTAGAATCCTTCTCATTCTAGATTAAAAATTCAAATGACAATATTGACTCTAAATTTTAAATTATGGAGTATGTTGGTTTTTTTTATAAATATATTGTTTATCATAAAGGTTTATTTTTTGTTATTTCCTTTTAATGAAACTATGCATCCAATGGAGAGAGAGCTTCCTTTTAAAAGATGCTGCGTTCTGTCCTTATTAGCACGCTGTGCTTCAACAACAATTTTAGCATGCAGTTGAGATTTGATTGCTGAAAGTGCCTTGACCTAGTTTTGTAGGCTACAGCCACTTTCCCATAGTGACAGCCATTTCAGTGGAATTGAATTCCTTTCACTGTGAGAGACAAACTCTGACAAGGGTACGGAATAGCAGAATTTTGAAATGGATTTATACTTTTGGCTTCTTCCTCTGTGAAGGTTTGGTCGTTAAAGTCTGGATCCTGCAATTTACGATGCAAAAGCAGAGTCCTACACTCCTACAGAGTTTCACTGACATTAATAAGGGTGAAGTGGGTCCTCCCATGCTTTGTAAACTATAGAATCAAGCCCTAAATGGAAGAAAAAAAACGTTATCATGCCTGATCAGATTTTAACCAGCTTTTCTTCCTGATTTACAATGGACCTGGCAAAGGTTTGAAACCAAGAAAAATGGGACACATTGTGCCTGAATACTCTGGTGTACTCTGCATACTCAGACTAGGAGTGCAGTTTTCCCCTCCCCTCTAACTTCATTCCACTACTTAGTACATTTACCCCTTTGTATCTGTATTGTTTTCTCCTATCTCCAGATTTAGTGTACAGGTAGTCCCCGGGTTACGTACAAGATAGGGACTGTAGGTTTGTTCTTAAGTTGAATCTGTATGTAAGTCGGAACTGGCATCCAGATTCAGCCGCTGCTGAAACTGACCAGCGCTGACTACAGGAAGCCCGAGGCAGAGTTGCTCTGCCCTGGGCTTCCTGGAATCAGCCGCTGATCAGTTTCAACAGGCTGAATCTGGACGCCAGTTCTTACATACAGATTCAACTTAAGAACCTCAGGTGTCCCCAAGTCAGCTGCTGCTGAAACTGATCAGCAGCTGATTCCAGGAAGCCCGGGGCAGAGCAACTCTGCCTCGGGCTTCCTGTAGTCAGCGCTGGTCAGTTTCAGCAGCGGCTGACTTGGGGACGCCTGGGGCAGAGCAGCTGGGGTGCTGCTGGGTTGGTCCAGTAGCGCCAAGGAGCGGCGCTACTGGACCAACCCAGCAGCACCCCAGCTGCTCTGCCCCAGGCGTCCTGATTCAGCCGCTGCTGAAACTGACCAGCAGCGGCTGAATCAGGACACCTGGGGCAGAGCAGCTGGGGTGCTGCCGGGTTGGTCCAGTAGCACCCAGAGCAGCGCTACGGGACCAACCGGCAGCGCCCCAGCTGCTCTACCACAGGCGTCCAGAGAAAAGCCTGGTCTGCTGGGGAGGGGGGGCGCACTAGCTGCGCCCTCCTCCGCCCCCCCCCCCAGCAGACCAGGGAGACGGAGGCGGCGGACCGAGCGAGACGCACCGTGGTCCCACCGCCCGGGTCCTCTGCGGCTTTGGAGACCAGCAGACCAGGGAGATGGGGAGCAAAGCCAGGGAGATGGGGAGATGGGGAGGATGCGGGTGGCGGGACTGCGGCGCATCTGGACGTCCCGCCGCTCACGTCCTCCGGGGCCAGAAAAACCCCGTTCGTAACTGCGGATCCGACATAAGTCGGATCCGCGTAACTCGGGGACTGCCTGTATATATTTTAATCTTGTCCCTCTCTAATCCTGCTCCCTTTATTTGTTTGCCATTGGGTTCAGGTAGAAGGGTTTGTGTTCCAGGGTTTCATGAACCTTACAAGACAAGCCTGAGTTGACAGAAGTAGTATGGGATCTTCAAGAGAAAAAAAAATCAGTGATTAATTTCCATCTAAGGAGTGTGGTTTACTTTTTTAGGATATCTTCTTAAGGAAAGGGACTAGATCCTACTGTGGAAAAAATGCATAGATTAGCTCTGACATATTTAGGCCCCTACAATCATAAAGCACCCTTAGGAGTAGACTTTGTGAGCCCCAAAGGATGTCTCTGTCTCAACTAATCAGATGTACAACATTCATAGGAAGCTGGGAAAGCAGGTGTGAAGAACTGATTTATGAAGCACTCAAAGCAGCACACTAGGTAAAGAGGAAATGGGAGGGAGCTCCTTCAGTGACCTGCAATCCCAGGGTTTGTAGAAACTGGGGCATTCCAGTTCCAGCAAATCTTGCAGAGATGTTGAGATAATCCTTGTATACTAGTATAGCTTATCACTCTAATCTTACTGTATCTTTCAATAGAAATGGTTCCCTTGATTATTTGTAAAACTGCTTTCCAACTTCTCATAAGGAGGAATGTATCTCTAATAAACTCAGAATTATCTGCAGAAACTGATGGCATTATTCATCCATTAATGTTTGATGTTTTAGTCCTTTCATATTGTAAGTCAGGCATTCAGTAATAATCTTTACTCCTTCATTCATGTCACTATACTTTGGATCTTTCTCCTTGGAGTAATTCACTCTGTGCAAGCACTGTGAGTAGCTGGAGGAGTCTCTAAGGAACTGATCTAAAACCCACCGACTCATACAGTTACCTACATGCTTCCAGCTCCCATCCAGAACACACCACACGATCCATCGTCTATAGCCAAGCCCTTCGATACAACCGCATCTGCTCTAATCCCACTGACAGAGACCAGAAGCTTCAGGATCTCTACCAAGCATTTATAAACCTCAACTACCCACCCAGAGAAATAAAAAAGCAAATTGAAAGAGCCAGACGAATACCTAGAAACCATCTACTTCAAGACAGACCCAAGAAAACCAACAATAGAACACCACTTGTCATCACCTACAACCCCCAACTTAAACCTGTCCAACACATTATCAATAAACTACAGCCTATATTGGAACAGGATACCATACTCAAAGAGGCTCTGGGAGACAGACCCATAGTCTCCTATAGACAACCACCTAACCTCAAGATGATTCTTACCAACCACCACAGGACATACCACACTAATACCAACCCTGGTACCTTCCCTTGCAACAAACCCCGTTGCCAGCTTTGTCCACATATTCATTCTGCTGATACCATTATTGGACCTAACCAAGTGAGTTATAAGATCAAGAACACATATTCCTGCGCATCCAGAAATATAATCTATGCTATCCTGTGCCGAAGGTGTCCGTCTGCTATGTACATTAGACAAACATCTCAGACACTTCGCCAAAGGATTAATGCCCACAAAACAGATATCAGACAAGATCACAAAGAGAAAACAGTTTCTTGTCATTTCAACCAGAAAGGACACAGTCTCAATGACCTGCTAACCTGCATCCTACTTCAGAAGACATTCAAATCTGCACTTGAAAGGGAATCCTCTGAACTGGCATTCATGCTAAAATTCGACACCCTCCGCACCGGACTTAACAAAGACCCCAACTATCTTACACATTACAAAGATAGCTTCCCCAATTATCACCTCTAATACTATTAACTCACAGACATTTCCCCTTCCCCACCTCTAATATCATTAACTCACTGGCATTCACCTTCCTTCCCTCCCCCTCCCCCCCACATCCCCCTTCTGTTCTGTAATGTGATTTGTCCTTTTCATGTGTGTTCATTTTTTTAAATGGTATCCTTTGGTATATATGGTTGTGACTGTTTTCTTCCATTATTTGATCTGAGGAAGTGGGTCTGGCCCACGAAAGCTCATCATCTAATAAACCATCTTGTTAGTCTTTAAAGTGCTACATTGTCCTGCATTTTGCTTCAGCTACCCCAGACTAACACGGCTACATCTCTACCACTGATCTAAAAGCAGGCACATTGAAGTGTTGTTTGCCTGAATGAAACTCCAGTAGCACCACCCCTTGTTATGTTAGGCTCAGCTTAGTGCTGTTCAACTCTGGTTTTCAGGAGCACTAAATTCAGTCATTCCCTTTTTTCCCCCCTTTCAAACCTATTTGCTGAACTGCACTTTGCTAGCTCCTTAGCCATATCTTCCTGTATTGAATAGGGATGTTAGGGTGTAAACGACTAACCATTTAACCTATAAATGGATGCTTATCCGTTAATGGTGTCAGTTACACTCAGCCTTTCAGGGAGGGGGAGGTGGCTTTGCTGTGGCAGGGCAGTGAAGCCTCCTCCCTGGGAGCTAAGCCAGCAGTGACTGGTGGCCCCACTCCTGGGGAGACTTTGCTTTGGGCTCTGCAGTATAAAGCTCCTTACTCTGCCCATATGTTTTATTTGCAGTGAAGAACACTTATTATCCAGGTGACTAAAGATGAAGAATTTACCAACAGCTGTAACAATTTATTGAATTGAATTTGGGTAGGGTACCAAAATTTGCCATTTAGCTATTCCCAAAGTTCCTGTACCATAAATCAATTCGTTCACCCTCATCAGCGAAACCAGTTGTTGAGATAAAATGGTGACAGTGTTGTTATGGAAATGACTGCTATGGTCAAATTCTCTGTGCTAAAAGATGATTTTATGAGAGAATGGGTAAAAAACCATAATCAGAGATACAAAGTGCTATTTTAGAGATAAATTCAAAATAAAAATATTCTGAACTAAGCTGAAGTAGTTTCCTTAGTATTGGGGTACACGGCAATGTAGATTCAAATATCTTTACAAAGAAACAAACATGAAAGAAACCTGGCATCAGAAATGAAGTGTTAAGTAATTTGGCCGCACCATCTCTCTATTAAGAAGAGTGTTTAGTAAACATGTAAATTATATCCAAAAGTATTTAAATGGGTTGTTTTTTTCCTCCTTTGCATTTCTAACACTCATTTTTTGGTGTGGTAGGGAGAACCAATTAGCAAAAGTAGGGTGTTTAAGGAAAATTATTCTCTTCCCTGAAGGTGGATGAGGCCCATTTTTATTAAAACTGTTGAGCTGAAATTCTTTTAAAACTCCTGTTTCTGTATGCTGTGTTATGCAAAAGACCCTAGGTCTACTGTTTACTTCCCAACTCTGTACCATTTTGCGCTCATTTTTAACATCTGTATTCTTTGAAGTATTAAGGGGTTCAGTGAAAAGACGATAAGAAATAATTTGGAATGTATATGGTCATTGTGACATACACGTTTCTCAAAAATAAAACTGGTCATTAGCGGATGATCTTTCTTTCTTGACTGACTGACTTCTAACAACCATTTTCCATAAATACATCAGGGCTCTATACCCATGTGACAGGAGTTCCTTTTAAGCAGTCTTCTCTCATCCTGAGAAATTTCACCCTTCCATTCATGAACTAAATAGCACTTCATGGTTGCCAGTCTGCTCTAGTTAGTGGCATCAGCAGTAGTACTCCAGGCTATGTTCCATGGCACCAACATTTCCCCCCACCTCTCTTTCTCTTCTTTGGAAGGGAGCATGGGAGGTTTTTTGTCATTCCCTAGTGATGGTGCTGGAACTGTCTGGCCTGCAGGCGTTTCACAAATGGAAGTGATCATTTCCCGTATTCCATGGCTTACTCATTTATTGTGGTACTTCTTGTTATGACTCCTCTTGCATCCTCAGCTCATATTATGTCAAAAAAAGAAACTGTTTTATAATTGCATGAGCTAAGGGTGTCTAAAGGCAGACAGATATGTCCTTATGTGAAAACATTACTAGGAAAGCAAAGATGGAGCATGTAAACTCACTACTATAAAAGTTCAAGAGCATTCTGGCTTTCAAAACAAATTCTATCAGGCAAGAGCGAGGAAACCTCTGTGTAATGTGGTGCGATGAGTTATTTAGTCTTTGCCATGGACAAAGATAAAATGGTGTCTGAACAGCATTGCTCTAAAATTGCATATCTTGCTCCAAGGGAACCTTGTGTTCTTCCTGTGCTACCCTGGGCTTGATCTACAAGTAGGCGTAGAGTTCCATACATGGTTAAAGAGAATAATTTTTCTCCCTCCTTCTTGTAACACTTTTTAGGTATTTGAAAGCTGCTATAATGTCCCCCCTCAGTCTTCTCTTTTCCAAACTAAACACACCCAATTCTTGCAGTCTTTCCTTATATGTCATGTTTTCTAGAACTTTAACCATTCTTGTTGCTGTTCTCTCTGGACCTTCTCCAATTTCTCCACATCTTTCTTGAAATGTGGTGCCCTGAACTGGACATAATACTTCAGTTGAGGCGTAATTAGCACAGAGTAGAACGGAAGAATTATTTATCGTGTCTTGCTTACAACACTTCTGTTAATGCATCCCAGAATCATAAAACAGGACTATGTAGCACTTTAAAGACTAACAAGATGGTTTCTGAGCTTTCGTGGGCCAGACCCACTTCCTCAGATCAAATAGTGGAAGAAAATTGTCACAACCATATATATCAAAGGATACAGTTAAAAAAAATGAACACATATGAAAAAAGACAAATCAAATTTCAGAACAGAAGGGGCATGGTGGGGAGGTAAATGTCTGTGAGCTAATGATATTAGAGGTGATAACTGGGGAAGCTATCTTTGTAATGGGTAAGATAATTAGAGTCTTTATTCAAACTTAGGTGTAAAGTGTCGAATTTAAGCATGAATGACAGTTCAGAGGATTCTCTTTCAAGTGTACTCTTAAAAGGCCTTTGAAGCAGGATGCAGGTAATCAAGTCATTGAGACAATGTCCTTTCTGGTTGAAATGGCAAGAAACTGTTTTTTCTTTGTGATCCTGTCTAATATCTGTTTTGTGGGCATTGATCCTTTGGCGAAGTGTCTGAGACGTTTGTCCAATGTACATAGCAGACGGACACTTTCGGCACATGATAGCATCAATTATATTTCTGGATGCGTAGGAAAATGCATGCAAAGTCAGAATAGGCCAGGGATAGGAAGAGGAAAGTTGAGCACTAAGACCCAGGGGAGGCATTGCTTCCCCTTGCCCTGGTCTTGATGTTTTTGCCGGCAGCCATCTTGAGTTTTTGGTCGAGCAAGAAGGGAGCTTCCCTTCGAAACCAGGTAAACAGGGGCGCTGGGGCCTGAGGGGGGAGGGAAGGGGAGGGGCTGGGCCCAGTTGCCGAGTATGTAGGGTTGCCAGGTGTCCAGTATTTTCGCCTCCTGGATGGGAAAAAAACAGAAAATACTGGACATTTCAGGTGTCTGGTATTTTCTGAATTTTTTTACCGGACAGAAGGCGAAAATACCGGACTATTCAGGTCAATACCGGATACCTGGCAACCCTAGAGGCTGCACATGAGGCACCCAGTCTGGAGGGGAGAGATGGAGAGGATTCCCCAGAGGGCACTGGTAGGAAGTAACCCAGGGTGGGGAATTGATCCCCGGAAGCTTGGTGTGTTGCAGTGAGATTCCCTGCTAAGCTAATGGTGGTCCACTCCATCACTGACAAGACACTGGACTGGGACCCCCTACCTTCTCATCATAACTTCTAGTAACCCACCTATTATAAATCAGTAGAAGAAACTCGTGAACAAGACGAGCTTCTGTTTACACCTCATACCAGCAGAATATTCAGTAGTAACTGCACTACTCTCTATGGGCATGTCTACACTACGGAGAGGCTTTACCCTCTGGAGATTGATTTTCTAGTGTTCAGTTTATCAGGTCTAGTGTAGATCCCCAAATCTAATGCTGAGGGCAGCCCCACCAGCATCCTGTACTTCTCATTATGTGAGGAGTCAGGGAAGCTGATGAAAGTTTGTGCTTATATCAGCCTCCCACAGTGTAGACGCTGCAGCAACTCAGCTTAAAGTAAGCTGACTTCAGCGAGGCATTTTGCACAGCTGGATGGCCTACCTTAAGCTGACCTGTCTGATCTAGTGCAGATCTGGCCTAGGGTGATTCTATGTGCTGTTTGAACTATTAACCTAGTTGGGAAAGTCAGAGCTGGAACTAGGCAAAACTGTTCTTTTTCTAAAATGTTAGGATAAAGGCAGGTATTTGCCTTCAGTGGTTTACAAATGAAGAAAAGTCCCTTTTTTGAGTAAACTGCTATGCTCCTGAGCTTTTAAACTGAGACTAAAAATCTAAACAACACAGAGATTTTCATTTAATTCCCAAATAGTTATGTAGTGAGTTTAGAGAGTCTGTCATTCTATGATATATTTCAAAGATGCAGCACAATGGAATATAGCACAGTATTCCAAGCAGACTGACAGAACCGCTCTGTTTCAAATTGCAACTCATCCCAAAAAAGCAAACATAACAAACATCTCATTCTGGCTTTTGCATCTTTCTGGTTGCCTCCCTCAGGATCCAAAGTTGTTAGACAGAATAGTAATGTAACAACAAAATTATCTTTCTTGTTTACTAAACTGTCTGCCGAAGAGGGCCCCAGTGACTGGAATGTATGCATTGGCACATCCCTATCAGAACATAGCAAGTGCTGCACAGTATGGTATAAATATCTATTTCTTCAAAACTCTCATCCTTTGACACTGATTGGGTTGAATATTGTGTGTTTTAAAAACATGAGCATTCTCACAAAGCCCTGGAAAAATGATGAAAGTACTCTAATCTGATAAAATGTATTTTAAGATTACTTTTAGATTTGTTTGTATTCAGGCCTTTGTTCAGGAAAGGATACCTATTCAAATAAGGTGCGTAGGCACATGCTTAAAGCTGAACATCTGCTTTCCTAAAATTAAATCTGTGCTTAAATTCCATGATGGCAGCAGTATAGCACATGCTTTCCTGAATCTGGACTTTATCAGAAGTAACTGAGCCTAATCTGTTATTGTGCAATTTAGATTTCTCCTGTAACCAGTTCAGAAATGAACAGTAAGTAAAACAATAGGATTTATTTTAATCCCTGTATTTCACAACCCAATTTCAGTCTGATTTTATTTTTTTAATAATGGCAGAGTGTTTTTGGACACAAAAAATATCTGTGAAGAAATTAAGCGAGGAAAAAATGGTGACCTGATTCATTATCAGTATTCAAACAGAGATACAGGAATAATGATTATCATCTGAAAAAAGCAGCAGCTGTATATTTGAGAAATGGTCTTTCTTTAGAAAGCAAAAATAATCTTGTGTCAATTTAATTTTAGGAGTGTAGTGTAACCACCTCTAAAATCATTTTTTTGATGTCACTGGCAGAAAATTCATAAAATGAGCACACTTTTATTTTCTTCTTTGAATATTTGATCTAAAGTTGTGTAAATCTCATTATTACCTCCCTCTTAATGTTCTGGTCTCTCTTCACTTTTCTACTTGGTTTCTAATGATATTTCAATTTTTGTATATGACAACACTGATTGACTCATTTTCTGTTATTAATTTCAGATCCCTTTAGCACCACCTAAGGCCACTTTTTCAGTAGAACTGACATAATTTATTCAGAGTCCAACAAGTATCAATTAACAGATCCTTTTGTTTTCACAGTATATCCATTCAGCAGGCATAATTCACAGGGTGAGTGAAAACAATATTAAAAATACTTGTGTTTTTTTATTTGTATTCTGTAGATGATGTTTGTGCACGTGTATGTACATAAATATGGTTCTCCATTTTTTACTTCATTCATTTTGGTTGGAGATTTTTAGGGTTTTAGACTAACAAAAATTTGCATAAAAGTGTGTTTTTTATCAAAAAAAATCCCCATACTAACAAAAATTTGCATAAAAGTGTGTTTTTATCAAAAAAAAAATCCCCATTGAAAAACAGCACATAAAAACCAAAAATATTTCACCATAATGCAAAAAGTTTCAGAGCATTGATAGAAAGTCTGAAATTTCCACTGAATATTTTAACAAAAACTTTTTCATCAACATTTTTGGACTGAACTAAAACTGGCCATTGTGATTCCTTTTGGAAATCCCACTGATGCTCTCACAAAATCAGTGTGAGAGTTTTGAAATGAGAGTTTTGGGTTGCCTGCCCTTGTATTTGCAAATTTCATTCCAACGCAAAGTTTTGGCTGTCTTACCTTAACCAAGACAAGAAATCGCTCCTTTGAAGTAAAATACCAGGAGCACCATAAATATTTTACTTTGCTCTGGTGGTTTTAATTTGACTGCTGGAAATTGTATCATTCGTCACAAACCCAACATGATGTAACATTTAAGTTAGTGTGAATGTTAACTCCCAAAGCTGTTGTAATCATAGTCTAAACTAGTCATTCAGCCATTTTCTAAGTTTCTCTTGCTGATTCATCATCTTTCAGTTCCATTGTAGAGTCTTTGCAATTCACGGTCTCCCTTCTCCTCTCTCCAAGATCCCTATGATGTTAACAAGTCTACACTCCCTGCTTTTTTTCATTCGTTATCAGAAGGCAGTTGGAAAGTTGTGCAGAAATTTTGTACAAGCATCTTGTTTTATGCTGTAGTTGACATAAATCTGCAAAAGTTTTGGGGAAATTCTGCTGACATTTTTCTCCCTAAATCTGTGATTCTCCACAGGTCAATAATAAGGGTCTGAGTTTTTCCAACTGGGTATTCTTCCCTATCTATAGTGTCAAAGTCTTATAGCAGTTAAATGCAGAGGGATTTTGATGTTACTAAGAGGCAGAGGATGATCAAGACCTGCCCCTTTATTTTTGGAATTTTGTTAATGTAACAAGTAACAGCCTTCATTCAAGTGAGTCAAATTAGCAGGAAATGAGGCTCCATTCTTGGGTGGCCCGGAGGCACTGCTATAGTAAACACGATTAATACTAATAATGGACTTTAATTGAAGACTTTTTCTGAGTAGCTTAACAGCTGTGAAGGAAAGCTCTTTGATTTTGTTGAGTTTATGTAGGTCCCTTAACAGTGTTGGTTTTTAAATGGTCCCAATTAGGCTTTGATGTCCAACCTAAATACTTTAATAAGGAATCTGGGGTAGTTCTCTTTTTTGTAGCCAAACCATAGCAATAAACTTTTCATCAAGGCTATGCTAATAGAACAGAAGTTCATTTCATTAAAAAAATGCAGAAAGACCCCATAAGTATCCAGAATTTTACTATGTCATAGTTGTGCTCCCTGTGTTTTGCACTGATGTTGATTATAATGTAGAATACTTCTGTTGCCATTTTGAAGTGATTATACCAAAAGAACACTTCTATCACAGGTACAATTGCCCAGAACTGTATTCCCTCCTGCATAGTCCACCAAAGGCACCTATTTAGGCTTTCAGCTCCCCATTCATCATCACTCTTGGGCAGAGACCCACATCTCACTCTCTCCTGAGCAGGATTTTTCAGTCTGTACAGTTCCCTGTCTGCTCTGAGCTCACCAGAAAGCCAAATTGCCTAAACAAGCCTTTGTCTGCACTTCTCTTTCCTCTCAAATTCTGAACAGTTGTAATTTGCCACTTTTATAAATTCACCATGCAATTTTCCCTAGCAAGTTTGTTAATCTTAAGCTGAAAGTATTACAGAGAAAACATTAAAAACAATAAGACAATACACATGCATGTTAACAAGACAGCATGATTTTGGTAGGAGGACTGTATTTCAGACCTCACCAAGGGATTTTTCTGTGGTTACACGTTCATAACAGCATTTACTCAGAACAAGCAATGTGGAGAATAAATCTATCTCCCTTTTATATAGCTTGGGCCTTTTGATCTTCAGATTCCGGGAATAGATAATTAGCAGACAATAGTTTTCTCCTCAGGATATAGGTTGGGTCAAGAGTTGGGAATTTGCATTTGTCTCTCCACACAACTATTTCTTAGGAAACCCACTTACCTTTGTCCCAGAGGTTCTTTCTTATCTGTCACATGATTTAAAATAGTACTTCTGAAGCTCATAAAACTTCCTAAGGTTTATGTTGGCCATGTCTCCCTTCTAGAGTAGTTGCAAACAGTCCAACAATAATACACACATTTTTCATTTAATTGAATGGACTACAAAGATATTTTTAAATTTAACTCAATAAACATTTTCAAGGATATTGCAGGAAATTTCTGATCCGTCACTATTTCTTCCGTGTAATGTATTTTTATTTAAAAGTTGTATTTTTCTGTCTGTTGTAAAAGTCCATCTCAAACTTGATATATTTACAGGATCTAAAGCCTGGAAATTTAGCAGTAAATGAAGACTGTGAATTGAAGGTAGGAAACACTTGCTGTAATAGCAGTTGCTTTTGTTACAAAGACTGCATAAGAGAACATGAGGGAAACTAAGTCAATGACAGAACTCCAATTGGCACCAGTTTAGGATTTTATCCTATGATTTTTGAACAGTCACAGAGAAATGGGGAAATACTAGAAAACAGAAGGGAGGGAGGATCAATTGTGGTCTCAAAACCCCAGAAGGAAGGAACAAATGTGGTACCAGTCTTCCAAAAAAAGTGGAGGAAAAGTGGTTCTGACTACTGGTGTCCCATTTATCTGATCTTAATGCACACTAAAATAATGGAATATATATGTTGGGGTAGGATCAAACTGAACATCAAAAACCTAATGATCTTATGGGTGTTTCTATACAACGCTGAGGTTACAGCTACACAGTAGCATGTAACTCGAAATAAATGAACGCAATTTGTGCTACACAAATTGCGTAGCTTATTTCAAAATAGCTTATTTCAAAATTTGGCACTGTCTACGCAGAGCTAATTTCAAAATAAATCACTAGTCCGGCGTCTTCCTTAATCTCATTGTGAAACAAGGCTTACAGGAAGCCGGAATAAGAAGCCCGTTATTTTAAATGTATTTGAAATAACAGGCATGCTGTTCAGATGCACAGAATGCTATTTCGGGATAATGGACGTTATCCTGAAATAGCACTGCTATGTAGACATACCCTGAGTCATTGCAAGCTGCTGATTGGATGACTGACCTCTGAGAGAATTATGAAACCAAGCAAGTGGCACTATTTCTAGAGGAAAAACTTTGCCAAATATATTTAGTCGCTGCTTTTTTTAAAAAAAAGTAGAGTTCAGTGACTGTTATCTTTGTGGATATTAATGAATCATTCAGTAGTGTCATATTAAATCCTGCTTTTAAAATTATATCATATGGTCTTGAATATGAACAATGACAGGGCTTGAAGTTGACTGAACGATTATTTTTTAAAAATTCATGACATATAGCAAAGTATAAAATTAGGGATCAATGTTAAATGCAATCTTATTTGACATCTTCCCTCAAGATGCTTCAGACAATAAGGAAATTCAACTATGGTACTAAGTATTGGTAATGAATTCACATAACAGTTGGATGTATGGAGGATAATTGTTAGATGAACAAGCCTATGTCAGTCATGGATTATAATAATGACATCTGAGATTAATACTGCCAGGATTCCCTCCAGGGTAGGAGAAGGTGATGGCAAAATGTACTATAAAAATTGAAATTGACTGCTTTAGAATGGTTTTAAGAAGGAGGTTTATAACAGGCCTGTGGTTTTACAGAGTGGATGTCCAGAAAGATACACATTAGGGGTGTTAAAAGGACTGTAATTACTAATCATGGAACTGCTGAAAATGTCTCATAATATAAACTATAATAATCAGTGTAGATATGCATGCAGTCTTCTTGTAGCCATATTAGAGAGACAAGGTAAGTGCAGAAATACTGGGTCAACTTCTGTTGATGAGAAATACTTGCTTTACGAGCTTACACAAAGCTGTTTTTCAAATCTGGGTTCGTGTAATACATAAACAGCGATGAAAATCTGCTTATTTTGTCATGTAACCAGGTAAAGAAATTGACTTTCCCCACAAGAGTTAATGTCCATGTAGCAGCTAATATGTAAGGATAGCACTGAAACACTCTTTCTCATATCGGATAGCATTTTACACCACCACTAGTCCCATCCACTGCAGCGAGAGTTTTTGTGCAATATAGTGCTACTCAGGATGAGCAAGGATGTCAGAATCTGGCCCTAAATTTACAAGTTAGAAATGAGGCTCTTGTTTCTTTTGAAAAGTTACTGAAACTAGTTGAGCCAGTGTTAATGTTAAATGCATGCTGTAAAGTTTCTTAGCAGGAGTGATTCTAGGAGTTGGTTTCCAGAAAAGCTGGTGCCCTTTAATTGGACAGTTGGTAATTTTTTTGTTACTTGGAGACGGGAGTTTAAGATTTTCTAAGCATAAGTGCTGTCTCTCCTCGGGTGCTGTGGGTTTGGAGCACCCACGGGGAAAAAATAGTGGGTGCCCAGCACTCACTGGCAGCCGTGCTGATCAGCTCCTCCCCTCCCCCACAATATTTCCTTGCTGCCTGCAGGCTCTGCTGATTAGCTCCTTCCCTTGCCTCCCAGCACTTCCTGTCCACCACAGATCAGCTGTGCAACACCATGCAGGAGTCTCTAAGGGGAAGGAGCGAGGCTGTAGTGGAATGGGCATGAAGAGGTGGGGCCTTGGAGGGTAGGAGTCAAGTACCCCCAGGGAAATCAGAAAGCCAGGACTTCTGCTTTTAAGACATTTTTACATGGAGAGAGGTATGAGTTGTCTCTTCTGTTCCATTGTCCCTGCATATGAGAATCCTGCTGAACAGTTGTGCAAGTAGGTGTTGCCATCTGCAAGCTTCCCTCTAGACCATTAAGCTAAGATACTGAATCTGTGATGCAATTACTCTGCTTTTTCTGTCTTGGGAATTTTCCAGTCCATCAGTGTGTTAGAGCATAATATTTAGTCTCCAAAAATAATTATGCAAAGTAGCCCAGACCCCACAGTATGCATTTGTTTTATTGCAGTGAAGAGTTTATTATGAGAAAGCAAATAAGAAATCGCTAATGTGATTTTTACATGTCTTCCACATCTTATTATAAAGACATTGAGGGTATGTCTACACAGTAGCATTATTTTGGAATAACTGACATTAATTCCAAAATAGCAAAGAGCATGTCTACACTATAAGCCTTTATTTTGAAATAATGTCTAACTGGAGGACTTCTTACTCCAACTTATGGTAAACCTCATTTCACGAGGAGTACGGGAAGTTGAAGGAAGAGTTTTCTTCCTTTGACTTCCTGCTGTGTAAACAGTGCCAAAAGCCAAGTAAACCTATTTCAACTTAAACTATGCAGTTGATGTAGCAGAAGCTGTGTAGTTTAATTCAACTTTAGCCATGCTGTGTAGATGTACTCCTAGTTACTATAGATCCCTTAAACGAGGTCTACACTGCAGGGTTTTTTTCCAGAAAAAGATACGCAAATTGCGGTTTGCAATTGGCGTACTTTTTTCCACTTGCTTTTTCGGAAGAGGCTTTTCCAACATTTGGCCCCTCTAACTGAGACCAAATGTTGGAAAAACCTCCTCTTTCGGAAGATCCCTTATTCCTCATAAAATGAGGAATACAGGGATGCCGAAATAATGCGTCTGCATTTTTGGAAACTGTTCCAAAAAAGCAGACGCATTCCCTGGACTTGGTAGAGTTTTAGACTCTGCAATCTAAACAGAGCCTTAGACTGCTCTCCGCTGCCTCTTCACTTCGCGTGGTCCTTAGAATATGTACTAACTACTTACACTAAACTGGTTTTATTTAGTACTTAGCTGTGACTCTCTTAGTACCTTTCAAGGCAGCCCAGGCTGAAGAGGGGGGGTGCTGGGTACTTTCTGCCTCGACACGCTGAGAGAAGGGATCAGACCCCGGCAAACCCAAGCACCCGCTGCTAGCGGATCGGCGCCTGACAGTTACCTGCCCCAGCAGCTTGTACTCCAGCTCCTCCGCAATGTCTGCGGCCAGCCCGCGTGGGATCTCCACTGCCCATTCATTGACAAACTACTTCTGCGCCAGCCAGGCTGGCAGCGCAGCAGGCGCAGAACAGCACCAGGGCTACAGGGCGCCCAGCCCAGCGGGTCCCGGCCATGGCACGGCGAGGGAGGCAGGAGCAGCCAAACAAGCGGAGGGCAAGGACCAGGCAGCAGTGGAGCCCTTTAGTTGCTAGGCGGGCAGGGTGCAGCGTCTCCCAGCCAGCGCACCGCGGCTCTCCCTCAGGGCTGAACGGAGCCCAAAGCCTGCCATGCCGGGCTGGCACCGAGTGTTTATACGTCATAACTACGAAAGCCGGCCCGACGACAAGTGCAGCTGGCCCCCAAGCGCACGGGTTATTCCCAAGCGGGGGAGGGTTGGGGGTTGCTAAAATAAGATGGAGGGACAGACGCACATTCAAACCAGAGCAGGAAAAAAAATCCCAACCCAGCCTCTGCTCCGAGGTGAGTCCCCGGTCCCTCGGATATCTTACGAACCTGGTGTCTCCCCTCTCAGCTGTTGCACGGCAGCATGCGCTCCCTCAGATAGTCTCGCCGCCTATGTGAGTGGGTGTAATTTTTTTAGGTTTTGAGAATTTTAATTTTCAAAAGAATAACATTACTGAAAAATACGAACTAAAAGGTTATTTCAAAGAGAAATATTGAAACTTTCCACTTTAAAATGTCAACACAAAATATTTGGAGGGGTTGGTTAGGTTTTTTTTTCTTACCTGAACAATTTGGCAAAGCTGACATGAATTTTTGAAATATTTCTATGTTGCTGTATATGCATTGTCTGTCTTGAGAAAATTTACTCAGCCCTGTTCATAACGTATGTACTAACTAGTATTATAATTGTTAGCTACCTCTACTAAACAAACAAACAAACAAGGCTTTGTAGTGTATTGCAACTGTTTTTAAGTCTCAATGAAACTAGAGATAATATTTATATATATGTATACACACACACACACACACACACACACAAATAAAACTTTAAAATAATGATAAATGTATGTAAATAATACGGGCCATAGAAAAGCATCAGAGTATTGCATATTTTCTCTTGGTATCTTGTGAAATCCTAGGCTGTGTCCAGACTCAGGGGTTTTTTCGGGAAAAGTAGCCTTTTTCCGAAAAAACTTCCCCTGCGTCCAGACTCAAGCCGCGTTCTTTCGAAATTAAATCGAAAGAACGCGGCTTTTCTTTCGATGGCGGTAAACCTCATTTCACGAGGAAGAACGCCTTCTTTCGAAAGTTCCTCTTTCGAAAGAAGGCGTTCTTCAATGTAAATAGGGCTTCTTCAAAAGAGAGCATCCAGACTCACTGGATGCTTTCTTTCGAAAAAGCAAGCCGCTTTTTCGAAAGTTCCGCGTGCAGTCTAGACGCTCTTTCGAAAGAGGCTTGCAGTCTAGACACAGCCCTAGAGAAGAACATTGCGTAACACTGTGGTGTCCAACCAGTTCTGAAGCAGTAGCCACTCTAGTTCTGAAGCGAACAAGTCACACTCAATCGGTCAAATAGCCACAAGTAGCTAGTGGCTAGGGTTTTATATCTTGCTATCCTGTTTCTGTCAATATTTATTTGCCATGTGTCCAGTATTTAAATGAGAAAGTTTATAGGTAACGTACAAAATAGGGATTAAATGCCATTGAACACGGCACATCTCTCTTTCCGCTTTGCATCCCATTTCTGTTTTAAATGCAGCTGACACCGCAGGTGATATAAAATATGGAAATTATCTTAAAGTGGTTCAGTGAGAATAAAGCCATAATATTTTTCAATGCGCACGCACGCGCGCACACACACACACACACACGCACACACTCACACAGGTGGCACAAAAAATGACCAAGAAGGCATCCAAATTCTATATAAAACTTTAACTAACCACGTTCCACCACATTAATGCACTCAAAATTGTCTAAACAGCTGTTAGCGCACTGTGCGTGCGCATGAGCATATCTCTATATTTTGCACTGCAACGCATATTACGGAGTACATTATGACGCTTGTTTTCAAGTGGACATATGTATTTCAACCTTATTTGTATGTCATAAGGAACATTTTACTTCTACAAAACAAATGTGTGTACATAGGTATCTTTAATATATTTTGAACTTTTAATAATTATTGTTTTAAAATGTAATCAAATAAATTGTCTGAATCTCCAGGACATGAGAATAGATCCCGGAATGGAGCCAATAATAAAGCATTGGGCCTCATGCAGGGGAATTGCATGCACACGCCTTACACCAGCCCTGAACATAATTTAACTTTCCTTTTTCATTAGTGCCAGGAGAGCAATGCTACTATTTTATTGAAAAGTAAAGTATTTTAAATGGTTGAATTATAGTCCGCATGTTGCAAAGGGCATGGTATCCCCTCTTGCTGTATCAATGAGTGTTTGTACTCTAAATCTCTGTCCATAAGGTATCTATGCACCGAGCCTGTTCTTCCCCATATGCAGAATATGCAGCTGCATAAGGCAGCTGAAAATTTGGGGCACCACTGGGTCTTAATGCCCACCTACCTGCCTTTTCCTATCCATGCTCTGTGGCTCTGCTTCCTCTGGAGAGGCTCTAGTTAACGGAGAGATGAAAAAGTCTGCCAGATCTCTAAGTGGTAATGAAGCCATTTAGCAGGCAATTGCCAACCCCAGGTATAAACAGTCAGTTTCTGAATGTATTATGTTAGTCTACAGGGCCTTAGTTTAAAATTTCATTATGGAAGGTCTACACTATAGAGGAAGATCAGCTTAAGGAACACAATTTCAGCTTCATAAATATTGTAGCTGGAGTCTACATATCTTAAGCCAAGGTAGGGTGTCGGTGTCATCACTGCAGGAGGTCTACAGGAGAAACACTCCCATTGACCTCCCAATAGCGAGGAGTATTGGCATTGACAGAGTGCCCTAGGTGTTTGATTTAGCATGTCCCTACTAGTCCGGCTAAATCGAATGCCAGAAGATTGACCGCTGCACTGTCGATCTTCCTAGTCATGTAGATGTGCCTTCAGTGTGCTGCTGAAGATTATAAAATTGCAGCCATTATCCTCCCTGCCCCAGACTGCCACTGGGCATATGGGCACCATTTTAATAGTATTATGTAGGGCCCCTTAAATGCTAAGGGCAGCCCTGTCCATGCAATCTGATTGGCATGAAAATGAACAGTTCTGTAATAGTAATTTTAACATTAACAGTGATTTTAATATTCAAGAATGTTTGTTTGTTTTTTAAATCTCTCCTGCCATAGATGGTCCATTCAGTTTTATTTTTCAACAAACCAGTGGCTGGGTATTTTTTTTTTTTTTTGTCAAAAATCTGTTAATTCACCTCATCCAGGAGGCTCACTTTTCTGGTTAGTAATTACTCACTGCTGCATATGAACCTATTATTTCAATAACTGATTTTCACTGTTGGCCTGCACTAGCTGTTCTCTGCTTGTAGGGATGTAAAATCCTGTTTAATTGATTAACCAGTTAAACATAATGCTGCTCTTGCCTGGCTGGGCTGGAGCGCCCCCTACCCGCAGCAGATGGGAGCTGCTCCAGCGCCCACCAATTAACCATTCACATCTCTGCTCTGCTGCTAATCCTCTGATTTGGACCATTTTGTAGAAGTTGAACCAGGCTTCTTGTTGTATTTTCAAGTGACTGTCACTGGAAATGGCTTGCAGTATAGATAAATACCCAATAATAGGTTAATAAATACATTTAACCATATGTAACTTCATAATTCTGAATGAATCATCTGTGGGCCTTAAAAAGCCCTTCAGAAGAGGAAGAGAGAGAAAGAATAGTTAAAGTAATCGCCTTAGACTCAGGAGACTTAGGTTCAGTCCCTGCCGTGGCTTGCCTCAGAATTCCTTTGTGACCTTGGACAAGTCTCTCTGTGCCTCCATTCACCATCTGTAAAATGGATATAATAGTACAGGCTGGACATCTATCATCCGGCACCCTCAGGACCTGACCAGTTCTGAACCTGGGAATTTGCCGGACTAGAGAAGTTTCCCTGCCACAGCCCCCAGCCACTGACTCTGCCAGCTGAGAAGGGGAGGGAAAGATGGGGTGCAGGGACTGCCTCCAGTCCCAATGGGCTGCTTGCTGGGTTGCTGGTGCTGCTGCTGCCCCGGACAGACTCCAGCAGCCCAAGCTGCCAGGGACTGGCTCTGGCTCTGGTTGGGTTGCCAGGTGCTGTTGTATGCTCAGGCTCTGGTCCCAGCCTGGCAGCAGTCTGCAGGCTCTAGCCCCACTTCCACAAGCTGTCTGGGGTTCCGGCCCCATGCTGCCATGTGTTGCTGGGGCTGCCACTGGTCCTGGTCCCGTTGCCGTGGGCTGCCGAGAATGCAAGCTCCTGGCGCACGGCATCCCACAGACTATGACCCTGGCCCCATACTGCCATGGGCTGTCGCTGGCCCAATCCTGCATTGCTTGGGCTGCCCCAACCTTGTCCCAGTGCTACTGGCTGTTGGGAGCTGCTAGGGATTGCTGCTGACCCCAGTCCCACTGCTGTAGGCTACTGCCAGCCCTTGCCCCGTCCTGTGGCCCCTCCTGGGTTGCCCTCTTGCCATTAGGCTACCAGGGTTCTCTGATCAAGGAAAATCCGTGGTCCCTGGACCACAGATGTTGCCAGACCAGAGAATTCCAGTTCTGGGAAGTGCAACCTGTACTTCCCTACCTCATAGGAATACTATTAAGAATGAACAATAAAAATTGTGCAGTACTGAGCTGCTACAGGAATGGGGGTCATATAAGTATCTAAGGTGGATGGCTTCCTTATAACTGGAAAGTTTGATAGCAATTCCTTGGACAGAAATTTTGTTAGTAGAATGAAATATTTGACCCATATTTTAATAAATTAATACAAAAAGTATTTTTTCTGTTGTCTCAAGTTGGAATGTCTCTGAATTCAATTTTGTTCTTCCAATATAGATTCTGGATTTTGGACTGGCAAGGCATACAGACAGTGAAATGACAGGCTACGTGGTTACTAGATGGTATAGAGCCCCAGAGGTCATACTTAATTGGATGCATTATACTCAAACAGGTAATGTGTATATGTGGGTGCCGGAATTAACATCCTCTCTCTGAACAGTTTTAACAGCTCTCAGTTATGCCCTGAGTTAAGTAATATGGAGTCATATCTTTGTTCCCTAAAGGGGAATAAAAAATTGATGATGAGAATATGTGAAAATGAAAAACAGGAACTTAAGAGCAAGTTCCCTGTGGTTAAAAAATTTGGATATTCCTTTGTTAACATTAGAAATTAAACTCCAGTATAGACATAGGTGGCAGTGCGCTCTGTTCTTGCTACACACTGTAATCTTTCTGCAGAATATTGTAGATTGTACCTTAACGCCAACTGAAAGGGCAAACCATTCAGCAAGGTGGGGGTACTAAAGAAGCATGAAGGTAGCTGGAGTCCCTTTGGAAATTACTCAGTTTGATACTGTGGCGTTGACCCTCTCCCTGTGTCCTGGCTGTGAACACCAGTTATTGCAACTTGCTTTTGTAGACATTTATTTTCTGTATAGAGAATCTACTATATTAATTTGCTTCTTTGAAAAAGTATAATGAACTGAAACTGCCATAGATTTGTGAGGGGACTTATAAATATAATTCAGCAATGTAATGTTACTCATTTATTTATTTATTTATTTATTTATTTATTTATTTAATTTCAGTTGACATCTGGTCAGTGGGCTGCATTATGGCAGAAATGATAACAGGGAGGCCACTGTTCAAAGGAAATGATCGTATCCTTTCATGTTGAATTCCTGGTAGTAAGATATGAAAAGTGTGTCAGTATTTGTGTGTCACAATGAGTTGGTTTCAGAAATTATGGGCATAATGGTCAATTGAATTCCCACCCTCACCCCTCATTTTCACCTCCCTTTAAACCTTGGCATATTACTGCATGGCTGTGCCTTAGTTTACCCATTTGAAAAATAATGACTAATAATATTGAGCCACTTCATTAGAGGGAAATGAGAATTGAATCATTAATGTTACAGATCACTCTAAGATTCTCAGGTGGGAGGACCTGTGTTCAAAAAAGGGCAAAAATCTTCAATAGCAGGTACCCCAGTTCTTATGTGTGTGCACACAAACCTGATGTGTGAATAGCCAACCCTACAGGTACACACAGAACCCAGTTTAGATTTGTGCCTTAGGCTGGGTGCACACACTTCTCACGATTTTATCTGGAATTGTTAGGATCTGGTTAGGAAGGTTCTCCATATTTAAAATAGAATTGTATCATTCATTACTGAGAAAGTAAAACTTAAATGGACTTTAAAAAAATCTCATTACAGTCTAGACATTTTTGACTTATTATTGTTACAAGTAACTTTTGAGATTATCGTCCCTATCCAGGAATTAGAGGTGGACATTTTTTTCTGTTTGTTTTGATAATTGAAAGTGTTTGTGTATAACCAGTTTCACTCTTTCTCTTAGATAGGGAAATTAAATGCAGGCTTGAAATTAAATTATGCATAATATTTTGGGGCTTTAGTATGTTTCTATTCCGCTTATTTGTGTCTTATTCTCCCCTTATCAGGTGAGAAAAACACTTGAAAATACAAGAATGGGATTGCAAACCCCCAAAAATGATGCAGGGGGACTAGAGCAACTGCAGTACCTGAAACTATTTTTAACACTGTAAAAAAAATTTAATTAGATTCAAGTATATGTCCCTTGTTAACTACAAAATACAAAAATATATTTTCCTAAAGGCAGTAGTTAACTAACCAATACTATTTCTGGAGCTGTGCTGACCTCGAGGATGTATCCCTTATGCATACACAAGGAAACAAGTGAGTCACAATTTCAAGATGCACCAGAAATTCAGCTGTGGAAAACACAGTATTTTAATAATTGTAGAAGTTGAATATTGCACAAGGTATTGGGTAAAGCCCTACAGCCTATTTCAGGGATGGAGAACATCTGGCTCATGGGCCAGCTGCAGTTTGTCAGGGTTAGCCCGCTGGCAGGCATTCAGATGCTTTGTTTACCTTAACATCCACAGGAACAGAGCCCAGCAGGTTCCAGTGATCGTGGTTCGCCATTTCCTGCCAATGGGAGCTCTGGGAAGTGGTGGCTCCGCCCACATCCCTGCCCACAGCTCCCTTTGGCTGAGAATGGTGAACCGCAGCCACTGATCTGTGAGCAGCTGTGCCTGAGGACTCTCAAGTAAACAAACTGCCTGAAAGCCCACCAGCAGCTAACCCTGACAAACCGGTTCCCCACATCTGGCCTGTGTTATGTAGGAGGTCAGACTAGTTAATTATAATGGCCCCTTCTGACCTTAAAGTCTGTGAACCTATGTTAGCTGCTGCACAGAGGACACAGAATCTCATTCCAGACCTTTTCAGATAAGCAAAGCAAGAAATATAGTTTTTAGGTTTTTTGTTTTAGGTTCGCAGATGGATTCTGTTGTAAATTTGGTATTAAATCATTTTTAAACATCATTTGTAAAGGTTTTTCAGATTCGTCCGTCATCTCCCTCTGACTCCACAGGTGTTTGAAAGCGTGTTGGTTTTGTATTTGGAGCTCTGCAAGATCAATAGGCAAAGAGGTGGAACACCAGACAAGAGCTGCTTTCTATGGCATCAGCCCATGGAAACCTGCTGGAATCCCTGGAAAAGATAATGCTGGTGCTGAGGAAGCTATACTTCCTTAGACACATACGGTCACCTTATCCCACCCAGGTTGCCTCAGGGTCTGGAATGGAGGAAGAAGGGGGAAAGATATGAAAATCGGTCATGGAATATTTGTCAAAATTTCAAATTTTTCAAAAAATTTCAACCAGCAATAGTCAGGAAACTGCATATGATGATGCTGGTCACCTTAGTTTCAAGGATAATGTCAACAATCATGCTTTGTACTAATGGATCTGAGTGTGAGTCCACAGACCAGTTCAGGAAGAATAACATTTACCACACAGGCCACGGGGTCATATGCCTAATTGTGCTGATTGAGCTGCACATTGTTTCTGTGCATGCCATAGTGTTTCCAGCTGCTCCATGTGATTCTTCTCAAAGTCGGGGCCATCTACCCTTACGATCAATCACCAATTGTTCAAAGGTCGAGTAAGAAATGTTCCTTTTGCATACTTTTTGTTTCGGTGTCTTTGAAGTGTTTCATCTGCCATCCATGCTTACAATTGCCAAATTCAGAATATAAGACTTACTTTAATAGATGGAGATCAGAAGTACATGGCCTGTTTGTCTCATTTGGGCATGGTTCAAGTGAGTCTCAATGCCAACCAAGCCAGCTTTCACCAGGACTTCCTTATTGGAAATCCAGGCCTTCCATTTCACAATAATCATAGATATTGCAGATGGAAGTTGTCAAACTTTTTAATGTGTCATTGATAAGTGGTCCATGTTTTGTACTCATAGAGCAAAGTCGTGAGGACAACAACATTATAGACTTTGATTTTTGTCTTTAGTCGGATTCCATGTTGCTTTCAGATTTGGTGGTAGAGGTGACCATATGCAGTGCTGGCTCTCTTAATTCACACTTCCTCTTTATGACTGACTGTAGCTTCATTTTCAAACATGCTGCCAAGATATTTGCAGCATGATGCCTTCCAACCTTATTGATGAGTCTTGGTAAAATTGTTCAGAATATGACTGGCTAGAATATAACTACAATTTCAATTGTCCGTTGGGCTGACAGTGGGACCAAAGTTACAAACTGCTGCAGCAAAGCTGTTTGTAAGATGTATAAATATTGATGCTGTTTGTGACATTTTTCCTGTATTTGTCACATGATGAAAATCATGTCAATAAAGCTTTGCTGAGCACAAAAGCTGCACTGTGATTCAGATAGAACATTGTCAGTGATTTGGGTCAGGAGCTGGTTCAGGAGGATCTGTGCAAGAATCTTCCTGGCCACAGAGAGCAAAGCATATTCAGTATTCACCATAGTTACTGTTTGCGCCTTTTTATGCTTCATAAACAGTGACAGTGTTGGCATCTTTCAATTTTGCAGTAGAATTTCTTGAAACCAGACATATAAGAAAAATTGGAAGAGTTTGTCAGTAAGAATATTTCCTCTGTGTTTTAAACAAGGGTTAGGGCATTTATTATTTTTCATGATTTGAACAGCCTTTAACATTTTGGCTCATGTGAGTGGATTGGCAAGTGCAGTAGATGTGGGCAGTTTAGGGACATTATTTAGTGACTCATCAGAAACAGTAGGTGCACAAATTAAATTGTTCACTAAAATGTTCCCATCACCATTCGTGGATGACAGTCCAATCTGTGATCAAAGGTTCACTATCAGTATTTAATAGCAATATTAGGACAGATCAGGTAGGCCATACACTGATTTGACTGCATCATATAAACTTTTGGAGTAGAGGCATAGCGAGGGTGTTATGCGCCCAGGAGCAAAGACAAAATTTGCACCCGCCTTTCTCGGTCCCCCCACTTCCCCACTATGCAGCAGGGCCCCAAACCTGGCGCACAGCTGAGCCTGACCCTGGCAGAGGGGGGGAGCTTGTATCATGTTTTCCCCTCCAGTTTGGGGCTGGACCCCCGCACACACTAACCCACCAGCGGGGATGGAGGAGGGTCGGGCTAGGGGCGGAGAGGCGGGGAAGAGGCTCCAGCTGGTGGCGGTGGGCAGAGGAGGAGCAGGCAAGCCGAGGGATGACAGGGGGAGTGAAGGGAGACTAAATTGGCGCCCCCCCTAGCGTGGCACCCAGGGGCAACTGCCCCACCACCATCCCCTCTCGCTATGCCACTGTTTTTGAGTCATGGTTATCAGCAAGAGTGTGTAATTGCTTTGCTTTACAGTCAAAACATGTATTTTGCATTTGGCAGAGTTGAAAGTGGGTAAGCTAACAGCATGGTGTAATGGGGCATTCCACATACTTTATTAAAATATGCTTATGAGTGTGAATATGACATAACTAGAAAAGTACCTCATGTAAGATATCATTGGATTTTCCCATTTGCGTGCATGTATCATCTATGTCGATCAAGTTAGGAATATGGCATATAAACCTGTGTTATTAATGTAGTCATGCTAAGTGAGGACTATTAATGGTACTTCAGGGTTACAATAGCCCATTAGCAAAGAGACAATGAAACTTACCTTCCTTTAGAGGTGTGTGGGTCAGCCCTGGAAGTATAGAGACCAGGATCTTGCAGAGACATGTAACCATGTCACTTGATACTGGAATCCATCTAAAACTATGTACTTTTCCATGAGCATCTGAGAGGGGGGTCAGACTGAAACAATGGGCTCCTACCTTATGCAAATCCTGTTTAAGGGTGAGGAGTGAGGTAATGTAGGTTGTCAGCTCTCCCTGGCTACCCCATCTAGGATAACTGTTGGAAACATCTAAGACTGAACAGTGGAAAAGGACTGGGCCCAGACTGGAAGGGCCAGATTGTAAAAGAAGCTTATTAGAACAACTTTGAGGGTGGGATATTACATGCACTAGTCTCTTTAGTGCAATGGTCTCCAACATTTTTAAGCACAAGATCACCTTTTGAATCTGTCAGTTCAGGATCTACCTCAAACCCAAATACCCCTGCCTCTCTCCTTCTCCGATGCCCTGCCCCACCCCTTCACCAACGCCCCGCCCTCCTCACTCTGTGAAGATGGGGTACAAGAGAGGAAGTGATATCAGTTCCCCCTGCCTCTCTCTCTGTCACCCTGCACAACAAGCAGGATGCTTCGAGGGGGCAGTTCTGAGGCTCTTGCCAGGAGCAGAAAGGCAGTGTGAGGAGGGGCAGCTTAAGTGCTGGCCCTTGATAGCTTCCCAGCCAAACCAGTCAGGATCACCTGTCACAGGCTCTAAGATCTACTGGGAGATCCCGATCTACTGGTTGGTGATCACTGCTTTAGTGTATGAAGCTTAGCTTGAGTGTTCTGTTTTATTTCGTTTACTAACCTACTTTGTTATGTCTGCTAACTCTTATGTACACTTCAGTCCTATTTTTTATACTAATAAAAATCACTTTTATTAATTAATCGAGTGTAAATAATTGGTACCGGGGCTGGAGGGGAAGCAGTTGTGTATATCTTTCTTTATACCAAGAAATATGAGCTTACTTTTCATAACACTTTATACAGAGTGAGATGGATTTGTCTAGGGTTCAGGTCCCATTGAGGCAATGCATTTGGGTGCTGAGGCAAGTCCCTTTAGCTGAGCTGATCTCAGTGCCTGTATTATACTGCAGAGGGCTGTGGCCCCATCTCTGTGTCAGTGCTGGAGGAGGCCTTAGGACAGAGTTGAGGGGTGTCCACAGGGACAGGAACGTGACTCAGTTGTAATTCAGCACATCATGTGACAGTCCCTAGGGTGTCCCAGCGACTGAATCTATCACACACGGCATGGGCTTGTCACTTGACATCAAAGAGACTCAATATTTTAATATTATTTTAATCAAACCAGTCTACATGATGGTATTTTCATGCCCAGCATCATTCACAACAGTCTTATACATTGTGTCACACAAGGATAGCCATTCGGCAGTTATGTCATCATTGATTATTGGAAGGGTTTCTAAAGCAGAAGTTAGCTGCTCTGTGGAAAATTGCTCGGAAATTGACAGATCATTCCTCCAGGCAGTATTAACAAGTGTGGCTGATGGGGTTTTTACACATTTTTGGCCAGATAGAGCGAGAAAGCTTTGATGGAACAAAATAGTGATCAGTACAACAATCTGCTCTGCATAGTACCCAAGTCATGCGAACATCTTGTGGCTCCCATTGTTGGACTAACATATAATCAATCAGCTTCCAATGACTTGAGCATGGGTGCATCCTGGTTGTTTCATATGTGTTGTAAAGTCAAACCTCTCCTTCCCCCAATGGTATGGGGGAAATATGGCAAAGTAGGGGATTGTAGGACAAAGAATAGTGATGAGATTTGCTTTTGGGGCTGCTATGATAGCCATAAAGGTCTGCAGGGCTTTACTCCAAAACACCCTGGCTAACAGAGCTCTAGCTAGGTGGAACAGGCTTGTTAGCCTGGGTAATTGGGCAACTGCTGTGAGAGAAAGAAGCAACCTATATCCCATAGGTGTATAAACCATTGCAAATTTCCCAGGTATAAGCTACCCAAACGGAAAGAACATTATCTGTCCTATAAAGTTGGAATATATTTAATTTCAGGAGCTTTTGGTGTCCTCAACTTTTGAAAAAGAAGCACAGAGCCTTGAGCTGCATAAATGTAAAGTTTCTCATTTTACTTTTATGTTGTGTGTTGTTTTGATCTCCATTGGCAAGAAAATTGTATAATATTTGTAGGGCTTTTAAAAACTTTGTCACTGTAGAAGGACTTGATTCCTAACATCTGGCATTCAGATCTGGACCAGCTCACAGAAATAATGAAGATAACAGGCACACCAACTCAAGATTTCGTTCAGAAACTACAAAGTCAAGATGTGAGTATGCTGATTGGTATTCTGCTAATATTCTGCTTGTTCTAGTTTCAACTGCAAGAAAACTTAATGAAAATCTGTTCTCTGAATCTCATAATAAAAATATCAAATTATTTTTTGGAAACTTTTATTGATTGAGTTTATTTAGTCAAACACAATTATCAAGTAGGCTTAAATCAAGTACATTGCAGTAAGGTAATGGCCTACATTTTCAGAAACATACATTAATTATGGATACCCAACCTGCAATCCAAAAGCCTGATTTTTTTGTAGAAGACTTGAACACCTACAATTTCAGCTGAGGTCAGTTGGAGCTTTAAGTGTTCAACCTGTGTGCAAATCAAGTCCTATCTTAAGGTGGTCACCCAAGAATGGAAGTGTTAAATATATGGCTGGTCATTAATTGCAGTTAAGTCACATGATTAACTAAAAAAAATCGATTGCAATTAAAACATTAATCATGATTTATCGCAGTTTTAATCACGCTGTTAAACAGTAGAATATCAACTGAAATATATTGCATGCTTTTCTACACTTTATATTTAAAATGAGAACAGGTGTTCATATGGCATTTTCGTAGTCAGCACTGCAAGGTAATTACATGCCAGATATGCTACATTCGTATGCCCCTTCATGCTTCAACTATCATTCAGGTGACATTGTAAATAAAAAGCGGGCAGTATTACGTCCTGTAAATGTGAACAAATTGTTTGTCTTAGCACTTGGCTAAACAAGAAGTAGGACTGAGTGGACTTGTAGACTCTAAAGTTTTACACTGTTTTGGTTTTGAATGCAGTTATTTTTTGTACATAATTCTACATTTGTAAGTTCAATTTTCACAATAAAGAGATTGTACTACAATATTATATTAGGTGAATTGAAAAATACTATGTCTTTTTTTGCCATGCAAAATATAAAGCTAGAACTGTACACTTTGTATTCTGTGTTGTAATTGAAAGCAATATATTCAGAAGTATAGAAAATATCCAAAATATTTAAATAAATGGCATCGTTAGTGTTTAAAAGTGTGATTAATCATGATTAATTTTTAATCTTTTGATATCCCTGGTTAAAAAATCAGTGGTCACTTAAAAATATGCATACCCAAGTGCTTAAAGTTTCTTAAATATATAGCACTAGCAGGTGAGGCCTGTGGTTGACTGGGCAAAGTGATTTTGTGTAGATTACACTTATAAGAGAGTTCAAGAAATGAAATATATGTAATAGCTTTTTTTATTAAAGTGTTTGCAGATGTGTAGAATTTCAACTTCAAACATTATTCATTTTATTGAATAATTACCATGAACAGTACATTTGAATCAGAAACTCGTAAAGCTTCCATTACTCTTTTCGCAACTAATTTAAATTATTTTGTGATTTGTAACAGGAAAAAATTTCTTTGCATTAAAATGACAGTTGACTAGGTGACTCGATTTTAGTTTTGTTAGCAAATATTTTTTATGAACTGTAATCATAATAGTCATGACTTTCACACAGCATATTCAGGTGTAAAAAATAGTAGCGCATTCAATTAATTTAAATGGCAGGATTGTTTATGCAGAATTTGGTATCTGTAGGTAATTGAAAAGTATGACTCTATTTTGCACAAACCATTCCATAAACAAACTCTTCAAAATATATAGTAGATGTCATCAGCTCTAGATAAATGACTACCACCTTCTTTGAGAGCACACTGACCAAGTTCTTGTGTTTTTAACTTTGCCTTCCCTGCCTCCATATGCACACTTCTACCATTTTAAATGCAACTTAACATATCTGTAAAAGTTAAAAACTTAAGGAATATATCTTAAAAAGAAAGGCCTACTTTTCTAGAGATTTATACCAACTCTCAGTGGGGAAAAATAAATTATAACTCTTTGAATGATGCATATACTTTTCTCAAGCTAAATAATATACTCTGTATAATTAATAACCCTTAGATATTGTTTTTCTCCTTTTTTTTTAATACTTGAAAACAAGATATCCTTCAAACAGCACATAAAGACAACAAAGCCCCAAAATGATCTTAAGTGTATCCATATGCATAACACACTCTCCCAAAAACCATGAAAAATTCATAAAGCAAACATATTGTTAAATCGTATTACATAAAAAGGAAGAAATGTTCTAACCAATGTTCATGTTTCTTTTAAGGCAAAAAATTATATCAAAAGCCTCCCAAAAGTGCAGAAAAAAGACTTTGCAGCCATCTTGAAGCATGCAAACCCTTTGGGTAAGAAAATATGTGTGAGTGTGTACCACTTGTGGTGGTGTGCTACAAATATGTGCCGCAGTTGCTGCTGTAATTGAGGTTTCATTATGGTAATTTAGTACTTGAATAAGCGGGACATAAGCAAAAAGTAGTTTTTGGTGTTGGCCATAACCCAGCCCAGGCTTAAATGTTTTGCTGGATCAGTGTCTAAGTACTAAGAAATAAAATATTGATAGTATAGTTTTCCTATTTTAAAATTGATTCTTCAAGCCCTATTCTGAATAGCTGTACAAAACAAACAGGAGCTGAAAACTGAAGTTCGTCATAAAAATAATCCTTGGTAAGAAGTGTTTTAGGATTCCAGAGAAAATTGGTTTTGATTTGTTAGTTATAAATCTTTCAAGGTAACATACTTAGTATATACAGTACATTATGAATTTTTCAGTAAGATCACAAGGGCCTGATCCAAATCCCATTGAAGATCATGTAAAGATTTCCATGGATTTCACTATGTTTGCATAGCTGAGAATATCAGTGCTGCAAATATACACATAGCTGCCTGACTGCATTAGTGGACTGAAAGTATACTAACCACATAGATTGGCTCAGATCTATTATTGCAGCCTTCTTCTGCCCCTGGTGCATTGGTTCATAATGGAGTGGGTTTTGTATTGAATTATCACTATATAACTTGACAGCAGCAAAACACTTTGTATTTTTATTTTCTCCTTGCAACAACAGATGTCAATAAAATAAAATAACTCTTCTTTGTAACCATCTGTAATTCTAAAAACCAACAATGTTACAACAGCTTTAACATACAAGTTGGATTCTGTGGCAATATTTGAATGTCCTGTTTGGCTTGTGTTGAACAGCTGTAAACCTTTTGGAGAAGATGCTGGTGTTAGATGCGGATAAGAGAATAACAGCAGTAGAAGCTTTAGCACATCCTTATTTTGAACCAGTTCACGATCCTGAAGAGGAAACTGAGGCAGAGAAATATGATGACACATTTGACAATATGGATTTGCCACTGGATGAGTGGAAGCGTAAGTCCTTTATGGTGGGGTTCAAAAAGAACTAAGCAGAAGTAGGGTTGCCAAATACTTTCACAAAAATACCGAACATGGTGGGGGAAAAAATTGGTTGAGCAAAAAAAAAAAAAAAGGGACACTGCACCTTTAAATCCCCACAGATGCGGCAGGAGAAGAATGTCCCATGTGGCCTTCCATCCAAGAAAAACAGAAAATACTGGACATTTTATACGTCCGGTATTTTCTGGGTTTTTTTTACTGGACAGAGGCCGCAAATATTGAACACCTGGCAACCCTAAGTCATGTCACTTGAAGTCATTAATCTGTATTCACTCAAACACAGAGATTTTTTAAAAATACAGCAAATAATTTCTGATAAACAATTGTATAAGATACTAGTTTACAAAACTAGGCAAGAGTCAGTGCTCAGAGTACATCACATAATTTTTCATGCTTTATTTTACTGTTTCTCCTTTCATAATTTTTTTCTCCCCTGTCTACACGTTGTATCAATGCATGTTAAAAAAAAAGTTGAGTAGCAATTAAGTTGCAAATATAGACCACAGGCCTGATTCTTCATTACCTTGCACCGTGTGTCATTACCTTTGCAGAGTGCAAGATGAGTTTTAAATGCTACCAGGGAGGGTTGCCAGATACTTTCACAAAAAATACCGAACGTGGCAGGAAAAAAATTGGTTGAGCAAAAAAAGGGGGGGGAACCAAAGTTGTTGAGCAAAAAAACAGGAGGGGACCTTTAAATCTCCCCACTGCCCCTGCCAGACGCGACGGGAAGAATGTCCCATGCAGCCATCTGTCCAAGAAAAACAGAAAATACCAGACATGTAAAATGTCCAGTATTTTCTGTTTATTTTACCAGGCCAATACTGGACACCTGACAACCCTAAGCAGAAGGGTTAGCTGAAAAGTAAACACTGATGTCTCCTTACAAATGATTTTCTTTGGTCTTGCCAGAAGATAGACACCAATGAGATCTAGAAACATAAAATGAGTCAGTGTCCCCATCTCACCTTGCACCTCCTCATAAAGTTGCCCCAGTTCTAATTCTATCTCTCACTCTCCAAGGTGCTCTCTCCTCCCCCCCCCCCATCCTCTATGCTCCTTTTTTTTCCTCCCATCCCTTACCTTCAACCAAATTTCCTCTTCCTGAGATCTTTCAATTCACCCATCTCAGTCTCTCCAAGATTAGCTAAGGGTCTAACAAGCTTTACCTGAACCCAGTGGGAAATACCTTTAGCTGACCAGAAATTATCTTTAGAAGGCAGCTATTTATACTGTGAATGGAAAAATTCAAAAAATTGGAACAGTATTTCTGTTAAACAAAGCTGGCTGGTAGATCTGGAGTGGCCTCTGATTTTTATGGAACATTTTGGGTTTTTATCAAACATTCTCATTTTCCACTGGAATCTTGCAAGTAGAAAATAATTAGATTTATACTGTCTGTAGAACACTGTTGCAAGGTTTAAATGCTAATTTCATTCTTAAGGAAAGAAGGGGAGAGTGGGAGTCAGTCATTGAGGATTTAGGTTCACTTTTCATTCTGGGTTTTCTTTTTTTCATTTTCCTGATTCTCACATCACAGGGGTGGGAGCAGTGATGAAGAATTGTTACAAATCTGCCTTTCCTAAAACAAATCTAAGCAAAGCTATCAACACCTTCCCATCTGAATGTGCCTTCCAAAGATTGGCAGCAAGCTACAGTTATTAGCCTGTGCGAGGGAACATAAGACTTAGTATTCAGCATGCTGTTGACTCCAGTGACTAGTTACTACCAACCAGACACTGAACCATTGATCACTACCCATTGAGCCTGACAATCTAGCCATCTTTCTATCCACCTTATAGTCCATTTATCTAATCTATAGTCCCTTAACTTGCTGGCAAGAATCATGTGGGAGACGGTATCAAAAGCTTTGCTAAAGTCAAAGTATATCACATACACCACCTTCCCCATGTCCACAGAGCCAGTTACCTTGTTATAGAAATCAATCAGCTTGGTTAGGCGTGACTTGCTCTTGGTGAATCCATGTTGACTATTCCTGGTCACTTTCCTTTCTTCCAAGTGGATTCCTTGAGGATCCCCTCCATGATTTTTCCAGGGACTGAGGTAATGCTGACCGATCTGTAGTTCCCTGAATTGTCCTTCGTTCCTTTTCTAAAGATGAACACTATATTTGCCTTTTCCCAATTGTCCTCCCCCAGTTGCCACAAGTTTTCAAAGATCACATCAGCACAGCCTGCAATCACATCAGCCAACTCCCTCAGCACCCTTGGATTCATTAGATCCAACCCTATGGGTTTGTGTATGTCCAGCTTTTCTAATAGTTCTTCACCTGTTCTTTCTCCACCAAGGGCTGCCTACCTCCTTCCCATACTGCGTTGCCTAGTGCAGCAGTCTGGGAGCTGACCTCCTCTGTGAAGACTGAGTCAAAATAAGCATTGAGAACTTCAGCTTTTCCCACATCATCTGTCACTAGGTTACCTCCCTCATCCAGTAAGGGTCTCCCAACTTCCCTGACCATTGTCTTATTGCTAACATGCCTGTAGAAACCTTTCTTGTTACTCTTCACGTTCCTTGCTAGCTGCAATTCCTATTGCACTTTGGCCTTCCTGATTACACCCCTGCATTCTTGAGCTGTATATATCTATAGATAGATAGAGACTCTTCCATAGCCATCTGTCCAAGTTTCCACTTCTTGTAAGCTTCCTTTTTGTGTTTACCCTCACCAAGGATTTCACTATTAAGCCAAGCTGGTCACCTACAATATTTGCTTTTCTTACTACGCTTCGGGATGGTTTGTTCTTGTGCCTTCAATAAGATTTCTTTAAAATACTGCTAGCTCTTCTGGATTTCTTTTTCCCTTCATGTTAGTATCCCAGGAGATCCTGCCCATCAGTTCCCTAAGGGAATCAAAGTCTGCTTTTCTGAAGTCCAGAATCTGTATTTTGCTGCTCTCCTTTCTTCCTTTGGGCAGGATCCTAAATTGACCATCTGATGATCACTGCTTCCCAGATTGCTACTCACATCTACTTCCCCTACTAGTTCCTCCCTGTTTGTGAGCAGCAGGTCAAGCTGTGCATGGCCCCTGGTTGCTCCTTCAGCACTTGTACCAGGAAGTTATCCCCAACATTCTCCAAAAAATACCTGGATTGTCTGTGTACTGCTGTATTGGTCTCCCAACAGCTGTCAGGGTGATTAAACACCCCCATGAAAACCAGGGCCTGTGATCTAGAAGCTTCTGTTAATTGTCTGAAGAAAGCCTCGTCACCTCATCTGGTGGTCAATAGCAGACACTGATCACACCATCATTCCTGTTGCTCCTGCCTCTAAATTTAACCAAAAGGCTCTCAACAGGCTTTTCTCCTGCTTTATGCTGGAGCTCTGAGCAATCATACTGCTCTCTTACAGTGCAACTCCTCCACCTTTTCTCCCCAACCTGTCCTTCCTGAACAGTTTATACCCTTTCATGATAGTGCTCCAATCATGTGAGTCTTTCTACCAATTTTCTATTATCCCAATCAAATCATAGTTCTTTAACTGTGCCAGGACTTCTAATTCTTCCTGCTTGTTTCCCAGGCTTCTTGTATTCATATACAAATGCCCTAGATAAGTAGCTGATTGCCCTACCTTCTCCCTATGAATCACTGGTCCTCCTCTGTTGCACTTTCCTCCTCGTGTTTCTTCCCAGTATCTCACTTCCCCACTTACCTCAGGGCTTAGGTCACCATCCCTCAATGAACTTAGTTTAAAGCCCTCCTCACTAGGTTTGTAAGCCTGCCTGTGAAGATGCTCTTCCCTCTCTTTGTTAGGTGGATCCCATCTTTTCCTTGCAATCTTTGTGCCCAGAAGAGCATCCCATGGTCGAAGAATCCAAAGCCCTCTCTCCGACATCCCCTGTACAACCACACATTTACTTCCAAGATTTGACAATCCCTTTCCTTCAACAGGGAAGATGGAAGAGAACACCACTTGCTCCTCAAACTCCTTGATCCTTCTTCCCAGCACTACATAATCTGCCGTGACCCGCTCAAGGTCATTCTTGGCAGTATTGTTAGTTCCTACATGGAGAAGTAGGAAGGGGTAGCAATCCAAAGGTCTGATCAGTCTCAGAAGACTCTTGGTCTCATTGTGAATTCTAGCTCCAGGTATGCAGCACACTTCGAGATTCCTGGTCTGAATGGCAGATGGATGACTCCGTTGCTCTTGGGAGGGAGTTCCCAACCACCACAATCCATCTCCTTTTTTTGGAAGTGGTGATTGTGGAACCCCCATCCCTAGGACTATGCATCCCATATATGCCTTCTGGTCTCCATCGGATCCCTTCCCTCCGAGGTCTCTGCCAAAGTGTTTTCCACCATGGTACCTGTGCAGACAGCCTGAAAGCAGTTACTTATCTCTATCAGGTTTGGGGATACCTGAGTCATGTTTCTTCTCCTGGAGGTCACATGCTGCCAGTTTTCTTCCTGGTTCTGTATTGCCCTCTCTGGATCTTCAGCATGATTTGCCTGCAGTATCAAATGCTGCCTTCTGTCCAGAAAGTCTTCATTTTCTCTGATGGAACATAGGGTTGATACTTTGTCCTTCTTTAACCTTTTCTTCCAATATGGAGACCCGCTTGCACTTCATACAGACAAAATCACTTCTATCTTCTGGGAGGAATACAAACTTGGAACAGGCTGTGCAGGTCACAACAGCTGATCTTTCGTTATCCATACTGTCTTCTTTCTAAAAGACTCCTGTGCTCACTGGAATGAGGAAGTTGTGGTAATTAGATTTACAGACTATGATGAATTTAAAATAAACTTCAAGAAACGAAAGCAAGTGATAGGAGAACTGGATACTTAGTATGCTAATGTCTCCAGGTCTGTCCCTAGTGGGGCACAGGGACCACGGCAACCCCTCCCCATTCCAGGCCCCACACATACCCCACTTCTTCCCACCCGTGTTCCTTTCCTTCCCTGCCCTCACTCCATCCCTTCCCCTATGCTGCACCCCACCTCCTTCTGCCTGCACTCTGCCCTCTTCCACCCCTCCCCCCTTGTACTGCTTCCCTGAAAGCCCCTCCCAAGAGCTACCTGGCCTGGGGAATTAATGGGGCCTGGCATGGAGTGGCAGCAGGGGCCCACCTTCCCTGCACTGACGGCAGAGCTGGGATTCCAGGAAGCACAGGGATGCATGCAGTGGCCTGTGCTGCTCCACGGCCATCTCCCAGCCGAGTCAATCAGCTTCACCATGGTGGCGGGAAGTGGAGCACAGCAGGCTGGGGCTGTGGGGTTCTGCTTTCCGCTGCCGTGGTAAAGCAGTGCCACTTGCCTGGGAGATGGTGAAGCAGTGCAGGCGCTGTTGTGCATCGCTCCACTTCCTGGGCTCACACCATTGCAGTGAGTGGGGGTTAGCCAGACCCCTGCTGCTGACCCTCACTAGCCTCCCCACCTACCTGGGCCCCGCAGGCTCGCAACAATATGGGGAACTGTCCCGATCCTAGGACAGTTGAAGCGGCTGCCACAGGGGCCCCCAAAGCATGGGGCCTTGGGGTAGCTGCCCCAAACTGTCCTAAAGACAGGACAGCTCTGAATGTCTCATATCAAAACAAGAGAGAGAGATCAGTGGTTCCCATACACACTAACCTCCAATCCTGGAAATCTAAGGCTGCTTTAACCCTGATGTCTAGAAGTCAGAAAAGTTGGGATTCAGCTCCTTTTTTCCTAACAGATTCCTGCCTGCCTGTCCATGACTGAACTCTTTGGTTTACCCTTTTATTAGGAGTCTTTCACAGTATGTTTTCCCGGTAGCTAACACTTTCAGGGTGTGTCTAGACTACAGGCTTTTGTCAACAAAAGTGGACTTTTGTCGACAAAACTATACCTGCGTCTACACTACCACCGAGTTCTGCCGACAGAACTCGGCAGTTTTGTCAACAGCGGTAAACCTCATTCTATGAGGAATAATGCCTTTTGTCGACAGTTCTGTCGACAGAAGATGTTATTGCATCTATACTGTCCTTTGCGTCTACATTCTCATGTCGACAAAGCGGCTTTTTTTTTTTTGACAGAACTGGATGTAGTCTAGACACTCTTTTTCGACAGAAGCTTTGTTGACAGTACCTGTTGACAAAGCCTCTGTCGACAAAAGCCTGTAGTCTAGGCGTACCCTCAGTGTGAGATTGACAACCAGCTAAAGTCCTAAGGTAGCGTCTTTGCTCATTGCTACTAAAGGCTGAGACCATCTCCTTCAGATGTGATTTGGGGGCTGTGTTTTAGTCCTGATTCTCAAACTTGGGCCCTTCATTTTCAGTGCCCATATTTAGGCCCCTAAGCAAGAGGGCCTGATTTTTATATTTCTGTACACACCAAAAGTTATTGAAGATAATGCCAGTTGAAGGCACAGCACTGACAATTAGGTCATTTATTTAGGTGCCTAATTGTATGCATTAATTTTAGACAATTTGTACCGTAGCTCTTTATATGTTTTCTCTCTCATCTGTGTCACATTCCCAAATAGATAACATTCCAGCCATTTGGGGGTTGGCTCCACACTTCTGTCCGTGAGGCTCCCTTTATGAACATACTAGCAATGCTCTCTCTTTCTGTTGTTTTTCAGGCATTACCTATAAAGAGGTACTAAACTTCAAACCACCTCCCCTGCCTGAGTCAAAGGAAACGGCAGTGTAACTGTATGAACCATCTCTTCAAAAATCAAAAGGAGGAGAAAAGGTGTAAATGCTTGTGATAACTCAGTTGTACAAACCTTTTATAAACTGGATGTAACTTGTTGTATCTGTATTGTAAGGAATAAGTGTGTTTTAATCTAAACAGGAAGCTAGTGCCTTTAGAAGTAGCATTTCAAGACTGTCTGGAAACTCACCTCTACCCAAATTTTCTCATCTTTTTGAGTGCATGTATGGTTTCATTTAATCAAAGTACTCCTCAAAATACAAGGGTTTTCATGAATGTGTTTTTAGACCAGGTAATGCTTGTTCAAGTCACAGGATTATAGAGAAATAGTTAATACCTTAAACAATCTGAGGCTAAATGGAGAAATGTTTCCTCTTTCACTATAAATATGAACCTCTGGAGCCAAGCCCAGAAGGCATCAAAGGGAGCATGCCAGCTTCCCTCTTGGTTCTTTCCTTCCTGCAGAAGCCAATTTGAGGATGACCTACAGATTGGGAGGGGATGAAAATGATGCCGGGCAGACTCTGAGGGGGTGTACACAAGAGGCAGCAGTAGCAGTCAGGGACACCCATGGCTATAGGGGTACGTCAACAGAGCAACATTATTTCAAAATAACTTAGTCTGCGTCTACACATCAGGCAGTTATTTCAAAATAATGTTGAAATACTGTGAGAACTTCTTACTCCGACTCCTGTAACCCTCATTATATGAGGAGTAAGGGAAGTCAGAGGAAGAGTGCTTTATTTCAAAATAAGTGCTGTGTAGACACTCCCAATTTCAAAATAAGCTATGCAACTGATGTAGTTCAGCTGTGTAGACGCACCCAGGGCTGGATTAAGATCTTTATCCCTTAGCACTAAAAAGATTATAGTGCCCCCCATATGTAATTCAAAATAAAAACAATACTATACTGTAAAATCTTTCTTTTTTTTTTTTTGGTGCCCCTGCTTTGCTGGTGCCCTAAGCACGTGCTTAGTCTGCCTATTGGATAATCCAGCCCTGGATGCACCCCAAGGGTATGTCTATACTAGCCCCCTAGTTCGAACTAGGGAGGCTAATGCAGGCATTCGAAATTGTAAATGAAGCCTGGGATATAAATATCCCGGGCTTTATTTGCATGTTCCAGTCTGGTCGCCATTTTGAAATTCCACTAGCCCGAAGTAACTGCCCACGGCTACACGTGGCAGTGAAACGGTAATTCGAACTAAGTCCTTAGTTCGAATGAACTGTTACTCCTCCTGGAATGAGGTGTAACAGTTCGTTCGAACTAAGGACTTAGTTCGAATTACCGTTTCACTGCCACGTGTAGCTGCGGGCAGTTACTTCGGGCTAGTGGAATTTCAAAATGGCGAGCGGATGGGAACATGCAAATAAAGCCTGGGATATTTAAATCCCGGGCTTCATTTGCAATTTTGAATGCCTGCATTAGCCTCCCTAGTTCGAACTAGGGGGCTAGTGTAGACGTTTCCTAAGAGTGTTAGTAGAGGAATGGGTAGAGCCACAAGTGGTCCTGATTTCCAGTAAATTCCTTAGGATCCACAGAACTTCCCTGCAACTTCTCCAGGGTAGTAAACTAAGAAGGGGGATAGGACACCTTGAAAGAGATGTTTTCTAAACAACATTGCTGCTTAGCATGCACCAGATAAATCTATTTTAAATATTACAGTATTTCCTTTCTCTTCTAAATAAGTTGCTCTCACTTTATATAGTGAAATAGAGGTTCCTAATTTCTAGGGGGAGATTGTGAGGATTTATACATCCTATAAGCTTTGTAATTTCTGCACAATTTTGATGTGGTGATTGAAAGTGTACCTGGTAATAGGGAAGGGGGAAGTCAGTGTGCCAGTATGAGTTACAAATAAAGCTACATGCAAAACATCACATCATGACAAAAGGGATGGGGATAATATTTTTATTATTCTTTTGACCTGCAGTTAGATTTTTTTATATAATACATAAGCAGTATTAGGTGTACAGTACTAATTATTTTTAATTATTATCATTATCTCATTCTCATGTGAAAAATAATGCCTTGACAGAAGGTAGAGTATCCACAGGAGACATCTGCCTGATGGCTTACTTTGGGATATTGGTTAGAAGCTTTTACAGGTTCTTCAGCTGTGTTCTTCTCTTGCACTTTCCTAGCTGCTTTGTTCATAATCTCATGGGAACAGAAATGGAAATTGACAAATCTTTGTATGTGTTTTTATGGTTAAAGCTTATCTCTTTAAAAACTGAATACTTACATAAAGGTTACTCCCACTACATTGTACTGCTTTGTATCAGTGCCAAGTGGAACATCTGTGGAAAGAGACATTTGATCTTAGCAGCTAGTAACTGGAAAGGAACCCAGAGATGGCTCAGTTGACTTTTTTACTCAGTAATCATTTTAAACTGAAAGGCTTCTTCAACTCAGCTTTAATGACTGTTTAAAATAAAGCTGTATAAATAGCAGTATCTAGCAGGGAAGTATTGGTGATGAACACTGAAAAGCCAGAACTGATAAATGAAGAGAGGAAGTCATGGCTAAAACCCTGCAATTTTATGCATGCATAAATAAGCCTTTAAAAAACGAACATGCATAAAAAGAAGCAATAAACGCAATCTGGGCCCTGGTCTATACTAGGGAGTTATTTCAAAATAATTCCCCTTATTTCAAAATAGCAAGCTGAGCATCCACACTAACAAGCCTGGTATGTGAAAACAATAACTCCTGGGGTGTGTCTACACTGCACCATTATTTCGAGATAACTAGCATTATTTCGAAATAACCATGCGAGCGTCTACACAGCCATTCCGTTATTTTGAAATAATTTGAAATAACGGATAGCTTATTCCAAAATCTGTAAACCTCATTCTACGAGGAATAACGCCTATTCCAAAAATAGCTATTTCAAAATAAGGTGTGTGTAGGCGCTCCATTGCTGCTATTTCAAAATAGCCCCTCACTTGTGCCATTCTAAGTTATTCCTCCCCAGTGCCTTTTGGAGCTTTAAATTGAGATAGCACATCTACATTAGGGAAGCCTGCCTCGGACTAATTTTGAGGCTTCCCAGCAGTGTAGACATGCTATTTCAAAATAAGCTATTTTGGAATAACTATTCTGGAATAGCTTATTTCAAAATAAATGTACAGTGTAGATGTATCCCTGCTTTCCACGAGGAATAATGCTTATTTTGAAATAGTTATTTTGAAGTAGTGGTAGTGTGTAGTGTGGACACTCCACAGCTCCTGTTTTCATTCAAAGTAATTATTCCCAGTGCTTCCTGGGGCTCTAAATTGAGGTACCGCGTCCACATCAAGGGAGCCTGCCTCGGACTAATTTTGATTCTTCCCTGTAACATGGACACTATTTTGAAATAGTTATTCAGAGTTATTATTTCAAAGTAAGTTATTTTGAAATAACTTCCTAGTGTAGACATGCCCTAAAAGAAAACCTTTAGCATATAAGACTGAGTAACGCACATGTTGGGAATCAATATTTCATTTTGCCTCTACTGTTTGCGCTAACCTGAGCTTGGTCCAATTTTATAAAAGAAAATAAGTGTTTTGCCATGCACTTCAAAAGACACAGGATCAGGTCCTTTAATATCTGAGACCTTCTATTTATGAAAATTGTGGGCCTGTTCCAGCAAGGTGCTAAGAGCAAAACATCTTCAACTCTCACAGAAGGAAATGGCATTTAAGGGTGCTTGATAGAACTAGTCAAGAAAAACGGGACAAACACTTCAATGCATTTTTCAAAGTTTGTTCCTTTATATTTTAAAGAATAAATTTCAAAATTCTAAATTTCACCAAACTTTTAGAAATTTTAAAAATTCCTTCTTACACTACAGCTGGTGAAATTTCAGGATGAATATTTTGTGAAAAATGTCGATTAAATTTTCCCTATATGTGTGGTTTTTTTTAATTTCTTTGAAATTTGGAAAATGCTGAGCAATTCTAGTGCTCAACACTTACTAGGATCATGAAATATCTCCTTCATTAGGGTACCTCTAGACTGCAGGCTTCTTTAGGAAGAGGCTTTTCCGGAAGAGATCTTCTGAAAAAACTTTTTCTGAAAGAGCATCCACACTGCTAAAGCACATTGAAAAATTGATCTGCTTTTTCGAAAGATAGTGTCCACACTGAATTGACGCTATCTAGCATTTAAGCTGTGATTACTATGGATGGAGAAGCCACCAGGGCACCTGTGCTTTTTCCTCTTTCCTCCTCTTCCAAAAAAATTCCCTCTTCCGTGTCCACAAACGCCTTTTTCCGAAAGAGCTCTTTTGGAAAAGGCATTCTTCCTTGTAGAATGAGGTTTACCAATCTCTGTTCTTTGGATTTTCTTTCAAAAGAACGCAATAGCAGTGTGGACATAAGTGAAGTTTTTTCGGAAAAACAGCCGTTTAAAAAAAAAAAAGACACACCCTCAGAGAAAGACTTTTGCCTCTCAACTTACCGTGATTTCTAAATGTAAAGGTGGACAGGTATAATAAGGCATAAGCAAAGTAATTTTAATTATTTTATCTAAAACAACAGTGAATATAGGACTTTCTTATTTTTAATCTTTTATAAAAAAAGATGTTGCCAAGAAGATATTAATGAAATATACAGACTTCTGAGCGTATCAAAGATACAGTAGATGATGCAATATTATGAGAGCTTATGTCAAATGACATGACAAGGGATCATAGAGTTAACATAAGCAGGAAGTAATATCTCTGCATCATAGATCCTCAGAGAGCTTAAGATAAGAAAAATTGCTGAGGAGAGCAATAGGAGTGATTAATATGAATAGCTTATTAAAAGAAATGTCAGTGTGGCTCAAAGTACACTTTGTGTGATACAGCTGCTGATTCTAAGGGGGAGGCAAAGTTTCATAGGTTTTTATTTGCTATTTCTACTGGTGCTAGGCAACTCAGGAATAAGAACCCAATTTCTGTTTGCCTTAAGGAGAAATGTAAATATGATGTGCATGTACTCAATGTGTATTGTGAAAAATAAACTGTTTTTTTTAATAATAGTGGTCTCATTTTCCCACCTCTCAACCCCACACACAAACTAGCTGTATTGTTGATGAAAGATGTCTGGGTAAAATATTTTTGGTGTCAAGAAACTGTATGAAATCCAGTATTATAGATATATTCCATTTTAATATGAGATCATGCTTTTTTATTTGGGAATGAAATAAAGCCCATAGATTTTAGCCTCCCCCACTCCAGTGCCCAATACAACATATCAACCACACAAGGTGACTGAGTATAGTTGTTGCCATCCAGGTATTCTCACTCTTTACACAAAAATCATGGCTTTGTTCTGGGGGGCAGGATTTCAAGATCTAGGCATAAAACCATTCCCAAACCTGATTAAAGAACTGTTCCCTAACCTGAGTAAGGAATCACTGTCTTCTCTAGTTCACAGTGAAAATTAGTAAACCCTGTTATGACTTCAACACTTTGCAAGAATAGAAAGTATAGAAGAGAACACTGGAAATGGAACTGGGACGTAAGTCTGAAAAATCTAATTGTGTCCTGACCATTTCATAATACCAATTGTTCAAATAATGTTCACTACCTACTGTCTTAAAAAGCCATTGCTCAGAATAAAAAAGCTTATGAGTTGCTCTTTTGAGCTTCCTGCTATCTTACCTTCTGCAAAATTCAAATATCAGATGCCTTTTCCTAACTGTTCCAGTTGTGTCAGATCTCATATTAGAGATGTATATATATATATATATATATATATATATATATATATATATATATATAAATAAAAACTTGGACTAAAATATTCCCTTAGGGCTCATACTTGGTACATGCACATGGTCAGCCTAGAAAGCAGTCTATTAAAAATTAAGTTGCCATGCTAACTATTTGAACACTGAAGGGCAATGTCTACAACCTAGATATGCTATAGATTTGGAGAAAAGACTGCAAATGGTAACTTTCGACTTTTTAGAAGATCAGTAGGGAGCGAGGGGAGGAGTGTTCTATCTGTGGGTAGGGACGGATTAGTGACTTGTCTGGAAACCCTGCTGAATAGGCTATCCTGGCCAATCCACCTTCCATCTCCTAATTCCCCATCCACTCCTATATAGGAAATAGCACTTGACCATGGTCAGTAGTTCTGTCCAGTTTGGGGCATGGGCCACCAGTGCTCTGGACAGGCTTCTAAACATTTTGAAAACCAAGCCTTGGGTTGCTGGTAGTTTAGGTAAACAGGATCTCTTTTATGTGCCTCCCCCGCATGCACACATTACAACTGCCCCATGCTGTTGCTAAGTGATCCTCAATGCTCATAAGACTTTGCAGTCCATGTGATTGTTATACCATGATCTAAAAACTTACATTGCCACCTAGCAACTGCTTGTGCCCTCAGACATGGGAAGGAAGTATGCACGTTCATTCTGTGGCTGGCAGCAGCCTCCCTCAAGAAGAAGGCATTTCAAAACAAAGAAATTAGTTTCAGAATACAGTTATATAGTAGTGCAGTACAGACACACACTCCCCTTGCTCTAGTTCTGCTGAACTTCCTTTCTACAGTTTCCTGGAGCACTCCATTGTCTGCTGTATCAATCAATCATTTGTATTTTATTTAAGGATGAGATGACTCTCCCAAGCGGCTTTGATTAGTACACTAATCCCCTGGCAATATAAATTCTGCATTGCTTGTATTGATGTATATGAGACAAGGGAAGTCTCAGTCAATAAAGCAAATGCAAATTGATGACTATGCACGAAATCAAATGAAACAAATTACTGCTCAGATCCTGTTTTAGAATCTTGTCATTTTTTGCTGTAGAAAGTGCTGTAAACAGTCTTGCTTTTCATGGCAGGGCATATCTTATTGTGTTTGAATTTTTCCTAGCTTGGTATGGCTCTGAGCCTAACTAGCACCTTGAGCACTATTGTAATAGAAATAACAATCAAAGGCTGTGACTGGGGCCTAATCCAGGGCACTATGAAGTCAACTGATAAACTTTCATTGCTCTTAATAAACAATGAAAATGCAGTACAAACTGAAATGTTTTTAGGCCACTAGGGGGCTGTATCAGCTAATTTTCTGGGCTCTTTCCAAAGGCTCACTTTCTGTGTGCAAGAGGGTGCAGTTAGTTTTGTTGTGTGTGCACTGTCATTTGGTGTGTGTCCAGGCATGTTCAGTTTTCAGCAAACTTCCTACTTTTTTGTTTCCCATTGAAATTATTTAGTTTATATTTTAAAGGCTTTGGGTCATTATTAGGAAAAACAAAGTATGGATGAAGTATGCACAGAAACATTTTGAAACAAAACTATGCAATTTGCTTTTTGAAAAACATTCTTCAGATCTAGACTATATGACAACATGCAGTAATGTTGGTATTAAAGGCACTGATACTACCATTTAAGAAAAAAGACTCCTGAACAACAGTAGAATCACTAAGCATATCCAGTTAGAATAACTGGAAGAACTCTGCATAAGCTTGAAAACTTGTGTCTCACACCAGCAGAAGTTGGGCCAATAAAAGGTATTACCTCACCCATCTTGTCTCTAGAATAATCTTACAGCACTAAATTCTAAGTCAGGGTGGCCAACCCATTACAGACAAAGAGCCAAAATAGTGATGGATAAAGAGCCGAGGGAAAGACGTTGTTGAGAGAAAAAAAAAGCTGCTCCTTTAAGAGCCACGTGTGGCCCAAGAAGGCTTCTGTTGGCCACAGTGTCAGATCTCACTGCCCCAAGCAGTGACCTGACCAGACAAGGAAAAAAGGTCAGAGCAGGGGAACGCAGAACAGCTGTGGATACAGGAGCCACAATTTTTCCTTTGAAGAGCCACATACGGCTCAGGAGCTACTCCTGCTCTAAGTGAATGTACTTCCATTAGCATTATTTCTAATGCAGCAACTAACATGCCACTGCCAAATCTCCAGTTAAATCAGGCAGAGTAAGGATAAAAGGCCCCAGAGAAGTTAATGAGAGGTTTGACACTGAGTTCAGGGGATGGGGGGAGTCGCGATTTCACCATCGATGGATGGATTTGTAAGAATGTCTCCATCAACACAGAATTTGTGCATAGTCTTTTGAATTAATCCACACTTGGCAATAATGTAAGAGAATATGGATGTTGCTCTCCCCAGCATCTTCCGTCTGGAATATATGTCGGACCAGAAAGCCAAAACTGCAATAATCCCTCAGCAAGAGTAACTTTTTAAAAACTAAGCCCACTGGAAATGTGCTGTTTCACTCTGTATACCCCCAGATCTATTTGTCCATCTCATACCACTGTCTAAACAGCTTGGCAGGGTTTATGATCTCTAGTCAAGGAAGCAAAATAGCTGTGGTGCTATTTTAAGCTTTATATTAAGACAGATATTGAACTTGCTTAGAATTATATGAGTCCTACCATTTCTGGAGCAAGTCAGTCACTCACTTAACAGAATGGCTACCAACTCCTAGATTTTCTTCAAGGGTTCATCTGCCAGACTAGCTTTGGTGCAAATAAAGACTATATGACCTACACCCAAAAATACTGAAAGGAGATGTAGAATTATAATGCTATTTTTGAAGCTCCAGGCTGTGTTACATGTGTGCATAGTTTGTCAACAACATTCAGAGTATTTCATTAGTAAATTTCTGCCTACCAGATTTTTTTTCAAAGTCATTAAGTAGAGCTCTCATAGCACTGAGTGCAAGTGACAGAATGCTGAATGTATTTTTCCTACTAGAACACAAACAATGTAAATGACTGCTGATGAGACACATCGTGTGCAGGAAAACAATGAATAATAAATAATTTCTAGGGAGCAGAAACTATGACAGTGTATGGGTCTGAAACTGATGGAAGTGGCTTTGGCCTACTCTAATTGCACAGGACAATTGTTTTTTGAGCATTTTATTTGAATGCTGCTATCTCTAGAAAATGCAATAACATGACTTCTATGTCTAGTGTAAGATGCAATATTTGAACTTTCATACATTTGCTGAAATTCATTGGATGGATGCCAAGCATTGTTCATTAATTCAGGCCCATATTGTTAGGGGTACCTCTCTTATTGTAGCTATTACAAATGATAGTTGGGTCTGTTTGCTTTCTTATATGGTAATGGCTGGCTTTGACAGCTTTTGTTCCAATCCTGAAGAGTGATGTGGCTGCTTTGCACTGCATTGTTAGTAGGCCCAAGCCCTAAAGCTTGCCATGGGAGGATAATCCCAATATAAGCTCTGTGGCACATAGCTGGTGTAATGATTCCTGTGCTATACAGTATCCCCACCTCATTATATCCTGCTGGCTGCTATATGGCCCTCTAGGGCTAGGCTTTAGGTAGATACAATGCAGAGCAGCCTACAGGCTCTTTCAAATCAGACCAGGATCAGGGCAGTGCGAGGGCTACTTTTGTACATACTTTTCCCCTCAACTGCACTGTGCTCTCCATCTGTAGACAAAAATATGGGCCTTTTGGTGTAGGGACGTAAATACCCATTTACAAATTTAACCTGTTAAACTATATGTTTATCCAGTTAGCCACGGAGGAATGCAATCCCGTGGTGGGGGCTTTTCCTAGCAGAGGCCTCCGTGGCCAGGGTCCTGCCAGCCAAATTGCTGTGAGGGGGGGTAGCTCCTCCAGCCTGGCCCTCCATGGGCAGGACTGCTCCAGCCAGGCTGGGCACTGCAAGCAGTGCTTGCTTTGAACAGGCTGTGCCCACTGGGCTGCACCACGCCTTGGATGGGAGACTTACCTCCTTACCACCAGATAAGCATGCGGGTAAGGCTGATGCTTACCAGGTAACTGGTTAACCTCTTACATTCCTATTTTGGTGTTGGATTTTGTTCAGAAAGCAATAAACTATTTTTATATAACTCTGGTATATAATGTGATGGCTAGGTATGGAGTTTCATAACTCAAAGGGGAATTTCTTTTAAAGAAAGGTGCCATCTTCATTCTGACCATTTTGTATGTAGCATTCTGTTCCACCTTTTATCTTATGTCTTTTATGTTTTTCTACGGTATTATAGCCAACGTTTCTAGCATACTATTGACATTCAACGTTAAGTGCAATGTAGTACAATATCAAAAAAGAGGTTATAGGACCCCACCCTGAAAGAAACGTTTCTGGCTTCTACTGTTAATGTAGCTAATAAACCTTGCAGAGAGGTGGTAGCTATGGTGACAGGAGAAGCCCTCTCACCAAGATAGCATTGGCAGTTAGATTAGTATAACTGTGCCACTTAGGGGTGTGTATTTTTCACACTCTCGATCAATGTTCCCTCTAATCTTTTCCATTCATGTGCCTATTTTGTCCATCCACATGCAGAATAAATTTTTATGTGTACTGAGGCATGTGCAAATGTGCACCACCTGTAGAAACTGAAAACTTAGCTGCAGGTGTTCTGTTGATCAGCTGGGCACCATTTGAATCTCTCTTGAATAGCTGCAGGGGCACACAGCTTTGAGCAAACTCTGCCTCTAATCTGAGTAATGTATTTCTACCAATATAAATTGCTAGTGTAGACTAAGCCTTGGCATATGGCTACACTATAGATCTTACAGGGTCACAGCTGCATCATCTAAGATGACACAAGAGATCTCTTCTGTTGAAGTAACTAATCTACCCCCAACAAGTGGCGGCTATTATAGCAGCGGGAAAAGCTGTCCTGCTAACATAGTGCTGTCCACCACGGCACTACAATCAGCATAAATTATGTCACGGAAGGGGTGGCTCATTCACACTCCTGCACAGCATAACTTATGTCAACTTAAGTGGTAGTGTAGTCATAGCCTTAATAAGTTTCCAAGACCTGAAGATGAGCTCTGTGTATAGTTGAAAGCTTGTCTCTCTCGCTAACAGAAATTGGTCCAATAAAAGATAATACTTCACCCATCTTGTCTCAGGATATATCTACACTGGCACTTTCGTCCTAAATCTTTACAGAGATGTGAAAAAACACCTCCCTGAAAGACAACATTTTAGCAAGAGAAAGTGCCTGTGTGGACAGCTTCATTGGGGGGAGCTGTGCTCCTGGATATTAAGATGCCGCTCCTTGTTGGATGTGGTTTTATTTAGTCGTTGGGAGAGAGCTCTCCCAGCATTAAAGAATGGCCATACAGCACACATTAAAATGATGATGCTGCAGTGGCACAGTTGCACTGTGGTAATGTGCAAAATGTAGCTGTAACTCACACACGTTCCTGGTGTGGTGTTTCTTTTCCATCTAGAGGCACAGAAACCACTTACTGAGGCTGCAAGCCTCATTTTTTGAGGAATAAAGGCTCTTGTGCAAAGGGATTTTTTGCGACAAATGTCCCCGTCTATACAGGGCTTTTTAATCACAAAAACCTCTTCCGCAAAAAGGATTGGAAGAAGATATGCATAGAGCACGCCATTTGCATTTCCTCTTCCGTACAAAACCCACAGTATTTGTATAACATCTTGATGAAAGTAGGCTGGAAAATGTATTCATAATTCTTAAAAATAAAAAGAAACCTATTACAAGTGTTCCTGCCATATGGCATCATTCAAAACCTACTAAACTCAATGTGAAACTTTCAGTTTATTTCAACATGCTTTAGATCAGATTCATGGTAAGTGCTAAATTTAAAATACTAGGATATGTAATTTGTGCTAGTAATGACTATCTTGCATATGTATGCAGCCCCCTAATCTCACACATACCCCTCCCCTCCACACACACAAAGATTAGTGTTAAGCAAGAAAGGAAACCTAATGCAAACAAGTGAAGAATCATTTTAAAAACAACCCCAAGATGATACAGGCAGATATCTTTAAGAAGTTGTCTACATCTGAAAAGAAACCTTTACGCTCATCAGATAAGTCAAACCACTGAAGTGAAAAAAATTGCAAACAGAGACAGAGTTCTTCAGCCAGCAGGGTGAAAGGACAGAGGCACCAAGTGTATAAACAAACTTCAAATCCCAGGTTACACAATACAGGCTTCCATTATGATGACTCTCATAGATTCCAAAATAAAATTCCTTGTTGAACTTTAAGTTAAGGTGGCTAAATTACAGAACAGTGGTGGAAGAATGTCCTAGTTGCCAAATTTAAACAGGAAAGAGTTTAGAAATTCTCAGTGTGGCTTTCTCAGTTAATATTAATTCTCTAAAATTATAATTAATGGATAGATTAGCAATATCATCATAAGGCTTAACAATGGAACTCTAATGCTACCTTCCTGTGCTGTAATATTTGTGGAATAACTTTGGATTCTACAGACTTCTATGGATTATGATTGGATTAATGCTATGATGGCACCGATCTGATTTGATCAATATAATGACCTTGCTGCATGTCTCTCTGCATTTGAACTGCTCTCTGTAAACAATATGTATATTCATTCTTGGAAGTGCTTTGAGCTGTATATTATTTCTGAAAATGGAAGATTTTTCCAAAACTGTATCACCAGCTCTGGGAAATAGCATGCAACTCATCATTCCTTTGCACTTTTTGATGGACATCCAAAGAATAAGGCTGAACTAGGAGAGGAATATATATCACTAAAGGTCAGCTATACCTAGTGTGCTAAATTCATATTAAGTATGCCAATATGCCTCTATTGAGGCTAATGGGATACATTTGTGTTAGATTAAAACTTGTCACAATGTACCCCTTATGATCAGCTATCTAACGTTGCACTTTATTTACCTGCACATCCACAGGTATGGCTTTTTGCAGCTCCTGTTGGCTGCAGATCATCATCTCTGGCCAATAGGAGCTTCAAGAAGCGGCATGAACTGGGATACCACTTCACACAGCTCTTATTGGCTGGGAATGGTGCTCTGCAGCCAGTGGGAGCTGCAAGCAGCCATATCTGTGGATGTGCAGATAAATAAAATTCCAGCAACTCTCCAGGGGCTACCCCGGTGCACAATGTCTGGCCCATCGTCTGCTTATTGCCCATTCTTGATAGATAGATAGATAGATAGATAGATAGATAGATAGATAGATAGATAGATAGATAGATAGATAGATAGATAGATAGATAGATAGATAGATAGATAGATATTTTTCTTCCACACATAATTGATAATATGGTGGTTAGGCCCTGTTCAGCAAAGCAGTAAAGCACATGTTTAAATAGTTAAGCACATTAGAACCCATTAAAGTCCACATCACATAAGACAACACAGTTCCTTGTTTGCCTCTGTTTTGTTGCTTTAAAGTTCACAGACATTTCAAAGTGCAAACTTATTTCTGAGTGTTTTACAAACATTAATCAGTTCACATTAGAAAGAAAAAGGCTGGTGATGCCAGTAGTATTGCACTGAATTTACACTTGCCACAGTTTAGACGCTGTATCTGAAAAGCTTTTAGAAGCAATTGCCTGTGGGATCTAATGGCTGAACAAAGAAAACATATTTTTTTCCCAGCAAGTACAATTGTTCACACACATTTAAATGAAATCATATTATCTGTTTATAATTTAAGTGCCAGCAGTGTAAGATGCTCAGAACTAAATACAAGCAGTCCCCGGGTTACGTACAAGATAGGGACTGTAGGTTTGTTCTTAAGTTGAATCTGTATGTAAGTCAGAACTGGCATCCAGATTCAGCCGCTGCTGAAACTGACCAGTGGCTGACTACAGGAAGCCCGAGGCAGAGTTGCTCTGCCCCGGGCTTCCTGGAATCAGCCGCTGATCAGTTTCAACAGGCTGAATCTGGACACCAGTTCTTACATACAGATTCAACTTAAGAACCCCAGGCGTCCCCAAGTCAGCTGCTGCTGAAACTGATCAGCGGCTGATTCCAGGAAGCCCGGGGCAGAGCAACTCTGCCTCGGGCTTCCTGTAGTTAGCGCTGGTCAGTTTCAGCAGCGGCTGACTTGGGGACGCCTGGGGCAGAGCAGCTTGGGTGCTGCTGGGTTGCTCCAGTAGTGCCGATCCTCAGCGCTACTGGACCAACCCAGCAGCACCCAAGCTGCTCTGCCCCAGGCGTCCTGATTCAGCCGCTGCTGAAACTGACCAGCAGTGGCTGAATCAAGACGCCTGGGGCAGAGCAGCTGGGGTGCTGCCGGGTTGGTCCAGTAGCACCCAGAGCAGCGCTACGGGACCAACCGGCAGCACCCCAGCTGCTGTACCACAGGCGTCGGGAGCAAAGCCGCGGAGCACGCGGGCAGCGGACAGCTCAGACACGCCGCGGCTGTCCCGCTGCCAGCGTCCTCAGAGGCTTTTCTCCCCCTCTCCCTGGTCTGCTGGTCTCCAGCAGACCAGGGAGACGCGGAGCAAACCCCGTTCGTAACTGCAGTTCCGACTTAAGTCGGATCCGCGTAACTCGGGGACTGCCTGTAATGCACAAAAACACACATCCTTCCCAAAAGGAGTTACAGTCTAAGCAGGCAGCCCAGACAGAAAATGGCCCGAGAGACAGAGAATGATTCTAACAAAGGGCCCACTGCACACCTATATAGACCTGGTTTTACTGGAGAAAGTTGAGGGTTGGGGAGAGGACAAAAAAGTGTGAGAAAGTGGGAGAGAAAATAAAACATCAAAGTGAGAAAAAATAGCACTAGGAAAATTGGGAGTGGGAGCTGGGAGGGAGTCAAAAAGGGGAGAAAATATCTGCTTCTCCCATGCTTTATCTTTTAGTGTTATCTACCAAATCTATTTACCAAATAAAAACCAACATTACTATCTATGCAGCCAGCAGAAGAAACCATGGTCAAGGAGTGGCATAATGCAAATGCAAGTGGAGGGCCAAATTCAGGTCCACACCTTGGGTATCTTTGCCTGGAGAAGAGACAGCAGAACTTATGTAAAACATCTGTTCAGCCTAAGGATATGTATGTGGATTTTAAATGGCAGAAGTCATTCTCTCCTCGTCAACGAGGCATGTGCATTGGCAGCATACCTAGCCTTTGCTGGAGCAGGGATTCTGAGACACCAGGACTGGGGCATTATTTTAGCCATTCTCCCATGTGGCAGTGCAGAGTACTAGACTGAGGCATCCTTCCCAGTTAAAATCCCTTTAAATGTCCTCTTTTATAATTATGCAATCTTGCATAGCCACCTAAAAGGCAGTTGAAAGACAGGAGTTGTAGGGGTGGTCTGATTATACTCATCCAAGTGTACATTCAATCTGTACCTGTGCTGAGAGTGCTGTGCGCCAAGGTGGTCCCCTGAAATCAGTAGGGTTGTCCACGGTATAATGATATTCAACATGAGTAAGGGTTGCAGACCTGGCTTTCCAGGCTTGATCCAGCACCACTGGAAGCTTTGCCATTGATGTCAATGGCCAGGATCAGGCTTCCAGAAAGTAGCTGCATTCTACTTTCAGCAGGACGCCTCACTGAGGGTATGTCTACACTACCCCGCTAGTTCGAACTAGCGGGGTAATGTAGGCATACCGCACTTGCAAATGAAGCCCGGGATTTGAATAAGCGGGGAGCTGCCATTTCTAAAACCCCGCTGGTTCAAACCCCATTCAGCGCGGCTACACGGGGCACGAACTAGGAAGCCTAGTTCGAACTACTTAGTTCGTGCCCCGTGTAGCCGCACTGCACGGGGTTCAAACCAGCGGGGTTTTAAAAATGGCGGCTCCCCGCTTATGCAAATGAAGCCCGGGAAATTCAAATCCCGGGCTTCATTTGCAAGTGCGGTATGCCTACATTACCCCGCTAGTTCGAACTAGGAGGGTAGTGTAGACATACCCTGAGACATGTACTACTTACCACAAGGAAAGGGGGCATAGTCTGGCCCCAAATGACAATAAAAATGTAACTACCTCCTGTGTTCAGAGGTGGAACGCTGTCAGTGCAACCAGACATGCCAACAGCCTTCATTTAGCAAGCATAATGGCTTGATTCTCTTTTTTTTAGTAAAGGATCATTTTTCTTTTTGTGCCCTAGGAAAGTTCTCCCGCACCGATCTATTAATGGTGTTTAAAAGGTGTCCTTACTGATGTCTCCTAGTGTTCTTGAGTCTAGCTTTCAAATATTGTCAGCTAAAACAATCCCAGCTCTAATCTGTTTACTTCTCTAGAGTTTTAATAATGAAAATAGTCTCTTGAGAGCATCAGACATTACAGTAATCAATCTTAGGCTGCAAAACCCAGTATGAAACCCTTCATGTTATTTTGAGAATGAAAACCCTGCTGTTCACTAAAATCACCTACTCCTGATAAGTATTCAGTCAATTACATGCCTTCCATTCTCGGCTTTCCTTCCCTGCCTCTTAGAAGACCAGTCAAAGCAAACTGCATTCTTAAAAATAATTTTATGCACCATTTAAGATTAAACATTATTGCCTGGTAATTTTTCCCTATTTATTTGTTTAACTTGTGTTGTCATTCAGCTATTTAGGCTGGATTCATCTTAATATAATAGCACAGTTGGAAGAAAAGCAGCCCAGAGACAGCAAACCACTGTGCAAGCCAAGCTATGTTACATTTCACACAAAGGCAAAATATGTTCTGTATCCAGCCTAGCAAATGGGTGCTGAAGTTATGGCCTTTGAATCCTAACCTGGAGCCTGAGCTGGGTCCATACATTTCTGAATAGGGTTTAGGGTGGAGACATTTTTATCAGTGCACCTCTCCACAAGATATGATAATAGAACGCAATTGTCTTTGATCTCAATATATGCAATGTGTGTTTCACAAGTCACAATGTAAAAGGAACCTGCTTTTGCTGTTGTGTAAACGTCCTATGGAATTGAACCAAAAAACAGGACTATGTAGCACTTGAAAGACTAATAAGATGGTTTATTAAACCATCTTATTAGTCTTTCAAGTGCTACATAGTCCTGTTTTTTGTTTCAGCTATGCCAGACTAACACGGCAACATTTCTATCACTATTCTCTATGGAATTGAGATAGTGCTACTGAAGCTAAAGCAAAAAAAGTTATTTCCCTGCACATCTTTCTCTGGCGATTGTTGTGTCTTTCCACTTTACACAACAAAAAGAAAATGAAACACTTTCTGAATGTGTGGCTGCATTAAGGAAGTTCCCCAAATGTTTTCAATTTGGAAAGACTTTAAAAGCTGCATTAAGGAACAGGTTAGTGGGCAATATGCAAAATGAAGCAATATTACTGTTTTTGACCCAGACTAATTTGTCCCTAGAATGGATCCCAGAAATGATTATATCTGTCGAGACACCTGCTAACAATGTCAGAGAGCAACTGTTGCATCTTTTGTTCTTTACACAACAAATGTAGGCACCACACCAGCATATTGGGGTCCAAGTAACCATGTTTACCAAGAGCTTGTGTGCACTTACAGCACGGCAGTCACACTGTGCTGCTGCAGTGAAGACACTACCCTACCTATGCCAACAGAAAAAAAGTCCACCTCCCTGAGAGGCGGTAGCTATTCCAGGGATCACATCAGTATAATTCTGTCACTTGGTGATGTAGTTACACTGACATAACTTGGTAGTGTATGCAAGGCCTAGCTACATGTACATACTGCTACTCTGGTAGGTCTTTACACATAGACTCAGATCTCATCTATACTACCATGAGCTACTGATCTAAACTACAGGCTAGACCTTCATAGTTTGGGAAGTGCGGTGCCCAATTCAAACCATTTCAATGTGGTCCCGGCAGCCAGGATTTTTTGTTGACCAAAAAAAAAAACCTCACACAAATTCTGGTTGAGCAAAAAAACCCAAAACAAACCAGCACACAAAGAAAAAAGTCACAGCCCCTTTAAATTCCCAGCTACAGGGCAGAGTCCCGACTTCCAGCCAAATCCAGGGGCTGACTCCCCCTCCTGTTGTGCACAGAAGCTGCCGCACTCCTCCTCCAGGACCGACGCTCCATCCGGAGTGCACCCAGCACGCCAGCACACTTCCTGGTTTAGGGTGCGGGGCCCTCTGGCTTTAGGGTGCGGGGCCCTTTTAGGCATGGGGCCTGATTCAGGGGAATCGGGTGAATCGGCCTAAAGCTGGCCCTGTCTGGCACTCTTGGGACCTGATGTCTTGGATGAGGGATTTTGCTGGACCAGAGGAGGTCATTTCAGATTTCTCGCCCCTCTTTGCCAGCTCCACATCCTGCCCTGCCATCCCACTGAGCTTCCTGGCTCCCCAGAGCACCCCAACATATTTAAGATTATGTTTCTCTTTTCAAACACATGATTAAGTCCCTACGAGGTTACATTGGCCCAATGCTTGTTATTATAAATACCAAGCCACAATTTTTTTCCCTCCAGGAACCTGGTAGAGTAATTTGAAGTAAGATTCAGGAAACTGGCAAGCACAGTTGAAAGGGCAGCTACAAGCTTAATGGAGCCAAGTGTGAGTCCCCACCTAAAAGTTGTACTTTCTTAACTGATTGAGCTATCTCCAGTAACAGCCAGAGGCCAGACATAATTTTCATCTCTTGATGTGTTTTTGTCTTATCATGCTAATCAGTAGCCGACTACAGGCCACAGACAAAGAAAGTGCTGGGAACAGACAAGATTACCTTGTTTACTTTCTGGATGGACTACAAACAATTGGCATGTATTTGCTGTTTACTTTCATCCAAATTAACAGATCTTTGGCTTATGTTAAAGCATATGAATAAAGCATCTTTGGAACTACTTTTACTTGAAAAGGGGCTGACACATAATTCAGTACACTCTCCTGTAGGGATGTCTTCCTTAAATCATCCTGTTAAATATTCTTAATATTCAGCATATTTGTTCCTATTATTATTTACTTACAGGGAACAAAGCATTCTCAGTGAAGGGGATCTGGTTCTAAAATGAACTGCTGTGTGAGATTAGGTAAATCCTGAGTCTGACCATCTTTAGAAAATGCTACAAAAATCTGCTTCTTTCTAAGAATCTTTCCTCTGAACAAGCATGACACTTCATCTATCTAAATAGGGTCCCATTTTTGCACACAAAATTTTTTAAAACCAAATAAATACATTAGAAAACTAAAAATTAAAAACGAACAAAAAATACAAACAAGCAAATCAACAACCACTTCCCCCTTATGCATAGATTAGATTTTTAATCCGCAAGAAGGGACTCCAACTATCCACTAGAGATGTGGCTGTTGTTACTGGCCACATGCAAGATACTCACATGATACAATGATGGACATCAGTATAGAATCCCAGTATAGATTGTATTGAGGTCTACAAACAAATATAGCTAAGATCCTTGTACATAAGACAGAAGTGTGAGTGTATGAACTGAAGTGCCAGAATGGCAAAGTCTTAACTCAGAAATGATGCTGCTGAGAACATCCCTGGATGACCAATTTGATTCAGCTAATATATCCTTGAACTAAATGATTATCAAGGTGCAACAGAATCAAGAGCCCAATTCCAGGACTTTGTTTTCACACAGAAGGCAGCCAGCAAAAATAACTGGAGCTATGGAACACTAAGGAAAGATTTCAGTTCTTGCCTCAAACCAAAAGCAGTGACAAATATCAAGCAGAAGGATTATGTGTTTATCAAAGTCAATGAACACACTAAGGCTCTGTGAGCACTGCTTGTTGATTAACAAAAACTAAAAAAGCTAAGCAGGGGTTCTCAAACTTCATTGCATCATGAGCCCCTTCTGACAACAAAAATTACTATTTGGCACCAAGAAGGCAGCTTAAAGAGTTTGAAACTCAGGCCCAAATTCTCCTGGGATGCGTCTACACAGCACCCTAAACTCAAAATAAGATACACAATTTGCGATACACAAATTGCATATTTTATTTCAAATCTATTTTGAAATTTGAAATTTGGTGCATCTACACAGTGCTAAATTTCAAAATAATGTGCTATTTCGAGACATCCCTTAACTGTTATGGAATGAGAGATACTGGGATATTGAAATAGCACACCCGTTATTTCGAAAAGTATTTTGAAATAGTGGGCAGCTTGGGTAGATGTGGGGTAGCTATTTAGCCGTGCAGAGTAGACGTACCATTGTGTTTAAGGCAGCTGTGTCCAGCACTATTATTGCAAAGTAACTCTAAAGCCAACAGGTAAAAACCTGACTCTAATGAAGTTGATGATACTTAAACCAATTTCTTTGGAACTAATTTTTTACTGAGTTTAAATGTGCTCCTAAATTTGAGTTGAAGTAGACAGAGCACTTGATTAATCTGATGCTAATAAATAAGGATTTGAGGTGTTTCCCTACGTTAGCCCTAATCAGTCTTATTTGTATTGGTCTTCTGTGGTCTGAGGAAATGGAAACAGATACAAATAAACTACATTTGTGCTCAGAAACGAGCAAGAAACAAGACAGTAAAAGAAAAAAAAATCCATGGAACATTTGGTTTTCCAAAGCTCCCTGAGAATGTTTATGTTGTCATTTTTCAGGGTGTTTAAACATACAAACTATATGACAAACATATATAGTGAAATCTGGACCCCACTGAAGTCAGTGAGTTCTGTCATGGATTTCAATGGGTTTAGGATATTACCTCTAGACATTTACACATAACTGGATGCATGATGTCTAGTGTTATCTTTCTAAAATCTGATGCTGCTAGAGGTCCGAAAACATTTTGGAATAGTCTATTTTAAATGAAAACTATTGTGTCTGAGCCTTTCAAAAAACTATTAACCTATGTTTTAAATTTGTACACATCTATTTATTAGAGCAAAAGCACTTTGTAGCAGATTTATTGTGATTAGAACCCAACATTTTATTAATATCTAAAAACTTATTGAAATTAGTTTATATATTATAAAAAAGACCAATTGCTGTGTGTGTCTCTGATTAACAAATGAATTCTTTAAGGAGAAATTGATCAAGTGATAAGAAATGAAAAAGTTAAAAAACTGATGGAAAAATCAACATATATAAAATTTCCATGAATTTTTTGTCTAAAGTTTGAAACTAAATTTTCAACTCTTTTTTTTCCAGCAGCAATATGTAAGCTGTAAGCCAGCTCTTATACATACTCAACTGGTTTGCTCCCTTTTCTTGTGTATCTGGCACCCTTTGTAATGCTATTAGCAGTGTCAGAAATTCTATTTATTTTTAATTAATAAAACTGACAACAGAACTGTGTTAAAAAACTGGTGTTTGCAGTTATACATTTTAAAGTATTGAAATGCTAATAGTTTAATAAACTAATTAAAATACATAATAATCTGAATGCCTTAAATATGTACCATCTTTCATCTCAACCTAACCCAGAGTCTTGTATAAATTATAAGCCATATTTGGTCCTATACTATCCATTTAGGAAAAGATTTCCACCATCATTGAACTTGAACATACCTTCTGATAATTTAGTCAATGAATGATGAAAGTTCCATAGCTAAATGTATAGCCCTGTGCCTGGATATTCTACTCAATAAACAATAGAGTAAATTCTGTGTTAAGCCTCAGTTCTGTGAATCCTATAGAAATCAATAGTAGTTGTGGTGCATTTAGCACTTCATGGGATTGGGACCTAAGTAAACTTTCCAAATAAAATATTCTCTTACTGACAGAAAGCTGTCTCCTTTGTAGTACTTGACCACATAAAGAAATTGCCTTTTAAAGTTGTAAAACAGTGCAAGAGACATGGGGCAATTACCAAAAGAAAAACATTTTCACTTGATAAGTCAACCTGGGTTGTTGTTTTTTTCTGCCAAATCAGCAGTGTCTGCAAACAGAGACACACCAACCCCAGGAGACAGCCTGTCTGTCAAGTACTTTTCTAGGGTATCACTTAATTTGATGTAGTATGCACATTCCAAAACTACCATGTGTCACGCTTTAATATGCCATATTGCATACAACACTGACATTTTCAGACTCATGAAATCCCGTATGTAAATTTTTGCAATTAAGGAAAGTTGTCTCCACCTCCCTGTTTATCACAACAATGACTAGAATGGGCAATAAGCCTAGGTCTTGTCTTGAGTGTTTTGATAAACCATTGATAATGAATGGGGCAGTGAGCTCTTGGTGTATATAAACCACCAGCCTTGTGTGTCTGAATGCTGCTGAGAGACTTGACAACTCTGTATTCAGCAGCTCAGGCATCACTCAAAGATGGTTCCTGCAGCACAGATGCTTGCCTTTACTCTGAGTGGCTTCTTAAAACTGACCATGGGTTTTGACATTGGATTATCCACTAAATGTGTAATGATACCTATGGAGATGAGCATGTGCCACAGCATTGGTTATTCTGAAATGAGACTTCCCAACCTGATGGGACACACAAATATAGGTGATGTTATTCTAAAATCCACCAAATGGCAGCATATTGTACAAACTGGCTGCCACCCTCATGCAAGGACATTCTTGTGTTCTCTGTTTGCACCAGTCTGCTTAGATACGTAAGTACAATACCACATTCTAAAATCCTGTTTTGTGTACCTGAACAGGTATAAATATGAATGATGTTGTTCATTTTAAATGTAAGGTAATTTTCTGCCCATTTGTTTCTCTTTTGCTGAAGCACATTTATTAACCTTTTTTTTTTTTTTTTTTTTTTTTTTGCCTGCCTGTTCCAGGAAGAAATTCCACACAAAAATGTTCCAGTTAAATATTGGTCATGATTTTAAAAAAAGGAGAGTTCAGATCAAACATTGCAGGATTGTATTTTTGTTAAGATTGCAGTGTTATTCATTCAATAATTTACATCCCAATCCAACTACTGCCAAAATGCTTTATTGGGCACAGGAGTGAGCCATTGCTGCTGCTATAAAAATGACACACAGGCATTTTTCTTAAAACTATGCATGAGTTTTACAACCCAGCCCAGGGCCCAGATACAGAACATCAGCAGTTGCTGTGTAGAATTGCACCATCATGGAGGCAGATGTTAAACACTGACCTGTAGGAAAGATTTGCACAACTTTGTGCAAAATTTACTGTAGGAATCCTCGCTATTGTCATAGACTTCTAGGAAATGTAACTGATTGAACCTGACATTTACTTTTTCACAGCTTCATCCATCCTTGTAGGAGTATGTGTGTCGCAGTTCGTGACAGCTGTGCTCCTGTGCTCCTCTGCCATGGACAGTCTTGGCCTGACAGTTTGGACTGTGATCGTTTCTCTGCTGCTGAGGACATGTGTCTAGCACCTCTTAGCAAAGACTACAAACATATTCATAAAGGTAAATGGAATAGATGGGTGGGAGTGGCTGCGAGGTCTTAAAATCAAATGCACAGAATCAATCCAATTCAACTTTAGGGATACATTTCGAAAAACAGTTTCTTTTGTAAACAGTCATTACCATGAATGCACATTTATCCACTTTGTGCCTGCATTCAGATCCATTTTGCACTTGATCCTGTGAAGTCCTTTAAATTGCATCAGATTTTTTATTGGTATAATCAGTGTAACTCCTCTGAAGTCAAGGAAGGATGGTCAAGGAAAGAGGAAGGCTATTACAATCATGCATATATGCAGCATAATCCCCATTGCATCAATAGAGCTCAATGTATTTTATTTTTTTACTGATAGGAGTTTGTATGGCCTTCATCACCATGTATCTGAGCATTCATATACACGATAAATTTGTCCTAACAAAAGCTGAGATAGGGAAGAATTCCCACTTTACTGCTGGGAGACTGAGACACGGAGAAATTAATGCTCAGATTTCTATATCTAACAGTTCCTACAGGAGTCACCTCTGAAAATCTGGCCACCAGTGACTTGCCTAGCAGAACCAATACCATTTCCTTGGACCCTTGACCAGTGTCTTAATCACAAGATCTTCCTTCTGGTGGATTTAACCCAGCATCACCAATAGAATTGTTCCAATACACACACATAAAACCACAACTTTATATTAAAGTAATTCCATAATTAATATAAGCTGGTACCTTGGCCACTCTTAGCAAGGACTGAAAAGACATGGAAAATGAAACTCCTTTCAACCCTAGAAGTGGCCCATTTTCAGAGCACTTGTCTGGAAGCTTGTGGTACCATTACCTATGTCACATGTATTCAGTGGTTAAATGGAGGAGTCACTTTTCAGGCCTATCACTTTAATACCTTTCATTGGCACCAAATTCTAAGGACTAAACAATATTCAATAATATACTTTAATATTTCTTACCAGAATTGCCAAAGCCAATATGCCAGACCTGTCCAACAGTGGAGGAAATCTTTACACAGAAAAGAGTACTAGATGTTTTCTGTGCCAATAACTTTGGTAAGTTCTTGTTAATATGTATATGATTGTAGACACAATATTCTTTTGATTACTGATAAGTGGACACATTTTGGCACTTCAAATATAATTGGTAGTTTCTGAGGGGACATCAAGGGCTTAGTCCTGATCCTATTGAAATCAATGAGAGTTTGGTCATCAATTTCAAGGGAGTCAGAATTTAGCTCCAAGCAAATAGTTTATGGAACTTCTTTTTCCTATAGAAATATACACATAGGTCCCATGCTGATTTCTTTTGAATAATGATGTTGCCTTATTGTCTATTTTATAACAAAGTAGCTCTTTTATTCTAGTCTAGTATGTTGTACTTTACTGCAGTGTATTTTATGGATAAATCTGTGGCAAAGGAGAGAAGTGGCTTTTATTGGTAGCTAAAGCAAAAGAAAGCTGAGACACTTGGATGTTTGATTTTAAAAGATGAAAGTTCCTTACTGGTTGTGTGCATGAGCATTTTTCCTGTTAACCACTCAAAGCAAGATTCAGTACACTGGAATATTAAACAAAGGCTTACGTAATGAGGTTTTGAAAGTTCTTTCTGCTCCCTTGTGGGGCTTTCACTGGCAATTCTGTGAGATTACAGATAGAAGTCTCTCCCAGAGCCCACAGAAATCAGTGCAAAGACTTTCATTGACTTGAGTTGATTTTCAACCAGGTCTTAAGGAAAATGTGTGTGGAAAAGCAACGATAAAGTTAGAGGTGGGGAGAGAGCTGAGTGGGAAGCTTTATTGAGAAGGAGAAGAACTAAAGATGGTGCAAAGAACAGGCAGGAGTAGCCAGATATTTTGCTGGCTGATTCTACTGAAAAATGGAGAAAGCCGCAATTTCACTAGGAACACCTAGGACACGTAGGCTGGAATGATATCAGTGTGCTGGAACAGCTGGTCATGTAAGTAGCTGAACAAATGCAGTGTCACTAAAGATACCTTATATTGCTCTTTATAAGACTGTTACGTTTTTCTGGTTGTGTGATTCAGCGAAAAATTTCTTACCTATGTTCCTCTTTACAAAAAATACTACCCTGACTTATTGCAATGACCTAGAACTAAAGTATGGCCTAATACAGTAGATTGGGGATATAACAGTGTAGTCAATTAACCAATAAGCAAAAGCTTATAGGTGAATGCTATAGACTACACACATTCCATGTACCCTCTGCCCTCCTCCCTCCCTAGGACTGGAGAGGCTATGCTGTGTGGAGCGCCCTCCTTCCTCACCTGGTGCTCTGGGGATGAAGAGCCTGGGCTGCGCCAGGTCATGCAACACCCCCTCCTCCAGGGCTGGGCCCATGCCACGTGCCCTCTGCCCTCCCTAAGGCTAGGGATGCTGGGGTGAGCGCACTCCCACCTGTTCCTCTCTCTCCCCGTGGTTGGGAGGGGGAACGTGCACATGGTGCACTGCTTCACCTCCCATGGGGGCGGGGAAGGGGTGGGACTGGCAGTGGGGCCGGTGGCTTGTCTCCCCAAGCCATGCCTTTACCAACTCCCCCTCCCCCCATTCTTAGAAGAGGAGACATTTATACACTACCAAGTGAAATCCTGGCACCCAAAATGCCAATGGCAAAACTGCCACTGACTTCAGTGAGGCCAGAATTTCACCTGGGCTACATCTAGACTGGCATGATTTTGTGGAAATACTTTTAATGGAAAAGTTTTTCTGTTAAAAGTATTTCCGCAAAAGAGTGTCTAGATTGGCAAGGATGCTTTTGTGCAAAAGCATCCGTGCCAATCTAGACGCGCTTTTGCTCAAGAAAGCTCCGATGGCCATTTTAAGCCATTGGGCTTTCTTGCACAAAAAATTAAGGTGCCTGTCTACACTGGCCCTCTTGCGCAAGAGGGCTTATCCCTGAGCGGGAGCGTGAAAGTATTTGTGCAAGAAGCACTGATTTTGTACATTACAAAGTCAGGGCTCTTGCGCAAATTCAAGTGGCCAGTGTAGACAGCTTTTGCGCAAAATCTTGCCAGTCTAGACGCACCCCTGTTGTATTGCAGCTTTCTATTGCTTCAGAAGATTAAGGACACCAACTCTGCAGTCAGATCCATCCGTGCACACACTGTGAAGTAGGGATGTAATAGTGTAGTTGATAAACCGATTAACTGATAAGCAAAAGCTTATAGGTTAATGCTATAAACTACATGCATTCTCCTCCCTCTCACCCCAACAATAAATTTTTTAGCAGGCTGGACAGTTCAGTCCTTGCTTGTACCAGGTCTGGGACCTACCCCCACTGTGGCTCTGCATTTAAAGTGTATTAGGAGCCAGGCAGGCAGGCAGTCTGGCTTAGTTCCAGCTCACGCCAGGTCCAGGAGCTCAGCTTCTCCCTCCCCACAGACAGGGGCTGCTGACACCCTGCACTGCTGCCTCTGTATCAGAGGCAGCAGCACAGGGTGACAGGCAGCCGGTCCTTGAGGGGAGCTGGTTTTTACACTGGCTCCCCTCGCGGACCAGCTCCCACCTAGCACCCTGCACCGCTGCCTCTGATACAGAGGCAGCAGCAGAGTTGCAGAGGGCTCCTCAGGAGTGGGGCCAGAACACACTGGTTGCCAGCCTCACCTCCAGGGACTATAGACTAGCCGAGTAACCAATAAGAATTCATGAGGTTAACTGACTATTCAATTAACTGATATTTAATATCTCTACTGTAGAGTACAGTATGGATTCCTCCACTGATCCTGAGGCAGTATTCTTTACTATATTTAAATAGTTAACATAATTTATGTGTTTTTCCCCATAGCGGTGAAGGTAAAGTTGTCCAAAAAGAGGACAGTTTCTGGTGATCAGGAGTATAATATTGAATGCCAAGTGGAATTCATCAATCAAGGTTTACTATTGCCTTATGATACTCGGAACATGATACAACAGTGGTTACTTATAAATGAAAATTGTACTCAGAAGATGACCCAGACCTACCGCCCCATGGTGTATGTCATTGTGGGGAATATTGAAGAGGGTACCGTTTTAGTAAACCAAGTTTACCGCTGGCAGAGGAGGGACTCCCAGCTGACTTTGGCCACACGGAAGTGGAAACACCATAAATGTTTATAAATATCTTTATGATTCCTGCTTGGTACATGTAAAATTCCTTATACCAAGGCTATCCTGTAAATAGAAATGTATAATAAATGCAATGTAAAGTCTTATTGTACTTTCTTTTTTTTTAATGTTATAACACGAATTTAACCTGGGTAAAAGTAGACATCTGTGTGATAAATGGTGTTGCAGTCACTTACATGAAGTATGACTATGGTCCAGCATGTATAAATGTGTACTCTCAGATTGCTGTGAAAAATCTTGCATAAAATGTATAAACTGTCATAAAATACTTCCATATATAAATCATAACTATCAATACTTCCAATGCTGTTTGAGGTACTCAGCACCTCTGAAAATGTGTCAATTTCTTATGTTTTCTGTATTGCTAATCATTGTAATATCTCAATATTAACCTTTATAAGCCTTACTGTGGTTTTAGTGCTTAATTTTAGGCACCTGCTTTGAGAAAATTTGCCTTACATCCTTAATTTCATACATTGATGGAGTGTTTTTAAAGAAGGTGGCCCTCTACTGGGTATTTCTATATGGACAAAATGGTTTCCTTTTATGTCAGACATCAATTTCTAAAGATACACTACAAAGAGTCTCAGCCTCAGAAAGGACATGTTTGGGGTGGTTAGTTTTATTTTATAATGGGTAGCAATTACAGTACCATAGTATTAATATTTTAAAGCACATATAAGTACAGTTTTTGAAAAAATAATTTCTTTATATTGTGTGATCATTTTTAAAGTACACACACCTACTGGAATATGAACCAGAATTCTACTGAATTTATCTAGTCTGTTTTCATTACATTAATTAAAACAAAACATGAGTTAGTTTTATAAATCAACCCAGGTGCTTTACCAGCCATCTCTGGGAATTACATGGGACTAAGGCAACTGCAAAAGACACTGATAATACTCAAGAAATGTAAAACATTATATTGGCCAAATGACTGTAGCATCTTCAGTTGTAGTAATCCTGTGCTGATCTTAAAAAGCAGTTGGTGATGGATGGATGGGGCTCAACTTAAATACATCAGAACTAATATAATAAAGGAGTATAATCAGCACAAAAATATGTAATAGCATAAATTATCAGGTACACCAGTTATATGCTATCTGTTGTGTTTGTATAGTTAAAAAGTTGAATAAAGAATCTGGAATTTTAAAGCCAGGTCTTGTCTAAAGTCCTAACTACACATGCTAGCACGTGATTCTCTACCATGCTCCAGAGCATCTTTGTTAAAATCAATCAGATAATTCTTTAGTGATTCATTAATCACCCTCTTGTTTACTTACATTTAAAAATAGAAAAATCTAGCTTACAGTTAGCTAATATTTGTAACTTTGTGTTCCTATCATTGTTACCTGTGGCTTCTCTCCTCCCACCAATATGTCCTATACTCAGCAGTAACATCTTATCCTTAAACCCCAATCCTATAATAAACTCTTTGATGGAGTCTACACTTGTAAAGCTCACTGTAGACTATGCTCTATGGGACAGAGAATGTCTTCTGTTCCATTTTCTTCAATTCCCAGCACTGTGGAGTCCAACTCTTTAGTAGTACCAACATGGCTTCTTATCAGTGAGGAAAAGAAAATAAGGGGCTTAATCTTAATATATTTAGAGAGCTGTTTTTCCATCCATACTGGCAAGAAAAAAATGTATTTAAACTGTTATAACTGTGTTCCTATTCATAGTAGAGAGTTGTGTACAAGCATGTTTATTCAAGTAGTGCAGGAGAGTGACGGGGCAGTGAATGGGGCCATTCTCTGGGAACGTGCCCTGGAGGTGCTGATGCCGCTCCTGCTGGCACCGCTTTGTCCCCGGGAGCTGCAGCGTCGGATAAAGCGGAATGTCGGATTACCGAAGATCGGATAATCCGGACTCTACTGTACTTTTTTTGTTTTGGCTCCTACTCAAGGGCCCTGTGTTGAGCCCCACTTAAACCCAAACTGCACCATGGGTTGCAAACAACCCCCCCTCCTCCTCCCCCCCACACACAGCCTTCACACACACGAGGCAGGGCATGCACACAATGTCCTGCCCTCGCATATACATTCACTCAATACCAACCCTACATCTCACCACCCTCCCCCACAGTCCTGCTATCCCGCCCGCCCTCCCCCCCCCCCCACACACACTGCCCTGCCACCCCAGCCTCTCCCTCTCTCGCCCTTCCTCCCGCCGTGACTCCTCCCTCACAGGAGCCGCTGGGCTGGGAAGGAGGCTGGGGGAGGTGGCGCGCGGAGGGGGTTTCACTCCGGATCATGGGCCGATAGAGGAAACAGGAAGAGAACACAGAAGGCCAAGGGGCGGCCCGCGCAGGAGCAGCAGCGCGCCGAGGTAGGGACGCAAAGCCCTAGCTCAGCGCAAAGCTGCAGCAACCCCCCCCCCTTCTCCTGCGCACCCCCCTTCCCCGCAGGGGCGGCGAGCCGGAGCCCTTTCCCCATCCCCGCTCGCCGAGGCAGGCGCAGCCCGCGCGGGGAATGAGGGATGCATGGCCCACGGCTCGCGCCGTTCCTTCCTGCCCCCACTTGTGGGGGTTGCCACCTGTCTGCGGCCCGACCGATGCACTCTCCGGCCCGCTTCCCCGGCTGCTTTTCGTGTGGCTGCGCCTCGGCGTTTCACGTCCTCCTGCGGGGTGCTCCTGAGAGCGCGCGCTGGAGTTTCTGTGGTATCCCAGTGGTCAGACAACTCGCCCTTTCTCCAGATGAGCTTTGCGGGTGGAGAGGGGGCGACTGGATTATTTGATTTTGCAGTTGGTCCCGCTGCAAACACGCGAGCTGTTTAAATAATAGGGAAACCTCATGTGATTTAGAAGTTAGGAAATGAACTGAATAGGAGCCTGAACTGAAAAGCTGAGCTGGTACTGACAACCCCACTGGTTGATCTCCTCTACCTTTGATGACACCAGTTCATTCTGTTTTGCATGTGAATGGCCTTTTATCACTTTTATAACAGACTTTAAAATGAATTTCTTTCCGTGCCCATGTTAATATTATTTAAGAGGCACCTTTCTAAAAGTAAACATGCTACGGCTACGCTGGCGGCTTCTTGTGCAAGAACTCTTTTGCGGAAGAGTTCTTGTGCAAAAAATCTTCCAGAAGAGAGCGTCCACACTGCCATGTGCTTTTGCGCAAGAGCATCCATGGCAGTATGGATGCTCTCTTGCGCAAGAAAGCTCTGATGGCCATTTTAACCATAGGGGCTTCTTGGCAAGAAATTCATGTTGCCTGTCTACACTGCCCTCTTGTGGAAGAGCTTTTGTGCAAGCGGGCTTATTCCTCCTGGGGAGAGGAATAACTTCTGGAAGAAGCCCTGTTTTCCAACACTATACTGTAAATTTACTTGCGCACGAATGCTCGTGCAGTGTAGACAGCAGGCAAGTTTTTGCGCAAGAATGGTTGTTCTTGCGCAAGAATCTTCCAGTGTAGACATAGCCGTAAAATTTAACATAAATTATTATGACTCTAATGGCTATTGTGTAAATATTAACACTTTGGTTCTACCAGTCTGAGAATTATCCAGTACTTCACAAACATACCTTCAGACCAGCCCTGACAAATGAGTATGTACCATCGTTACAGTTTAGATAACAGAGTCCAGTGCTCTAATGCCCAATAATGTTGGTTTGTTGTGTATATAGATAATTTGCAGAGCCTCTTTTGTGTTTCAGTTTCAGGATCACTACCTCTGGTATATATTGTTGCCTCTGTGATATTGGCATTCACCCCAAAATAGATTACACAGAATACAACAGATATCTGAACAGTTTCATTTTTTTTTAAACTTTTGTTTTCTATCTGAAATAGCCACAGAATGTATCTTGGATGTCTGTTTTTGTTTTGTTTATAGCAATGGCATCGGGAACTGCATTGATTTATGATGATGAAATGACAAGTTACAAACTACTTTGGGATGAGTAAGTCAGCTGCAGATTTGTTGCATTTTCTATGAACAGACTGTTATTAGCATTTCTAAAAAAGTACCAGATGAGCTTGATTTTACCCCATTCTGTCCGATGGAAGGAAATTTGTCACTCTCTCATCTCAATAAATAGATACATAGCTTATTTAGGTAGATATTTTTAATTCCCCATTTATATTAAGATATTATAGCAAGACCTTCAGCTAGACGTTGATTAGCATTTGGCCTCAGCCATAAAAAAACTGCTATGCTAAGGTCAGGCCAGTGCTGCATCCAACTCACTATTGATAGTGCCTCATGCCAGGTGCTTCCGAGGAAATGAAGAGAAGAATAATCACTGAGCAATCCCTCTCCTGTTGTGTCCACTCTCAGCTTCTGGCAGTCAGAAGTTAGACTAGGGATAGCCAGAGCATGGGATTGTATGCCTGACCATCTTAGTCCTCCATGAATTTACCTAATTTTGTTTGAGTCCATTTATACAGGCAGTCCCCGGGTTACGTACAAGATAGGGACTGTAGGTTTGTTCTTAAGTTGAATCTGTATGTAAGTCGGAACTGGCATCCAGATTCAGCTGCTGCTGAAACTGATCAGTTTCAACAGCGGCTGAATCTGGACGCCAGTTCTGACTTACATACAGATTCAACTTAAGAACCCCAGGCATCCCCAAGTCAGCTGCTGCTGAAACTGATCAGCGGCTGATTCCAGGAAGCCCGGGGTAGGGGCTTCCTGTAGTCAGCCCCTGGTCAGTTTCAGCAGCGGCTGACTTGGGGACGCCTGGGGCAGAGCAGCTGGGGTGCTGCTGGGTTGGCCCAATAGCGCCGCCGCTCCTCGGCGCTACTGGACCAACCCAGCAGCACCCAAGCTGCTCTGCCCCAGGCGTCCTGATTCAGCCGCTGCTGAAACTGACCAGCAGTGGCTGAATCAGGACGCCTGGGGCAGAGCAGCTGGGGTGCTGCCCGGTTAGTCCAGTAGCGCCCAGAGCAGCGCTACGGGACCAACTGGCAGCGCCCCAGCTGCTGTACCACAGGTGTCAGGAGCAAAGCCGCGGAGCACGGGGGCAGCGGGACAGCCCAGACGCGCCGTGGCTGTCCTGCTGCCCTCGGGCTCCGTGGCTTTGCTCTGCTTTGTTCCCCGTCCCCCTGGTCTGCAGACCAGGGGGACGGGGAGCAAAGCGGCGGAACACTCGGGCAGCGGACAGCCCAGACGCGTCCGCGGCTTGGCTCTGCTTTGCCCCCCGTCCCCCTGGTCTGCAGACCAGGGGGACGGGGGGCAAAGCAGAGCCAAGCCGCGGAGCACGCAGCCAGCTGACAGCCCAGACACGTCTGGGCTGTCAGCTGACCGCGCGCTCCGCGGCTTGGCTCTGCTTTGCTCTGCTTTGCCCCCCCGTCCCCCTGGTCTGCAGACCAGGGGGTCGCGGGGCAAAGCAGAGCCAAGCCGCGGAGCACGCGGCCAGCTGACAGCCCAGACGCGTCTGGGCTGTCAGCTGGCCGCGTGCTCTGCGGCTTGGCTCTGCTTTGCCCCCCCGTCCCCCCCCGTCTCCCTGGTCTGCAGACCAGGGGGACGGGGGGCAAAGCAGAGCAAAGCAGAGCCAAGCCGCGGAGCGCGCGGTCAGCTGACAGCCCAGACGCGTCTGGGCTGTCAGCTGGCCGCGTGCTCTGCGGCTTGGCTCTGCTTTGCTCCCCTGTCCCCCCCGTCTCCCTGGTCTGCAGACCAGGGATACGGGGAGGGCAAAGCAGAGCAAAGCAGAGCCAAGCCGCGGAGCACGTGGGCAGCGGATAGCCCTGTCCGCTGCCCGCGTGTTCCGCCGCTTTGCTTCCTCTCCCTGGTCTGCTGGAGACCAGGGAGAGGAAGGGCCCCGTTCGTAACTGCGGATCCGACATAAGTTGGATCCGCGTAACTCGGGGACTGCCTGTAGTTTTGGCCTTCCCCATATTCCCTGGTAATGAGTTCCACAGGTTGACTGTGTATTGTGTGAAGAAGTACTTCCTTTTGTTTGTTTCAGTCCTGCTGCGTATTAGTTATAGTTGCTACATATTAAACCAAAAAGGCACTTAAGAATGTGTTTAATCTTAAACATTTGATGAGTCCCGTAGCTAAGTACAGGCAGTCCCCAGGTTACATGGATCCGACTTACATCGGATCCCTACTTACAAACAGGGTGAGGCAACCCCGCACTAGCTGCTTCCCCCCAGCAGACCAGGGAGACGTGAAGCTAGCGGCTCCCCCACCCCCAAGCAGACCAGGGAGACGCGGAGCGGCTTTTCTCAGCAGACACTTCAGCTTGAGAATAAAGGACTGAGGGAAGTGAGGTGTGGGAGAATAAAACTGAGCTCTGGAGAAATGTTTGGCTAGAGTTTCCCCTACAATATGTACCAGTTCCGACTTACATACAAATTCAACTTAAGAACAAACCTACAGTCCCTATCTTGTACGTAACCCGGGGACTGCCTGTAGTGAAGTGTTTAAGTCAGCTCTTGGTTGCTAAAAAGTGTATGCAGTTAAAGGAATTTTTTGGTTGGCTATCAAACAAAAATATTGACGCCATTGGAGAAATGTATAGATATATCCACTTTATTTGAATTGCTGCCTAACCTACCTCCTGCAGCCACCATAGAATCATAGAATCATAGGACTGGAAGGGACCTCAAGAGGTCATCGAGTCCAGCCCCCCGCCCTCAAGGCAGGACCAAGCTCAAGGCAGGACCATCTTCCCTTGTTTTCTGATGCCTCTATCAGAGTCCAAGGTGGCAGTGGGGCTGTGAATAAGATTAATTCCTTGATGTAATTAGCAACTATTTCTCCTTTAGTGGGAAGGCTGTATAGAAGACCTGATGGGTGTCCTTGATTTCCATTTTGTGAGCTGCATTTTCATGGGACCTAGAGTGTTTACTGCTTTTGATCAAAGTAGAATTCTGCTGTAAAGCCCCTTTTTCTTTGTTGGCCTTTAGCATTATTTATTTCTGATACTGTTTTCCATTTGTGAGTAATACTGCCTTTTTTGTCTTGGGGCTCTATCTCTATTGATTTTTTTTTTTTGGCTGGGTTCTTTGTTGGTTGCACCCCTGTTTTTTTTAAGAGCCACATAAAATCCCATTTTACTTACACATTTTTATAACCAAAAACGTTTGCTGTCTGCTTCGCTGTCCCCCATTCTACAAACAAAAGTTTTCAAAGATTATTTTTCTTTCATTCACCCATACAAGAAAAATTAATCTTATCTTATGCATCTCTGAAGAAGGTTTATAACAGCGTTGCTGATATTGTATTGTAACTAAATAATTATTTTTTATCTGTAGCCCCGTCTGTGATATTGAAGTGCCGGAAAGACTGTTATCCTCCTATGATCAACTTAAACATTATGATCTTGTGGACAGATGTGTCCGTGTACCTGTCAGGGAAGGAACTGAGGAAGAGATCATGTTGGTTCACAGGTGTGATATTGGGTATAATGTTTATTACATCACCCAGGTTCTATCTGATGTTTACAAAAACGTTTAGTGTATTTTGCTGCTGTGAAAGGTCCTGACCTAGCAGAGATTGCCAATTGTCTTCAGCACTAACTGCATACAACTGAAGCTCTTTACATGTAAAATTTAGTAGTCTTTACACAAAACTAGTCCAACTTCACCAGTAAAAACTGAACACAGGAAAAATGAGAATTTGTATAAATCAAATAGAAAGATATTGGGGGGGTTAAAGAGAGGAAATTATCCAAGATAAATTGAACTACATAGAGAGGTATTGCATTTAATTCTGCAGTAGGCCTGAGAGGGACTCTGTCATACATATTCAGAGACAATGCCCCGATCCCTGAGCTCAGTAGGTCCTGGCCACAGCTCTGGTGCAGTCTTAATTGTCCTATGTTGTGTAGTGATTTTTTTAATGTTGATTTTACTTACATCAGGATAAAACCACCAAGTTCCTTTTACATATAGAAAATCAGGCCTCAAAGAGGTCAGAAGCCAACATGGTGACCCACTACCTCCCACCCTCAAAAGACATGTAAAATTCTTATTCTTCCTAATGGATAGAGCAATGGATTGGGACTCCCAGCTCAGCCATTGGCCTACTGGCTGTCCCTGGTCAAGTCACTTCACTTCCCTGTGCCTAACAGAGACAATGGTACTGACTGCCTTTACAAAGGAATTGGATGAAAAGTATAAGAGCTATTTATTTACTTACTTATGTTGAAATGTCTTATACATGTTCACACCTGATTCATGTGAGCTTAGGTCAGCTCTTTTTTTTAATACAGTGAACTTAACTCCTGTAATCCCTTCATTTTGGCGTCACTACTTTATATTTATCTCTATTAGGTAGCTGCCATCACTGTGTCTGTCCTCTAGCTAGGATGAGACTATGGCACTTGTTACATGGGAGTAAATACAACTGAGCCAGCATGGAGATGCAAAAGATATAAACCTGGTCCTTCTTCCATGGAGCAAGGGGAGAATTTGGAACCCAACCATGACTCTCAAAAACACAATATCAATCCTTCATCAACCCTTGAGGCAGAGCATCACTGCATTGCTCTTTTCTCAGAGCAAATTGCAAAGTGATAATCTCTCCCTTGGATGGCAAAGTAAGAAGGTGTTTTAAGTACAGATGCAGCATACCCAGCTAGCACAGGATTAAATAGCAGTGTAGACAATGAGGCAAGGGTTCAGCAAGTGGAATAGAGTAGTCAACACATCGGAACCCTCAGAGTGCATGTCCTATGCAGGGTCTCTACACACCGAAGCAGTGTCTCTTATATCTACCCTGCTGTTCTTGGGAGTGTAGTGTTCTGCTTCCTTGCTGCCTCAGTCTTCCCCTGCCTGAACCTTTCACTATGACATGTGGTTACTAACACTTTGGCTACGTCTACACTGGCCCCTTTTCCGGAAGGGGCATGTAAATTTCACCAGTCGTCGTAGGGAAATCCGCGGGGGATTTAAATATCCCCCGCGGCATTTAAATAAAAATGTCCGCCGCTTTTTTCTTATTCAAAGTAGGAATAAGAGCCTCCAGAAAAGGGCGCTTTTTCCGGAGGATCGGGGCCAGTGTAGACGCTCTTTTCCGGCTTTTTTAAAAGCCGGAAAAAAGCGGCGGACATTTTTATTTAAATGCCGCGGGGGATATTTAAATCCCCCGCGGATTTCCCTACGACGACTGGTGAAATTTACATGCCCCTTCCGGAAAAGGGGCCAGTGTAGACGTAGCCAATGGCAATTGTGAATGTAGTCTTTCACTGTAGCATGTAGCTAAGTAGGTACACAACACCATAAATGAAGACAGTCTAAATGAGAGGCCTCCATGAAGGCTGATAGCAGTCTCCAAATTGAACAGCTTTGCAAACAACACTTGGTTGTGCTAAGACCAGTTAATAGAAATGATAGTTGTTATACTCTCATATGACCCAACATCTCAGTTTTGATATCCAGAACACCACTGGATATGTGGGACTGACATTCTAGGTCTCGCAGGCTTGCATCAACCCCTTATATTATCATATACTTGTTTTCTTTTTGCATTAATAGAGATTTTTCAGGCCAGATCTGAATTCAGTTAACCTGCTTTCTTTCTTTTTTTTAATTAAAGTTCCGAATACTTGGAAGTTATAAAGAGCACCCAGACAATGAATGAAGAAGAACTCCAAAGAGTCTCAAAACATTATGATGCTGTTTACTTTCATCCGGTATAAGGGCATTGCTTTGTTGTAATTTATATAAGTGTTTACAATGTTGCATTAGAAGCACATTTTGTATAGCTGGTAAAAAATAGCCAACATTTTTTGTTTAAATATTATTGTAGTTTTTTTCATGAGGAACATACAAGTATCAGTGCAATTATTTTAATTGACAAACATAACAATACCACATCTGCACTCTAACCACATCACCCAAATGAAGCATAGTTCTGGAATTTATCTTAAACTAATAAAAATAGGGAGTCAAGACCAAAATTTTCCTCCTATAATTCTTCCCGTTTGCCTATTTATGACTCCTGCTTCACAATGCTGCATGATTTACACAAATATTTCCAGTAAAAGTCACACTTCAGTTTCCATTATCAAATTCTGCTCTCTGTTACATTTATGCAATTCCAACTTAATTGGGGAGGGAACACTTCAGAGAATTTGCTATAGCAATGCAAACCATATCAGTTACGCTTAATTTAAATAAGTTTATGGGTAGCTAATGATAATCACGAGATTTCTCTTCTTAGAATACTTACCGCTGTGCTAAACTAGCAGTAGGAGCAACTTTGCAACTGGTGGATTCTGTGATGTCCGGAAAAGTGCACAATGGAATGGCATTAGTAAGGTAACAAAGTGGTTAAGAGTTCTTACTGAAACACAGATCCTCACAGGGTGCTGGCAGCAGGAATAAAAAATGAGACCTCTTGATCTAAATATATGAGCCTTTACTGCCTGAGATAAAAGATGTCTCTTAGCCATGGCTGTCGCAGCTTATTGATCTCTAGCCACTCGACAGGGACAGTGCCATCCCAAGCTGGCAGTGGCTACATTATTTTTCAGCCAAAGTTCATTCATAGTGAGTAACCATATGAAGCTTTGTTTTAGGCCTCCAGGTCATCACAGCCAGCGAAATGCAGCCAATGGATTCTGTGTGTTCAATAATGTTGCTATTGCAGCCCAGTATGCAAAAAGAAGATACGGTCTACAAAGGTTAGTATATATTTGTCTCTGGGGCAGGTTTTCAAAGGCACAAATGCCAGTTAGGTGTCTAGCTCTCAGTGAAAATCCATAGGTATTTGGCACCTAATTACCGTTGTGCCTTTAGTAATCTTCTCTTCTGTTATTTACCATTCTATTAGTGTGGTATTTCTAGTGAATATTTCCTTTTGATTTATGCAGAATTCTCATTGTTGACTGGGATGTGCACCATGGGCAAGGAATTCAATATATATTTGAAAAGGATCCCAGGTTTGTAATTTTCCTTTGTATATCAGGTTGGTTTGTTTTTGTAGAATAAAACCCAGCTTATTTTGAAAATAGAAATTCCTACAGAATGCCTCTCATTCTTCTAGGTACTTCATTCTCTTTGAAATTGTGTTTATTTATTATCATTTTGTCAAACAGAAACAAATCTTTAAACCCAATTAAAAACAATTTGCAAGTCTACTCTAGAAAAAACTGGCACATTATGAGCCTGATAGCTACTTTTATTTGCTGATAGAAAACTCTTTCTACATTACTATCCAAATATTCAGTGAAAAGCTCGTCTAAAAAAATGGTGTTCTTCTGTCTTCTGAAAGGCACAAACTCTGAGCCCATCAGCTACACCCCTGTTTTACAAAATAATCCTTTTATCTGGCCTTAGAAGGGTCTATGTCAGAAACTTACAGCAAATGTGCCCCTGCTGAATTTGATTATTGTGATGGACTATATAGAGCTTTTCAAGTAAGTGAGAGCCAATTCAGAGATATTAGTGGAGAGAAAGATGGGAAATGTTTGCTACTGAAGGCCTGTTGTTATGCGTTCTGTGAAATGAGCCAGAAGGTTAGATGAAAAAAGATCCTTCATAACTTTTGTTTCAATTTGGTCTGTTTCTTCTTTCTTTCTTTCAGTGTTCTCTATTTCTCCTGGCATCGCTATGAACATCAGCAGTTTTGGCCCTTACTCAGAGAGTCTGATTATGATGCAGTTGGTCAGGAAAATGGAAAAGGATTCAATATAAATGTACCTTGGAATAAGGTAAATGTTGCTTGACAGCATAACAGTGCAAATCCAATAGCTTTGTCTGTCATGTGTTCAAGCAGTGTCTTAGCAATTTTAAAAATAATACTTTTTATCAGAAATGCTTTGATTTGATTGTGTGACCTTTGCCAAATATTCTGGCAAATGGAATCTCTGTGAGAAAATATGACTTCCAGTGTGATGAATTAATCAGTCTGTCACCAATTCATACATTCTTCCTTTACCTGTACGTTATTTAGTTAGGCCCCAGTAGAGTAAATAATTTAAGCATATGATGAAATCCATCCCTCTTCAGCCAAGAACTTAAGCACATTCTTAAGACCCATTGAATTTGTTTGCTTACATCCTTTGCTGATTAGGCGTGGACGGCTGTATTGGGAACTTAAAAGATAACCTTAACAACTGAGGCTCTAGCTTTGTATTCAGTTCTTTCTTTTTAACCATTACACATGCTTTTCCCTAAAATTTTGGAGGAACTTGAGACCAAGATCCACAAAGCGACATAAAAATTGTAGAGCTCAGCTTTGCAATGCCTAACTTTTAGGCACCTCTAAAACCACAAAACCTGAATTAGGATGCTAGATGCTCCATACAGTAATTGGGGGAGAGATAGGCACTTGAGAAGGCCAATGGGAGATGCAGGTAATAGGGGGATGTTCGAAGTCCTTCTTCTCTGATAGAGTTAGGCTATGTCTACACTCCACATTTATTTCAAAATAACTCCTATTATTTTGAAATAACAGAGTGTGTGTCTACACAACAAGCCCGTTATTTTGAAATAATGTCAAAATAACAGGCTTCTTCATCTGACTTCTATAACCCTCATTTTACGAGGAGTAAGGGAAGTTGAAGGAAGAGTGTTCTTTCTTTGACTTCTGCCTACTTTGTAGACAGCACCAAAAGCCAAGTTAAGGTACTTTGACTTCAGTTACACAATTAGGCTATGCCTACACTGTGAGATCTTCTGGCAAAAAATATGCTAATGCGGGACTCATTTGCATGAGTCATGATCTCATTAGCACATTTTCTGCCATTTCTTTTTGCGCAAGGGGTTTTTGCACAAAAAGAAGCAGTGTGGACGGGAATTTTTTTGTGCAAAAACCTCAATTTTGTGCAAGATCCTTATGCCTCTCCCGTCACTGGGTTAGTTTGCAGTAAAAAATAAAACAAATGCATTAACAACAGGACATAGGTTAAATGAGCCCAAGTAAAAGGAATACAGTTAGAAAGGGGTACAATCGAATAAAAATTAAAAAAAAACCATCTAAAAGTCTAAAACTTACAGAACACTAGAACTGGAAGGGACCTCGAGAGGTCATCAAGTCCAGTCCCTTGCCATCATGGCAGGACCCAGTATCGTCTAGACCATCCCTGATAGATGTCTGCCTAAACTGCTCTTAAATATCTCTAGTGATGGAGATTCCGCAACCTCCCTAGGCAACTTATTCCAGTGTTTAACCACCCTAACCATTAGGAAGTTTTTCCTAATGTCCAACCTAAACCTCCCTTGCTGCAGTTTAAGTCCATTACTTCTTGTCCTATCCTCAGAGGCCAAGGAGAACAATTTTTCTCCCTCCTTGTGATACCCTTTTAGATACCTGAAAACTGCTATCATGTCCTCTCTCAGTCTTCTCCTTTCCAAACTAAACAAGCCCAGTTCTTTCAGCCTTCCTTCATAAGTCATGTTCTCTAGACCTTTAATCATTCTTGCTGATCTTCTCTGGACCTTCTCCAATTTCTCCACATCTTTCTTGAAATGTGGTGCCCAGAACTGCACACAGTACTCCAATTGAGGCCTAATCAGCACAGGGTAGAGCGGAAGAATGACTTCTTGTGTCTTGCTCACAACACTCCTGTTAATACATCCCAGAATCACGTTTGCTTTTTTTGCAATGGTGTCACACTGCTGACTCATATTTAGCTTGTGGTCCACTATTTCTTCCTAGACAGTCGCTTCTCATTCTGTATGTGTGAAACTAATCGTTCCTTCCTAAGTGGAGTACTTTGCATTTGTCCTTATTAAACTTCATCCTATTTACCTCAGACCATTTCTCTAGTTTCTCCAGATCATTTTGAATTATGACCCTATCCTCCAAAGCACTTGCAACCCCTCCCAGTGTGGTATCATCTGCAAACTTAATAAGCAAACTCTCTATACCAATATCTAAATCGTTGATGAAGATATTGAACAGAACCAGTCCCAAAACAGACCCCTGCGGAACCCCGCTTGTTATGCCCTTCCAGCAGGATTGTGAACTGTTAATAACTACTCTCTGAGAATGGTTATCCAGCCAGTTATGCACCCATCTAAGTTGTATTTGCCTAGTTTATTGATAAGAAGATCATGCGAGACCGTATCAAATGCCATACTAAAGTCTAGGTATACCACATCCACCGCTTCTCCCTTATCCACAAGACTCGTTATCCTATCAAAGAAAGCTTTCAGATTGGTTTGACATGTTTTGTTCTTTACAAAAATCATGCTGACTGCTACTTATTACCTTATTATGTTCCAGGTGTTTGCAGATGAATTCCTTAATTACTTGCTCCATTATCTTTCCAGGCACAGAAGTTACATTGATTGGTCTGTAGTTTCTTGGGTTGTTCTTTTTTCCCTCTTTATAGATGGGCATTATATTTGCCCTTTTCCAGTCTTCTGGACTCTCTCCCATCTTCCATGATTTTTCAAAGATGATAGCTAAAGGCACAGATACCTCTGTGATCATCTAACAAGGTATACGCTTTGTTCAAGATGGTTTCTCACATTCAGTTTTCAGAGACTTCAGACTAGGAATGTTAAATATTAGTTAGGAAGCTAATCAAGTAGTCGATGGAATTTCCATCAACTAGTCAATAAGGGGGTTTGCTGCGGCTCTGCTTTTTAAATGTAATAAGAGCCTGATGGGAGCTGAGTCCTGACAGCTGAGTCCCAGTTCCCACCCGGTTCTAGATGCTATGGCTTTGCTTTTTAAAGAGATGCAACGTCTGGGACCCGGTGCGAGCCAGGCTCTTACTACATTTAAAAAGCAGAGGCGCAGTGTCTGGGGCCTGGCTCGCACCTGGGACTCTTCGGTCCCATTTCCCCTGCTGCACCTCTGCCTCCTTTGCCCCTTGCGGAGATGGTGCTGCAGGGAACTGGCTTTTAAGTTGGCTCCCCCCAGTACTGGCTCCTGCTCCCTCTCCCTCCACCCCCCCGCTTCCTCTGATACAGAGGTAGTAAGGGGAGGGCAGAGGGACTAGTCAAGCAGTGACTCGACTAGTCACTTACATTGCTACTTCAAACCCCCCCCTTGGTTGAAGAAACCATCTTTCTTAGCATACAAGAACTCTTTTTCCCTTCTGTCAGTCTAGTGATGAATGCCAAATATGGCTTCTGTCTTTACCTATACAGGCAGTCCCCGAGTTACGCGGATCCGACTTATGTCGGATCCGCACTTACGAACGGGGCTTTCTCGCCCCGGAGCTCGCAGGCAGTGGGACCGCCCAGAGCGCAGCGATCCCGCCACCTCGACCTCCGGGACGAAAAAAGCTGCTCCGGGTGCCCCTGGTCTGCTGGGGACCGTCTCCAGCAGACCAGGGACACCTGGAGCAAAGCCGGGGAGGCGGAGGGGTCCCGCGCCTCTGAGGCTTTGCTCTGGCAAAGCCGGGGAGGCGCGGGACTCCGCCACCGCTGCGGCTATGTTCCCGGTGTCCCTGGTCTGCTGGAGACGGTCCCCAGCAGACCAGAGGCACCGGGAGCAAAGCGGCAGCGGCAGCGGCGGCGGAGTCCCGTGCCTCTGAGGCTTTGCTACAGCAAAGCCTCAGAGGCGCGGCACCCCGCCGCCGCTGCCGCTTTGCTCCCAGTGCCTCTGGCCTGCTGGGGACTGTCTCTAGCAGACCAGGGACACCTGGTGCAAAGCCGGGGAGGCGAGCGGTCCCGCGCCTCTGAGGCTTCGCTCTGGCAAAGCCGGGGAGGCGCGGGACTCCGCCGCCGCTGCCGCTTTGCTCCCAGTGCCTCTGGTCTGCTGGGGACCGGCTGAATCTGGACGCCAGTTCCGACTTACATATAGATTCAACTTAAGAACAAACCTACAGTCCCTATCTTGTACGTAACCTGGGGACTGCCTGTAACTTCCAAAGTTCTATGACTTTGTTTCCAGAGGCAGGATGATCTCATGCTCTTCTTCCCTTGTAATGAGCTTCCTATTCCCCTGCATGTAAATGGACTTCCATTGTTTTCATTCCACTAAACTTAGTTTATAGGAGACAGGTAAATACAGGCAGTCCCCGGGTTACATGGATCCGACTTACATCGGATCCCAACTTACAAACGGGGTGAGGCAACCCCGCACTAGCTGTTTCCCCCCAGACGACCAGGGAGATGCGAAGCTAGCGCCCCCTCCAGCAGACCAGGGAGACGCGGAGCGGTTTTTCTCAGCAGACACCTCATCTTGAGAATAAAGGACTGAGGGATGTGAGGTGTGGGAGAATAAAACTGAGCTCTGGAGAAATGTTTGGCTAGAGTTTCCCCTACAATATGTACCAGTTCCGACTTACATACAAATTCAACTTAAGAACAAACCTACAGTCCCTATCTTGTATGTAACCCGGGGACTGCCTGTAGTGCATTCTAACTTGTCTGGGAGGGAGCTTGTTTCTCCTTGTTTGGCCACAAATTTTAAAGCAGAGTATCATTTAGTATCCATATTTCCTCATGTGCTGTTAATACCTAAATATTACAAAGCTATTAGTCACCAGAGTGTCTTTAGCTGCCAGAAAAGACCACAGTGCAGTTTTAAATTACTGTAATATTGTATACAGTCCTGATTCAGTTGCTTAGCTCTTGAGGTTCAGCCACCCTGTGTATAGAACACAGATATGGATTCTTTTGAGGGTATTCCTCATAGTAAAGTTTATTCAAGCTGTGAGGAAAGTGACGTAATCTGGTGAGGATGGAAGCTCCATGATCTTGTTAGCTTACTAGCTTTGTTACCAATGTTTAAAATTTGATTGTCATTGTCTTTACATGAAGATTGGCTTGGTCAGAGAATGAAATACACATTCCTTTGTGTATGTCATGCCTGTTTACCAACTTCTCCAACATGCCTGGTTTCAACACAGTTTTGTCATCATTTTACTATATATCCATACATCTTAATAGACACTGCATATATACATCAAAAGAATATAAATGCTCAGTGAGTAATTCATTTTCAAATGATACTTCAGAAACTATATTTTGTACAAAAAAATTATTACAATAATGTGCAGGGTGTGAAGACAGACCTGCTTAGGGTCACAACACATAAAACCTTTTGTTGATCTGGCCCCTAGAAAGAAAACACATTACTTTATCAGAAAAAGAGAGTTGCTTCATATCTCCTACATTGTTTTTTCCAGGTTGGAATGGGAAATTCAGATTATCTAGCTGCATTTTTCCATGTGTTGCTTCCAGTGGCTTTTGAGGTAAAGTTTTTGTTTTGATTTTTTAATCAAAATAATAATCATCCTGTTATCCTTTCTATATTTTTTAAAGTGGTGTTTTTATAAAGACGTGTAAGTATTGGAATGCTGTAAGCATTTGAAATGCAGTTGTTCCATTGTTCACTGAGAGGAGTGTCTGAGTGATTGATGCCTGAATAGTGAAATATTGACATGACTGAGGTGGGTTTTTTAATATATTCAGTGTAAAAGACTGAAAGGAAAACAATACAAAGACCCGAGTCATGCAGTCTTTATTCATGTGTGCAGTCCAGTTGGCCGGACTGAGCCCATGGATTGCAAAAATTCCATATGAATATATCTTTGTTTTTTCACAGTTTGCTCCAGAACTTATTCTGGTATCTTCTGGATATGATTCAGGAATTGGTGACCCTGAGGTAAGCAATTTTACAGGATTTTTCACGTTCTCTCTTTCATGTAATTTTATTTTTAAAGTACATTTATATGTAAAATGTCATAATTGTTTAGCTACTGATAGTTAGATTTCACTTTGACCAAACGTAATCCTCATATTTCAGGCTTTAAACTAATCTTGAACTTCCTAGGGATCTGGCTGAGATGTTTATGGGTGGGTTAGCGGAGATATAGATTTTCCCACATGTTGCATATTTGTCTAAATATTTGGTGCTGGTCCCTGCAGGAAATAGGACACTGCACTACATGGATAGGGGATGACCCATATTAGCAGTTCTTATGTTACCAGCTATGTTGTCCAGAGTTTCTATTTCTTTCTAACATTTTCCTGGTTTCAGGGTCAGATGACTGCTACTCCGGAGTGTTTTGCCCACCTTACACATTTCCTAATGCAGTTAGCTAACGGAAGGTTATGTGCAGTTCTAGAGGTAAAGTTTTAAGTGTCTCATTTATTGTATATTTTTGGAGGGAAGGGTCTCTGTAGAAGAGTCTCACACCTCTAGCCTGCACCTAGAAATAATCTGGGTGAATCTTTACTTGAATCTTTACTTGAATGTGAGGCACTTTTTTTTTTTTGAGAACCAGGAATGCAAGAATGGTTAAGATTTTACACTGCTCTTGTGTTGTTTAGGACAGGGGTGCGCAAGAGGCAGCTAACAGGCTGGATCCAGACTACCAGATCTGGCCTGCGTCTGCCTTGCTGGCACCCTTACTACAGACGATGGCTGCTAATTACTCTGCAAGCTGGGCAGGAAGGAGAAAGCTTTGTGTGCTGTCCTCCTAGCAAAATCTCCAAGCTCCCATTGGCCAGTTTCCGGTCAATAGGAGCTAAGAAATTTTGCTGAAGGCAGGAGCAGCAAATGAAGCCTCTTTCCTCCCTCCCTCCCTGTGCTGGAGCAGAGCCACCTGGAGCAGCGCCTCCTCCCCCTCCCACGCACACAGGCAGAGAGCCTGTCTCAGGTTCAGACAAAGCTGCTGGCTGGGAGCTGCCTAAGTAAGTACCTCCCAGCCAGAGCCTGCTTCTGGCATTCCACCCCCTCTGTCCTCCTAACTACCTGTCCCAGGCTACCACCCAAACGCTCTGTATCCCCTCTCCCCACCTCCTCCAGGTCACAACTGTCTCTCGGACTCTGCACCCCCTTGTACACCCCTCTCCCAGGCCAAAATCCTTTCCTGTACCCATACCCCCTCCCTGATCCTGTACCCCATTCTCCTGCCCCATGTCACCACTCAAACCTGCTGCACCCCCTTTCTCTCAGATCATAACTCCCTCCCTGACCCTGCACCCCCTCCCCCAGGCCAGAAGCCTCTCCTGCAACCATATCCCCTCCTGGACCCTGCACCCCAAACCCCTGCCCCAGATCATAACCTCCTCCTTCATCCAAACTCCCTCTGACCCCACACTCCCTCCTGCATGCCAGTCCTCTATCCCAAGATCCTCTCAGCACCCCTCCCACCAATCAGACCCTGCACCCCTCTACAGAAATGCAGCCCTTGACCACTTACCAAAATCTTGGAGTGCCCCACCCCCATTAAAAATTATTGCCCACCTCTGGTTTAGGAGAACTGCATGATTTTTAAACTGATATTTTGCAGTCTATGTTTTTAAGGAAGAGAGAATTTATATGACAACTTTATATTTTGATAAAAAAAATATAGCTCTCAATATGGGTTTATAGTGCTTGTGCACAGCCAGTGAAGAGCTACTCCAAATCATATCAGATCCATTCAGAACAAGACTGAATTTCGGACATTTTTGTAAGTAATAACCTTTGCTCCAGTAGAGCTTTTAAAGATTTCAGCCTAGGTACATATTTATTCAGGAGTGGAAACCTTATTGATTTCTCAATGTATTTATTAAAAAACCTCTACGTGCCCTACCTACTGCCACTGGAAGCTTTCTTTTTAACTTTGAAAATGTTTTGTCTTTCAAAGTATTTCACTGTGCAGCCTTCACACTCACTCTCTCTCCAGTATTCCAGATTACTGGTGGCTCTTGTGAGCACATTGAGTTTGCAGAGATGTTACTGCTCATTCAAGGCATCCAAGCAGGATTTCTTTCTTAAGATGAACCCATTGCTCACCTAGTATTCTCCATGTACTCACTTTAAACTCCTCTCCTCTGCTTGTTACAAAGTTACAGTTGCAGCCCCCTCCTTCTAGCTAAGACAGAAGCAAGCATTGTCCTCTGAGGCTAATGCCATGGGCAGCTCCATAAACAAGCTACTGGAAGTAGTCTGCCAACTGCAACTCAAGTATCTCACCAATGAAGGTCACTGCTAAATCCGCAGGCCAACCACATTTCCTAATTTTAACAAATGCTATTTGTGATAGTCCCTGGCCCTAGTTATGATCCGCTAGTCTTAGCAGAAAGGCCAAGAACTGAAAGGGCATGAAAATTAAAATACCTGGAAAAGGCTCTTGAAACCCATAATTACTGTACATTTATCTTTTACTATTAATTGACTCTCAATGGAGGAATAGTGGATTTTAGTCTCCAGACTATTTTAGTCTCCAGACAGTTAGTATAAGTGTTGCAACTTTTTAGCACTAAGGGCATGTCTACACAGCAGAGCTAAAGCCAAAATAAGCTACGCAACTTGAGGTGTGTCAATTGCGTAGCTTAAGTCAACATGGCTTACTTTGATTTTTGGTGCTGTCTACACAGCAGGAAGTCCGAGTTAGAGCATGCTGTCTCCAACTTCCCTTACTCCTCATAAAACAAGAGTTACGGGAGTCGAAGTAAGAAGTCCTCCAGTTCAACATTATTTCTATATTATGTCGAAATAACTTCTTGTAGAGTAGATGCAGACTGTTATTTCAGAATAACTGATGTTATTCAAAATAATGCTGCTGCATAGACATAGCCTAAGTGTATATCAAAAGAGATATTTGCAGATGAAAATGAGTTTAATAGACACAAGGCTTCAAGGGTGAGATCTTAATAGCATGCCTGACCCTTTTATGTTGGGTAAGAGAGCCAGAGAAGATGAAGGAACCCTAAAATTCCTTCTTCCATCTGGGAGAAGAATTGCCTTGTGAAAGCACTGTGGAAGACTCATAATGCTGCCTTCAAGGACCCTCTCATGAGCCCTGGTAAATAAGGCCAGTCAGGTGTGGAAGCAGGGGGGTGTTTTGTGGGCTAGTGCTGCAGCATTTATTGTTGCAGAAATTTAGGGCTGGGCTGGTATGGGCTGGGCTGTGACCCATATGGCAGCCCAGAGAGACTTCAGCTGCTTAGATAGGGCCCCAGAGCTGTCTAAATTATTCTGGGGACTCGCCAACCTCTAGTGCAGCCCAGAACCAGAGGGACTGCCTCGTAGGCAGAGTTCTGTGCTGTATCCCTTAAGCTATGTCTACGTAATTAGACACACATGGCTGACCCATGTCAACTAACTTGGAGTTGTTAAGGGGCTGTCTAACTGTGGTATAGACAGACTGAAGTCCTTGGACCATGCAATCTGGAAGGATCCCAAAACTGAGGCTGCAGTGTGGGCTCAAACATCTACACTGCATTTAAACTGCCTTTTATCCTGAGCCCCATAAGCCCAAGGCAAGGGCCAAACATAGAGTTTTAATTGTAGTGTAGATGTATCCTTGCAGAATCTCACTCCCAGTTCCCCATTGGGGGAGGGGAGGAGAGATGGGGAGGATTTCCAGTAATGCATCCAAACCATGTTATGCTCCGTGGTATCATTTTGCAATGATGTATTTTAACAAGTTACTTCTGACTATGTGTTTTTAGATTTAAACAGAATCTGTAGCTGACTATTTCCATGGCAGTATCCATTAGATCCCACTTTCCACACGCTCGTGCTCCACGCTTTGCATTTCCCCACCCTCGTGTCCCGCCCCGATACAAAGTGGCGGGACTATCTCAGACCTATAGAGGGTGGGGAACCCCGATGGGCCAGCGTTTATTCCACCTTAATTCCGCGGCCCGTCGGGGACATCAGTTGGCGGCTCCTTCACGGGGCCCTGAGCACGGGCGTGTACTTGGCACGGTTCACCCCAATCCCAGACACCTGCCCCTTTTGCGGCGTGAGGGAGAACCTGGCGCACGCCTACCTTGAATGCGCCAGGTTGCAGCCCCTATTCCGGCTCCTCCAGAACCTCTTATTGAGGTTCTGGCTGCACTTCTCCCCTCACCTTTTTATTTACGCACACCCAATCCGTGGCCCCACAAAGTCGCGAGACCTCCTCGTCAGCCTCCTCCTGGCCTTAGGGAAAGATGCCATCTATAATAGCAGGAGAAGGATGTTAGACGAGGGGGTTCTCTGCGACTGTGGGGCCTATTTCCGCTCTTCCCTCGTGTCACGAATCCGGGCAGAGTTCCTCTGGGCGGCGTCCACTGGCTCCATCGACAGCTTTGAGGAGCAGTGGGCGCTGTCCGGGGTTCTCTGCTCGGTGTCCCCATCCGGCTCCCTTATTTTAAACCTGTGACCCGCACTCCTTGACCCTGTTGTCATTTTTTGTCCCCCGGATTCAGTTGAACATGGGTTCAGTGTCCCTCCCATAAGGTTGGGGAGGGGCTTTTAGAACGTGGCCACCTTCCCATGATTTCAAATAGGCCATTTAGCTAACATCCAGACATATTTCAAAAGGTGGATGCTGAATATTATTATGTGAAAAATACGCTTTCTCCAAGCATGTTCATAAAATAACAATGCTTTTACAGATAGATTAATATGTAAGTGTTCTTTGCAAGACACAGACCATGGTTTAATTTTCCTAGGGCGGATACCATTTGAAGTCATTGTCCGAATCAGTCTGCATGACTGTAAAAACTTTGCTTAGAGACCCTCTCCCTCAGATCTCTGGAGAAATGGCACCATGCTTAAGGTATGAATCAAGAAATATTTTGTTTCATGCTGTATTTGTGTCTCTTCTTACTGTGCTTGAAAGACACTGATTGTACATTGAATTGGAGCTGTCTGAGCGTGAGGTAGAAATTAAATAATATCAGCATTTCATTTTTTTTTTTTGCTTTCATCATCAAGCCTAAAAGTGTAAAGAAAACTACATTAAAACTTGAATATGGGAAACAGAACATTTCATTAAAACACTACAATTTGTAGAAAATAATAAAAATTCTCATTCCTTACATTCTTAACCTTGTTTCTCAAAAATAATTAAACGGTACTCTGAAAATAGAGATATGCAAATTAAGAAGTTAGATCCCAATCCAGAAAGTTATTCACGCACATACCTAGCTTTAAGCACATTAATAGTTCCATCAATGGGACAGTTAGGCCTGTGCTTATAATACCATGCTGAATAAGGGCTTTAATATGCTGCTAGAATGTATTATTTTCTGACTCTGATCACTCCCACTCCAAAATGATCAATTTATGTCTGATTTTGTTTTCTTCTTCTGACATTATTTCCAATTATTAAAATTAAAATAAACTCAGGAGGGGACTTTTTTGCTACCTCTATCGTTAGGCGTTACTTCTCGGTAGACATTCACATCAGTCAAAGCTGAATTCATAATGCTGTGAGTGGCCATACAAAATAATAATGGCCAGTGAATGGTGGGCTATGAATGCACACATCTTGTCATAAATCCAGGTTGTAATATCTCTGGGGCAGTGACTCTCTTGTTACTTACTGTTTGTACAACACCCAGCCCAACTGGGCCCTGGTTCCTGATTTAGCAATAATAATATGAAACAAACCTGTGGCTTTCAACACAATGCAACAGCAAAGGATATATCACTAGTTTAGTAGTCCCCAAACCTGCCTTGTGTCTGCCCCTTGTGCTTGCACAGAGTCCCACTGATTTCACAGTAGAGATATTAAATACCAGTTAATAGAACAGTCGAGTAATCTTATGAATTCTTATTGGTTACTTGACTATTCTATAGTCCCTAGGGCTGTGCTTCAGCCCCACTCCAGAGGAGCCCCCTGCCACTCCATGCTGCTGCCTCTGTATCTAAGGTAGTAGGGCAGGATGCCAAGCAGGAGCTGGTCCACAAGGAGAACCAGTTTAAAAATGAGCCCTTCTCATGGACTGGCTGCCTGTCACCCCATGCTGTTGCCTCTGGTAGAGAGGCAGCAGCACAGAGTGGCAGCAGCCCTTGTCCAAGGCGGGCTGAGCTCCCAGACACGGCACAAGTCGGAACTGAGCCAGGCTGCCTGCCTGGCTGGCTTCTACTACACTTTAAATGCAGAGCCGCAGCAGGGGTAGGTCCCAGACCTGGTGCAAGCAAGACTGAGCTGGGCTGCTGGCCAACCTGCTAAAAAATTTACTGGCGGGGCGGGGGATACATGTAGTTTATAGAATTAACCTATACGCTTTTGCTTATTGGTTAATCCATTTATCAGCTACATCCCTACTTCACAGTGTGTGCATGGATGGATCTGACTGCAAAGTTGGTGTCCTTAATCTTCTGAAGCAATGGAAAGCTGCAATACAACAGGTGAAATTCTGGCCTCACTTAAGTCAATGGCAGTTTTGCCATTGGCATTTTGGGAGCCAGGATTTCACTTGGTAGTGTATAAATGTATGCACTTCTAAGCATGGGCAGTTGGTGAAGGCATGGCTGGGGGAGGCAAACCCCACTGCCAGCCTCACTCCTTCTTCTGAGGCCCAGCCCCTTCCCTGCCCCCATGGGGAGGTGGGGCAGTGCACCATGTGCATGCTCCCCCTCCCAACCATGAGGAGAGGAGGAAAGCAGACAGGCGTGCACTCGCCCCAGCCTCCGTAGCCCCGGGGAGGGCAGAAGACATGTGGCATGGGCCCCAGCCTACCCAGCCCCAGAGTTGCCCAGGTTCTTCATTCCTGGAGCCCCAGGGGAGGAAGGAGGAAGGAGGGCACTCCACATGACACGGCCTCTTCAGCCCTGAGGAAGGCGCACGGCATGGCCCCAGCCTCCCCAGCCCTGAAGGAGGTCAGCGAGCACGCCATGTGGTCCCAGCCTCCCCAGCCCCGGAGGACGGTGTGCTGCGTGGCCTGGCCCAGCCCTGCCTCTCCATCCCTGGAGCATGGGGAGGGTAGGCCCTGGGGGCAGCAGCACTCTGCCCCAGAATGCCTACCACAGGCATTCTGGGGGAGGAATGTGGGCAGGGCTTGGGTGGTGGTTTGGGAAAGCAGAGCCTTCCCCTGCCTTACATACCAGACACCCTTGCTTCTAAGGTAATGAAAGAAATATGTTCACACTACATGTAATGGAACTTTAAACTGTATATTCTTCAGCCACTAGGCGGCCCTGTGTACGAAAGACCTTATACAAACTAACCTCAACCATAGCTGCATGATCATTTGGTGAACACATTTGGTGTGTTACTTGCTCACAAGCAAGCTCTGTAACCAGTCAATAGCCAGTACAGGACTGTAATACTAAACATTTCCTTTCATTTTCTGTGGCTGACAGTTGAAAGTAATGTTACTTACAAGTAACATGTCCTTCTTTTTGGTTTTTCTAGCCCAGACTTCAGAAATGGAGTCTTTATGTTGAACTTGGCAAGTAAACTTTCCTATATTTTCATCTGAACTGATGATGCTAATCACTTATCTTTTGTAGTGCTATTGAGTCTATACAAAATGTGAGAGCTGCACATAAACCATACTGGAAATGTTTGATGTATGAAGGTAATTGCTGTTCTGTTTCCTTTTGCTAATGTGCTCAATCAATATGGTACATACTTGAACTCTAGAAAAAGTTGATAATTAGCATCAATAGGTTCACATAACTTATCTATTTCACAGGAGCATTGTGTGGCACTTCATTATTCAGAGCCAAATCCTCTGCTAGCGTAAATTAGCATAGCTCATAAGAATATAAGAACAGCCGTAGTGGGTGAAACCAATGGTCTGTCTAGCCCCGTATCTTATCTTCCATCAGTGCCCAGTGCCAGATGCTTAGAAGGAATTAACAGAACAGGGCAATTATCAAGTGGTCCATTCTTTGCTTTCCTGTCTCAGCATCTGGATGTCAGAGGATTATAGAAGCCCTGAGCATGGAGTTGCATCCTTGACCATTGTGGCTAATAGCCATTAATGGACCATGAACTCATATAATTATTTTTTGAACTCTGTTATCATTTTGGCCTTTACAGTCTCCCGGTTCACAGATTGACTGCGTGTTTTGTGAAAAAGTATTTTCATTTGTTTGTTTTAAGTCTGATGCCATTACTTTCATTGAGTGATCCTTTGTTCTTGTGTTATATGAAGGGATAAACAATACTCCCTTGCTCACTTTCTCTACACCATTCATGATTTTATAGTCCTCTACCACATCCTTCCCTAGTCATCTCTTTTCCAAGCTGAACAGTACTAGTCTTTTTAATCCCTCTCTTCATATGAAAACTGTTCTGTTCCCCTAATCACTTTTGTTGCTCTTATTCCATTGCTAATGTATCTTTTTTTGAGGTGGGGTGACCAGAACTGCATGTAGTACACAAGCTAGGGGTGTACCATGGATTTATGTAATGGGATTATGATATTTAATGTCATTTTAGCTATATCTTTCCTAATGTTTCCTAACTAGCTTTTTGACTGCCACTGCACATTCCCAAGATCCAAGAGTCATCATCGTCTTTCTTGAGTGGTAGCTGCTAATTTAGACCCCATCATTTTATATGTATCATCAGGATTGTGTTTTCCAAAGTATACTACTTTGCATTGAACAGCTTTGAATTTCATCTGCCATTTTGTTATCCAGTCACCCAGTTTTTGAGATCTCTTTGTAACTCTTCACAATCATCTTTGGCCTTAACTATCTTGAGTAATTTTGTATCATCTGCTCACTGTGTTACCTCACTGTTTAGCCCTTTTTCCAAATCACTTATGAATATGATGAACATTTATGAATAAGTCACACTACAGATTCCAGGAGGATTCTGCTATTTGCCTCTTTCCATTCTTAAAACTGACCATTTATTCCTATCCTTTGTTTCCTGACTTTTAACTAGTTACTGATACACGACAGGACCTTCCCTTTTATCCCATGACAGTGTAGTTTGCTGAAGAGCCTTTGGTGAATGACCTTCTCAAAAATGCCTTTTTGAATGTCCACGTCCTCTATATCCACTGGATCATACTTGTGCATGTTTGATGACCTCCTCAAAAAATATTAATAGATTGGTGAGGCATGATTCCCTTTACAAAAGCCATGTTGACTCTTTCCCAGCAAATTGTGTGTATAAATGTGTGCAACAATTCTGTTCTTTAGTATAGTTTCAACCAGTTTGGCTGGCATTGAAGATAAACTTACCAGCCTATAATTGCCAGGATCATCTCTGGAGCCCTTACTAAAAATTGTTGTCACATTATCTATCCTTCAGTCATCTGGTACAGAAATTGATTCAAATGATAGGTTATGTATCATAGTTAGTAGTTCTGCAATTTCATATATAAGTTCCTTCACAACTCGAGTGAATACCATTTGCTCCTGATGACTTATTACTGTTTCCATTTATCAATTTGTTCCAAAACTTCCTCTATTGACACCTCAGTCTTGGATAGTTCCTCAGATTTGTCACCTAAAAGGCTCAGGTGCAGGAATCTTACTCATATTGTGTGTAGTGAAGATCAATTCAAAAACTTAATTTTGCTTTTTTGCAGTGGCCCTCTCTTCCTGGTGTGGTTCACTTACCAGAGTTTATGCTGCTTTTATTTTCCTCAATAGGATTTGACTTCCAATATTTAAAGGATTTTTTTTACCTCTTACTGCTTTTGCTCTGTTTTTTAGCCAGGGTGGCATTTTTTGTTTCTCTTACTATTTTTTTTATTTGGGGTATGCATTTAATTTGACCCTTTATTTGTTTTTAAAAGTTTCCATGTAGCTTGCAGGCATTTCTCTATTGTGACTGTTCCTTTTAATTTACTCATTTTTGTGTAGTTCCCTTTTCTGAAGTTAATGATACTGTGATGGGATTCTTTAGTATTTCCACCCACCTGCAAAGATGTTAATTATATTATATTATGGCTGCTATAACCAAGTGGTTCAGCTATATTCACTTTTTGGACCAGATACTTTGCTCTGCTTAGGATTAAATGAAGAATTGCCTCGCCTCTTATGGGTTCCAGGTGTAACTTCAGCATCCTCGTGACCAAGATGGAGTCTGCTTCACAGGCAGCTCTGGCCAGGAGAAGGTGTGCACTGGAATGCATCAGGGAAAGTCCCTTTCACCCCAGGGTCACCTGTTCCAAATCCCCCAGAGACCGCACCAGAAAAGTATAAGAAACCTAACAAAGGGAGATACTTATTTACAGAGGGACGAGAGGAGAAGAACAGGGGAAAATATAGTGGGAGTGGTCTAGGGCCTGTTCAGTCTGCTTCTCACTGCCACCGGTGGTGGTGTGGGGATGGGCCAGAACTGTGCTGCTGGCATCATGCCCCCTACTAATGCCCCAGGCCATGTCACTCAGGGGAGGGGGCTGGAGGGAAATGATGGGGCCTTAAGCCGCTCTGCCCTGATCTTTTGGCTACCTGCTGCATTGCTCCACTTCCCACCACCAGTGACTGTAGGGGAGTCCCATCCCTCCCCTGAGCAACGCCAGGGGAGCAGAGCAGGCTGGAGCCAGGTTGCCCCACTTCCCACTGGTGAGTTTGGGGATGGACCTGACTTCTGCTGCTTCCTAGGTCACCTGGGCTTGGTGGGGCCTCTTAAAGTGTGGGACCCAGGGCGGTTGCCCCAAGCTGTCCTATGGCTGGGATGGCTCTGTTTGTACCAGCCAGGCAAATGCAACCTGTTATGGTAAATAAATACAATTACACATTAATATGTAACATTTTTAGTGCCCAGGAATCACACTTGTGTTTTATGATACTTGTGAAATCAAAAAATGCATTTTTTTTCTAGAAACAGCTCCTTTAAAAGATCTCAGTACCAAATCACAACAGGTGATGGAGGCTCAGCTAACTCAAACTAGTACACATCCCACAGCAGAGCAAGCAGTTGGGAACACTAATCGTGATGAAGCCATCAAAACAGACAAGTTTTTGGAATCACATATGAAAAGAATTCTCTTTCCAGTGCCTCCTGTTAAAACAGCAGCATCAATTGTCTCTAAAGCTGATGCACATTTTCTACCATTATCTGTTCAAGTGGAGATGGAAATGAGTGCACAAGAACGGAAAACTCTTGTCAGGTCGGCATTATGTATGTGGCTATCAACTTTAATCTTGAGGAGAGAGCGTGGTATAGTGATTTGGACACAAGACGGGAAACCAGTGACTCTCATCTTGTAATCCTAGTTCTTAGATACTAACTTTCTCTTTTGCCTCGGCCTCACTTTTCTTCTGCCTGAGTTTCTCCATCTGCAAAGTGGGATACATGATATTTACCTCCTGTGTCAACAAATCTCTTTGTAGTGCTTGTCACTAAATGTAATTTAATCAAATTTAGTGCTGTTTTTTTAAGCTAAAACCTTTTGTAGAAATATACAAATTTCAATGAAGTTTTCAGTAGAAAGTTTTCTGCGGGCCAGGGCGCTCTTGTCATTTCTAACCAGAGAGAGGAAGGCCTGAATTAAAAATCTTGAGTTTTTTTAATCAAAAAAACACCTATTTTGACACAGTTCTGCTTTGGAAAGTGTCCCAAAGGATTTTGTGGAGTGAAAATAAAGCTCAGGACCTTAAAAATTCTCATGAAATAGAACAGTCGTCCTCTGATCACCTCTAGTTCTTTGAGGACAAATGTTCAACATCTACATAATACTTTAGAAGCCCTTACTAATTAACATTGCCACTGAAAATCACCCTATAAGTGTACTATTCAGAATCTAACAAATTGTTAGATTAATTTTTAATTAATTTAAAAATCTTATTTTACAGTGGATTTGATGCAGAGCTTGTGAAGGAAGAGAAAGCTTTGCTCTCTCTTCAGAATGTGGTGGCTGTCCTAGATAAAATACTAAAGAAGGAGGTAATGAAAACTGCCTTGATTATTTCCCGTGTTTCTTCTGCTCTTTGATTCTTCTTCATTGTTAGCTCAAATATATCTTTTCCTACTCTGCTAGTCTCCATCAGATTGTATCTGTGTTAAAATTGTGCCTACTTACTAGAGTAAAGGTGACAGAGGAGGAAGTAAAAATCCCCCTAGTGCATTAGGCCTACCCAGATCATTAGCTTTGGCTCTTAAGGGAGTGCAGAGGGCTGTGCAGTAGATGCTTCATGCAAAACTGGGCAGGGGGGAATTAGAGCCATGACTATGCAAACGAAAGTATAATTGCACCCCATAAAGGAGTATCACAAATTATTCCTTTCCCAGTGCATGTTGGGAGTAATTTTCCCTTTTGGATATACCATTAGGGCAGTGCAGTTGCATATCATCCCGTATTGTGGCTTGCATTCCACGAGGAGTAACGGTAGTTCGAACTAGGAAGCCTAGTTCGAACTACCTAGTTCGTGCCGCGTGTAGCCGCGCGGCACGGGGTTCGAACGAGCGGGGATTTAAAAATGGCGGCACCCCGCTTATGCAAATGAAGCCCGGGAAATTCAAATCCCGGGCTTCATTTGCAATTGCGGTATGCCTACATTACCCCGCTAGTTCGAACTAGCGAGGTAGTGTAGACATACCCTTACTGCAGCATCTTGGGCCTAGGTGAGAACTACCTTGTCATGGCTGCTGCAGCTCCAGTGGACACAGCTGGGGTAGGGATGCATGTCCCCTGGTTGGGGCAGGCCAGATTTGTCTGCTACATGTGCTCCCAAACTAGAATTAGGAGTTCAGCAAACTGAGCACTTACCCTTCCTCAGAGAGCAAGGGGAAACAACTAGAATTGCTCCTGTATGAATTTGGAGTGGGGGGCGAGGACGGAAGCTTCAGCTCCTCTCTCCCTCCCTAAAGTGTGCCTGGGGGATAGGAGGCTTGGAACTGGGACTGTCCCAGATGAGGTGGGGATGTACCCCCGCCCCACCCTCTCCAGCCAGCTCCTTTCATTTGCCTGTTGAGTCTGTCTCTTTTCTGTATAGTTTTCTGAGAAGCAATCCCATTCCAGGCACATCTTTACCTTGCTTTAAGTTATAATAAGAGGAAGCCATATGCCAAATGTGGTGGTCCTAGCTCTTACCGTTTAAGGAGGAGTTATTGAACAAACAGACACAGAGACAAAGTATCTCATTTAGACAAAAACAGGCTCAACTGATACGAATTTAAGTATAGTATGATGTAGAATTATTATGATTTATTAATACAAATGTTTATTTTTAGGTGTGCAATGGAATTGTAGACGCATCTGTGGCTTCTGTTTCTACTACCATTGCACTAAAGCACTGCTTTGATTTTGGATTACAAAGGTGAACTATGCTCGTTGCATAATGTCCTCTTTTATACAATCTGAAAATGTGATATAAATTCATAAACAGAATGGGTTGCCTTAAAAAGGTTTAACTTTTTTTTTGACTGCCTAAATCCCATTATCAGCCTGTTGTTTTCTTTGGTTTTTGGCCTGAACTGCCATGAACCTGAATACTATCCCACTATTTGTATATTGCTATTAAATCAAACTCAGAGCAGTCCCACAATCATTTTTTTCTGGGATTGAATTCTCTTCCACACATGAAAACCCCATAGCCAAATGGCCACATTTTTAAGATTTTCTCTTGTACTGATCACTTAACTGTATTGCATGTTTTAAAAAGTTAGAAACATCAATTTAAGGTAGGTGTTTGTGTGTGTGTGTGTGTACGTGTACACACACACATTCATGGTTATTCTTTGTGTTCTGTAGAGTGCTCTGCATAATTGTTGGAGACATGGATCTTGAACTCAACTTAGATGATGGGTAAGATTCTCCATTCATTTCAGATGGTTAAATCTCAGAGGATCACTTATAAATGATTCTAGGTGTACATGTCTGAGGAAACCTGCATTAAATGACTACCCAAGTTGCCAGTAAACATTGTTTAATAGAGTTGATCACCTAAGAAAGCTTGGCCAGAATTGTACTCAGTGGCTACGTCTACATTGGCACCCCTTTCCGGAAAAGGGATGCTAATGAGACGAGTCGGAATTGCAAATCTGCGGGGGATTTAAATATCCCCCGCGGCATTTGCATTTACATGGCTGCCACTTTTTTCTGGCTTGGGGATAAGCCAGAGAAAAGTGCCAGTCTAGACGCAATTCTCCGGAAAATAAGCCCTTTTCCGGAGGATTTCTCATTCCTACTTGAAAGATATTTAAATCCCCCGCGGATTTGCAATTCCGACTCGTCTCATTAGCGTCCCTTTTCTGGAAAGGGGTGCCAATGTAGACGTAGCCAGTATGATTAGGGATATTTTGGGATGATCTCTAAAGACAGAAGGTTGCCTTGTAAGAGGTTCTGCTTTAGATTTGAAGTATAATATTTGTCAACATTATTGAAAATTTAGATTGAGATGACAAGCTATTTTTTAAAAGATCTTAAAAAAAACAATGTATGATAGGAGATAAAAATGTATTGTTGTTACTGACTTCAATGAAACATCTGTGATTAAGAGCCCAGCACAGGTGAATGTGATGGGGGAGGACACACAATACCTTCTGCATTCACACTCTTGTGCCCTCTACAGGCGTTAGATACATTCTCAGTACTTGTCTGAAGTAATGCCAGCTCCAAGCTAAAGCTACAGTGAAACTGGTTTCAACAAAGGGTCAGAGCCATGGTCATGCCCTCTTGAAAAACCAACAGAACTGGTACGATACTTAGGAACTGTATGATGCATGATGTAAAAGGGTTAGCAGGGGTAGTCTTGCACATGCTCATCTAAAGCCTTAAACTCAGTGGGTTCTCTGCTGTTCTCTAGAGATGCATAAGAGAGAGAAGCAGAACTGGCCAGATAGCAAAGAGTGGGCATGCATACATCATTTCTCACCCAGCTGTGCAGTTTATCTACAAAATGCCTTTATTATCTTTTTCCCTGGGGGCCTCTCTATGGATAGGACCCCTCTTTGAGGAGTTTCTTTAGTCAGCCATGGGGAATGGGAAGTCACCAGGAGCACGAAGCTGCTGTAGAGTCACAAAACTTTCCTGCTGCTGGACCCAGTCTACCAGTGTTCCCCCAGGATCCATGGGGGTCATAGGAGACACAAGATTTCCTCTATCCGAGTCACTTCCTGTGGATTTTACCATGGGTGGTAGGTTTTTTTGTTGGGAATCCAAATGAAGCAATGGCTCGAATTCTCCAAGATATTTAGCCTTCAAACTTCCACTGAAATCAGTGGTTGACATTCAGTTGATTTTAGTGGAGTCTAGGAGCCTAAATATTTTCGAGGATCTGGGCTAATATGGTTACATACGCTCATTAGAGAGCTATGCCTGAAAGACACAGTTTATTCCAAAATGTTAGTCTTGGGGGAATTCTGCAATTGTTGCATTTGGAGCCATAATAAAATTGCATTATTAGCCCAGGACTGAAAATACAAAATGCATAAGCATTAGAACCTAACATGGAAGGCAAGTTTCTTGTAATTTGTACAGATATAGATAGGCATACTGTGTTTGGACAGCACCTAGTAAAATGGGTTGCTAATATATAATAATAATGTTATGTAGAGGTTTCAGGGGCGAGCCAATTTTTGCATTAGACTCATAGGCTGTGTCTAGACTGGCATGGTTTTCCGGAAATGCTTTTAACAGAAAAGTTTTCCGTTAAAAGCATTTTCGGAACAGAGCATCTAGATTGGCATGGACACTTTTCTGCAAAAGTACTTTTTGCGGAAAAGTGTCCGTGCCAGTCTAGACGTGCTTTTCTGCAAAAAAGCCCCGATTGCCATTTTCGCGATCGGGGCTTTTTTGCGGAAAACAAATCTGAGCTGTCTACACTGGACCTTTTGCGCAAAAGTTTTGCGCAAAAGGACTTTTGCCCGAATGGGAGCAGCATAGTATTTCCGCAAAAACACTGACAATCTTACATGAGATCATCAGTGCTTTTGCGGAAATTCAAGTGGCCAGTGTAGACAGCTGACAAGTTTTTCCGGAAAAGTCGCTGATTTTCTGGAAAAACTGGCCAGTCTAGACACAGCCATAGACTTTAAGATCAGAAGGGACCATTGTGATCATGTAATCTGATCTCCTGCACATTGTAGGACACAGAACCTCACCACCTTCGTAAAAGATCCCTAACTTCTGGCTGCGTTACTGAAATCCTCAAATCAGGGTGTAAAGACTTCAAGTTATAGAGAATTCACCACTTACAGTAGTTTAAACTTGCAAGTGACCCACCCCCCACGCTGCAGAGGAATGCACAACCCTGGCAGGATCTCTGCCAATCTGACTGGGGAAAATTCCTTCACGACCCCAAATATGGCAGTCAATTTGACCCTGTTCTCCTCTCCCTTCTTTTAGTTAGGGTAAACAAACTAATCTCTTTGGCTTTGTCTTCACGGGGAGTTCTTCTGGCAGAAAATATGCTAATTAGGACTCATTAGCATAAGTTGTGACATCATTAGTATATTTTCTGCCGTTTCTTTTTGTACAGGGGGTTTTTGTGCAAAAAGAAGCAGTGTGGACTTTTTTTTGCGCAAAAGCCCTGTTTTGCGCAAGATCCTTATGCCTGTTCGGGGTTTTTGCGCCCCTCCAAAAAAGTCCATGCTGCTTCTTTTTGCACAAAAACCCCTTGTGCAAAAAGAAATGGCAGAAAATATACTAATGATGTCACAACTTATGCTAATGAGTCTCTAATTAGCATATTTTCTGCCAGAAGAACTCGCAGGAAGAACTCACAGTGAAGACGTATCCTTTGAATTTCCTCTCAAGGAAGTTCTTCCATTCCTGTTTTCTTAAGCATCTTCCCCAGCCTGGCATAGTCTCCCAGTTTTGCTACTGTGAAAGTAGTTTTTTCTTTATTGCATATTATGAAAATGTGCTTTGCAAATCATACGATAGGAGAGAGAGTCAAATGGACGACTCTTTATTGAAGGCCAACTTTATATATCAATATCCTATTTCTTCAGCTTCTCTTTATGCTGAAAGAGACAAGCATTATTTTCTTAAAAACTTTTTAATACAGAAATTTACTTTGAGATTTTAGTATAAACTGGATTTTACTTTCTGAATATTGCTTTTAAAAATTTAAATTAGTTACTATAATAATTCAGAAGTGTTTCCCGCTGATATAAATTTGACATAAAACTTGTATAAGGGACCATAAATATCATCCAAAGAATGATTTTAATATCCATTTTCACTAATTTTAGTAACATTATTTATCTCATTTAAAGTTGTTGATGAAAGAGTAAAATATAAATTTTTTTTACAGAAAAATTCTTTTCATGAACATTTGCCAGAAACAACAAACTGAAAAGACCAACTCCAAATACCGTATTTCTCTGAACTGGAAAGAGGTATATTAAAAAATTCTGGGGACTAAATAAGAAAAGGCATCTTTTTCTTTGTAATTAAGTTAGGATAGAATAAAATATATTTACTAGTTTATAAAACAGACAGTAAAGTCTAAGATTATCAATTTGAATCAAGTTTTTACTAATGAAATTGAGGGAAAAATGTAAGTTAGGTGTCTAACTGCCCTTGGGCCTTTGAAAATCTTCCTTTTATATTTTATTCGTCTCCATTTATGTACAGTGCATCTTAGGGACCAAACTTGTGACATCTTGAAGAAGGTTATAATGGCCTCTGACACTAGGTGGTATTGAAATGAAAGGGGAGGTGAATAATGCATGCTGTGTAATTAACACAATGAATGATTCATTAATGAAAATAAGAACACTACATGGGATCAGACATGTATCCTGTTTCCAATAACCATCTATTCTAGAATTTTTTTCTAGTACTTTCCCTTTATTTCCTTGGTTATTTATTTTAATAAAATCCCTGAAAACTGCCCATTATAGACATGTGCATACAGGGATTTTGGAGTTTCACATCAATTTTAAACTGTTTTCTGTTTCTTGTTAAAGGATACAGAAAGAAACAATTTCTTTTATGCTGTACTTGGATTCATTCTTCCTATAGCATATAACTATCAACCTGACTTAATGATAATAGTCATTGGACCAAACAGGAGCCTTGGTGTAAATGGGATTTCTCTGCTTACGAGTTTACTGCAAGGTTTAGCTGAATCCCGAATTCTTGTGGTAATTCAGGTAAGAAGTAGCATTAATCTTGATTACCTAAAATTCTTTTAGCTAACAGAGAGCAACTATTATATTTAAAAAGTCTCAGAGGTGTAGCCATCTTCGTCTATAACTTTAAAAATGAGTAGTCTTATAGCACATTAGATACTAACAAATATACATAGTAAAATTGCCCAAGAAAGCTCATGATTCTTTATACTTTTGTTAGTTTCTGAGGCAGGGGTGGACAATAATTTTTCATGGGGGGCCACTCCACGATTTTGGTAAATGGTCAAGGGCTGCATTTTCTTATGGGGTGTGTGATTGGGCAGTAGGCACAGGCACCCCCACCAAGGACACGCGGCACCTAGAGGAAGCTGCCAGCCATTTGAATAGCTTTGGGTTGTATCAAGCAGAGAGCCTCCCTTGGGGTCTAGCACGGTGGGCCACAGGCCAGATCAGAAGTCTTGGCAGGCTGTATATGTATGGATCCACCCCTGCTCTAAGGTTCCATGTGACTACTTGTTATTCTATTTAAGCATCATTGTCTTGAGTAGAAGTAGCACCAGGCTATTGGCCTTACCAGAATACATTGTGCTGGGAGATACTCAATTTTATTTGGCTAATTCACCTTAAAATAACAAATAAAAACACTGCAATATTAAAAAAATATTTAAAAGAAGCCTATGTAATAGTAAGATTGCATGTATAACATAGTCAGAGTCACTACATTTCAGATTTGTAAAAGTGTTTTGATACCTACAGGTACAGATAAGTACCTACAGGAATTTTCAAAATCACCTGTACATTGAAATCATTGGGGGCTAATCTTGAAAAGCTCACTAGGCACCTGGTCTCTAAGCATCCAGATACCTTTACAGATTTGGCTCTTATTCGATTTCAGATGTGTAAAACTGCAGTAATGCTGCTTTACTTACCACAAGGGTGTTACACACCTTAACTTTTTTTAAGATAGTTGCATGAAAGGTGCTATTATAAGTACAAAGTAGTAGCAGAATTATATAGCAGGAAAGAAGCAAAGTGAACAAAAGGAAAAAGTGGACTATGTAAGTTACCGTGAACCCATTTACAAAGTTACTAACAAGTATTTCTGTGGGATAAATATACCACGTATAAATTGTTTTAATGTAATGAAATACATTAAACAGAATCTCTTTCCTGAAAACTGCTCCTGTCAGGGACATGTTATTTTTAAGTTGCCCATTAAGTGATCTTACCATACATTATTCTACATTTCTCTAGAATTTTCTTTGAATTTCCTGTGCTATGATATTTATCATAATCTGTATACCGAAAAATTAGTTTATTTGTGTACACTAATTAGGAGCCTGCAGCTGGGAAGAATTCTTGGGAGTCTGAAGGATAGGCTAAAAGAGATGAAAGATGAGCTTGAATGGGCACATGAGCCTCTAATGAAAGACTGAAACAGGTTTATATGAACACTTAGCAGGGAGCTCCTATGATAAAAACATGGACATTTTATATAGTGTACTTGATTTCTTTGAAGAAGTAAAATCCATGTTATTCCTTTTCAGTGAAATTTAGTAACATTTGGGCATGTTCTTCTTCATGAATCACAATGACCACAGAAAAAAGCATTTGTTGACATTATAACATTGAATTAAACTGTTAAAAGATTCTAGAAGTTGTTTATAATATCATTGCTGGTCAAAGCAAAATGAATCATTGTTTGTGGTGGAAAATACAGCAAGTAAATAAGTCCTATTTTCTTCTGTTTTTCCATCTTTTGTTCTGTTATTTCTCTTCTCATAAAAGAGTAATTGAGAAGTAATTTGTATTTGAGACAAATTGGTTTTATAGTTCACAGTACAGATTCCTTAGTTATCTACTTCTGAAGCAACTTCTCCACTGGTAGCACTTTCAGATTTGAAAACTGAAAGTTACTTATTATGATTGATACTGTCAGCTTCATTACAATAGATTAAAATGTTGCATTCTGCTGTTGAACTAACACAAAGTCTGCTTCACCACATTTTTTAAAAAATAGGACATAGAAATAAAACTAGTACGAAGTGTGGCTACAACTTTGACTGGTGTTTCTATACCTGACTTTGGAGTCTATGCACCTGCTTCCCAAGAAAATGTACTTGAAATAAAACGATTGAGACACCAATTTAAACAGGAATGGAAAATGCTCCAGTGTTCAGGTAAGTAATCTGTTTGTAGTTCCACTTCTTAGTACTGAGGGCATATTTCTGAAAAGGCTATAAATTTCCCACGGGTTAAATTGTGTGCCATTAAAGTCAATGGGAGATTTTCCATATATTTGAATGGGAGTAGGATCAAACCCTTAAATGCCTGGTGAGATGTTTCCCTAGTGCTCCCATCATTGAAGTAAGAAAGTGCTAAATTCAATAATACAGTGGTTATACAGAACATGGAATACAGCCATTTCAAGTGCTTAATATTAAGCACTCACATTGAAAAATAGTTTTTGTACCAAAAGATTGTATATTCAGGGATAGAAATGTAGCCGTGTTAGTCTGGTGTAGCTGAAACAAAATAGAGGACTATGTAGCACTTTAAAGACTAACAAGATGGTTTATTAGATGATGAGCTTTCGTGGGCCAGACCCACTTCCTCAGATCAAATAGTGGAAGAAAATAGTCACAACCATATATACCAAAGGATACAATTTAAAAAAATGAACACATATGAAAAGGACAAATCACATTTCAGAACAGCTTCTGTTCTGAAATGTTCTGAAATGTGATTTGTCCATTTCATATGTGTTCATTTTTTTTTAATTGTATCCTTTGGTATATATGGTTGTGACTATTTTCTTCCACTATTTGATCTGAGGAAGTGGGTCTGGCCCACGAAAGCTCATCATCTAATAAACCATCTTGTTAGTCTTTAAAGTGCTACATAGTCCTGTATTTTATATTCAGGGAATAATTAAGAGACATATAGGCTTTGCATTTATTAACCTTTTTCAGAATGTGGTTCAGAGACTACCATTTATTCACCAGTTTACCTAGTCTCACATGAATAGTTCCATTGACCTTCACAGAGCATAGTGATGTGCTTAAAATTAAGCACATATATAAGTATTTGAAAAATCAGGGCTTGTGCTGGAACAGGACTCTGTCTTGAGCAGGGAAATATGCTTCAAGCACCAGGATCCAGAATGCCTCCTGATGCCAAACATACATTTATTGGCTATGGTGTTAAAGCTAGCAAGTGGGTTGATTAACACTTTGCTTATTTATGCCAAGACAGAGAGATCCCAGAATAGTCTACGAAGTGAAATGTAGCTTTTGACAATATAAAACCTGCCAAAAGCAAGATATATTAATATCTTGTCCTGGTACAAGCAGTGCCTTCCCACCTCTTGGTACCTGGAATATGGTAAACCAGAGATAAGGTAGAGGACAGCAAGTTAAGATATTGGTATGAATTGGTGGGATGGATCTTAGGTAACACATAAAGTGCTAAATAGAGGTAGTATTGGGGAAGTATCTTTACTGGATAAAGTGAACATACTATGAGATAAAAATTGCTTCCCAAACAGAGAGGGTATGTAAACGTCCTTTTCCTATTGAACAATCTTGCTTTATGCAGTAAACTGGCTGAGATTAGCGATTTGATCTCTTCAATGTTTTAGAAGAGAGGGGAAAGGGAGCAAGTTTAGGCAAACAAAATTAAACATGGGGATGCAAACACCACTGCGACCGCCTTTCTCCCCCTGCCCAAAAAAACCCCTCCAAACAAACAACCACCACCCTGCAGCTGTTTGTGGAAGATTATTTAAGCAGCTTCAGTAGAAATGTATTTTTGGGATTCTGTTGTGTAGCTTGACTAATAATTGTGCTGATTTTTTTCTTTGTAGTAAGAGACTAGATTGTTGGAAACTGAAGTCACTTGACTAGCTCTATCATTTGACACATTTCGTCATAACAGAAAGAAAAAAATTGTCACTTTTGGTTTTCTTTTAAATCAGTAAACGAAGAGATTATCATACTATGGCCACAGCCATTTACAATTGTGTTATGACTTTTTATTAAATATTTTTGTTTAAAAAGGCCACATTTTTAGCTGAGAGCTCTTGCTGTGAGTCTGCAAATTGTGCATGTATGAAGTTATTCATGCAAAACCTGCATTTACATGTAACTCCCTATCAAATGATTTTGCTGCTTTTAAATGCATGTTCTATCCGGGATAGCATTTACCATATTAATTCTCTTGCCATACCCAGCATCTTTCTATATGAATTCCAATGGTTGAATGCTGTAAATTTGTGGTATCTAGCTCATACTGAAATATTCATAATTTTAAAAGTAGTTTGTTAACAGGAACTTTGTTTTTCATTCTTCACTCTCCCAATTAAGATTGGAAATTAGTAGGGTCTGTAAATGATAAAAAAAGAAGTAATTAAAAGAATAAATATCAGTTTTAAAAATAAAGCGCTTTACTAAGAACTATTTTAATCTTCCAAGCAATGGAGAGATTGTATGTTTTCTACATATAGGAATATTAATATTTTATCATGATTAAGCACAATGAACAAGGTGAACATTTGAAAATGTATAAAAATAGCTACGTTTATGTGGTGACATAGCTCAGTTGTCAGCGTAAAACTAATGCATCTAACAAAATGAGCTCAGGGTATTAATTCCAGATCCCAAAATATAAAGCAGTGCCTTTTTTTACTTATCTCTACGAAGTCTATTCCTGTCACTTGGATTGAAATACATGGTAGATATTTTATATGTGATCTTTCATCCATGTTTAACTTGCTCAAGTCAAAAATAAGGTTATCAAGAGCTGAGCCACAGAAGGAAGAGACTAGCCAGCTCTGAAAGCCTCAGCCCCAGCCAGACTCCCAGGGTTAGCGTGCTCCCTGCTATGGAGAAGGGAGCCTTAGAGCCCGAGGCTCTAATTGTGTTTTATTGAAGTTTTGCCAAATATGCAACACATTTAACAAAATGGTTTGGTCTCGTGACTCATCCTTTACTGAAAATTTATGAGTAGCCCTACTCATAAGTTGCTTAGGCTTCTCTTTGATTTAGCTGCTTTTGAAAATTCTACCTAAAACAACTACTCATATGCTTAAAATTAAGTATATAGATTGCAAGATTGGGGCCCATGTGGGAACACAACATGTAACAGTACTTACGTCAAAACAATCTGAATATCACAACTTTAAATTGTAGTAATGTTCTATTAATATGGGTCACCATATAACTAGTCCTATTTTGGCTTCTGTAGCTCATACTGAATTTTGACTGGAGGTCAGAAGGAAGCAGTTTTCCATACTGTGAGAGCTTTTGAGATTTTGAAAACTTTTACTGTCCCAAATTGGGATGAAAATTCAAAATCTGATTCTCATGAACCAAAAAATTCATACCAGGTCAACTGAAACATTTACTTTTTATTTTGACTTTTTAAAACTATACAGAAACTTAAATTTCTAAACAAAAAGTTATTTTAATTGAAAAATTAAATAGTTTCAAATTTCAAAACTAATTTCATTTTTTCCCCAAAAATGGTAAATTTGTCTAAACCAACCATCTCCTTACAAAATGTTTTACATGGTCAGCATTTTCTGATGGCAAAAACATTTTGCTGAAGTTATACTTCCAGCCTGCCTTCATTAAATTGTAATATTCTGTAGTCAATGCTAGAATGACACAAAGATTTTTGTATTTTAAATTATTTTAATTTGAGCTCTTTATCAAACTAAATGGAATATTTTCAAGTACGATTTTTTCAGTAGGATTACTTTGCATATAAATTCAAAAGATTGTTTTTAAAGGTTGATATGTATTAGCCAACTATTACAATAAAAATTGTTTATTTCTGTACATTAACTGTCTTCCAGTGGCATTCTTTACTATAACTTGGTCTACACAAAAATATATTGGAAGTGTAAATGCTAAAAAGTGTAATGCAATAATAGCAATCAAACTAAAAATAAAACACCTACTTTAGTTTGAAAGGAAAATCCAATTTACGGTATTGATATAAAATTATCAATAAGGTGAGCCAAAACAACATACAGAGACTCCGGATGAGCTCCAACCACCTTCATCTGCACCTTTTGCAGAACCCCACAACAACCAACTACCCCTTGCACCTGGATCCCCCACACAACCTTGTTACCCTACACCTGGATCCTGCTGGCCTGACCTGTCACCTGGTGCTGAGGGACAGGATCCTGGGGTGTTTCTGGAACATGCCTGTCCCTTGGTGTGTGTGGGGTGGAGTGGAGGGGGGGGTGCAGCAGAGTGATCTGTGCAGCCAATGGCCTGTGCTCCCCACTGCCATGCCAGAATAGGGTTACCAGGTGTCCAGTTTACAACCAGCAAGTCTGGTTAAACGTCTAGTTATCTGCAGTAACTGGCCTCTGCTTCCTAGGGAGGACAGAAGAGCAGCAGGTGCTGTTGGAGCCAGCACTCCGGAATGGCTCCAGAGGAAAGAGGCAGTGGCAACTCCCTGTCCTCCACCCTGCCCAATTTCATTTGGGGTCTCTCAGAAGTGGGCCTCTCTCTCAGAGGCTACTGAAGCCAGACTGAAAGATTTCAGGGCACCAGAAGTCCAGGGGTGTGTGACGAAGAGAAGGGGCTGAGCCAGACTCCCTGCCTGCTCTGCTCTCAGAACCTTTGCATGCCAGGGGTGCATCTGCATGATGTTCCCACTCCAAGTGCCAATTCTGCAGCTATTAGCTGGGAACCACAGCCACTAGTAGTTGAGGGCAGTGCATGGTGCCACCTGCCCCCCCCCCCCCCACCAACTGGGAGCAACATAAGGTACCACCTGGCCAGAACCTGCACCCTTCACTACTTCCAGCACCCCAACCCCCTTCCTGCCCCCCAAATCCCCTCAACGCCACAACCTCCTGATTCAGCCAGTACCTCACACCTGAAACCCCTTCTCCAGCCCTGAACCCAGACCCTCATCTCCTGCACCCTAACCCGCTACCCCAGGCTTCAGCCCAGCTCTCCTTCCCGCACTGCGAGCCCCCGGGCTTCCGCTCAGAGCCCCTTCATACTGCAACCTTTTCCCGTGGCCTGGTGAGGGGGGCGAAACGAGAAATGAAGGGACGGGCGGAGTAAATGGCCCCTCACAGGAAAGGGGGCAGGGGCAGGGTGTTTGGGTTTGTGGGATTAGACCGTTGTTGGCAACCCTACAACCAGCCCCCCCCCGAGTCAGTGGGCCCTACAGCCCTGGGCAGCTAGCTGGGGGAGGCTGGAGAGGCGCTGGCGGGCACGCTGCAGGCAGGCGCCGCCCGTGTATCTACTGCGCCTGCAGCTCCCTGTCTGCTCCGCGCAAGCCGCCCCGCCCTTCGCAGCCGCCCCACACTTTCCAGCGCTAGGCAGCAAGGCGAGCCCCTGCCCCCCTCCTCCGGCGCCCCCGTGCACCCGCGAAGGGAGCCGAGCGCCGCCCGCTCCGCGTCCCTGCCCCGCTCTCCCCCTCCCGGCTGCCGGGCCCGTCGCTCTCCCGTGACGTCCCGAGGGCGGCGCCGCCGCGCTCTTGCCGGAGCCGGAGAGCGGGACGCGCGGCGGTCGCTGCTGTCGCGGCCCTGAGAGGCGCCTGGGGCTGCTGAGCGCGGGGTAAGGGCTGGGGCGGGGGCGTCACGCGCGGGGAGCTGCGGGCTGCCTCGGGTGTTGCAGGGTGGGGCCTGCCCCCGTTGGGGGAGGGGGCCAGTCACGGGGGGAGCGTGGTCTGGCTCGGCTCACAGTCACTGTTGGGGGGGGGGGGGGGCTGCACATCTTCGGGTGGTGGCCGCGGAGCCGGGCTGGGCTGGGCGCTGCTGTTCTTACGGTTGTGTGGTCTGCTCCTGCTTTTAGCGACTGGTACAATCGCCCCAGCTCTGTCTACACTAGCTCTCAAACTGTGACCGTGGCTGGAATAATTTTGCGCTCACACCTTTTTGACACTGTAAATGGAGCTGAGCTTGCTGCTGAAAGTTACCTTTGTTAATCAAGTTGTTGGGGGGGGGGGGTCTTTCCTGACAGGTTAGTATTGACAAGACACTGGGAGGTGCTAGTGCTTGACAGAGAAACACTCTCTTCATGTGATGACCTGGATTTGTTCATGTACCATGGCAGGGCTTTTTCTCTATGTGTAAAACAGGAGTGGTTAATAAGTGGCCCACAGGCTGCAAGCTGTTCATTAGGGATAGCCCCTGGGGGGGCTGCCAATGCTTTATTTACTTGTGCATCTGCAAGTATGGCTGCTTGCAGCTCCCATTGGCTTCAGATTGCCGTTCCCGTACAATGGGAATTGCCAGAAGCAGTATAGACCAAGACACCTCTTCCCACAGCTCCCATTGACCACGGACTGTCATTTCCAAACAGTGGGCACTGTAAGTGGCCCTAATCTTTGGACATGCAAGTAAATAGTGTCTGGTGGTCCACCAGGGGCTAACCTTGGTGAAAGGTGTGAGATCCAAATTAGGGTGTTTACGGGGATGTTAAATGGCAAGCATGAGGCTTAGTGGATTGCTTACTGGTTAACCAGCCCTTGCCAGTGAACTCTAGTGGCAACCAACCGCACCATGCTGAGCCAGCTCTGGAGGGGCCATCATCAAGCCAGGAGGTGGAACCCCCTGGCCATAGTGAAACCAGTGGTAGGACCTCATACCTGTTGCAGCAGGTCAGGCAGCAGTTGCTTATATAAATGGTTAAAACAGTTAAGCAGTAGGTAGGTGTTCTTGTATATGAAACAGTTTATGAAGTAGTACTTTGATTAGTTTGTGTATGTAACACTGTATGTGTTACAGTAACTGTATTTTAAATTTAAAGTTTATGAACACATACTTACTGAGGTTCTACTTGTGTAGTTAGTTACTAATGTCTTTTTCCCCCTTTGTATGTTCCAGGCCTTGAAATGGAATCAAAGACCAAAAATAAAGTTGTATATGCAATAAATTGACTTTACTGCAGCACCACTCATTTGTGTTGAAATGGAGAGCATTACACAGCTGTTTGGTGACTTGTGTGAAGCACACATGACAGGTTTGTCATGGAAGGTCCATCTAGGCGCACAGAAGATCAGCAAGAAAAGGGCTAAGCAAAATCTAAAAAAGATTGCATATAATGCCCTGTTCATGAACCTTTTTCAGGATGAGACCCGTAAAGTACAGTCAAACATTTCCAGACTTCCAGTGAAAAACAAAATTTTAATGCTGTCCTTCAATTTGAGGGTTGGTGGAATGGGTGCTCAAGCAGATAGGCTGGAGAAACTTGTGGAGGAATTGGAAACATCTAATTGTTTACCATTTACTGAAGTAAATTCTGTTCTGGATCTTCTTGTACAACTTGTAGGAACTGGTCCCCCTCAGCTTCTACCACAAAAAAAGGACTATTTTCTGAACAACAAGTATGTTGGGAGAAATGTTAAATATCAGGGATATGATTATTATGATGTGAGTGTATTTGAAGCTGATATACAGTCTTTAATTACAAATGAAGAATATCAGTTTAATGATACAATTCAAAAGACACTTCAGATAATGGAGGCTGCACCTGGCACTGGACTTCCTGCCATTGGATTATTTTCACAGAACTACCCTGTTGGTGACAAGTTTGAAAAAGAAACACGTGTCTCACTCTTTGGTGCTCTTGTCCATAGCCGTACATATGATATGGACATTAGGTTGGATCTGCCACCAGTACCTGACAATGCGGATTTGTCTGGACTTGCAATTAAAGTACGGGGTCTATTTATTTTCACTATACTTATTATTTTATTTCAGAATATAAACATTTCAAGTATTCTTTTTTTGAAATGTGTGTATATATATATATATAGAGAGAGAGAGAGAGAGAGAGAAATTTCTGGTAGTTGTATCAACATTACAAAGGTGTGGATTTAAAATATTTTTTCTTTTTCACAAAATAAGTGACACAGGTCTTGATCCCTCAAATTCTTATGATTAATGTGTCTCTTACCATTTCCACTAAGACTAGTCATATGCATAAACACATGCCTGATTTTGCAGGATCAGGGCCCAATCATGTAAAACTCTGAACATCTCAACCATGGAACTCTCACTGACTTTGTTATGAATTTGTTGTGCAACATACATGTAATAGGTATATGTAATAGATTTGACCTATTGGATGCAGGGTTGCTCCTAAGAATATTTAGCACTGTGTTTTCCAACCTGAGAGTAGGAGTACAGGCATGTAAAGAAAAAGAGTTGCCTCCTTTTACCCAGTATCTGACTGATCCCTTTCACTACAATGGATACTCACAGCTACAGGTAAAGTGGCAATGTAGCTCTTTAAGTGTGCCAGTCTTCCTTTCAAGTTCCTATCTTAAACCCAAATGAAAGCTGAATCTGCAATTTCTTTGTATAGGGCTGTAGATTCAGGGAGCAGCCTCCTACTCTATGCCCCTATTCCCACCACACTCAGCTCAATAGGCAAGAGCATACAGAGCCCCAGGGAAGGGAATTGCTACTGGACCAACTTCACACTAAGTAGCATGTAGCCTTTTCTATTACATGGGATAATTACAGGGGCAGGGGAAAAAAAACTACACAGCAACAGTCCACAAGAGGAAAAAAAGAAAGACTGAAAATTCAAAAAGCAAAAGATACCCATCCATAGAAACACATAGCAAAATTTTAGTTTGTATAAATAATGAAGCTCAAGTGCTTAAAATGAACATCAATAATTATTTGAGACCAACATCTAAATGCCATTAGCATAATTTTCTCAGTAAATGTTGCATCTGTGTGTAGAGTTTGAACTCTCATGATTATTTACAGGTTCCTCAAAGTATAGATCAATCAGAAGATGAGGGATTCCAATCAGCATCCAATCTTACTCCTGATTCTCAGTCAGAACCGAGCATGACTCCAGACATAGATCTCTGGGATGCTGTACTTACTTATGGACCCAGCAAACGAAGATGCTGGGAAAGAATTGGATGGTATGTGTCTGATGTTAAGATGCAAAATAACTGCATGCTTATGTATGATTTATAAGTATTTTAGTTGTAAGTGACTTTAATTGGTATATTCCTTGTTTGTTTATTCTGTCTGATTTGGGACATGGAGTTCAATATATTTGAACAATGGAGCTGTATTTTTGCCAGATGACAGTACAGTCAAGTTTAAGATAGTCAAGACAGAAGCAGACTGTAAAGAACTTCAAAAAGATCTCACCAAACTGAGTGATTGGGCAACAAAATGGCAAATGAAATTTAATGTGGATAAGTGTAAAGTAATGCACATTGGAAAAAATAACCTCAAGTATACGTACAGTATGATGGGGGCTAATTTGGCTACGACAAATCAGGAAAGAGATCTTGGTGTTATCGTAGATAGTTCTCTGAAAACTTCCACACAGTGTGCAGCAGTGGTCAAAAAGGCAAATAGGATGTTAGGAATTATTAAGAAAGGGATAGAAAATAAGACACAGAATATCTTATTCTGTATAAAACTATGACTATGGTATAAAACTATGGTATGCCCACATCTTGAATATTGTGTACAGATATGGTCTCCTCACCTCAAAAAAGATATTTTGGCCTTAGAAAGGGTTCAGAAAAGGACAACTAAAATGATTAGGGGTTTGGAACGGGTCCCATATGAAAAGAGGTTAAAGCGACTGGGACTTTTCAGTTTAGAAAAGAGGAGACTGAGGGGGGATATGATAGAGGTACAGGCAGTCCCCGGGTTACGTACAAGATAGGGACTGTAGGTTTGTTCTTAAGTTGAATCTGTATGTAAGTCGGAACTGGCGTCAGCCGCTGCTGAAACTGATCAGTTTCAACTGCAGCTGAATGTGGATGCCAGTTCTGACTTACATACAGATTCAGCTTAAGAAACCCAGTCGTCCCCAAGTCAGCTGCTGCTGAAACTGATCAGCGGCTGATTCCAGGAAGCCTGGGGCAGAGCAACTCTGCCTCGGGCTTCCTGTAGTCAGCTGCTGGTCAGTTTCAGCAGCGGCTGACTTGGGGACGCCTGGGGCAGAGCAGCTGGGGTGCTGCTGGGTTGCTCCAGTAGCGCGGCTCCTCAGCGCTACTGGAGCAACCCAGCAGCACCCCAGCTGCTCTGCCCCAGGCGTCCTGATTCAGCCGCTGCTAAAACTGACCAGCAGCGGCTGAATCAGGACGCCTGGGGCAGAGCAGCTGGGGTGCTGCCGGGTTGGTCCGGAGCGGCGCTGCGGGACCAACCCGGCAGCCCCCAGCTGCTCTACCCCAGGGGTAGGCAAGAAAAGCCTGGTCTGCTGGGAGGGTGGCACTAGCTGCATCCTCCCCCCCCCCCAGCAGACCAGGGGGACAGGAGCAATGCCTTAGAGCATGCCCGCAGCGGGACAACCCGGGCGCACTTGGGCTGTCCCGCTGCGGGCGTGCTCCGTGGCTTTGCTCCTATCCCCCTAGTCTGCTGGGGGGGTCCAGCAAAGCCGCTGGACCCCCCCCAGCAGACCAGGGGGACAGGAGCAAAGCCGCCCAGGCGGCGGGAGTCCCGCTGCCTGGGCGGCTTTGCTTGGGTGTCCCTGGTCTGGTGGGGGGGTCCAGCAGACCAGGGAGACCGGGAGAAGCTTTTCTCTCCCCAGAGGACACGGGTGGCAACCCGCCGCCCGTGAGCTCCGGGGCGAGAAAAGCCCCGTTCGTAAGTGCGGATCCGACATAAGTCGGATCAGCGTAAGTCGGGGACTGCCTGTATATAAAATCATGAGTGATGTGGAGAGGGCAAATAAAGAAAAGTTATTTATTAGTTCCCATAATAGAGGAACTAGAGGGCACCAAATGAAATTAATGGGTAGCAGGTTTAAAACTAATAAAAGAAAGTTCTTCACACAGCGTGTAGTCAACCTGTGGAGCTCCTTGCCAGAGGAGGCTGTGAAGGCTAAGACTATAACAGAGTTTAAAGAGAAGCTAGATAATTTCATGGAAGTCCATAAAAGGCTATTAACCAGGGGATAGAAATGGTGTCCCTGGCCTCTGTTGGTCAGAGGCTGGAGATGGATGGCATGAGACAAATCACTTGATCATTGTCTTCGGTCCACCCCCTCTGGGATAGCTGACTAGTCTCTCCCCGCCCCCCCTCCCACCTCCTGCTGCCTCTATTAGATAGAGAAAGGGGGGAGTGGAAGAGAGGGATAGTTTAAAGCAGCAGTGCCGCACGGAGCCTGGGGTTCTGGGTTCCATACAGTGCTGCTCTTTTGAAATGCCGCAGTGGCGTTTCAAAGGGGCAGCGCCAGGATCAACTGGAGTCCCCAGCTGACCCCAGGTGCCATGCGGTGCTGCCCCTTTGAAACACTGCAGCAGCATTTCAAAGGAGCAGCACCACCCTATCGACTAATCAAATAGTCAATGCAAAAATGCATCGACTATTCGATTAGTGAATTACCCGACACTTAACATCCTTACCCAAAATACGCTGAGCTCGCCGGGACACCTCCAGCTCCCTGCTCTGGGCTAGTTCCTATGCCGGTCCTCTAGCCGGAGTATTCCCCACCTGCGTCCTCCTGGCTGCTTGCCACAGTTGCTACGGCTGCTGTTGCTGGGCCAGTGGGGGTGGCTGCTCCTTGGTTCCGGCAGAAGCTCCTTCCTCTCACATGGTCAGCCCCAACTGAGCTGCTCCTCTGGCTTTTATACTGGGCCTACAGTTAGAGCATGCCCAGCAGGGGGGTCACAAAGGGCATGAACTGTGTCTTCCTATGGCTATGTCTACACTACAGAGAAGATCGAAGCTGCTACTGTCAATCTTCCAGGGTTCGAATTAGCAGGTCTAGAGAAGACACACTAATTCGAACTGAGAGGGACACTCTGGTCGATGCCGGTATTCCTGCTTCCACAAGGAGTAAGGGATGTCAAAGGGAGAGTGATCTCCCTTTGACTTCCTGCAGTGTGGACAGCACCAAAAGTCGAGTTGAGGTACTTCAACTTCAGCTACACAATTAACGTAGGGACTTTTCTCACTACGCCCTCCAGGGGCCTTTTCTCTCTACCTCCCCGATGCAGGGATGTGTCTTTCTGTTCTTTCTGTAAATTCTCTAAAACGCATCTGAATGCTGTAAAAATTACAATTAAGAATTGATTGCTAGTGGAGAGACTTTTGGGGTGTAGTCAATTTCTAGAAGAATGCTATTTCCTGCATATTTTTGACAGTTGTCCACACATCTGGGTGCTGTAAAAATTATTGTAATAAAGAATATACTAGGGGGGCTATGCCCCCTGCTCGCTACACTCATCAGTCCTGCTGTCTCTGGGGGTGGACAGTCTTGGATGTCCCCTCCCCGCACAGCCACCAGGGATGGCCAGGGCCACACCAGCCCTGGCCTCTCAAACCCTCCCCCTGGCGGCTGCTGGAGGAGGGCTGGGGCCAAGCCAGGTATGACAGCAGCATCTTCTTGCTGTGCTTCGGAGCCCCAGTGCTCTGGGACCCACAGGGGAATCACTGCCTTTGCCTTCCGTGGGCCAAGTGCTTGGGCCATCACCGCCACAGCATTTCAAAGCGGCAGCGCCATGTGGAGCCTGGAGTCAGCTGACCCTGGATTCTGGGGAAATGCGATGTGGAACGGGGCTCCGCATGGCATTTCAAAGCGGTAGCACAGCATGGAGCCTGGAGTCAGTGGAGGACTGCGAGTCCCCCTGCTGACCCCAGTCTCCATGAGGGCGCTTCCGCTTTGAAATGCACAAGAGCCCCAGGACTTCTGTACATTTCAAAGCTGGCATGGGGACTTCCCACTGGCCCCGGGCTGCATGCGGAGTTCCACATTCCACTGGCCCCGGGCTGCATGCGGAGTCCCACATTCCTCCTTTGAAATGTACAAGAGCCCCGGCGGGGCTCTTGTACATTTCAAAGGAGGAATGTGGAAGTGCCTATATACTAGTCGAGTAGTTGATGGAAATTCCATCGACTACTCGACTAGGAAATTACTCGTTAGTTAACATCTTTAGTAAAGAGATTTTTAGGGATTTCTTCAAGAATGCTATTTCCTGCATACTTTTGACAGTTGTCCACACAGCCTCCTTTTGCAAATGTTGCATTATAGATAATCAGTTGGGTAACACATTTAATGGCCATATAAAGTTAAAGGAAAGGTATTGATTTATTCTTGGTTTTATTATTTTTGTATTTTTTCTGACAACAGCCCGCCTGGTAGAAAAGAGGAACCATATCTGACTGAGGCTGGAAGAGAAGCTTTTGATAAATTTTATAGGCTTCGAGAAGGGGAATTACAACTGTTTAATAATACCATACTCCAGATTCCACAGATTGTGCTAATGAAAGAATCTGAACTGGTTAAAGATGTTTTGAATGTCCTTATTGGTGTGGTATCTGCTACCTTTTCACTTAATCAGGTATGTAAAACTTTCTAAGAATTATTCTGTTCAGTCATATCAGAATTCATTTTTGGTAGAGATTTTTGCAAGAGAAGTACATTTTCTGCATTTGAAGTTTTGTGACTTCTATTAGTATAATTTAAAATAACCAAACAACTTTTTTTTTATCAAAGTTTAAATGTCCAAAAAAATCTTTAGTGATCTGTAAAGGAAAATGGCTGTGTCTACATTGGCATGAATTTCCGGAAATGCTTAAAATGGAATACTATTCCGTTTTCAGTTTTTCCAGAAAAGGAGCGTCTACATTGGCAGGCTGCTTTTCCAGAAAAGCCCTTTTTCCAGAAAAGCGTCTGTGGCCAATGTAGACACGCTTTTCCGGAAAAGAGCCCCGATCGCCATTTTCACGATCGGGGCTTTTTTCCGGAAAAAAGCCCCGTACTGGGCTGTCTACACTGGCCCTTTTCCGGAACAGTGTTCCGGAATAAGGACTTATGCCCGAGCGGGAGCAGAATAGTTTTTCCTGAATAGCGGCTGATTTTGTACAGTAGAGCATCACTGCTTTTCCAGAAATTCAAGGGCCAGTGTAGACAGCTCGCAGCTTATTCCAGAAAAGCGGCTGATTTTCCGGAATAAGTGGCCCCGTGTAGACACAGCCAATGTGTATAAGGTTGGGTAATTAGTTATAATTCTAAAATAACTGATACTGTCTCTCTTTCTGCACCATTCTAGGCTGCTCAGACATTTGTGATAAAGCAGGGGATATATGTATCTGGAACATCACCTGAGAGCATGAACAATCTTCTGTCAGAAGTTGCTGAATATGGAACATATTACACACGATTGAGTCGCTTCTCTCTCCAGCCAGTCTTGGATTCCTCGTACAACAAAGGACTTGTATTTCAGGTAATGTACTTGAATAGAACTTGGAGTTCTAGCATTCTCAATAGTGTGTTTTATTCTTTGTGTTAAAGAATGATCCTGATGAGCAGTTTTATTGAGATAAAGGATGACTGTTTCTCAGGTGCTGTGATATTGCTAAATATGTGTATAGTAAATATATTTAAGATTTAGTAATTCTTCTTGGTAAATCTAAATGCATTTCACAATGTAAAAGAAATAAAATGAGTGAAACAATGCACTTGAATATTTTTATTAGATCATGTCAGTTTGAAATTACTTACTTGTAGACACTCTCTACATCTGACTTGAATTAAGCAATCTGCTGAATCTTCTTTGCATGGTGATGTATAATTAACTTTGTTGCTGTCAAATGAGAATTATTTTTTAACCAGAAGATCAAAGGAAATCTTTGTTTGTAATACCTTATTGCAACTATGAAAATAAAAATGATCTAATGTTCATACATTCATTCTCTTAAATATTCAATGTAATTCAGATTAATGTTAACAAATGTTGTTCGTATGCATGAAAAGGAAAAAACCTCTGTTATCCATCAAATACACAAGTTTTCTCATCTTGCCATTGAAGCTGAGCTTCTTTTTAAAGATAACTTGCCCAAATTAGAATGCAGTAAATGTGTCTGATATGCTGTAATCAATGTGAACATAAACTGAGCACTAATAGTTTTAACAGTAGGGTGTTGTCAATGTTTTTTTCTTCTATTAGGCATTCACGAGTGGATTGAGAAAGTACCTTCAGTATTACCGAGCTTGTGTTTTGTCAACACCTCCCACTTTAAGCCTTCTAACAATCAGCTTTCTCTTCAGAAAATTAGGGCGACAGTTAAGGTAATATTATAATAAAGTATTGTAGGAATGAAAAAATGAAATCACATCCCCTCTTTATGAATGCTAAAAAGACACTACTAGAGAAGCCTTCCTATTCACAGTCTTTGGTTTTCATTTCATAAGATTTTCACAGAAGAAAATATTAACATCCCACTGGCAAGTAATAGTAATAATTCTATCTGGCTCTCATAGAGTGCTTTTTCACCAGTAGATCTCAAATCACTTTATAGATGAACTCCTTATTATATAATCCTACTTTTTACAGAGGAGAAAATTGTGGCACAAAGAAGTGAAGTGAATAAGTATATATAAAGACAGATAGAATGGAAAGCTTTAGTATAGATAGTTAGACCCACAGCCCTTGCCAAATTCCAACAGGAGTCATAATCTGCTTCTCTAATTTCTTTCTATAGCTTGAATTGGAGAAATGTTCTCCACCTCCCCTCCTCCAACTGTTATAGTTTGATGATTCAGAATGACACCTTCATGCTACCAAAGTGTGCCACATTTCATTGATCAGTGTAATGTTCTGGGATACTTCTGGGTGACCAATACTACATAGATGCAATGTTTATGTTTAGGTATTTAGCGGAACTCTGTGGCATAGGAACAACTGCACTGGGAATCAGCAGAGGTGCTGGTGCTTCATTTCCTACGGTGATTATTGATTTTCTTTTTTGAACCTATTGTTTTAGTTTTAATATCAGTATTTCAGCTTCAAATACAGTTGAGTAGAATATGTTAAATGCTCAGTGTTGGCATAACTCTGCTCCCAGTTAAGTCTATTTTAGTAATGTTAGTAATGAACACTATTAGATCAATGCTGAATGCTTTGGAAAATTCCATGTAAATACATTAAATGAGAGAGAATTCATATATTGGTTATAAATTGTTTAATTTATTGTGGTGTAAGTGGGTATATAAAATAGAAACACTTTTATAATGTAGCATATGCAATTTTAAATATTTTTCTATTGTTATTACCAAAATAATCTAAACATTAAAAGCAATGCTATCAGCAGAAAACAACCTTCTACAATCCTTGCTATTTAGCTTGCTTCTCTGAAAAGTTTCAGTGACTTGACAAGACCTGAAGGTGAACAAATGCAGGCACAGTCAAATATAAACTTTAACTTTTATGGTTTTCCAATGAGAATGTCATGCCAGCACCATTTTACCCTAGTGATTTCAATGAATGAGATAAAACTCAAAAAAGGTGGATCCTAAGATATTCAGGACCCAAAAGGCTTTATAGTTCAAAACCAAGTTCTTGAATTGTCCCTGGAAAGTGGTTGGTGGGTCATGCAGTCTATGAAACACTGGTGTAATATGCTGTATGTTTGAAACTCTACTATGTATGTTGGCTGTTTACACTATTTTATGCTTCTCTGGTAAAGAGGTATGCCACCACATAGAGTATAGCAGAAATTGAGTATATAGAGGTGGTAAATGCAGGGATAGTGGTGATAAAATGTACCTCAAGTAAGTAAGATTACAATCTTGTGTTCAAGTAAAGATGAGAAAAGCACTCATGGCAACAGTTGATATCTGGATATCCAGAAGCAATCCAGGATCCAGAAAGAATCCTGAAGATTCCAGTAAAGCTTTGTCAGTTGAAGGGGGAAAATATTACCTCCACCATTTTCTGTAGTTGGTATTGACCAATCCCAGCGATATCATTTCAGTTTTATCCAGACCTAGCCATGACCAAATTGTCTAATAAATAGATATACAGATGTGGTATAGTATGATTCTTTTTACTAATAGAACTGTGGATTTTATTGTTTTGAAACTTAGGCATTTATCACTTTTTTTCAGGGAGTAAGATTGCTTTCATACCTTTACAAAGAGGCTCTTAATAACTGTAGTAATGAACATTATCCAGTTCTTCTGTCATTGTTAAAAACCAGCTGTGAACCATATACCAGGTGGGTTGCTGACTATTTGCTTTATAATTGTGCTTATAATAACCTACTAGTTTTCCATTTGGGCATTTTTAATGTAATAAACACTCTGAAGAAGTGGATAACTAGGCTGGCTTAGTTTAAATAGGTCAGACCATTAGCTTGAATATTTTCAGAAAGGATGTGAATTATTTTTAATTATTTAAGGTGTGATTCAGTTCTGAAAAGTGACTGCAAAAGTGGTTTAATAAATAAAAGAATATTTTTCTTAACTGCCAACCCAACAAATTCACTCAGGGATCTCTCTCTCCATCATGGTTCAGCTTCCTTCCATCATCACCACCAGTAATAAAGATCCGACAAGTGATATTTAATTACACACAGACACAGGAAATATTCCACCTCATTCTCTCATATATGTTGGCGCTTCAGTATTAATAGTTCAAAACTAATAAAAACATTTGTATATCATAAACATAAGCAGAGATGATTAAATACAGACAGGGATAGCTGTTGAGTAAGAAAAATGTTATCTTTAATAGAGTCCCTTGGATCAGTTTCCTTAATCAAATCCACACAACTTTGGAAATTGTTTATCTACTTCTGTAAAGATGCTAAGGAGTGTATAAAATATTAGATGTTTTTAGGAACTACATGCAGTCCCCGAGTTACGCAGATCCGACTTATGTCGGATCCGTACTTATGAACGGGGCTTTTCTCGCCCCGGAGGACGCGGGCGGCGGGACCTTCCAGACGCGCTGCGGTCCCGCCGCCCGTGTCCTCCAGGGCGAGAAAAGCGGCTCTGTGGCTCCCTGGTCTGCTGGGGGGGGGCCCAGCAGACTAGGGAGACACGGAGCAAAGCCGCGGAGGACGTGGGCAGCAGGATCGCGGCGCGTCTGTGCGGTCCCGCTGCCCGCGTCTCCCTGGTCTGCTGGGGAGGCCCAGCTAGTGCTCGCCCCTCCCCCCCCCCCAGCAGATCAGGCATTTCTCGCAGACGCCTGTGGTAGAGCAGCTGAGGCGCTGCCGGGTTGGTCCTGCAGCGCCGCTCCTAGGCATTACTGGACCAACCCGACAGCACCCCAGCTGGTCTTCCCCCGGCGTCCTGATTCAGCCGCTGCTGGTCAGTTTCAGCAGCGGGGCTGAATCCGGACGCCAGTTCTGACTTACGTACAAATTCAACTTAAGAACAAACCTACAGTCCCTATCTTGTACGTAACCCGGGGACTGCCTGTACAATAGTAATTTTTTAAAAATCAATAATAATGTGGGTAACTCTAAAAAAATTGAACAAGGACACCCCCCAAAAAAAAGTGTTCCCATCAAATTATTCTGAATCGAAGACTTCTCATACTGCATGCATCCTTTTCCTATGTTCACTTACCAGTCAAATGTTGGGCCTCAAGCCTTCTCAGCTGTAAACCCATTGAAATACTTAATATGGCTTCAGCTCTGCAGCTTATATATTGGACTTTCATTTTGTTTATTGCAAGATTAGGCCATAATGTTGTAAGTGTATACATAAGGATTTGCAGCATCAAGGCCTAAAATGTGTGTTGTAGCAAGTCAGTATGAAAACATCAATTGTTTAAGTAATAATGGTTGCCATAGAGGGACATTTCTTCCTATGTAATGGCTGTTGAGGATGTTAATGCAGTTATTAATTCATTAACTTCCAGGAAATATACAACATAGAAGTTGTTGTAGCGGCTATAAATCATAAAAATAAAAGAATATAAACACACAACAGGTCTTATTTTTTATTAGATTAAGGTTGAACTGCAGTTGCTATGGTTACATTTTTCTGTTTACAGTACTAGTCTGTTTCTAGGCATTAGACCTTTCCAGGAACAAGTAGAAAAGGAGGACTGGTCTGATGCTGCTATGGGACCCTGAGTTTCAGTATCTGTAACTTATGATAATTTTGTTTCTTCTGTGAATACAGGGAGGGTAACCTTTGCATATACTGGGGTAAAGAGAGTCTTATGATACGCATATGAAAAAGGCATATTTTATCCCAAAACAATAATTCCCATTTCTTCAAATATATCAAAAGCTGCTTAAGTTCAAAGGAAAGGCTGTCTAAATTTGTGTCCTAGAGTTCTATAGCCCATCTTCTCTGTCTAAACAAGTTGCATCTAATTAAAATTTTCTTCCTACCCCCTTTCCTATTAAATGTATACTATCATTATTACAGTTCAAAGGCTTTTATGTATGTCCAGATCAGTAAAAAAAGATTTTTACTTGTATTAGAATGATTTTAAACTAACTGCAGTTAAGATTCTCTAATAGCATCCTTGTTATGACAAAAATTAGGTGTGTACCATTTTATATTTTTGGGGTTAGCTATCGAGGTGATTTATTTTTAACTTTTAACATTTCATCAAAATGACAACATTTTTGTCATAATTTTGAAAAATGTGCTGCTGATTTAATATTTACTATGTATGAATATATATTGATTGTCAATATGTCAAAGAAAATACATATTGAACCTCTCTAGTCTGGCACCCTTGAGACCTGACCGGTGCCGAACCAGATAATTTACCGAACCATGGGGGAGGTCAATATTGTCTGGCACAGGGGTGGGCAAAAGAGCCTCCATGGGCTGGGTCCAGCCCATGAAGCCCTTTGATCCGGCCTATGGACTCCCTGCCTCTCCCCCACCCCCAAGCCAGTTGAGACCAAGGGACGAGGGAGTGTGCAAAGTCTCCTCCCTCCGCCAGGGAAGTGCAGTGCCTAGAGTGAACCAACAGTTGTTTTGAACAGAAGGCGGTTCACTCTAGGCACCGTGCCCCCTCTTGCAGAGTGGGGACAGGATGCGAGACACTTTGTGTGCTCCAGTGCCCCCAGGCTGGGGGAGCACGTGAAGTCTCCTCCTGCCCTGCAAGGACCTGCAGCATCTAGAGTGAACTGCCAGTTGTTGAGCGCAACTGGCGGTTCTCTCTAGGCACCCGGGGGCAAAGACTTGATTCACTCCCCACCTCCAGACCAGTCACGGTCTGTGGGTGGGGGAGCACGGGAAGTGTCCTGGCCCTGGCCCTTCTGCCTAAGGCCCTGGCCCTTCTGGGGTGGCCTGAGACTACTTCAAAAATTTGTGAAGTGCCCCCCCTTCTAAAATTATTACCTAACCCTGGTGTAGCAGCATTGATAACACACTGCTTACTGGGCTCTTAGAAGACATTTAGGGGTAAATTAGAGCTTAAAAAAAGCACAGAACACTGAGAGCCAGAACTAATGGCTGTAAACAAACTTTATGGAACCACAAGAAACTTGACCACATCCAAAATGAGTGGCCATCCAGCTAACTAAAAACATGCCAGACCATGGCTGTTGTCACTCCAGAGAGTACTGGACTAGGGAGGTTCAATCTGTAATCTCTTGTGTCTATTGGTTCAAATAATATAATTTTAAAAGGAAAGAAGGACTTAACTATGTTGTATAATCTTATTGTTTTAGGTTTATCTATGATTGGGTGTACAGTGGTGTATTCAGAGATGTTTATGGTGAATTCATGATTCAAGTAAATGAGGATTATCTTAGCTTCAGAGGTACAGTATATATGTGTGTGTAGAACTTTTAGTTTATTCCATTTGCATTCTTATTATCTTTATTAAATACATATACTTTGAACTGTCTTGTCTTTGATCTATAGATAAACATTACTGGACCCATGGATATATTTTGATTTCAAAAGAAGTAGAAGATTGTGTCCCTGTTTTTCTGAAGCATATTGCCAATGATGTTTACATTTGTGGGAAAACCATAAACTTATTGAAATTGTGTTGTCCCAGGGTAAGTAGTTGCTTGGTTCTTTCACATTGCACTAAGAAAACTAATTCTTGGCTAGATCTGTAGGAAATACATGTATGCCTTTATTTATAGTGGCCTTGATAAATGGCCCTCCAAGGATGGATGTAGAATAATGTTATTTAGCGGTTCACATTCAGGAATTTGTGACTTGAGTATTCCAGTGTAATCCAGATGTTGATAACTTAATTTACAAACTATGAATGTGCAGCAGCAAGTTTAAAGTACCTTTTTACAACTGTAGGTTTCATGTTTTCCTTCGTATAAAGCCTGACTGTTTTAGCAATTGTTCTCCAGTACTTAGACAATACTGACTAAAGCTAAGGGCTTCCTCTCATCTGAAGAAGTGTGTTTTGCCCACAAAAGCTCATGATACTATATATATATTTCTTTTCATCTCTAAGGTGCTTTTAAGTTATAGAGTAACACAGCTACCCCTCTGAGTCTTTTAAAGACCTGAGTTTAATTAATAAGGAGGTTATACCTTCTCTCCCCATTATTTTGACTTTTTTGCTGCACACTTATTCAGACATATTTTAATAGTTCCATTGTTTATGCATTTTTGCAAAGCAAATCTGTTTGTGGTAGGAAGAATGCTTAAAATAATAAATGTAAAGTTCCCTTTAATTTGTACTCTAATCTTTTCATCTGATTTCTAAGATCCTGTATTTATGTCCCTGCAGATCTTAGTTACAGGGTGTAGAAACATAATCCTGTTACATCAGTTCCATGTATGTGGTATTTAAAGGCAAACAGTACCCATTATTGGACATGTAATGCCATCAACTATTCAAGAATGTAATATAATTAAAAAATAGATATTTAAACATCTAGGCTACGTCTAGACTGGCATGATTTTCCAGAAATGCTTTTAACGGAAAAGTTTTCCGTTAAAAGCATTTTCAGAACAGAGCGTCTAGATTGGCACGGACTCTTTTCCGCAAAAGCACAGAAAAGCATCCGTGGCCAATCTAGACGTGCTTTTCCGCAAAAAAGCCCCGATCTCCATTTTCGCGATCGGGGTGTTTTTGCGGAAAACAAATCTGAGCTGTCTACACTGGCCCTTTTGCGCAAAACTTTTGCGCAAAAGGGACTTTTGCCCGAACGGGAGCAGCATAGTATTTCCGCAACAAGCACTGATTTCTTACAGTAGGAAGTCAGTGCTTTTGCGGAAATTCAAGCGGCCAATGTAGACAGCTGGCAAGTTTTTCCGGAAAAGCGGCTGATTTTCCAGAAAAACCGGCCAGTCTAGATACAGCCCTCCAGAATGGCTCAGAACAAGACTTTTCATAGGTAATATCTCTACAGTTGATATATACATATATACAATCATAAAGCCTAATTAATCATCTAAAATTCACTGATTTTTTTCCCCACTATTTAACTGTATAATATTTCTTATTTGTAGCATTACATATGCTGGTCAGATATCCCCGTTCCTCGGATTTCTGTTATTTTTTCTCTTGAAGAGCTGAAAGAGATTGAGAGAGACTGTGCAGTATATGTGGGTCGAATGGAAAGAATTGCCCGCTACAGTTCTATTAGCAAAGAAGAAAAGGTAAATGAGCATTAAAGAAGAATGAATTTTATATTATTTGCATATTTTTAAAAGGTTTAGATTTCTCATTTCATTGCATATGTAAAAGTAGTGACATTCCTGACTCTAGTTTCCTGTGTTGCTTTGTATTATCTTAGAAAATAAAGATCAACATAATTACTTTCTGAGTTTTGTTTAAATGGCAAGTTGTTATTGTTGATATTTTTATGATTTTTGGAAATCGTTTTGGAGGACTTTTCTTCAGTAATTTGTGGCATCTTCTTTAATCTATTAAGGAAAGGTAATTAAGGCCCAGCTAGCATACTATTTGAGTCCAACTTGTTTATTAATTAATTCAATTGTTCTGTATATCAGGTCCTTTTAATAATTTGTATGACTAATTCTTTTAGTAGAATTTCATTACATGAACAGATCACAGTTACAGTGAGAGAGGTCTAGGCTGGATATTAGGAAAAAATATTTCACTAGCAGGGTGGTGAAGTACTGGAAAGGGTTACCTAGAGAGATGGTGGAATCTCCATCCCTAGAGGTTTTTAAGTTTCTGATTGACAAAGTCCTGGCAGGGTTAATTTAGTTGGGATTGGTCCAGCTTTGGGCAGGGGGCTAGACTTGATAACCTCCTGAGGTCTCTTCCAGCCCTATCATTCTATGATTGTGTTAATACATTTTAATATAATCTTAGATACTGCATTCAGTGGCTTACCTAATTAAGTGCCCCATTTTAAGTGGGTATAAATGCTGGAAGCCAGCTGCCTTAGATCATTATTACCATGTGTATACATGGAATGAAAGCCCATACTTTAAATTGCAATATCATCTTGTCATATCTGAAAAGTATAATAAAACAATATATATTTACCTCATAGGATTTGCGCATGGAGATTGCAAAACAGGAGTTGATTGTTCATGCTCGAGAAACAGCAAGTAAAGTACTAAAAGCCATTAATGGTAAGTTCCACCGGTGTTTTCATTTAATGATTTTTTTTGTTTGTTTTTTCAATATGTCGATGTAAAGTAATAATATTTTTCATTTAAATATAGATCAACAAATATCAGAAAGAATGACCTTGGATGCAAAGAAACGGGAACAGTTTCAGAAATTAAAAGAACAGTTTGCAAAAGAGCAAGAGGTATTTCTGTCATTTGATTGCATTGAGAATTAAATTATCTGCTAAAGAAAAATAAAGACAAATTCCAATTTTTACAGTGAAACTCCAATTCTGATGAAATCTAATCTTAGGACTGACCAATTATACAAACCATTTTTCCTGAGGGAAGGGAAAAATTACAAAATAGTGATGTCCATAAAGAAAAAGTCAACCTCCCTTTACATTCTGATAATTTAATTGCTTTGCAAATCATCTTGCAGTGGTCTGGAGGATAAGAAGAAAGTAATGCAATGCAGTTTATGCACTATATATACTGTAATTTTGAAATATTCAATGTTATGACCACCTCAATCTCCAATTAGTTTATAAGATGGAGTTTACTGTACTTTCTGAAATTGTTTAAATGCCTAACAAACTATAGTTTAAAAATCACTGTAAAACATTCATATCTGTATGTCTGGTGCTGAGTGATTTTTTAAGACTTCTAAATGTTTATGTAGCGTCGACTTGCAATGAAACAGGAGGAGATTGATGATGATTTCAGCTATGCCCGAGAGCTCAGAGAGAGAGAAAAAAGACTGAAAGCCTTAGAAGAGGAACTGGAAAAAAAGGCAAGGTAATATATTAAGAAACAATATTTGTGATTAGTCTCCCAAAGGTTTCATATGTTTTCCCATGAGGCCTGGTTTTAAAAAAATAATTAAAGTATTTCTCTTCATTTTGGAATCTTATCATTTGTTCCAGAGAACAGACGGTCTATACCTCTAGACCTTTACACTGGTTTTTGTCATAATCATGACTTCAGAAAAACGTTTACAATAAAATTTGTGTTAAAAAGATTAGGATGCATCAAAGTACAGGGAGTCCCCGGGTTACGTACAAGATAGGGACTGTAGGTTTGTTCTTATGTTGAATTTGTATATAAGTCGGAACTGGCGTACAGATTCAGCCGCTGTTGAAACTGACCAGCGGCTGACTACAGGAAGCCCGAGGCAGAGCTGCTCTGCCCCAGGCTTCTTGGAAGCAGCCGCTGATCAGTTTCAACAGCTTCAACAGCGGCTGAATCTGGATGGCTGGGACAGAGCAGTTGGGGCGCTGCCGGGTAGGTCCCCACAGCGCCGCACCTCGGCGCTGCGGGGACCAACCCAGCAGCACCCCAGCTGCTCTATCCCAGGTGTTCCCAAGTCAGCCGCTGCTGAAACTGATCAGCGGCTGACTTGGGGATGCCTGGGGCAGAGCAGCTGGGGTGCTGCCGGGTTGGTCCAGTAGTGCCGAGGAGCGGCGCTGCAGGATCAACCCGGCAGCGCCCCAGCTGCTCTACCCCAGGCGTCGGAGAAAAGCCTGGTCTGCTGGGGGGGGGGGGGGGGCGCACTAGGTGCGCCCCCTTCCCCCCCCCCCCCCCCCCCCCCCGCAGACCAGGGAGATGCAGAGCAAAGCCACGGAGGACGCGGGCGGCAGGACCACGGCGCCTCTCGGCGGTCCCGCCACCCGCGTCTCCCTGGTCTGCTGGGGGGGGCGGGGGCGCAGCTAGTGCGCCCCCCCCCGCCCCCCAGCAGACCAGGCTTTTCTCGCCGCAGAGGACGCGGGTGGTCCTGCCGCCCGCGTCCTCCACGGCCAGAAAAGCCACTCCGCATCTTCCTGGTCTGCTGGGGAGGGGGGGGGGTCCCGCCACCCGCGTCCTCCCCAGCTTTTCTCCACGTCTCCCTGGTCTGCTGGAGGCCCCCCCCCCAGCAGACCAGGGAGACGCAGAGCAGCTTTTCTTGCCGTGGAGGACGCGGGCGGCGGGACCGTGGTGCGTCTGGGCGGTCCCGCCGCCCGTGTCCTCTGGGGCGAGAAAAACCCCGTTCGTATGTAGGGATCCGACATAAGTCGGATCCACGTAAGTCGGGGACTGCCTGTAGGTTAAAAATGGCATGTAGGAGTTAACACAGACTTTTTTTGTTTTACTTCTAAAGTTAAATGTGGGTTACAATACTTTTCACAGAGTCTATGTGGACCTTGATCTTACTTCATTGAAGCTCCACGCATATAGCTCTTATTGCATAGTTAGAGCCACAGTTTGTACATTGATAAATGCTGCTTGGTTTTATGTGAATTGTGATTTGAATGGCTGAGAGGGATTTTAATCTAAGACCATACATTGATGGGGCCACAAGTGGTGTCTGGGTATGTAAGGTGAAATGTATATCTTAGTTCCTTTTAATTTAATATGTAGTCAGGCCTGACTCGCATCCAAGTCTGGTGTTTAGTTAGTCATTAGCAGGTATAGAGTTTTGGGCTTTACCATCTATGTACATTCAGAATCTCCAGCTGAAGATGGTGGATTCTCTGTCTCTTGATGACTTCAGCACAAGACTGGATGTCTTTGTGGAAGATATGCTTTAGCCAAGCACAGGGTACAGTGACTGATACTGCAGTAACTTGTTTAAGGGACTGTGATATATATATATATATATATAGGTCAGACTAGATCAGGAGCGGGCAAAGTACGGGCCACAAGCTTGCCAATCCGGGTCTCAGGTAGGGTCCCTGCCTGCCACACCCCTACACATTGCTCAGAGCAGCTGGCTGCATGGGCCATGTGCTTCTCTGAACACTGCGAACTGGGGCAGGGGAGAGGCTTCATGCATTGTCCCTACCCCCAGCACAATGTCACAGCTCCCATTGGCTGGTTTCTGGACACTGAGAGCTTCTTGCTTGCGGGACAGGCATGAAGTACCCTCTCCCCTTCTCCCCGGGCATGTACCACTCAGAGCCGTATATGGCCCCGCAGCCAGCTGCTCTGAGTAATATGCAGGGTGGGGCAGGCAGAGAGCCTGGATGAGGGATCTGCTGGGCTGCCGCCCAGGTAAGTGCCTCCCGGCTAGAGCCTGCCTCTGGCACACCAGCCTCTCCCTCCAACTCTCTGCTCCCCCTCCTGAAATCCTGCCCCACATAACTCAATCCCCCTGCAACCCAATCCTCTGTCCCCAGTCACAGCCCGTGTTCCCTCTAACATTTTCTATCCTTGGGCAAGTTGAATTTTCTTTTGGGCGAGTTAACATTTCTTTTGTGCAACACCAATATTGAGGTAGTGTGTGGATGTGCAGCACCAGTATAAACAAAATATACACACACACACACACAACATTAAGCAGACCATATGTGTAGAAGAAACTATATTAAAACAAGGGATAGTTTACAAGGAGCAATGCTTACCATACTTAATATGAAATCAAATAAAAAAGAAAATTAACACTACGCTTGGTTTGGAATACATGTTGTATCATCCTTTCTAACAACTCAAGCTAGTAATCACACCAAAACACACATTATCCATACATAGCTCAGCTGTAAGATGCTAAACAAATCTATGAGTCAACTAGAAATAATATTTGCAAGGAGAGCATGACTAATACAATACTTAATGATGCTGGGAGGGAGACTAAAAGGGGTTCACTAAGGCCTATACAGTTTATCTGGGGAATGTTTAGGATCCTTGCTGTAAAAACAGATAAAAGTAAACTTTGAAACTTTCACCTTGTATGTGTCACCAGCTCAAAGAGTCAGAGGGGTAGCAGTGTTAGTCTGTAACTGAAAAATAACAAATGGTGCTGCAACATCTTAGAAACTAACAAAATTCAAAGAGTAGAAGTCCCAAAACAAATGAACACATGGCTTCAGGGTCTGTAGACACATGCATGTTTCAAAGAGCTTGCAAATAAGGTTTCATCCTACAAAACAACTAGCATCATACTTAGTACTTGCTACTTCGACTCATAAGAGCCAGAACATATAGCAAAGATCTGGCCTTAATGCTATACAATATATCATGTATTAATTAGTAACACAGAATTTTTTAAAAATCATTAAGATCAGAGTTTTAGATATCTGCAACATTCCAAAATCTGTTAAAAGAATCTTTTTATTTTTTACCTTAAGCCATTAACACCTATGTAAACTTTGTTTGAAATGTGAGTATGCAAATATCTTCGCATACACGCACGCCATGCAGCCTGCTTTTTCTTTCCCCCATCTGCACCTGTGCAACCTGCTCCTTCTAGCCCAGGTAGGGGCTGGGATAAAATCCTGCTTCTCAAACTAGCAGACAGCAGCAGTCTATCCTGTCCTAACTCCCAGCTAAAGCACAAACAAATTATCCAGATTTCCTCCACCTCACATCACAAACAAACTCCCTCCCCCTGCCTCCACCTCACCCCAATGCCATTACCCACCCATCCCTTCTTCCCCCACCTACACCATGCAGTCAGCCCCTTAACTTCCCCTTTCCCAGGAGGCTTGAGAGTGCTGAGTTTTTGCTTCTCTCTCTTCGTGCGGATGGGATTCTCCAAACTCTCCTCCCCTCTGACTCCTCCTCAACCAATTACTCACTCCCTTTCTTCTCCTCCTCCCCCAGCGACTTATAGCTTCTTTATCTTTTTACTTGCTCTGGGAGCTGCTCAGTTTCAAGCACTGAACATCTCAATTTCGCTGTTTGCTTAGCGAGATGACGCCCAACCCCCCACCCTACTATCAATCATCTGAGCTCCTTGCCTGTACAGGAGCTTTGAACTTCTGAGCAGAGCTCAGAAAACAGCTACCTTAGGTCACAACCCAAATCACTGTACCCTCTCCTGCACTGCTGCCCCAAGTCATAACCCCCTCCCAGGCCCTACCCCCTCCTGCACCTTCCCCTCCAGGTTGGAATCCTCTTCTGCACCCAATCTCCTGCACCTCTGTCCCAGGTCACAACCCCCTCCCATTCTGTGCACCCCCTCTTCCTCTCCTACTCCAGATCAGAATCCTCTCCTGCACTTCTACCCCTTCCTGCACCCAAGCTCCCTCCCAGATCCCACACTCCTTCTTGCATCCCAGTCCCTTAGCCCAAGCTTCCTTCTGCACCCAACCTCCATCCCAGACCTCACACCATCTCCATTAAAACCATGGAAGAGTGCAGACATTGACCACTTGCCAAATTCTTGGAGTGGCTCCCCCCATCAAAAATTATTGCCTACCCCTGTACTAGATGATCCTTCCAGGTCATACCTAAGCCAGGAGTCATTACTGCTTCCATTAACCATCATAAGGACAAATGAAATATATTTGTGTGATTACAAATTAAATTGATTAGGACAGTGCTATGGGGGTGGTTTGCTAAAAATAACAATTTCAGTAGTTGTTTTTCTTTGTATCAGGTAGATTTGAACAGTAATGAGCAAGAGACAGAACACCATTTTCAATGTTAAAATTGATTATAATTGTTTTAAGTTCTTCTTAGTAATTATAGCTATTACAGACTTTGACTTTACTCATCAATATACTGTCACATATACCAATATATTTTTCTTTGTTTTCCATTATACATTTAAGCACATATGTTACGAAAAACTAGTGTCCTAATAACATGGTTCTACAAAATACACAAAAGAATAGCATCCTATTTTCATTACGTTTTCTCAACTGGCTTCTGTACTGTGGATGAGACACCTCAGATTTTTAATTTTAAAAATAGCCTGAGAGATTTATAATTTCCTTGCTGTTCTACACCAGTATATTATCTTAATATTCATAATGCAAGATGAAAAATAAGCAGGTGAAGTGTCTGTAATATAGTGTCTTTACTGTCTTTCAGACAAGAATTAATTGATCATTACAGCAAACTTTCTGATGATGCAGCACGTAGGGAGCAAAGAGCTTTATGGAAAATCCAGCGGCACAAATTGGAAACTTCCCGTCTTAACTTTCTGTTAGAAGATCAAAAACGCATTGAGGTATCTTTTAAATTTTGTAAAGAAATATCATTAATAGCATTTTAACATTTGTACATTAAAAGTCTTTTGGTTTTGCTATTTTGATTTTTTTAGGAGATGCTTGAAAAATGTCCTTATGGGAAGTACAGGAGGAAATTAGACATTATTCCACATAAGCAGTGCCAAAAAGTTTCAGTTACAGATACTGTTTTAGAAGAACCAAGCTCTCAGGTTTGTTTATTTTCTTACAGAAGCATTGCATAACAATTCCAAGTTTTCTAAGTGATCAGGATTTACAAAATGAACATTAAACAGAACTTCAGAGTGGTAGCCAAGTTAGTCTGTAACTGGAAAAACTTAAAAAACAACAAATAGTCTAGCAGCACCTTAAAGAGTAACAAAACATGTAGATGGTATCATGAGCTTTTGTGGGTACAACCCACTTCACCATGGAAGCAGTGTGAATGAGAATTACAATATTGTGATGCTGGCAATAGAGAGGGGGAATTGAAAAGAAAAGCTTGGGGTGGAAAAATAGTATAAAATACATACTAACTATATGTAAAAATCTGAAGAATGCAATAATTATTTGTATTTTAGGTATCTTCTACGGAACCTGTGCAGTCTGACAATAATATTCACAGAAGTGATTCTCAATCTGGTCTGAAGAGTGTTACTTCTGCTGATAAACCATTGGCTTTGCCCCAGCCAATAAATATTCATATTAATCAACATTCTGAGTCAGCTGCAGCAGGAACTGAATCCCAGCTATTAAGTACAGAGCAAACATGGGATCCATCACAGAGCGCTAATTCCCTGCCTGGATCCAGTCTAAATATTGAAGATTTCTTACCAGAATCACAAGAAGAACAACCTGCTGCCATTGTACAAGTAGGATCTTTACTAGATGAAGCGTTTCAAAATATTAACTCAGAACTTTCTGAAACTACTCAAATGAGTGAAAGTCAGCCTCTTTTGATAGGAGCACTGCCAGGAGAAGGCAATAGACAGTTAAATCAGCAAAGTGAATATGATTTTAATACAATTCTCAGACCAGCTACTATTTTACAAGGACATGGCAGAGTTGGAGAAAATGTGTTTGTGGAGAGTAGAAGACTTCAGTGGAATATTAATGGGCATGGATCCAGTGCCAGTATTAATGTAGGAGAATATGTGCCTCATGCAGATACTTCCCAGTCACATTTAAATCCATATGGACATGCTTCAGATTCACACATAAAGATCGGGGAGTATACCTCTGAATTTGAATCTAGCCGTCCTCGCTGGAATATTCATGGGCATGTCTCTGCAGCTCATATTAAAATTGGGGAGTATACATCAGAGGTAGTACCCTCGAGGCCCAGATGGAATATTCATGGACATGCCTCAGAAGCCAATATTAAGATTGGAGAATATGTTTCAAATATAGAGCCAACAAGGCCTCGGTGGAACATCCATGGTCATGCATCTGATGCCAATATCAAGATAGGGGAAAATGTATCTGAGGCTGTACCATCTAGACCTCGGTGGAACATCCATGGGCATGCATCAGATGCCAATATCAAGATAGGGGAAAATGTATCTGAGGCTGTACCATCTAGACCTCGGTGGAACATCCACGGACATGCTTCACAATCACACATTAAAATAGGAGAGCTAATTTCAGAGACAGAGCCTTCAAAACCTCGTTGGAGCCCTTTTGGCCATGCATCTCAGTCAAACATTAAAATAGGGGAGTGGTCTCCATCCACAGAAAGTGATCCGATACCTCATAATAGAACAATTTCTGGTCATTCATCAGATTCTACAATTCAGACATTTCTATACAATGGAGAATTTTCTCCCACTAATGAAAATAAAAGAGATGATAAATCATCAGAACACAAAGAAGAGGTCTTACCTCAATCACAGTCCTCAGACAGCGTTCCAGTCCTTTCAGCTTCTAATATTGATGGTGAAAAGCAAGAAAACATCACAGAAGAGAGAGAAAAACAAGAAGGTTAGAATTAAACAAGCTGTATTCAGTTGGTCACCAGTTTATTAAGGCCTTCTAAAAATTACCATCAAGTGTGTGTGTTTTTTCTGGATGCTTATGAGAGTCAATTCATTGACTATATGGCTAAAAACTATTAGAATTTAGAGGTGAGAATTTGCATCTAATCTGGTCTCCTGTATGAAAAAGGTGAAATATTTGTTAAAGTTTTCCACTGGTTGAACTTTGCAGACCATTTATAATTGTAGTGTGGTCATAGGCACAGGAAGCATGGGGGGGGGGGGGTTGTGTTGCAACACATCCCCAGATTTTGCACCCAGGTTTCTCGCACTCAGAGGCCAGCTCCACTGCCAACCTGCTACTGGCTTCACCAGCCCCAAGGATCTGGCTTCCAGGAAATCCCCCACAGGATCTCACTGACTTCACTGCTGGTTTCTGTGGGTTCTGCCAGGCCTCAGGGTCCCATTGCCCTCTGTCCTTGCCCTCCTGCAGGATCCACAGACACCAGCCTTGGAGTGTCTGCTGCTGCCTGGGGTCCCACCACAGGCCTGGGGCTCTGCTCCTGGCCTTGACCCAGAGCTCCTCTGTGGGGGGCAGCAAGGGTGTAGGGTTGCTAACTCTCCCAGACCATACAGACTGCATACCATTGCCATGAATGGTGTCTGATTGGTCCAGTTCGAGAGAGCTGGCAGTCATCAGAGGGGCACAAAACAGGTGTAAGGGGAGGAACGTAACTCAGCATTCTGACCCCTAAAATTGTTCCAGCACCACTGTGTGAGATTTTGAACTCTGAAATTGAAGATTGTTCAGACAGTACTTTAAATATATTAATTCCAATAGTGCCACTATGTAACATAGCTAAGAAGTATGTGAACCTAAATTTCCCTGTTTTTCAATTGCATTGTAAGGGTGGTTTTGTTACAGATTTAAATGTTTGGAATTATAATCAGGTCTGCTGTATTTTATATGCTTATAGGTTGTTTTTTCTGTTACTATTTCAACTTGTGTTCTTACAGAAACTTCAAAAGATGTCAGCAAAGATCTCTCTCCAAGGCTTCCTCTGGATTTACAGGTAAGGAACACATTCTTTGTGCGTGGGATTTATGAGATGATCTGCTGTGAGAGAAGGTGTTACTTATCTGCATTCTCTTAGACAGAGGAACCTGAAAATTTGATTACACTGACTGTCACACCTCAAGAAACTTTACTTTCTGAGGCTTGTGCTTCTGAGACTGAAGAGAAGGAAGATGATGATGATACATGGAAGAAAGAACAAGCTTATCTGAAAGCCTTATCAGACCAGTATTGTCTTGAAAAATACCAAGACAGCTATGATTTAATGTGTGAGTAGAACTCTTGCAATGGTAGTTCAGCAAGAAAATGTAATGATCATGAATGAGAAATCAGATGTTTAGTATAAAGAAAAGCTAGTAGATTATTTTTACCATCAAACTTTATTGGCAAAATTATTTTTCTGTGCATAAAAATCAGAAGTACTCTAGCATGTTTAGATTTTTCTGGAATGACTTTCAGGAGATTAATCAAAATAGCTCAAGTATAACAGCTTGTCATTTTTATATGCGTTCTTCAATTTAGCAGAGTTGCCAGTTTCCCATCTCTTGCATCATGTGATACCAAGGTCATACACTTTCCCAGTGGATCCTTTGCTGCAGTCAGCAACAGATGAAACAGCTGTACAACTAAGTGAGCTTTTATCTCTGCCAGTGTTAATGAAACACTCTATTACTGCTCCACTAGTGTCCCAGTAAGTACTAATTAGGAATAATACATCCACTTTTATTAACACTGTTATTTTTTCTTCACTGATCATTGTCCCTTGAGACAGAGCTGCATGAAAAATCGAACTACTTTGAATACCAGTCTGATCCCTCTGTGTATTCCACACATGCACGCCATGTGCCTGAGTCTGGAAATCCATCAAATCACATGTGCATTAGCTTCTCTTATGTTCCCAAACAATGGTATAGTAGGCAGTGTGGGTTGATTTCCTTCCTACATGTGTCCATTTAGACATTGTGTCCTTCGTTGTATAACTTGTAAATAGTTTTATATCTAATGTATTAAGTTATAATAACTATAAAAGTTACATTTTAATCATGTGTATTTTCAGTAAGTCATGGACAGGTCATGGGCAATAATCATAAATTCATGATCCGTGACCTATCCATAACTTGTACTATATACTAGGAATGTGAATGTTTAACTGGTTAACTAGTTACCTTAACCAGTAAAAGGTGAGGCTTACCGGTTAAGGTTAAATGATGGAGGCTGGAGCAGTTCCCTGCCTGCCATGGGCAGAGTGCTGCTCCAGCCCTGTGAGGGGACCCACCGTGAACAGGAGCTGCTCTGGCCAGGCTGGAGCAGCCCCTGACTCTGGGGTGCCCTGGCCCACCGCAGGCAAGGGATGCTCCAGCATCCTGGCCTGAGCAGCTTCTATTTGCAGCAGGCATGGATGCCCTGTGGGCAGGGGCTGCTCTGACCAGGATGCTAGAGCATCCCCTGCCAGGGGTGCACTCTTGCCTGCCACATACGGGAGCTGCTCCAGCCCTTCCTGTGCTGCCTCTGCTTGCAGGGGAGAGAAACTACTCTAGCTCAGCGGCCAGGCTAGAGCAACCCTCAGCCCCACTCACCCTCCTAATTAGTTTACTAGTTTGTCAATTAAACAGGATTTTATATCCTTACTATATACCCTGAGTAAATTGGGGAGGATGAACAGCCTGGTGGTACTGTTTGTCCTGGGGGTGCTATGGATGCTGGGGGCGGGTGGCATATGGTCTGGGCCTCCTGCTAGTGCTGGGGAGAGGAGTGGCTGCACACAGTTTGGGACCTCTGGTGGTGCTGGGGAGGACACAGTGGCCTCAGACTGCTCCAACAGTGGCTGGGAGGTGCCTCAGGGGCTAGCTTGAGCTGCTCAGTGCTCAGGAAGCTGCAGAAGTCACAGATGCCCCAGACAGTCACAGAATCCATTACTTCCATGACCTCTTAGACAAACTCGCAGCCTCAAGAATGACATCTCCAGCTTTCTCTCCTTCTCTGTCTGCAACTTAACATCAAAGGTGTCTATATTTCCTGGGTGAATTACACATCTCTGCAGTGACACAGATTTAACACTTTTGCTTAACCAGTCCAGATCCCAGCAGCTGAAAGTTTCATACAGAGAAAAGTTACTACTAAAGTTTTTTCTATGGTCCATGTAGTGTCACTAAAGCCCTTTATATATAACCAGTCGTCGGTATGCTGGCAATTTCAATCAAATTATAGTTTTCAGTAGTGGTTGGTTTTAGTTCTGGCTCATCCTGGATTCTATCTGTGTATAACATTTCTCCCATTTTCTTTTGTACATGCATGCTTGGACATTATGCAAAATATTGAAATGTTAATTTGATGGTAATATCCATGACAGCATTTTAATAGTAAGGAAAAAATAATTCTTAAGAGTGATTGTTTGTTCATGTTTTTATTAGTGTGTCCCTTGTGAACAAAGCGATAGTCGATTACTACTTTGTGGAACTGAACATAGAGAAGCATTTTGAAGCATTAAGACATTTTTTGTTAATGGAAGATGGAGAGTTTGCTCAGTCACTTAGTGATCTACTATTTGAGAAGGTATTTGTGCTTGTGTGTTTTAAAATTCTGGCATTTGGTCATTTGCAATAGAAACAATGTCTGTAAACCACTAACAACTCATGAAGTGATATTAAGGACAGTTCCCTGTGTTGACATAGGGAGCTAAAAATCAATATGAATAATGGTGGTAGAGAAGTATGGGTTAAAATCCTATCTGCTATTTTCCCCCTTATTCATTTTGTTCCTCCTTTTGCCAAAGCAGCAAATTCCATAGCAAAGAAGCCCTGCTGAGCCCTTAATGACTAGGGGCCAAAATGCACTCTCTCTCTCTCTCTCTCTCTCTCTCTCTCTTACAAATGCCCATGGGAGGACAGACAAGGTTCAAGAAGCTCTGTATGAGCTGTATATATTATTGATATTATCTCTGAGGAAAGGGATGCTGGGATTTGGTGCACTGCAGTGGAGGCAAAGGGTACAATCTCTAAATGCAGCAGACATTTGACCCCTTCAGGAAAGAGACCCATTAGTCCTATGAAAAGCTGGACAGTTTGTGCTTCTGCTCTGGCCCCTGGTGCACACTGGAGCACACTGTTGCCACTGATTAAGTCCCACTACTCCCCTCCATCATGCTGCAGGAGCCCATGCTGTGAAAAGTTGGTCTGTTCTCTTACTTCAGAAATCCCACAGTTCACCGTTTTAGGGATGTTCCATTTAGTTTAATCGACTATTCGACTAGTCAATGGATTTTCCATCAACTAGTCGATAAGCGGGGGAGCCACAGCAGGGTTAGCTCCCACCCCACTGCGGCTTTGCCTTTTAAATGTATTAAGAGCCAATAGGCTCTTAATAGGTTTAAAAGGCTGAAGTGCAGTGGGGGCGAGGGACCCAGCATGAGCTGGAACAGCTGATTCCCCAGCTCATTCCAAGTCTGCCTGCTGTGCTTCTGCTTTTTTAAATGTATTAAAAGCTCTTAATGCACTTAAAAAGCAGAGGTGCAGCTTCTGGGACTGGGCATGAGCTGGGAATCCGTTGATTCTCACCTCATGCCCAGTCCCGGCTATCCTCCTGTCCCCCGCAGAGACGGTGCTGGGGAGAACCAGCTTTCAAGCCAGCTCCTCCCAGCACCAGCTCCTGCTCTCCTCCTCCCCCTCTTGCCTCTGATAGAGGCAGCAGGGAGGGGGAAAGCAACTAGTCGAGGAACTAGTCAGCTATCTGATAAGCAAAAGCTTTATCGGATAGTTGACTAGTCACTTACATCCCTACACTGTTGAAAGAGAATTATGGAGGGAGGTAGCACTCAAATGCTTCGTGTCTGTCCCTGAGCAAGGTCCATCTGAGTCAGGTCATGGAAGCAGGAAAGATGGTCTGGGTTTATGTCTGGTCGCTGTCAGGACATGCATAGGCACAGGTTTGTTAACACCAGCCTACTAGAAGCTGAGAGCTTTTTGGTCATGATCGAGAAAAGCACTTTGGCACATGCTTAACTTTAAACATATGAAAAATTCAGTGTGGCTACTTGTGCTTATATGTTTTGTATCTAGATAGTATACTCAGATCTGTCATTTTAATAGTTTCTGGTGGATTGATGTAACATAAATGAAATGTTTAGGATAACAGGATGTGTTTACATTCTTCATTTATTTTGGCACCTGACACCATCAATTCTGAATTAGCTATATACTTCTATTTATATTTTCCATTATAGCAGTTAAGTCTTTGTATTTTGAAGTGAATTATCATTTGGTTTTCAACAAATACATTAATTTCGTTAGTAAACAAATGTCAGAAAATACATTAAAGTTGCTTTAAAATTCAAATGGTGAAAACTGAGAGGTTTATTCACAGTATTAATTATGATTCTGTCACATTAACTTGTCAGTTAATCAGGCTGTTATGTTGATTATCATGATACTAAGCCAAAAGAATAAGGCTTATAGAAAAATTTTCAAAAGCATCAAGTACCATTTTAAAAAATGAATAGGATACTTGTGCCTAAGCCACTTTTGAAAATGGGCCTTAGGCTCCGAGATAATTTAGGTACCTTTGAAAAATACCTTAAAGCAAGAACATGACTTGTATGTTCCTAAAATATATGTGTAATTAAGATATTTTTTTTTTTCCAAGCTTGGTTCAGGGCAAACTCCTGGTGAACTTTTGAATCCCCTGGTTCTCAATTCTATCTTAAATAAAGCATTACAGTATAGCCTTCATGGAGACACCCAGCTTGCTTCCAATCTTTCTTTTGCACTCAAATACCTTCCAGAAATTTTCAAACCTAATGCTCCCGATGCGTTGAATTGCTTGGAGCTACGGTACAAGGTAAGAAAGCATATGGAAAATTATACCTTGCTCTTGTACCATGATCATTTGAGCATCCATGTTAATTGCTGCTTATTCTTTGATGTATAGTTACTGAAGATTTTTATCTCCCAAGGAAAAGAGTAAAGAAATTAGGCTAATTTAACATAATTCAAAAGGGTACACTCATCCTGCTCATTCTGTGATGCCACTTATAAATTCATTTAGCCATGTTTCAGCAGGTTGTAGTTCCTGTGACAAAGGTTTTTGAAATATTCTGAAATGATCAAATACAACATCATGGAAAGTTAGCATTAATAGCACCTGCTTTTTTATATAAATAGTTCTTTCTTTATTTTTTATGTATTAGGTTGATTGGCCTTTAAACATTGTCATTACCGAGAGCTGCATGAATAAATACAACAAGATCTTCTCCTTTTTGCTACAGTTGAAGCACATGGTGTGGACACTCAAAGATATTTGGTTCCACTTAAAACGCACTGGTAAGATAAATTAGTAAATTAAAGGGTAGTGCATAAGAATGTTTTTAGCACCATGTGCCAAACAATGGAGTATAAACATACCATATAAAATAGATATTTTGGGACTTAAAGGGCAAAATGTATTCAAGGAAACTTGCTGATAGTTTTCTCAAACTATGATTTTTATGGAAACAGTCTTTACAGGTGCCAACAATAATATGTCTGTTTTTACTTTCAGCATTAGTGAGTCGTGCATCAAATTCTGTTCAATTTCGACAGCTCCAGCTGTATAAACATGAAATGCAGCACTTTGTTAAAGTTATTCAGGGTTACATTGCTAACCAAATATTGCATGTAACATGGTGTGAATTTGGAAACAAACTGTCTTCTGTAGGAAACCTGGAAGAAATTCACAGAACGCATGCAGACTATCTCAACAAAGCAATTTTCAGGTAAGCAAAGCAAAGAAACACTTTAAGGAAAAAACATTGAAGTCAACTGAGCTGTTTCAATTTATTCCAAGAGAGGTTTTGACCCATTCTTTGGTGAAAATGTGGTAAAGTGCACACGGTCTTGGTGTGTATATTTACGTGTGCGTAAAATTATTTTAATGTACATCAAATAGTAATCATACCAAAAAATTGTAAAATCTTTGCATAAGTGCAACAGAAGCACCATAATATTAGTGCTGTGATAAAATGGGAGCTCATGATTTGCAGTTAATAACTACTACTTAGGGAAATGAGGGTTATCTGTCTGAATAAGTAATATGTTCAAATAATCCAAATTCAAGGATTCACAAGGGTTGTCTATGTACTTTGTTTATTCTTTTAATACCTATGCAGAGTTAATTTCAGGATGCAGGATTACGGTATATCTTGGTGGAGCAGTTGTCATCTGATATACACAGAAGTTGTCTATGGGGGAAAAAACCCTGCCAAGGTTCATGAGTAGTGGTAGTAGTACTATTTGCTTTAAGAATCAGAGACTGTTAGCACTTTGAGCCTCATGCACTACAGCTGTTACTAGCACCAAACTGTAGAGGCCCTTAGATGTTGTGTTAGAGAGCAAAGAGGAAAGGAATAGGATGAGGGGAATGAGGTTGGGAGGTAAGTAGATATAGTGATGGTGGAGTAAGAAAGGAAGGAATAGAGCAAAATAGTAGCGGTCAGAAATTACAAGGGAAGAAGAAAAGATGGTGAACAGGCATCCAGAATGTGTCCTTTTGGAAGTGGCACTTTTTGTTAGTTACAGAAAAGAACAGCTGCATCCAGTAAAAACCAGATTGGGAAGTGGCAGAAATAATCCTGGATGTTTAATTATCTGGGCAAAGGTAAGAAAAAACAGAGCAAGATACGTAATCACTCCAGCATAAAAGTGATTATGAACACGAGTCTAGATGGAGCTCTTCATATGTAAATGTCAAGAGTCCTTGAAGAGTGGGTAAACTATCCTGGACTCAAGGTTATATAAATTAATTCCTGTCGGGTGCCTTGTTTTTATGTGTTTGTTTTGTTTTTTAAATAAGTAAAGAGGGAACCTGAAGGATTCTCTCTCACTTCTAGCTGATCAAATAAACAATGGCTTTTTAGGTTTTTGTAAAGTCTGTTTTTTTTTCTTTTGCTAGAGGACTATTGACTGAGAAGGCCACCCCTGTGATGAACATAATTCATAGCATCTTCAGTCTCATTTTGAAGTTCCGCAGCCAGTTAATCTCTCAGTCATGGAACTTTGAGGCTGGCAAGCAAATGGCTGTTCATCCCAACTTTGGTTTGATGCAACAATCTTACAACACTTTCAAATATTATTCTCACTTCTTATTCAAAGGTAGGAACTCGTATACATTACTGGGCTAATTTATATTGTTTCAGTCAATTGACTCCTGAAAAACCCATCATTTCTTGCAGTTGTCTCTGATTATACAGCCTAAAAGCAAGACACAAGTGTATATTTGAACTCATTTTGTTTAGTGCATTATTTTTGAGAAAGCTAATCTCAATCTGTCCACTAATTTAAAGCCTCAAAATCAAAAGTCTGTATTTCTTGGCATGTGTCCCATAGGTGAATATAAGCATTTTTGTTGGTTACAGGTAGTAAATCCATGGTAAATAATTGCTGCATAAATGATAAATCTAAGCATATATCTGGTAGCTGTAACATAGTCTTTGAAACCATGTGGCAGGAAGAAGTACAGTATCTAAAATGGCAATACTAAAAGGTCCATTAAACTATATTTTACATCTCTCTACAAGATGAATACTGCATCTTATGGTGAAATTAATTTTCTTTTAAATAGATAAGAGAGTCCCACTGTCTCCTCACCTACTGGCAGATGTCACTAAATTTAGTTCTGCAAGCAAGAACTTTGCCATTGCACGGATTTTCACCATGTAGTTCATGTTCATTTCCATAATAGAATTCCTCATGGCTGTCACCTGAGCCTGCAGGGTGTGCAAGTTAGGGAGACCCTATCTAATCTTCTACATTTCCTAAATAATACTGGTCTTACAGACCCTTCCTGTCTTTTTACCAAAATTAAACTCACCTTTTTATGTGAATATAGGCAGCTCCTCACTCTCCTTTGTTAGAAGGCCCAATATCCAAAGGAAGTGCAACTTTTTTCTTTAGATATCAGTCATTAAATACTGTTTCTATCAGATTGTATCCTTCAGGAAATGAGATGCCCTTTTTATTCTTTAAGGGTATCAGAAAGTGGTGTCAAAGGACAAAAAACAAGAAAAGCAGATATTTCAGGATGAGTTAGAATGGTTGCTTCCAAAGCCTACAGGAAGTCAAAACATTTCTGGGAGCCATCTAAACCAGTCGTACAAAATCTATGGTTGCTTCATGGACAGAGATTTATAGAGCTTCTTGTAAGGAAATCTGCAGAGTGACCTGGTCCTTTACACTTCCCCATATGAATCACCACAAAACAGATGTGTACTTACACATGCCCTTGTAATCACTCTGTTCTGCAAGATTCTCTCTCACATAAAGGGCCTGATCCAAAGCCTACAGCAGCCAGTGGAGAGTCTCCTGTTGATTTGAATGGCTTTGGATCAGGTTCTAATCCTGTGTATGTCACACCTTTCCTCCTTCCTTGCATGCTACTAATGCTTGCTAATCCCCTTAGTGTATGGAATGTTTATGAGGCCAGGGTTATTTTTCTTACTTCGCTTAAGCCCACAAATTGGAAAGATTCCTTTGTTATTTTTAATGATGGTTAGTATTAGTAAGTTTATTATTCAATGTATAGTTAAAATTGGCAATCATCCAAGGTGTTTGCATCTTAGTACCTTCTGTAACCATGATCTTGGCATAAAGAAGCCACCAGAGATGCCTTTTTAAAAAAGAGGCCTGGTATGTTAATAGTGCCTGCCTAGTGGTTAATGTGACGTTATGGAACCTAAAATTGTTCTTTTTAAAAGGTTTGGATAAAGCATACTTGTAATTACAAGAATACAATTCCATTTAGATACACACAGTCTAGAATTAACACTTCTATTCCTTACCTGGCATCAGATTTGTTATATAGGCAGTTAATGAGAACGCCGCGTAATTCTAGAAATAGAGGCAGGGGCACTTATACATTGTTACTGATTTGTTTCCATCTACATCTGACATCTGAAGTAGGCTTTTTCCATAATAGTATTTGTACATTTAATCAATTGATTGACTTGTTAGAAGTTTAAATTAAGAATTGTATATTTGCTTTTCTTACAGTGGTAACCAAACTTGTAAATAGGGGATATCAACCTCACCTGGAGGATTTCCTGCTGAGAATCAACTTCAATAATTACTACAAAGATAATTAAACTCTAGTATACTGTAAGAAGTACTGTTAGCATTGTAAAGAAAATATAGCTACAGATTTATGCTTATTTATGAAAATTGATGCTCATGGCAGATGCTTATTTTAAGAAGTAATCCATTATTCAACACAACTCTGAAGAGTGGAATCACAGCACTTAGAAAATGATGCCATTTCGAATCTGTACAAACCATCATTTATCACCCCATTGAATACTGATCCTGTCATTACCATGCAGGAAAGAACAAGGCTTAGTGTTAACCTGGGAAAGGGCAGATATATGTAAATCCGTTAATGTATACATTTTCCTTTCAGTATTGTGAAATTGTTCAATGTAAATACGTTTGTGAAATAAACAAAAATATATCTTTTTAAACTTCTGCATGTTCAGTATGTCCAAATTTAGTCCACTGATTTTTTTTTTTAAGTGACACACATTCTCAGTCTAAACCACAGTTAATATTCTATAATTATTTCTATAAGCCTGTTATTTCCAAAGAATGAACAACATGGCTGAAATAAGACATCTTGGCTACGTCTAGACTGGCATGATTTTCCGCAAATGCTTTTAACGGAAAAGTTTTTCCCTTAAAAGCATTTGCGGAAAAGAGCGTCTAGATGGGCATGGACACTTTTCCGCAAAAGCACTTTTTGCGGAAAAGCGTCCGTGCCAATCTAGACACAGTTTTGCGCAAGAAAGCCCCGGTTGCCATTTTTGCCATCGGGGCTTTTTTGCACAAAACAATACCGCGTTGTCTACACTGGCCCTCTTGTGCAAAAGCTTTTGCCTGAACGAGAGCAGCATCGTATTTCTGCAAGAACACTGACAATCTTACATGAGATTGTCAGTGTTCTTGCGGAAATTCAAGCGGCCAGTGTAGACAGCTGGCAAGTTTTTCCGCAAAAGCAAGTGCTTTTGCGGAAAAACTTGCCAGTCTAGACCCAGCCCTTGAGTATATCTGCTCAGTTGGTGGAAAGAAAGAATGAATTTGGAATATTTATGAAAACCAGTAATTTATTCACTCACATGAGACAAAGCATTTATTTAAAACAAGTTTGTTTAAAGATATGCATAAAATGAGGTTGGTATGTAAAACGGATAACATAGTGAGGTTTAATTTCACTAAGACACTTAAAGCTATAACTTTGTATATCCTCAAATCAGTGATTTTTAACCAGTACAACTAGAAATCTCATATACTTTATAAATGTTAAGTTGCAAAGATATATACAGGCAGTCCCCAAGTTACGCGGATCCCACTTCTGTCGGATCCGTACTTACGAACGGGGCTTTTCTCGCCCCGGAGGACATGGGCGGCGGGACCGCCCAGACGTGCCGCAGTCCCGCCGCCCGCGTCCTCCAGAGCGAGAAAAGCGTCTCCTCAGCGCTACTGGACCAACCCGGCAGCACCCCAGCTGCTCTGCCCCAAGCGTCCTGATTCAGGCGTCCTGGTCCCGCCGCCCACGACCTCCGGGGCGAGAAAAGCCCCGTTCCTAAGTACGGATCCGACAGAAGTGGGATCCGCGTAACTCGGGGACTGCCTGTATATGATATCTTTGCAACTTAACATTTATAAAGTATATGAGATTTCTAGTTGTACTGGTTAAAAATCACTGATTTGAGGATATACAAAGTTATAGCTTTTAGTTGTCTTAGTGAAATTAAACCTCACTATGTTATCTGTTTTACATACCAACCTCATTTTATGCATATCTTAAAACAAACTTGTTTTAAATAAATGCTTTGTCTCATGTGAGTAAATAAATTACTGGTTTTCATAAATATTCCAAATTCATTCTTTCTTTCCACCAACTGAGCAGATATACTCAAGGGCTGCGTCTAAACTAGCAAGTTTTTCCGCAAAAGCAGTTGCTGAAACTGCTATGTACATTGGACAAACGTCTCAGACACTTCGCCAAAGGATCAATGCCCACAAAACAGATATTAGACAGGATCACAAAAAAAAAAGTTGATTGCCATTTCAACCAGAAAGGACACTGTCTCAACGACTTAACTACCTGCATCCTACTACAAAGACCTTTCAAATCTGCACTTGAAAGGGAATCCTCTGAACTGTCATTCATGCTAAAATTCTACACTCTACTTCTGAGTTTAAACAAAGGATACATTGCAAAGATAGCTTCCCCAATTATCACCTTTAATATCATTAGCCCACAGCAATTCACCTCCCCCCCCCCTTCTGTTCTGAAATTTGATTTGTCCTTTTCATATGTGTTCATTTTTTAAAATTGTATCCTTTGGTATATATGGTTGTGACTATTTTCTTCCACTACTTGATCTGAGGAAGTAGGTCTGGCCCACGAAAGCTCATCATCTAATAAACCATCTTGTTAGTCTTTAAAGTGCTACATCAGTGGTCTCCAACCTTTTTACACCCAAGATCACTTTTTAAATGACAGACCAAGCCAAGATCTACTGCTCCGCCCCTTCCTTGAAGCCCCGCCCTCTCTATTTTCCTCCTGTCCATCACTTGCTATCCCCAATACTTACACTGCTGCTTTTTTTAAAAGGTCTTTCCAACATTTGGAAGTGGTGCTCAGCCAGGGTGCACCACGCTCCATGTGGGCTGGTGCAGAGAAGAAGCTGCCTGGCCAGCTGGCTGTGGCCATCAGCCCGGAGGAGGCTGAACTGCGCTCCAGCTGATTGGGTGGCTTCCTCTCTGCGCCTGCCCACGTGGAGCTTGGTGCACTCTGGCTGAGTGCCATGACCAGCTGGCTGGGCAGCCACTTCTCTTCCCTCCCGCCTGGCTGCCCTGCGCTCAGCCCAGGAAGCTTGCTCCAGCACAGCTTGAGCTAGACGCAGCCTCCCTGGGCTGAGCGCAGGGCAGCCGGGCGGGAGCGAAGAGAAGTGGCTGCCCAGCCAGCTGGCCATGGTGCTCAGCCAGAGTGCACCAAGCTCCACGTGGGCAGGCGTAGAGGAGAAGCCGCCGATCAGCTGGAGCATGGGGCAGCCTCTTTTAGCTGAAAGCCACAGTCAGCTGGCTGGGGTGTTTCAGCCCTCCTGACCTCCCAGCTCCCACCATTCCTCGCAGCTACTCACCTGTGGTGTTGCTCCGTGAGTAGCTGCTCCTCAAATGAGGAAATCAATGTAAAAGTACTGCGCAGGTGCGCTGTTCAGAGAGAGCTCAAGAGCTACTCTTAGAGCCCCTGAGATCTACCGGTAGAGCGTGATCCACTGGTTGGTGACCACAGTGCTACATAGTCCTGTATTTTGCTTCAGCTACACCAGACTAACACGGCTACATTTCTATAAGTATTTTAGTGTTATATTGTGCATGTACAGTAGAAAGTCCTTAAGGAAGCCTACAAGCGTGTGCTGAATGTTTGTGGGCACTATATGTGCTCTTTAGATGTGTGTATGTGCCTGTGTATATGCTTAGTCTTTCACAGTTGAGAAACATCAGAAGTGTTTGGTGGAATGACCAACTTCTGGTCTTTCTAAAACATGGGGACTTAAATATAAAAATTTAGTATTTCATTGTTACTTAAGCTGTGATATCAAACGTTTGTTAGAAAATCCCTAGTGTGAAGTTGGCTACAGTAGGAGCTAAAGCTGCTCAGTTCCTTGTGGGAGCAAGCCTATATGTAGTATTAAAGGATTGCAGTGTTGAGTTATGGCAGGAGTGGGGAACCTTTTTTCGGTCAGGGGCTGCTGACCCACAGAAAAATCAGTCATGGAATGCACACAGGTGAGAAGCAAAAAAACAAAACAGAACTACAACGAACATGACATGGCCCCCAACTGAGAAGCGGAAAGACACTCCCCACATTCCCCTTGCACACCGAGGCCTATGGGTCCAGTCTAGTAGACTGTGCGTACTCCGATCCCGCAAGGGGGAGGGGGAAGGAGGCTGGAGTGCCAACGTGAGCTCTCAAATGCTGGGGTGGAGGGGAGCCTTGTTCCTCAGGGGCCAGATGCAGACAAGCTGCCCTGGACCGTAGGTTCCCTACTCCTGAGTTACAGCAATGTGTGTATCTGACTGTTTCACATCTGTGTCTGGAAAATACATATTACTTTGTCCTTAGTGGAGGGACAATTCACACCTGTAGAGTTATTTATTATATAACTGGCTAAATTTAGGGGGAGCTAAACCTAGTCAAAACAGCAATACTTTGGAGAGGAAAATAACAAAACAGCAATTTTCTGATTTTTGTATGTCCTGGCACAAATACCTCCACTAGAGGGCAGCCAAACAACTTCAAAGGGAAATGATGGGACGATTAGAAAAAGAATTGCCTGACCCATACAAATCTTTTTTAACAAAACTTCAGAAGGGTGGTATGAACTTTCCCGTGGGTTCTGTCCACTTTACTCTGAAACCAATGGAAAGATTCCTACTAATTTCAGGGAGAGTTGGATTAGGTACTATGTTGTGAAGAGACAATAATGAGAAAAATATTTGGAGAAAAATAACCAAATTCTTTCCCCAAGGGGCTTTTTTGGTAGTAGTAGATAGTTTAGTTTTGTTTTCTTGAGCATTTTTTTTGAGAATGTAACAGTGGAACAGCCATTCAAGGGCAAAAACTACATCAAAGCAGAGTTGAGATTGTGATCCTGTGTATTATACAGGCTATAGAATTACCACAAAATAAATCCTAGAGCATAAGTTTTAGAAAACACTCTATCTTAAATGTTTTCTGTGATAGAGAATCTATGGTGATGGAGACCCTTTGTAAATTGTTGCAACAAATAGTTACCCTTACTATCAAATGTATGCCTTCTTTCCAGTCTGATTTTCCAACTTTCAGCCACTAGATTGTTATATGTTTCTCTGGTAGACTGACAATCATTATTAAATATTTGTTCCTCATCTAGATACCTGTGGCATAGATTAAGCAAGTCATCCCTTAACCTTTGGTTTATTAAGCTTAATAGAATAAGATTCTTAAGCCTATCTCTCTATGTTTTCTAATTCTGAAATCATTCTTGTGCTTCTTCACTGAACCCTCTCCAATATATCAACATCCTTCTTGAATTATGAGCACCAGAAATGGACACAGCAGTCCAGCAGGGGTTGCACTAGTGCCAAAAAAAGAAAGTGACTTCTCTGCATGCATACTGCAGGCTTAAAGCCAAAATAAGCTCTGCAACTTCAGCTATGTGAATTGCATAGTTTAAGACAAAATAGGTTATTCTGGCTTTTGGAACTGTCTACACAGCAGGAAATCCAAGACAGAGCACTCTTCCTCCGACTTCCTATTCCTCGTAAAATTAGGGTTACAGGAGTCGGAGTCAGAAGTCCTCCAGCTTGACAGTATTTTGACATTGTCGAAATAACTGCTTGTAGTGTAGACACGGACTATGTTATTTAGGAATAATCTCAGTTATTCCAAAATAACGCTGCTGTGTGGACTTACAAACACAAAGGAATTTTAACTAGAAGTAGAGTATCCCAGGATCACATTAAACTCTTGGCTACAGCAGGTGCACTGAGTGCTCATATTCAGTTGCTTATCTACCGCAAAAAGAAGTTACTCACCCTGTGAAGTAACGATTATTCTTCGAGATGTGCCCCGTGGGTGCTCCACTCTAGGTGTCGGGTCCTGTCCCGGCGCCTCAGCTTGGAGAATTCTCATAGTCGTGCTCTGCCAGCCCGCGCATGCGTGGCTGATCAAAAGCGCCATTCGCGCCTTTGATCAGCCATGTGCGGGCTGGCAACCATCAGTTCCTCTCACCTGCTCATCTGAAAGAGAGAAGAAACAAATCCGGAGCAGGGAGGAATGGCGGGTTGTGGAGCACCTACAGGGCACATCTTGAAAAGCAATCGTTACTTCACAGTGTGAGTAACTTCTTTTTCTTCTTCGAGTGGCCCCGTGGGTGCTCCACTCTAGGTGACTCCAGAGCAGTACCCAAAGAGTCCAGAGTGCTCCGGAATTAAAATTTATGATTACGATTAAGAACTGTCGTAGCCACCGAGGAGTCCGAAGCAAGATGCTCAACTATACCATAATGTTTCATAAAGGTGACATTAGAGGACCATGTCGCTGCCCTTCAAATGTCACGAAATGGAACCCCCCTTAGGAAGGCCATAGTAGTGGAAACCACTCTGGTGGAATGATATTTGCCTTGTAGGTTGTGGGCGATGAAATGGGATGCCCATGAGAAGATTGCTCGGTTTGGCCCACCACTGAAGGGACTTTTGTACATGTTGTGGTACCACCACTGGTCTGTAAACGCTGTGTTTTGCTGGACTGTAAATCGTGGCTAACCAATGCTGAAGGCAGCAAAAACTTAACTTTGCGTTCCACACCACAATGGTGGAAGCTGCCATGTGGCCCATCAGTTGTAAACAGATGTGTGTAGGAATTGTCGGAGAATGTGTCAGGGTATGTACAAGGTCTTGGATTGCCACAAAACATTCTGTCAGTAGGTATGCCCGTGCCACGGTTGAGTTGAGCTGTGCACCTATAAAAACCAGATCTTGAGACAGAATCAATGATGACTTTTTTATATTTGAGAAGGCCCAGGGATGCAAACTCGTTGGATACTGCCTGCACCATATGACATGCCTCCATATATGTTGTGCCCCTGACAAGACAATCGTCTAAATAAGGGAATACTGTCATTCCCGTCCTGTGTAAATGGGCCACCACTACTGCTACAGTTTTGGTGAAAACCCTGGGGGCACACACCAGTCCGAAAGGTAGAACCCTGTATTGAAAATGTTCGTTCCCCAATTGGAATTGAAGAAAACATCTGTGAGCCACGTGAAAAGCGACGTGGAAGTAAGCGTCCTGCAGGTCAAGGACTGCAAACCAGCCTCCATTGTTTAACAATGGGATGATAGTTGCTAAGGTCACCATCTTGAACTGGTGTTTTCGAAGGTGGCGATTTAACTTTCGAAGGTCTAAAATGGGTCTCCAGCCTCCCGACTTCTTTGGTGTGAGAAAATATCGGGAGCAAAAACCTTTTCCCCAAAACTGCTTGGGTACTCTCTCTATTGCCCCAATCACGAGCAAGCGGTGAACTTCTTGTCTCAGCCGTTGCTCGTGAGAGGGGTCCCTGAAAAGGGACGTGGTGGGTGGGATGGGAGAGGGAATGGAGAAAAAGGGAAGAGAGAGGCCGGACTGTACCACCTCTAGTAACCATCTGTCTGTGGCGATGTTGGACCACTGATGGTGATATGATTTCAGTTGATGGTGAAAGAGATGAAGAGTTTCATTTTCCGCGTTGACTATGGAAGGCGTGCTTGCATCCTCGATGGAGAAGTCAAATCTGTTGTTTGGCTGAAGATTGATTGGCTGAACGATTTTGTTGGGGCCGTTTCGGCTGAGGATGTTGTCTAGGGAGCTGGTTCTCTGAAATACGTGTCTGTTGTCTGGGAAAATTAAAATCATATCTTCGCTGATAAGGGTAATAGCGCCTACGCTTAAAGGAAGGCGTGTACATCCCCAGTGTACGTAGGGTGGTGCGAGAATCTTTGCCCGAATGGAGGACTTGATCAGTGTTTGCTACGAAAATCTTAAGCTTATCAAAAGGCTGATCCTTAACTTTGCTTTGTAGCTCCTTTGGTGCTACTGCAGATGAGAGCCATGACAATCTCCTCATTGCGATACCCATAGCCGTGGCTCGCGCCACTGTGTCGGCAACATCCATTGCAATCTGCAATGCAGTGCTACAAGCTGCGTATCCTTCCTGTACTATTGCCTTTAGTAGTGGTTTCTTACTGTCTGGAAGATGATGTAATAACTCCGCTAGTTTCGAATAATTATCAAAATTGTGGTTAGATAAATGGGCCAAGTAGTTTGCGATGCATAATAGGAGTGTGGCTGAAGAATAGACCTTCCTACCAAATATGTCTAATTTTATATTGTCTTTATCGGGGAGCGCACTTTTGTACTGCGGTGCTTTAGTCCTTCTCTGTGTTGCGTCAACTACTAACGAATTAGGCTGAGGGTGATTGAATAGAAAATCCAACCCCTTTGCCGGCACAAAGTATTTCCTATCGGCCTTTCTACTCATAGGAGTAGCCGATGTTGGCGTCTGCCATATCTCATCCGCCACTTCCATGATCGCTTCGTCAATTGGTAAGGCGATCCTTGCACGCTGTTGCGGATGGAGATTCTTTAAGAGGCGGTGCTTTTTAACCAGAACATCTGCCAGTTGTATTTCCTGCATGCCTGCTACTCATTTAAACAGATCTTGGAATTGTTTTAGGTCGTCAAGTGGAGATAATTTACCTGGGCATATTGCCTCATCTGGTGATGAAAATGTGCAGTCCGCTGGAGAAGTTTCTGGCTTGGGGTCCTCTGCTTCAGACAGCTGTCCCTCTTCTGGCTCGGACTGGTCTTTTTGGATAGTTGGACTCATCGATGGAGGAGGAGAGTTTAACTGTTGCAGTTGTTGAGGTAAGTATTGCTCAGTTGGTGATCGGCAGTTGCAGGAAGATCCCCAATGCGATGACAACATATGTCCATGGTGGGGACGATCATCGTACAAGCTATGATAGTGCCCATAGTAGCGCTCAGAACGTGATGGGGAAGAATGACGTGACGAGCGTGCACTACTGTGTTGCATGTAATAGACGCATCATGGACAGCATCTAGAGGACCCGTACCTAGATGACCGACTGGGTGAGCAAGATCGTGAGCAGGACCGGCACGCTTCTAGATATCCTGTCTCTGTAATTGCGCCGTCTGTATGTGACATGGACCGGAGAGACACTATAGTCACGGTACTGTGTATGCCTTGGTGGCGATGGAGATGGTCCTGGCGAGAAAACTGGGGAGGCAGACTTCTCCCCTATGTGAGTTTTTGACAGTGCTTTCCTAAGCATTGAGGCACTGTCAGTTTCCATGGCAACTGGAGAACTCTGCACCGAGTGAAAACAGAGCGGTGCTGGGGAGATCAGCTGCAGCTGCTCTGCTGTCGGTGCCAGCAGAATACCCGGTGCTGACGTTGCTAAAACTGCTGATGGTGCCGTGTCAAGGACCTGCACCCCTGAATCCAGTGCCGTTGAAGATAGTGGTCCTGAAGCAGGTGCTGTCACAAGCGGCGCCACCGGTGCCGCTGAAACCGGTGCCGGCTGGCTTGTCAGTTGCAGCGTTAGTACTGTACTGCAAGCCGGGGAAGCAGAAGCCGGTGCCAATTCGCTTGTCAGTTGCAGAGCCGGAGCCAATGCCGGCACCAAAGCAGCCCGAGCCCTCAGCATTTGCGATTCCCTGTCGCTGGGGCCAGTAGAGCGTTGGGACCCCGCGGGGGTCACTTTGGAGGCTGCCGAAGCTCTTGAGGGTGCCGGGGGGAGGGAGCGCGTTGGGGACGGCTTCACCCTCTTTGAAATCGCTGGTCCCTGAGAAGCCGCTCCCCGTTTACAAATGGAGGTTTTTGCAGTGGCTGAGGGGGGCATCGGGTCAGGCTACCTTGCCAAAGGACATAATTCGAACCTTTATCTCCTGCTCCTTCCAGGCCCTGGATATGAGCTTGCAACAGTGGGTGCACTTTTGAGGGACGTGTGATTCACCCAGGCACCTAATGCAAGCATCATGGCCATCAGCCACTGGCATAGCTTCCCGGCAAACTGAGCATTTTTTAAAACCGGGAGACCCCGGCATTGCTAGGAGCCGGTGAGGGTGGCTGGATGCCAACCCTGCTTGATCTCTGTCTTTCGCTCCTTGTCAGTTTCAGTTTTTTAGCGCTATGCTTGAAGAAATTGATTTGAAGAGAAACTTTTTTTTTTTTTTTTTTTTTTAACAGAAGATCAGTAGAAACAGTAGAACAGGAACACGACTAACACTAACTTTAACTATATTACAGTGAAGAAAACTAAGATCGTTGCTAAGAGAAGAGATATGAGAACACAGGGAGCTCCGACCGCAACCTGAGGAGGTTGAGAGGAACTGACAGTTGCCAGCCCGCACGCGGCTGATCAAAGGCGCGAACGGCGCTTTGGAGGAGCCGCTCACGCGCGGGCTGGCGAAGCACAGCTATGAGAATTCTCCGAGCCGCAGCGCCAGGACGAGACCCAACTCCTAGAGTGGAGCACCCACAGGGCCACTCGAAGAAGAACCACCAAATCTTTTTCAGTTACCGGTTTCTAGGATAGCATTCACAATTCTGAAGGCATGGCTGACGTTCTTTGTTCCTAGATGCATACATTTACATTGAGCTGTATTAAAATGAATACTGTTTGCTTGGTCCCAGTTTACCAAATGATGCTGATTTCTCTAAATCAGTGACCTGTTCTCTTCATTATTTAACATTCATCCCACTCACCCTGCAAATTTTATCAGTGATAGTTTTATGCTTTCTTCCCAGGGCATTGATAAAAATGTTAAACAGCATATGGTCAAGAACCAATTGCTGTGGGACCCTACTAGAAACAGACCCATTCAGTAAGCCTTTCCCATGTATGGTTTTTCTAGATCTACCAATTAATTTAAATTAATTTAATGTATGACATTAATTTTATATTTTAGTTTTTTAATCAAGATGTGCAGTACAGGGCTATGAGAAAAGCAAACAAAGGCAATAAAATCTGTCTAGCTAAGGACAACATCCCAGCAAATACTAAGAAGCAGCAGCTCCTCTCTGAATATCATGAACCCTTTTACAGAAGGGAACTGAGGCCCAGAGAAATTTTATTTCACCCAAAGTCATACATAAAGTCTGTGGCAGAACCAGACTAGTATCAGATTTAAAAAAAACAAAATAGTTAAGCACCAAATACCTTTTAAAAATGCTGCACTGAACCTAATCTCCTGGGTTCCAGTTCAGCCTTAACCACAAGCCCAGTGCCACTAGCAGATGGCCTACCCAAATTCAAGTACTGAAGGACTCAAATTTAATTCTTTTTTGGAGATATTTTTTCATGCTATACCCAGGTGCCACTACCACCTTTATCTTAACACTCTTGCGGAATGCTTGCACCTGTTGGAATAATTTAGTTCAAAGGGGAAGGATTTGTGCCATACTTAGACTGAAACAGGTTCACATGAACAAACCATAGCACATTGGTCTAACAGTTATTGTTTGGTCTGAATCTGGCCTAAAAGTAATATGTAGTGATAGTTGATCTGATTTAGAAAGAACTGAAGCAACTGAAGGCAGACCACTGTTTTTGCAAACTTAAGTCATCAAGGTTTTTCCAATGTTCCACAGTTACCCTAAGTAATGCTAAGATGAAGCTTTGTACAGCAATTCATAAAGTTTAATTTAAAAGTTTTTGCTCTGCTAATGGAAGCAGTATGGCTAACCCTTATATTATAAAGCACAGAGGGACCACTCCAACACATTTTAGTCTATATAACAGTGTGACTGACACTAGGAACACACTCTTCAAATGAGGAAATATTTTGACTGTTTTAGATTTGCTAGCAACCTCTTTCAATCAGTTGAACCACCAGTGACTGCTCATTGTAGAGACTTTTCTTTTAATGTGAATTTAAGACCACATTGGTTGTAATTTTAAAATTTATCTTTGAACTTATGGCCTTAAATTGTGGTTTCCCTGTATGAACTGCAGAATGAGAAGTAGAATGCTGTGTAGATACAAAATTTGAATGCGCAACTTTATCTTAAAAAATGAGCCACAGATATCCGCATCAATATCTAAGGATATGGGTACCTGCAGATATAAAGTGGCTATCCATGCTTTTGTAGGACTCTAATGAGAAGTAAACAACACCACATACTATCTACAAGTGTGGGCTGCTTAGAAACATGGAAGGGACACAATGACAAACTGATTATGTGGATCATTAATTTTTTTGGTCAATATCAAAGACAAAAAAAGTAAGTGGAATTGGAATACTGGCCAAGGGTAACTATTTAGAAACAAGTTAGCCCAAACCCTGTACAGCAGTCAAAATCTACAACAAATACTCTTAGAAGTATGAATAAAACTCACAAAATTATTCTTCAATTATTTATTTTTGCAGAGTCCAGAAGAAGTCATGAAATCCTTAAGTCATTTTATAAACTTTATGCCTGAAACAGTTTCAGTACAATTTGTAAGCCTGCCCCAAAAAATTATGAACAAGGCAGAAGTTTTCAGTGTTCTACTTACTGGTATGCAATGTATGGATTGGGTATGTCCACACTGCAATAAAAAAACCCCACAAGACCAAGTCTCAGGCCATGTCTACACAGGTGGAGAAATATGATTTAAGATAAAGAACCCCAGCTATGAAAATAGTGTTGCTGGAGTTGACATACCTTAAATTGAATTTCTCTGGTGGTCAGAGGTCAATGGGAAAACTCCCTGTCAACTTCCTTTACTCCTCATGACTCAGTTGAGCACTGGGGTTGATGGGAATGCCATCAGCATTTGATTTAGCGGGTCCTTACAAGACCCACTAAATCAAACCCTGGAAGCTCGATCTCCAGGTAAGTATAGACAATGCCTCTGAGTGCAGGTCAACTGACTCAGGCATTTGGGCTCAAAACTGCAATGCAGGCATTTGGGCTCAGGCTGGAGTCTGGGCTCTTGACACCCCAGGAGGGGATGAGTCTCAAAACAGGCTCCAGCCTAAATCTGAGACAGCTGACCCAGATGGCTGCAGCTGTGCCATGAATCTTTGATTGCAGTATGGATGAACCCTTTATGGTTAAAAATATAAACTCAGTATTACTTCAGTGCCTAAAATCGAGAACACGCCCAAACAGTCCGAGCTGACTAAAACATGGAAAAAGCTTAAGGTACATAATCTACTACTAAGGCTTTATCTGAGTACCCCACTTATCCCCACTGCTGACATTACGGCCATCTCTTTTTCCCACAGCACTGCTTAGCTTTGCTCAGTTTCTTTTGCTTTGTACCTGCTGGTAAACATGCAAATCAAGTTTAAAACTTAAATCAGATCTCTGCTTAAAAATATAAAATATATTATATATTTATGTATTTAAAAAAATAATGCTTTCAACGGGACTAAAAAAACTGAAATAAGGTGACTGGTGCCTGAATTGTCTTGGAATACATTTTTCCAATGTGTGATACATAAGAACAGCTATACTGATTGAGAATAAAGGTCCATCTAGTGCAGGGCTACTCAACATGCGGCCCACAGGCCACATGCGGCCCATTTGTTTGCGGTCCGTGGGGATGTGGTTTGGGTTTGCATGGGGCTCAACACGTGGCCCGCAGGTGGGAGCCAAAACAAAAAAGTAGTCAATATATCGGTCTTCTGTTGATATGTGTTTTAGTAGTTAAATTCCTGGACTGTCATTGCACATTACAAGTACTGTCATATGGGTGGAAATTGGGTAAAATATTGCATTTTATTAAAATCAGCAGAACTGATTTAAATGGGGCCTGTGTATTCTGCAGTCTTGCCTTAATCTTTGTATTCATGCCTGTCAGTGTGAAAAGCTATTTGCATATATATATTTGCATGTATATGCAACCACACTTAAGTTGCAGACCTCAGCATGTGCAGTATCATCATGGCCCCCAGGGCTTCCAAAGTTGAGTAGCCCTGATTTAACGCACTATCCTGTCTTTTCCCAGTGGCCATTGCCAAGTACCCCACAAGGAATGAACACAGAATGGGTAATCATCAAGTAATCCATCCCTGGTCATCCATTTCCAACTTCTAACAGGTTATGGATACCATCCCTATCAATACTAACAGCCACTGAAGGACCTAGCCTCCATGAATTTAAGCATTTATTTTCTAAACCTGTTACAGTTTTCGCCTCACTACATCCCCTGGGGCAAAGAGTTCCACAGGTTGACTGTGCGTTGTGTGAAGAAATACTTCTTTTTGTTTGTTTTCTATGACCAATCAGTATCTATTTCTGACTCCTTACATATTATTTTAATTAATAAGGAACAGTTTCATGCTGCAGATATATAATTAATTTTTATAAATATATGGCATTCATAACTCTTCCTTTCATTTCAAACATACCATCAATATCCATCAAAATAAAGAACCAAAAGTACATGAAGTCAAGAGGGGAAACAGGAGCATCACTGGTATATGCTCAGACACTGCCAACCAAGATATTACCATATAAGAGTACTAGAATGGCAGGTTTCAGTCTAGCATTTCCAGAGATCGTGATGATGGATGGATGACTTAATTACACAAGAAGAAAGTATGAATACAAAAGTCCACTGAATAATGGTAAACAAGTACATATCTGACAGTTCAATGTAGAAGGGATTGCATCACCAGCATAAATTATAAAAGATGAACACTTACATTAAGTACTCTGTAGTTTACAGGGAACAAGCTAAATTGGCAAAGTGATGTTTTTCAAGTCAACTGAGTTACAAGTTGCCATCCAAGATTTTAATAAATATTTGTGCTTGTGCATCATACACAAACATGCTAAAGCTGAAAATATTTTTCTGCTAGGCGTTCCAAGTGCTAATAAGTATAATCCCCTTCAGTTCTGATTTCTATAGTGTATATTATAAAAAAAGTATACTCAACTCAGTTGCTTCCCAGCATCCCAGCCTGCAAAAATGCTATAAAAAATGACTTAATATGAAGGTTCACAAGAAATGAACTCTTCAGTTAAATTAATCATAGGCTCAGGTAAGCAATGATAAGCCTAGTCCTCCATTAAAGAGGATCAAATACCTCTGCAGAGTAAAAACATTAAACACGTGTTGTGAATAAGTACTATTAATTCATCATCAGTCAAAAATATATCAGATTTCTGATGTGTTATTTTTGTCTTCACATAAAAACAGCTACATTTGGATGTTCAAAAATCAGTGTGTGCCTACAGCTAAGACATCATTAATTACAATGTGGGGAGAAGTAAAGATTGTTCAGTTCCCCAAACGTTAATCTAATAATGTACACTGACTGTTGATTATTGTTGGTCTATTAAACCTATGAGCCACTAATGCTTCAAAATAAGCATTGCTGCTGAAGTGCGGTTGCGGATACATCCAAATGAACTGTTTCAATGACTTAACAGCACTTTGATTTTGCCTTGCTCGATTCTCCACCACAGGAGGAGGGTCAGTCTCTCCAGTTTACAGTGAAAAATAAAACAAGGCAGTTACGAAGATCACGTAACACAGAGTTCTGAAGCCCAGAGTGGAGGTTTACTGCTATATGGAAGTCTCCTGCTGGTTAATGGAGCACAAGTGGCAGCTGCTGCAACTGATTCCTCTTCTTCTTGATCCTCCTGTATCTCAGTGAGACCTTCCATCTCTTCAAATGGATTTTCCAAGCGTTTCAAAACCTCTCTTACCTAGGATTGAGATAAGAAACTTAAAAAGTAAAAACAAACTTTGATGGGTTCCAACGAATCTGAAAAACAGTATTTAAGGGATAACCAGCCTAGGAAGAGTCATAAATGCAAGGGCTACGTCTAGACTGGCATGATTTTCTGGAAATGCTTTTAACGGAAAAGTTTTCCATTAAAAGCATTTTCGGAACAGAGCGCCTAGATTGGCACGGACGCTTTTCCGCAAAAGCACTTTTTGCGGAAAAGCGTCCGTGCCAATCTAGACACGCTTTTCCGCAAAAAAGCCCCGATCGCCATTTTCGTGATCGGGGCTTTTTTGCCGAAAAGATGATAAAATAATCGCAGCTCTCCATTTTCAGTTTAGGTGATATCAGTGTATCTATCACATGTTATTTCATCTTGGCTGTGTCTATACTGGCCCTTTTGCGCAAAAGGACTTTTGCCCGAACGGGAGCAGCATAGTATTTCCGCAAGAACACTGACAATCTTACATGAGATCGTCAGTGCTTTTGCAGAAATTCAAGTTGCCAGTGTAGACAGCTGGCAAGTTTTTCCAGAAAAGTGGTTGATTTTCCTGAAAAACTGGCCAGTCTAGACATAGCCAAAATGAAACTGAAAATGGAGAGCTGTGATTATTTTATCATCTAGTGTAGTCTGCATGGATCTCAGTATGGGTAACAACAAATAAGTTCATATCCTTCAAAAGAATTTTCTGACCCTTCATATTATATTTTTTCCTCTTTTAATTTTGCCGCATGTTATGCTACATGTAATCTGTTTTGTAAAATTCCATAAGAGGATTTCCTGAAATATCACACATATATAGCAATGTTAAAAAGTAATATTGTACCTCCGTGAAGTCTCCATTTTCAGCTGCTTCAATGGCATTCTGAGCAATGTAATTTCTCAAGATATATTTTGGATTGTTTGAATTCATAATTTTCACACGTTCGGTATTCCAAACCTCAGCATCACTAACACTTTCTATCTCTTTTTGTAATCGGACTCTGAAAATAAGCAAGAAAAAACAAATTAAGATTTTTGTTTGGTTCAAGATTCGGTTTTTAAAACGTGGACCCATTTTCCTGAATTAGCAAGCGTCAATGGGAATTTCAAGATGAGAACATGGTCTATCATCCTCCCTATTGGTTTGAAAAGTTCAGCAATTCGCTAACTTTATCTACAAAAAACTCTATTTCCCACCTCAACTAAGAACCAGTTTCAGAGTCCATTAGATGCAGCAAGCTGAAATACAGCATGTGCCAAGCATACACATTTCCTATGAAGGCTTCACACTTTTGAAAATATCACGTCTTATTTGAAGCCTTAACAGATAAAACAAGCTGCACTGGTCATCATATGAATGTTCCTGCACTCTGAGAACAAACTCTCAAGCTTTTTTCTATGCACTTTTATTCTGTATTTAAGTTCCATGCATGGTTACAATGAGAGAGAAATGGAATACAGTCAAGAATCAGTTCTATGACTGGTATTTACTCCTGCTACAATTCTCAAATATAGTGAAGGGGGATAATTGCAGAGAGCCAGCAGTGACTGCCAACGCAAACTAAAGCAGTACTCCATCTGCCCTAATTTACACTGGTGGTGTAATACATTACAACACTATACCAATCCCACTAACTCTGGACCCCCCATCTACACAGGAGGATTTCTCTCTTGAGAATCTCCAGAGACTGTTGATTCTTCTATGAAGCACCAAGTAGCTTTAGTGATGAAGAGAATGTGGACCCCATTGATTTGTTTTACCTTATATCTTGCCCACATGCTCTTCTAATTTAAATATGATAAATCAGTAAGTACTATTTTCATTGGCTTTATCTATTATTGTGTGGATTTTTAACTCAGGACAAGAAATGTTAGATGTGCAAGCTACTCTTAACAGTTGTAAGTTAAGTTTTGGGAATATGTTGACAATGATCCAAACAAATGCAATCAAGTTTAGGTAGAATTAACGAAGTCAAATACCTGATTACATCCAAATGTCTGAATGTACAAGTACCAATGCACCAAAGCGGATTTAATACTAATTAACTTATGAAATTTCTAAGGAAAATATTGAGCATGTGGGTGTTTTATTCTAACTTTTGTAACATTCATATTCTGCTTCTTTTGGCATCACATATCTATTCTACGTTGGACGGCTTTTCAGACTGGGGTCATGCTGTCTTCTAGTTGTACAGAGCAATATAACTCTACAACAGAACCCCAAAGATCTGAAAACCAGTTATGGACCGACCAATCAACTGGACAGGATGTGGAACCATAACCAATCAGGCAGCAGCAGAGACAAAAAACCAACCCAATAAATACTGTACATGTACTGCTGATTAAAAGTAGGCTCACCTGGGCTGCCTGTCCCCACGCCCATCTATTTGCTATGTGGTTTCCTACCTACCCGCTTCCCCACCCAGAATGGCATGGCTCAACTGCGAGGATTGTCCTGGAGGTGCACGCCCTGCAGAAACAAGCAGGTTAGGCCCTGCAGCTGGCTGCTTTGAGCAGTGTGCAGAGTGCAGCAGGCAGGACACTGGCAGTCCAGATACAAAGCTTTGGCAGGCCTGATCCAGCCCATGGGCCATATTTTGCCTATCCCTGCTATAATGTCTTATTCAGAGTTACAGCTTCCATTCTTAAGATCTTCATGTAGCTGAGGTTCTTCTGTAGATATGACAGCACAAATATATTGCAGGCAATATTTAATAAGATCACCTGTACTTCTGCAGCCATTCTTTCCAGTGTCTTTTATTTCTACCCAGCAAGTCAGCTGCTGTTAATTGCTGCAGTTTAGAATACTGCTCTATGCGTTCTAATTCTTTATTTATATTTGCTTTTGTTCCAATTAATGCAAACAGTTGAGGATTAGACTGAGCCAGCATTAGCATCATGGAAAGTTGTCTGCAGGGAAGAGGAAAATTATATCAGACATTAAACTAACAGGCAAGGTCTGGCTTTCTATAGCCAGGCTAGCAAGTAAGTAAAGTAACCTTGTTTCTTTATCAACCAAGCTTAATACCCAGTATCCCCCAATAGAGACTATAATATATTATGCAAAAGTGCAGTAATTTCCCAATGGTTTTAAAATAACTTATTTATTAGAAGACAGAAGTTACTAAAACTAAGAGAGGGAGAAGGCAGGTGAACAAGTGATAAAACTGCTATACAGCTCACACTAACAGTAACAGCTCCAACAATATGCAGTTTTTAGAGACCTAATAAAAAACACATCAAAAGTGATTGGGCAACAAAATGGGAAATGAAATTTAATGCTGATAAATGTAAAATTGGAAAAAATAATCCCAATTCTACATACAATATGATGGGGACTAATTTAGCTACAACTACTCAAGAGAAAGATCTTGGAATCATTGTGGATCACTCTGAAAACATATCCTCAATGTGCAGCGGCAGTCAAAAAAGCAAATAGAATGTTAGGAATCATTTAAAAAGGGATAGAGAATAAGACAGAGAATATCTTATTGCCTTTATATAAAACCATGGTACGCCAACATCTTGAATACTGCGTACAGATGTGGTTACCTCATCTCAAAACAAGATATATTGGCATTGGAAAAGGTTCAGAAAAGAGCAACAAAAATGATTAGAGGTTTGGAACAGGTCCCATACAAAGAGAGATTAAAAAGACTTGGACTTTTTAGCTTAGAAAAGAGGAGACTAACGGGCAATCTGATAGCGGTCTAATAAAAATCGTGACTGGTGTGGAAAAAGAGAATAAAGAAAAGTTACTTATTCCCACAATATAAGAAACTAGGTGGTCACCAAATAAAATTAGTAGGCAGCAGGTTCAAAACAAACAAAAGGAAGTTCTTCTTCACTCAGCACACAGTCAACCTGTGGAACTCCTTGCCAGAGGATGTGCTGAAGACTAGGACTTTAACAGGATTCAAAAAAGAGCTATTAATGGAGGTTAGGTCCATAAATGGCTATTACCCAGGATCGGTAAAAATGGTGTCCCGAGCCTCTGTTTATCTGCAAATGGGTGATAGGAGAGAGATCATGTGAGGATTGGAGGAGGGATAACTCAGTGGTTTGAGCATTGGCCTGCTAAACCCAGGGTTGAGAGTTCAATCCTTGAAGGGGCCATTTAGGGATGGGGCAAATATGTCCGGGATGGTACATGGTCCTGCTGTGGGGGCAGGGGACTGGACTTGATGACCTCCCAAGGTCCCTTCCAGCTCTATGAGATAGTTATATCTCCATATATTATTACCTGTTGTGTTCCCTTCCTCTGGAGCATCTGGTATTGGCCACTATTGGCAGACAGTCTAGTAGGCAAGGTGGATGTTTGGTCTGACCCAGTATGGCTGGCCTTATGTTCTTATGCTAATAACTACTGCTAAGTTATTTTGGTGTGATTTTTAATAGGTTTCTAAAAGCTGTATACTGTTGGGTTGCATTTGTATGAGCTGTCCAACAGTTTTATCACTTGTTCTCCTGCCTTCTCCCTCTCTCAGTTTAAGTAAACATCTATTTGTTTTTCTAATACTGTACTTTGGTATGCTACATCAATGTAAGTCAATAATGGTCACCCTGGGTTAGAAAGTGGGTCACATGAGTGGCCCTCCATCTCAGTGTGCCACAAAACTACTTTAACAATACTGTCTCCCAGGATAGAGTAGTTTTGTTAACTGTGGTTAGGTAGCTAGAATTTGAAAGGTGTGCCAGTTGAACTGTAGCAGTGCTTTGACTGGAGGCGGAGAGAGCACATGGCTCTCTCAGTTAACGCTGAATAGTAATAGAGATATAGCCGTGTTAATCTAGTCTAGCTGAAACAAAAAACAGGACTATGTAGCACTTTAAAGACTAACAAGATGGTTTATTAGGTGATGAGCTTTCGTGGGCCAGCTCTTCACCTAATAAACCATCTTGTTAGTGTTTAAAGTGCTACATAGTCCTATTTTTTGTTACAGTCAATCCTGTGTGAAATCAGCTCACACCTCACTTCATGTGCCTCTGCTTTGTGTGTGTCACATTAGCAATACTGAGGAAAAAAAACATGCGGATGAAAACCAGTCTAATCTAGAAACCGTAAACAAAATGTCTCACGGGACACACACAAAATCCCAATGGGCTACAGGTTGCCTACCATCTATGTAAATTCTGAGTGTGCAGTCTAGGTAAAACCTCCAATTTTGATCTACATATGCCTAATACAGCCGTGACTGAAGTGCTGTTATATAACAGTTACTGTACTCAGTTTAGTACAGTACTGCATTAAAAAGTTTTGCTTTCATGCTACTGTGATTTATTCATTACTTCTCCTGCTCCACTATACAAAGTCTGTCTAGAGTATCCCAAAAGAACTGAGTTATGTATAATCAGCTGATATAATACTTATAAGATTTGTGTTTAGGCTCCAGATTTGATCTACCTTAAAATCATAATCTAGTAATATCTACTGGCTTCTTAAGTATTAATTTCCTCCTTTTTCAATTTACCACAACACTGGCTGGAACTCAGTTGCCCATCAGCTGCTCCAAGGTGATAAACAACCACCAGCATGTTGGTGTGACATAAAAAATATGTGAACATTTCTACCACTCCACAAAGAACTCAGAGACACTTTTTAGTCACACAAATGATTCTGAGAAAAGGGTAATGAGAAACTATTAATAGATCCTAGAAAAATATATAGAAGTGTATTCCTGAGGTAACCTGGGCACCTGAGCCAGGTTTAGACCTGCTCTGCATTGCTGAGTGGTGCAGAGAAGTTGGGAGTGTACCAGTGAACTTGTCCATAAAGATGGAAACTGGATGGTTCTGAGGATTTGTATCAGTTTGCAGATCATCTAATATATATTTTATTGTATTTAGCAGACAATGTAAGGGACTGAAAAATACCGTTTACCTCTTAACTTGTCAGCAGTCATAATTACAAAATCACCAACTCTGACACTTATTACTCGCTTACTCAGCAGAGAAGTCCAAGTGTGAAAAAAGACAACTAATCTCTCAGGGCATGGTTAAAATGTTCTAATAGGGCAACACAGGGAAAACTCGCACTGCAGTTGATTTTATATTTGAACTTTAAAGATCACTAAGCTCACTTAAACATTAAAAAGCATACAAAAATACCAGCTATAAATTGATAGTATGCCTGAAAACAAGGATCAAAATTGTCATTGTTTACTTTTGTTGTACCTTGGATCCATCTGAGGTCTGAAAGCAACTTTCAATTCTTCCATGGAAGAACACTGTGTGGCAATCTTTTCAAGGAAATCTTCCAACTTTAGAGGATCTGAATCTACCGAGAAAGAGCTCAGCAAACGGAAAGTATTTGTGAAATCTCCACCTGGACACAAGATTTTATTGTTTAGAGATAAGACAGTCTAACTTAACTTCAACTTAGAAGTTTGCATCGTAATTTGTTTCTACCAGATATATTCAACTTTCTGAAGCAAGATTAACTTAATTTTAATTAATAATTAAGTGGAACATAATTCTCTTAGCTATTTTTCTAACAAAAATATGTCCTGTTTTCATCACTAACCTGTGATATGCATAGTTTCTAGAAGTTCAGATACCAGTTTATCATCCTCTTCTAACTCCAAATGAATGAGACCTAGCTTCTTCCTCATCTTCTGCAAATAATGCCTCTCAAATTCTGCATTATACTCCTCTTTGAGAATGAGTTCACTGATCTCCAAGGGCAGTTCTGGGACTAAAACTTCGGCAAGCTTCCCTAGATTCCACTTGCAGATCTCTGGCTGTTTGTTATAAGCATAGCGCCCTGTTTTATCTGAACCATTGCAAATGTGATCAGGGTCATATCTACAGATGAGAAGAAATGGTTAGCAGTCTTCTGCTAGTTAATGAGCTTTTGTGTTAGATCTCTAGGAAACAAGAAAGTGCAAGAAGAAAAAATGCTTTTTGTTGTGATATGTTCCCAAAACTATTAATCTAAACATGTGCTTGCATTCTCCTTCCTTCAAGTAAAACCCCAAGTTCTTTCAAATAAAGAGAAGAGCAATGCTAGAAAATGAACACATTATACATATACAAATGTGACTGCTACAGAAGGTTAGAAATGATTATGCTAAAGAATACAAACAATTAGGGATAACTTAATTGGACTCGTCACAAGTAAGTGGATTTATTACACTTTATAATATAGGATGTTGAGAAAGAATGAAAGCAATCAGGAAAAGCACAAAGATTACGTTGCACAGCAAACACACATTTCTACATTTCAGGTAATTAAACTATACTGACCTGTCCATAAACCCAAAAGGGCCGTAGTCAATAGTAAGTCCTACTATGCTCATGTTATCTGTATTGAGCACTCCATGGCAAAATCCAACACACTGCCAGTCAGCAACCAACCTTGCTGTCCGCTTTGCTACCTAAAAAACAAAAGACTTCAACTCTAATTATGACTTAGACATTTCTATATGTTTCAAGGGTGATGTTAACCTAAACAGTGTGATTTTGCAAACCACTACTGCATTACACTGTAGGACTTGAAATTCAGGGAACAAAAGCCTATTTCAACTGAAGCATGGCATCCTGCTCAACTAACTTAGGGTATGTCTACACTACCCCGCTAGTTCGAACTAGCGGGGTAGTGTAGACATACCCATAGTTATCTCCCCAGAAGCAAACAGCAATTTATTCCAAGTTTTAGCAACAACATTCTAGCAGCAGCTCTCCCAAATAAAGGATCTGCGCCTACTGAAATATAAATAAAATTCCTACTGACTTCAATAGCAGCAAGATCTGACTCTCAGGATGTATAAACAAAAAATTCATTAAGCTAAAAAAATGCAAGATGAAACTAAAGACGGGGTGGGTGGGTAAAAAAAAACAAATCCTGCAGGCCAGATCCAGCACACAAACATCTGGATCTGGCCTGCCATGACATAGCAGGAGACTCAGGCAGCCCCACTGTCTGCCACAGCCCCCACATGTCACTCAAAGCAGCTGGCTCCTTTATCATAGAATCATAGGACTGGAAGGGACCTCAAGAGGTCATCGAGTCCAGTCCCCCGCCCTCAAGGCAGGACCAAGCTCCGTCTACACCATCCCTGACAGATGTCTATCTAACCTGCTCTTAAATATCTCCAGAGAGGGAGATTCCACCACCTCCCTTGGCAATTTATTCCAATATTTGACCACCCTGACAGTTAGGAATTTTTTCCTAATGTCCAATCTAAACCTCCCCTGCTGCACTTTAAGCCCATTACTCCTTGTCCTGTCCACAGAAACCAAGAGGAACAAATTTTCTCCTTCCCCCTTGTGACACCCTTTTAGATATTTGAAAACCGCTATCATGTCCCCCCTTAATCTTCTTTTTTCCAAACTAAACAAGCCCAGTTCATGAAGCCTGGCTTCATAGGTCATGTTCTCTATAAACCTTTAATCATTCTTGTCACTCTTCTCTGTACCCTTTCCAATTTCTCCACATCTTTCTTGAAATGTGGCGCCCAGAACTGGACACAGTACTCCAGCTGAGGCCTAACTTAGTGCAGAGTAGAGCGGCAGAATGACTTCACGAGTTTTGCTTACAACACACCTGTTGATACAACCTAGAATCATATTTGCTTTTTTTGCAACAGCATCACACTGTTGACTCATATTCAACTTGTGGTCCACTACGACCCCTAGATCCCTTTCCGCCATGCTCCTTCCTAGACAGTCGCTTCCCATCTTGTATGTATGGAACTGATTGTTCCTTCCTAAGTGGAGCACTTTGCATTTCTCTTTATTAAACCTCATCCTGTTTACCTCTGACCATTTCTCTAACTTGCTAAGGTCATTTTGAATTATGTCCCTATCCTCCAAAGAAGTTGCAACCCCACCCAGTTTGGTATCATCTGCAAACTTAATAAGCGTACTCTCTATCCCAATATCTACATCGTTGATGAAGATATTGAACAGTACGGGTCCCAAGTGGAGTGCCTCTTGGAGGGAGGGGTAGTGGGATCTCTGTGCACTGCTCCCACACCCCAGCACAATTCTTGCAGGTCCTATTGGCCAGAAACCAGATAATTGGAGCTGCAGCAGCAGTGCTTCCAGGCAAGCGCAGCATGCAGATCCTCTGTCCCCCTCCCTACAAGTCTGTTCTATGAAAACTAAGTTACTTTAACTTTTAAAATAAATATAATTTGTAATTATATTACTGAACTACTATTACAAAAATCACAACATGAATTATGATTTTCAAACTCTCAAAGCCAGGTCAAATCAAAACCTACTTGCACCAGAATACTAACTTCTCTTCTGATACAGCCATCAGCTTGTCAAATTTCAAACTTCCTATCCTTCCTTCTAGAGCAGTTTAAGGTATCAAAAGTAATTTTATAACAGAATAGCCATTTTACACTAACCTCATTCTCAAAAACCGTAGAACTGTCTTTGCTTAAACTTTCATTAAAATCAACCAACCGGGGCAGAGATGAAATCTAAAGAATTTCAGCCTGAGGGAACAAGGTTCCAAAAAGTTACAAGTAGGGATGTCAGCAACTAGTTGACTACCCAATAAGCAAATGCTTATTTGACTAATCACTCCCCCCACCTTGCTGCCTCCGTCACCATCTCCACAGGGAGCAGGGGAGGCAGGGCAGTGGGGAAACAGCGCAAGCGGGGATTGAAACAATCCCCACGTGTGGCTCTTGCACATTTCAAAGGAAGAGGCAGAGGGGAACTAGTGCCAGTGGGGACTGCTTTGCTCCCCTCTCCCCCTTTGAAATATACAGGAGCCGCACCTGGCTCTTGTACATTTCAAAGGGAGAGGTACAGTCGGATAGCAAGTGCCCCCCTTATTGACTAGTTGAGTTGTCAATGGAAATTCCATCAACTACTCGATTAGCTGATTAATCAAAATTTAACTAGTTAGGAGAAACAAAGAAGGGTTTAGAATGCCAAAATTTTGGAAACCTTAACTTTCTACATTCCCTTCTCCACTATTTGTCAGGTCCCTTGTTACATGCATGCATTACAGGGCTTTCAAGCAAAATACTTTATATTGTTTCCATGGTGCTCAGGACAGTGAAAAGCCATATGCCACAAGATACTCCAAGCTGCTAAATGTGCATAGAACTGATTAGGAATACGCTATAAACAAGTACAACTGGCCACATATTGCACTATGGCTTCATGCCAAAGAGATGAGATAGAACCATGGAGTAAAGTAAAGCACAGAGATACAGATTATTAAAAACAAAAGCCCCCATAATGATAAAGAAAAGTAAACTGAACTGTCTTTTGACAAGAATCAATGATTAACTCCAGTAGTGTTTTTTTAATTGTGAGGGACCATGGCAGAATACAGTGCTGTTTGTAGCATTTACAAACATCCTAAAATAAAATTATTTTGTTGCTCACAGTAGTCAGGAAATATAAGGATTTAATTTTCACAACAACTTTAGCTCAGCTACATCACATTTCTGTTAAGGTATACCAATGCTATATATGTTTTAACAGCTGAAGTAATGATTACTGAGGAAACCATAACTGAAAGCATTTAAATTATGAACTTTGAATTTACAGTCTTCCATGGCAGAGGTTCTCAATCTTTTTTATTCTGTGGACCAGCACACTCAAACTTTTGGTGGACCATCACTGAAACATTCTTTATGGCAATTAATTTTAAGCAGTCGTGTGTGTATTTTTAAAGGTATCTAGCCTACAGTATATAAGGCAAATCAAAGAAAGGGGAACATGATGGTTAACAAGAATTTGAAAAACTCACACACACACACACACACACACACACACACACTTTAAACCAATAAAATAGTTACTAACACTTTTTATTAAAGAGTATTCTCCTATCCAAACCTTTTGCCTCAATTGCACCAGAATTAAAGAGGAGGTACTTAACAGGTGTGACAATGCTGACACATTCTGCACATTCATATTTTCCAGCTTTGATGTTAAGGTCAAGAAACATTGCAAACATTTTTGCCACAAAAAATGATTGAGCAACTCTGCAAAGAAGGTGGGATGAAAGGAAAAGCCCCCTCTGCCGGGAGCCAACCACAGTTTTAGCTTCGAGATTGTTTTAAAAAAGGAAAGCAAAACTTTAAGCCAAATGTTTTTTTTAACGGCAATGGAGCTGGAGCCTGCAAGTCCAAGGAGAGAGGCAAAGGGCAGGAGAAGCGGGGCTGCGGCTACAAGGAAGAAGAGAAAAAGACAAGAAAGGGGGGGGCCAAGCTGGAGAGAGGCTGGGCTGAAAGTGGCAGAGCCCTGACTCCCACCTTGTCCCCTCATCCCACCCCAGTCGCCTGGATAGTGGTGGCCCCTGCTCTGCTCCGGCCACCCCGCGAGGGGATCTAAGCCAGATGGCAAGGCTGCCCTGCTCTGCGACATGGCCTGCCACCCCTGGAGCATGCCTGCTCACGAAGCAGCCACCCGCCATGCAGCTGGTGCGGCTGCTGCGGAGCAGGAACCAGGGCCCATAAAGCTGCCCCAGCAGGGACAGCCTCACCATGGCCCGGCTCCAGATGTGGCCTATGGGGCAGCCCGAGGCTGTGTGCCTGCTGCGGAGCAGAAACCAGGGCCAGTGAAGCTGCGCCAGCAGGAAGAGCCTCACTGCAGCCCAGTTTCAGCCGCAGCACAGCTGGCTGCCTGCAGCACCACTCGCTGAGGGTGGGAGAAGAATTTTCTGTGTGCACGCAGGCGTGCACCTTAAAAGAAATGGAGCTCCCCAGCAGGCAGAGCTTATTAGCAGCTGGGGGCATGGCCTGGCAGTGTGCTGCAGCCCAGCAGGCAGGTGTTCGCAATCCGCCACAAGCCCATGGATCGACAGTTGGGAACTGCTGTTCCACAGTCAACATCCACTTTTTCCCTTTCATATTACAAAATGAAAAGAGACTTTTAAATATTTTAAATCATTACATCATCATCAGCCAATTAGTGTCCAAAACTCCTAACATTCTGATGCATTCCATGTATTATGAGTAGTCTTGTACAACTCTTCGAAAGCCACAGGACACTTGATTTGCTGGTGAGGTGGTTAATTTCTGTCTTGCGCGCATTTCAATATGCAGTTTCATCGGGAGAGTTCCCTCCAAAAACAAGAAACAGTTTAACCAAAAAGCCGCAAAGGAAAAATATTCATAAAAAGTTAATTCATCCCATATTCCTCACAAGATAAAGTTTTTATATTTTACTTCTAACAAGTACGCTGAAAGGAAAGAATTATCAGCCACATACCTCTCTGAAGAAAGCAGCATTCCTCTGAACGCTGTTGTCAGAGTAAGCCTGCTGGATTTCTGGATAGAAAGTGCTGATCACATAATTAAGCATTTGTATTCGAATATCATTTCGGTTAACACTGGGACCTTTGCGTCCTGTGTATTCATCTGTAGGTTTAAAAATCTCAAAGGATCCAAATCTATTTAAAAATAATTAAGACACTTATATTACAACAAAAACAAACTACATTTAGAAATGTTATCTTATTACAATCTCCTTAATTTAGGCCTCAGTCCTGCAATTGACAGAGAGAATCAAAGCTCCAATGAAGCTCCACAGAGCAAAAGTGTGCATCCATGTACTGCCATCAGACAAATTCGGGCCCTAATGAACATTGCTGCTCACTTTTTCACTAGCTAAGGGGAGATGCTCAACCCTCCTCCCCGATCCCACCCGCACATCACTTCCCCCATTGGTCTCAACCTCCTCCTCCCACAACCCTCTCCCTCTCTCTTCCTTCCCTTCCCTCCCCCCCCAGACAGCAGGCACTGGGGTGAGGGAGGCAGATTGGGAGCATGGCTGCATGTAGATGCTGAATATCAGCTGATCTTTCCTGTGGGTCCACCAGGTATGGAGCACCCACAGGGGCAGTAAGCACTTATCCTAGCAAGTATTGACAACTAATTTTTAAAAGCATCTTTAAAATATTCAGTGAAGACAATGATTCTATGATGAACGTATTTTATGTATACTGCTTATACAACAAATGAAAGACATCTTGCAAAAAAGTTATTGTTGCTATACAAGACATTTCATAAGCTTTATGTATTTCCTATTCCTCAGCCTTTCGTTAGAAACGTAATTTTGCAAAGTACCAAAGATCTTCCATAGATTCATGTGGTTTCAAATGGGGCCTACATTGCATCTCTAATACAGTCATATACATCAAGATCTAGATTCTGACAATTTTATTTCTTATCCCAAAACTCTTCTCTAATTGGTTTTTAAAAGTCTTCACCCACATAATAGCCACCCAGCATTAGGAGTGTCAGAAGGAAGGGTTTCATTTGCTAAGTGAAATGATTTTTTTTAAATGTATGAAGTTTAAAAAATTCCACTTGGCATAACACACACTCAATCTTTTTTTGCCTAACATTTGGTTGTTTCATTTACTAATGAATGTTTATCTGGCAGTGTGCAAATATGCTAGTGCATCCCATCGACACAGAATTCCACTAGTCTAGCACAGAACAGCTAAAATCTTACAATGAGAATCATAGATGGTTTTGTTAGAAACACAATGGCTGCGTCTAGACTGGTAAGTTTTTCCGCAAAAGCACAGGCTTTTGCGCAAAAACTTGCCAGCTGTCTACACTGGCCACTTGATTTTGCACAAAAGCACTGACGTTCTACTGTCCGAAATCAGCCTTCTTGCGCAAATGCTTTGACGTTCCCTTTCAGGCAAAAGCCCTTTTTCGGAAATGTTTTTGTGCAAGAGGGTCAGTGTAAACAGCTAAAAACTGTTTTGCGCAAAAAAGCCCCAATGGCGAAAATGGCGATCGGGGCTTTCTTGCGCAAAACTAGTCTGTGCCAATCTAGATGCTCTTTTCCACAAATGCTTTTAACGGAAAAACTTTTCCGTTAAAAGCATTTGTGGAAAATCATGCCAGTCTAGACATAGCAATGTGTTTCAAAACAGAATGCTGTAGTTTTTTTAACATGAGAAAAATTGAAAACAGGCTTCTTTTTACCTTATAAAAGTGGAAGCTATTCTCAAGACAATTGTGCATCTTTCATTTTTTGGATTTCCATCATAGAATACATCCCGTACAACTTTTGAATCAGATGTTACACATGTTCCAGCCCTTGTTGTAGGTATTCCTAGATGAAACATGGCTTCACTACACAGGAATTCTCTTATACTTGACCGCAAGACCTTCCGACCATCAGCTTGTCTGTAATAAAAAATATGAATACTACTTAGCTGTCATGTAACACTTATTTCTACACCACAAAACACTTTACAAAAGCAGGGTATCAGAATTCCCATTTCCTAGGTGGAGAAATGAAGGCCCAAAAGTCAAGTGGCTTGCTGAAAGATGCAAGAGAAGCCAGCAACTCCTCCTACTCTCAATTTACAATGCATAATGGTCTCTCCTTAATAGCAAGGTGTATTTTGGAGATTATATTAACACCAATAGTAGAAATAAAATTAATGTACAGTTTCCCTCCCAATCATCTATTTTGTTGGTTTTACAGGTTCTTAAGTTTTTGTCCAATGTTATTGTATGTTATTCTAATGTAACGACTTTTTAAACGAGTAGATATTCTTAGGTAGTACTAATGTCTATTACAAAAGTTGACTGTCTCTCTAAAGAACTAATTACAACTTTAACATTAGCTGGAAAAGTAATTTTCCCCTTAAAAATGGTTATTAAGCATTTACAGGATTTCCTTATCTCACACCATGGATAAACAATCTCATTTAAAGATTAGCTATCACTGAACACAAATTACAGGTTGTACATCTAAAACCTGGGATTCTCTGGTCTGGCAACATCTGTGGTTTGGAATGATCTTGGATGGTCCAGGATCAGAGAGTATCAGCATGTTGCACAGGAGATGGGGGACTGGGAACCAGTGCACTGCTCAGCTGGACTGTGGGGGAAGGGGGCGGGAGCTGGCACCTGGCTCATCCAGGCTGCGGGGGGTGGATCAGGGAGCTGGCGCACAACTCAGCTGGGCTGTGGGGGGGGGGGGGGGATGCCAGGAAGCCCAGTGGGGAGGAAAGGGGGCTGGCAGCAAAGGGCCTGAAATGACCTCCCCTGATCTGGAAAAATCCCTCATCTGGGACCAATCAGGTCTTGAGGGTGCCAGATCAGGGAGGTCCAACCTGTACTTGAAAAGAAAAAATACACCTTAAACAATAATGGTCCTGTAGCACCTTAGAAACTAACCAAAATATATAAATAGTACCATGAGCTTTTGTGGCAAACCCACTTCTTCAGATAACAATTTGCAAACTGGCCCATGGCCCAGATAACTACAG